>NC_079377.1:10826500-12167500 GCF_021018895.1 Seriola aureovittata
GTAGAATCTCTGAAAATCTTTATCTACCAACATTAGTGAAATGCTCTGACACTTACCTGTGTTGACTAGAGCAGAACTGTTGTACAGTGTGCCCAGGTGAGGTCCAGAGAGAGAAAGGAAGGTGTGCAGCCTGCTCAGGTAACATTTAAACCTGGGTCTGCTCAGCACTGAGCGAACTATTAGGTTCCCCAAAGAATGACCCACAAAGCTGCAAATCAAGAATCAGAAGGTTAAAGTGGGATTTATACTCCTTCCCAAACTGCATGTCAGATGGTCAGATATGATCAGAACACACTTCAAACTGAAGATTGTGTGATTGGCTGGCTGTGAAGAGGTGAGAGAGGAGCCAGGTAATGTAGTTCCCTCTCAGGCTCTCTTTTATAATTTGTTTCACAACAATTGCAGCACCTTTAATTTTAACTACTGTGTGAAACACTATGAGTGTCTCACTGCAAAACATATTATTATCACTTTATCACAGCCAGCTTTTCACTCCACCCTTCGGTATGAACAGCTGTAAACAAATTTGATTTCAATTGTTGTTGACAGTACGTCTTAACAACTAGTTTTGAGAACCATAAATTGAGCCTTAGAGACTATAAAGACACCAAACAACATTAATATGCAAGTCCTTCAGTGACATACTTTTAGTGTGAGACAACATTTACATAAAAGAATGTTTTGCCTCAGCAATCTAGGCGATGGAAGTGGTCTTAAAAACATATACATGGCTGTACTTTATGAAAAATCTAAGTGTTACAGTAACTTTTCAACACATTTGTTTACTATGCTGTAGAAGACACATGCTGAGTAGGAGCCTGTTACAGTCTGTATTATCTCCATAGTATGACTATAGTACTTGACATAGATAGTAATTATGCGTTACTGCACCATGCAGCTGCTTGATGAATCACTAACATATCCTTGAGTACAGTAAAACTTGAATCTTTTTCTTCTTATTAAATATTCTCACCTTATCTTTGACACAGTGAGGTTGTATATCTGAATATACTGGACTATTTCATCCAGGAGTCGGTCTGTCATTGACTCAAAGTCAGCAAAGGTGTCATTCTGTAGATGAAAAGAGTATTAAATGAACAGGACAAGAGTATGTTTTATTGTGTTTCATTCACTAATACTTGTATTAGTGAATCAAACACTAATACTAATACTTGTATCAATGAATCATGAACAGGCTCAAGGACATGTACCCAATGAACCAAGTTTACCCATTTCCCCAATGTAAAACAGTACAGTGATTTTAGACACCAGCAGTGTCTGTGTTTTTAATCCTCTCACCTGGTTCCTCTCAGACATTAGGAAGTCTATACGAGCACCAGGCAATCCAAGCTCCAGGTAAGTCTTCACCAGTCTTAGGTCTGCACTGTTACCTGCAGCAATAAAGGGAACATGAAAGGCAGAAATTGAATGTTTAAACCCCCCCCCCAAAAAAAAAAAAAAAAAAATACTCTAAAGAAACTAACTTAAGGTTTCCTACCGTCCAGGCCGTGGACACAGACTATGAGATGGATGCCTTCTTCACAGCTTTCGTCTTCCTCCAAGCTGAAATAGGGCACAGTGGACGCCAGCTCAGGCACCTCACTGTACAAGAAACCAGGTAGCCTTAGCTGCTTCATTTCTTCCTTGGCCCTGATGAACCTGCACGATCATAATTTAATAAGGTGATGAATTTTAATTTAAAATGTGTGAAACGGGATAATCATATGCATTAAATATAACATTAAATGGGATTTGAGAAAAAAAATGCAGGATGACTCACACTTTCATCTGTGGCGTAGGCGCACATTCATACCACCGCAGGCTAGAGGACAGGGAGACAGAGGGACAGGGAGGTCTTCCAAAGCTACACCCAACACTGCTGGAGGCTTGGTTGGAGCAGATGGGAGCTTTTGATAAATCCTTCGTTTCGTGGGGGTAGCCAATTCCAAGCTGTTCAAACAGAAGAGTTGTCTCTTGAGCGGCTGCTTCTCCGGCCCCAGTTCGCTCCTCATCAGCAACGCCATTCACAAAAGCATAGCCATCACCTTCCTCAAAGTAACCATTCTCGATCATCTCATGCTCTGTCTCGTCCTCATCCTCCTCAACCTGTGGTCCTGTCTGGATTCCCAGTGTGATAGCAGATGTTTCTACAGGGCTGATCTCAGACACATCAGTGCTAGAGCATGAGCCAAAGTAGTTCTCTACCATCCCGCGTTTTACCAGGTCAGTGCTACTAGTGGCAGAGTTACTGGAGGGGCAGGCAGTATGGGGTTCACTACGGGACTCTTTAACAGTCCCAGAACCAGCTGCTCCCTCTAGTCCAAGTTCAGAACTGCCTATTAATTTGGAGTCTGTCTGTAATTCAAAGGTAGGTTTTATAAGTTGGGAATCACATGCACCAATGTCAGGGGTGCAGACGGCAGTGACGGCAGGTTTGTTAGTCATATCCCCTGTGAAGACTACACTCTGCTCCTGCACCAACACACTGGACTTCCTGCCTCGGACTTCAGCTCCACTGGAGCCCCTAGAGGAACCTTCGCCCTCATCATCTGAGGGCAAAGAATTGATGGATGTGAGAGAGGACTGGACCCCACTGACTGCACTGGTGCTTTCTGGGTAAAGAATTTCCCCACTGGGCTTTTGCAGAGTGCTTTGCTGAACAGGCCGCGGTGCGGTACCCAAAAGGGGCCTCTCAGGCTGTAGGGCAGCGACACCTGATTCAGTGACGCCTAGCCCTGCACAAGTCTGCGATCCTGGAACAAGCTGAGTGGCAAAGGAGCTGGGCTCACTCTCAATGCCTGAGTCTGAGAGGCGAGACGAGGCACTGGGGGCTCCTCCATCTGGAAGCCTGATACAATCACTCTTAACCTGTACTGAGACCAGACCGGACTGGATACGCTGTGTAGTCTCTTTACCTGGCCTTTCAAACACAGAGTCCACCACAGACTGTTGTGCATCACAGAGGTCTGTCTGGGTTATCTCAGGAATATTACTACTGATATTTCCATCAGTCCGACATGGTAGAAGAACTGTTACTTTATCCCCTTGGTATGGGTCCTTGTTACTTGGTTTCACCTCAATTTGTTTCAGCCCACCAGACCACTGTGGCAATTTTTGGCCACCCTGGTCAGCCCCAGTACCTGCCTGAGGATTATTCTGTGTAACCAAATTTGTAGGATTTTTAAAGAAACCTTTCTGACAAGCAGCTGTAGTTTTGTTGTCAGCTGAAACAGAATCAACAGCACTGTTTCCAGAATGCGCTGCTGTGGCACCAGAGTCAAAAGTAGAACTGGCATTAGTCCTTAAATAACTGCTTGAGTCGCCCTGTAAGGTATCTCGTTCCTCATCTTGGTTTAGGGGAGCTTCCCCTTCCTTGTACTTTGTGCTGGGGTCACTATAAGGAGCTTTGAGGTTCTTGTAGCCCACCAGAATTACAGAGTCCTTGGAGCCCTGTCTAATCAGCTTCTTGGAGTTCTCAGTCTTTGAATTTTTCTTTAGTTTGACTGACTTGCCTTTGGACTTAGGTGGCGGATCATAGCTGTCTGGCCAGGCGTTATCCATAAGGGCACACCGAGACTCAGGTATGGGGCTTGCTGCTGCACTGCAGTCCTTGGAGTTGGTCTTGTCCATTTTACTGGACACTGAGCCGGTCCTTGTATTATGCATGCCTAGCCAGGGTCCATCACGATCTTCATAAACAGAGTGGAACAAAAAAGGCAGGGAAAGTCATTAGTCATTAGTTAGCTTAATGACTTTACCTCTAGTTCAGCAGCAATAATGTGTTACTGACCTTCTGTGATAGAATCCAGGTATCTATCCTCAAAGATGATCGGCAGAGAGCTAACATCACCATCCAGGTCCGCACATTCCACTGGAAGTGGAGGCAATGACAGGAAGTAGCTGGAGCTTTTGATAGCATTAGTCATCTGCTGGTGACTGTGAGCACTGAGTGGGGTTGGGGGTTAAGTGAGAGTAAGACAGAGAGAGAGAAATTTCCATCAAAGGGCTACAGTATTTCAGACAAGTAACTACTGGCACAGGCTTGACACCAAAAAAACTATTTCACAATCAGGACAAACATGTCACTGCAACTTACTGTAGTTCCTGGTACGCCAGTGCAGATTGTCTTGGATGTTCAAGACAAAAGAATGCCTCAGCAAATCGCCTTACCTGTAATAACACCACATTACAGAGTATACAGTAAAGATTCAGTCTATAGTATTACTCAGAGTAGAGAAGAAGATAGTAGAATACTCAGAAGTATAGTCTTGGATCAGTTACCAGACTAAAAAAGGATTATTGTCATTTAAAGATAACTTAATCAGAGATTTAAATTTGTAGATGATTCAAGAAGTTGGGACTCACTCTTTGTGTATGGTGCTCCATAGCTAGTAGGGCAGCAACATGCTCCTGCAGAGACACCACCTCTAGGAACTGTCCCCAAAGAGCCATGAGCAGAGAGCAGAGCTGAGCCAGGTTCATATTTACCAGTTCTGCCAGCTCGTCAGGGGACTCTGCTTTTTGCTAGAAGTACAAAGACACCCAGCAGAGGGCTCAAGTGAGCATATTTCCCTAACATCAGCATAAAGACCAATAGCAGATCTATGCCGTAGGGCTTTGCTTTACAGTACGTAAAATCTGATAAAAATACATGTTCCATTATTGTTAACGGATTAATTTGTTGCAGACAATTTCGGCATGTGTTTTGTCAGTAGGATCTTCAGAGTATTTTAACAATGAGCTAGAGTGAGTTTCATTTTGCCCCTGGAGTTAGTTGTTACTTGGGGGTCAGATAAAATAAACCAGAGACCTCTTAAGACTCAAAGATACTAGTGTACTGTTATCCTTAATTTCCAACTATTTTCAATCACCAGAAGCTGCTTGATATAATAAAGTTGCTTGAATTCCATAAGAAGTCTCCAAAATAAATGTTAATCTATTCTCGTTCCTGTATCTGTCTAACCTAATGTACCTGGATATCTAATATGAAGAACTATGTTTGGAAATAAAGTGCAATACACCATAACATACACAAGAGCCACTTGACCTGCAAAATGTGCCACTGTGCAAAACATCTATCACACCTAATCTAAAGGGGGCTTACCTTTCAGGAACCACTGAAGACTGGTTATTTGAGCTAAACAATTATAAAATGCTTCCAGAGACCAGTTTTAAATGTCATTCTACCAACTGCGAAGCAACATCTGAACACTTGCCAGTCTGCCCACAAATTCTCTATCAACACGGAGTATTCTGCGCCCTCTCGTCTCCTTAATTTGCTGACACACCTTGATTCACTTGACAACTATAAAGAATTCTCATCATTGACAATTCAGTATTACCTAATACTAATCAAAGTACTTCCACTTCAATATCCACCAAATACCGCATCCACTGATATATACACTATCCCTCATCCTTGCATAACTATACTTTTTCCTTTCTGTCATCACTGTACTCTGAGCACAGTCAGTCTGATTATTTTTTTCTTTTATATGCAGTAACACACTCAATTTGTTTTTGTTGGTAAAGGTGAACATAGAGTGGAAACAAATGGTATGAATAATAATAATAATGGTATTATTTCATTGTAGAGCGCATTGATTCCCGCAGCCCCTCCTTGCCCGCCCAACCTGTGCTGCTGTCGGAGAACAAGCTAGGGCAGAAGCAACAGGTGAGATTGACAGCAGGCACAGAGTCAGAGCTGTATACAGTATTGCTCAGTTACTTATTTATTTGTCACAAAGTACTTGGCAATTGAAGAATTTCCAGCGGAGCACCTTATATACGCTATTGTTTAATAATAAAGAAAGTTCTTACCTTGACTTGTTCACATAAGTCAGCTAGACGGGCCTCTAAGTCAAGTTGCTCTGAGGAGGCAGAGGAACAGTATTAATAAGATTCACTTTAATAATTTATTGAAGTATGAATGAAGTATGCTGAAGGTTTTATGAAGAACCTGTAATACAGACTGAATCAGGAAGTAGTGTCAGACAGCATTGGTGTCAGACAGTAATTTTTATATGACATGACCAGAGACAGTCTACTAATTCTACAGTATCAATGTTAGAAGACTTTTTGAGCAAGACCAGAAGGAAAGACAGATTGAGAATATATATAATAATGAAAAGATGACATGACAGCAGTGTGAGTATATTGTCTCTGGAAAGTAGGACATAGTGTTTTCTACAAGAAGGAAACTGGAGTGAAGAGGAAAAGGGAGAGAAAGGCAGGCTGATTTGAGGAACTGTAAGGGTCAGGACATACCTATGTAGACGTGCCTTTGACTTCGGGGATAGGGTCTTCTGAGTACTCTCTCATATAGGACTTGCATGCTGGGCTTGGCTAGTAAGATTGCACATATAGGCATGTTTAACCTTTTTATTATTTGGTCCTCTTGGATGGGTTAATATCTGTCCACTTGGACAGTGGATTAGGTTTGGTGAGCCATAGTTACAATGTTAAGTTGTGTTTGGGAGCTGTTACAATTTGGCTTTAGTCTACTGGTTAACAGACTTATCTATTGAATGCAAATATGATTCTGTAAGTTTAATGAACTAAAGATTAGTCAACCACAATTAGATCCCTAAATTAATTCAATGGATTGCTGATTGTGTAGTTTGTTTAAAGGGTAGAATATGTGTAGGGATCAGGTGAAATGACATGAGAACACAACAAACTTGCAATTATGTGAGAAACACCAAAAAGACAAAACAATGAAAATCCATCAAATCAAAAAATTAATCAGAAGGTATTATACTGAATAACCTTGAAAATGCTTGTTTCTTCTCAGTGCTTGTAATAAAAAAAGAAAAAAGTAAAAGGCAGTGTTGCAGAGCTATATTTAAATAAGTGTGATTTAGGATTATATTGCTTAACAACCCCACACTCTGACATGAGTTGATGTGAAGCCACAATGCAGTATACCTAGTTCCATACGATGGGAGGAGGGCAGGTCCTTGGTTATAGAAGTGAAGTAGCCAAAGAGGCCCTGGTAGGCAAGCAGGAGACTGGAGCAAAGGTTTTGGTGCAGACTGAAGGCATGCTGCAGACAGTGGTCAGATACCAGGAATGTTCTGCCCTGAGGGATCAAAAGGGAAACAGAGAGGAGCCAATAGATGGTTTAATTCTGTAAACAATATTACTGCTGTTCTGGACACCCTAGCAATTGTAAACGTTTGATTTGTAGCCACTGCCATTAGAAAAGACAAACTCTCAGAGAAAGTAACATGATCTCTGTGGTGTTTGCCAATTTTTTTTAATTAAATACATTATATCTAAAGTCAGTAGCCAAAACTGAATTTAGTGAGGAAACATTTTTGTAGTGTAATGAGATCCAGTAAATATACTGGATAAACGCGTGTTAAAAAACATTATTCTTGTTAACGAATTCAGCACAGATTTATGTATAACAGCATAGACTTCTTCTATAGAAAAGAAAGTGGTTAAAAATGTATGCCACTACACACTGTAGGCCTCATTACTCTGATATTACAGTAACCACTGCAGCCCTATAAATCACAACAGATTAACTGCCAGTTATTTCCAGCCATTTATTTTGTGTGTAATATCTACATGGCAATGCTTTATAGTGACTTCTGTACAGATCCCTGAAGTGAACTGAAAAGTGGTCGATGGGTTGTTATACTTGAGCTGCTCATTAGTGATGCTTCAAGGAGAGATGATGAACATTGCCTCTGTTCCGTCTGAATAACTCTGGTACATTCACACCACTGCATCTCAGGGGCAGCTCCGGCTGTCTACCTTTCTCTGTCAGGAGAGGCCAATTACTCCTGGCCAAATGTGACAGTGGTCTGATAGTTTCCACGTCGTCTGCCCTATCTGTCAACAGCCTGACACATCTCCCCATGATTCATATGCAGTGAATGGAACAAAGCATTCTACCTGGGGTGTAGAACTGTCAAATCTGAGTCCACAGTCATGTCCATGTAATCAGAGCTTGTATTACTGACTACCCTTTCTCAAAGAATACATACCAGGAACTTTTTATCCTTTCATCTTTATTTCTCCCTCATAAAAAGGAAAACAATCTCTTTAGTATTATTAAGTTTATGAAAGTCATTTGCTTTTTATCAAGTACTTAATTTTGTAAAATTATGCATTAAGGCATCTTTCTGACTTTTAGTGGCTTGTAAAAATTAAAAAAAAAAAAAGATTGCCAAAGACATGATCTTTTCTATAAAGGGGCTTCACTTACATCTGGTGATACTTGCTTGACATAAGTGCTGCCGAACACCACGTTCTCCAGAGGTGGGATGACTGAGTCTTTGCTCTGTGCTGGAGCGTTGCGGTTAAGCCATGTGGTTTTCACTGGTCGAGGAAAACTAGGTAAACACATGGAGTGAAATCAAACTCAGCTCATCACTGCAAGAATTTACAGCGACATTTTTGGACAGGTTTCCTCTACTTCTTATTCACTGTTCGACTGCAATGTTGAATTTGTAAAGGTTTGTGTTGGAATTTACTGCAAACAGGAATAGTAAATGACAGGATGGACATTTATGTAAGTGCTCCAACAGCTGTGCATGAATATATAACTATACAGGAGTGCAAAGCAATGGCCCTCTTCTGTGAGTGTCCACATGTTTTCTTGGGTTAGGTGGCAGTCTGACCTGATAAGGGGCTGATGAAGTGCCACTAGGGAGGCATGGATGGCTACAGAGATGACAGAAAGGTGGAAGTAGTCAAACATGACATTGATGTGTTGGTGGATGCCTCGCTGAAGGCTAAAGTGCAAACGAAGTGTGCGGCCACTGATATTCTGTAAAGAGCTCGGATCATCTGGCCTGTGGAAATTAAATAAGGAAGACACAGAAGACCCTATTAGTGTCGCATTTGCATCAGAGATGAAAATATCAAATTCACAAACACTACCACAAGTACATGCAGTTAAATATTGCAACACCTACGTGTAATCACCATCTGTGAAATATAAATCCAAGAAGAGCTGGAAATCCATGTCATTGAGGGACTCCTCCACCTGAGGATATTGAGAAAAAGTGGAGAGAGTTAAACAAAAGCAAAGAACGTCCCAATTATATCTTCAAAATCTGTAAAACACCCATCAACATATTTTCTATTTGATGGTATCAGCTCTAATAAGCCTAATACATTTTGAAACTTTTGGCTGGCGTGACCTATTCCATGAGGGCACACAGGTTATCAAAACACTCATATGTGCCCTGATAGAGCAGTTGAACCTCCACCATAAAAGAGGGTTTCTTAAGTGAGCAAACTGCTGAGCAGCACAAACAAGCAAGTAAAAGCAATTTTGACAAATATATTCATCCTGACAGCCACACTGTTCTGAGTTAATTACAAAAAAAACTCCTTTGTCTCCAAAGTGCTGCTGTCAGACAAACTCATCTCAATTGGATTGGATTTTACTACACCGAATGTGAAGATAACAGTGGAATTATAAATATAAGATTGGGGCACATATACACAAATATTTTGGATTGGGGCCAAAGGAAAAAAAAAAAAAAAAAAAAAATCTCTGGTAAAATCACCACCTCAGTCTCAAACATACCTTCTTCTCATCTAGCAGCATCATCACTTTGAAGAGGAGGACATCGTTGACCACAACCTCTTCATTCTTGTACAGGATTTGGAAAGTTTTGCTGCAGATAACATCATCTTGGACTGAAGCCGGAAAAGCCAGATCAGAGCCTAGACAAAAACCACTATGATTAGCTGTGGGTAAACCGAGTGATTATAGCCAACCTGTTTGCATTAGAATTTGCCTGTGTAACCTCAAGAAACATATGATCGCTGAACCATTTATATTGTGTGACAGGTGTTGTTACACATGGCTGACAGTGCAAAATATACAGAGAAATCTAGAGGGATTTTTCAGATTTAAATATAAATAATAAATCTGGGTACAAGAATTTGGATGCTTGTTTCTTATTAAATTGTTAATGAAACAGATTTTTATGAATCAAAGCTGAAATAATGAGACACAGTCAGCCCAAGAACTTGAAGATTGAGCATTAAGACCAGGTCAAATAAGGCAGAAGTAGGGTTTGAACCCTCAGCCTTTGGATTGAGAAACAAACTCCTTACCATCACATCCTTATCAAAGTCAGTGTTGAGTGCATGCATGAACAAAAATATATAAATGTGTAATTCCACAAAGTTTTTAACAGACAGGATATATATACTTAGGTTAAGTGTATACTTTTAGCACAATCTGATCTACATATTGTAAAATTGAGATGAACAGTTTAAGAAATACTATGTGTATGTATGTAATTATATTCATTCATGTGTTCTTTTGAAATGGGGTCTGGTCTTAAATATTTAACAAATGAAATTATATGCATGTACATGCAACTCTATTTTTTGTTTAGAACAAATGACATGTAATTTTACTTTTAAATCAAGAATATTTTTTTTAAATGTATGTTTAACCATCTGCATTTATGTATTTGAAACTGAGCCTTGTGCTTGATCTAAGTTTCTTCTCCCGCTGAACATGGATCAGGGAGCGGGTCTTGGTGAAGATAATGGTTGCTTGTCAAGAGCTTCAGCTTTGTTGTGTTTACAGGACAAGAGGTTAGGATAAGCCCTCTGATCAGTACATATTCTTCATCCTGTCATGATGAACTGAGGGCAGAATGGGAGCTACAGTGACTCACTAATGTGAAGCAGTATTAGAAGACGGGGCAGGCTAGGGGTAGCTGATTAGCATGCTAAATTCAGTTAAAAAAAAAAAAAGAACTGTTAGAAAAAGAAACAAAACAAGAATTAAAATTATCACTGGACTAAACAAACCAAACACCTTCCATCTACACAGTACTGTGCACCTCTCCCACTCCCCCTGCTTATTCCAAATAACCAGAACAAAAACAATAGGTCTTCCTGCAGCTTCGCTTCTTGGACCCTTAATGACAGATAAGATAAATAAGCCAACCTACAGGTAATGGTTATCTTATAACCTGTGCCTGGGATATCTTCTACATTAACGATGAAAGTGTAGCTGTTTCCCATTTACTCTACTGAACAATATTAACATAAGTCATAAAAAAGGAAAATAAAACATTTAAGCACTGGAATTACATACTCTCTTGATCCTCTGTATTTATGAATGAAAGAACTGAGTGCTTAGTTTGAAAGGAGCAGTGCAGGTCTCTAAGAAAGGGGACGTGGCATATACACAAAGCCTTAGAGAAATACTGAGAACAAGGAGTGGCCTGTGAGATTAGCCAGTGCCCTACCATCTCCCTGCCAACAAAACAATAAGTGAGCCAAATCTGCAATAACACAATAACAATAATTAGTTTCCCTGAAACCGAACTAATATCTCAGAGCTGAAATGAAATTCTAGTAAACATGCAAGTCTACCTGAAGTATAAGTATGTCTTAATTGGTGTCACCTACATTTACAGGGAAATAACCAGAAGTCTAATAACACAAGCAGCAGGGCATTACTTTATGTATACTGCAGGTTACTGAAATATTATTTTAATGGCTTTAATTGGAGAACTGAGGGGAAAGAGGCAGGGATTAGTTTTGACCAAGTGGATCCATAAAGTGTACCTGGTAAACTACAGAAAGCAGAGCACCAACAGTTTGGTCATTTCCTGACCTTGAAACTCGCTTTGCCCTTCTTTGATGTATTTTGGTGCAGACTGTATGGTGCACAGGTGTGAGGATAGGTACAAACAGGTGGGAGATTCATTCAAATGAGGCACCTAAAACCATGTAGTTGATATTTTGGTGGAAATATGTCTTTGTGCTGAGAATAGACATCTCGGAACCAAGTCTATTTCTGGTGTAATGGCAATTTGCTGCCACTGGTGATTTTATCAAAAATAGCAAATTAAATACACACAGCAAATGTACAGCAATGATGGCATATTGCTTAAAACGGAAATAAACCATTTGAACTCAATCACTTCTCCGCAAGTAGAGCCATTGAAATTGGCATAAAATATTAACCTTTATTGTGTTCAAAGCAGAAATGTCAGTAAAATCAGTCTGCATTTATCTATAAATTAGAGTGATTCTTCTAGCATCTGTTGATAACTGCTTTATACTGTAGGAAAAGCTTCTTCAGTTCATTAAATCCCTGCAACCGTCTGAAGGCAGCAAGACACATCAATTAATAAATCTGTAGCCTTTGATTTGATAATTGCTGTGCCAGAGCAGTGCCATTGTGCATGGCTGTCCACTCTGTCTTAATTCTATTAAATCCCGTACATATGGCATCAGGCTGCTACAAAATAACCCCAAACAATACTCCACACGTCAAACCGGGCCGTTATGACTCAGTATTTTGTTTTGTCAGTGGGATATGTCAGATGTCCTGTGTGTCATTGCCTCTATTCCAACTTTGTCTTTTAGAAAAAGTAGCATGTCATCTTTTATTCTTGAAATGCATTATTTTGCAAAAATATAATTTGCTGGTATAATGTGAACATTCATGACATAAAATAGAGACAAAACTGAAAGATCATTGGATTGATGAATAGCTTTATCAACATTTTTTTATTACTTATACAATAATATTATAATTGAATTATTATCTATATAATTATTATTTCTATAACTATTTATTATTATCATCAATGTACAAATTAAACAAAACCCACACCATCTCCCTCTCAATGCAAACTTGAGCTGCTGTCTGTGCTGCTTTACACCATCCAGACAACAACATGATTTCTTGGAGAAGCCTCTTTCCATTTATTCAGCTGTTGTCGTCATGCGTCATTGTGATTAGTACAGCTGTTTCAGAGCTGTTAGACCAGTGATATCAGCGGCTTAGAGTGAATGTATTTATCACCACACCCTCCAATTTATATTCCACCTCAGCCAACCCTTTTGCACAATGCACTACTGCAACTCCATGATCCAAAATAGCAGGTGTGCTTGAGATGCCCACACAATCCATGCACCTAGGACGTACCACTTTGCACTTGTTATTACACTTGTGTGGTTAAAATAGGGCCCTCCAAGTAGTGGGAATAAAACTGTGTATATTGGACACATGTACAAAGATTCATTTACCTCCCGGGTGAAGTAGACTGGTCTCAACTTTATGTGGGACTCGGGGTGGCACCTTCAGACTGGCACGGATTTGGTAGAACCTGAAAATACAGACAAATTGAATTCAAATTAATACTGGAATGAAAAGCTAACAGTATTAATTTGGTCCAAAGCACCATTAAAAGCTCTGTGAAATGAGAACACGCCACACAGGTTAGCTACAAGTGCCTCTGCTTGCAAAATGATACTACACCTTTCATGAATGAATAATGAGCACTTTCTTTTGCAGTCAGTCATGTAGTAAACCTGAGCTCTTAAAGCACTGATGAGCTGGGAGAATAGAGCAGGAGTTTTATATCAGCACAGTGGAGTATTAGTACACCACTTCTGTTAAAAAAAAAAAAAAAGAGTTTGCAGGTGTTTAAGACCATTGCTGTTAGAGCCGTGAAGTTTTTTTCTATGGAAAATGGTAAATTCTGTGTTTGTTGGACACCTTACTACTAGGTATTTGCAAGAAAAGAAAAGGAACATATTTGAATCACATATATTTGATGGGGTGATGACAAAAAAGCATAAGACACCATACCACATAGTGCCACAACTAGAGCTATATCAGTGAGCAGGAATTGACAGCTTAACTCATACGGGAAATCTACGCCTTAGCTTGTGTCCTGTTGAAGAGCATACAAGCACCTGACAGCTACACAGTTTATTTAGTGTAAAATACACTTGAATGTGAGCCTTCTTCCATGAAACAACAAAGGTCTGCCTGTTGAGTCTGAAGTGGTTACTTGAAGCTGAAATTTTATAATCTCTGCAGTCCATATCAGACCTTTGTTATACCAAACATATTATGGGCTTTTCAAAAGAAACAGAGGTCCATGAATCAAAATTTTGTCCCTGCAGCTCTATGATGATCAAGATACAAATTTAAATTAAGTGAGTCAGAAAAAAGAAGCTCCTCCACACCTGTGCCCATGTGGTACACTTCACCGCAATTCTGAAAACTTTTCTTAAAATGATCTATGTTTATTACTTGGTACTTTTAAAAAAAAAAAAAAAAAACGCTGGCCAGTTACTGTAAACATTTACCTTTGGATCTTTACCTATAACAGTCACTGTGACATATAGGAGAACGTCATCAGCTTACTCAAATATACAAAATAGTATACCCAAGCACTGTTGAGCATATTCTTTGCTGTCTGTACAAAGAGCATTTTTGAGGCCCCTGGAGGTCTAAACAAGATCAACAACTATCGTAGACTGGCTGGGACACTTGCAAAATACATCCTGGTCCACTTCTACAAGCTGAAAACCAAAGCTTGTTCAACTCTCCTCAAAGCCAACCTATGTTTAACTAGCAAGGTAAACTTGTCTGTGATGTATGCTAAAGAAAGAAAGTTATTTGGTAAAGCATTAATGAATTCCCACCTGCTTGAAACACATTCCAAAAAGGGAAGAGAGCATTAGGTATGTAGAGAAAATGAGACAATCCTCACCCTCTTTGGAACAGGTCCACATTGTAGAACTTGTGGAGTTCCACAGAGAACTCCACTGTGGCCTGAACTTCAGTCATCTTGGTCTCTACAGGCAGAGGTGCCTTACATCATCTGGGATACACCTGTAGGCCTATAGGCAAGAGTTATCACATTAGTCTTGTCAGCTCCAGAACTCTTGAAAAAAAAAAGAAAAAAAGAAATACAGTATTTTCAAGTACAGACATATTGATAAATATCACAATACAACTTCAGTTACATTACTTGCTTGCTAAAATCATCTCCCTAACTCACACAAGTCCTATTATCTTCAAAAGATCAGAGGTCAATCATAATAAGAAAATATCAGCAGTCATACAGTCACAAGATGACTGTAGACTATATGTTTAAGCTGTAAGAGTTGGGTTATGGTCAGTTTTTCAGGCCAATTATTACTAGGGCGTGAGGCTTACATTTAGTATAGGAGGCAGTCTGTCCTCTGGGCCTAATTTGTTAACAGCCCAGATAATTATAGCATTAGTATGACTGGGTAGAGGAAAATACTATGAATAACATCACATAAATAGGCATGAAACATAATATTGCCAATTTATAATGTTAGAAATAAACACAGACAGCCTTGGCATTATACAGTTTTAACTCAAGCTTTATTAAGACCTAATTAAGTAAAAGGCCATTGAGCTGTTTTTGGCTGTAGTAGGGGCAAAATAAAACTGGCAAAAGCAATCATACAGACGCTCCCTAAATTAGTCATGTATGAAATGAATAAATTATCCATCAGGAGACAACATGTCATTGTGCTCATGTCAGTGGAAACCAATATGAGACACAATAGGCCACCATGAATTTGACCTCATTGACACAAGATGCCTGATACAGAGAAAATAGTACCAGGTTATGTTAATATCCAAATGAGGCTTCCTTCCTAGAAGAAGTGATCTTTAAAAGCTGTCAGTTAAAAACAAATGACACTGGGCAAGCACAGAGGACACACAAAGATAAATGAATTAGGCTATCTTAGGCAGATTTATTCTTTAACTTAGGTGTTAATTTCATTTACCAATACCTTGAAATAACCACTTTATAGTTACTTTACAAAAAGTGACACAAATTATTCAGACAATTCACTCACACAAATCAAGTGACCAATTACAATTTATACCAGTCTAAATGATATAAAATCTGTCACAGCTGCTTGTGTTGATCTTACTTTGATACTAAGCTGCAAAGTCTAAAATACTGTCAGGGGAAGGAAGAAAAAATGTACATAGTTTCACGGATCGCATGCAGAGATATGTAAATGTTTACAGAAACAACAAAGCTAAGAAGTAGTCAAAAATAGCAAATTTTCATTTCGGGTCAACATCACAGGTTTGTGATCCGTGAAGGTCTGACGTTGAGATAAGGGGTCGTCAGAACAACTCGTTTATCAGGTTTTGTCTTTAGCCACTTATGTAAAGGTTACTGATATGGCTAATATAAAAGGTGAAGTAAGGCGTCGACTGGTTGGTACGCTGACATGTCACTGTCAATAAACCTGCTAACCAGCCGGATAGACATTCACTGAAACGTTTAGCCTCACAATTAATACAAAACAGTCATTTGCAAAAAGCCACAGCCATTCATAATGTCACATTTCCCAACCAAAATCCGACAGTTGCCGACAACGAAATGTAACTGGCACTTGAGAAAATTCAAGCCAATGACCCAACTCGGAGAAAGTAATATTAATACATCTGGTCTTATTAGAAATATACATATGACGAGGCCTTAACATCGGCTCATTCTCTTTTCTTTTTTTTTTTTTTTTTTAAAATAGGGAACCTTTATGTCAACATTTCAAATCCAAAACTGAAACAGACCAATTCAGAAACCACAGTATAAGTTATAACTTACCTACACAGTTTTGGTGCTACTATTACAGTGAGTGAGGTGATAAAGGTCCCTAGCTAGTGTGCACAATCTCGGCAAGGAGATCCTTTGAGTTACAGGTGGGAAGCTACCAAAACATTTCAGTGAGGGCCCACTAAAGGTGAGGAACGATCCGTCAAAGACATAACAAGGCATACTTGAACGGACCAACGGAAAAAGTCTCACTTGATAGCCAGTTAGCTAGCCGTTACAGTTAGCGTAAGGTTAGCCACCCACCGCACAGTTGTCACCGGGTCTAACACTGGCCGCACAGCCGAGCTAACGCTACTCACCATTGCGCTGGTAAGCTAACATTAGCTAGCTAACCAACGTTAGCTCCAATTTCAGTCCTCTCGTCGTCCTTTCGCTATGCGGTGATGACACAAAACAGTACACTGCTGACTCGCTCACTTCCTAGTTACAGGAGGGACGCCCTTAACATGATACGCTGGACAGACTGGCCATGTATCTCTCCGGGTATTGCCGTCTGCTAGCTGTCGAGCTAACTGTGCTCAATCTGAAGAGCTGACAGCGGGCGCTGCTCCAGCTGCACACTGATGAACATTTAACTGCGCGTTACTGCACATACCAGAGACGCAGCTGACGCCACATGCAAAGTTGCTACCTGTAAATGGGACATTGGAGAAAAGGATACAATATTCTTAAAGGATTTTACAATAAGTTTTAATTATTTAAACCTATTCGCATTGTGTGAATGACTTCTAGAATTTGAGGTTTGTTTGTTTGGCTCCTTTGATAGGCTGTATAAAGCTATGTAGATAGATGTCTGATATATTTTTCTCTATGATGTGCTTTTTTTCCCCTCCCCTTTGCCTGAGTTTGCAGACCTACTGTGAATAGGCTTAACCTGCCAATAAAGAGGGATTTAGTGCTGTCCTCTGCAGTATGTGCAGTGAGTTCTGGCTGTAATAAGTCCAATTTAACTTATTGGTGCTAGCAGAGGCCAATCAACTTATTGCTTGAAATAAGTAATAAATGGCAGGGTATGGGGAGGAAATGGGGTTTGTTCTTAAACCCAGTTCCCTGTGCAAACAAATTCCCTGTGAAGACATCATGAAAGCTGGGTTTCCTGGTAATAAACACAATGCTTCTATGGATTCTGGATGTTATCACTACAATGGAAAATATGTGTATTTCAGGCATAGCCTCCTTTTTTATGCTTCTTGGCCTGTAAGAGCAAACACAGCCTGAATTGCACCTTAGTCAGCGTCTCTTGATTTTCAGTTTCACTGCACTGGAAACAATGCTGTCCGAATACCATGCAACCATAGAGATCACAGAAAATGTAGAGCCCAGGAGTGCTGGGCAAATAAAGCCACAACAAGGTAACATTATCGGTTTCACAGCTAATGTAAATGTTATCACTTATAATACACAATCATGAAAATAGAACTACAAATCATGACAGTGACTGCGTGCTTGAAGAATGATTAAGATTAAATCCAAGGTGGGTGCAGGAGAACTCCCGTGGAATGCAGAGTTGACACTGAAGAGTGTTGACTCACTCCCCCAAATAAATGTCAAGCAACAGTCAAGCCTATAAGAGACCCCTCACTGTGACCTGGAGTTTTTCACTCCTGCTGAGGGAGCAGATATACAGGGTCTCATCTGGAACCCATTCTGAAGAAACATCCAGCAGCAGGTGCTTTTTCATTTCCAGATCAAGCAGTGAAATGGGTGGAGTCAAAAGGTAAATAACTCACTTAATAGTGACTGTATACATAATGTGATGTGTCATTTAACAGTATTGTGCAAATTATTACATTTACTCAATCATAGCGCATATTAAGATGTTCCATTTCTGATTGTATTCCAGAAATATCCTTCTGTACTCATTGTGCTGCTGCTATGTGATCCCAGAATATCTGTGCACCGGACTTCATTCACAGAGTAAGTCGTTTTCTGCAGCGAGATAACAATCATACAAGAAAACAAAGTAATATGAACATTTAATTTAATAAAAACCCCTTCATTATTGAAATTACAAAATTAGAAGTGCAGTTCATTGTTGCAAAGGTGAGTAATTGCATGCCAATTATCAGCAAATGTCAACCATAAACATACATACATAGGTTAATTATACTGGTTAATTTGTACTTTCTACAGTGCCTCTGTGTTTTGGCTTGTTCCTGACATACTGAATAACTATGCAGCTTTTCGTTTTAACTCATGCATATACAAGGAGGTCTGTGGAGCTTTGTTAGTACTTTCTCTTTTACAGCTGACAAAATCTGCTAATTGACATTCATCAATATAAGACAGATATGACTACACTGCTTCATTTCCATGAGTCATTTACATTATTTTGTCTTCCGTCTGCACACAAGGCTGCCCTTATCCATATAACATGACGTTTCCTTTGGTCTGTGCAACAGCACTTACATTGCTGGGTTAGGGAGTCCGTCCAGCTGTATACAAATGTGCACTCAATGGTAATACTTGAGCAAAATGCATTGATAAATACAATTCTGGCAATTATTTTAACAGTGTGAGATGTTGAATACAATGCAGGCCCCTGACATAGCAAATGGAGAAATTAAGAATTTATTCAAACTTGATAAAGACCTTTAACTTCCTGTCCAGATGTACAAGAACAGGCAAATCTAGAGCGTAAGTGTTAAAGAGGAAACCACAAACAGTGAGATAGTCTAATATTTATTCAAGGCAGTGGTGCAGCTTTCCAAACACTGGGCTTTTATTCACTCGCTGCAACACACACACATACACACATGTACACACACACACACACACACACACACACACACACACACATGCACACTCTCTTCGACTACTAACGGGCTGTTTTCTGTTTCCATGTTGCAGCTGTGCGATTTTCATCTCAAGTTGGTATTCATGTGGAGCAGCAGTCCATGTGCCCTCAGATAAGTGTCGGGGAGGATCGTTTCCCAGGTGGATACACAAAAACTTGGCATTGTTTGTCTTTTTACTTTTTATTTGTTTATTCATTTTGACATTTACCCTGCCCATGTCAAAAAAAGCTACACAATGCCAGTCTTAAGTTAACATATCAACTTAAAAATATAATACAAATGCTCGAATGTACGGATCTGTACTATATAGTGCATGAGGAGACACTTCTCTCTATAGAGATGTTTTAGGAATACTTTAACAGCAAGTATTGGTCCTTCACCATGGAAAATGATCAAATGAAGATCCTGAGGGACTATTGCCAGACCTCTGAGATGATTCTATATATAACCACTCCTCTGTCTCTGTGCCCTTAGGATTTTATATTATGTCTCAGTTCCACATTGCTGAGCTGGCAAGAAGGGGCACTGTGAAAAAGGTTATTGGATCATCTCCTCAGCATGTTGCTTATCAAATAGGCCCAGCATTCAACTTCAGAATCAACACAAGGTATGCCGCAGGGTTGTGTGAGTGAAGACTGACACCTAGTGGTTGAACTGGTATAACCCCGTTTACCCTGTCCATGGTCCTGAATATCAAAGATTGGTTATATTCTGTATGCACCATCACATTCCTTCTTTTTCTTGTAATGAAACAACACAAATATTAAATTTTATATGATGAAATATATGATTTGACCATCATGAACAGAATAAGTATTTCTTCTGGCAATAGCAGATGACACAGTCAATGTTCAGTACACATTATAAATCCTTAGTGGAATACTGATTTTTAATGGTAAATGTAATTTGGGGGTTTCATAATGGTCGATCCTCTATGTTTCAGATCAGCTTATCCCCTGGGACTACCGGAAGAATTTGTATTTGTGGCTGTGCTACGCATGAGTGCCAGCACCATAAATAAAAACTGGAATATCTGGCAAATGCAGGATATGAATGGCAACGAGCAGCTGGCCGTCAGACTCAACGGGGAGTCTAAGTCTCTGGAGTTTACCTTCACGGCGCTGGGCAGTGGCAGGCAGACTGTTGTTTTCAGCCCCCTGGCTTCTTTTTTCAATGATCAGTGGCACAGAGTCCTGCTGGACTTCCGCAGGCGCTCCGTTACCCTTTTGGTCGACTGTGTCATGATCGGGTCTCAAAGCATACCACCCCGGCAAAAAGTCAGTCTGGATGGGTTCACGTTGATAGGAAAACTCAAGGACAACCCAGTGATGGCGATCCCGGTGCGTCTGTTGTCTCACTGAGAATTTGCAACTAAAGCAATATCTAAGATGTGCAATGTTTTTCTTTTCTTTTCTTTTCTTTTCTTTTTCTTTTCTTTTTTTTTATCATCACAGTAGCTACTAAAGTTCACCCAAGCTGCAAAACGGCTTGACTATTTCCATTTTGTGAATTTTGTAATATTTTTAGCTTATTTCATTACATTTCCAATAGAAACTTTTTTGACTCAATTTGTGATCCAAAGTGATCCATATACGTTCAGTTCATTTCAGGTTGAAGCAACATGGAAAATGTAGAATGAGCTCTTAAAATATGATGAATTGTTAGAGCTTTTTGCAGTGTGAATATTTTGTGACTTACATATAATAGCCTAATTTATGTAGTAGTTATTATGAGGTGAAGACAAACAATCTGTGTCCTTTTGCATTAAAGTAGCCTATATACCCCTTATATACAACTTTAAAGGGTAATTTTCCATTAGTAGGAGTGAGTTGAAACTGAGAGGAAATTCTATGAATTGGATTCTAAGGGTGTAATTCTACACTGATTATTCACTTTCCTTCAGGAGTCCTTGGCATTCAAAACTTGGGAATGCCTGTGTTTTCTCACCATCCTGTCTGGTGTGTCTCCAGTAGCTACTATTTCCAGTACAGTACAAGCCAGCTGTCTCTCCATTCAGGCTTTAGCGACAAATATGTGGAATTTGTTGCAGGTTGTGGTGAAGAATAGGCAACGAGCTGTGCACAGGCTTAAACATCCTGCAGAGGGCTGCCACACCATGCAGCTCAGGTGCATGGTTTCCAAACATTCTGCATGTGCGTCTTTGTCGTGCACCGCTTCGATCACGTTATAACTCCCACAGCCCCTAGTAATGTTTGATAATGAGTCCCACACTGTAACGAATATATTTATGCTTTTCTCATATGCTGTAAAATGCACAATGGGGTTGATTTGTTAACGGAAGCTGCTCTCGGGACACAGTCTGTGTAGCTTTAACACTGGATGACACTGTTAGGCTGTGTCTGTTAGGTCTGCTGTGGTGATATTGTGCTAATGTATTATGTCCCTTTGTTTATTCATCAAGTTTGAACTCGAGTCAATGCTGATTCACTGCGATGTGACGCGCGCCAGGACTGAAGCTTGTTATGACCTCCCAGCCAGGACATCGGTAAGAGTGAAAACCTGATGAACTACGTGAGTCTGCAATTTGAGGTCTGAGGTCATCAGTTACAAAGATAAAATATTGGTATTTTAGTTAGAGGAGCCAAAGGTGCCTTTAATGGAGAGGGTAATAAAACCAAGCAGCATCCAAACTTTTGCTCCACTTGTCCCCATGAAGTCATCACCACCACTGATTTTGTTTTTATTAGAGTGTACATTTAAATTTGTCACACCAGCAATATAGTTAAAATAAAATTATTTGGTCTTATCAGAAGTTAAATAACCCGCTGATCCTGCCTATTGGTGGTGTCTGGGGTGTGGCCCCTCCCCGCGGTGTCCCCCTCTGCAAACCCTCCAATCGCTTCCTGTAAGCAGGCATTGTATGAATAAACATGAGCCCCTGATGGCTATGGGACCGCGGACGGTCTAGATAGCTGGAGGGGATTCAGTCGGGTTGTTTTGTCGGGGGTTCCTTCAGCCCAACAATTCCCAGTGAAAGGACTAAAACTTTTACCTTTCCTGCCCACGGGGAGATCATGGCTCGGGGCCCCAGCGTTAGAGGGCCACTTCTGGTGCTGCTCCTGCAGCTTGTCCTTATTTGCTCCGCTCAAGTAAGACTTATGTTTCTCTCTCTCTGCTTGTGCTCTCTCTATTTGTCTCTATAGACTGATGTGACAGAGGTGCAGGTGAGTGTTCCCCTGGTGCTCCTCCTAAGTAACAAAATCCATTTATAGTTGTGGCGAGATGCTCGAGTTGTTTTATTTATTACATTTATTGGACTGTCTGGGAAAAAGTAAGACAGGCCACTTTTTGTCTGGAGTTTTCCTTTTAAACCTTTATTTTAACAAAGTGCCATCTATTGCTGACATATTTCTGCAAGCAGAAATCATCTCTATAGACTGTGAGCTATTTCAGTGTATCCAAGAGACAGGCTTGTCTTCTAGCAACATACAATAAGATGGTGCACCTGCTCTCATTTCTTCATATCGTCTGTGTAGCAGAATGTCAATGTTAGGAATCACAAAAAAATTGGTAGGGTAGTCTTCAGAAATTTAAGCCGATATTTTATTATTGTATAATTATTATTTTACTCAGAGGAGTGACGGACCTTCTGGCCCTCCTGGACCTGCAGGTGTACCGGGAATTGATGGCATTGCTGTAAGTGCTCTCAATTCTGTAACATTGTCCATATAATGCAGCAGATACATTGTCCATAGTTCATTATCTTCTCTCCTGAAACTTTTGAATCTCTTCTGTTGCAGGGGGAGAGGGGAGCAGATGGCGAAGATGGTCCTCCTGTAATTATAACATTCAGTACAAAATTGAAATGCTGTATTGCTTTTCATTGTCATGCTTTCCCCTGAACTGTGTGTGTATGTGGAACCCTTTGTTTTTAGGGACCTGATGGAGATGCAGGCAAACCTGGCTCTTCAGGATTACCTGGAATTCCTGGGAATGATGTGAGTGCTCTTATGTTTTATATTTCATGTATTTGGTGTTTGCTTCCTTTCTGGCCACAATGAAACCTCAAGCCTGCCAGGGGGTGGAACTACAAAGTGTGATCCTCCCACCTTATAGGTTATGTTCACACTTATTAGTCTTGAGTGACCAATGAAATTTCAGATTTAGAGGGGGGGGGGGTCTTGGGGAAATGTGTGCAAAAATGTGAGGAATTTATTAAACAGGATGAACAAATCTAAATTTCCTTTGTGACAGGGTAAACCAGGACCTGAGTGCAATTAACTTTGGCTCCTTTCAGAGTTTAAAGGAGGGTTAGGAAAACATCCTAACATAATACTGGTGCTGATGATAGACTGACAAAGAGGAGCTGTAGGCGAATTTAGTTCACCATAAAGGTTTAGGTAGATAAAGTATTGGTTTTAATTCAAGTCTCATTCAGAACGTGGTGTTATAAACTATCATAGAATATATTTGTTTTATGCGTTATGATTCATTGGCTGTGTTACCTGGATGCACGTCCCCAGGATTCTGGAAACAATGGCAGCTTTGTTGGCTGGCCGCTGTTCGTATCTCCTATTGAGAATCCTCAAAACAGTGTGGAATGATTTCTTTCAATGGGCTTGTTTGAAATGAGCCAGAGGAATGCTGCCGTCTGCTTGGTTTGCACTCTGAGAGCTTTGCCCTCTGCCCTGGTGCTGACTCTCTCTTCATGTCTGTGAAGTTGATCACATTCTTGTGGACTCTTTAATTTCAATGAGAAACATGTAGCAGCAGTGCATTATATATTGCAACAATTTAGAGGGGGGTGGTTGTAGTCAAGTTAATCCCATTTATGGATACGTAGGACTCCTCCCACTGGAGTAAGACTGTGTTATGATGTAATGTTATGGAGATCTGAAGCTGAATTCAGAAATTTTGACAGAGGGGAAAAAAGTATTGGCCGCTGAGAGAGTAGGTTCATTTAACTTGCCAATGGTTTTTCAAATGTAAGGTGAAAAAATACAGTGATTGAAGTGCTCTAAGCTTTGTTATGATGTATTAGTTAAGCCTGATATCTCCTCTCTGCAGGGTTTGACTGGCCCTATTGGAGATCCAGGGCCTGACGGTCCACTTGGACAGAAAGTGAGTGACTAATGAGCCTTTTCTTTCCTGCTTTAGAGTCTGTCAGTGAAATGGTGCCAAGCTGCTGTCCAGTCTTTTGGCATGGCAGCGAGAGCCGCAGTGCATAAACCAATTCCTCATGACAAATGAGACTTAATCCTGCAAGTCTTCTGTGTAATCTCCGTGGGGAATGAAGCCCCAACATTGGTCCTCATTAGGCTAAACATTGCTGGGTCAAATGGGCCCAGCTCAGTCATGTGATGAGCTAGAGGAATGTTAACACGGACCGTCTGCAAACTCACACAACTAAGTTTCACCTGAACACAGTATTTCAGTGTTTGTCTCAAAGTCTGTCTGTGAATCTAATGTTTTTATCTTCATCGTGTATAGGGTGAACCTGGAAGAGTTGGACCTCGTGGGACAGCTGTGAGTAGCATTTCCCTTTACCATTACATCAACCATGAATGTCTGGAAAATCTTTCTTATCTTGTATACATCAAATTATATATTTATATATATATATATCACACTGAGTCATACTGTATATGTCTCTCCTTAGGGTGTTGGGCCAGATGGACCCCCCGTAAGTCATTTGTTTATACTATGCAATCAATCCCACACTTCATATAAATTGTGGTAGTGTTTATCAAAGTTGTGTTAATATTGAATACCTGAAATGTGACTTTGTACAGGGACCACCCGGGCCTGGAGGACTTCCGGGTGAAGTGGGAAAAGTTGGAACACTTGTGAGTAGAGATGAGCATTAGACTGTTAGCATCAAATACGGTCTGCTTGAGCACTGAGGTTGTGGTATGGTGCCGCTGGCCAATGACAGAGCAGATGTGTTTACCTTCATGCCATGATAACAAGTTAAAATGACTGCATGTAGGTGAGGCCACATTCACTGGGGACAACATTAGCATCTCTGCAACCCGTCTGCAGATGATTCAGAATACCTTCCATCTTTACAATATCATAGTTTGATTTGTATAAACACAACATATCTGTACAGCACTGCCTGTACTGCCCGCTGCAGTGTCAGCGAACTGACAACATTTGTGCACAAACACACATAAGAACACACCCATGCACCATACACTGCTTATATAATCAGTCAGACAGTCCTGTATTTTACCAACTTGATGTTTAAACATTTTCTTGTCAGGGTGGATTCAGCATTTTAAGGCCTTTTCACATATTATAAGAAAACTTAAAAATTGATTTCAGGTGAGAAAATCAACACTCAATATAAAATATTCAGCATTTTAACTGCCTCAAGCCTCATTTTTATTGGTATATTTCATATCTCAGACTTTATCTCTACATTCTAGGTAACACTTTTATTTGACTTATTTTTATTATAATATTGCCCTTTGGCTATAGTTGTCTGTATCTGCTTACACTGGATTTCATTCCAGTTATTATGAATATGCAGATATAGTAACAATCTGGGTTTGGCACATTTCACCATGTGTACTAATAAATGTCTGTGTCTCAGAACATTTAAATTCATCACCTATAACTAGAAATGAAGAAATATGGTCTGCTCTGCTAGAGTAAATTGCCCTGAATGAATATTTGCAAATTGAACAGGTGAACCAATATTTGATATGTTAAGCATTAAAATTCTGATGGTGTAAAACGCTACATGAACAGATTTTATGTGGCCCAGAGATAGTAATGGATGTTTTACAGGGAAAATATCATTGTAAGATAGTAGTAAATGAATGGCCTGATGAACTGAATTACTGGTAGTTGAACACAGTGCATTCAGTTTCCTTGTGTTCTGACATTTTATGTCTCTTCCCACAGGGGGCCATTGGTGTGAGAGGACCACAGGGACCTCGTGGACCAGCAGGGGCCAGAGTAAGTGACACAGCTTCGTTTGACATCTCACAGGATTTGCCAATGATTCAATTTGACTTTAATATTTCACAAGGGAAGGAACATGGTTCGAGCATGAAATTAATTTGGCCTTGTTGGTGATGCCACCAGTGCACACTGCCAGCTTTCCTCTAGTGGTTTAGAAGCTCCTTAGAGCCTTCTTGATGTTGATAGCTTGCATTATGAAAGTGCTAACTTGTATTTCCTCTCAATTTCAGGGTGCAGCAGGGATGCTTGGCAGCACCGAACTGGTAAAGTTTTGTTTTCTGGAGATGTTCTTGCATAAAATGTGAGTCAGGAGTACTTTCTAACTTTTATGTTGTTGTTGTTTAGTGTCCAAACGCTTGTCCACCTGGGACCTCTGGACATCCTGGCCTCCCTGGCATGAAGGTGAGTAGCAGAGTTGTGTCACACTAAAATCAGGGTAGTGTCCCTGAATATACTGCAATGTGTTTAATTGCTGCTCCTTTTATTCTCTATATGTTTCCAGGGCCACAAAGGTGTAAAAGGTGAAGCAGGAGAACCTGGGAAACAAGGACACAAGGTAAAATATGTTCTGTTGAGGGAAAAATCCTTATTTGTCAACAATTTCTAGTCATATGAAATGTTACGTTCTATACATCAACAAAGTGAATTTATACTGACATAAAGCTGCACAAATAGTTGCTTAAAAACACCTTAACTGTCACACACGCCACAACGTTCCACATCAGGTAAAAATTATCAGCCACTTAAATGTACAGAAGTGATTCCCAGCACCTTTGAGACAAGTATTATTTGTGCTGCTCTATTTCAAGAGGGAGTGATACATGCCTGTGTGTAATGCCTCTGACTCCTTGTAATGCACGGAGGATGATTTATTTGAAATGATGTTCAAGCACAACTACCCTCTCCCCGTAATGTGTCCATGCACTATATAAATGGAAATGAGTCTGGGCCTATCTCCCTTTATCACCCTGTGCCAGGATATGATTTACTGTCAGTCTGCACTCGGTCCCAGAGAATGATTTTCTCCTTCGCTGAAAGTTTCATTTGAGCCTTTTTTTGTCTTTTTTCCATTCACAAATTCACAAATATAAAGAGGTTTACAGTTAACAATGGAGTAACCAGATGTTATGCTGGGGTTGAAAGTCTATTATTTTAGGATATTGAAAAAGAAAAATTGAAATATAAAATAAGTATGTATTTGAAAGATTACATATTGGCACATTATGTGGCTCAGTCATATAGAAAAACATGCAGTACCTCACTTTGTATTTGAAATGAACAGAAACAATGATGTGTTCTAGTAATTACATATGACGTCAAACAATGTTGCCATTAATAAATGAACAAATGAAGGTAGAATTTTTTTTTTTTTTATCAAACCATCAGAGATTGAAGACATTTCTTTGAATCATTCAACAGTCTGTCTGACTCAGACTTTCGTCTTTGTCTTTTTAGAGACTAAAAACATTGTCTCCATGAGAAGAAGATGAATTCTGAAATTTTTTGTATCAGGCAGTCAAGCAGAATCAAGTTTTCATTTCTCTCTTGTTCTATGATGTAAACAACTGCTGACCCGTTTGACCTGTTTGTTGTGTGACATTTGATTATCAGGTATGTATTGTTTACATGTCCTAATAGTCAGTTATCATACACATAATTAAAAGAAGAAATTGGCTTATTAACATTAGAAAATGTGCACCGCCTCAGACCCCGGCTGTTATTTATCTTAATGGATGTGCCTCCTCAGGTCTACCACACAGTCAGCATATAAATTATTTGTAATTTGCAAAGAAGGAGAACAGTAATTTGGAGTTAAATCGTCTGCTTTTGCCCCCCTTCCCCCCCTGCAATCCATTAAGAAGTGGGTATTAAACACATCTCAGACTGGCTGCCTCATTCTCTATTCAACACACAGTTGATAGGAGCAGCCTGTTAGTTAGTTAGTTTTTGGAAAGAAAAAAGAGAGGCATCGATGGGATGCCAGTTGCATCATGTGTTAGGATGTAGCTTCACTCTTATAATATAGTTAAAATTGCTGTGCAGTGTTTAATCTGTTTGACTTTATGCTGTTTTTCTTCACTCAGGGTGAGGAGGGAGACCAGGGAAGTCCGGGAGAGGTTGGATCCCAAGGGCCAATGGTTAGATACTGTATTTATTAGATGATATTTTAGACCCTTTAATTTTGCGCTTTGTTCTTTACCGTGTTGGGTTCTTATTTTTCTGCTCACTGAGGCACCTGTTGGGTCTGTTGTTATTTCAGGGCCCTCAGGGACTTCGTGGAGCAATGGGAATGATGGGCCCCAAGGGAGAGATGGTAAGTGTGTTTATGATTTTTAAGCCCATGGTACCCTTCATATACTTCAGATTCCTCCTTAATCATGACTACTGTCGTCTATTACTGTAAAATCCTTTAAACAGATTATAATACCGATACTGACATTATTCCCTCGCAGGGAGCTCGAGGTCCTGATGGAGGTCCCGGTCCCCAGGGTGTCGCAGGAGCAGCTGTAAGTTTGTCCCACAGTATGAATGCTTTTATTTTTAAAGCAAATGTGGTCCGTATGAGTCATGTACGATTCACTGCATCGTTTCAGGGAGATCAAGGCCAGAGAGGTGTGATGGGCGAGCTGGGGCCTAGAGGTGAAACGGTTAGTAGACACACCTCCTCATCATAGACATAAACAGTTTCAAATGTCAAAAATAAGTGTTTTCTACAGCTATTATAAATGGACTAACCATATTGTTGCTCTGTTGTTCAGGGTATTCTAGGGGCAAGAGGAATCACAGGCCTGCCAGGTCCCAAGGGAGAGGCTGTGAGTGTCTGATCGATGAGGACAAATAAAAATATTTTGCAGTTATATTTTGTGCAAACACCTCATTTTATTTTTGTCCTTTTTATCACCAGGGTTTACCGGGCGTGGATGGTCGTGAGGGTATTCCCGGGATGCCAGGAGCAAAGGTAGGGCATTAATCGTAGCGATTCTTTTATAAAACTAAGAATTTTTTTTATTGTAAATTGTCTTACTTATAAAAAAACAAAAAAAAAAACAAGGCTTGGCTATTTTGCTGTTAGGAGCAACATCAGCTTCAGTTTTTCACTGTCTGTTTCCCTGCAGGGAGGCATTGGGAAGCCAGGCGTTCCTGGAGAGATTGGACTTCAGGGGCTTCCTGTGAGTATGACCTTTAACCCCAAACTGTCAAGACTGACTCCGATTGGATGTACCTGAGTAATCTCCCCAGGAGTTGTTTAAAGCTCGAGAGCCCATGCATACAGCAGCACAATACGCATCTCCACATCTGTACTGCAACAACAAGCAGCAGTCAGAGGAATGATTTTCTCGTGCTTTATATTACACATTGAAGCCTGTTTTCTGTATGTGGACCTTTCAAGCAAATACGATTTGAATCCCACCCCACGGTTATGTTTTTCCAGCCCTCTAATCCGTGATTAGTCAAATGAAAAGTACCCTGATTGTGACAGCAATAAGAATTAATCAATAAGAATTTCGGGGGCAAAAGTCATCACCTGATTTAAATATCAACACTTTTTTCTTAAGCTTATTTCGGTGCAGATTTTTATTTTTCCTACTTCTTCATGGTCCACTGTTTCTTACAGGGAGGTGAATTCTTTTTCAAGAATAACTTTTGCAGTTGGAAATATTTATCCTTTGTTGTAAGAACGTATTCTCCTTGTTCCTGTTGTATCTCTTCAATACCTGTTGTGTGTTTTTAGGGTTTACCTGGTTCACCTGGACAAAAAGGCTTGAGTGGCCCTAAGGTTGTTTGTTTGATCATTTATTAAACATTTGATGTTGTTTCTTGAATTCAATATTTTTTTTTTCTCAAATTGTCAATATCTGACACTTTGGTTTTGTCTGTGCAGGGAGATGCTGGTCAGCCAGGCCTCCCTGGGACAATGGGACCTGCTGGTAAAACGGTAAGTATGAGCAGCATACAAGATGTTGAAAGGCTGCTCTGATCTTTGTCACCACTGTTGTGCCACTGCGTTATTTCACTGACAGGGTGAGCGCGGAGAACAGGGAGAGTTGGGACCTGTTGGACCCATCGGTGAGCCTGTGAGTATTCTTCTCAGATTAATTTATCTCTTGTCTTTAATTTGCTCATATTTCAAATTGTAATTCAACCCTTTTCTTTCTTATCATTTTCTCTTCCCTATAGGGAAGTATAGGAGAGCTAGGCCCTGCAGGTCCGGCTGGCAAGCTAGGTGCCAGGGTAAGTTATAAACACGAGCATTATTTATTTAAATTTAGATTTTAAGTGATTGATTTCTGTTTTAAAATTTTTTTTTTTTTTTATACCTTTATTTTGAAAATAAAGGCCTTATAAAAACCTTAGCAGCCAGTGTACATCCAACAATCATCAGCTGTAATATATAGAAAAACCACTAGAGAACACACACACAAGCAGAAGCGCCAAATACTTAGCTCCTGTATTTTTTGATACTTTGAATGAAAGAAGCTGAAAAGGGCTGAAGCCTCGGAGTGTGTAGTCCTGGCTGTTGTTTCCCTGGAATGTCTCAGAGAATAGACTGAGCCAGGATCTCACATGGGGTCTATTTTCACAGTAAGGGGAGACCAGAAAGCAGCAGGCTGAATGAGCCTTCTGTTCTCCTGGCATTCCTGAGACAGTCGGCCAGTGATCAAAGAGGGAATGGCACACACAAACACAGCAATGCTAAGCTTTCATGAGCACAATGTGTGGATGTGCCCTGGTACACAACAAATTCTTACTTTTAAACTGGAGTTATTTACTACAACTGTTGATTTCTTTCCTTTCAGCAATACTAGCAGGTGTAATTCCTTATGAAACAGACATTTTTTTCTGTCTTGTAAAAGGCTGCTGTGGTTCTCAACATATTTTTATTACTCCTGCTTAGATGTTTCTACTCATCAGATGTGCATTGTTGTTTGTTACAGGGACCCAAAGGTGACCCCGGCCTTCCTGGTCTCCCTGGTCCTCCTGGTCTTCCTGGGGTGAAAGGAGAGCGGGTAAGAAAACAACACAGACACCTTTTCAGGTTCAGGACTATTGTCTTGAATAGTAAGAGAGAGATTAATGTTCAACAACAAACAGCTGATTAGCTCCCTCTAGTGTGGACACTTCGTTAAGTTAATTACCACATTGTCTTTGTTTTTTATTACAGGGAGAACGTGGAGAGGCAGGACCCAAAGGAGAGCAGGTATGGAATCCTGATACCAAGTAATTCTGGCTTTATAGTGATGCTGCATTGAAATAACAAGCATGTTGCTTTACGTAAATAATTTCCACGCTGTGTTTTTACAGGGAGAACAAGGTGATGAGGGAAACCCTGGCGACAAAGGGGATGTTGTAAGTTGTTAAACCAGCGCTGTTCATTTAATTTATTTTAACTACTCAACAATTCAATTCACAATAGAATATCACCAGAGTACAAATGTCCCTGTTTCCATCCTCTGTGTTTTATCGATGTTGTCATAGGGTGAAACAGGAGAGGCTGGACCTAAAGGAGAGGTGAGTTTAAAGAGATTATTTTAACTTGGTGCCTGTGTTTATCCCCCTGATGTCAAAACATTGAGGAAGTGCTGCAGTATTGTGATACTCTATCTGGCCTTGCGCCTTATTTATTCCCGTCAAGGTCGGTAACCCCGGCGAGCCTGGCAGAAGAGGTCCTGAGGGAAGTCGAGGCCAGCCCGGCATCGAGGGGCCGCCTGGCACACCCGGACCCCGGGGCATGCAGGGGAACAGGGGTTCACCTGGAGTCAGAGGGTCCCAGGGACCTGCGGTAGGTCTGACAGAAAACACTTAAAGCTGAGAGTCTAGAGAAAGTGTCTGACGAAGACTACAATACCTGTGCAGCAGTATGACAGAGTGAGAAGGACACAAGCCAAGCAACCAAGCGTCTGTAACCAAAACTCTCAGGCCTCAACGTTTTGATTTAGCATGAAGACTTACAGAGGGTGGCCAAAAAACAGTGTAGTGGTGATTTTTTATCACAAGTGAAATTGAATCTCAGTCTTCAGTTGGGATTTCTAATATGGTGTTAGTGTCTTGTCTACCTTCTGTATAGCAGGTGCCAGACAGTCTGGTTGGGGTGGAAGGAGTCATGTCATTGGCTTTGTTCATGTTTGAAGTCATAAAAATGAGAAGAAGAAACCTCACACTTTTGCACAACTTCTTGTATTTTTAGATTCAAATCTTGACTTGTAATGCAGTGAATTGAGTATATTAGTGTAACAGCAAAACCTCCGGGTGTGCTGTACAGGTATCATTTGTTTCACACATGTTTTACTTTCAAACAGATTCACAGATCGTCACTAGATATGTCTGTGTGTTTATCTTCCTAAAACCTCTTAAGAATTACGGTCAAGAGGATACAGGGGGACTCATTTTTGGAAGTTTTTCCTTCTTAAATTCTACAGAACATATTTAAAAAAAGAAAAACTTAGGTAGAGGCCATTATTAAGTCCCTCTGGGCTGAACGCTTCTCCCTATACACTTTCATCTTTGTCCTTCTTATATTTTTAACTTGTGCAAATAAACTAGAAAACTCGAAACCCCAATATTTTTCAGCAGCAGGGAATTAAACAAAACACATGAGCATAAACATGAGAAAAAATGTTGTCTTGATGGCAATTTAAAATCTTTGCACCCACCGAAGGCTTCAGTGTAGGAATTGAATCCCCCAGCAAGCTCACAGGCACGCTGGCATCCCTGTAGTGGATGAACAGCTCTTCATCAAGAATCGATAAAATCCCAGCTCAGATTTAATACCTGTGTTGTTGTAATACGAACAAATGCAGCAGAGGAAGCAGGAGGAGTGCTGTGTTCACTTGATAACAGTACTACAGAGCCTTGACGTAAATGTTTCAGACACTGTAATGAAATCTATTCAGTCATCTTTTTCTTTTCAGGGTAAAGAGCCGAGTGATCAGCACATCAAACAAGTTTGCATGCGAGTCATGCAAGGTAAGAAAGATGGGCCTTTGACCCCATTTATCATCCCTTTGTGCCTCATTTCTTGACTTTAATCTGTACCAGAAAGTCTCATTACACAACCACAAGTAGATCCGCCCCTCTGCTGTTTCATTGATCTGGGCGGTTTCTGAATACTCTGAAGTTCAGAAAGGGAAGATCTCATAACCAAAACATGAAATAAGCTTCAGCCTTTGTTTACTTGATGGATGAAAAATTCCCCTCTCCGAGCTGTAGAAATGTTTCACTGAAGTCACGACCTCTGTTCTCTCATTCTTCTGCTCCTACATCTTCACAACTCATCTCCTGCACTCATGCCTTTTTTATACCCCGATGTGCTAAAAAATTAATTTCACCTCCAGCAGACCTGCACTCCCCTGCTCCAAGCAAAGAGTCTGCCTGGAAAGGAAATCTTGAAAAAGAGCAGTTGAACAGCCACTGCATGAATTTTCATCAGCAAGCCAGGAAACTGGAATCTTAAGTGCAAAGTACCATACAGCAAGGAGCCACAGGAGATTAATATTAGATCCTTTGCACCATGAACATACATTTTCTGTCGCTGATTGCTTGAAATAAAGAGTATTATCTTCTTTCTGCTCAATTTACTGAGGTTCTTTGGAAAAAGGTTGAAAAACAGGCAAAGCTCAAGGGATATCGTGACCAGAGTTTCACCTCACTCTGCTTCACTCTGAACTCATGTACAAGAGCTGCTGGACCATCTCCTCCAAGAAAGTTGCTTCAGGCTTTCAGAAATGAGCTTTCATATGCTGCGGCATGATTTATTACAAAGTGTTGTGTTTTTAAAAAAAATCCCTTGGTAACAGTCAGCTACAACTGTTTGGCAACATTCAATGTGTTTCATCATTTTCCTCCTGCTGTGCTCCAACAGAACAGCTGGCCCAGTTAGCAGCTAGTTTAAGGAGGCCAGAGTCTGGTGTAGCTGGTTTACCTGGAAAACCTGGACCTCCGGGGCCACCAGGGCCTCCAGGAGACAATGGCTTCCCTGGGCAGGGTGGAGCAAGAGGCCTTCCGGGACTCAAAGGGCCACCAGGACCTTTAGGAGTGAAAGGACCTAAAGGTGATACATTTATTGGCAGGTGTTGCTGCTTGATGAAATGATGGCATGTTTGTTAGTGTTTGATGTACACTAAAATCTGCATTACATAACACGTATTACAGGTGAAATGGGAGACAGAGGCTCCAGAGGGCCCACTGCACGAGGACCTAAAGGTCAGCCAGGACCTCCTGGACTTCCCGGTGAGTACATTTTGCATTTTAAATCTGATCCTCTATCTTAAAGGGTAGGTAGTAATTTCTTATCATAAAAACAGAATGATGATCCCAGGGCTACATTGAAACTGTTTTTTGTTGCTGTGATGAGTTCTGGTCTGAATGTGTCCTCAGTGAAAGAGATTAGGGACAAAATCCACACCCTCCTTGTTTGATATAAAACATGTTCCATGTTCAGCTGAAGCTGATTTGAGGCAAACTCTTTGAGTTTGATACTGATATTTAGTTAAGAAGGAGTGTGGACAGGAAGAATGATCACAGCAACCAGAACCTCTTTCATTGCATATAAGAGCTTGTGGCTGTTGTGTTAAGATAGACTTGGAAAAATATGAAACAATCCGATATCGAGCAACTGGCATCCTAAAATGAATTTTGTGATAACAGGTGAGCCAGGCAAACCTGGCTACGGTCAGGACGGTCGGGACGGGCAGCGGGGACCTCCTGGCGTACCTGGACAGCCCGGTGTACCTGGGCCCCCTGGTTCAGCTGGTCCTAATGGTTACTGTGACCCATCAGCCTGCAACCTCCAACCAGGGGCCGCCCACCAGTCTCTGGATGTGAAGGGACCTGCAGGGAACTAAGAGCCACTCTGGCAGAGACAGAAAGACTGGTGGATTATCTTCCCTGAGCACACATTTTTCACACCTTCTTCCCCTGGGCTGTGGTTGGTGTGGTGCCTTTGATCCATTAACCTCTAGTCTTGTGTGCATCTTTTGTGCCAGTCACATCTTCATCAGAAGGAGCCAGCAGTAAAAAAATAAATAAATAAAAAAACACACACACAAAACATTTTTTTGTGCTGTTAAAATCTAGCTCCTTCTGGTGTGTTTTTCTACCTGAGAGATGTTTTGATATATTGAGCACAGTGTGATCACATTTCTGACACGAAATGAAATGACCATAAATGTTTGTTTATTCCACTCTCCTTGTACCTCTGTCTGCTTTTTCCTCTCCTGTTCTCCATTCACACTGTTTTCTCACATAAAAGCTCCTCCACTTTTTCACAGAGCATTTCAGACAGTCGCCCAAAGCAGATCAGGATCAGGTTTTTGTTTGGTTTAAGGGCCTTTTTTCAGTTATTTTGTTCTGGATGTGCTTATGTACCAGCAATCCGCCTGCTGAGTGCCTGCATGTCTGACCATCTTCTCAGCCCAGCAGTTCAAAATAAAAAGGAGAGAGGATGAAAATGTCATCAAGTCACACTGACTTCAGTTTATGTTGTAAATCTGTAAAAAAAATGTTTGAATTGTGGTTAATTATATTTCCTACAAAACAACCTGATGTGAGATTTTGCCTCATTGTACAGAATGACAACAGAGTGCAGCTGTGCATACATGGAAATATATTCTAGGACTGAGGGAAACCCACAGTCATGTAAGAAATAAAGAAAACAACACACACAGTGTTTAATTTATTCTTTATACTGGTCTGTCAGTCTGTGATGGTATACTTTGTGACAAATGTCAGGAAATGCAAAATCAGTGTTCTCAGTTGTTTTCAAGAACTGTTCACAAAGCAAAAATATTGATGCCGACAAACAGCAACAATATCACAATCTCACGAGTTCATTTAGTAGGTGTTCCTCACCTTTCATTCCTATCACATGATCTTCAGCGGCAGATGGGGTTTGCCCACTTGCCATGAAATGTGCATGTGCAAAATTTCCATCTCCTCTGAGCTCTATAAGGACTTCTTGTTTACATTTTTTCACCAACAATGTGATATGATCAAAAGCTCCAGAACAGCTACTAAATGGAAAGAACAATGAATTTTGAAACTCCAACATATGTTTCATTCAGAACAGGTTTTATACACATCTTAGCATGTTTATGAATTAAGGTTATTCCATAAAATCTCAACTGTCTGACAGAACAAAACATTGTTGTGGGTTTTTTTTTAAGTGGTAACAGAAATTCTAATAGGAGTTATTACTGTTAACACAAACTAAATATTCTTTTCCACTTATTATAAAAGAACTGTAACTTAAGCAATGTTAGTACAGGAAATACAAGAGACCACAAGAAATAAAGCACTGAATAACATTTATTGCACACGTGTAAGGCAGGTGCCATTAATCAGTGTAGATAAAAGATGTTGCAATGAAAAGTGTAAAATATAACCTCTGATACCTGGTAACCACATACACACTGGATCATCATTACTGCCCCGAGTCTTTATCAACAGTTCAGTAAGCCCACTGATACTCAACATCCAGGACTGCAGCACATCTGTTCACATACATATGAGGTTTCAATTGCTTTTTCGGTGAAAGGCAACAGTGTTAAGTAGCTAATGATGTAGACATGTGGTAAACCAAGACTGAGGTAGATATTCAACGAAACAAAGATTTTCAAAAACACACATTTAAAATCACTCGGCACAATATGAGCTTATATAAAGGAGCAGAGATGAGTAACAGAGAGAGCAGCAGGCAGACATTTTTTAATCCAAGGGACCATGCTGAGAGGCTGATCCATATTCCCCCTCATTACAAGCTTATTTACAAGATTAGATTATATGTGGCAACAGGATCAGGTTACGTTACTGTAAAAACAATCAGCCAAAAATGAAAGATGTGGATGTGTAAAACTGGTGTTATTGTTTTAAGTGAATTTTGCATTATCTCACAAATCGTATCTTTAGAAGTAAAACGGCATTTCATTTGAAGGATGCTTCAACCTGCAACACCTCCATCCTTAGTTTGCTTTCATCTGACATTTTCCACTTAGAATAAATGGATTTTAACTTGGAGAGCTGTGAAATGGCTGGCACCAAATTGCCAGTGAAGTGGGCTGTGACATCAGCAGCCTTTTTCTTTTTTGTTCTCCCTAGTTATCATTCTGTTTAGCTAAATTGAAGTCACAAACTAATGCACATTAATATCAATTCCAGCTAAATTCAATATATGCAGAGAGCTGGTCTCTCATCAGTGCACCAAAAAGTTCAGATCCCATTAGTTTGCTGATGCTGTCTCATTTGAATTTGGTCAAGGTCGGCGTTATTGTCTCCAAGGGGAACCCATTAAGCCGAATATGAAAATTAGGGTGATGAAAGGACAGAGGCCAATAGAAAGAAAGGATTTCATGAAGCCTATAACCCAAAGAAAGATTGTTTTCCATTCACATTACAAGCAATGACAAAATAAATACATATCCAGCAGGGGGCTCTTTCAACTCACAAATGAAGTCAGTGGCACACATTTGATTCAATACCCATCTAAAATTAGACCCACTCACGCTGATAAAATTTAACAGAGATAAAAAACCAAGTCGGCATGCTGAGAAAATATAAAACAAAAAATCCTCTGCAGCATCAGAATAAATGTGAATCATAATTTACATGTGTAAGAGAAGCATGATGACTTTCTATGATGTGAGACATGAAGTGAAAAGAAAAAAAAAGTGTCAAACAGATCTTAAAGGATGAAATTCAGATAGAACTGAGTTCTTAGCGTCACAAAAGTTCAGATACACCCACAGAACTTTTCAAACATTAATCACAGCAGGAGACTTAAAAGGGAACTTAAAGCCTTTGAGTCGAACTTTCATTAAACAGCGCTCAAAATGAAAGCATGAACAGAATAATATACGCTACAGGCTCATTAATATTTTCTGCTAAATAAAACTTTGTTGTTTAGTGTGATAAAGTTTAGGTTAGATTTTAAATGAACAAATTGTGCATTTCCATGACAATCTTCAAAAAGGGCATGAATTAAAATGCAGAATATGAATGCTGGGAACTTTTTTCTTTCTGTCTTGAAGAAGTTCTGCATATTTTCAGTGTGATTGTCCTCAGTAAGATATTCAGCCCATCACATGTGACTTTCTGAAGAAGATATATCATAAGGCCTGTTTAGGTGAAGCTGACTCAAAGCTTTCTGAAATTACATTTAAATGAACCTGAAACCTGTTAAAGCAAATAAATAAATAAATCAAATAAACTCCAGTCTTAAGACACCCCCAAACCCGACAGTACATAGTGACACACAGTGCTGGTCAGTGAGTGAAAAACCAGGATGTACACCATGATACTGTTAAAACAAACGACAAAAAGTTCAAGTATGTTTATGAGTATAATGGTTCACCAGAATAAGAAGTCTGAAGTTGTAGTGTAGTAGTCCGATTTCCTTTGTGTGGCTGAAAATCAAAAATATACAAATAAACCAGAGGAATCATCATACACGACACTATGTAAACAATATACGTTAATAATTATCTCAAACACAAAAACTCATCAACATCTGCAGTGATGTATGAGCGAGAACAAAAGTGAGAACCTTAATGTATCATTACAACGACACATTAAGCTTATGCTTATGTACTGTAATTATATTGTCAGGTCCCATCATAAGCCCCATTAGACAAGAAAAGAGAGAAGGAAAAAAAAACACAGTCACTCATTCAACTTATTTACAGATCAGACCAACAGTAACAGTGAATGTGAGGTCACATCACACTCTTTAAACAAATACGACAACGTTTAAAGTACATTCTTCTCATGTGGAAAAATCTGTCCTTGATGTCTGTGCCTTACAGTGTCAGACAAACAGTATGAGTTGTAAATTTTTGTGTTACAAATATATGGCAAACTTCACTTATGAGCGCTCAGTGCCGACGCATAACCTACACAAAATAGGAAAACATCTTTATCAATGATTATACTGCAGATTCTTTTAAAAAATGATTATCATTCACACTGCAAATGTGTCAAAAAAAAGTTGCAGTAATCCAAAAATGTATTAATTCACCTCCTAATAATAATATTACTGTCTACTTACTGACTTTAGAAGAACACGCTTAAAATAAATCATTTCCATATTAGACACATCTGCTGCCCTTTGGTTGCATAAGGTGTTTCAAAAATCAGCAATTTTCTTCCACCTACATGTAAAACGAGCATATTCATTCAGTTAATCTCTCTCTCGCGCTCTCTCTCTCTCTCTCACACACACACACACACACAAAAGAGATGTACCTTCTGCCAGCACATTGGCTTATCTGAATAAGAACAGAGGAGTGCATAGGCATGCGCATTAAGGAGACAAACAAATAATTAAGATCATGTTTTCAGACAGGACTGAACTTGTCATTTCATGGTCTTGAATGGCATAATTAGAGTTGACAAGGAATGCATTAAATCACAGTAGGGGGATGTGAAAACAAGAAATAACTTAAAAGCACGGTAATGAAAATAATATAAAACTCAAAGGTTTGCCATTTCATTCAAAAACAAACCCAACAGCAATCCCAGAAGAACAAAAACCCCGACTGCATCCAAATGTTATTGTAAAGTGAACAAAAAGAGGTCAGTTGTGAGTCTGTCTGATAAACCGGATCTGAGGAAGATGTCAGATACAGTTTTCCTGCTCCGCGGCTGCTGCACTGAGCTCGGAGCTGGACGTCTGTCTTCCAACTAGCCCAAAACCACTCTGCTGGGTTCATAAGGATGGAAGGAGGCAGTCACTGGGGTCACACGTCCCAGGAGGTCCACGGGGCCCTGGAGAGCCAGGAGGGCCTGAAGAGGTGATCCCAGGAGGGCCTTGACAGAGAATTAGACATTATTGATTCCTGTGCTGAAATGCACTTTATCATTGTTCAGTAGAGCTTTCCATTAGTGATAAAACAGGCAGGCAGACGCTCCCTCACACAAACACACACAGTCATCACTGGCTCTCTTAGTGAAGATGTGTGACATACTGTATGGAAGTATATACTCATACATGGCTGGTTTAAATCCAAAATGTTACAGGATACTTTATATTGATATCTATCCTTTCATCTATCTATCTATCTATCTATCTATCTAATAATATGTTACTGTGATATTAATTCTAGCTATAATGCCTGCACTAACTTCTACTTAACATTATCATTTTCCCTTAACACAGCCTAACTTCAACCGCAACCCATAATGTTTTTCACTTTAACACCAACAAGCATTTCTAGCATGTTTCCTTTTTTTCCTCAAAAGCTGGATATCTCATTTACACTTAATACATTTTTTAATTTCACTGTAATGACACTAACGGACAGAGAAAATACATTTCCTCACTCTCTAATATGGCGAGGTCATCATGGCAGACATTAGTATCTCATGTTACTTAGCAACAGCTTGTAGAGGTGGAGAGGCAGTTGAACGTCAGTCCCTTGTCTCTCACATCGTGTCCGTACAGTACAAACACGAATACAAGCAACACTTTCATTTTCTTTTCAACGTGTCTTTGTAAGCCTGTAAAAAACAACCCTCCACTGCAATCCAGCCTAGGAAGTGTCCATTGCATCAGTCAGAGCAGTCACAGCTGGAGGGAGCTCTTCTACAGCTCGTACAAAAAGAAGCACAGACACTGCTCCTTTCCCTCCCTGTGAAAACACAATTTGCCCTTTCCTCACCGCCACATCCGTCTCCTCTAACTGCTTGCACACAAACTGCTGTGGACACTGAAAGGTACACAGAACAATCAAAAATCTTTTTACCCTCCAATTATTTAAATTAGCGTTCAGGCGACAACTTTGGCTGGCTGCTTACAGCTGCTAGCTTAACCCTGCTAATTAGCTACAGAACAGCACATAACTAATGCACCACAGGTGGGCATGACTTAGCAACAGCACCATCAGGAGTAATTACCATCAAAGTCGGTTACAAAGAGAGATGATGCAAAGACAGCAATTGGAGGTTGTGGCCTGTCAGGAGGACTTTTACCGTCTGCCTGTCTTCTGTATGTGACTCATACATCCTATTCCTCATGAACCCTCCTCAAGTACAGACTGTCGCTCATTATGATGGCCAAGTGACAGAAATTTTTGGTTGGTAGAAATAATATTTCATTGTCCAGAGACATGTAAATCTAAATGCAAAGGGGAAACGTAGAACAGCACATTCATTTTGTTCAAGTACTTCCCAACTCTCCCCAAGATGCGACTACAGCTGAAGTCTAACCCCACCCGATGTGCCGAAGGTGCTTCCTATCTCTATGCGGCCCTAGAGAGGATGTCTTCCACCAGCCGTGATTTGTTCTCTCCAGAGGAGCCACAGCTAGGTCCCCTTTTCCCTACACATCTATTATGCACATAGATAGATACAGTAGGTTGAGTGACTTCAGGTTCAATGATAAACTCCTACAGTCACACACTGGAAGTCAGTGAGGTAATCCCATTTCTCATCGCTCCATCAGGGTAAAGGGAGTTATTTTTTAGTTCACAGGACCAGGGGACAAGCTGACAACTTGAGTTGTGTTCAGTGAAACTTTTGTCCATGACAACACCAACTTTACAGTCAGCGCTCCGTTACTGCAGCATTTTCTCCTCTTTTGGGGTCCCTGAGTTTTGGAAAACATAGTGCAATCTGGGAGCTGTGTTAATCTCCAGCATGCTGAATTACCAAATGAAGGGTGAAATAGAATTTCAGGTTTGAGATGTGACACAACCCCAGCTCTCTGATAGCATAGTGACATACACTACACTTTCCTCCTTTTAGTGGACAGTTAGAAAAACACTTGCAGATGTGGCGGAAACAGGGTTGTCAATGCAGTTCCTGGTCATTCTGCGACAAATATGACACAAATACTGTGTTTTCTGTTGCTTATGGTTATTGTGTGGCCAGGTGGCAGTAAAACTATATCTGTATTATTCACTTGATGTTATTTTTTTAACTTTAAATTCTGTCAAAATTCTTGATATTAAGATTTACAGCAGGATTAATTTAATGTTTTTAGGCACCAGTAAAGATGAAAAAACGTCTAGAATGGAAAGGAAAAGAGCACAAAGCACTTCCTCTGGGAGCAGTCTTCACTGGTGCCTGCTCCTGACTGTTCTGTAGATTTATTGCACAAAATCACTCCTTCCTTTCTTGCACTTTGTCTGCTCAACCAGTAGCTCAAGTCTCCATGTGATCACGTCCAAAACACATAAATTTTATAAAATGAAGTGCTCTAGCCAGGATGCCTCGAAGTCCAATGTGGTGTTCTTACCTGGTGGCCCCATGACTCCTGGATCTCCCGGTAACCCCAGACCAAGCTGGCCTCGTTCTCCTTTCTGACCCCGGTACCCTGCAGACAGACACAACACTTTGGCTGAATACAAGTACTGCAAAGATGAAGCCGATCTGCGTGGTGTCATCTTTACGGACTGTGTAGCACAGTTAGTAAGATTAGTACGAATACCATAACATGTTAAAATCCAAGGACTGTCAAGATGGGGACACACTTTTGTAACCTCTGTATCTGCGCAGCGACTCCGACATCACAGATTAGCTTCTCGATGATATAAACATCATCAACATGATGACAATGTCAGGCATCAAGTCTGCACTTATGCTGAGAGAAGCAGCCTTTGTAGTTGATGTAGAAATAGGCTACTCTGGATTTCCAGTTTCAATCCTAAACCTCTTAATAATAAAAAATAAGAACTGACATTCTGTCAAAATAAAAATCGTCAAACAAGCCATCTGTGCATTAGTGTTCGAAGAAGGCGGTGTTGTGGGCTTGTACGGCTTTCTGTCTTTGAAGATTTCAAAACCGAGCAATAGTCTTTTTCAATCATGGGTCAGACGCGGGTCACTAGAGGCATTCAGGAAGTGACAAGAGAGGCATAATCAAAGGTGGATTCATTCTATAGAAAACAAACAGATGCAACAGATGCAGGAAACAATCATGTCTCTTCATGACAACTAGACTCGATGATGATAAAGTAAAAAAAAAAAATGTAATTCTCTGCCAGAACATAAACACGATCATAAAATGAAATAAAAGCTAGTGCAGAGAAGCTCAGCCTTTTTCTATTTGGCTGCAGAGAGAAAACTAGATTACATCTAAGATGAAAAAAGAAGTGTTGGCGAACACACGCACATGCTTAGTTCGTCAAAAAAGGTGGTAAAAAATGTGCAATAATCTTCAAGTCAGGCCAGCAAGCTTTCTCACTCCATGCAAAGCCGGTAAGTCTTTACATTTCAAAAACAGCAGCATACCAAGTAAGAATGTGTGGGGCTGTGAAAATATTTCCCCATGAGGCACTTAAAGTAATGGAGTCTCAGGACCAGCAGTTGCATGGAGTGCATCAGAAACATTGAAAGGAGTATCAAGCTTTGCACCGCCTGCCCCAAAGGGGAAATGCTTCAATGCTTACATGTCAGAGAAAATCTCAGAAAAAAGGCTTATGAACGCCTCAAAACTGAGTCTCAAAGAGAGAGGGGCTATCCACACATTGTCGCAATAATGAGACTTCTTTCAACACTCACAGAGCCTGGGGCATTCATTCAGGGAGGAGACGTACCATGGAGAAAAGAACTGTACCTTAAGCAAAAAAAAAAAAAACTGAATAGCACACAGGGCAATAAGCTTGGCTGGCATGCTGGACTGGTGCACACTGATAAATTGAAAATGGCATACTGTGTCGGTACATGGTTTAAAACAAACTGTTTTGAGGGGCACTAATGGACAAAACACATTAGTAAAAAATAATATTGCCACAGAGTGGTTTTTCAGACTTGATTGACAGGATTGCAGTTTTGCACCTGTTGTACACTGTTGTATACAGTATGAACAGCAATATCTATTTATTCATACTTTGCCTTACCAAAAAAACACCTTTCTTTGAGCAGCTGCTCCATCACAGACCAATTACTGTTGGATATTTACTGACATTTTCATATTGTACAGCACAAAGCAGAGCAGCTCTGAAACACAGAGTTTATATCCTGATATAATAAAAGACACTTTGTTTAAGTCAGTATCAATAAATATACAGAATGCACTGAAATACAAAATAAAAAATGAATGTTAAAACAACAAAACTTGAATTTATGAAATATGCACTTAACACACAATGACTTACATCAGTGAGTATTTCCATTATGATCTCAGAAGTAAAAGATGAATAGAATGACCAATCAATTACAACAAAAGAGGGAAAAATAACAAAAAAGAAATGATGCTCTTCAACATGCATCCTTATGGGTATTCTCTAACAGCTTGAGACTTTCACCATTGTGAAATCAAACCATGAGGAAAAAAAGACTGTGAATCCAACAGAGGGGTTATTTTTCTCCATAAACAATTCATTTTGGCATATTGGAGAAGAAGTCAAATTGGATATTCCAGAGGAGCACAGTCTCCAGCGGAGGATGACGAGAAATAATGAGGAAATATTACCTCAAACTCTCTCCCCAGCTGAGTGGAGGCACAAGTCAACAAAGAAAAAATTAAGAAGTTGTTGAATTTTTGATTTATCAAGGGAAATAACTTTCCTCTTTATTTTCAATAAATATTTATTGCAAAGCTGCATTAAGAATCACCTATAAAACACGTTTGAAGCATAAAAAAATTAAACAAGCAGAACAAAATCCAAGACGTGTAATGCGAGTGGCATTAACACAGCACAAATACTACTTTTACTATATTATTCATGAATGAAAGAAGCATTTTATATTATAGCAGTGGGTTAACGTGTAAATGGTCTTGAATAATGTGAGGTAGATACAAAGCTTAAAGAGAAAGGCCGATGCAATGTCTTGATCTGCACCAACACGTAACACGCTCCTCCCTTTCCAAAGTTAAGATACCGTAGTTCTGCTGCGGACACAATAGAAATTCTAGGCAAGTTTGAGGTATAATGCCTGACCAGCAAACCATCAATGCTGCATGAGCAGTCAGGAAGTTGTGTCAGTTTGATAAAGAATGTTCACCCGCTTTCCTGACTATGCTCCTTTTATATTTTAGGAGCTTTCTTTCCTGGAGTGAGGTATCAATACTGTGGCTCTTTCCTGTCCGCACTGATAATACTTTCTCTTATTCAGAGCCAATTCTTCGTTTGTCTTCATATTTCCCAGAGAGCCGCTGTGCACCACACTCCTGGCCTTTCCTCTGCTTCCCGCCCCTCAGTCTGCATTGATATGTGGGTGTAAGCAAGAGAAAAATACCCATGAATCCCTACAAAATGCAAGCGTTAGCCTACATTGGTGCCCTCACCCCAACCCAGCCAGTTACCAATGTCAACTCTTTGCATGCAGAAAAACATCTTAAACTGAGTTCATGCCAACCTGCAGCCCTGGTTTTATAATAGTAAATGCTGCCTCCTTTAAAAAAAAAAAAAAAGGTTACATGTGTGATACAGCATATGCTGGTTGGACTAATTGGTATATTTAAAGCACCAAGGAGCCGTACACATATGCCATGGCTACATAAACATTCAATTACATCAGGCAACAAATGGTTAATCAAGTTTCAAAAACAGTTTTCAAAAATAAAGAATGTTATTTCTTATTCATATTGTAACAGAAGTGGTTATTTTTCTGAGGTTGTGTTACGGTCCAGCAGTTCCGCCTTCCAACTTTAGCTCCTACCTTGAAGACCAGGAGGTCCAGGCTCTCCTGGCGGGCCTGGCAATCCGTCCTTGCCAGGAGGTCCTGGAGGCCCTTGGACCTGTGAAGCTAAGATGCCTGAAGGTGTCTTCTGAAGCATGGCAGCGCTCGACAGCTTCTCTGCAAGGTAAGAAAAATAAAAACTTCAAATGTAAAATGCTTAGAGATGACACAAGGGAGAAAACGCAGAATATAGATGGACAGAATGGTACCTTCAAGGACCCTCAATACTTCATTTCGAATAAACATTTTGAGTTCCTCCATGAAGCCGGGATCACCCTGTGTGTACAGAGAATAACATGAAATTCACTGAAGAATTGCTACACAAAAAAAAAACATTTAGGAGACGGAAACAGTAACTAAACTTTCATTCATATAGTGAACATGGCATGAAAATCAAGAAGATACCTGTCATATACAGACGAGTGATAAATTACAGGAAAAATGAGTAGAAGCAGGATCACAATGTCTCCATCCATAGGGCACGAGGGGGCACTGAATGGTTTGATGAGTATGAAGATGATGTGAATCAGCACCACCATCAAAACACCTGACTAAGATACTTCATGGTGATTTTTCCTTTAATTTGTCACAGGTCTGTATCACAAATTTCATCTATAAAAGGTCATGGAAATCATGCTGACGGACTGATTACTGCTAATATTCTGATTTCTTCAGCTCTTAACTATTCTTAACTCTGAACTATTCAGTGAAAACTCAGCTTGCATTATAATGTAACATCTGTACCTTAAACCCAGCTGGAAATAAAATGGATTCATTCAGAGAATATTAAATTTGGCATTATACATCTATAAAGAGATTTCTAGGTGTTTCTTTATGTCCAGATGTGCACTTAACAGGAAAAGTATAGCTTGTCATGGTTCTTTCTGGCTCTAAATGTATGTAACATCAAAGCCAATATATAACATATATGCTCTCGCACTCAAAGGATTTAAGAAACCCAGAATAACATGGTTTAAAAAAGAAAGTATACTTTATGTCAGTCATGTGAACCCTTCTCAACTGCGCTGTTAGATCTTTCCAGGGCTGCATCAGTAGCAATGGCAAACAACTACAGCCTTGGACCTTGAATCTTTGCATTCAAAACAGTTTTTCATCTCTGCTGTGAATGTTATATAACTGTTGTGACTGCGTACAGTATGTGTAAAATGTCTGTGACACACGGAGGTGTTTTCACTGCTCTGCAGATCTCTAGGCACGCCCACATATCTCTGTCTTTCTCTCTGTCTCCATCTCTCTCCCTCTCTGACCTTCTGTTGCGCCTAGATGATCAGGAGTGGGAAGTGTTGAGCAGAAAGAGAACAGCAACCTCCCTTGCACAGCCTTGTTTGATGTTTCATGCAGAAATCTGTGGCTGCACCATTTTCCACACAGGGAAGTGAACTAGTTACACAAGCTCATGCAGGGGGTAGGCTGATTAAGGCTTTAATCATCTGCGAATACAGTCTTTGTTTGCGCTGAGGAATTTGCTAATTTACAACTTACCCGGAGATTTACACTGTCCAGCTGTCCTGGAGGGCCAGGATCACCTTTTTGGCCTTGTGGTCCGATCGGTCCAATGGGGCCAGGATCACCTGGGCGACCTCTCTCACCTTGAACACCTCTTTCTCCGGGAATCCCTGCATCACCCTGTGTTACAGCAGCACAGACTTAGCTCTATATAATACTAAAAGACATTTTGCATCATACAGATCAAGATAAAAAAATCACTGACTGGCAAAAGCTACAGCACAGTCATTATAATTTTTAGCTCTTACTCATACCCAACTGTATCACTTAACATGCAGTACACAGCGACCCATTTCTCTTAATGTGTCCAGTCAGTCACCTGTCCTGGAGTTCTGTTGCCAAATATAAAGCTAAAAGCCTCATTCTGCATCCTCCATTACCAGCATTTGCAATAGATTACTGCAGAAGTGTGACAGAGCTCTTTAATTTTGCCTTGCAAATACAACAGGAAACTGTACTGAGCGTTAAATGCCTTTATCCAGTGCTTATGTGCTTGTGGGGATTAGTCATATTTGTGCTGAAGTGAAGACTTTCATTACTATTCATCAAAACCTTTTTTTTTGTGCATTATAGTCTGTGCCATAAAAACAGCTTCTTTTTAGGAAAACAGTCATGATACTACTTACACGTTCTCCTTTGGATCCTCTGTCCCCTGCTCTACCTGTAGCTCCCTTAGAAGTAAGAGCAGAAAAATGTATTTTAAGGCTTTGTTGTAGACAAAAACGTAAACTGGAATGCGAATAATTGGAAAAAGAAATTATGCCACCCCTGAAGCTTTTCATCCACGCAGAGTATTGATGTTCAGTAACATGCAGGGGCAGACAAAAAACTCCATTATTCTAATCTGTAGACGTGAAGCTGAGATTAGTATTATTTAAAACCACCATATTGGCATGTTGCTCATATTTACTCTAATATTTGCAGAACTTTCTGTTTTGTTGTCTGAGAAAAAAAAAAAAAAAACTGAGCGAGCTTTTCTTGAATTACCTGACTTTGAGAGATGTACTTTTTTTCAGATGACTGTGCATTGATTGCTTCTTACTCAGCTCAGGTGTATTGTATTGTATAATATCTCCCTGTATAGGGTTTCACCTTCTGCAATGTCACGGCTCCTCTGTATCACTCCTGTTTTGTTTTAGAAATGCCTGCTTTCCCACCAGCTGTCTCTACTGTATGGAGGCGCAGGGAGAGAAAATACCTGTCTCTGGCTTCATGTCACAACATCTTGTGTCTTCCAATCCCTCCCTGTCACTACTCATTGCTTCCCTTTACTGCGCACACAGCAATACCTCTGGGAGCATCTTTGTATCAATTTCCTGCTGGATTACAGGAGCCATGCAAAAGACAATCTGGCATGATGTGGTTTTAAAGCGGGCATCTCTTTGTGATGCTGTTCTCCCCTGCCTGCTTTAATCTGCAGTACTCTGTATTCCCCAGTGCCTGATGGGAGGCTTAAATCTATCATCTTGCCCACTGAAATATGCTTCCCTGAGCATTACATTAAACCTCAAAGCAGTGTGCAACGAATCTGGGTATAGGAGCAAAGCCACCTGCTAGATGGCACTGTTGTCCCACCACAAAGTCAAGCACCATGGCAGAAAGACATGAGAATGAAACTGTAGAAAAGGCTCTGTGCAATAGTGAGATTTTGATGGAAGAATATTAACCAATAATAATGAGAAAACAATAAACTCTTGGGGCTGTCATTAAGGTGTAAGGTGAAAAAATCTTGTAAATCAAGGAGCAAAACAGAAATATTCATAGTCAATCCATTTTGGGTATTAGATTGTATAATGTGCTGAGAATGGCTATTCATGGCAGATCTGTTCTTCATGCTGTGAGCCCATTCTGTGTGATTATGTAGTAAATAGCGTATAATAAATTAGATCAGTCACCTAAAAACAGACTTTGCTGCAGTATTTGTTTCAATTTTAGCCAGGTTCATCAGGCAGGAAAATGCACATTTAATCTAAGTGTCTACTGCCCTCTATTACAAACATTTTATCATTGCCTGAAAGCATTAACTGTATAATTAGGGTAAAAAGACTAAAAGTCAACAAAGCCTTAAATCTGCAGGATTCCATTTAGTTTTTATCGTTAAAATCTCAAATATGCAAATAGGTTTAATGCACTCAGGATGCTGTAGCTTTTGGCGGGGGGGTGGGGGTGGGGGGGACGGGGGTGGTGAGAATAAAAATCTGCTGTGCCATCTTTCTGTAGCTCGGCTGATGTAAAGCACTTTCTATAAGGGGATTTGCAGCGTGTTCGCACAACTCACCTTGTATCCAGGAGTTCCGTCTTTTCCAGGTCTGCCCTGCTCAAGGAGCGCAACACAAACAAAGACATTTTGTATCAGCTCCCACCTTCGATTGGATCAGCACTGTTGCACTCCTAGTAATCTCCACAGTTAATGAGATATCTCAACCAAGGGATAATGATCCTGATTGCTGTGCGAACACTGTTCCATTGTGAGCTTACAGGGAAAATTACAGAAACCATCTCTGATGGTAATTACATAGAAGAATGTAATCATCTATAGGACAACTGAGTGCTAACATATTTTATCCATATTGTCCTTGAATCATGTTCTTTTTTCTCATGTAATGGTAAAACAACCTGCTGATATACAGTGAAGGAACAGTGTGTTATTCGAAGCCATATTTCCAACCTGGACATTACTGGAATGTTCTTTGGCATCATCTACTTGTGATTATAAAGCGAAGAGCAACAGATTTCATGTAGCATCCTTACAGCAACACCTTGGGGTCCCTCGGGCCCTGGGAATCCTGTCTCTCCGAGCGGCCCCCTCTCACCCTGTCAGAGAACAGAGACAGCCGATGTGTCAGTCGGCAGTGACAAAGGAATGACGCGTGGATTGACAGCTCAAAGAGAGTTAGATGCTGCATCTCACCGGCTCTCCTGGGATCCCTGGCTCTCCACGAGTGCCGGACTTCCCCTGTCAATCACAAACACAGGAAGAGAACAGACCGTGTTTGACAGGTCCTCAATGGTGTCATATCTACTGCACCTCTGCAACCTCCCATTTATTTTATAGCAACCAGCTGCTACTATAGCTCCACAGAAAATCCACTGTACATACCACAGGTCTATATCCGAGCTCTTAAAGGAAGGAGTGTGGTGTTATGGCACTTTTGTTTTGATAGCTGCTATTCTGAGTGCTTCATGAAACATCATCGACTTGTTGCCAGCAGCAGACTTAAACAACACAGACTGATCATGGAGGAGCATGAGTCAAGGTAAATTAATCAAGAAAAACCTCCCAAAAAAAACTAAACTCACTTACTTGAGGACCTGCTATCCCGGATGGACCAGGAAAACCAATATCGCCCTGAAAGAAACCCAACAACATGTGTCAGTAAGAAGGCATACACATGAAGAATACACATAAATCACTTTCATGTGAAGCGGACACATTTGTAGTGATATCAGAAACTGCCTAAACCTGGGTATAATGAATGCTCCTGGGCACCTCAGTGTTTCTAACAAATGCACTATACGCTGTTTACTCAGAAAAATCTGAAATGTAGATAACAACCTTCTTACAAAGTTAAGCTACACTAAATTAAACTAAATAACCTTTGTATATGTCACACCTTTGATCGTATAACACACACACACATCAGCTCTTTCATACAGATTTAGGTACAGGAAGCTGTGAGAAGTTGCATGCAGGGCTAGTTTTGTACCATTAACATAAATGCGTCCAATAGTAGCCGTTCATTGTGCGGATGGTTAACTGTTAACATAAACACTTTAGCTTCAAACTGCCGTGGTATTACTGCATTTCCAGTTTCAAAAATTTCCACCTGAAATTAGTTCAGTCAGTGTTTCAAAAAAGAAGTGATTGAATTCTTCTTAACATAATTATTTTCCCTTAAGGTGACTCATGACTTCAACAGGAACCCATAATGTGTTTCACTTTCACACTGGCAAGCCTTTTATTTAGAGTTATTTTCAGCTGGATGTCTCATTTCAGAAAATTACACATAATATGTTCTGTAATGAGAATGAAGTAGAGAGAAAACACTTTCCTTTACTTTCTAATCAGGTTAGGTGATGGCGGATGAGAAACCTCTCTGAGCCGATACTGTCACTTACCTTGGCACCAGGTAGCCCTTCCAGCCCGGGTAAACCCATGGCCCCTTGTTCCCCCTGTGAGAGAAACACACAACACCTGCTCAAAAAAAGGGGCACTTCGGATAAAAACTAGGGTTGTTACTTGCCCATTTTCGCAACAAGGAATGATGCTATTTTTGGAGGGTGAGCTTGGCAAAGGACATTATTATGAGGCTGTAAGTAAACATTAGGCATAAACAAGCAAATATGGATCAAAGCTACATGAAGGCAAGTAAATGAAATTCTGCAGGAGCCAAGATTTAACACATCGTCCTTGCTCCTCTTGATATTCTCGGCCAGTTAATACAACCCTTCATGTGTCAATATGAGGATAATCCTAAGAGGACAATACTTCGACCTGAGTGTATTATATTACATGATCTATGACAGATGCTTTCACACCTTGTAGACTATAGATGGGATAGAAAAAGAGCCCCATTTGACAGTCACAATCTTAGTCGCTTTCTGCACTATAAATAGAGACCCATTCCCTGTTCTCGAGCAAGTGATGGCCTCTATCTACCACATCTTGCTCAAGCTGCCATGGAGAAATGCCATTACACTGAATAGAGGGGCAACTGGTGCTGACATAGACGGATTGTGCAGGTAATTGTCACACATGTAGATTGTCATGAATAAGCGAGTGTGGCTAAGGGGAGAGTGGGCCAGCCAGAGGATCAGCTGTGAGACGGATTGGGGCAATTCCACCACAGCACTGGAGCCACTCACACAATTTATTAAAATGTCAAATTAACATCCTGGTGAAAAATCACTGTGCAACAAAACAATAAAAAATGCAATTGGCCCTGTGAGAATAAAGAATTCGAGTCGATGCGTCAAATTGTTTCCATGTCTGTGTGGATTGTTTTCAGCCGTCAGTTTGGGGGGAGGGAGGGTGGGCATTTGAAGTGCAAGGAGGGTTCATAGGTTCCCACTGGCAAGACAATATGGTACAACAGTTTCATATTTGCTGGAGATGTGATCATTTTTTGCTGTGTGCTGGAGTTCTACTGAGAGTGGTTAAGTGCTCAGGCTTGAGGGTGTATTGACTGTGTTGGAGAGAACCACGGAGACAGTGATGGAAAGCAACTGACAACTCTGACTTCTCTATTTTTTCGGCAGCACAAAAATAGACAAATATTTCATAAAAATATATTCCAAAATGAAAAGCTTCAACTCACTGCAGGTCCTTCATCTCCTTTGGGACCCTTAAAAAAGAGGGAGAAAGGACAGATTACTCCCATGAATGTGACAACTGCTACCATAAAAATCATAAATACAGTCTGAAATGACATGTGGCTACTGTAAGTTATTGTCATTAAAATTAATAGTTTGCATCATTGCCTCACAATTTCTGTCTGTAAATCTTACATTCAATATATCTAACTGTGGCCTTTTCTCAGGCTAGATTAAAAATATCCGGTTATCACACAAGCTTTACAAACTCTGGATATGCATTTTTACATTTTCAGCATTTCAGCATTTTCGCACATTGAAAAAACAAGGAAGTATTGAAGAAGTGGGCCCCTTGTCCCTGATTAAGATGCTCTCTTATTGATTGAGCTGTTGGGCTGTGATGGATGCAGTACAGGGAGAAGCATCCTCAAGATTTAGCTGTGGTTCATGTGCATTGTGCACCGGGGATATTGGAGTGTCTATTTATTGTCACCACCTTAAGTGTTCGTTGAGGTGGATGGATCCCTGCAGGGCCTGTGAGTGAATGTCTCCCAGGACTGGACAAGATTACAAACTGTCTGATAAGGAGGAGCAGGGGGAGCTGATAAGCAAATCGGGTCGCCTCGGCTTTGCACTGTGCAGAGCAGCTGAACTTCTAAGACCATTTTGCATATCATTGATGTTGTGTGTCCTGGGGCGGGTCAGAGACACCTGTTTGAAAGTCAGGAAGCCTCTTGGCCTTCACCGACCACCAGCTCTCAATGAACATGATTGACTGTGATATAAGGGCCTCAGAAGCTGAGATAACACTGGAGGGCTGGTTAGGTTATTTGTTATTCAGCTCTCCTAGGTTCTACAGATCATACAGTATCAACATATCTATGTGGTAGTGTTTCTCCACAGCGCACTGTAGAGGATTTGCTTCAGGCTTAACAGTGATTATTCTTACCGGAGCACCAGGAGCTCCAGGGGGTCCTAAAATAGCTCCACCACTCTGAAATGACATTTCTTTACGTTATTACTACATATATTTCAATAAGGGTCAAACACATTTTAACCACAAGCACAGATTAGTTTCACAGGTATGACTGAAGGCACTGCACCATGCATTCAATGGATCACAATGACATTATCACTATCATTTGAAAAGTCTTTACCTGCAGCTTGTACAGACTACTCATCCCGTTGCCCTCCACATAGGGTACACCCTGAAACACAATCAGCAGTAAATCAGACATGTCCTCTCAGAGCCTCCTCTCACTGTTCTGTAAGTTTTAGGCACCAAGAGTCTTTACAGAAAACTGTACAGTAGGTCTGGAGCAGTTATACAGTGTTAAGCCCTTAAAAGCTACATGAGAGAGATCAATAGCTCATTTGGTGATTACACAAAGGGAGAGAAGGAAGTGCGAGAGAGTGAGAAGTGAAAAGAACAGAAAAAACTGAGAACAGTAGACTTGTCTTGATAATCCTTGAGCCAATCGTATTTAAAAAAAAAAAACGAGTGTCTCAGAAATACAAAGGAGCGCACTGATTAAAAGAGATTTGGCTATGAGAACTAGTCTAGGTAATCTAGACTTCTTGGGTATTAGACTCTAAAAGAATGTTTTTCTCATGATACATTGGTAGAGGGCAGCTATTGTAAATGTAGAAGGAGTCAAGATTCTCATTTAGAAGCAAGTGGATGCCTGTGCCCTTTTCAGGCCACTGAGCCATCCCCTGTCCTCCTAGACTGCAGTTTATGAGACCACGGTGTGTGTGTGTGTGTGTGTGTGGGGGGGGGCACGGCAGGTTCAAGGGGACGGCTGATGAATTATAGATTTGCCTTTGGAAGTGCTTACTCACTGGCCTTTTAAGGGGGGGGGGTGCATGATTCAATGCCAGTGCGCAGGTCGCTACAATTTTCATCACATCTTTACTTGTATGTCAGTTATGCTTTTCTTGTAACACTAAACACTGTCAGACTGAGAAAAATGTAAGTGCACTGATGCCAATTTCTGTAGCAGGAGATGCCAAGGCAAGGTTCTCGCTCTGACCTTCACATGAACATGGGAAAAGAAGATTTTTGAAGTGCTGATAAAAGCAAGATAAAAGTCATGTTTAAATGCTTTCAATGTGCTAAGTTGGTTGAATAGATGGGTTTAAGCCTGTAACATTCGATTTTTTTAAAAACAGAAAGAAAGGAGTGTGTTTGTATTTTCGCGTGTTTATGAGGGCCATGCAGAATCTATGACCCTAACTGAGGTTTTGAGACTCGTTATCAGCAGCTGGCTCTTGTTGAAGCACAAGGAACTTACCGGAGGCCCTGGAAGCCCTGGTCTGCCTGGGGGTCCTTCATTTCCCTGCAAAACACAAACCAGAGGAATTCTTAAACACGTCTGTGAAAATGCAAATCTTTACTAAGCACCGTCCCATGCTAATGTAATCCGACGATATGGAACCTCATTTGCAATCGCTGACAAAAAAAATCAAAGATTCAAGAGATCTTGTTTCCTAGACTTTGATGTATACAGCAACAATAAAAAGCTTGAAATTATTTATTACTGTTACATTATTTGTTAAATTATTATCTTTAATATGGTTAGGAAACAAAACCTTTATCATAGGAGCTAGAGCCATTTAGTTTTTAATTTTGCCTTGTATCTATTTTTTAGATTTCAGAAGAAACCACTTTTTAAGGGAAAACATGTTATTTATACTCACAATCAGTTACATTAATTTATTACAGGCTTTGCACTACAGTACCCAACTACAAATATCTGAATACTTGAGTTTTAAGTAAGTCATAGTGTGAACATTCATCCACTGTATACTGTGTATAAAAACCCAGGAATATATACACACTAGCTGCATTATATATATATACAGTATATAAATTCTTAATTGGTAAAACACCTTACTTTTTCTCCTTTTCCTCCTGGTTGGCCCATGGGACCAGGTCTACCCATAAGCCCCTGCAAACAGAACAGCATCCTTGCAATGAAATCAGATCTGAGCACAAACTTCAGATAAAAACTTCACACATGTTGCGATAAAATAGACCTGTTACCATGAAAAACTACTTTGTGTTATGAGTTTCTGTACAAGATCAGGCCACGTAAAGGACAGGTTTCTTACCGCGGCCCCTGTACGACCAGTCACACCAGGAAGTCCTGGTACTCCTGTAGATCCCTGGAGGAGACAAAGTGGATTACAGTTTTTTAAGTAATTTATCTTGAAAAAGAATATTTACACATTTTACAGCAACACTGGACTTCCAGTAAACCCTCTTGGCTCTACTCAGAAGTAGGATGTTGAAAAGATAAAATGTTACATTACTTCAATGTGAACACCGAGCAGCCCGAATCTCACGCCCGGCTAAATAACTGGCTGCTCATTACACATTAAACAGATACTCTCTACCTAAGGAGTAAGGTACTGTGTAATGTGTTGGTCTGCCTGTGCTCTTGTTGCCTGGAAAGGTTTTCCAGGAATCCATTAGCAACAGCAATCACAGATGAAAAATTACACCACATAGAGCTCACAAACTACAGTGTAGAGGGTGATTCAGAAGACTTTTCTATCCTTTGAATGTGCAGAAGCGGCGAAACATTCAATTGTCTATGGTGGGGCGTTTTTTTTACGTGTACAGCATCTGTTTTCATTTGTTTGGATAAGGCATTTCTGTACTGTTGTATTGCATTTTAGGAATGGCATTGCATGTGTTTTCCTCAATGATTTATTTCATCACTAAAAGGAAAAAAAAAAAAACTTAAACTGAGCTATAAAACATGCTTTTATTGAGCCTGTACAATCTAGTAACAAGGTGCTTGTTAATGAAAATCTCCTGTCATTTCAGTTCAGTGCTGAAAGTTGACCTATGAAATGGTTCTCAGCTCCTCTAAAGAGTGCCTTGTTTTTTAATTAGCACACACACACACACACATGCAGGGCACGCTACGTTCTTTATAAAGTAGCTAGTCAAAATGCAAAAGCTAGGGCATAGTGCACATGCAGTACTGTGGATAGCTTTTGATAGCGTCTTTTGAAAAAAGACTTACAGAGTAGACAGACTTAAAGATGAGGCAGACATTACAATATATTTACATTCTTTTGAAAAACCCACCTCTCAATGTCACAGTGACTTCCAGATGGTTAGGTAACTACTGGATTAATTTGTTTAGATTAAACTTTTTTCACTCACCTCATCGCCTTTATCTCCTGCAGGGCCTGGGAACCCTCTCTCTCCCTTTACTCCCTGCAGGAAGGCAGAACCGGTGAGGGAGGGAAGTGAGTGTTTTTCACCAAACATGAAAAGGCCTAAAACTAAAGGCTGATGGGTGTAAACTTCAAAATGTCTCTCCTCCTCTTACAGCACAAGACTTGAAATTGCCTAGCCTGTTTCACTGTGGTATAACACAGTATCCATAGCAACAACTTCTGCAGTGAGCACATAAGAGTGTACAGAATAATATGAGTTGTAGAACAGATGGTTAAGCTTCCAGAGATAATCCAAAAGGCAATTTCTGAAAAGCGTTTGTCAATGTAAATTACTATATACTAGATTAAACACACATTTCAATAAACAATATCACAGAATCAGGCTATTAGTTTTACAGGTTCTTTGTTCCTACTGAGAAACTGCATAATTAATTTAGATCTACAAAAAACAAATACATTAAGAATGTATTTTACAGTATTTAACATATTTATGCCTGATATTTCCTTGTCTACCTTTGGGCCTTCTTTCCCAGGGTTACCCGTAGGACCTCTTACACCTGGATCTCCCTGTTTAGGATAGAAATACACAATGAAGCACACATGCATTCAAAGTATTAAATAAGCAAACCCAATAGGACATGTAACATGTGTCATGTAATGAAAAGTATCATAGTCAGATAAACATGTTTACACTGTGTGTTCAAAATTGCCTGCCAAGCTGATGCTGTTACTTGTACCTTTTCTCCCACCATGCCTTCTACTCCTTGCGCTCCAGGGGACCCCTTCTCTCCTTTCTGCCCAGGCAGCCCTGGGACTCTCGTCTGGCACACACTGCAGGCATTCTGCCAGCGCAGGCAAGGCAGGAAGCAAAAGTGGTGGCACAGATAAGATTTCATCAAGTTGAGCTGGAGCACTGCATTTTCGCCCTTTATTATGTCACATCCCCTGGGTGGAGGACAAGACCCCAACTGACACAAAGTGCTCTCTAAATGTCTACATAGCAGAAATAATGTGAACCCACCATGAGTGTCTCTCATCCAGGTGAGTGGTGAACTTTGTCAAACTCATTGACTGTGACATTTAGTTGAGAATCTTAAATATCATTGTCCCTGATCCAGGCTTGATATAGGCACTGCACCTTTCAGGAAAGGTGGGAGCTCTAAGTTGGAGGGAGACACTAGACGCAGGTACACTGCACCATTAAACAGCAGAATTAAATTAGAAACTGAGCCTGGAATACACAATGGAAAATAATCTCTACATACTTGTCATGAAAATAAGGAGATTACAGAGAGCATGTTATTATTTACTTTATGAATGAAATGTAAAATGCCTGAGCTGAACGTGTTTAGCCTTTTTTTGTAGGTAGCAACAATTAGAGTGCCACAAAGCAACTCTGATGAAGGCTGCATAAAGTAGCTTAATCTAACAGAGCACTTAAATTGACACCAAAGGAAGGGGTGACAGAAGATTACAACACTTCTGGCATCTGGCTTCTATCAATCAATGAGAAGTCATATGAGGACATGTTATTTATTATGAGAGTTGAAGTGCATTTAGTATTAAAAATTAAAATACTTTAATTTAGCTAAGTGCTGTCCTGCTGGTAACAACATGATGTAAGGTGACTAATCTGCTTCAGGCAATAGAAAAAAGAGAACTAATCAGTAATTTGCAAAGGTTTTTGATAGAATCTAACTATTATAAAAGTAACAGCTATAAAAGAAGCACTTGATCTGTCTTTCAACTTTGTGCTCTCAAATTAGGTTTGGCCTTGTAGTGCCAGTGCAAATTCTGCATTTGAACACTGTCTAGCAAACAATGAAAAACATAGGTGCAATGACTTTAATGTATGATGAACATGTTGGAACACAGTTTCAAAGTGAGCAAATAAAGATACAAGCTGCGAGCCTGGTGGTTTAAGGGACTGGACTCGTAAAAATCTTTGGTAAGAGACCAAATGCTTTAACATTTGGGGGTGAAGGTTTAAGTGACAAGGGAAATCTACCTGAGGAAATTACATTAAACCATGAGCTCTGTGAGAGAAGTGGGAGCTGAAAGGAGCTGAAAGGATTTTCTTATTTGGACTTTTTTAGTTTTGCATTGGATTTGAAATACATGGAATAGTATGTTAGAAACAGTGGTGCATACCAGGTTTCATAGTAGTTGATTGAACTCACTATGAGCTAATATAATAGAGGCCATGTTGTGTTGTCATACATATACTGTATGTGTACACAAATACATATACCGCAAATATACATTACATTTACTGAGATGATTAACAACCATGGCATCACAAAAACAATAAACCTGAGCTTTTGCATAAATCTAATGATGTATGCCAGACATACTTACTTAGTGTTTTTGTCTTCTATTGGCACTGGTTAATGTTATATCTATATCTCAGACACTTAAAGATTGTAAAGCTCGTGCAATTATGGTGAACAAATTGTGTGATATAACTACATTTTCCAAAGTTGATGTTTGATCATTGCTTCCCATTAAGACTTTTTGGTTCAGTATTAAATATGATGAGTAAAGTCCTCTCTTTTTGTGTCTAGCATGCAGCATCCACAAGCAAGAGAAATAAATTCTTATTGACAGCAAACATCTACCAAAACCTTAAAGCTTTTTTTTTAAAATTATGAGTGATTACTGTGAAATAAACTAGTGTGCAATTCTGTATGAATGTGGTCAGAAGAAACTACAATATGTCTACAGAGGGTTTATCTACTTTATCTACTGATGCAGCAATATCTGTGTTGGAGTGTCTGCAGTGGTGCATTTCCTGTGCATGGTGTAATTCTATATACCGTCACCTTTACTGAAAGGATTTATTAAACATGTTGTTTTACAATATGGCTCGACTGTGCACCTGTGGTGAATGAGTAAACCTTGATTTCTTGTGAGATTATTTGAGTATGTTTTCTACAAATACTTCTCCCAGTCATCCTGATGGAGGCACTCAAGGGCTTTTACTGTCTCTCCAAACTGATAGTACCCTATAAAAAGAAAGGTCCCTTCCAAATTACTGATCATTTTTAAATTCTAACCCAGAAAAGATGTAATTCTCATTAACTATGAAGATAAAATACCTTAAGTAAAGCACCCATGTCTCCAACGATTGGCAAGGCAGTCTGTCAGAAAAAAGAGAGGGGAAAAAAATCCATGAAACATCACCACAGTCTTAATTTCAAAGCGAACATAACTTTCTTGTTTTGGAAATATTTTGCTGTTGTTTGTTTGGGGCAATAGCATCTTGTAAATTGCTCAAAACATCAATTTATAAGACCATCTTATGTGCCTTTAAGGAATGGGATTTTACCCCAAACATTTTAAGAAAATTCTATGTCAGTGTTTCATTTTCAGTTTTTATCTGCAACGCTTGAGGAAACAGTTTAATAACTTTGTTGCTAGAAGACAGAATCCTCACATTCTCAAAATATTGTTGTTCTCTGGAGTTGAGAAAAACATTTTGAATTGCAGCCTTTGTATTTTTCAAAAACATAAAGTGGACTATAAATGAGTTTCATGGGTCTTTACAACATATGAATATAAATAGGTTAAAAGGAAAAATTTACAAGACTTTGATGCAGCATCGGCAGCACTCTTATGGTGCTCACGCATCAGCTATCAGAACCATGGTAAATGTTGCTTACTTGAAGCACATAAAAAGACAAGAAAGGTGTGACAACATGTGCTAACAACAGGGTGCTGCTAGGTTGTTGTAAACGCCAACATTTTCCTGAAATTGATGTTGGTAAGTGAACAGTAGGACTAGCAGCTAATTATCCCAAAATCGGATCAGCATGCTGAATAGTGACTGTGACTTTAAGGTGAGCTCAGTGCTTCCCATTGCAGATCAGTGATGCTGAACTGCAGACAGCATAAATGAGATTTTCTCACTTACTGGTTCACCTGGGGGTCCAGCAGGGCCCGGAGGGCCTGGTCTACCAGGGGTGCCCTTTAATTGAGACAAAGAAAGGAGTTAACAATTCTCCAGGCAATGATATCAAGCAGACATGCAAGACTATAACTTTCTTTTCACACCCATCTCAGTTGGTGGGGATTTGTATCCAGGAGCTGTGATACATCGTACTTGTTCATGCTCACAGTGGGAAGCTGACATTGTTTTATGCTTCGAGCCATCTTTTATCTGCAGATGTGTGAAGGAGTGAATAAGAGTGGAAGGATAGACTGATTTCACTCACCTCTCTCCCTGGAGCTCCAGGAGGACCAGATAAACCTGGGGGTCCACGAGGGCCCTGAAAAACACCCATACATTGATGATTTTAACAATCTTATACAGTTGGTGAACATCACTGCACAATGTTATTTGTATTGTAAAGACTCGCTGGCCACAGCATCAATGAGCTGAAAAATCAGAGAAAATAAACTTGAACATGTTGTTTGTGTGTTGTGGAATCAGACCTCAATTCCCGGCTTTCCCGGCCGTCCCATGGGGCCCTAAGAACACATCACACATCTTGTTAACACCATCTGCCCTCTAGCACCCAGGATCCAATAAAGGAATTGTGTTAGACACCTTTTGCTCTATTGATTCTCTGTCTCCAACAATCCTGTATTTCAAAAATGAAAGCAGACTCACTCACAATCAAATCTGTGAGGTTCAAACTAGCAGTGCGGAGCATATATGATGAAGGCAGAGTGCAATACGCCAGCACCTCACGGTAATGACCAGCGTTTTCATCTGAGAGTGAATTTAATGACCACTGATCTTGATATTCAAAGAGGATCTCGCTCTTTCAATGCCTAAAGACTAAAATCTGAAAGTATCACAGTTTGAACTAAATGATGAATGTGGGAGCCACAGACCAATCAATACGACATCATACTCACAGGCGGGCCTATGACACTCTCTCCAGGTTCACCTTTTTCACCGTGATCTCCTGGCAATCCTGGGACGCCTCGCTCACCCTGACAAAAATACAAGAGAACAGTAAGTGGGGTTTGCAGTGATAGTAAATCCAGAAGTCATGGAGAGCTGCTGCACCGCATGATCATTAAGTATTCAGACTCCACTCATTTTCCCTTTATGTTTTGCCTTTAGTAGCTTTAGGGCTATGAAACGCAACAATGTTCAAGGCCCTTTTTTCCATGACAGTATATGCAGTACAGTATATAAGCCTATCTTGGCTATTTCAAAAGTACCAGTGATTCCCAAAGAGGGGTGCTTGCTCCCCAGGGAGTACTTCTGCGGTTGTTGGGGGTGGGGGGGTGGACAGACTGCAGTATATCCCAACTAATTTTAATTCAGTTTGTGTTGTAATTGAGAGAGTGTGAAAACTAATTACCAAGTGAACTGAAAGGTCTAAAGAGTTAGCTCAAAGTAGCAGATAAATGGTTGAAGTTGACATTTTTAACAGTACTCTGGGTAAAACACATGGTTATCATACAAGTCACTGATCTATCTGAAGACGTTAACATACATAGTATAGCATGGATGTAAGTCAACATATAGAAGTATAAATGGTTGTGTTGGTGACTCTTCACCACCACAGTGTTTCCTACCTTGGGTCCACGAGACCCTCTAGTTAGAGGCAACCCATCACCCTAGAAGACAACAGGAAGAGGACATCAGAATAGGGATTCACTGATCATTCATCAGCAATTCACTTTGTGGCCTGAGGTGCAGGGCAAAAAGCTGTTCTAGAGCTGGAATTTAAACAGGAATACTGAATCTGTACGCGCTACACTCTCACAGTGCAAACTGTCTGAACACAGCGCTGCATCATGAGCTCATATTCAATACTGTTTACAACATTTTAAATAGCATCTATGTACAGAGGCAGACTGATAATGCCATACCACGGAGAAAAACCTTGATTGGAATCGAGGCTACTGTAAGCATAATTTACTATACAGTCCAGATGAGACATTGATTTCTGTTCTCAGCATGTATTAGTGTTACAAGTCCTACATTGCACAATGTAAATTAGCTGTGCAAAAGTTGGATTTGAACTACCGCAGCACTTCTACAGTTTCAGGGTGAAATGTGGCAATCCACGCAAACATAAAACAGAAGAAAGTTTGGGAAGTACAGAGCATTTTGAGACAAATAATATGATCCTTTAACTCCATTAGACATTATGCAGAGGCACTCTACTGAAACAAAACCTTTATATCAGTACTTGAGAGCACGATCCATGCAAATAATAAAAGTCAAAAGAACAAAGAGTAAACTGCTCATTATTCATTTAAAGGCAAAATCAATACTACTTGAGCAGGTTGACTCATTAAAGACGCTCAGACCATCTGTATTGAGTTCTGTTTATTACTTTTCTCCTTTTCTTTGCCTTACATAACAAAAACCATAAAATGTGGAGAATCCATTTTCCTCCAGTGCCTCCAGACAGAACTGACGTTCATAAAACACTATCAGGATCTATGCAGAAGTACACTCTCTCTAAACGACAGACATCGCTCTTTGTTTAGCTTTTGAACTATGTAACGACATAAGAGGTCATTGGCTTGCTGTAAACATGTCCCCTTGACACTTATATGCACACACATATAGCCCTCTTTTCCAATCCAGCACCAATTTCCACAGTGCTGGAGTACATTAAAGAGGTTTAAATACTGCTGCCTGAATGCAATCTTTCCCTTATTACTCTGCTCAACTGAACACAGTACCTCTTGCTTGATGAGTGGCTCTGCTGTCAAGCTTAATGTTCAGTTCAGCGTTTCCACACACAAACAAACATGATTGTTTAAAGCCGTAGAGCGATTTCCTGTGATTGAGAAGTGCAAGTAGCGTCAACCAGAAATGAGGCCTTGGCGGCACATGTGCCGTCTTTTTGGAGAAGCTATAATGAACATTTCTATATGCAAAGCCATGTCCATAAAAGAGAGTGCTTCAACAGCTATAAGCTCCAAAATGGGAAGATAGGTGATTACCCAGGCTGGGGTTATCCAATGGTGGATTACTTAATGGCATTGCATCTCCATAATGTCACGGCAGCTACGCAGCTGGAAGAGTGGAGGCTAGTTTGCTTTACCTTGTGTGCTGCTGTTCTAGTGCTGAATTTTCTTCTCGTTCTCCACTTACAGTTTCTACTTTTGTGTTTTGTGACTTAAGGGATGAAGCCAACACTGTCAGATGAAAATGACTCTCTGCACGATATAATACCCACCATATATCCACCTGCAGGTTCTCCAGGCTCACCCTTAGGACCTGGGGGTCCCTGTGGCCCCATCACTCCACCAGAGTCCCCCTACAGACAGAAAGACAGTAGGTATTCAGAATTTCCTCAATCGACAAAATGAAGGACTGGCTTTGTCATCTCATCTGCACGGACCCGTACAAACCGTGTTTTGTGTCTTCTTTCTGTTTCCTGCTCCTCAAATACATTTAGTGATGTCATCATAGGCAAACTTTCATATGAATGTTTTTAATATTCAACTAAAAGAGGAAATATTTGACTAATTTTCATTTACCCCAGTAAATGTTTCAATTAAACTTGTACTTGCACTTTTAGTGTTTTACTGTTCTTTTTTTTTTTTTTTTCATAGTGGATGGCAACGTTGGTCTGTTGGTTCACCAATTTGGACAAAACAGAAAATTTCAAAACCTATTGGATGGATGGATCATGGTCCCAAGAGGAATAATATTACTGACTGAGACCTTGGTGATATCTTGACTTTTCCTTCAGAGGCACAATGAGCTCAACGTTTCAATTTCATGCCTGTGAAGCAAATAAAATTTCCATCAGCCTCACATGTACTTGGTGTTTAGTGCTAATTAGCAAACTTCAGCATGTTAGCATTTAGCTCACAGTGCTACTGTGCCTAGGAACAACGTCACCAAGCTGCTAGTGTGTCTGTACATTTATTAAACAAACAAACAAACAAACTATAATGTGTTACTTTGTGAGCTTCAGAGGTGTGGTTAGCCAGAGCTAGGCTAGCTGTTTCCCCTACTTTAAGACTTTATGCTAAGCTAAGCTGATTGTCTACAGTGTACAGCTGTTTTCTGTTTTTTCACATTTATTCATAGATTCATTTATAAAGTCTGCCTTTCGGATCAGACTTAACATCAGTATAGCAAAGAAGACAAAGGAGTATCATAAATGTGGATGTAGGAGGTTTAAGCACTTGAGATTTATTTCTCTGCCCTGGAGTGTAGCAGAGTCACTCCATTGGGTGGGGAGACTTGAGTACGGCTTCGTTTATTTTGACAAAAGTGACAAACCCCATCAAATATGTCAACTGTGCACTTTTCCACTTTGCCGCTTTCATCACAGTATTTGGAACAAGTCCGACTGCAAGAGGAGATTTGTGTATAAATAACAGAGTAGTCTAGGGCATCAACTGCGAAAACACAAAGTTACAACATGATTGAGGATGGCAGACAGGGCGGCTAATCTGCAATGTGTCTTCACAAGTTGTCTACCATGTTCAACCTGTGATAAAACATCATAGCTTGATATTTTTCTTTGAGGTGAGAACTTGATTTGAAGTTTACCTACCTTTTCTCCTTTCAGGCCATCTCTCCCAGGCACCCCTGCTTCCCCTGACGAGCCCTGTAAATAGTGGTGAAAAGAGACACATCTATCACCAGGCCTTCATCTCTTCACACACATTTATCTCCTCCTCCTCACTGCTTCAGTGGGCTGCCGTGTTCCAACATAATTTCCCTTAGCCAGGATTTATGAAATGCCTCTTTTCCCTCCCTGCTTTTGAATAAAGACAGATGCTCATTACTGAAGCAGGTGTGGAGAACAGATTGGGCCGCTGCCTCCGTTCCTGGCATAAAGCGCTAAGATTTGCCTCTTTCCACTAATTAATTCTTAAATTTGATTACTGATCGTCTGTGTAAAAATTCTGGACTTTTCTCCTCACTTCCTCTCTGTCTCTGCCTGTTGAGGTTTATCTGTATATCTCTCTCTTTCATCCTGGCAGGCTGAGTTAGAGAGTGGAGGATATGGCGAGGTGACAATGAGAGAAAGGAAAGCTTGACATGAAGTACTAGTGTCTAGTGCCAATATACTTACTAGCTCGCCTGGGAGTCCTGGGAGTCCAGTGGGTCCAGGCAGGCCTTGTTTCCCCTGGCAAAACACAAAGGAAAACCAATACTTTGGGCTATTTTCTTCTTGTTTGGTGACAGAATGGTCTGGGCTTTGAAAGTTATAGCCCGGCCAGCTACACTGTCGACACTGTCTACAGTATTTCAAATAGCAATATTGTTTAAGTGTCGCCCCTGCAGCCTTTTTAATAAACCTTGGTTAGTTTCATGGCAATTACTGTATTCTGTGGATATCTTCATGACTGAGCAGCAGTAGGTTCGCAAGCTTATATCCTGGCTATGCTGTTATTCTAGATAAGCTGTTTATATGCATTCCCCTTCTCGACCCATTATTGTCTTTGAAAGATCCTCATATTACCATGGAAACTGAGCTTATGTCAAATGATAACAACTGAGAAAAGGAGTACACAAGCATCAGTATCCTGGCTGCTATTTTTATGTACTCCTTTTCCTGACTGGGACAAAAATCTGCATTATTCTGAACAATGCATGATATGTTCATGAACTATCTTCAAAAGAATACTCTTGAGTGAGTTTGAGTCTCTGAGTGTGTGTTTACAGTGATGCTTTTGCAATACATATGTAAACTAAGCGCTCCTTTGTTGTGGGATATGCAATTATACGTTTGCATTCATCTCCATATTCCACTAACAAATATCCTGTTATGTCGGTGATATTATAATTATTGCCATGGAAACAGAACTTTCACCAAAACCAGCTGAAGAAACAGTGATACAGTAAATTTAATGAGATATTCGCCCTCTTGTCACACACTGACTGTGTATTAAGGTATTGTCTCACTGTTGTTTATACAGTATTCAGCAGGTTTTTAGACATCTCTGTTTGACCATCTGCAAATGGCACAGCAGCCACGAGACAAACACAGAGACTCACCTCTGGTCCTTGATCTCCCTTTAGTCCCGGCAGCCCAGTGTTTCCCTAAAAAGGGAGAGAAAGAAGAGAAAAACAAACTTTTAACTAAAGATTTTTGTCAACAGCTCACAGACACAATGGGGGGGGGGGGGTTTAATTTTTTGGCAGTGGATATCTGTGCAGTGCTACAAGTTACCTTGAAGCCTTGCGGTCCTTGAGCTCCTCTCTCTCCCTGCAAAACAGTAAAGGAGATAAACAACCATAATTTCTCAAGACGTGCATAAGGAAAATAGTCAAGTAAGCCATTCCTCTTGATGACTGGAGTAAAAACAAATGTCTTTGATTTTTTAATTCAGTAAATCTTTCCTTTGCAGATTCTTACTTCTCTACATGTTATTTATTTTTCTTGTTTATGTTGCTGATAGTCTTTTGATGTTCGGTCAACAGCTGCATGAGTGGCCTTTGTAATCTGTTTGCCTCAAGTAGATGCATCTGTTGTTTTGAGGTCCAAACAATCATTTTTCCAACAATTTATTCTGTGCTTCACCTCTGCAGAGCACAAAAACATTATTGAACAGCAGGTGATGTTCAATTGTTCTTTCCGAATCAAATGTCAATGCTGCTTTTGTTGATGTCACATACAAAATGGGAAGTTTTCTTCATGCTGTGGAGACAAATGCTGGATGCCATGTTTGAAAACTAATACTGAGTTTCCCAGGGTTAAATTGTCTTTAGTAAGAAATAATAATAATAGACAGAAATAGTTACCTGATCTCCCTTTTCTCCTTTTTGGGCCCTCTCCTTCATTTCATCCTTAAACACAAGAGAAAACAGACGAATTCAAAATTTGACTGAAATGTACCTTGTGTACAATTCAAAGAGGAACCACAGAAAATAAGATACCGTATATAAACATTTCAAATGTGATGATATAAACAGCTGCTTACATTTCCAGAGAGCTGTCTTAATCCGTGAGCTGTCATCACCTATAAGTAATGAAAAAGACACAGTGTTCTCTAAACACTGCAGTTATATTGCAATTACTGCAAGCAAAAATAAAAAATAAAAAATAAAAAATAAACTCTTCTGAGCTGTTCTATTCTCATGAGCATTATAGGAGTAACAACTTCTACTTGATATATGTGACCCATCTGACTGTTCTTACTAATCTGCACATATGTTTGATTAGAAAATAATACATCACTTGTTATGTATAACATTTTCATATCTCTTTTATAGCTTCAGTAAAGCTCAGAAATGGGTTGACGGGGCTGCTGGGCAGAACCTTCTACAACAAAATTAAATTAAATGGAAGGGGAAAGATCAGCTTAGGTGGACTGATACCTGGAGCTACCACACATGAAGAGGAGACACATAAAATTCTAAATTCAAGCAGCAATTACTAGGATTCTAAGTGTTTCTACAGAGCTACTTGTTCCTCAAATCATTATTTGCCGAGGTTACACATCAAATCAAAGACCTCATTTAGACCTGGCATTAACATACATTATCTTGGATCAGAATATAACATGATCACTTCAGAGCAAATATAAATGTAGGTGTAAATGCACCCAGGTAAGACTGATTTTTTTCTTAATCCATAAAGTTACAGGGAACAACAAACAAAAGAAATAAATTGTCTCTAAAATGCAGTTTTAAGAAGGACCACAATTACCTTCAAAACCAGTCACACGCCAGGAAGAGGTGGAACATTGCAGTGTTAACACTGCAGGCATATATTAATAGCAGGTGGCACAGGCACAATTAGATACAATCCAGGTATGAGATGCACAATAAAATGTTGGTGCAAAACTGGACAAAGGCTTTAAAAGCGGGGCCAGTGTTTAAGGCCAAATGTATTAAAACTGAGCAAAGATAGGAGGCAAATCTAATTCTATGTCTCTATAATCATCAGGTCTCATTATATCTACATGACCTGAGGTTCTTTGTGTTGGGTTCACCTCCGTACACACTTCTAACCAGCTCAGCCTTGGGTGCTTTGACGATAAAAGAAGCAAGAGATAACAGAAACAAACCTGGAACTGAAAGTCTTATCCAAGTGGGGAAAATTTTGTTGCCCCCAGAGCACTTACATTTTTTGGAAGGATATGATCCTTTCATCGATATCATTGCCATTGGTCTCGTCCCTTGTTTTTTTTTTCTCAATTTATGGGTTATTTTAGTTTTGTCCTTGTCTCCTGATGAGACTGTCCTGCTGCGACAAACCTAAACCTAACAAAATGGTTTTTGTGCCTAAACCTCACAAAACAGTGACTGTTCCATAAACATGACCATGTTTTTATTATTATAATCATGAAGGTGAAGGTCTGGGGTGCTGCCACCCGTATACTCCGCATGCTTATTATTGTAACCATGACAACGAAGGTCTAGTACTCTTGCCGCTGTAGGGGCACTATTTCAGGAGATGCTCCTATGGGTTGTTTCAGAGGGTAGAGACACACAACCTATATGTTTGTTCAGTTTGGACAACTTCCTGATCCTGACTAATGTGTGCCTGTGAGCCCTTTGAGAGTTTTACTATGATTAAAGACTATGGAAACAAACTTGTCATGAAGCGCTTTCCCTTCAGCAACAATCGTAAAAGTAACCTTGAGTAAGATACCGAATCCCCTATTGTCCCAGTGGAGTGTCTGTGTAACTTTCAACTTTCAACCTGCAGCCACTCTCAAAAGCAGCTGCTGTCAATTGTCTTGCCTCGGATGCTGAACAGTATCTCAGTGCCATCAGTGTGTGACCAGATCTGAACTTTCTGCTAGAATCTTTCCCAAAAGCAGTGAAATACTGACTAGAGCCATTTACTACACATAACTTGGCATAACAGATTCAGTTTAATAGATGATAAAACTCTATTGTGAAGCAATGCTGGCAGCAATAAAAAAAGGACAGTCTCAGACCTGAAATGACTGTTTTGCTACTTTAAGGGTGCTGGGGGAAGTGATGGCCGAGCATGCCAGTAAGCCCACTGCCCCTCCCCATTACTAATAAACAGAGGCACAAGAAGGTTTATGGGAGGGTAATGATCTGAACCCTTGCTTCTGCTGTGTAAGGGAAATCAATGCTTAACTGCCAAAATTATCTGCCACAGGAAAGCAGAGAGCACAGACAGCGGCTGGTACTAAATATTCAAACAGCCTCATTTATCAAATGACTAATGTTTTCCTCTGCGCTGTGTGCTATAGTATACATCTCCTGTGTACTGGGCGGCCCACACCTCACTACACAACAATGAATACAACTGAGTATTTCACTTCTGATGGAACATTTCTTTATCTTCCTCCAGCTGAAATGAATTTTACAGAAAAGAGACAACAATTCAAAAATAATTGTAAAGCAAGACCTCACTGTTTTGGGCCTCCATTAAAACTGCCTACATTGATATCTATTCTTATTAAGCGAGTAGGTTTCTGGTGGTTAGACAGAAACCAGTGAAACCAGTGGAGAGAGAGTGATATTTGCTTGCTGTATAATTAACTTGTCTAATTTCCATATGAATCCCCTGCTAACAAGCAATGAGAGTGAGTAAAAGAATGAAAGCCATCAAACTCTGTTTCCAAGCTCATGTCTAAAGCCTTCAGAGGCTAAATAGGCAGCAGATCTCTTGAACAAAACCCATTAGGACAGAGTCATCCAAATGTCAAACTCCTCACATTGTGACACACAGGCTCCAACAGCATGTTATCATTTGACACTTTTTATACTTATATTTTTTTAATTTTATTAAAAAAAAAAGCTTCTCATAGTAGCAGCATGTCGTTGGAGTCATTACTGCCCCCTCGCAGATCTTAAACTGATTTGTCACAGTGTGTTTTTAACTTTAAAATGTCTAAGCAGTGAGTTCTATCGTCCCAGCACAGCCCACTCTGTGTCACCTTCAGTATACATCAGACATCCACCATGACGTCAGGGTTTGTGTTTTTATCTGCTTCTCCACTAATGCAGCACTAGTGTCTTCGGACAAAAATCCTTGTTCTATAATTTAAAGTTATGAACTGTATATAGTAGGATGTTAACAGCTTACCGATGCATAAAATTGAACATTTTTCTTAGGTTTTTGGCAAAGAACAAAACAGTGATGCTGTAATAATTTCTTTAGCGATTTCTCAATCTCATATTAATTGACAATGAACAATATTCTGTAAGGTGTAAATTGTACTCACAGGACCAGGAGGACCAGGAGGGCCAACATCACCCTGCAAATACACCACACACATAATATCAGTTACTGCACATGAGTGCCTGATAGACAGAGAGACAAACATACAGCAGAAAAAAGCTTAAAACTGCACTTTATAAACTACTTCTATAAAGCAAATCGCCACCCAAGTCATCACCTCGAACAGCTACATCAACAGGTTTTGGACCAACAATAAAGGAGGTAATAACATGACCCGACTTCAGAGAAAACACTGTCTAACTCAAGTCATGTGAAAAGAATGACATGAACAGAAAACAAAGAAGTCTTGTTGAAAAGCATAGCATGCTCCCATACTTATTGTGCTTTATTAGTGTGTGTTTATATATGCATACACTTGTACCATGTAAAACCCTTTGTAATGGCTGTACTGGGGGCTTTAGGGAACCTTAGTTCTGAATTGTAATGCATTGCATTCAGGAGCCTCCATTCTCCCATTCATAGTTTACAAGCTATAACTTTTGTGCTTTCAGTAAAACAAGACAACTAGGCACAACACCTGCGCATATACAGTGGACTAAACAACTAAAAGGTTTTCCAAGAATACATGCTGTGCCTTATCTAGCCTACAAAATCCTGTAAATTTGTGATTTTAATAACAGAAAAAGTTTATAGTGCCCATCTGATCTGGATCAAAATGCCAAAGAGATATACCAAAATCACAAGGTTTTAATTAAACAAGTTGTATAACTCATCTCCAATATGCCACGTTTTATTCTATTGCTATCTATTTAAATGTTTTTGGCTACTTTGCCATCATTAGGGTGCTATCAGTCAGGCAGGAAAGAAATAAAAAATTACATGCACGCTTAGAGTTCAAGACAACAACACAATCATGTTTTCCAGAGATTTTTAGCCATGCTAGCAGCATCGCTTTAGGGATGGCAATGTCAGTCAGTCCATCACTTTGGACACTCATTGGTTGATTGCAGTGAAACTTTGTACAGACGTTCATGGTTCCCAGAGGATGAATCCTACTGACTTTGGTCTGACATTGCCATTCACTGAAACCGTTCTGCTAGGATTCATCATCTGGGTACCATGGATGTTAGTAAAAGTGCATTATAAATGGCCACATGGTGGCACTGTCTGCAGTAAACAATGTGTTGAGACATGCCCAGATTACAGATTAAGCTGAATTTCTTTATATATATATATATATATATATATATATTTATACAGTATTCTGTTATGTAAAAGATAAACAGAGGTAATCAAATAAAAGAGGTACGGGTAAGACTCTAGTCTTTGTTGTGTGCCTACCACAGGGGGTTTCATCTACAAAGTGTCTGTTAGGTATCGGCTTTGCCTCATTCCCTTGCGTTCTTGCTGTTTTCACCTTCCTTATGTTTCATGTTTGTCCCCGGTTTGTCTTTGTCTGTGTTTGTATGTGTTTTCTGGGGGTAGCCTTCCAGACTCCTGCTCCAGCCAAACCACCTGCGCACCTGTTTCAGATCAGCTCATCTTCTCAACAAGCTCCTGCAGTATTAAAAGGCCAGCTCCTCACACTGTTTCTTCATGTTGCTTTTGACTGCAGCCTAACTATTGTTTGCCTGTACTCCGGGTTCACCTTTGCTTGCTCGCCAGAATCTTGCCTTGTCCAGTTCCTTGTGTCTATAAACCCCAGGCTGAGATGTGGTCCCCAGCCTGCTCTGTGTTGTTCGTCCAGTCCGGCCCAGTCCTCTGCTCTGCATCCCATCCCGCTCCCCAGCGACCTCAGCCTCAGCCCTGAGCCATTCTTCCTAAATTCTTCAATAAACAGCCTTTGTTACACTGCTCAACTGTCTCTGTGTCTGAGTCCTACCGTCCAACACCAAGCTCCATTCAAAATGTACTAGTATCACTGGGACAAAAGTCTATGAACATGAACAACCACAGAAAAGATGCACACAGAGCACGCAGACACAAAGTGTCAACAGCAAGGCAATGATTTCAATCGTGCTTACAGGAGCAATGGACACAAACAATAGCAACTGTAAAAACCAAGTATTAACATCCTGCAGATTCATTTTTTGCTGCTCGATGATTTCAAAGAGCCTTGGAGGACAAACAGGCTGAGAGAAGATAACTAACTCAAAAGGTTTAGTGCCTGAAATGCTGTCTATCACACTAATTATATCCTTTGAACTTCCTTACCTACAACACCTTTTTCTTTGCTCTACACACATACACACAGGGAGCACAAACAGAGGGAATCATCATGTATGACACTTGACATTGATGTGACTTACTTTTTGTCCTTTCATCCCGCCGGCCCCCTCGTCACCTGGCTGACCCTATGGGAGGAGGCCTTGGTTAATGACTGTGTAACACAATGGCACTGTAAATGTCACTGCAGGAAAATACGTACAGGGTCTCCTCTCTCTCCTTTTTCTCCTGGGACTCCAGACTCGCCCTTCTCCCCCTGTATGTGAACAGAGCAGATCATTGACAGACAGCAAAGACAGGGCACAAAGACAGAGAGCTGAAACTTAGGCAATGAGTATTCAGAAAAAAAAACATACAATACTGTGTCTTCTCAAAACCAAGCGTTTGTAATAAAGCAGAAAAAAAGGAAACAATGTGAGACTTGCTTTGTGTGACTATGGTCTTATGCGAGTCTAGTAGGATAATGAAAAACTCAAGCCCCTGTTGCATTGCAGCACTTTTCCATGTTTCCATGTCAAAAATCATTCCTCTGTCTGCCAATAGATGGCACTTTATGACTGCTGGTTTGCTGCCCTTGGAATATTTTTAATAGGATCTCCTTCTGTCAGTTATGTGGAGAATACTCTAAGTAAATGTAACTGTAAAACAAATGTACTTGCACCTTGGTCAAGACAAACAGAGAATGAATAATTAAAAAGATCTGTGATAAAACTCTGAGTTCTTTTATACACACACATATGCTGGGGAACTTCTCAGTTTCTTGAAGCCTCAGTAGAAGACACAGCATACTCTATGTATTTCCAACCTTCTTATGACCTTTTTCTTTCGTTTTTTTAGTGTTACAAAAGGTCACAGGACTGAAGATATATGGAGTTACCAGGGTTATTTTAGCTACATGGCAGAAGTGTGGCGAATAATTTACCAAATGCTTCTGAACTAGGAGAAATCAATTGTTTCACATCCCCTGACACATTTAATGAAGCTCACTTGTTGCCTGTCACACATAACAGAGAATTAAAAAAAAAAAAGACAAAAGAAAAAAAAGGGTTGAAAAGGTGGCTCATCAAAGATCATTGTTTGGTATGGCAAGTATGAAGATTAGGTAGGGCATGCTTCAGATACTCTGTGTTGAGACACTATGAAGCATCTGTTTAACATCTGTCTGAGAAGACAGAGACATCTCAGAAAGGTTGCAGCATATTTGTGCGCTCCTTAGCAGTGCCTGGACTCTAACAGACAATAATTGCCATTCAGTTTCAGCCCCTCCCCCATTCCTTCGGCTCGCTAACGACAGCCGCTGCGATACCAATCATTTAATGAGATATAGTCACTGTTTCCTCGTCCAAATTATGAGCTGTTATTAAGTCAGTCGACTGCTGCTATGTACGAACAGATTGTCCTATTAATATTTTAGGCAGGGAGGAGGGACTAGTGGCAAAACTGACTTTGAGTACTTACTGAATTCTGTACAGCTTTTTCAATTACATGGGAACCAAATGATTTTACCACTATTATTAACCTTACCAGAAAATCACCTATATAACTGTCAGCTGCAACAGCGATGCTGGTATGTGTGTGTTTGTGTGTGATATCATGGCAAAATGTGGTCCCGGAGACACCAACCATAGCGCTTTTGAGCATTTTTGCGGGCGTTTATACCTGTGGACTGATTTTGTCACTGAAGTAGCATCACAACTGTGCAAGATACAGTCACAAAATTTGACAGGTGTGTAGTTGAGATCAAAATGAAGATGAAGATGAGCATGGTTTGACCCATGAGTTCTAAGTACTCACTAATGTAAATATAACTACAGAGCAGACCTACTCATGGATTGGAATGTAAACTTATTGGCAGCTGCGTTGTTTTTCCTTTTTCCTGGCAAAAAAAAGCCACTGACAGTACAGTACAACTTTAAACTACAACTTATACTGTACACAGAAAGTGGTTCACCATTTCTGAGGCAATTTGCACTTATGACTGATATTCAATCTAAATCACATCTGATGGAGAGTTAGTATTACCCCAGGATGTCACTTATACAAATGCTGTGCACTGCATTCTGGCAGAGGCTCATGGAAAAATATTTCAGTGGTTATCTTTGTTGGATCTCCATGGAAGATCATTCAAAGTCAATTTATTGGCAGAGGAGTATGTAACAAGTTAATAAACCTTTCAAATAAGATTAACTGCACCACGGCCAGTATTTATCCAGATTATGACTGTATTTACACAACGAGAAAGCCCAGCGTGTATAGGATAGGGAACTGGTCCACCTGTGGATGTCTGTGGGTGATATGTTGACTTTGAGACATCCCGGGTCATCAAACTGCAATTAAGCTTGTCTGCGTCCCTCTCTGTCCATCCATCAAGATCTGCAGTGTTCTGTCAGAGCCTGTTTGAGACTGTCAGTGGGAGATACAGTTATGGAGATGTGATTCATGAGAAAGCCATCTCCCAGCACATCATGCACTGCAGAGACCTTTTTTTTTTTTTACTTTAAAACACTCACACTCTGCTGAGAGAGTGAGAGGGGGCTCAGCTCACACAGATGTTACACAAGCTGCAGTTTAGTTTGACTTGCATCTGTTTTGTCCAAGCTAAAAAATGCACAAGGATGGCCACTGAGTAGTAGGGAGAATCCTTGATGCTGTTCAATTATTACTGCTGATGGAAACTTCATTCGTCTTGGTGCTGTGATGGTTAAGCTTGTCTCACTTATCATGTTGGGTTGTGTAAATTCCTTTAAATGCATTGCTATATTTGTTTCATTATAGCAGATTTAAATGTGAAATGATTCTCTGGCACAGGAGAGCTTTCTTGTCATCCACAGTAAGCATGAATTTATAACGATAAAGCAAAGATGTATCCGTAATGTAGGAGCATGACTGATTCATGGCAAGGGCAAGGCTGGTTTGTATATTTAATGTAAGTATTACAGAATTGAAACACCTATCATCAGCGTGATGCAAAGGCCTTAAAACAAAAACTTTAATCATGAGATCGATTCAAGTGAGACATTAAAGCTGAAACATAGACGGCAATTACAGAAAAACCCATGAAAACTTAATCAAGGTAACCTCTATTTATCATTTTATTCTCAAACTTGACTTACCAGGACATGGTAATACATGATCAGTTTTCATCCAAACAAATCCACTATCCATTGTGCCTCCACCTGTGGTATAGTTACTGCGATCCCATTTGTTTTGAGGTATAATAAGTATGTCCTCTTACAGACAACTTTCTTTTTCAAGGTTGGCCAGCTGACACTTCTCCTTCCTCTGGGCACAGAGAGCAGGAGGAATTCTGCAGTCTGAGCTGACACCCCAGCAAACGACGCACCTATACATCAAATGAACAGCTGCGGTCAAGAGGTTGTCCACTACACAATAGCTTTCACTCTCGGCATGATCACAAGTGGGCCACTGGAGGCTTTGTGGGTGGTGGGTGGGGGCGGGGGTGGGTTTGTGAAGGGAGCAGGTAACAACAGAGACAGTGGGAGGCCTGGTAGAGGTCCATATCTGAGAGTTTTTTTTACACAGTATATCTCATATGCCTCTGGTGAGCTACAGCACCCCTGGGCTTCATGAAAATGATTGCAGACGCTTTTTTGCAAAAGCACTGTACCTAATAGCCATCTGTCTGTTTGGAGTTGAGCACTGAGTCACGCTGTGCTGCGCTGCAGGAGGTGCAGGGTGGGAACAGCTATTTAACTTGCACAGTGGATAGGCTACAATTGACTGAAAGGTGCCATTTCCAGCAAGGGAGATCTACCCTTAACTACAAACACAAAAATGTCACTCAAGGACGGAGCGCGTTCTGTTTCTGGTCACGCAAATGTCTGATTTGTCTGGGCTGGCTTCTTGGGACAACTGGTTGTATACAGTACATCTTTATTCAGACAATCCTGTGCAGGGGCCGTATTACAGAAACTTGCTATCTTAAGTCTTAAGTTAAGCAGGAGGAGTATAAGATAGGATTTTTCCCAATTTTGTATTACAATAGCAAATCCTAACTAACTTTAGGAATCCTATCTTATCTTACTTCATCCAATCTTATCTCAGGGTAGGAAATCCTAAATACTCAATCCAGCATCAGCTATCAACTTTTATGACTGTTACCTAGCAGCTAACGCTAATTTTTTTAACCGATTAGATTATTCATTGAAACATACAAAAAAATGGCCACTTCACTCTGAAAATCTCTTTCAGCAACAAAAATTACATGCATTTGTCAGAAAACTGGAAGAGCCTCATGTTGCCAAATCAGCCTCTCCACAGCTGGTCGAAGCTGCTCTGCTAACAGCAGGATCATGGTCCCCAGGTAGCCTGTAGCCTATCTACTAACAGCTTCACAGTTTTTGGGAAGTTAGGAAGCTAGGATAGGAACATTGACTTATGAACTAATCTTCTGTAATGGCTTTTTTCCTAAATCGGGTCCTAACCTTTAATTACCATGGATACCAAACAGTAAAGTGCATACTACAGAAACTTCCTGCAAGATATGAAGTTTCTGTAGTATGGCCCCAGATGATTAAACTCCTTGGCTATTTGGAGCACTGCTACGATGAACACTGCTCAGTCATCTTGACAACCCCTCCTGGAAGTGCAGGTAAGGGCTGGTTTATCAAACAGGGAGACAGCTCAAATCTACCTTAAATGCCACATGTCAGTGCTTTGTTTTGTGATGAATATTGTTTTGAGTGATACCTTGACACTTGCTCCTTCGGAGGTTCCTGGGGGACCCTGCAATTGCAAGCATTGTAACATTTTTTTCACACAGGGAAAGGATAAAAGGATTTCATGTCACAAAGACAATGGTATACATATCTATGGTGTCTCTGTCACACCTTCTGCATCCTGTCTTTCTTTTCACCGACGACTGTGTGTGTGTGTGTGTGTGTATGTGTGTGTGTGTGTGCGTATATACTGTATATGATACATCGTCACGCTTTAACCATCTTAACCCTTTCCTAGCCCTTATTTAAACTGGCAAGTTTACTTGAAAAATATTTCTATTAACAGCAAAGGCCTGCTGTATTGTATTTTCTAACCTTTGCACTAATGTTAGCTCTCATAAAGACATGGCTGGCCCCCAGCAGGCTATAGATTATCTTTGAGTGTGTCTTTGTTGTGCACCTTTCACAGACTCCCCTGTTGTTGTGCAATGCTAATTTGACTTTGAAAAATAACTGCTGCCCCTTCAACTGTGAGCACTGTCCTGCTGCCAATGGACAAGAGAGAGTGATGCCCTGGTGTGTGTTTTGAATAGATGATATTGCCCCTGAGATCTACCTCAGCAGAACAGGTGACTCATAAATGCCAATACCAGGGGATGGAGGCAAAGTTGGCACATGCTATGGGTATCATCAGGACATTGCCATTTAGAAATGTCACACCTTCTGCATCCTGTCTTTCTTTTCACCTACGACTCTGTGTCCTACAACTTTATGAGTTATTAAGGAGGCACAGAGACATATTGAGAGATGCGGGAGAGATTTAACAGTGAGTAACTCAATTTTACTATAGATAATTGGACCTATTGCATAACTGTGATAGAAGCAAAAACCAAATCTTTCTGGATGAAGAAAAATAAGACAAACCCTATGTCCTGATCAAGAATGTAATCAGGGCAATAGTGCATGAAAATAATTGGACACCCAAAGCATCTGAACTGCCTGAACACTTCTGTTTGTGCTGACATCACAGCAGTTAAGAGTCTGACAAGCTGTCTCCTTTAACATATCGTGGTGTTTGTGCCCTTTCATGTGTGGGTCACTAAACAAACACACAAACTGTGTCTGGGATTGGTTTAGGCGCCTGTGGAAACAGCGATAATTCAAGGAGTCAACGGGCCTTATAGGCAAGACTCGTCCTACTCATCAATACAAGCATTCTCAAGTGCTACCTTAATATACCCCTTGTGGTTTGCGCTAATAATATAGCCTGCTTGCAGCAGTATGGGAGAAAGGGGTATTTTGAATAGATCAATACAGCCTAAGCATGGAATTAATGCTCCGACTTCACCCAGATGTTTCACTATGAGGAGTGTAATTGCTCTTTTTAAGATGGGTTTTATATTGCGTGTCTGCTGATCAAATGTTTTCTTTAATATGCTTTTAAAAAGATGACAATGGTAATCTCAGGGGAATTCTTGGTCAAATAAAGGGTCAACTGAAATTGATTCTGACTGGTAGAAAAGTGAGAAAACAACATCCTGTCAAAAGAGTTGCTTTATTGTACCATCTGAGCCAAACTTAACTTAAACTTTCAGTGTTTTGTTTTTTGTACTGAAGGTTTTAAATGAGAAGGACTTAAGTATAATGACCATAGTATGTACTGTATGTGTCTGTTACTGCGTATCACTCACAGGAAGGCCTCTGGTTCCAGGCTCCCCAGTCTTTCCTCTCCGTCCCTAAGGAAGGAAAAAAAAAAAAAAAAAAATTAAGATGAGTGAGTGAAGATGCAACAACAGGTGTGGCTGGGCAGACATGCTGCCAGCAATTAAGACTAGACAGCAACTCCTGTCGCAGTCTCTAATTTGCTTTTAATTAACAACAAGAAAACAGCTTAATTGCTGCACCCCGTGTGGCCCACTACTCTTTGTTCCCTCCTCTGGTTTACTGCCTCCTTTCCAGCTGTGCAAGTCCCTCGGTGCATCAATCAACCCAAGGAGCACATACAGCAGCAAACAGGCCAAGCCAGGCAGTGCTGTCCGGCATCGCAAAACGAGGTCAGAACGAAGCTACCATTTTTGCTTTGAGATTTTTTGACATTTTGTGAATTACAAAACGCCTTAGTGCTTGAAAGTCTGCGAGTCTTGAAAAGCTGACATCTTAATGAGATGTAATGCTATCTGAACCAAACCAAAGTTGGTATAATTTACATCAAGAGGGTTTATGTTCTCATGAGAAAAGAGGATACAGCTCCGTTGATATCCGTACAGCTATCCTATAAACTGGCAGGGCATCACTGGTTCTGTGTTATGAGAAGTGTCTGGAATTAGCTGGCTTTCTCTCACACGCACGCACACGCACACGCACACACACACACACACACACACACACACACACACACACACACACACACACACACACACACACACACACACACACACACACACACACACACACACACACACACGACAGATGTAAAATCAACTCAATTAGGAGATGGTAATACTCTGGCCGATATCAATACACTGTACAACAGTGTGATCAACAGCAGAAGCATGAGACAATGTAGATAGTATTAAGGCTAAATATGATTACCTCTTTCCAATGGGAGTTTCATCACCTGACACAATTGCTATATTGAAACATTGTATTTCTCTTCTACTATACGTGTCAGAGACACAAAAACACTTCTTTCCACTGAGTTAATGGTTGTGTAGACTTGTGAAGACGGAAGGATCACTGGCTGCTGGAAGAAAAACGGAGAATCAGAGAGTAATGCCCCTGACACTCCATGTATGCAGACTTTGATTAAGTTTGTTGTATTTGACATGTACATTTCGCCTGCAACAAAGACAAAGGAAGGAACTTAACTGAGAACTACAGCTTTTAATCATCTGTTTGCCTGTGTGCTCATGCTTGTATGCAGCGTTTCTCTGTTTGTAGGACACAGATTACAAGACGATGAAAACAGAAAAAGCCAGGGTGTAGTACAGTAAATATTAACCTTAATAATGACACAATGGAACCAGTTTGTGCCTACTCTCGGGAATTGCACGCTTTCCTCTGTTCATACTGTTTGATGTTCCAACGCAGCCATGGCCAGCGTCTTTTGATCATCTGTGTTAATGTAGCTCCGAGTCTACATGTGCTTTAATGTGAGTATGAATGAGCGCTACGTCAAGAAGAGCTGGAAGATGTGGAATTGCGTCATTGTGTAGGAACAGCACCTTTAAACCTTAAAATCCTTGACTTCAAATGACTGACATTAAATTCTACTGCAATAATGTCTTTGAATTGTAACTTAGGTTGATTACTTTGTGGCACAAAAAGAGCAGACAGAGTGGCAGCCAAAGTATTCGATAAGCGCTTGTGCATCAGGTTGCTATATGTAGATTCAAAACACATCACACTTGTTTAAAAGGTCTAATTCTCACAAACAAAGAAGGTGTTTCATGAGGGTGGATGGTGTTATCATAATGAATAGGCTGACAGAGAATCATTGCTACGTTTGCAAAACGATCAGATGTTTGTTTCTAGCCTTAGCCCCTGCTGCCGTCCTTTCCCCCCTGAACCCGACAACAAAAGCAGATTACACAGATAAGTAATATAGCTAATGAATATTTCATATGCTATTATTCCAAACAGGTCATGAATTATTCAGTATTCCAAATTATTTCTCCACATTTGCCCTTAAATCTCTTAACTGCAAAGTGCATACTAATTTTTATGTCCATGTATTTGCATATTATCATCTAAATAAATAGTAGTACTGTAGATCTCAATTCTCAACAAATGAAGTCAGAACAACTAAATGATGATCTGGGGTAAACTCCATATCATTACCTCTGGGCCTGCACCTTACTTGCACAGTTACTTACAAGTTATAAAATGGTTCTTAATAAGGTGGTTAGATTTTGCTTAGAACTTCATTTCCACATCTGAACAAACCGTTTAGGAGAGGTTTCAAAAAATATCATTCTGCTCACATAAAGAAATACTAATATATTTCAATCTTTGATTACTTCTATGGTAGTCGGACTGCATTTATACTCACTTGCCAGTTTATTAGGTACACCTACCTATTAATGCAATGTAATAAAATGGCTGTGCTCTGAATCTTACCTTTATTATGATAATTCGTACCTTTATGGGAGGGTTTTAGTTTAAACCGGTGCTGATTGAACTTTATGGTCATTTGGGCCCTGACACTTGTGGTGCTGCTGAATTGAATCGCATTATATTATGAGCCGTTTTTTAATATTTGGGCTACAACTCTCAGTATCAGCTATGTTCAACTGTGTAGTTTAGCCCAGAGTTTTTTCTTCTCTGATAACATATTCATTCAGTATTTATAAACAATGACAGCCCAGACACTCATTTTCACAGCAAAGCAATTCATTAAAAAAAGACTACACCAGGTGACCTTGGGGTCAGACTGACACATTTCTGCCCAGAGGACCTCTGGTTAGCACGCCATTCCCAACGAATCTGTGCACAGTGACAAGAAATAATTAGTCCGGAGCACAGCTGTCATCACCGTTTGCACTCAGTTGACTCTCCAAACTGAAACACCTGCCAGTGACACAGCGAGATAACCGCCTCTGAAGGGACATGGTGGCTCTGGAATACTGAGATAATCAAGATGCAGCAACCACCGTGGTGCCCATGAACACCCAAATAATACAGCAACAAGTGCTGGTTTTTAGACTATTAACTCAGGGTTTTAAGTAGAATTTTGAATGAATGCCATTTCAATGATTTGATCAATTCTAAATGTCATGTTTGGACCTCCTAGACTAATATAAAAGTGTAACTAAAGGGATACTCTGACATTTTGAATTGAGGTTTATAATAATGTTCAGTCAAGTTAGAGATTTTTTTCTTCATTACTAAAAACAGTTTATTGGTTTGTTGTAGCAGAAAACGATAAATGCTTGTAGGCACAAGCTAAAAACTAACTTTGTTACAGAATGCCAATGTCAACATCTATTTTTGTGCCTTCATTCTATAACTATCAGGACAAAAACATCATATCATATATTCAGCTTAATCATGCTCTGTGTTTATGTTGCAACCACCTTTCCTGTTGGATATGCAATGCTCAAATGAAAACACTTAATTCACTGTTTAAGCGCATTTACTGTAATGAAATAATAAAATGCCATTTTTGTCAAAAAAGGTCCCTCTGGCAAGAAGTTTGTCTTTGTTTGAACTTTGTGTTACCTAATTTTTCATCTCAGAGAGCAGAGGGGATACAATTGATGCTAAAAAAAAGCATTTCAATGATGATGATTTTTTCTAGTTTAATAATATGTTCATCATAAAGCTAAATTTCCAAGAGCAAATTTCAGGGATTCTGCAACTATATGCAAAGCTGTATTGTAATTTTGTCCTATTTATATATATTTTTTCTTGGTGAACAAGGTACAGACACAACACCAGAAGAAAGGTACATGTCAGGGGTGAACTGCAGTCCAAAGCAGTCTCTAGGCAACAAGGATGAACAGCAAACTGAAACTGAGGATTTCAAAAAAAATCCAAGGCAATGTGAGAAACATGAGAAATATGGGACAACAAAACAAGATAATTGTTTTCCTTGATGTATGAGGATTTTAGCGACGAGCGAGAGTGAAAGAGCAGCCTGCTGTTGGACTTTGACCATTGGTTAAACAGCTATTTTGCGCTGCCACATTCAAGCCACTTTGAAACTTAACACCACTTGTGTATGCCAGAATGCCATAGTAAAATATGACATCACAGTGATAATTATAACTTGAATTATCACAGAATGGCAAGCACACAAGATCAGCCAGCAGAGTCAGTAAACCTTTTCTTTCAGCTAAGCCAACCTTAACTTTCTCATTTCCTTTTCTATTTCTCCATCTCTCATTTATCTCTTTCTTTGTGTATATTATCATGATTCTATTACTTTCATCTCATCCCTCTCTCCTGTATCTGTTTTTTCTTGTCGTCTCCCCATCCTTCTCCTGTCTCCTGTCACTCGCCCCATTTCTCCCTCACCCAACTTCCAGCGCTTGTTGGATCACCCTGGCAATCTCTGTTGCTATGCAACGCTCAGTGTCCTATAAATTTGACAACATCCTAGTGCTTGATTATTATTTGAGCGCTGCAGTGTGAAGCCCTCCTTCAGGTCATTGCAGTAGATTAGAGGGAGGGAGAGAGAGAGGAAGGCAAGGAAGGAAATGAGGGATGAGAGGGAGGGAAGGAGGTGGAGAAAGATGAAGGGATTGTGGAGGAGAGGAAAGGAAAGAGAGTAGGAGTGAAAGATGAACTAGCCTCTTGAGTAAATGAAAGATGGGCTGGCAAGACTTAACACATATTCACATGTACTATTTATCTGTTCCACTCTAAAAACCTGCAAACCATATAACAGAAGTGTGAAAAGTACTCCACATTAGCTACAAATTCAATAATGGTGCTAGTATAACTAGAATGAGTACGCTTTTGAGCTGGGGTAAGGAGGAGGCCTCTGTAGACTGACAGCGTATTTTGAACTTCTGACTTAATCCTCATGGATCCCAGCCTCAACTGGCTTCAACTCTGCTATGAGTTGTAAAGTGTAAAAGGAAAGCACAGACATGGGGCCTGGCGCAGTCCTGCAACACAAGTCCCAATCTGAGAGCAAAGTCAACAGCGACAGTGACACACAGCAGAGGCACTCGTTTATGATGACTCCATAATCCTTATCCCAAATGTCAACATGTTCTTTGAGACATTCCATGTCTGACTACCCGAACTGGTATAAAATGGAGATGGCAGAACTTGGCGTATTTTTAGCAGTAAAGCAGATATATACCATGAAAAAGCCACATAATCCACCTGACAAGTGCCCCTGTCAATAGGGGTCAGTAGATAAGCTGGAGGAGCCCTCTGAAATGAACACCACAGGACCCAACTCAAAGCCTGACACCGAACAGAAGGACAACATTTTTTTCCCTTTTATATGCAGGGGTTGCTATCAGCAGGTAAATCAATTTTAACTCGTTTGAACATCATTTCATCATATTTCAAACGTAATACCTCATCTTTGATTTTTGTTCGTTTGTCTCTCAATGTAAAAAATATAAAGGCCACTGGAACTCCCAAAAGTGATTATCCCTTCCTCTTATTTACATTAATTCTTTATGAATTCTCTAAATAAATCTAAATTCATTGTGTGTTTACTTTGACACTCAAATTTAAACTTGTGCACCATTACATAACCATTTAAGTGAGGTTTTGTTTTTTTTTTGGTTTTAGGAGAAACCCATTAACTCACAAATTACAAGACCATTTATTCATCCGCCAAGCCTTCACGTTTTAACCAAATGTATCCTGGTTACACACCCGGATACCTACTGTATATGCCTTTTGACCAGCAAATCCCCACATGTCACACAGAAGTTTCATATCCTGAAGGGTAAACTATGTGACATTACCAAGCCAAGTTGTGTCTGCTGATGTAGCTCATGGGAGAGATGACCTTTTCTTGACTGAAAAACTCACATGCCACTCCCACTCATTCTGCCTGAGCTGAGCCCCATCTCCCTCTGGGGACATGTACTCCGGCCACCTTAGCCTTTTGTCTAACTGCTGTACTGGGTTTAACTGGAACTGACTGTGTAGCTTATGAGCAGCAGCTGTATTTGCTTGGTAAACAAATGTGTAGACCCACATAATATCCTCATGCCATTTAAGAATACATGGAACAAAGAGAAGTTCACTGACTCTCCAAAAAGCTCATGGACACCCAGGATTGTGAACTTGAGTATTCACACTCAAAAAAAAGACAGAAACTCAAACAGACCAATGGGCAACATGTTGTACAAGAGAAAGTTTGCCACAAGACAGCCTGTCACAGCATTAATCCCCAGTGAGAGTGGTTGTCTGCTCCTGGCTAGTGAAAGACTGACGCACACGACCAGATGCGTTTGACCCCTCTGTCCTCTGAACCTACAGTCCCTTAAGAACACTTCATGTAATCAGATTCAGACAAGATGCAGACAATTACTCAAACTGCCAGCAAAAGCTAATTTATTCTGTAATTAATTCTGAAATGTCATCCCTTCCCCTTGCAAATAGTATTTTCTCATTTCTCATTTAGAAATTTGCACCATGAACCATAAGAATTAGCAAGACTAGGAGAAAAACAGCATAAAGAATGCACAAAGGATCTCTAAAATAACAAAATTTTGACAGCAATCTCTTGCAGATTTTACCACGTTTAGCTCAGCAATGTGTCTAATTATCAAGTCATATGTTGGAAATGAATATGACATTATCAACACTCCAATCTCTTGAGTAGGAAAGTTGTGTCTTTTTCCAAGCACAGAGTAACAAACTGCTCTAAAATCTACAGTAGGCTCATTCTGTGTTTTATAAGAAACAAACTATCAAATTCTCAGCTTCACTTAGACTGACAGTACTTACATACTTACATACACTACATCAACCTAGCTGCTATTGGGAATAAGCTTCAAAATTCTAAGTGTCGACTGGTGAAAGGGACAAATATTCAGTGAATGAATTCACACCAACTATGCAGCTGAATATTCTGCAGCTGTCAGAATCATCGCCAAACCTGTTTTCACTGTGTCAAAACAGCTATCAACGCTTCTAGGGTAAATATTGATCATACTGCTTGCTTGAAATGTCACAAAACACACTGCAGAGACCACAGCCTCACCTGCTTCTGATTAAGGATCCAATTAGAGACAGACAGTGCAAATTCCTTACTTCTGACTGCCCTCGCTGGATGCCATCTTAGGACACTGCACAAGCTCAGAAAATGCCTGGGCACTGGAGCTTGCAGAGATCCCTTGCACTTGGTGAAAGCCTCAATAAAATAGGATTTGTTCCAGTTGTTTACTGAGGGTTAAGAGGAGCGGCCGGGGCAGGAAGAGAACGGCAAAGCCGACAGCTGCCTGGCAGGGGCTCAAATGCAGCTTAGCATTTTTCACCATTCTGACTGGCACACAATGCTCTCTTTAACTCCCAGCCATCTAAATATTCAGGGACGTATAAAGAGATGGCTGACACTGCAGCCGACTTAAGACACAGCTCAGCTGGCCAAGATTGCACCTATAGTCTCTTGGCTAAAGCTTTCCATGAGGGCTTTCCTCACAGAGACTCAATCATAGACCCCATGTGACTAAATGGTCATTTGTACATGTGCCACTAGATGGCAAACTAGCTTCATCACAAATGTTGTACATAGAGGGGGGACAGAGCCAATGAGGAGACTCTAAGCCTTCTGTGAGAGAGGATGGATGTCCTCAATGCATGAATGTATGATGTGTGTGGGGTAACATCCCTAATTAGGCAGTCTGGCAATTAGGCACTGAATACCGTAAAGGAAATTTTGCTGTAGAGTGCTTACAAGGAGGAGAAGAAGGAAATAGATGAGAGCAAGGACCTGTACGGCAGTGAGAGAGAGTGACAATAATTTTCAACTGCCACACAATACAAAGGGACACATGTGGCATTACAAGGGCACCCAGTCATAGAATACCACATATCATCGGATAAAGTAACCATTATAGAGCTATTTCAGCAAACATCTAACTCCTCACTACCACACAGTATGCAAACACTACAGCCAAAGGCAAAACACAGGAAGTACAGACAGTGAATGTCTATGGAAACTAAGCCAAGGCAGTCCCAAGGGAGCCTCCGAACATCTCTTTACAACAACCACGTCCCTACCACATCTTCAGTGATGAGTTTTAAGAGCTCATTGACTTTAACAACTCCTAAGGAGAGGAAAGAGGGCTGACAATATTATCTGAATTTGCATTTTAATGTGTTGAAGATGATAAATCTATATTAAACTATGAGCTCAATTCCCGCCGATCAGCTGAAGTCTGTGCAGTTGTCCATGCAAGCTGGGTGCCTACTTCGTTGGCTCCTCACTAGACCGTCATTGCCTCTTGAATGTTCTCATCTCCTAATGGAAGCTGTTATTAGTCTTGGCTCTTAGAAATTTCACAGTCTCATCTGGACTTTTGGCCGTATTATTCATCCGGAGCAGATTGCTCCCATCCTATGTTTACAGATACTGAGTGTTTCATTAATGCATTATCCAACAAGTGAATAGGAGAGGCTGAAAATCTACTTTGAATAAACCCTGGTTCATTTTACAAACCAAATATTTGAGGTCAGAGAGAATACACTGTGCAAAGATCCACAGGGCGCTCACTCCGGGCACTGTAGCCCTCAGCGAGTCTTATGCTTCATATCACTCACCGCGCATAACAGATTACACTAAGGTCCCCCACACTACCATCTGTATAATATCAGGCCACTGTCAATGCGCTGCTCCCTGGCATGCCATTAAAGTGGACACAGATGAATGTATCTAAATTGGTCGCGGGCAGGATGAGAGTGTGGAGAATCAGTATATGGATGGCAAGCTGTAACACTGTGCTGTAACTGATGCAGCCTCCCACTACCACGCCTCTGTGGTCTGCAAGTGTTCAGGGCTACATGTCCTCCCCGACCAGCCTCCTTCCCTTCTGTCCTTTGAGCTCTGCATGTCCTCCTCCCTCCCCTTGGCCATGCTTCAATCCAAGCATCCTGGATCCAAAATGTCCTTTTAAAGGTATTTACATTCTCAGCATTTCTCAAACTCTGCCTCCTCCTTAAAATGCCCTGATATGCCAGGAGAGTGTCTTTGTATATTACTAGACTGTGTGGAGCCAGAGAAATCTCATTGTTTGGATGACTAAAGCTGTGGTGTTGACTATGATACCTATAACAGTCACAAGGGCCAGTCACCTCCTGTCTGGTGACATACCCCAAAGAGTTGAGTGAATTCAGCCCAGCTGACTCTATCTGACACATGACACTCCATTAGTGTTGGTATGACCTGGCAGACATTGAAACAACACTTGAAAATGTTGGAGGGGTATTAGACACGGGCCATAGGGATGGGCCTGGCCCGGGCCCTGATGAATTTGGACATTGGAGCAGCAGGGAAACTCATTTTGCCTGCAGTGTCCCTGCTGTGTGGTACAACTCCGTCTCATGAGAAACTTGTTAAGTCATAGATTTGCGAATGAGGGCCATGCTCTGGCCAACTATAGCAAGCCTATCCAATGCTCAGAGGATAAGTTGACCTACATTACCCCTCGTTGAACATAAGCCTTTCACTCGTATACATACACATACACACATAAACTTGCAGACATACACGAACATACACACGCAATCACTCTAAAAGCCAGTGAACAATGTGCAATCAAATGGGCACTCTCAAAGTCTTGCCCCCTGTATTCGTCCCTGTAATTAATAGGCCAATTAATGTGTGTTTATTCTGAACACCCATGGATGTCGCCATACTGGGGCTCTCTGGGGAAGACGAGAGTCAGACAGATAAATCAAAATGCTGTGCATCTGTCCTTGCATGTGCCAAACACTTCCCCCTTTAACTCTCCTCTGTCCCAACTGGGCCCAAATGTGAGACCTTTTCATAGCCAATCAGGTCAAATCTTTGTTTCATCCTCCTTCCCAATGCACTTGACATTGACAAGATTAATTGCCTTGTGCAATGGGCAAACGTGTTACCTTCCTGGTGTAATACAGGTGTCAAAAGCATGGCTCTCTGGATTTTCTCAATATGAACCCGGACAGAGATGAGAGAAGAATAACCTATTCCATTTTGTGAAACAAAGGGTTAACACCCCCCCCCACCCCCCACTTGTAAAATCACATAGGGTGTAAATCTTGCCATAAAATCTCAGCTGTGAGCCCTGCTGACCTGTAAATTCTTCACTCTGTTACTCTGCCATTGAGCTTCAACGGGTCGAGCCAAAACAGTAACTACATATGCACATCATGCTACTGTATCTAAAAACTGTTTCAATACCATGGACCATATATAAGGACTGAAACTCAGTGGTGAAATATACCATTGCAATTGTTTTGTGTGTATTTAGTAGTATTTCTCAAATTGAATTGCACTGAATTTCACAAACATACATGTGAAAGTATACATACAGGACATTTGTAATTATTCTCAACCAGATATCTTAAATATATTACAAAATGACTGAAGATATGCCAAAAATACTGTTACATCTGTCATTATGACACATTTCTGATAAGAAAAAAAAGTAATCGCAAGTAAATTTATAGAACCGTTTATCGTCAATATAAAATTTGTGGTATTAATGTGTATATTAAGAAATCAAAGTATATTAAAAACAGATCAGTGACATCAAATCTGACTGAGAGCATTCAAAACACAACAAAACATCACACAAACTCTGCTTGTTCAATTATGAATGTGAATCCAATACAGAAATGTAACTTATACATAGGCCCCTATTAAGAAAGCCTTGTGGGAGAAGTGAATGTACCATGTCCTTATAGCTGTGTACTGAGCTGGACAAGAAAAAGCATGGCTCCAATCAAATAGCTGCTGTAATTTCATGCATTTGTTGTATCACCCAAATCAACGGCAGCCTCCCATGGAGAACTTCTGGCAGGAAGGCTGCTATTCTCACCAGGGACTCGTTACTTAATAATCTCGCCCTGCAGGTGCTCTAGTAGAGGTCAACAGTCTGTTACAGTTGCGTTGCTGTTCATGTCTGCCTCCACCTATGGAGCATGAAACCGCTGCCAAATGTTCCAGTCCCCGCAAACCAAACCATAACTCCTTCCCTATCACTGTCACTGCTGGCTTTGGTCTCTACAGACACACAGACTGATCCAAATGAACCTGAGCCAAGTCCATCAGATATAATATGAATATTATATATACTGTGGTGGCTCATTTATCTCAAAACAACATTTGCTTGGCCCTGTAGAGGAGAGGCATCTAAATTCCAGTTACAGCATGCATTTGGTTTCCAGAGAACGCCATACTTTTTCAAACTAAATTAGGTTAAACGACAAAAGCTGTATGTGCAATGGAGCTACATAGATTTAGTTTAACAATAGATGAATGGTACTGTAACTAATCTGACACTCAGTGCACCTACATAATGCAATCCAGATCCAGTAGGATATTGGTGCCCAGTAGGGCCGAGCGATATGCAGAAAAAATTGTATTGCGAATATTTTGACAGACATTGCGATTGCAATATGAGCCATAATTTCGGGGGGAACTTTTGAATTTCATTTTCACTGAAAAATATCAAATTTTTCTGGGGTCCGCACCAAACAGGCATGTTCCCCTACATCTGGAGAATATGATTTGTAGGTCGGGGTAACTCTGTAGCACCTCAATGCTTCATTTATAATGGTATGTTGTGACACAAAGATTCTTCCCCTCACGGCTAAATGGCCACACACATGTACACATTTAAACACAGTCAAGTCACACACACACACACACAAACATGCCTAGTGTTGAGAGAAAATGTCCAACAGTTGGGTGGGAGAGAAAATGACATATGTGCAAGATTACATAGTTGTTCCCTGGTCTGGGAGAAAACAGTTCACAAGTAGTTTAGCACCCAGTGGACAGGCAACCTTTGAGTGTCAACGCAAGGGTGACACAGGAAAATATGGAAAAAAAAATGCCTGTGGCTTTGGGCAGGACATATAGACAGCTGTCTTGGTCATTCAGCACAGGACATGAATGGAAAATGTAAACACCACTATCACTTCCAAAAGACAGCACACACTCTCTCTTCTTTGGATACATGGGCCAGTCCAGTTGCCAAGCAGAGACAAGACAGATGATCTTTTCTACTGTTTTGACAGATTATTTCCATGCCACTTTAAAGTGTCCAGGCAGCTGTTGCTGATGTTAGTTTCATTGTTTCAAAATTTTTTGACACAAGTGAAGAACTGAAAGTATGTCTGCACTACAATTACTGACACGCATTGATCTGAGACTGTGCTGCCGCATGATGTGAAGTGATGACAGCTGACGAATGTGACGTGACAGCGGTCGAGGTTTTGAGATACAGATTCGTATTATTTTACAAATAGCCATCTCTCACATATAACTGCAGGAGAGTCTCTTTCCTGAGAAACTGTCTTCACGCCCAACAACCAACAAGTGAACATCATGTTTACTCCAAAGCTGTTCTCTGGTTTCATGCGACTTCCGGCATACGGATCACATGTCTGGCTAGTCCCATGACTTCAGTGATATGTGCTTGTTGGAAAACGAAAAGTAAACTTATATAAAGGTTCCATGCTACCACATGTTTACTGTCACAAGATACACGCTTTATGCGCCTGCAACTGTTAGATAAAACTATCTAATACTATCGACATATCTCTGTGAAAAACATTAACATATCTTTACATGAGTTAAAAGTGAACAATAGATGACTTGGAAATAAATAATTAATGATCTGTTGGACATTGTAATTAGTGACCATGGTGAGTCTACTGGCTGGGGGGGGGGGACTGATTCAACATAGGATGAATAACCTGTTAACAAAATCAAAGTCCTGCCATATTTTAGAACTCAACTCTGTAATGTTTCTTCAATAGCCATCAATAGTCTGGCGGGATTCTTTTATTGGTAGTATTGATGTGGCTCGTCATATTATTTAATGAGAAAATGATTCCTCCGAGATTAAAAGTCTCTCTTTTAATGGCTTTCCTCTCTACTAGGTCATTTTGTGTTGCCTGGTTGGCAACAGTCTCCAGGCCTTTTCAGCTTTATTTTGAGTTTTGTCTTCTCTTATCTCCTTGACATATGACACAGGTATCCCGTGTGGCACACTGTCATCCACTCACATCCCCGGCTGAGGTATGCAGATTAATATTTCTATGAGAAACAGGAGCCATTTAACAGGAGAGAGATAGGCAGTCAATTGAGAATGTCAACTGTTGCCTGATGGTAAATTCTTTGTAGCATCAGAGAGTACAGAACTCTGCTTAACTCAAGCAGTGCAAAATACTTCCCCACCTATATGTTTATTACAGAGCTGCAACTTGCCAGCTACCAATCCATATAATTTTCCAACTGTGCCAACTAGTTCACTCTCTAAGCAAAATAACTAAAGAAATAACCAACTAACTAGATTTAAATAAATGAATAAACCAGTAATAGGATCAACACTGCATAATTCATTTGAAGAGAACACATCCGTAGACAGAGCAGTTGCAGTGCTCTGCTTCCTCTAGGGCTTGCTGGAGTTTCATCATCTCTGCACTAGCACAGCTATGTCTAATAAGAACAAACACTGTGCAGCACATCTGTCAGACACGTGCATTTTCCAAAGCAGGAGACAAGGAATCCTTGACACGGTAGAGGCCTTCAGCTGATTAATGTGGATTTCATATGTTTTGCATTCACATTATTTACATACTTTCTGCAAAATGCATCAAAGAAAAGAGTGCATTGTTTATCAATAGGGGAAATCTATGTATACATATAGAAAATATGTTTATAATGTTAATGCAAAGTTCAAAAAACATTTAATTAGAGCAAATGCCTGTCCATTATGTATGACAACAGCACATGGCTTCCAAACCAGGGGAATCAGTGATTTATATTTAGCATGGCCTTATTTTCTATACAGGTGCATTTATACAGCTAATAAGACTTAATGTGGTGTTAGGCATGGATTAAAACTCCAAGACCCACCTTGTAATGGGGATTTATTAAAGTGATTATTTATTAATCCATGGGAACCTACTACTTTGCCCAGGGATGAACCCATGTCTGCAATGAACCCACTCACAACCCTGTGCCAACTACCGAAGCAGAGTATGCTGGGAAGACTTGGCAGGACATGAATAAACCTAGCTTGCCATGGCGTTCCTGTGTATTTTGGCTTTGAGGAAGCAAAGTGCATTGACCAAGCGTAGGTTTTCAGTCCTATTTTGAGCATGCAAAATTATGTCATCCTGGTACTTTTTCAATCCTTTCTGCCACCAAATCCCACATCACTTTTGTATGTACATAAGACTTTATCATACAGTCCCTCATATTTGTTGATGGGTATCAGGCAGGCACATCTCTGCTCTGCATGCTGCATGAGCATACCTAATACTTGGCTTACAAACGACTACACTGAAAACACTAAGATTTCAAGGTTATCTCCTTCAGCGTGCGTGTCTTTCACCTCCTCAGCCTGTGTAGGATGGGGCCAGCCTACAATGACAACACAGAGCTTAGCACATCATTACAGCACCTGATGAATATTTTAGCACACCACAGGCAGCAAGGGGGACATATCCTTTTTACTGGTGCACCCCACCTTCTTTTTTTTCATCTGCTGTAATGTGCCACTGAATCCCAAAGTCCAACTCTTTGCCTGCCTTTCTGTGCCAATGCCATCCATAATGGATAAAACCAAGCCATTCACATCACTATTAATGGCAATGTGTAATGTGGGGGCAATATATTCCCATAAATTCTTAGACATGGTTGGACTGGCCTTGACTAACTGAACTAGTCATCCATCAAGGTAATAAGATAAAATCAAAATTCTGTGAATGTTAGACAAGGGGTCACAGAAGGGGGTTTGGTGACTGTCCTCTCCTGCATATGTTGCTTTAAGCTTCAGAGCTGGATCAGTGCAAATGGCATCATCCTCTTCCTCCTCACTACAATGTCCTCCACATCTCCTTGAAGTAAATCTAAATGGCTTAGAGTGGTCGTATTTTCCTCAACAATAAATTGAAGTAGACAGTGTGAGAGATGGCCTGGCTTGAATCTAAGGCCTTGTGAAAGATTCCCACTCCTGGCTATTCTATGAAGCTTGTGGAGTGGTCAGTCTCCGTCAAGATATTTTGCATCATTTGTACATCAGCTATGGCTCTTAGTGAAACCAATAAGTTGCAAGCATGGACAAGAGTTGCTAATTAGGTGACAGTCTCTTGCTGTATCAGCTGGCCACTAGCTAGCCCCTGATAATGATATATGTCCACCTTCCTAAAATAGGCTGTCAAACTGCAGAAACACAGGTTGGTCAACAACTTTGAGGCCACATGTGACTCCTAGAGCTAAGAATAAGCAGAAACCTTAGCACATTAACAGTCACCGTGAAGTCAGCCAGTCATCAAAGACAGGGTATTAATAGATCAGAACTGTGTCTTCAGCAACAACAACAGCAGTCTGAGATGGCCAGTTTAAAAGCCCTGTGGCTAGTTTACCTACAAAATCTTAAAAGAAATAACTAGTGCGAGAAATATTGCGGGTATACAGGCAACCAAGAAGCCACAACATCAAACAGAGAGAGGCTTTCTATTTCCTCAGAACCAATTATGATTGAAAGATTCATCATAAGACTGTATTCCACAGGAAAAGTGAACACCATAATTGATGCGTCTGACACTCAGTTCCTTTGACGCGGAGTCCCTACTTAAGTCAGGTTAGGTATAAAATAACACCCGACTAATGAGGTAGAGAGACAAAAGCATCAAAAAAACATCTGCACCAGCCTCTGAGCTCACTTGTCTTGACTGTGAATACTTTTCCTGACAATAGATTCTGTTACTTCATGCATTGGGGGAAATGATCCATTGAGAAATAACACAACCGATGATAGGTCATAAATTGTTAATGCTATTGGAACAAGTTTTGAGTTTGAATGAATTCACGCACAGAAGGGTGGAATTCTTGAGATACTTGCATCCAGATGTCTCGAGTATTGTGCATCATCTCCGCTCTTGCTTAATCTGAAAAGAACATTTGCCTGACCTACTTATGGGTGCTCTACAGCTCAACCTGCGGAGCCAAATGTTTTTTTTTTTTTTTACCATTTTATGAGCATTATCTGTAAGACAAACAGGAATACTCAGTCGTCTGAGGAGCTTATTTTTGATGACGTTGACAAAGGCAAAGGTATTCACACCAAATCAATTAAGCTGGACAAAAAAGGACACTCTTTCCACCTGTCCTTGAACACGGCCTTTCAGCTGTGGTGTCAAGGAACAACAACATTCTTTCAGTGAGGCAATCTTCACCCCACCACGATGTTACAACATTTACCAATTACATTATTAATGACAGCATACCATACACATACAAGTACCTAACCTGTGAACTATTCAGATGTATCTGAAGCAACTGGAATTTCACATACAGTATGTTCCCAGAAAGATTGTGAGTTTTTATGTAACAAAAGTAAGCCATCCCGAATTGACAATATTGGAGTAAATGCATACTTTTGATTTGGGCATTACATTAAAAACCCTGACACTTGTATTCCTAACCACAGCTATTGCATTCACAGGTGAGAGGTAAATAAATATGATGTAGGCTTTCAGTTGTTTCACTCATGGACATTGGCTCTGTCCCAAACTAAGCTGGCCTTTTAGGAAACTGAACACTGTCCACCACAACCCAGTGGGACTCAAGCATGTGTGCTGCCAGTCATACTGTGAGTGTATGTGACCCCTTGACCATGGAGCCCATTCATTAATTGTCATACAACAGGCTCACACCACCCCTTCCCTCTCTCCAGGTCCGTTGCAATCCCCTTGCCACAGATCATCTTTGCCTCCCCCAAAAACAACAACAGCCACTCAGCTGCTGTTTGGCCTTTCCCCAGGCTAGGTCCTTTCAGTCAGTACAACCACCAGCCAGGCCACACAACTAATCGACTGTTTCTGTTTACTCACCCTTTTGCCCTCTTTGCCTGGTTCCCCTGGCTGACCTGGCACCCCAGCCAATCCCTAGGGAAAGGACACGTATCATCATGAATTGGGCGCTACATTCATGTACATTCTGTGCTGCAGTAAGAGACTATGGCTCGCTACTTGTAAAAAGTGATGCAGACAGATGTTTGTGCCAAATGTTCTCTGCATACCAGTAAAGAACTAGTGGGCTTATTTGCAGTGATAGGAAACACAGCATTCGCTTAGTTAGAATAGCATGAATAGATAAAATGGAGTATGTACAGCTGTAGTTTCTATTCTTATTCATGAACAGTTTCTAGGTGACTTCTCCACCATCCCCTTAATAGGCAATTTGCAGCCTCAGTTGATCAGAGCTTCATTCCATTATTCTACACAGTATCTTGATAAGGAACTGTTAACAAGTTAATCAAGGTATATGCTGAGCCGTGATTTTGTTTTGAAGTTCTTGTGCGAGGATATGCTTATGGTGCGTCAGTAATTGCTTGATGAACCTAATAGTTGTGCTCAATTGCTTGAGAACATGTTATGTGCACATTGTCAAACAAGACAAAAACAGACAAAAAGGAGATACTTGACTTGAATGTGGTGATTAATTAGTTACCTTATCTCCTTTGTCACCTCGAGGGCCCTGAATGTGGCAAATAGATTTATGTTTACAAGAAAACATAAACTCAACAATATTTATTTGTTTTCAGTGAATAATATAGATAATATATATAATATAAACAATGTATAAGATGAACATAATTAAAGTACCTGATCTCCTTTGGGACATTTGTCAACCTGAGAATCAAACAAACAATCAAAAACATACAAGTCAGTATGAAAACACAACTCGCACGGTTCATATACAGTATAACAATACATGGCCAGTTATAGGCTAGCAACACAACTGGTCATGAGCTATAGTAATTATCCTTGGCCGCAGTGACCCTAACAGAAGTTAGGACATGACTATTACTACACTCCCCAGACACCCCGCCGGCCACTGTCAGAAAAGGGCAGACAGAGTCGTCTATTCACCAGGCCACAGAATGGACACAAGGCCACATACAACATCTCAGCTTTCAAATACAAGCCAAATAATTGGTGTCCTCTTTCAATCGGCATCTAAAAGTCAAACACTTTTGACTTTTCTTGGAAACAGCTGCAGAAATGGCCGTTCACAACATACTGCAGTCTTTCACATTAGTCAGCGGCCTCACGCAAAGTCAGAAAAGAAAAATAAATACTATTTAACAAGGAGGCTGAGAGTCCTAAGATATTTGCAGATGTATCTATAAAAAAGAGTGACAGCTCTGACCTGAGACAGAACATTTCTCATTCTCCCTGCAGTTCATTTGCCAATAAATCAGTTATTCATGTACAATGGTAAATTTTTTTGTTGCAGAGTTTTGACCTTGGGTAACAAACAATACAACGCAAATTCACATTACTTTAGGAACATTTTCTTCTCACGCTTACCAACCAATTTACTGGGATGATGTGAAAAAGTTTGCTAAACTAAAACCATGTATACTACTCAGGTAAAGATTGTTATTTTTCTGGTCCTTAGAAATGTAAAATTAGCATTAGAGAATAGCTAATGGATGGTGGCAGTGTTCTGTCGGTATCGTAAGCACTTTGGTGTCATAAAAAGGGCAAGCCAGAAGCATTGGGACGCCATGTTTGTATCACTCCAGTGCTGATTAAAACTGGCAGGATGATCCCCTCATGATGCGTACGTAATTAGCTTACCACCCGCAGTATATCTTTAATCTCCAGTAGCCGTCAACTCCCTGGCTACATGCATTGTAGCCAAGGAGTTGTGTGTGTGTTCACATCTGTGCCCACACATTTACTATATGTGTTGATAGGTGGCTATGAAAGCCTCTGCGAGTATATACGTTTATCTGCTGCCTGCTGAAAAATGTACTTTTAATTTGTGTGGGCACTAGAATGAGTACATTTATGTTCTCTGTCCTCTGGACCACAGAAGATGCACTAGTACAGCCAGTCCAATTATAAGACTGAAATACATAAAGTGTGGTGTAGTTCTTTGTGGGTGTCTGTAAATGCTAGAAGTCTGCAGAGAGAGCCACCAAGCCAATAAGTGCATGTCTCACCCATGTAGGATACAGCTAGCAGCTACGTGTCAACCTCCATCCCCACCCCAAGGCCTGGAGCTCCATTCCTCTCTGCCTGGCTGCTCATCCCTATCCTTTTGGCCCATGTGAGGATGCCCACTGAGCCCTCTCTATCTGCTCCTTGTTTGACCCGTTCCCAGGCGATGGTAATGTGACACAGAGACTGCTCACCTGAGTGCCTCACTTTCCATCTCTGTGGGCCAGATGTGTGTAGCGCCTGGTCAGCCAAAAGGCTGTGATATTTACAAAGCTCAGTCCAGCCTTTTCAGGTCACACCCACATGAGTATAGGTCAACATTATTCCTGTTCTTTTGAATGTCCTTACATATACAGATATACTTACGGGCAGCCCCGCAGCTCCAGGCTTACCCACTTCACCCTGTGAAGGACGATAATAATTAGTGAAAACTCCAAAAACGTCAGTCAGTAACATCTTTAACATACTGTGTGCAATGGTAATGGCTCCTGCCAAATCTATACAATATATTCTTGACTTTTAAACATCTAGACCAAAGGCTCAATATGTTTGTGATAACAAATCTGAAGGTCAGGTAAAATAACACTGATTATGCATAGCACAAATATTTCAATATATGTACTATGTGCTACACAAGACCATTTACTGGTATTTACAGTATGTCATGAAATGATGCCTGTCTGATGACTTTCACACTGTCAGACAACTGGCAGGTGGGCTGGTGCTATTAAATGTGAGGGGCCTTAAAATAAACACAGCCGTACTATATCATGTAAAAGCTTTGCAGTATTAACAATGGACAGGTATGATAACATTGTTTGGTGACTGTGACATACAGGCAGTCACAAAAAGTCATATAAGGAAAGAACTAGATGTCTTTTGACGCCAGCATAACCCAATGTAAGCAATGATCTCACATGCTTTTTACTGCCTCTCTTGTTTTTTTGTCTTTTCAGATAAAACTCATATATCACTGTCCAATATTTTTGCAGTTCTTTCCCCTTTTTCACTACAATCCCAACCATACAATATAAAGCACTGAGTTGAGAATCAGTGGACTTTACAACTGGCAATACCCTTTTATCAGATGTGGATGAAAGAAAAATTGTGCTTGTAGTTCATATCCATTTTGTTGTCTAAATGAATGTCACAGCTAAAATATGCCTGCTATGGGATATTCGGGGGACTCATTACTTTGTGCTTCCAAATCTGCCTCCCTCTGTCAGTTTCAATACAAACAAACGTTCTCTCCACACCCACTCCCACCCCCCCACCCCCCCATCCGGAAAATAGGATAAAATACCCCGTGAATCTCTGTTGTCTTCACAGAAACACACAGACCTCATTATAACTTCAAGGCTGGCAGACAGAGCATTGCACCTACAATTATGCGGTGAGTTCTACCAAAAGACAACAAAAAAAAAAGAAAAGAAAAAAAAAGCCCCAATAAGGGAGGAAAAATAAAAGAGCAGGAGATATGGCAACTAATTACAGGAAAAACATTTCATCTCATACAAGGAAAATAATCCCACTGTGGGATGAAAAGAATAGAAAAGTTTAAAAAGACCAATATTTTCTGCATTGCAACAAGATTTAATCTAATTCATGTCAATGATGTCAGTGAACAGACTATAAAGGGGGCTGCAGATAAGAACAAGGATTGCATCAAACTCATCTCTTGCATTTCCAGCATGTTCAAATCTCAGGTTAACATTAGCATTTTAAGCTTATATTGTGTTTTTAGGGTGACTTCGTAATATCTGTCCAGCCACAACAGCAATGTCTATTAATGTGCACTGTTCCTGTAAAATAAACTAATAATAATAATAATAATAATAATAATAATAATTAAACCAGTCATGAACTACCGGACACACCTATGTAACTGTTGAATTCCTAATATTTAAGAACCAAATTTAGTCAAATACACTCTATATTCTAAACCAACAGTCTCTGTGAGCAGTCCAAAAAACAGAAGGCAACAGTATGCAGTCCACATTTCTGCAGAAGGCTTTAGTCCCATAAAAACTGTTTAGAGAGGGCAAGATAAAGGGATTTTGTTGGGTATGTCCATTACAAACAGCTACTCCTATGAATATACAAATGCTCTGCAAATATAGTGAGTGGAACATTTTCTCTCAGCTGGGATAAAAGCTACTGTATATGACCATCAGTAAGGCCTTGCTAAGTTATGATAGCAATAACAATATTCTTTAGCTGGCCTTGTTTGGAGTAGTAATCATAGCAGCACTTCAAACAGATGGGCAAACACATTATTGAGACAGGGATTACAGCTCGTATAAATCAGGCAGATTCCCAGAAGTATCTTTTTTCATTAAAAAACAAAATCAAGAATAATTATAGTGTGATTTAGTCCAGTCCGGTATGTATGACAGACTCACTCACTTTGTCTCCCTTGGGACCAACTGGACCAACTGGCCCTGGGTCACCTTTGAGACCCTGGGGACAAAGAAATATACAATATATTGAAATAAATCAATTTCCATTGTGAGCGACTGATTAAAAAACAACAACAACAAGTGTTACTGTATGTCAGTATGTTGACACTCAGTAGACAAGTATCTCATGCAGGTGTGAGATTCTCATGCCTGTCACAACCAGTCTATGAGAAAAGACAGATAATGTCAAACACCAGTCGGTGCAAGTAGCAAAATTCTGCTGAGAGATTTACAATCAGCTGGTTCCCCGTGTCTCTGTTTTCCCTCGCCGCGCTCAGATTTAGCAAGGACAGTGATTGTCATTGCTTTTACACCTTGAAGCAGAGGACCTGGGGGTGGGATTGAACTAAGCAAGCTCGGGGCAAAGTCAAGCCTCTTGGTGGTGAAATGTGAAAGAAGAAGGACAGCTGAGATAAAGAGTGTTAGCTGATGAATGAGGCTTGACACATATTGACAGGCTAAATTTGCAGCAAGCCTTGTTAGGTGTGACACATTTGGTCCAGTAGCAGCAACTCTTTCAAATAGGTTAGGGGGGGATCAGGAAAGATGGGGAGTGTGAGCAGTCTGTAAAATGACTCAGAAATACAATAATTTGTCATGGTTAAATTTAGAGTTAGAAAGGCTATTAATAGTGAATTATATATCTGCAGAAGATGATTACCTACCCTTATCACATTAAGTCTGGCTCCACCAGAGACATGACAAATTCATTGCCTTTCGCTGCAAGCCTCGTATTAAACCCCAATTCAGAAAACAGAAGCCACGGGAATGATGTAAAATAATTGCCCCTATAGAAACCCATGATACAGCTTGCCTATAAGTTGTACTTAAAATGACATGATTGTGACGTGATTTTATCAGATTGTATGTGGGCACTCATCCCACGCACACTGTCAATAATAGGGCAGCTGGCTCATAGCTGTACATAAAAGCCCAGTTCTTTATTTAAATTGACTGCTTAACCACTTCACGGAGGCAATATGACACAGGGGGATCCAGAGGCAGATTTCCTTCTGAGTTATTACCAGAGACGTGGTACGAGGCTCATCTGATAACAAGGACGTAAACAACTTCAGGTTCCGTCAAATACAGAAGCGTATTTGAGTAATCTTATACGAATTTTGACACCACTCTTGTAATAAGGAGATCTTGTCTCATTATTATGGTGAGAATTGTCCTGCAATATAAACACGTTTCCTTGTTATTGTGATCCTTTACAGTCATTATGTGCTTTCCTCTTGTTATTTTGAAAAAGGGCAAATTTAAACACATTTGTAAAACCGTATTACTGCACATTAGTCACTTCAGAATAACGTACTTTAGCACCATCTATTAAAGTACAAAGAATTAATAATCTCAACGTATACCAACATATTCATAGACAGAACATCTATCAGCTTGTCAAAAATGGTTTGACTCAGAATTTGATCACACATTTGCAACATAAAAAGACACCTTGATTTTGACAGCGTGAAGTGTTTCTGAGAGAATCAGAAATGAATGACCCCACAAGAGGTTAAATGCCTCGGACTCGCCCCCGGTCAGTTAGAACTGTAGAAGCCTGTCGAATGAGAGGTGAAACTTCTTCAAGAACCTCAAGCAAGTCCAGTTGCTTTCATACAGCACTTAGAAATAGCATGACCTGGATAACTGAGAATCTTCACCGACAATCAGTGGTGGGGTTTTCAGCTGTCCAGAACAGCATGAAATCTGCCTTACACTAGTCCACAGTTTTCTAGCAGATACATTATAGATATCCCCTTTGATCCATACAGAAAATACACTATCTACCAAGATGTATTAATACTTACCTAATACTAATATTTAAACAGAACATATACTGTATATGTATAGTGGCATGTTTTTTAACATAGTCCCTGACCTCTTTCACTCCATTAATTTAGTATTATTTGAAATCATATGCTTGATTATCAGCTCAAGTGGAGCTTGACTCAGTGTAGACAGTTATGACTTTAAAATATATAAATGAACTGCACTGACGTGGCTTACAAAAAGCATTGATGAAACATTTCTATCCTGATGGGATGACAATGCTCCCATCCATGGGGCAGGAGGGGTCAGTGATGACAATGGTGTGAATCATGTGCTGTGGCCTTCGCAGTGACACGCTCTCAACCCAATTGAAAACTTATGGGAGATTTTGGACTGACATGTCAGACAGAGCTCTCCACCACCATCATCAAAACACCAAATGAGGGAGTATCTTTTGGAAGGATGGTATTCATCCCTCCAGTAGAGTTCCAGAGACTCGGAGGATCAATGCCAAGGAGCACTGAAGCTGTTCTAGCGGCACATGGTGTCACCCATCTGTCCATCCTAAAGCAACATGTTCTGCCTAGGACTCTCATATTTAAGTTAGATTTACTAAATAATACTATTACTATGTAGGGTTGTGCTATAAGTCATAAATATTTAAGGTAGTCCTTTTTTCATCACTGCTGTGAAATGAACTTCCCTTCCCCAGCATATTCTCCTGCAAACTGCAGACACAAGACAATATGTTTACAAAACAGCAAGAGAGTCAGTTACTTTTCACAACATGTCCTTATCAGGAACCAGCTTCAAGTCAACTCAGTCAATCAAAAATCACTCTCTTACCATATATTACTCTCAGCTTTTTTTTTTTTTTTTTAGCAAGCTCTGCTTTGCAACTGGTGAGGATAAACTGTGTACCACAAAAATGTTTTCAGCTAATAAAAATTTCAATTACAACAGTCTACAAAAGCAGTTTTACATGAAGAATTCAGAATTACGTTCGCAACGTGCGAGCAGTGTACTCTCTCCTCAGGCTGACTGATGCTCACTTTCCCATGTGTGCTTGTTGTTGTTAATTTTGTATGATAAAAGGAACTTTGGAAAAAGAAAAAAAAATAATTTTGATAAAAACTTGGCTCAACTGTTTGATTATTCAGATAACTCCAGGACTGCTGAAATGTCAGTGCCAAACCTGTGCAGAAGCTAGGCACTGTGGAGCTGCACAGCATCGGAACATGTCTGTAGTAATGTGCATAAGAACAACCACAGCAAATTTTTTGCTGGGGTTTTTGGCACTCTTGCAAATTTTGCATTAAATCTTACTCAGGGACAAATGCAAAATAAACACACCATTAACCAGTGTTTGCTCTGATTGTCCAATTTTCCCATAGCCATTACTTTACAGCATGTTTTCTGAATTAATTCAGAGTTGGTGCTTTGAATATGCTCATTACATTTTTTTGTAATTAGTATTAATGCACAGACAAAAATAAATACTACATATTATATAGTTTTAGCTTTTTTGTGATAATTTTTGAGAAATTAATCAAATTGTGGAAAATTTCATGCCGTTAGACATTCTGTGTTCTCACATAACAGAAAAAGGTTTTAAGTCATTCAGATATATTATATAAGGAGAGCAGAAATTTAACCAAATAAACAACTACTGTATTTAATAAAACTGACACAAGACAAGATCTGTTTGACAGACCTGGACCAAAACGTATTTGTTGTCACTGCTCTACAAAGCTGTGCAGTCAAGTGTTACCTTCCAATTTTATACAATTGTCAATGTGTGAAGTTGTGCGAGAACATTCTCTCATCCTGTTTCTTCCCCTTGTCCAGGCCTCCATCTATAAAAGACTTTTAAAGCAATCATTCTACTGGTCTTGCTCAAGAGAAATGAATTGATAGAGGGAATAATGCAGTTATCATTTAAATAAGAGCAACACCAAATGTCTACATCAGGTGTAGAGTAGAAAGTGGATTCGAAAGGGAAAAGATTTAGTTATATTTGAATTATGTCATATATCGAAATATTTTGAACTATGCCACTGACAATGACTTATTACTTCTATAAAGAAGACTACATACACTGCTTTGAGACTAGCATCTATGTATTCACAGATGCAATAGTTTTAGTTTTACATTTTGTAAAATGTTGATATGATTTTCAAAAACTAGGCAATACTTGTGATATACCAAGGGACAGACAATCTTTAAGTCGAACAGAAAGGTTCCCTCAAAATCCAAATGGCTGAATATGTTGTTTGCAGAGCAGTAAGTGATATGTTGATTCAAACTACGCAATGTTAAATAGTCTCAACTGACCAACACTAAATTATTCAATTATGATGTATGTTGATGATTGATGAGGTCCCATCTCTGAAGTAGAAAACATCTAATGACCCCATAAGGGAAAACGCGTATTTCTTTTTTTAATCATCCTACCTTCCACACAATACCCTAGTTAAGATGCTGTCTTTCTGTCTAATGGCCCTCTGTCGTGAGCCCACAGGTCCAAATCAGGTGCTCAGTGACATAGAGAGAGATGTAGACTAGAGAAGCTGGGTATATTGTTAGCTTTTGTTGCAAGCTGTGGGCTTTGTTGAATTTACAGGGAAGGGTGAAGGAGGGAGACAAGGCTGGGAATAGGCTGGAGCTGGCTGTGTGGCTTGTTGTTCCTGCAGCACGAGGTCAGAACACTGTGGGGAGCTGTGTACACTTGCCTGCTAATTACACACACCACTGTGTCTCGTCACTCCTGTAGTGGTGGGGCCACAAGACAATCTGGCAACTCCCCAGCCCCAGACAACTAAAACAAGCAAATAAACAGAGCCAGAGAAGCAGGGATATACAAACGCAGTCTAATTATGTTTGCTTATACCTTTTAACAACCAGAGCAACTGCAGGTCATTGTCCGTGCCTGACAAGAGTTAGAATGATTGCAAGTTTTAGTTATTGTACACAATTTAATCATAACTGGGCTGAGCCTATTGGGGCGATACCAAATTAAAATTGCAGCTGTACTAAGCAGTCAGAACATTCTGGTGGAGAAATGTTGTTATACTGAATGACAGGCCTTTAAAGCTCTGTGGAACAGGATCTCTAAGTAACATAGATATCTTGAGTGTCGGCCTACAAATGCCAGGGAGGTTACAGCAGGAAATGCCTTTTGTGACTTTCCATTTGCTCAGCGATACACCACCACATAAACTATGGTACAAGACTAATCACATTGACATTGGGTGCTGGAAAAGATACGTTATTAGCATGTTTATTACACTATAAATAAATACAGTTTACCAAGGTAACATAAACAAAGGGCCACTGTGTGAGGATATCAGAGTTCACTGTCAAGAGATCCTCTAGTGGGGAGGATATCATGTTCTATCAGTGTTGCTTGACTCCTTTTCTATGTCACTTCGCTCTTGAGCTGAACATCATGTAGCCACAAATGTAACTTGGATTACCCACAAGATAACACGGTGTGCACTCCTTCTGTCCCATAGGACGCGTATCTGCAAAACGATACTAGATCACATGCTCATTCATAGAATTCTGCCTTCTCAGGTGTCTACTCCAGCTTTAAATAACATACTAGCTTTAAAAATGGAATATGAGCTAATTGCAGTAAAGGGACAGATCATGTAATAGAGTCTGGTAGTCGCAGTAAATAGGTTAACTTAAATCATCAAGCAAGTTTATTTAAGAACGTAAAAGTCTTTAATTTGTTTACAATCAAATATAGTAACCTACATCTTTTCTGCTATTCCTACTACTGTATGTTGGCCTGACTCCACACTCACTCTATTTTCACCCACACAAGGAGCATTACAACCACAATTAACTGAATTTGAGCATTAAAAGAGTTATATTTAGATTATATTTAGAGCTATACTCTCATTATTGAACTTTATAAGTATATACATATGTATATATGTACATACACACACACACACATACATATATATGTATACATACATAAATACATACACACACAGATACGTGTGTGTGTGTGTGTATGTGTGTGTGTGAATGTATACATATATACATATAGGCTATATATACATCAGTTTTACAGACTTAAAGGAGCAATGTGCTAGCCAAAAGATCTGGCAGCTTTTTTGAAAAAAAAAAAAAAAAAATGAAATGAAAACCTATTGTACATTAGCTGCAAAGCACCAAAAAGCAAACAAAAAACAGAGCTAAAAGACGAGTGAAAACTGGGCTTAAATTCATCATGTGGCCAGAAACCAGACTGAAATCAATGCTAATGCTGCTCTGTAACTGCTAAATGTGCAAGTAGGTAACTGTTTACTGACGAGTTTGGCATATTAGATTAAATGGTGATAATACTGTGTGTTAAGTAATGAGTTTACGCTTGTTTCTACGGCCTCCAAGTTAATGCAGGTAATGAAAATACAAGCTTTTTCAGCACACACTACATTTTTAAGTCTCTATTTTGTTTTCAATTACATACACATATATATTATACACACATTTATTATATTTATATTTATATTTATATATAGGTTTCCCATAACCAACATAAAATGGCCACTCTTTAATTTTGACATTTTGGTAAATACACTTGTTTGCTGTCTTACTCTGTGTCACATAAAAGGACGTTTATGAATGATGAATGTAATCTCTGTGTTTCCAGGACAAACACAAGTCCAGAACATATTAACCTTACATTAGCCCTGAGACAAAACACAGGCTGTATCAGTCACTGCCTTGTTAGCTAACAACAGCAAGACTGGCTGTCTCTGTGCTAAGCTAGGAAAAACATGTCCCCGATTACTATAACAGGTGTCTGCAATGATGAACAATAAAGCTTTAAAAGTGTACTGATAGTTCTGCTTTCTCAACTTTGTTTCTTTGTTTCAAGGAAGTTGGGCACAGCATAGCAAATCCCGTGGAGACAAGTGAGGGAGCACAGTCAACCATACAGGATGCACAAAGATCATAAACAAGTCTCCTCTCCTGCTACGCTCATAGTAAAACATATTAGCATCTCAGACCAGATCAGTGTACTGGTCACACATAGCTGGAATTGATATTGATCTTATTATCCTGCCTGCAGGTTTGATGGCATAAAGTGTGTGTGAATGGATGAATGGATGAATGAATATCTGTGAACGTCGGCAGAACATGAAAAATGTTACTATTTTCTAATTATTTACTGAATCCAGACACAATGTACGAGAAATCACACATCTGAAGGTGCCTCCCACACACACGCACACAGAACAGAGAGGAGTAGGGCGGCCGCAAGACTATGAGCACATTATACTGACTGCAAGTACTTGGTAACAAATATATTTATACAAATACATGGCTCAGTTTGATTTCCACAGTGGCCTGATGATCCTATTATTCATACACATAATAGACCCCTCCCTTCAGAGGGCTGTACTCAATGCACTGACATGCAAATTGGCAAATGACATCAACTTGTGACTTTCAGCAAAGTATTAAGCAGCTGCTTTTCTTAGAAAATGGTTAGCAACACAGTCTCAGTCTATCCATGCTGAACAAGCTTCCAGCTGTTTCCAGTTTATGTACTGCTGAGGTCCAGTCAACTGGAGCCCAGTGAGCAGAGAAAGAAGAGCTACTCACAAGCTCTGTCACTCTTTCCTCCTGATTGCTTTACAACTAGTGGCAATCAGTGAACAAAAACACGATCCAATCTGATCCGAGGAATCATGTACATTCACGTTCTTCCACGATAGTTCATGTAAAATTATGACTAGAAATCAGTCAGTCTTTGATGTGGACAGAGTTAATGTCCAGTTAGGTGGTCTTGCTTTCCTCCAGATTTCTATGTAAATAAACTTGATCATGTCATTCATATGCAAATATGCATATGACGTCAACTGGCTTTTCAAGTTGCCAATAGCTACTTAGCATGGAACAAAGAGAGCCATGCTGGGTGTGGGGAGACAAACTAATGCTTGAATTTGTAACCTGCCAATTCTGTTTTTTGTTTTTTTTTACTTCAGCCTGAACTTTACTTGGATTACTGCACACTTACAATTATCTGGGATTTCCCTTTGAGGGGTGATAGGAAAGGGAAAGCAAGTAAGGAACAAGTACAAAATCTGTATTGTAGATATCATCTGAACGTGTACCATTAATGCAACATAAAGATTTCTTGGTATATAGTGTATACATACATTAAAGTGCTTTATTATGATCTTAGTCATGTAGACTATGTGTTGTCTACCAATGTTTTAAAAAAATTACATTTTCATACATCACTGCATAGCAGCAGTGAGCAAATCGATGAAAAAATTTTAATACCAACTATTGGAGGGCATCAAGTGAATTATTTGAGCTGTGCAGAAAACTGCAGTTAAAACATTCTGATTTAAAGGTTCAGTTATTCACCCTCTAACTCATTTTCTAGTTAGACAATGGTCAAAGGACTAACTGCATTTCTACTGAATAATTCATTTTACTAAATCTTGACAACTATTCAAAGTATCCCAGTAGTTTTTTAATAATATTTGAATCAACACATTGTATAACAAGGTCCTACTGCTAGTAGAATTATGAGGTACTTTCTGACTCGTACGAAATAATTTTAAATAATACCAACTACCTCTACTGACTAGTATCAGTCAATAATCTTTCAGCTTGATATACATGTGTTTATCCCTGGTTGTCTTTACCGATTTCTTTCTGAGTTACTGTTAGGGCAGAGTGCAGGTCCACAGCCTGCAGGGAGGCTGATTTCTGTGGCAGCTGTTTCTACTCAAGGGGAGGATGGTGATGAAAAGAACAGTCCCTTTATTAAGACACTTAAAACTGACCATCTGCACAGCTACCATCTATTGAGATTGCGTCAGTGTGGGCAAACAAATGTTGTACAACATAAGACACCCTTTGATTTAACTAATACTAAACAGCACTCATTTGCTTGTGCCCTAAATAGCTTCACTAAGATCCCTGAAGAATCAGAATTCATTTCAAATGCATTTACATTTTGCCACGGAAAAAAAAAAAGCATTTACTAAAACTTCTTGTTGTGGTTTACTCTATATTACATTACACCGGTTTCATCACTGCAGCCAGATTTAAGAGCATGCAATAAAGTTTAACCTGAAATGACACAGAAGGGGATTACAGTAATTTGAAAAATGAATTTAGTCCATTAGTATGCCGGGCCCATGGTAGCATACATATCAATTAATTTCACTGCAGAAGGACATTGCAGGCTGGAACACACTTAGATGTACTTCAGATATGACAGGCACCTGAAAACAGCCACACAGAAAACGCTGCTTCACTCCTACCCCCAGGGCATCACACAGAAAATGAAAAGCCTATAAGAATTGATTCCCTGACGAAACTAGATCTGGCTGATGTGCTATGTATGGAATATATGTCTGCTGAAGAGACTAGTACTTACCTTCTCCCCATCGATTCCCTTTTGCCCTTCTGATCCAAGTTCTCCCTGCAATGACAAGATTGAAAGTTAAAAGGCAAGGAGAGGACCCTTGAAAAGTTTTTACACCCAATAGGTCTAAACAATTTGGCACGGTTCTTTAATTCCACTTTCCTGTTAAGGATTATTAGAATGACCCAGGCAATCTATAAAATCCAAAGCAAGTTTAGGGAGGAACATGGTCACTCCATAAAGCTTGTTTTAGTGTTTCATAATTGATTAGATGTTGATCGCTTAAGATAACAAATACTTTCATCCAATATTTCATCTGCATACCTCTTGTACTTTTATAAACTCGCTTAAACCATTAAGGGGTTATAGTACTTTCAAGAAAACCATTTATCCTCAATAACATGCAAATTTAAGTACCGAAGGACTCTGCAGCCTTATCACATCACTGTACTGACAGACTGTGTGGTGTTGGTATGATGTATTGTTCTTGAATCATTGTGGTTACAAGAATCTGTCAACACTGACACAAATAAAAAAGATAGGACCAGGGCGGCATTGTGTCCCACATACACTACCAGTGGCAGTTTAAAAAAAACCTCAAGTCTTCTAAATGCAACTATCTTTGTAAGTAACACTGTGCTAAAGGGGGTGAGAGTATCTAGAACCTTTTCTCCTGCCCTCATTGGTACAATAAAGTTAAATCCCAAATTCTAAAACTCACTCACAGCTCCTTCAAACTGATCCAGGCAAAGAACCACACATTTGCACTACAGTGATAAAAACACACTTGGGAATCAGATACCAAATTCCCAGCAATATTGTTTGCTTTGCGAGCTCACTGCATCATTTCAGCTTCAGCAAAGTCTATAGCATGCGTAAGATTATATGTAGTCAGGGAGTAAGCTGTTAGAGGCTTATTTCCCCAAATATAACATCTTAAAGGCTTATTTCCACAAATATCTGCCTGATCACTGATTCTTCTCAAACTACCCAACCCATGCTTTCCACACACTCTGCCAGAAGTGTGCGAAAGGTCTTGGAACTTGTTGGCTCTGTTGTCAGAGCGTAACCTATCCAGTTTTATGACCTCAGCTGGTCAGTAAAGGTCAAGCAAACTCCCATAGCACAGTGTCCAAGGTCAATCATATCATTACTCATCTAATATCAGCTACACAAAATAAATAAAGCCACCAAACGAGACTGAAAAAGTGAGAGTCTTCGGCCACCATCTCAGACAGAAGTGCCGTCTCTATAGAACATGTGTCCATATATCTATAGATGTGTAAAAGACAAGTGTAATAATAATATTACGAAAACACACATTGAGAATGTAACAAAACACATTGCGATTTGTACAGCAAACAAGTTTTATGAGACATCTCAGTGCATCTCACAAAAATCGTTATTGACAAGAACTTGAGCTGAGGTATAAAATACTACAAAGCATGGTGCTCTGCATTAGCATCATATCAATAATACTGCTACTCCTCTTAACGTAGACTTTTCTTGTGCACTGTAGTATAACGAAAGAGCTTTAGCTGGCTCCTGAACCTCATCACAGAAAGAAGAAGGGGAGAGAGCTGTGCCATTAAGTGTTATTCCATATTCCATGTATCAAGGTTCATGAAGAAAAATGGCACCCCACAGTGATCTTATCATCTCCAGTGGATATAGGTTCAAGATTAAACTGCCCAGGGATGATCCTATATGCTGCTGATGCATGAACTGCTTCCACAGCAATCTACAGTGCAATTGATCACTCGAATGAAATCAAGTATCGCGTGGATATATAACAGGACATTCTGAACAACACCCACATACTAGCATTACAGGAAGTGTTGGTACCTGGTGAGTGGACCTGCCCTCTTTGACGAAAGGAGATTAACACAGACATCCAAGAAGCCACATTTGATGGTCAAAGATCTTACACATGACAATATCATGGAATACAATAAGAAATCAACAACAATAACAAAGTAGTCATCCTAGTAAAACTTCATTTTATTGAGAGTACGCGAAATCTAGCAATTTTCTGAGCTCCTCAGGAATGTAACCTCAACAGTGAATTACAAAACAAACACTTTTCCAAGTACGGCCCAAAGTTATGGAACACACTACCTTTAGATATCAGAGAGGCCAGCTCACTAAATACTTTTAAAAGAAAGCTTATTTCTTCACTTTAGCCTTTAGCTAGCTCTGAAACTTTGCACTTTGCGCCACATTTATGCACTGCTCAGCACTTATTTTAAATGTCTTCTTATTTAATGATTTATTATTTAATCTCATTTTATATTGATGATTTTAATGTTTTTAATTTTGGATCAATGCTTTGTTTTTATGTTCATTTTATGTCTTTTCTTTTCATGTGAAGCATTTGGTGCATGTCATTTCTTTGTTGTAAAGCACATTGTGCTACATTTCTTGTATGAAAGGTGCTATACAAATAAAGCTTATTATTATTATTATTATTATTATTATTTTTATTTTTTACTTAGCCAGTCTGAAAACTTCCATTTAAAGTATATGCACTTTTCTCACAATTTAAATCTCCAACAAGACAATGACAACGCCTGTCACTTCTGGCCTTCCATGTCAGCCTGGGGAGGGTGTAGACTTTGGTTGGGGATCAGGAATAATAACTTTTCTAATAATAATTAAAAGGGCTTAAATAAGTGCATCATAATGGACAGCTTTTGAAAGACGTGCATCTTAAAATAAAGAGCTCAATCTTAGAAAAATAAAATACAAAGCAGCTAGAGTTTGTTTTTCTTCTTTTTTGTTAACTCCATTTCACATCTTAACAGTCTCAAAAAATCTTAACAACTGAACAGCTTTGACAGCTCCTTTTCTCTTTCTTTCCCTTGTACTGTATATCCCAGTCCTCCACTTTCCCCACTAATTCCTCTGACTCTTGTCTCTCCTGTGTGTGTGTATTTCACTGACCCGAGTTGCAATAATTGGCTAAGTAGCATCACGTGATCAGTGCCATAGAGGCTAGAAAAACTGCCCCGGTTAAAATAGAAACACTCAGTCAAAATCTAATAATCCTCAATTATTTATTGGTTATAGATCCAGATCCCGGAGCTGTCCTATGTGGACCCAGACTGCGGTCCACCTGTCAGTGACCTCAGGCATAGACGGTTAAATGTTACCTCAAATATTCATAAAGTTATGCAATTCATTTGTTTTTTCACTCAACAGCGAAGGGCTTCACCAAGAGGGCATAGCTGAGACACTTAAGTTCACACACAGATCTCAACCCTCTACGCAGACAGCCAGACCATCCAGTACAAGTTGCTATTGCAGCGACAAAGACATGATCCCTTCTGGCTTCCCACCCAGGAAGACTGCCAACTGTGTCCATTGAGGCGCTTGGCCAAGCTAGAAGCACCTTTGCTTGGGAATAAACTTGGGTCTCTCCAGCAATACGGCACTCTCCTGCACAAACTGGGAACCCACTTGTTGGTTTAGTTTGATTGTGAGATTGCTTTTTTGTTGTTGTCTGTGATGCTTTGAGGAGGTCAACAAAAAAGCAAACCGGTGATACAAACCAACGATGTTAGAAAATCTACTTGGAGAGTGAAGTGACAGATTCCATTAATCACTAAATGAAAAGAGCCCCATGCTATTCACTGGATCTGAAAACCATATAGTCAAACAAAATCAATTTGAAACTAAGACAAAATCAGTTAAAGACAAAACAAAACATAAAAACTAAAGTTTCCAACCAAGTCCATGCCAATCACAATCACAGCTTTAAGAGCGAAGCAATACTGAGGGAATGTTAGGTTTTTAACTTGTTTCAGTGGCGAGTATCCGACCTTATGTCCTTGGTTTCCTTGAGGCCCGGCGTCCCCTGTGTCCCCCTGTGACAGAAACAACACAAAGAACAGTTAGTGAAAGGTCTCTCGTTCACACATTAGTGAATAGCTTCATGAAGGCTTGTCGTTTCATCAGTGATCGTGCTCCAACAGCTGTTCGATAAGTTCGTGCTGACACAGTGGCTCAGCAGCTGCGGATCAGGATACTGTTTCCTAACAACTGGAGAGCACGAATCTGAACCTTGTCAAGGTTCATTGTATTGTTTTAATAACTGAATAACTAACTTCTTGAAAAAAAAAAAAAAAAAAAAGAGGGCAGGACAGGGCAAGACAGGAAGAAAAGCTTGATTTTCTTTTGAGTGTCATTTGACGGGGCACAAGAAAAGGAAACGAAAGGGATCAGATTGTTAAGAGAGAGAAGATGGAGGCAGATAGTTATTCAACAAATTAAGCCAAACAGAACTTGCTGCAAGCTAAGAATCTAATTAAACATGATGCCCATTCATGGTCACATCTTCATTACAAGCCCTGTTTGTTAGAACTCAATAAGCTTGCTGCAAGAACAAGAACATGTGACTAAACCTAATAACTAAGATGCCATCTCTATACTGTGGATTATTAACCCATTATTCTAGACAACAGGCCCAGTCTATCTTTTGTAAATACTCAGCATCTGATCCGTAAAAAAAACAGTTCTTGAGTGAAGTGAGTCATTTTGTAGATATTGAGCATGTGGCATAATGTTATACTTTCTATGGACTCAGCAGTTAGATGACATTATGAGACAATAGAAATTCACAGCTGCTGATGTCATTTGTTAATAACAGATAAACCTGCGATAAAATGCATATGAGAATGGATGTACATTTCAAAATTGTCTTCTTTAATTGAAATTGTCTATTCAACCACTGAAACAACCCTTTATATAAAAATTAATAACGTTTTGACACTGATGCATACAATAGGAACAATGAAAGTTTTTGACAGCCAATCAAAATTCAGCGTTAGTTCAATAATAAGCATAAGCTGCATTAAATAAAATTCCCGGTATAATTCACTTTGGAAGTACGATGTGTATAAATTGAATTAGAGGGTACTAATTGAAAACACAAGCCATACGGGCAGGAGAGTTGTAAACGGTGCAAAATAAATTACGGGTATTGTAAATGGGGAAGAAGTTTTTAATTTCACCATTATGCCTGTGTTTTTTCTTTAGCATGTACATGCAGGAGCTGTAAATCTAGTAATACCCGGATTTATGTGCAAGGCCATAGAAAATGGATATCCTTTCAAGTAAGCTGCATTCTTATAACCCACTACTTATCTGTTTAATTTCCTGAGGGATTCTGGATTAATCATAGCAGTTTAATCCCTTTGCAGTACATTAGAATCCTCCATCAAACTCTCACTGCAATGCAGGATATTACTTTCTGTTGGAGTAACACAGCCAAAGTAATCCCCACACACTTTTCCCAAGAAGTGCACTGTGTAGGTCACAATGATTGGCCTGCAGTTCTCATTATGGGCGTTTTAAATACTCTAAATTGCCCAGATGTCTTTGATTAATCTCTACAAAGTCAAGCTAAATTGTTAATAAATATACTCTGACTATTTTTTTAATCTTATACAAATTGAGATTCTCATGTTGGTAATTGAAAGTCTCATGAGTTTACCTTATTGACAGTATTTGCTATGTCTTTGTTACCTCATTGTGTTGTGTGTTGTAATGTAAATCTAAATGAGTGCAGCACTATTTAATAGTCACTGGAACTCACTTGGAAATTTAGGGATCAATATGAAATAAATATGCTTTAACAGAGGTGCACTGCCACCATAATTTACCAGACAGATTAATGTGAAACAAGGTCAGAGTGAATAAAAGAAAAGAAATTACGACACATTATTGTGTCAATGCATGACGTTTTCTGATATATTGTGAAGACGGTTCAGAATAAACTACTTCTCTACTTTTTTTTCCTGTTATGAACTGCAAATCCCACAAGACATGAAAACATTTTCACTCAATGATTAGTGACATTTTGTTGCCTTCAAGTATCTGCTGTTCTTGCACAGGATGATTGTATCACAGTCTATCCAACACAGCAAGTGTAGTTTGTGAGGACACATTAAAACTCTAAATCAATTAAACTAATTATCTCAAAGTACCACTGTCTAGCTTAAGCGGTACTTGAGCTGTTGTGCCTGTAAGTTTTCACTCATCATTTGAACAAATGTCTTGCTGCCTGAGATGTACTTAGTCAAGACTTAACCATGGTATGATTTTCTCCACACTGAAACTGTTTAAAAACCTTTGCATGCAAGGTCAAATTGTTTTTGTGCTCTGCATTCTCAACTGCAAGTCATTATACTATACATGTATAAGGGGATGAAGGCGATGTGGAGAAGTGGATTAGGAGGAAATGGATGTTGAAATGAAAATGACAAAGCCACAAGCTGGGAGGAAGACAATAAAATAAATGTCAAAACAGAACAGAGAGTTGCTCATATTTACTTTCAAATTTCATAATTTCTGTAAAGAATGCTGGAGGAAAAAGCGAGAAAAAACCCGACAACATCAGATTTAGCAAATTATTCTCTGCTTCAACCTCCTTTAAGTAAGGGCATGGTAAAGGTTTGTATAGTATAGCAAGTCAAATCTGCTTTTCACAGAAATATCTTAATTTAGATGTATGTCATCTTGTGCCAGTTTAGCACCATAGAGGGCTTAGTCTTGAGTGTGTAGTCCCTGATCATGTTTTTCCTTAACTTCATTGATTTAGTGTTCAAGCCTGTAATAGGATTTGTTATGAATTTTGTTGTTCAGTAAGTAAACAAATGGTGCCAAGTATTGATTTGCTGAAATTAGATTTCAGGTGTTAACAGCATGAGCCACTGATTCAGAGCAGAAGACAGGGCCTGCAGAAATAACAGAAAAAATAGAATGGCCTGCACCCCTGAAGATAATGTTTAAATCACTCTTGAGCACTGAGTATTGTAACAGCTCAGTAATGTAGTACTAAGTACACTGTGAACATGCTTTTTTTGTACATAGATGGTCTCTGCAGATAAAAGATGTGTAATAAGAGTATCTTTGGATGTGCTCTTAGGCCTCCATTCAACACTTACTGGGGAGATATATGGCTACTTGCACCAGCATAAGAAAACATGTCACAGTGCCTACTATGCATGGTAGCCTTTTGTGAAATGCGATGATGCATTCTTACTTAATGAATATAGTCATATCAATTAGCAGCAAGTAATCAATCACCAGCACCACCAACACACTCAAAGTGCACATACACACACAGTACAGCTTTAGAGTTAATCCCTGCGAGGTCAATTAGGAATCATTAGAGGCCAATTATAACACATTTACAAATCTGATTAGTACAGTCTGTTGCTATACACATATAGTTCTGAATATAATATTCAATCTATCTATGATTGTTTTAATGAGTGCATGGTTGTCACCTAACAAAGTACCAGAAAACGAAATGTGTAAAAACATCTAGATCTACATCTATATGATATATCTCTATGAACAGAATGACACAAGATGCCGAGAACAGCGACCTGTTTAGTGCCTTTCAGGAATGAGTGGTTTTCCAGCCACAAAGGTCTAACAGTGATCCTGCATCTCTTAATCCCACAGTCACATCATGGTAATTAGGACACTGACCCCAAAAGCCATCTGGTCTTATCGGGCATACAGGACCACCACCTGTCCATCCCTATGAATTCCATCCATAGTCAAACACATTCTCTGTTGCTTCTGTTTTTAACCTTGTACAGACAACTAAAAAGGGGGTTTTGTAATCCAAACGATGCGATTCGTCTAGGGAAAAATAACACTTTTTTGTCTGGGTATTTGATGGTTCCTTTATGTTTTTGTCGTCTTTCAACCGACTCAACACCCACAATTTCAGTGACTGGGCATTTGCTGTTTGCAATTCCATCTGTCTATTGAGCTGTCGTGGAGAAAGCATCCTTCTCTTTTTGAACTACACCTATTTTTCTCATGATTGGGAAAATGTATGCTTTCTCAGTTCACACTCCTTGGGAGATTTGGGAGAAAATTCCCCTTGTGAAGGTAATTGTATGGTAGCATCTCTGAAGGACCTTGCCTGAGGTACACGAAACTCTGTCAGAAACATAGACATTTGCTTGCTGAGAGAGAAATACATTTCTCCTTCTCTCGCAATGCATTTATGACATACAAGTATAAATTTGTCACACAGGGATTTGATCTTTTTCTTGACATTTAGACTTTGCAACTGTCCTTGAAACCCAGTAGTATCACAGAGAGAACCCACTGCAGCAGAAGGACAAAAGTATGGGTATTTACAACAACGCACAGAGTATGTAGGCCCAATGATAATATTCCTTATGATTAAATGAATTTTTCTGCATTTTCTGTGGATGTTGAACATCGTGCTGCCCACCTACATAAATCTAGAGTGCAGTGAAAATATTGCATCTCTAACATTCACTTCACACATGCATTTTTCCTTTTAAATAAATACCAAGAGCAAATAGGTGTAAATATCAACTTCATAAAAACATTGTGTATACCTTGTCTCCTTTATCCCCTTTTTGTCCTGGCACTCCAACTACCTCTGGAAGTCCAGCATCTCCCTGTGCACACAATATAAATTAGTAGAATTAAAACATTTCAGACACATTTATGTCATTAACATAAATCCATACTTAATAAAGCAGAATGAAAAACAGTACTTTACAGTACCTTACACCTAAAAGAATTATTCATCAGTAAAGTAGTACAAATAAGGTACATCCCTCTAACAAATCCGGCCTTTACAGAGTTGTGTTACTTCAAAATGTGTAATCTTGATTAATTGTTCCTTTTTTGATATCTCAAATCTATTTCTGATAGAAATGGACTGAATTTGTATGGTAGCAAAATACTTTTTTAATCTAGGAATCCAAAACGTTGATTTGATGTTGAAAAGTTGATTCTGTTTGTAACTTACAGGCAAAATATAAAAATCATAAAAAGGGGGTGTGGAATTGGACACCACCTCAGAGCTGCACCATCTGCTCCCTTCAAAGAGGGCTTGAAGCTTGTAGGTCTCAATTTGCATTTTAATCTTACATAAATTTTTTCAGTTTAAAGAATCCTTTTGCATTTTCACACACTTTATAGCAGGGTGAAGATTTACCATGCTTAAACCGTTTGGGAGAATTATACTTGTGTTTTCTAATAGATTATGGCTATACTACCTTTGGTTTGCTTCCAAGGAAAATACTATTTGGTATAAATGTCCCTTAACTGACTGTTTAGTGCCTATAAAGGATAGAGTACATGTGGTGTAAATCAGTGCTGTTTCAGTTACAATAGACATTACACTTACTCAATTAGAGGCCCTTGTTGGGGGGAATTGATTGTACCTTTTCAGCTGGACAGTGACATCTGTCAATTGACTGCGAGACCGGCTGAGAAAGCATCTGGGGGAGCTGCTCTGTAACCAGGGGAGGGGAAGTCCCATTAAATGTCTTCTTGGCTTCACACTGGATCAATACAGAAATTTCACCATTTAGACACCTTCCTTTGTCATGTTTGATACATGGAAAAAAAACACAAAACAAAATCCTGTAATGGAGTACACTTGCGCTAAGGTAACCTGGATTTTAGGCTGCTTATATTTACAGTACATTATGCTGCAAATAACCACTATGAAATGCAGACTGTGTAGTGAAACTTAGAAAGTACTAAGCAGCCAAACAGTGATAAGTCCCTCTCAAGGTTGTGACAATTCCCTTGGAGTAACTTTACACTGACATGACAGCATGCTTATAAAGGCATGTCATGGTAAGGGGTCGAAGGTCATCTCTCCATTTGGAATCACTGTTCCATTAGCCCCTATTGATTATACATTGATGGAAGATCTCTGTTATTAAGTTTCTATCTGGGGACACATGCCCCCATGCATGAGAGACAAAACCTTATTATACCTTCACTGTCTGATAACACTGTATCTGTTTAAGTACAGTCTGTTACTGCAAAACACCAAGACATGACCTACTGCATTGTTACATTAGAGTTTTGTGTCTCAGAATGTTGAAGGAAAACTTATATCTTCTCATTTATTTCTTTATTTATGAAATGCATTATGAAAATATAAATTCTTACTAATTACTTATTGGCATTTAATTGACAAAAGACAGCAGGTATTAACAATGCACTAAGACGATAAAACATTTTACCTTTGGTTCCAGTAGCTCACAGCAATTTTCCAACTCAGCTATATAAGGGTCACAGTAGATTAGAATTTGTCTCAGCTCGATCTGTGGAGAAGAGCTCTCATTAAGGGACCATTAAAGCATCATGCAGTAGTTTCATCATCACATTGTGTTGCTCTTTTTACAGACAAAGGTCTGCTCTTCACTGGCTGAGACAGCACAATTTATTCAATTGTCAGCTGCTCTAGCTTGCAGTTGTCCAAATGCTGTCATTCTCTTTGCCTCCAAAGCAGTTCAAAAACAGCACATCTAAACCTAAAATATAAATTATTTCAAAAAAGTTCTGAATTCTGCATGAATTGCTGCTGCTGCTGCTTCAGACCAGAACTTGAACCCTATCATTTTTTTTTGATGCACTGACTGAACTATCTTTACAAATCATGAGGAGTCAGCTGTTAATGCTACTAAAGCCCTGTTCTACTCAGAAGCATTGGGTGGAATAGCTGACCTCATGTTTTTTTTAGCACTTTGGGGCACCTCTAGGAATGAGCATAACACATATGTCACAATAGAAGATTTACACAGATTAAGACAATATGCCACTGAAGCATGTTTTAAATACTTTTCCAAAGCATTTGGAAATGAATTCCAAAGCTGTTCATAAAGTCAAGTACTGATAAAAACTGGAGATAAGTAACAAAACTGTTGGACCAAAAACTGGTAAATCCTTAAATGACACTATGCAGATTTAGCTCAAGACAAACAAAACATGTTAGACGAAGTTAGCGTGGGACATACATCTACAGGCCGTCCATCTTCCACCCGTGTTGTGATGAGAGTGCGCCCACTGAGGTCAATGGTGTCTTTCTCATCAGTCCGTCTCCTTTCTATCAGCTTGCAGTCCATGTAGATGGAGACCGTGTTACTCTGCACAGAAATGCTCAGCTTGTGCCACTGGCGATCAAAAAGAGCATGTAGGTCATTGTTCTTAAATGTGCAGCAGGGAGTGTTCTTTGCCATCCCCTGGGAGGAAAACTCCACCGCCTTCTTGCCACCATCAACCACAACAGATACCTGAGGAGCAAATGAGTGTTTAAAAACATTGCAAAGAAAAAATCTATCCCGTCATATTATAGCATATTTGTAAATACTGAAACTGATATATGACATTAAAATATACGGCGGGGCCTGACCTGACTGCCTCCCGACTGGTCGAATATCTGAAAAAGATACCAGCGGTCTTTTTTTGTTGTTCTTCTTACTCGGAAGATGGAGACAAGGGAGTATTCACTTGAAAGCCCATTTGGAAACACTGATCTAAACAACATACAATATAACACAGTCAGATCTTCACAAAATATAAATATCAAATCTATCATTAAAATATCATAAAAATGAAAGAGTGTCAAGTGTCATTTCTCAATATTGATAGCAAACTCTTTTAAAGCTTTCAGTGGCTGAACAATGAAACAGCCAATCAAATTCAATGATCGATAAAACATCTCAATATCCTGCTACTGCAGAGACATACACATAAATAAACCTGACAAACTTGATTCCATTTAGCCTGATGAATTTTATACTGGCTTCCCTGTCATTCAGATAATGAAAACGTATAGAAATTGATCCAAAGTCACAGAGGCCAATCTTTTACCTCACTGAGATACCGTGTGCTACAGTTAAGGGGTTACACATGCCTCGTGCAATGCAGCTGTAGGTTTATGTGTATGACCTCAGCTGTTCTGTAAAGTCAAACAACAATTCTGTGTTCACAGCTGAAAATGTATTTCAGCAGAGGCAAAATATGTGAAGAAAACAGGGGATACATGGGGAAAAACAACATCGTATTTCAAATCACACCCACCCTCAAATGAATTACAGCTTATTCACGAACTCATCTCTCAGCCCACACCTGCACTCCCTTACTAATTTTATACACTGCATTTAAAAAAAAAAAAAAAAACAACAATAACAAAACACCATACCCTTCAACTATATTCCCACCCTAGCCCTTACCTCAGACTCAGATTAACAGTCAAAAGCAGAAGAGTATAAACATAATAAATCAAGATCAGCAAAAATAATAATAATGCAACGATAAGGTCATTGCGAAGGCAGAGCACAGCCGTGGGGGAGGGAGTGAGAGAGTTTCTTTGGACAGGTTGGAAATTAGTTTTCACTCCAATATATCATCTCCTATTCTCTCAGAGCTTCATAGCCTCTTCTGTTGTGTCCCTTGAATTCTTTGAGATTTTGGTGTAAACGGTACATGACTAAAATGATAAATACACCAAGTTAGACCTCCTGAAAAATCAAATGCTTCTGTGAGAGGCCGAGGACTGGGAAGGTTATTTGTTGCCCAAAGGCTAAAGGACTATTTCAGCTGCAATTCAATATGAAAAGTGGCATGGTAATTTATAAAAATTAGGAAATCCAAGGGAGGATATTTTTATGCTGCACATACAACAGCTGCCTGTACCTAATGTATTACATACTATTGTAAAGGGGCAGGGAATAACATGAATGAAAAATGTAAAAGAAAAATCCAAGAGGTTATGCAGTACACTGCAACTTATGGAACATAATATATTTAAACAGACAGGTTTAATATAACTGATATAATCTGCAGAATACACTGCAGGGCTGTTTTTTTTTTTCATGGCTCTGAAGTTCACACCCTTCTTTACAAAGTCCCCAACTAAGTCTGCTCTTATTTCAAAACACGGCCTGTCGGCACACTTGATCTCTTAGGGCCGAGAGGGTTAAAGTTCTTGACCTTGTTTTGGCTGTCATCTGTGACTAAATGACTAAACTTGGAACTCGATGTGGGTTGGTTTGAATGCAGGTTGGTTTTCCTAATTCTTTAGAAAAACCCTGCTACACATGTTTCAGTAAGTGATAATGAGTGAATGAAAAGGGTCTGCATTCATTTTCCCTGCTCATTTGCTACAACGCCAAACAAACAAGCAAATATACAGTACGTGATTCCATTTGTATATACCTAATTTGCATTTGCAAATATGTTCTGGAAGAAATATGAGTGCCTCCTGGATAACATTCAAATGACATGTTGTGATCCAATGCAAGTTGCGTGCACGTTGTATACTACTTCGTATACATGCCTGTGAAGTATGGGGCGTTGTTCATAGCAAAATTACTGAAACAGCTACAGCAGTAAGGAAGAGCAAAAAAATATCTTCTTGAGTAAAATGTCTGTTAGCCAACAGTTTCTTCTGCGTATGTACTACTATTGTAAAAAAGTGTACATCCATAACAATAATCAGGAGAAGCGCAAAGGATCACAGAGTAACATGAGGGCTGCCAAAAGAGTTATCATCAGAAGCAAATCCATTTTTATAGGGAACGACCATGTGCTGTCTGGAAACTATCACCAGTCTTGGAATATGTCTTTGACCATGCATATTTGCTTGGCTGAAACTACCCTTTGTATAATCAGAGACAATGGTTTGACAGAATGTCACAGCAACACTACCGGTCTGGTAGAGAATCTCTCGGAAGCGGCTTTAGTGTCCTGGCTCTTAAGAAATCCTATCCAGGAGGATTCTTTTAAACGAGTCAGGGGAATCCGAATGCCATAGCTGAAACAATCAAATGTCAGACGTTAGCCTAGTTGGCTCAAATCCCTATCACCGACACTCAATCCTCCAACACATCAAAGTGGGCTCAACCATGTCAGTTTCTACACTAAATGCATCATTCATGATAGCAAGGACTATAACTTCCTCTCAGCATGAGTCCTCTTTCCTGTTTAAATGTGGAGGAGCCGCGCTTGCCAGCATGATAGAAGAGTGCCACTGATCGAGCCAAATCAAACACATGCCTGTGATCTGTAAGGGTATTCTACCAGTGAAGAGATTTTATGCAAATGAGCATGAATGTGTGTAGCCAAGATGTGTGACACAGCTTTGTTTTCATCATTTCAGTGTAAATAAGCATTCCATACCTAATGGAGAGATAACACTGCAATAGCAACAGGCAACCAGTATCAAACATTTTGAAAAATGTGTGATTGGCCACCACGACTGGATGCCGTAAAATTAATTTAGAGTAATTTGTTACCTCTGATCAACGTGGAATTGTTTTAACAAAATGTTAATTTGTTCTTACGTAAAACATTACTGTCACAACAAAGATACCGCTATGACTTTTAAACAGGTTACACTGTTGGACTTTACACCGCTATCATGTGTGAGGTGTGTGGTTAAACAGAAATTAAAAAAACACAGTCAAGCTGTTATAAAATGTGTTTTCCAGAAAAGATTTAGGTGCTTACTGTATTCCTTAGAAAAGAGTTAGTCAGCTGTAAAGTATTGATCGCAGTAACCCCATATGATTAATTAGCTGACATGACAGTCACAAACCACTGAAACCACAGATTGCTTAACAAACACAAACCCTGGTGATTTGATACACTGCATCTCAGTCTTAATGCCACCTTTGTATTTAAAACTCAAATATATTGTATCTGCAGCATCTGCACTTGATATTAAATTGTTATTTGGCAGCTTTGGCTCAGGATGTAGAGCTGATTGTCCTCTTATCGGAAGGTTGGTGGTTTTGTGTGTGTGTTAGAAAAGCTCTGTATGTATACAGAAAAAGGCAGTGTGAATGTGTATGTGAATGTGTATGTGAATGGGTGAATGTGGTTTGTATAGTGTAAAGTGCTTTGAGTGGTCGATAAGACTAGAAAACTGCTGTATAAGTGCTTTTCTAGTCTTATAAACACAGTCCATTTACCATCCCATTCAACATTTTAATTGTTACCAGTTGCTTTGATGAGTAAATATTCAAATCACACAAACCACATTGTAAGACATCATTGTTGCAAATGTTAATCCCATTCCCATTTCAAGACAAGCAATGACTATTACATTAAAGAGAAAATTATTGTGACAATAGGTTATGTAATTTTGTCCTGAGCTTGCGACTGACAACATGATTTGATTTGTCTTAATCTTTTAAGCTAGAAAAGAACAAACAGACCTGAGAATTTTCAAGGCACCGAAGTCTAAATACTGTGTATATAAAGGTACAAAGATGAGTATGCATTCTACCTTTTCACTTGGGTATGTTTTGCTTTGCTAAAAAAAAATTGTAACATCAGTCAAAAAAAAAAAACTACAGTACATCGTGGCCTCTTGTTACCTTGATGCAAATAGCATTAAAAAAACAAAAATCAATGATTTTCTTTTGTTAAACATTTAAAGAGAGAAAAGCAACCCCACCGAACATCTAAGGGTTTGAACTTCCTAACTATAACGGAAAATGTGCAAGGTGAATAGTGAAGACTCATTTTACAAATGTAGTGCATTTATAAATGTTATAATAAGCAGCTATGAAAATGAGAGAGAAGTTAACATAAGATGTAAAGAGGGCAAGGCCAAATATATATGTTTCAAAAGACAAGCTACAGCATTGGTGTGCTTTAATACCGTATGGAAGCATGTTATGAATACAGTTGCATATAGGGCAATTTGTCACCTCACACAAATGTTCCATGAGCGTGTCAGCTCTGATCTATGTATCATAATGTGTATTGTGCCAAGAAGCTGGCAGAACATTAGCCAGATCTAGAGAGTGCAGCATCTATCTCTGCATATCCTGCGGGTAAAGTGAGCAATGTTTTACTGGCTGTGGCAGGGGGCAGAGGGGCCTCCTGCTTCGTGCAATTGCCCTCGCTTTCCCTCCTCAGCTGACATGCAGTATCACCTGTCAAAGTACTTAGATAATTGGATATGAGAGGGATCGCAGTCTTGCCACTATAACCAATTACACTGTCAGCAGTGTCATTGAGAACCAGCATCTTCTTGCACTAAGGGCCCAGACCGAGGGAAGGGCTGAACTAAATGTATTTTCGGCCGGCTGACTGAACAGGGAAGGAGATCACAAATCACCTGGCTCAAAGATTCTTTCACCTAGCCAAAGAGAGCGGCAGTAAATGTTTACAGTCGCATGTCATATAAAAATACTAAAAATATCCTACCCTCCCTGAAGAATGACAAAGTGTTCTCTTTCACGGTTACAACCTAAGGACACGAAACAATGAACATCTCAAAATACATTTTTTTAAATCCAAAACATCGCTGCGAAGCAAAGTTTGGCAGCCACCACAGTTTCATATGTTACACTGGTCATTCTTAATACAACTAATGGCAATAAATGTAAAAGTGCAATAGGCCTCGATAAATATTACATCAAATTCAAATGCCCACTTTATCATCATGCCAGCATCAAGGTGAGGTCACACAGCAGCCCCTCCAGTTGACCAGGGAATAAAGGTCTTCAGTAAATAGGACCTTAGTGTTTCATTTATATAGTTATTTTAATATTCCTCTCATATTATATGTGCTGAGATTTTTTTTTTCATTCCTCTATGTCCCCCCTTTTGCCCTTCGGAGGTTTCTAGAATAAACGCAATATATATTAATTCTGTTCAACAGCTCATCTCACAACTTGTCCTTATTAGCCGAGGCAAATGGAACTATTGCTCTGAGCAGAGTATATCTGGAATGCCTCAAGTCAACCCTTTCATAAAATCCAGTTATGACTACGCTGTGTTTTTTCTTAGAACATATCACTGGATCTCGAGGAAATCGAGCGAAAACATGATGTGGTATTGCAATATTTGAGTTGTATGAAAATAACCATCACTCCATATTCAGAACCTGTACATGGGTGAGAAAAATAGTAATAGCCCGGGTGTTAATTCAAATGAATACTGCAGTTTAAATACCTTGGCCACACACAAGTGACTGCTTCTTATAGCATGTTTGTAATGTGCAACAGTTTCATAGCAAGAGCAAGGGAGTGGTTGAAATGAAGCAGCATATAGGAAGGTTATTTACTAGCTCACATGCAGGCTCTGTCTGAGTTACCCTCTGACATTATATGGAACCACAGTACAACATTTGAATCCAAATGATGAACACACATACATGCTAACATACATATCCATGCTACTCACTTCGTTGGCTTAATAAGTGGACTGCTTCCTAAACGAAATGACGACAGGTATTCTGTGATTGTTCCCTTTCGGAGCAGAAACTTCTCTGTGAGATCAAATCCTGTGAACAGGGTTACAATGTGTCATTCAATTTACACAGATCAGTGTCGATTTATTTACAAATCAACCGTGTACAATTAATACATACCTGTAATTTCCAGGGGACGATCTAAAATATCAGAAAACCTGTGTTCCTCCACACTCAGAGGGGGACATGAACCATCTAGAGGAAAGCCACCAAGAACCTGTTAGTGCTGGATACAGATGGTCATTTACATTTTGTACCACTTCTGTCTATAGAAAAGAAAATGATCTATTGAATCATGAATTCCTTTCCACAGTGCATTTCCTTTAACTTTAAAAACAAAACCTCTTTGGGAGAAATTCACATCACACCAGAAAATCAATTCACAGTTTTTGTTTTTTTTTTTTTTTTTTTTTACATTAATCTTGAAAACTTTCGCTTAAAGTTGAAAAAAATGTCTGATAGACAAGACCCGGAGATGTAATTTAGAGGCAAGCTTAGATTTGCTTTAATGAAAATGTAATGCAGACTGACTGTGGTCCCATTATATTTGAACAAGTCTGAAGTTTTGGTTTAAAACTGTCACGTTCTGTCTTTTTCAGACATATAAATTGGATAAATAATGGCACACTAATGGCATTACGAAGGTGGTTTACCATTGTAAATAAATTGTGAGTGATTAATATTTTGTCAAATATGTTTTGTAAAACATAAATCTACAGAGGATTTAAAATGTTATGCTCAACAAGGAAACCAATATGTTATCATTTATACATGGATTTGGGATGCACTTCAATGTTTTAATAAATGATTATCTAAAGAACATCAATGAGACATTAATTGTCTACTTTATTTTGACACCAGAATATTAAAGAGGAAGACTACAACTGGTATTTTTATGCTAAAATATATAAATGCTGCAAAAGACAAAAGGCTGAGTACATCAAACACACATACCTGTTTGTTCACCCAATGCCATTCCAAAGGTGCAAGGAATGGAATTCAAAGTCCAAAGTAAAGCAGTCCATCTGAGCAAACAGAGCATGGTTCTGACACTAGAAACCAGTCCACTTGAAAACCTGAGGGCAGATAGAATATTTTACAATTTAGTTCAACTCAATCTTAATATTTGCTAAAACAGAAGAGGTGAATCAAACACCTGCCTTACTAATCTTGATGAAATTGTTTTCTGCAAACAAATACTAACTAAAGCAGACCTAATAGACAGCAGACATGAGCAAACAATGGGACTCTACTGATATTTATTATATACGTGCTATCCTGCTGGGTGTAACACCAACTTTGGCCCAAGTTGGATTCATTCAAATAGCCTATAGCACTGAAACAACCTGGTGTCTGTGTGAAGATAAATGAAGTTTACAAAGTTTCACTCCTTCATATCCAGCTGTAATCATTTCGCACTTCTTTGTCTGTTGTCTTCAAATCTGGTCTTTTCATTTTTAGCAACATGTACTAAATAACAATATGTGTAAGTTGTATTATTCTGAAATCATACCAGAATTTCCAATTTTACAACCCCTCTCGCATGCCCACTCACCGGTCCCTAAAGCCTCCTTTTCTATTTATGTAAAGTCACTCAACATGGAAAATGCACTTATGAGTCCCTCAATCATTAGTTTTATGAACACCTGCTCTACAGTGATGAATGAATGTGCCTATACTGGAGCTAAATCATTATACTCTAAACTCTGTTTATGTTAAAATTTCAATTGTTAACTAGCAAGCCAAGCTGCCTCTTGTTCTCCATAGACAGTTTATAATTCATTAGTCCGTATGTCATCACCACAAATTAGCTGTGGAGCTGTGCCGATGCACTCGATCTGTGTAGAATAAGGTCTACAACAACAGAATAAAGACAAGACAATGGGGAGATATTACCATGTCTGACATTGGTCTGTTGAAATGATACAACAAATTAGCAAGTTTAAGCAGATTCCATTCATCATTTTCACAAATTAAGTTTACATTATGTGTCACAGAGTAATTGTATGAGAAGTTTACTACATTTACAATACATGATTTCTGGGTCTTCATGTATTACTTTGCCTGTTCTTAGTCATAATGCCAAAGTTTTGATCTCTGTTTCCAAAGCACTCTATTAGCACTCTGTTGTGTTTTGATGTGTAAGCTGTCAGCAATGTCTTCGTCAAGGACGTCACATGCAAACCTCTAGTTACAAGTAAGTCTCTTAAACCATTTGACTGTGCTGCCAAACCAAATCTTCTGCATTAATCTCATGCCATTGCAAAGAAGGCGAGCATTTTTTCAGGGCAGCGTCATCCTGGATGGTAAGAGTCTCTTCTAAGGTACAGTCAATAAAGTACAGTAAGGCTATTCTGACTCTAATCAAATGCTTTCAGTAACTTCTGAATTACTCAGCAAAATATATACTACTGAACTCAAAACAAAGAAATTACAGGTGTTTCTCTTTCAAGGACTTTCTACATCTTCAAAAAGAAAGAATAAACTCAATATAACCCCAAAAAACAGCTCCATTGATTATATATGTGTGACACTTAATATGCAAATATGTGAATATGTAAAATCAATTTGTGTTGGTGATTACTCTTTTACATCAACAAATTAACACATTTTTTAATTCCTTGTTTGTTACCCCTACAGAAAATATAGTGGCAAATCATTAATCATAATGAATAACGGTGCCTATAATGTAGCTTTGTGATGTACACAGCTGCAATCCCATTACAAGGACTATAATTTTTCCTTACTGGTGTACATTCACCTATTTCCACTGGGAGGAAAAACGATGAATACAGAGCTGAGCACTGAACTTGACCTCCAACTACCACAACACATTAAGTCAATTTATATGCACAGTCACACAAAGTGTTAGGAAAAGTGTCTTTCATGATACTCTCCTTCCTTAACTGCTGCTGTCTTATCCAAATTAAGATTTTCTCACTGATTAATTCCCATCTTGAAAGCACTTGTGCCTTCTCCCACTTAATCACAAAGTTTTGCATGCAGGTCTACAGGATCATGACTTGGAGATGAAGTGACCATGCTACTTACAGCTACAACCATGCAAGGGGCTGTAGACAAGTCTCACTACAGAGGTATCACATTCCTTGTCTGTGTGAAGGGGTAATAGTATTCCCATCATTTCTGCACATGCATGCAATACACGCAGCTCAAATGCCAAACCCTGCAGTCACAATTATTCTGCACCTTTACACGACTGATTCACACTATTGAGGATTCTGTAGATGTTGTTACTTTAAACCCACACGTTATTTTACCTCATTAAGTTTGGTAGACAGCGACGTTGCTGCACCATCTGCTGTAAACCTGCATCGATTTAATTCCAACGTGCATTTATTTTTGTAGGCTAGTATCACACACATCTAACCGCTTGAGGAAGGTGCAGGCACAGCGCTAAACCTTGGACACTTACAGTTATCATAGTCTATCCAGTCTCCCCATCAATCATTCAGCCACTTTCGGTCCGTGCGTGGCAATAACTTCTCACTAACACTTTGCAATATTCAAAGAAGCGTGTTTCTCTGCGCGACCGCTGATTGGCTGGATCATTTTATTTTTTTATTAATTACGGGATGTAGCGGTTCATAATCTCTCAGTGTCTGACACATTTCTCACTTTGTTGCAAACAAGTGATGCAACACGGTACATGTTTACTGCTGCAGAGCGTTCATAAATCAGAAATAACCTGTTCATAAAGCATTTGTCCCGGTTGGCAGACAAGTTGGAAAGATCAAGCCATGCATAAAAAATAAAACACTTTAATGCCAGGCGACAAAACATGCAAAATGTTTCCGTTATAATGGGGCTTTCAGCAACATTTTTCAGTTAACACGCTGATTTTTAAATTTAATGTGAGATTAATTTGGTCTGTAAGTACTTACAATTGCTGCGAAAGTTTCCTCTAAGACAAAAAAAAAACAGAAAGCAGCGAAAAAAGCATAATCCATGTGTGATTACGATCAGTCCGATTCCGGATTCCAGGACTTGGAAATAAAAGTCACAGTGGGATCGCCTGCTAGATCGCCGTCCTTATTAGTTGCACCGAGTGGCCCTCCCACTCTGTCATTATTACTGAAATGCACTGACAGAGACTTCAGCAAACAAGAGGAACACACAGTGAAAGCTTTCATATTAGAAGAAATAAATGCCCGACTGGAGTTCAAACAAACTCTTATTTAACAGAGCCAGGTGCGGGAATTAAACACCGTTTGATGTATTATCATCTCATCAAATGTTCTGTAGAAGGCCTAATGCATTCGGATTTGCTCCCCTTAATGTGCGTTATTAGCAGAAACTGTTAGGTTAAACTGAAAAGTAAATATCGGGAACAACAAAAAAAGTCTTAACACATATTCATCTCGACAAAAGTCTTACCTGTCTATTCATCACATAATACCCAACAGAAAGAAATGAAACAGAATAAGCTATAGATGGCCCTAAATAATAAAGTGACAGCTTTGAGCTGTAAAGGCAGGCCTTGTGCTACAGCAACATGCTCCGTGCTCATACTATTTCGGTCAGAACACGCAATTGCCATGTGGCAATACTATACTGCTATATGGAAAGAAACAACTCCAACAGTCACTGTACTCTGTGCAAGTGGCAGGCTGAGTTTCGAGAGCAGGTTTAGCAGTCTCATCAGTGTCCTGTCCTACAGACTGTTAATTCCTCCTTTATTCCACTGAGGGTCTCTCTGTTGAAAATGTGTCTGACAGCGTTTCTATATACCACATCCATGCTGTTCTATTACTGTGTATTTAAAACTTAAGAGTTAAAAGTAACTAAAGGTTTAACCACAGGTACTTTGTCCACAGTTTTGGTTGAAACAGCACACCAACAGTTCAAGACACCCGGTCCATAGAAACAGGTGTTCAGGCTCTACACACAGAAGTGTTTAGACAGATGATGATGAACACACCCGCCCCTTCAGGACACACACAAAGGCATACTTTCAGAAGTGTGATAGCAGAAACAAAGACACAACGAGAAAGTGGTTTAAAGGAGCAACTGGTGATTCAAATTAAGCAGATGGCTATATTTCTTTGTTGAAAACTGTACAAACATGACAGAGTGGTTACATTTTTCTTTTAGACTGTAATTCTTTGTTTTTTTCAGTATGAAGAGTGAACTACTTTAAGTGTTTGCAGCTGATTATTTGCCGCCTTTGTCACAGTTAACATAGAAAAATTACAGATTTTTCTGTTACTAGAATTCCATAGTTTCATAAAAAGTCTGTCTTTTCAGCTGCAATGCTGCCACTGTGACACAAATTCAACACAAGCTGATGTATTTATTTCTACTCAGTCTCAGTTCCAGTGTCTTCTGGAGTATGGTGTAGATTGGCGCAGTATTGTGCCCTCTGTATTGGCTCTCCATTTACTAGCAGTTAAGGAGTGCCTTTTATAACCAACAATAGATTTCTAACAAGATTGTGCACAAACAGTTACAAGTTCTCTATTCAACAAAAATTACACCTCTCCATCTGCAATCACATTCTCTAAGGTTCAATAAAATAATTCTTCTACCTGACATGCAGAGAGGGAATTCCAGCTTCTCTGCAAGATGGCATCTATAACACTTGCAAGAAATGAGATATTTCTTCCAGATACATAATAGCTGTGATCAGAAATCTTCACCATGAGGCCTGTGGATTGTTAATTTTGAAAAGAAACAATGTCTCAGTTTTCCATGAAATACATTTTTCTTCACCTCCATTGTATTGTGGTGGAAGCAGAAGTCTCAGTGCTGGATAACTTCGAACCATTGCAAAAAAATTTGGGATCATTGTGAAAGAATGAAAATGGCATGGTGCCTTGTTCGCCAAGCAAGCTACAACATGTACCTTTCTAACAGCAACTTCACACATGTCCAATACATATGTCCATAAAAAGCTTACATCAGGGCATTCAAGGTCTCTGCCATGAGATAAATTCCTTCCAGTGTGTGCACTTTAAAGCTGGGGTAGCAGAAATCTAGAAAAGAAAATTAAAACAAACCAAAAAAAAAAGCCAGAATTTGAAAATAGCTCTCCCCTCACAGGTATATGCATGTGTTTCATTCATGCATGCAACACAAGCAACACAGCTATAGCCGTGAGCCTTTGGCTACGGTTAGCAGACGGCTAAACTGTTAGCAACATTCAACATAGCCACTCATCGCCTGCTTTCATGGTAAATTTACCTACACAACCAAACAACCAGCAGGACAATGAAGTTAGCAGCCTGTTACTTGAGAAGTGCAGAAAATTCCCTCCGTCTCTGAAACGCTTCACCGACATTGACATATATGACATATAGAATTCAATAACATCATGCAACATGACAAAAGCTGAATTTCAATTAATGAATTCAAACATAAGCTTTTTTTTGTATTAAGAAAGTAATATAATCTAGAGATATAAATACTATACTATACTATACTATAAAAACTTTCCCAGATATAGAATGCTATTGGTGGACTGCATCATTTAGTTTAAGATTACAGTTAGTGCATCACCTAAACTTATGTGCCTTTGCTGTCACTAAATAGATAAAGTGTGTCTCGACATAAAACAAGTGACAAATACAATCCACCAATTATTGCTTCAAAGTAAATGTTCGAAGCACACAAGGCTCCCAAAGCTGACAGGAGGCTCTAAAATATACTTGAGATTATTGTTGTTTGAGAACTACTCACTTGTATTCGGAGCCAAGAATGAACATCATAGAGAAAAAAGTTATTTATGCAAATAAGGAAATTAAATTGCAATGTAATGTAAATTACATGCCTTTCCAGGCTCTCATTCACTTGTGAAGCACAAACTGAAATATGGATGTCTTAATCTTAAAACTTATTTATCCAATAACTACTGATAAAGACAGGGATTAGTTTTCAGTTAAACAATTACTGTATGTGCATATACATTGTGTGTATGTAATACATTGTCATGTCTGGATTCCTGACTGCTGATCAGACATTACAAACCTGTAATTTCTGAGAATGAGATCAGTAATTTTGAATAAAATATTCTCCTATCACTATCTTCACTTGGACCATTGCCCTTTACTCACGGTGTTGTGAAAAGCCATTGGTCGCTGCTCTCTGGGCAAAGACAGATTGTCTGGGTTTCGTGTGCCAAACCTGTATGAAAAAGGGTGAAATTGCATAATTTGTTATCTTGAATTTAGGGGTGGTGCACACCTTTTAATCCTCACTAAATCACACTGCCAGGGGTTTTCAACAGCAATTCTTTGATAGTTCCAATGAAAACTGTTCACACCGTGGTCTGTGGATTTACCAGAATAACCAGGACATTGTTTTTCAAAAAAGACAGCTCAAATTAAATTCTATTAACCTGACCCTCACGGTATAGAGTTGGAGATAGAAGTCGCAGAACCTATAAATAATTAAATGAATAATACAGGCAACATATCCAACATTTACATGTAAGGACATGAGTTTATTGTGATGATGCTGGAATACAGAAAAATAAACTAAACCAATTGTCAAAAATTAATTCTGTCATTTAAAATTCATTGGAAATTAATTTTTAGAGCAGTTTTTCCAAAACCTTTTCTCATGGGAGATGTATGCCTCTTATTGTATTTCTGAGGAATTTCCTTTTGAAATATTATTTTCGCAATGGCATTTCAGCTTTAACAGACAATTCACACTTCACAGTGAAAAGTCAGATAACAAGGGAGACAGGGGGATGTGGCAAGCAACAGATGGTCATGCTGATTCTGTCCCCAAGACATTACATTTACATGTTTGGCGCCCTCCTGATGTGACAGAAAAATATTCCAAGACATAATGCCAGAAATTGTCCTTTTTGCCCCTGTGATTTTCAGAGTCTGTGCATCATATGTTTTAGTCAGACAAGCAAAGTGCTTTGCAAACATTTGGTTAGCCTGTTTGAGCCCTTAATCATTGCTTTACATTTGAGAGTTTTGCATACGTGACAAAAAAAAAGCCAAAATTACAAATACCACATTTATCCTTTGTCAACATACAGTATATCAGTGTTTTGAAGACATTCGAGGTTTCCCTAAAAATTGCTCTTTCCTGCTGTTGCATATAAAAATGTAACAAACAATAACATTAGTTAAGTTACAATTGTGTGTTAACAAAGATAGCAGCTGGAAGTGACATCTTCTGGCTAACAGTGTACAAGAAAAATATATTTAATACATAAAAATGTGAAATGGAAATAAAATGCAATACTTTTACCTGATAATAAAACTGTGCGTTTTGGTGAGTTGTCACACAAGATGAGCTCTGCTAATTCACCCTTTTCACAGGTGAAAAGCACAGGTAAAACTTAACTAGAGGTAATTTTGATAACATTTTCATAAATCTTCTTTTTACATACATGTTAATGGCATACCTCTTACTATGAAGAAAGGTAAACACCTGTGAAGTCATGCAACTCCCATAAAGGCAAGGCATCAGTGGTTGTGCATTGAGGTCAAGTAATAGCAGTTGATTTAGTTGCAACCATTTTTCCATCCGTTCTCTCCATCAAGCTGCCTTCACCGTACAACTTATCTTCTAAGGTGACCAGATATCTGAAATGAAAACCGGGGACATTTCCATATATGATTAAAATATCCATTTTTTTTTTGTTGTTGTTGATGAAATAAAAACGGGGGCAAAACAGTTGCCAACAGCCTCGCAAAATAAGGAATCATCCCATAATTGCGCTGGCAACAAGTGGCAGCAAGTCCACATATCTCGTAGTTTTATTCAATACATTTGTATATATTAGTATTTTTATTTTTTTATATTTTATTCTACGTTGTTGTTTCGTCTGGCGCTGGAGAAAATAATGTAAACAAAAGAAAAACTCCTGGCTTTAAAATTTAGCAGATATGGAGTTAAACATCTCATACCGCCTGAGTTGAAGAAGCCGTACCGTGCATGCAGAGCCGGGGCTGAGCTAAAGGCTAGGAGGTGGAGATATAAGCCTTTTCTACCATCGATCCTCATGGGAAATGTCAACTCCCTGGCTAACAAGTGTGGTCTCGTGTGTTTCACGGAGACCTGGTTAAACGACAACACTCCCGACCGTTGTGTGGATTTACCCGACTTGACTGCAGTACAAGCTGACAGAGACGCCAGAGCAAGTGGGAAGAATAAAAGGTGGAGTACTGGTTCTTCTTGTGAACAATAGATGGTACAACCCCGGTGACAGTGAAGGAGGAGATCTGCTGTCGGGATATTGAACGGTTAGCAGTTGGTCTTAGACCGTACTATGTACCGAGGGAGTTCTCTCACATCGTCGCCATTGTTGTTCACATCCAACCACTAGCAGAGCCTGCAGTCGCGTGTGACGTCATCCACGAGACTGTTGCAAGAGTACAGACCCAGCACCCTGATGCGTTCATTGCAATATCGCGGGATTTTAACCAAGTCACTCTCACCTCTCACCTGACTGGCTTCACTCAGTATGTTGACCGTCCCACAAGGGAAAATAAGACACTGGATCTGTTCAGTGCAAATGTCAAGGAGGCCTACACTGCTTCAGCTCTACCACCACTTGGCAGATCAGATCATAATCTGTTTTTTCTTCAGCCTTCTTACAAGCCCTGTGTACTGAGGCAGGCTGCAACCACCCGCTCATTCAGGAACTGGACCCCAGAGGCCAGTAAGTGTCTAAAACACTGTTTTGAGTGCACAGATTGGAATGTCCTGTTGGAGTCACAGAAAAATGATAAAAGCAAGGACCCTGACCTAGAATGGCTGAATGTACCACTGACTACATTAACTTCTGTATGGACACTGTAATACCAGCAAGGACTGTACACTGCTTTCCAAACAACAAACCCTGGATCACCAGTAAGATCAAGACCCTCCTCAACCAGAAAAAGGAGGCCTTCTGGGATGGAGACAAGGAGAAGCTCAAGTGTATGCAACATGAGCTGAAGAGGAGATTAAAGTAGGCAAATGAGGACTACAAAAGGAAAGTAGAGAGGAAGCTGCAGCACAACAACACCAGAGAAGTGTGGAAGGGGATGAGGACCATCACTGGCTATAAAGAGAAGAACAGCCAGGCAACATCAGGTGATGTGGACAAGGCCAATGAGTTCAACCTGTTCTACAACTGCAGCTGCAACTCCCTCCACACTGGGGTCAAGTCTCCTGTCCTTTACAGCGGAGGAGGTGAGGGCAGCGCTCAAGAGGCTACGCCTTGGATAGGCAACAGGCCCAGATGGTGTGTGTCTGAGGCTGTTAACCGACTGTGCAGCCCAGCTGGCTGAGCTTCTCCAGAGGTTCTTTACCTTAAGCCTTCAAACAGGGAAGGTCCCGGTCCTGTGGAAAACATCATGTCTTGTTCCGGTACCTGAAGTAGGACGACCGGCTGAGATAAGTGACTACAGACCGGTGGCCCTCACATCACACATCAAGAAGACCCTGGAGCGGCTGCTTCTCCACCTTCTGAGGCCACAGGTTGAACATGCACTAGACCCCCTACAGTTCCCCTACAAAGAACATATTAGAGTGGATGATGCTGTCCTTCACATGCTCCACGGGCCCATTCTTACTTGGATGAGCCAGGTAGTTACATGAGGATTATGTTCTTTGATTTCTCAAGTGTATTTAACACCATCTAACCCCCCATTCATAAAGACAAGCTGGAAGGGAAGGGGGTGGATCCCTGCGTCATGTCCTGGATTGTGGATTACCTGACGAGACGACCACAGTACGTCAGGCTGGTTAACTATGTCTCAGGGACAGTGATGAGCAGCACTGGGGCTCCACAGGGGACTGTTTTGGCTCCGTTCCTGTTCACTCTGTATACGGCAGACTTTCAGGAAGCGTATCAGGAATGGGCAGGAAAAGGAGTACAGGGATCTGACGATGGCCTTCAGTGAATGGAGCGACAACAACTGCCTTCTTCTGAACAGATCCAAGACCAAGGAGATGGTCATCGACTTTCAGAGCCAGTCAACATTTGAGGGAAGGACATTGAGGTGTTGCACACTTATAAACACCTAGGTGTGCACCTGGACAGTAAACTGGACTGGTAACTGAACACGGATGCTATCTACCTGAAGGGGCAGAGCCAGCTCTTTTTCCTCAGGAAGCTCAGGTCCTTTGACGTTTGCAGTCAAATGCTGCACATGTTTTATCAGTCAGTGGTGGCCAGTGTATTTTTTTATGCTGTAGTCTGCTGGGGCAGCAGCATGTCCAACATGAACACAAGGAGACTGGACAAGCTGGTCAAAAAGGCTGGGTCTGTGCTTGGCAGGAGTCTGGACTCACTCAGGACTGTTGTGGAGAGACACATGCAAAAATACCAACCATCCTCTCCACAACATTCTCGCTGGACAGGTTATAAAATCAGGATCTGACCATAGGCAGTCCAGCCATGTACTATAGGTTTTGACCTAGTCTTGTTTATTCACAGTTAAAAATTGGGACATTTCCAGGGACAGCTCCAGCCAGGGACAAGCCACCAAAAGCGGAAACATTTGGTCACGTCTGGTCACCCTCAACAGCCAACTGAAAGACATCAGTTAAACCATGCTCACCTCTGAACAGTACTTTGACATACACTCGATTTGTTGTATAAATTCTATCTTCACTCACTTCTTCATTCTTACCTCATCTCCCCTCTAGCGGTTGTTAAGATGATTAACATATATATATAAATAGCAAAATGTGCTGAGACCTGGCGGAACCTGGATCAATAGCCTCCTTTGTGCACAACAGTGTTATTCTATTTGCCTCTAATGCTCTGTATTTTTAATATTTGCATCAATATAGTCAATGCTGTTGAAATTTTGTTAGATTTCCCCATGTGTAATATATATCCAGCCTGCTGTATGTAGAAGAAACCTAAACTGTGTGGTTTTTAACATCTGCCAATTTGTCTCTTTTCAACATTTTCAACCTTCTGTATTTCCAATGGCTACCTTTTTGCATTTGCTTTTTTCAGCTACCTCTCCATTTTCCAAGACAGCCATTGCTGCTGGCAGACAGAAGCTCAGATGAACATTTTGGTGTTATTCTGAGTTGCTTTTCAGATGCTCGGAAAATGGTTGTTTGATATATGGGACACAGTATATTACAGTATATTGATCTGACTGGAACTGCTCTTAGTGATAGTATTCATGACCAACCAAACAACCAAACAAAATGACTTCTCGTTGATACCGTAGCTGCAGGATGAGGCTGAGTTTCAACTCCCTGAATTTCAGTGTGTCCTGTATATTCTTCTTATGATTCATTGCTTTCACATGTTTTAGTCAAAATGAAAATAATGTGAACAGTTCACAAAGCCACAACAATGGTAATGGTTCAGGATGACATGCTGAGTATAGAAGCTGCATACAAACCATCAGGTTTCAATGAGCTGGTCCAGTCTTCACTGCAGCTCTCTAAAAATCATAACATTATTTGATAGTTCAACGAGCAGCAAAACCCTCTCGTGACAACTAAGTATCTCTTCCGAAGATGCCTAAAGGATATGAATTTCTCTTTCATTTTGGTATCTTTGGCTTTTCATTTTTCATGGAGCTGAACATAAAATGTGTGGGGCTGTTGTCAAACAATGATAAACGGCACTGATCATGTTAAGTGCTCACTCTCTCACACATATGCACATTAAAATGCACACACAATGAGAGAACAGTGAAATATGTTCTTCAAACTAAACAAAAAACAATTTACTGTTGAACAACTTTGTTCTCTTTATGCTAATGCAGTATATGTGCACTGAATCTCATAATGAACATGTGTAATAAATACAGTACTCCCCTCTTTGGGTGTTTGTGTAAGTGCACGTGTGTAGCATCATATTTGTATTGGATAAGTACATACGCAACCTCAGCAAACATTATTGTCTTGCCTTGAATTCAATCCTACTAATCGCTGCATTCTGATTCTTCATTGCACCAGTCAGATCACAGTTGTTAAAGGGCTTTAGAGGCAAAACACCTGTCCTTTTTACAGGATCATTTACTAAATTGACATATGGCAAAGCAGTAGACAAAGGCAGCATACTGTGTGTTACTAATCTGTATGCAGACATATCCACTGATGTGTACCTTTCATGTGCTCATAAAAATCACAAAAGCCATTAAGGAGTCTCATTCATCATTTCTGAGAGCTCACCTGGGCATGAAAGCATCCAGTCCTGTATGTAGACAGAAAAAAGAAAGAAAGAGAATTTAAAAGATACAATAACATGTCAGTTTGGCCTGCAGCTACAGTTCTGTAGGTTATTCTTGAAATATGAGAATATAATTGAACCATCCATTGAAGGTTAATGAAAGAAAATCAGTTGGTGGCAACCTCATTGGGATAGCTGTGTGATACGGGTTCTCTTTGATATCAACTCAAACATTCAGTGTTTTGGGCCAAATGTTCAACATGCAAGTGCAGGGAGTAGTAGAGAGTATTTTTAATCAAAATCACTGAAAGTCAGTCGGAGGTCATTTAAATACAATATGCAAGTCTTGAGAGGTTCTTTAAAAAGTAAACAAAATCTAACTTTATATTTCACCAATACATGATCCTGACAAACATTGTCGTTCTCTGTTATCGTCATACACTGTGTTGCACCTACAGTATTTGCATAAGCAACGTTCTGTATTGAATTTTGTCATTTAGCATTTGTGGATTTCAATCTCCTGTCTGTACAACAAACTTCCCTTGCTTTACATTGCATTGTGGCTGTTCGTCCATAACCTGACCTCATGTAATATTCACATAGTATTTTACATAAATTTATCTACAACTGCATAGCCAAATTTAAACCAACAGAATCATAAAAGAAGCAAAATCCTACTTTATCACTGTCTGTTTTAGTCACGTGAGCTCCACCTGTTTTCTCACCCAGTCAGTGGGAGGTCACGTTAAATGGTGACAAAGCATTTTCATTTTCAAAATCAGATGGACAAATTTGATGGGGGCCACAGCTATTGTAGTTGGAACTATTTCTGCAACATCTCTTGTGCTCTTCAGCTGGGCTTGGAAAACTGGTTTGGAAAAAAAGTGAAGAGCGGATGAGAAGTGGATGTGATGCTATAATTTTGCTGTGAGAGTACTATCATCCTCTAGAGATAACATGGAATAGGTAACATGGGTTTGTGATTTGCTCACTGAAGCAGCCCCTCCAGCTGACTAAAGTATCATTACAAAATGAAAAGAAGGATAAAAATAACAAACATATAATCAAATGTAAGATATCTAATCTCCAAATCCTCCATTGAGTGACAGAAATTATACTTTCCTACCCTCTTTTCAGCTTTTAATAGACTTTGGTACATGCTTTGCATTAGGGCACATTGCCAAGCTGCATGATAAAGGCATTTGCAGTTTTGAAAGGTTGCTTGAATTAAGTAGACCTACCTTCTCTGTGCAAGTGAATAATGGGTTGTGAATGAAGACATTAGTTTAATTAAAATGTTTAAAGTCAGGGGCATAAATTAAGTTTAGATGTATGGTTATTGATTTTAGTGAGTTGAATTTGAAAGTGTCTAATTCAATAGTGACAAACTAATTAATTGGTAAGAATGTTCCTTATTCCAATTAGTAACAGACAAATTTTCCCCAGTACAATATAGAGAACTGTTATTTTCACTTTCAAAAAAGTTTAGAGTCTCAATGTCACCATGGACTGTTTTAGTCCATGCCTTGCAAAAGTAATTACTCAAGTAGTAATTTAATTTTGTCTCAATAATTCCAGACATGGTGAAGCATGACTGCACATTCTTAGACTGTTGTAATTTAAGGGACAATATACTCCATAAATGGAGCCGACTTCTGTGACACAGTGCACTTAAAACTGTGAAAAGGGAGGCAGAATAAAAAGACAGCAAATTCTTTATGTAAAGATACCATGGGGTCTGTATGCAAAATAAATTTGATAAGAACTGAAGGAAATGGTGAGTGTGTCTGGCATATTGGTGAAATCTCGCCATGTACAAAGAAACCTTCACACTGACTGTTTCACTTCACACAGAGTCTGGAAAAGTTTAGATAATCCCATTGCTGCATAAGTTTGGATCCCTTGCTGAATGAAACAGAATCTTATACCCATCATACCTCTAAAGAATCAACTTTTTTGAAAACTTGAGTGGTATCACTATTGATGCATTTTTATACTTCAAACAAATACATACAGTTGTAGAGATTGATGGCCCCTCTAGTCATTGAGTAGATGTAAAAAAAGAAACAGCGTAACATGTTTCTCAAGTAGCTGCAGAGGTATCTGACAGTACTGATTTCTGTTATATTGTGAAATTCAAATGGAAACTGACACTATGTTCGAAATTATGCGACACATATGAATAAATATTGGTTTTACTTATTCCTGAGGGCCTATAGTGAAATTTAAGCATACATGGCAGACATTTGTATAGTAAAGACACACACGCTAATTATTGCCTACAGTGACGAAGCAAACCTCCACTCTGTCATTCCTACAATCAAAGTCACATATTTTTGGTTAAAACTTGTTAACCAAAGAGGAAAACAGAAATGAGAGCATAAACCTCGAGGGCACAGACCAAAGAAAAGAAAGAAAACAGAAGAGAAAAATCTGTGATGTATAGAAAGCAGTGTTCTTTGCAGTTGACAATATGAATTTTACTCAAAATACACTATTATATCAGCTGAGTAACACCAAAGAGAGTGGCTGTTTGCTTGTGTGGGCCATTATGGTGGATAATAAATAGTAAGTATTACCCCAATGATCATCTCTACACATGGGAATGCATCTACAGGTGCACTGCACTCTTAATTCCTGTGGCCTAATTCACCAAGTTTAAAGCTTAATGCTGGAACCAGAGACTGGACAAATACTGAATGTGTGTATGATGCATGCAAGAGTTAGAAAATGTACGTACTTTATACCAAAACTGATATGATTTTGTATGCTGTGGACTACTATGTGTGACAGAGATGTTACCGTAGATATTTAAAAAGCATACAGAAAAGGATGAGAAGAAATATAGACTGACCTAACAGGATAACGGCAAATAATAGAGAGATCATATTATCATATTTAATAAAGGTGTTTACATGGCATGTGGTCCATGGGTCTCCTGGGTCCAGTCAGGGCACATACCTAATGGATACAGAGCCCATGTGGTTGTCTCAGGTATCCCCTCGGTTGGCCAAAATGTCCCACTGATGATGCCTTGATGTGTCTGTAGCAGAAAAAGAGCCATGATCCTAAATGTATTCCTAAATCAGCTGGCACAGGGGTGTCTTTTATCTGCCCTGTATAGAGTCTGTGAATATCCTTTAGTTTTACTGAGTATTAAGAGGATAACAAATAAGTGCCTGTCAATTTCACTAACTAACTAACATATTGAGTAACAGTCAAACTATATTCTATGGTGGAAAGTGACCAAAGATATTTAGTTACTGAGAAATGTAATTTACTTTAAGTATAATTTCAAAACGTTTCAAAGTATTAAAATATAAACAGCAACTAATTACATTGTAGAGACATATAAAAGTTAATCATCATCATCATCATCATCATCATCAAGAACATTGTGTTAATAATTTTTCTGTAGCTTTAAAAGTTGAAGGCGGAATTTTTACTTTTACTAATTAAGTAGGCCATTCTGTGTGGTATTGCTAATTATGCCTACTTATAAGTAGGATATCTGAATACTTTTTCCACCACCGATGGTAATATTCTTGTACTGCTGGTATCCGCTGCTTCTGGTAGACAGGTTTATTAAATGTGACAGTTGTAATGTTACATTGCTGCTCCGTCCACCACCAGTGAATCTGAATTCAGTAAAACTCCTGTAATTCTCAACACACATTTGAACATACGATCAGGCATATGGACTTTCTGCAGAGACGTCACGGCTGCTGCTCGCTCTCCCACCGTGGTGACGTCACCAGAAACACGTGGGTTTGTTATTGCAGGAAGTGAAGATGGCGGCCCAGTCGTTTCTCTCCGAGTCTGTGCTCGGGTGGTCTATTTTCACCTTTATACTTTTGGTAAGCAAGTACAAAGTTGCCTAATCGCTACATTAAGCAGTGGGGCGTTAAGCAATTAGTTTGAGATGTGTTAGCAGGCGAAGAGGTTGCTTGGTTAATGAATTACCCGTCGCGACATGGCTACGGTGTATTGTGTATGTACGTCAATATTGGCTTTGGGTTGGTGTTAGCTAACATTAGCCGTGACACACTTAACAGGCTGTTGTTTTGTAGAAAGCGCCAAATGTTGTATTTAGTGTAATTTTATATTGCATAGTATTAGAACCAATGTAAAACACCACGACGTCGAGAATAGAACCTGGAACTCTTTCTTCATTTTACAGAAAATTAACATCTCCGTTTTGATGTTTCTTGGCAACACCATGCAATTAAGTTGCGTAGCTAGCTGTCAGCACAGGCTTTTAAAATGTGCTTGACAGAAATTCTTCCGAATAAATAATTTCGTGCTGTTGACTAAAAGGAAAGTGTGCTTTTCATCATAGATACTGTGAACGCACATGTAACAATGTAATCCTCATGTAACATATCCTGTAAGTCTTAATATATGTCCCATGTGAAGACTATGATTTCAGTAGTGCTTGCCTTGAAGTTGGTCAGCTAGGTAATCTGCTGCCCAAATTAGCAGTCATTATCTAAGCTGCCATTTAGAGTCACATAGCTAAATCAGAAGCCGCCCAGAAGAGTGCCTGGATGCCAATAAACTGCTCTGCTTTTCTAGTCACCACCACCAGCGCTTTTATTTGAACAAACCTTTCAATGGATCTTATTTGGATGCAAAGCTTGCGTCATTACCTGGCAAAACAAGCAGCCAGAAGCTTAAGGCTGCGGGCCTGTTAATTGATCCTGTCTGTGAATGGCAGCCCTTGATCTGAAGGGACTAGTTTTAGCAGTATCCTCTCTTCTTACAGCTTGTGTGCCTGGAATATGACCTTGTCATTTTGGAGCCCCTCTTTTGCTTCTCTGTCAAATGAGTTTCCTGCCAGTTACAATAGCAATCCCTCTCCTTCTCTCATTTGGTCTTTTTCATGTTAAACTGCAACAGAATAAATAAGCAAATTCATGAATTAATTTTAAGATTTTAAACAATCTGTAGTACCCTATTGTTCTTCTAGTAGACATATTAATCCTGTTACTTATAAAAAGTCAACTTTGTATTATTTCCCCTTTGTGTTCAGGCTATACTGAAAGAGGATAAGGAGAGGGAGTATGATATAATCAGATCAGCTGTTCCATAGCACCTGCAGGCTATTTTCAGTATATAATTCCCTACTTGTTATGTAAACACTTTGAGTTTGAGTATTTCTTTTTGGCAATCAACGACACGCACTTGAGCTAGTGTTTCTAAGCAGTGTTGATCAAGCATAGGAGTACATTATGGTTCAATAAGATATTGCACTGCTACACTTGTCACTGTTATATCACATTATATTCATTCATTCTTTCATTTATGTATTCTTTCAATATTCACTTCTTCTGACATAGCCAGAAGCCATATCAGCCATATCTTTCTGAAATTATATTCAATTATATTCAGATCATCATTTTATTGTTCCTTATTATAGTATTATTCCATTTATTTTAACTTGATTACTGTTTTTTCCGTTTAGTTAATCCTGGCTTTCTGTTGGGTCTACATTCGGAAATTCCAAAGTCGTCAGGAGAGTGAAGTTGTTTCAACTATCACAGCAATATGTGCACTGGCCATTGCTTTGATAACGTCTGCACTTCTACCAGTGGATATATTCCTTGTTTCATTCATGAAGAATCCCAACGGTACCTATAAGGTTAGTATCTTTTCTGCTAACAATCAATTTGAGAAATGCTAATGACTTTTCCTGAGGCAGCCTTTAACTTTGCTTTTTAATTTTCTTAGATGGTGTGAATGTCGTTGTTGTCCAAACTAAAAGCTAAAAGCATTTCTTGGCCCATAATTTTTTACCAAGTCATTGCATTTGTTTCTATCTATTTGAAGATTCAGCAAAGCGTGTAATGATATTTTCATTTGAACAGCAGGTAATTTGTTGCTTCATCTGGGTTGTGAACTACTTTGATTGCTAAAGGGTATTTTTTTGTTTTTTTTACTATTTAGTCATGGCCACTTGACATAGGCTGCACACATTAACTCATCAGGAAGATAATCCCTCACTTACTTAATCAAACATGATTCTTAGTGATCTCTAGGTGATTACACTTTGTAATAAGATAAAAAATCAGTAAAGGGGGATGAAAGCAAGAGGTGGCTTTCCGATAAAATATAATAAGTGTAAAGGGAGAAATCAAAGTGTCATGAGAATGTTAACTTCTGATGGGAGAGATCATTTGAGCTTTTCTCAGTGCAGTGAGAATCCCTGACACTTCAGAAACAGGAATGACACAAACATTCTCCTTTAGATTGTTGCTCTTCAAAAACAATTACTGGTTTTTGATCTTTTTTGCAGATTTTCACAGTTTTTTTTCCAATTAGAGAATTCATGCTTAAAGTAAAATGCAGAAAATGCAATGATGGACAATTTCCCACACCTGTGCTACACATGAATAAAAATTGATTTAGGCGAAGGTCTGACTGCTATGAGTTGCCCCCCCCCCCATTGCTGTAGGTTTTGCATCATTCTCTATTTATGTCTGAATTCAGTTTGTGAACCTAGCTAAACAAAGGTGTCAGATCCCACATGTTTGCTAGTTTGGCATGACCTACCCCTTCCCAGGGTCTTGGGCTCATTCATTAACATGTATTGTGGTTTTTGTTTCCATCCTTTTCTTGAAAAGTTAAAATAAAAGATTATGGTAAACAAATAAATCATTGAATTAATACAGTAACCAGAAAATAAACTTCTCCCTCTGTGTTGGTTTCAATTATTACACTATACTTTATACTCGTGATTGTTTTTTCAATGGGTTTCTCATTGATCGTTATATTTTCATCATTTCCTTTACTGTTGAACTTAATTCCAATTTTAACCATAAACTTTTCCCTTGTTAACTTCCAGGAATGGGCAGCAAACAATGAGACAAGAGGGCAAATTGAAGACACTGTTCTTTATGGATATTACAGTAAGTATTCTTCATTCTTTTAATACCTGTCTATGTAGGTGCCCATGAAAAAAGTTAAGTGAATATTTTTGAACGAAACTAGGTCTAAACTAGAGAGGATTCTTTACTGCTGAACTTTGGAGAAATTAATATATCTATCTCTGGATTAATCCTTGTATTTGAATATTTTTATGGTGTTTATCTGTTTTGTGATTGCCTGTGTGCAACGTCATTCTCCTATGATTTTAACTCAATCTCCTCTTTCATATCATAGTAGTTCCAGTGCAATTTTAGTAACATCTGGGGTCTAACTCACTCACTTAATGAGTTAGCAGGCTAACTTTTGGATTTACACTGGTTCTTTGTTTTCCACAGTGGTGACTCCTTTTCACACAGGTTACATGTGCAGTAATTTGCACATCTTACCTGTTCTGGAGCAATTTCATTCAGACTGACATTTTAAGATATATTAAAATGTTTAAGATAGTGTATATTAAAAGCCCATACAATAGTTCACTGATTCTACAACATATTGTGGCCCTTTTGTTCTTTTTTTTTATAATACGTTTTACAAACAAAACAAAAACATGGCATTCAGATGAATGACACTAATTATACAAGGAACTAGAAATGGGCAGTGCTGTTGAAGTAATAGATAGTGAAAAGTCCTTTTCACAGGGTAATGTTAATGGATGGGTGGAGCAATTTGCTTTCCATGATGATGCAATGTTACAGAAATATCCAAGATTTACATTGCTTCCTGGCAAAATGCCCACAGTGACCATTAAAATGAATAAAATCTGTCTAAAAAGCAAGCAGTTTACATCAGTCAACTATAGCTGTCAATAAAAAAATCAAATTTATTGTAGCATATGAAGTATGCTGAAATGTTTTTCATTTCATGTCCAAAACTGACTTTTACAGTAGATTGAGCACATACAGTATACCTATCACTATTTTACTGGTGAACACGAGGTGAACTGTTTTCATGACTGTCATATGACAACACAATTTAGTATAATTACCCACTGTGTCTTAATGATGGACAGTGATGATCATATTCACTCTTGTTTTCATGCTATTTGAAGTTTACCAAAATGTATTTCTCATTGAATGTGCAGATGCTTATATTAAATAGTTTTCATACTGTTTCTTTGCACTTATTTTATAATTTATAATTTTAGTATTATTTAGTATTTTCTAAAGGTATATATTTGTATCATTTAAATGTGTTTTTATGTTCATAACATATTTTCTTTGTTGCACCTCACTATTTATGGTTCTGTAATAGCTTAATTTCCCCATGGGTACCAATAATTTCATCATATATTAAATATGCTGCTTCACATGTATTAATGTTGCATGTGATTGGCTATTTTTTACAAACTGTTCCTCCATGTGAAGACAGTCAGGACATGATAATCCGATGCTTACACAATAAATTGATAATCATGTTTATGAGACTGTTTTCTCAGGATTACTAAAGGGGTTGTGAAAACAGGTTATCAGAAAAAATACCCATTTATTATAGGTGATTGTTTTGGTGAGGTCAGTGTATATATCTATATATGTGTGTGTGTAAAATCTACTAAAATATTTCCAACATTTTGTTCAAAATAATGAACAGTCTTAGACAAATGTAAATATTTTTGGCATTCAGTGTTTCTCACCAAAATGCGTAACTCGTATCCTTAAAAGCCCCACATGCCCATGGTCCACCTACACATGTAATTTACTTTCACTTTGCCTTAGAAGACATTTTCTGCAGATTTTGTGATAACCACCCCTAATAGTTTTTCATTACACCCTTATCATATTTCTTGGTTCATGAAGTTTGGTTACCTCCTGTAACACCTGTATAGCTCAGCCTAACTTCAACCTGACTAGAGGTCTAACTAGTCAGAATAAGTGATCACATCACGCATAGCAGACATGTTGGTTGCACGCAGTCTCCACAAGACGGAGCTTTTGGGTCTTTGTCAGACCAGTTCTACGCATGTGAACCTGCGCCCAAAATAGAATAGGAGATGTACAAATGTAAACTTGTTGATGTCGCCATCTACAGCCAAGTAAGGTAATAGCTGTTGCAAATTTGGCACTTGTGCCACCTACAGGTCATTGAGTGTCACAGCAGATTTTACAGTTCACTCATTCATCACCAGTTAAGGTATATGATAAATAAAAATGAGATGTACCAACAGTCCAGATTGTGGCAGTAAAAAAAATGTAGCTACAATATTACTTTCCAAGACAATGGCTACCCAAAACTGTGCTTAAACTTTCATCAAGCTAGCCTTCACTTATTTCACTTGTTGTAATTGTCGCATTTAGCTTGCATTAAATGAAATTATAGTATTTTACTAGAACTGACATTTTGTTTTTGGCTTGTTGCATACTGTGTTGTATCATTAGTGTGTTTGTCAAGCATTCAGTCAGACATCTTGGGCTTATCTTGCCCAATTCTCTTGCTAGGAAGGAGGGCACGTCCAGTCCCCATGGATCGCTTCCTAATTCCAGTATTTGTGCGTGGTTGCAATTCATGGGGACAGTATCCAGGCTATTTGACTGATAAATTCCTAACTCAAAGCTATTAGTGCCACTGAAATTTCTTCATGATTGTCATATTAAAGGATAACACACGTTTGTTGTCTTTGATGATAGCAAATTCAGTCATGCCAAAGACACTAGATCATAAGTTGTCTAACAGATGCTGGCTTAAAGTGCCTGTTAGCAACACTGTTACGTACCGTCTGTTCCGAAATGCCAAATGCAAGGAAGACAAGCTGTCTCTTTGCCCAGACAGCCCAATCAAAGAAACCACTTCCACTGGTATAATGACATCAGAAAATCAGCTTTCACAGGATATGAACACAGCACATGAGTCCAGCATTCAGGAAGCCACAGTATATTGTCCCTTGGACACACAAATATGATTTCATACACAAAATTGATTTTTCTGTTAGTATCTATAGTTTGGATTAGACATCCCCTTAAATGGAAACTTTGCTTTATAGAGACTTAAAAAATGAATAATTCAGTAGGCTTAGTCTTTAAACCTGGGCCATGTCCTCTCAGTAATTTAATTCATTTAATGGCCTAACTGCTGAGAAACCATGTTCTTGGTGCAATAGTTACACTCAAGAAATTTGTTACACATCGAAGGAAAAGCTCATATAGTTGGTTTAGTAACTGCTTTAGTAGGTATATCTCTTATCTTAGAAAGCTTGAGAGTACATCTTAAGCCACAATCTCTATAATTGTTTTGAACGGTTGCTGAAGTTGGTGTTTCATGCGTCCCTTCATATCGTGGTCCCCATGTCTTTTTATAGACTTATTCCACATAAATACTTTTATTTTATATTGTATGTTAAGTAGGCATTATTGTCCAATATATAGTTTGATCATGCCATTCACAACACAAATTCAAAAATTTTTTCACATAGATTTTCTTATCTATTTTCTTAGCTGAAAAATTCTTAGACATATCAGGAGTATGCATTCTAGTAGCTAGGAGAGAGAAGCTTGAAAGAGTTAACTACTTGCCTCAAGCATGTATACTTGTGATCACAGCTCGGGGAGTGTGTGGTGCCGAATGAGCTACTTGCAAATTTGTTGTGCTTGTAACCTTTGGCTGTTGATAAGGAAGGTTGAGTGCTTGTAAAACTGCTTAAAATACAAAAATCTGAGCTTTGCGGGTTTGATTGATATTGTGCTCAGTCCCTCAGAGCATATTTTTGGAATCAAGTTATATTGCCTTTCAGATATTGCAAATGCATTCCAAACCTAGAGGTGCCAAATATTGACCCATCACTTATTTTGACATGTTCCTTAGCTCATTGCATTTGTTATGATAAAATTTGAAGCTGTTTCCTGCTGTACCAAAATTAATTTGACTATAGGTTGCACTCATATTTTGTGAGATTGTCACATATTGGCTGTGACTCCAGGCAGTGGCACAGGCCATTTAAAGTTCTCTACAATTGTTTTTCTAAAAAGTCAGATTGGATTTATGATGTATTTCTATGTGACTACACAATCTCTGCAGTGAATAGATGTTTGAGAAGATGACTGTATAAGAAGGCTGGGTGCTGACGCTGAGAAAAGTCATACAAAGTCATACTTTGTTGAAGGCTTCATCAATTGACTAAATATCAAAATATGATAAATCTAATTTTGGCTGCACAGTCCATTATACAACTGTGTTCTTGTTGTTTATTTAAAACTAGAGAGACTATTTCCTGTTTTTTTTTAAGGGGCATCACTTTATTATTTGCCAGTAGGTGGAGACCAAGCTCCATGTGTGTTTTATGCACAGCTTTCTTCCAAATCTAACTTTTAAGTTGAATTTTTCTTTAAGGCCATATTTGACAGCACTGTCCATTTGTCTCTTCACAAATGGAATAATTACTGGGTTGACATAGATGTTTCCTATTTCTTCCAGTGGAACATGTTTTTCTCCAAGTTAGATTGATTTGTATTCAGTGGTGATCACAGTTAAGAAGCCATGTGTATGTCAAGTGGTTTTAAGAACTGTGCATTATTTAGTTGAAATCACTTAATGGTGTCCCATAGCTGTCATTTGGTGAATTTCTGTCAGTTACTGGTTCAGAAATATGCAGATTTTTCTTTAGACACACATGTTTAATCAAACCTGTAATTGACATTGTGACCATTTCTGTGGCAGCTTTGAATCCACTTTTCTGCTGTATAATTACCCTGTGGAGGTTTACAAGCAGAGTGTTGTCATTGTGGTGAAATTATGGTGGGGTAATTATAATATAGCACCCATTGTTATTTTAATGGAGTTGTTACCTTTTAACCAGGGTTGTATTTTCCTTTTTTTTGGAATCCACACAATTATACAGAATCGTTGGTAGCGCAAGAGGTCATATTTATAGGTTATTTATTTTACACTCTTTTGTTCATTAAATTGCATTTGCGTTTATGTTAAAGGACTGTCAGGGGTGTGAAATCTCACTGTGGCTAAGAATCTTTTTCCCATGATGGCTGCATTCACAGTAACATCATAAGTAGGTCAAGTAAATGCATTTCAACTATGTTACATCTCAGACAGATATAAGCATGCAGTTATAAGTGTATGACTATAGTTTTCTGCATTACAAAGTGTTTTGCGTCTGACCAAAGATCTGACACCCATTGATAAAAAGATAATAGTTATATCAGAATGCACCTCTACTGCAAAAAGCTGAAAGTGAAAATAGTTTGTCAACATGTGTGAAATGTTACTTATTGTCTATTGAGAATAAATCCTGCTGTTGTTCACAAATTCTACAGTATAATATGAGATAAAGTGTACCTTCAACTTGACAAGGAGGATGAACATCTGTAACTGAAACACCCACTAACTTTAAATCCCAAATAGATTTTTGTGATCTTTGATGAACCCTAAGTTTGAAAGCCTAGCCTTTCAATCGCCAGCCTCTGTCCATTTATACATTTCCTTGGACTGCTCAGTAAGTCAAAGCAGTGGTGCATAAGACCCTTAAGCAACAGGGCAAAATACCCCTGGGCCCTTTAAATAAATCATTGGCTTTCTCTCTGCCTTTTTTTAATGCCATTTGTAGAAGAGCAGCTAGAGAGGATGCAACCCTCTTGTAAATACACTGCAAGAACTTTCTTTTTGTCTGTGATTCTTATCCACCTACATGGGCTGACAGAATTTTAGTGGAGAGTTGTAGCCTAGTACTTCCTTTAAGAGCATTCAGAAAACAAGGACATATCAGTTTTATTTTGGAGGGCTACTTCGTGTGGTACAGAGGGGCATTCTTAGTGAAGAAGTAAAGCGTGATAACAAACTGAGGGCAATTTTCTTACCTCTTTCTGCAAACATTGCATCCCATAGCTCTTCACTCATGCCCTTCTCTATCTTGAAATATTCAAAACAGGGATTCAGACATTTAGTCCATGGACAGCTTGAAGTTACCATTCAATGATATAAGTCTTGCAGACACTAGTCTGTCTGCATGCAATATTCTTACCTTGCAGTGACCAATTCTTCAAATCAAAACACTTACATATAGCACTTCATTAATAAGTAACAGCGCTGTCCAAACAAATACTCCATGTGAACTAAGAAGTTAAGTTGTTTTGACACAATGTGTAACTGACAAACAGAGGAAAACAGGATGCAGATGGTGATTAAGATCGTGGATTGTAATTGTACCCAAAATTATGACCTTTTTGCCAGATCGCCCACCGCTATTGCATGTTTTTTTAATTTCTTCTCATTTCAATTATGTGCTGCTAGTGAACATGTACCAAACATGCATTATGCTCCTGTATATCAAGGGGAGACCAGACCATGAAAAGGGACACGCAGTTAAAGGAAGACTCTAAATCTTTGCAATTTAGCATCGGGAAGATCTTTAGAGTTACTCTGGTTAAACCTCTAAAAAATTTCTTAAAATATTGATAATGTCTTGAATGATGAGAGCAATAATCCCACCAAATTTCATGAACATCCAACCAACTTTACCCTAACATGGTCCTCTGTTTGGGGGTGCTATGGAGCCAGTTTGCCACATCCTAGCCCCATCATTACATTTTTGATACTTTGACATTTTTAGCAGTCCTTGCATGTACCACTTTTCATAGATTGTTAAGCTTTCAAGCATTTTCATGAGTTTTCCAGCCTCCTAAACCCCTCAAAAAGCATTTTGCAGCAGAATAATAATAACAATCTCTACAAAAACAATAGCTTCCTTGCACCTTTGGTGCTGGGGACTGTTCTGACCCTGGCACCCTTGGTGCTTGGGCCCTAAAAATATGACAACAAACTGTTTCACTTTGTAACAGTTCATTGTAAAGCAACTGGCAACAAACTACAAAATTCTACACCCAGAATTAGCATCTGCAACACAACATATGTTATGCTTATATTACATATAAATTTGATGTTCTATTTTTAAGTAATATGTTTAATAAGAAACACAGTGTGATGTAATAGTTATGCTATTTAATGTTTCCAGAGTCAGCTGCCAGGTAGAACCAGCTTCCTTTTTTCCCCACTATGGGTTACATCTGGACAGCGTTGAGCTGTCCAAATGTTTGTGTTATTACTGTTATACATGACTTTGCCATGACAGAGATTACGCCTAGGTTCTCACTGTGTGAAAGTTTCAGCCCTGCACTTTCATGGTTGTATACTTATTGTAAACATTTTTGGAGTCAATAAAGCAATTTTGAAATGATCACATTAAGAAATTATTATTTGGATTAAATACATTTTTCTTATATTTTATCATACTTCTCTTTGACCTCAAAGCTAAACTTGAAGAATGACAAAAACAAACTCAGCAGTGAGCCTTGATACTCCATCAGTTATTTTATCTTACATGTTAGCAAACATCTATTTGTTCACATATCCAGCAGAAACAGAGAAACATAGCCATCAAATCAGAGTCCTTCATGCTGTCAAATCTAAGTCAAATGTTCGCAATTGTTTTATCCCAGGGTTACCTGCCCTAAAAATGGTGCCTCCCTTGATGTTTACAGGAAATGAGAGTGCAAGCTCGCAGTGTCATACCTTTCAGCAAGTGTTTGTACAGACAGATATTTTCATCAGTCTCTGGAGTCCTTTGTCACAGACAATGAGAAATCTCCCCTGGCATTTAATTTTCACATAATGTGTAATACATTTTGTCCATCTGCAAGGGACCAGAGTCCAGGTGCTAATGCCCCTGTGGAGAGCCACAGTAAGGTGAGGACAAGGGTCTAATGTTTCTCATCAAGCATTACATTGTGCTGGGAATGGAAATACTAGTACTGCTCTGAATGATAATTGATAAGTGATAATAGATAATCGTTGTAAATTGGCACAGATACTTAGTAAAACATAAATAGGTAAATACCTATTGCTTGTGTCATCACAGTTTGCAAGCTGCCACACACTTGTTAGACTGTGGACTATTATAGCTACATGTACTTCTGCCAATCCTCCAAAAAATATGTTTCTTTTATTTTACATTTTTTGCTTCTCCCGTGAGTACATTTGAGTATATACTATGTAAAGGGTTCAGGAAGGACATTTAATTATTTAGTCCGCTGCTCTCTGTCAGGGGGATAAATGTGTTAAACTTTTATTCTTGGTGAGGCATTCTTCCCAGTAGAAGATCTGCTTAGAGAGTAATTGATGATACATGGTAATGCAGTATGACCTATTCTCTCAGTATGTTAATATTCATGGTGTTATGATTAATTTTACCCATTGCTTTAACCCACAAGCATATGCCAGAGGCTGCATACTGTGCATGGCTTGCATTTATTGGCTCCTGGCATCATCCTAAACTTAGTTTGTCTGGCTGTAAATGAGTGTAAATGGATACCTTAGCGGAGCAATGAGCATGTGTTTATTGAAAGTAATGCCCTGTCACAATCACAGCTGGCAAAAAGGAAATCACTATAACAGTGACATCCATTTGTCTGCTGCAGAAAGAGCATTTTGTGAATTATAGTCCATTTCAGAAGGAGGCATGTTTGTAATTACTTGAGGCCATACAGTCTTTACTGATGTGGAACAGTTGTTTTCCACATGTACAGTAAAAGCTGAAGTGTGACACTGATGTTTTGGATCAAATGGCTATCAGGTGCAAGTGTGACCATAAGGGCACTGTGTAGGGCTTGTATGTAGTTGTTGTTTCTTATGTATAGGCCTGAATCTCTATTTTCCATTAATGGTTTAATTCTATTTTTCATTTGTTTTGAAATTTGGTGACTTTGAATCAAGGCTTAACTAAGCACTACTGCTTTGTAAAACTTCTATTCAATATTTGGGGGAAAAAAAGTGAAATAGATGTGGTCATGGTAAGCTGTTTGTCGTCCTGCGCATTTATTTTTAGTTGGCATCACAATATGACTTGTGCTAATGATTCACATTATCACCTGAAGGAGGCATTGAGCTATGTTTTGGTGATCACATCTTCATGGCATGCTTTTCTTTGAGTTATTTTGGAGTTGTCTGGCTTCCTCCACCAACATCCATTTGCTGCTGAAAGAAAAGCCCATAGCCTGAAATAGCATCTCTCTATTTAAGTGTTTTTGCCTCACCTCCATTCTATGAATTCCTAATGCGTTTAGTGTTGGTCTTTTCTCTGAAAAGCTGCTTGTACAGGAAGAACCAAACAAACAAAAAAGACTTGGATGAGAGTATAGCGAGTTCTTTCACCAAGGACAGATGTATTGCATCCACTTCATACAGGAGGTCACCGGCTTTAGTGAATGAAAATATTTTCTGATGCAGATTGTTTTTCCTATTGGAATGGGCAACATTAAAATGGAACTGATCATTACCTGCACTGTGAGTTTTACCCAAAGCAATGTTAAATATACCAACAGCAGAAGACTAAGGTGTTCAAATACAAAATGCACCTCTAATTGAAATTATTGTTTAGTGCTCTGGGTGACAATCTGAAAAGACAGCACTGTTTTTAGTTTACTCAGAACACGCCCAGTGGTGTTATTCACAGGCTTTTACATGTAGCACTCTTAATAGAGAGGACACCTGTATAAATGAATTGTTGCTTTAACTGTTAACAGTTGTTATAGTGTGGTTTTGGTCCACTTATAATCCAAAGATGAAGTACAATATATTTAACCTATAAATAAAAGGAAGTCTTGTCAACAATGATCAGACCATTTTAAACCCATTGGTTAACATTGCAAAAAATTAATATATAACTTCTTGGTTGATAACACAAACATGCCAAATTAAAGAGAACAAACTACTAAACTTCAGCTTTCTTTTCTTTTTCCAGTTTTTGATGAGATTTCTGAGGAAACTTCATTGATGCTACTGCTAAATATAAGCGTTCATAATTTGCAGCGAACGTTTCTGGTTAGATAATGACACACATATACACTATAGTCCTATACGCTATTGTTGTGCATACACTGTATCTCTTGGTCTTTGAAAGAAAACGAGACCAAGGAAGTCTGTGAAATGTTAACGATTAGTGAGCTCTTACTCAGTGTGGTGTGTGCATGCGTCATTACTATTACAAATAAATTGAATGGCTGTTAAAAAAAGTATCATATAAGGTTAGGGTTGAGTATTGTATAGTATGTTTTTAGATTATGAAAATCCTAAGTATTACAACCTCAAGAAAATGGGAAGATAATTCTCTTTCTTGTATCACATAAGACCTTCGTAAGAGGGATACAGTACTTTGCTTAACAAACCAATTCAGTGACTTTTAAATTCATAGAGCTGTGCAAAGTGAGACTTGATTGCTTAATGGACCTCTCATGCACGTCATTGTTCAAAACATGACATTCATAACTGCCTGCTGGGCTGAAATGCCTACTGTACATTTCCTACCTCTGATGGACCGACCCCCAAGCTTTCTTAGGAATCATTTCTTTAAAATGTGTACTGAAGTTGCTCCCCTCCACAAGCCCGCGAGCATGCTTTTAACAGGAATTATTGGTTTAAAATGATTAAAAACATTCCTCCTTGAAATCATTACTCCGAGGCCCCATATGAGGAAAGAGGAGTTATCTGAGCACAGGAAAGGAATTTCAGTAGGAAAGTGAGCAGAGAGCGCAATTAAAAACAATAAGCAGAAAAAAGAAAGCATTTTCCATTGATGGAAGGATTAACATCTGATGAAATCCTGCCATATCATGGGACCTCATTGATGCTCAGCAGTTATTTTTCATTTGAGATGTGGTTGTATTTTGTTGATACCTTTTTTAATGCCTCCGCCGGCGACAGCCATGGCCTGTGGCATTTTTTCTTGGCTGTCCGTCTGTCCATCCCATTCTCGTGAATGTGATTGAGGAAATTTCTGAGGCAGTAATTGTAGTTTTTTGCTTTGTGCTGGGACAATTTTTCAGTTGCACTTTAATGTAACATAAGCCCCATATATATATATATATTATATATATATATATATATATTTATTTATTTATTTATTTACTTACAGTCAAATTACAAGACAACCAGAGATGCTATGCAGTATGTTGTCAGGAGACAAATTGGAAAAATAAATTAAATAAATTGCATTTTGAAGGAGGGAAAATGACAAATTTGGGTGTACTATTACAGATTTTTAATCATGAATGTCAGAATGTAAGTTATGTTTGATGTGGTATGATTGTTTCTTGATAATTTCATAAGAGATCCCTGCCCTAGATGTGCCATTAGAGTTTTTAAGGAATGGGGTCATGTCTTCTCAGAAATTTTTTGGGTTCTTACTATCTGTCACTGCTAAATGAATTATAATTGAGGTGATGTAAAAACAGTTTTCTTGAAATGGCATTCAGAAAGCCAACAGCTGGCTGGCATATTTGAATTTTCACAACTACTGTTTTTCATAAATGAATGGTTTGGAGGTCTGCTTAAGGCATACAGAAAGTAACATAAGTTGCAAATCTGAATTCAAAACATTATATTTGTACTATGAACTGTACTGCACTTTGCACAAATGCACTGCAATATTTTATCATTTTATTTCTTGATAGAGGTCACCACAGTGTGTGCTGGGATGATCATGTTTATCAATATTAGGCACAAAAAGATGACTAATGCATGGATTTCATTGCTTTTTTGTATCCATATAGCACTCTACTCCATCATTCTATTCTGTGTCTTCCTATGGATCCCCTTCGTTTATTTCTACTATGAAGAAAGGGATGACGACAATGGGAACAAATGCTCGGTAAGAATGCACCTTTCTTCTACACACAGCACTGTAGCCAGCGTAGATGCAGTGCTGAGGAATTCAAATTTTATTCAGGTGATTCAGGGTGGCTGACCAATATGCTAATGCAGAAAATGCCTGAAGTCATTTCAGTTGAACCTCCAAGCCTTCTGGAGGCAACATGAACCCATTTGTTTGCACACATTTTAACATTTTACATGACCAACAATGAAAGCAAATATTCAGCCTTTCATTTTTATGTACCTGAATCTTTTTCCTCAGCTTCTTTGTGCACTGCACCAATCTTCACAGTACGCCATTTCAATTCAGGTTTTATCAGTACAATGCATTCTAGATTATTTGTTTCTTTCATAAATGTTTTTGTCTTGATGCTTTAATGTTTTGTCAGTGTGTTGTCCCCTGGTTCTGAAAAAATTACATACATTTTCACCTATATAATGAAAAATGAAATACATTTAAAACTTCAAACAGAAAAAAAATCAAATTTCCTGAAAAACTGAAACTAATTAATCAATATTCTCTTTTTACATTAGGTAAAAACTATCACTATCTATGCTTTAATGCTGTTTGTCCATTCAGCTGTACCTATTTATGTAGATTTTTTTGATGATAGCAGCTGACTGATCTGTCAAGCCCTACTGTTGACTTGTTTTACTGCGTCTTATGCAGTTATGAACTTGCAGTGCTTGTTCTCAAAATCCAGTTACCGGTTTTAAAAGATATCATGTAGATTTTTCGACCGCTTGTGGTGCTCTTGAGGGAATTGTTGTATTCCTGTATTCTGCCGTCATGCACTAACAGGACACACATGCTCACCATGATCACAAAGGTGACATTTCTGCTGACTGCGGAGGGCAGCAAGTAATGCCTATCGACAGGTTGCGGACATAATGTACCGTAAAAATGAGAGGAGCATTGCTGTAAAAAAAAAAAAAAAAGTAGGTTTCAAGTCATTAAAAAAGGCTTAACAAATGTTTTATTAGATAGGATATGCATTTGACTTTTATTTAAGGCCTGGAATATACAGAAGATGATATCTAAAAAAAAAATCTAAATTAGCTAGGCAAACTGAAAAATAGAAAAAAAGATCAGAATAAGTTAATATTTATATGACATTTTGTGTCAGAAAAAGTCACTCTGTCAAACCTTTGCACCACTGCATTCTTACTATAAATTATAATCTCCATATTCTCACCTGAAATTTTGCAAAATTTGAAATCCCTATCTTTAGAGGTGCTTTCAGTGAGTGATGTACCAAACACCAGCTATCACATAGTGCCTTTTCTCCCTTCCATGTGTCAGTTTTGAGCTGACAGAGGCACTTTCTCTCACAGACAGGGAGGTCTTTTGTACTGTTACTTTAAAAGCACCTTGAATAGCACTGGGAGTGACATGTTATCTCTGCTAGGTCAAACTGGATCTACACTGACTCTATATAGCTCTCACTCACCATAGTCCTTAGCTAAATAGAGTATGACCCCCTTCCCTCACTCACAATGAATAATAATTTTCACTTCATGGCCGTGATTGACCAGTTTAATTTTTTTCTTTTATTACAGCAAGTGAAAAACGCTCTGAAGTACACAATTGGATTTGCCATTGTCTGCGTGGTTCTCCTATTAATTGGGTAAGTTGGAGACATGGATGGCCTCTTCTTCTGCTTCACTACACGATAGATAAGGGGTGTGTGGATGTATCATTGTAGTTAGTAAGAGGACGGCCCCTTCAAACAGTTGCAGTGCCATTTGTCTGCCCATGTTAAGCCATTCAAGAAAAAGACTGTATATCCCTTACAAAATATAGACCTATAGTATCTTTTGATTTTGTATTAAATTTTTCCATTAAATTTCTTGCATTTGGCCTATGTACAAAGTACATGTGGAGAGAATATTTTTTGTGATTTTTGTGACATTCTACATCGTATCTACAAATCTACAATGATTCCCATTCTCAGCCATGTCCATTTTATACTGAAGTTACCTGAAGTTTTAGTAGCACCTGTGTGTTCAGTAGCACCTGCACAACATAATAGATTTCCTTTGCAGCAATGACAGCAACACGTCTGCAGTTCAACCTATACGATTTAATGTGCTCTCTCAACCATTAAATGGTGAACTAGAGGAAAGCTTACCTGGTTTGGGAAAATAAAGGACACATGACGATACTTTGGAAGTTAGGCCTTTTTATAGACTGAAGCAATTTAGCCCTTCTTTTACCTCATGAACTGGGACTGCTGCTGCTTTGGTCTGGCAATTGTTGCTTTGATTTTCAACAACATGATGGCTTTTATCCCAGACTGCTTTTCTGATACTGAGAAACATAATGGCTTTTTTAGGTGACTGCTCACTCAGTAGGTCTGTGCTTGATGTCACTTGGCGTTTGTTTGTTGTTTTGTAGCCAGAAAGGTGTTTAACTCCTTAAATGGCCCCTGATCTTTTCGATTTTTTTTTTCCACTTGCGAACGCAGATAACTTTATCTTAACAAGTCATTCAGTCACATATAAGATTTTTTTAAGACTAATTTTTTGTATTAGTCCAAAGAAAATTGATTAGTGCTTTTAAAAAGTCCGGGTGATAGCTCCTCAATCTAGGCGCCACCCAAGAAAATTTCTTGCCACATTTACTGTAACACATTTACTGAGATTATGTGCCTACTTGTGCCAATTTCAAAATACTCTACATTTTATTTGAGAGCCAGTGAACGATGCCCATTTTTTTGGTGATGAGGGACCTTAAACTTGTGTGGAGCTTGACTGCAGTATTCTACACCAACTGGAGCCAGGCCTCAGAAAATGGACAAAAACAGGAAAACAAAGCTTGAACACTATTCAAGATAAACAGACAAAAGCATGAATACCTCTTAATTTTCGCGTGTTTCTGAGGATACCTTTTTAGAGTTAAGTTGGAGAAAGTAATGTCCTTCCTGCAGACACAGTTGTGTGGAGCTGGGTAAGGGTGAAGGTCCTTTTGATGAGGTGCTTTTTTTCTTTAAAATGAAAAATTACACATAACATGACCGAAGGGAAGCACATGCACATGAAAAAGATTAAGTGCAAGTGTGGACCCCTGGGGATATCCACATGATACTGAGGCCTGAATTTTGTTTTTTTGCATATGAGGCAAAGGGAAGTCGGAGATGGTGATCTGATGTCTTTCGCCTCTCCCTGTTGAAGTTTTTAAAAAAAATTTTGGACTAATTTTTTTTCTACAAGAATCCTGGTAGATCTGTAAAGCAGCATATTTCATTTGATTTTTTTAGACTCTAGATACTATGAAGGTTTCTGGCCTTTTTATCTGTTATCTGCCAGGAAGGATTAATGATCATTGGAAAAGGATTTCATGAATGGAATGGAATCAAATTCTGTACCAGAATTGAGCATCCATACTGTTGACCCTTTCCATACATTTTATTGCATAAAAACACACTGGTAGAAAAGCTGTTGTGCTAACAAAATGTTTTTAATTTTTCCTGCTGTTTAGATACAACTTTTATATTTATATATGCTATATATACTGCAGGAACCAGGGTATAAATTTAGTTCCGGGTTAATTGATCGACCAATGTGAGGTATGAGTCTAAATGGCTTAATGTGAATTGGAGAACTGATTAATTTAATTAGGAGCTCACATGAAGTGAGGGAACTTATTAAAATAAACAAAAAATTTTTATGGAAATGCAGGTTTAAAGGTGAAAACATCTGTCTTATTGGTAGATGATCATATACGATACCTTTATGGGCACAAATATCAAAAAGGTTTGTGCAAAGAAGTTCTGAAGTCACTCAGCACTCATGAAAGACGTGGTTAATAGTACTCAGTATGGAAGGATCTAAAATTTTAGAATTTATGGATTTTTTTTTTTTTTTTCTGTTTCTTTATTTCTTTCCAAAATAAATTGAAAAGGATAGGAAGGGGTGCAGAGATTAGAAGACTGTCCATGGTGTTAAGAATAGCAATTAATGCAGTTTTGACGATGCATGGTTGCACATTTCAAGATCCTTTTTTTTTTTAATATGATTTGCAAGATCTTCACAGTGAGCAAATATAATATGCACACACATAAATACCAATAATACATTAGACAAGAGAAATCTAAAATGAGAAAAAAAATCATACAGTTTAAAGAAAGGGAAAATGCAGACAAGTGAAAAAACAGACATTTACCTTTGAGCTTAGACATGTTGTTGCTGGAGTGGAGAACACACTGTGAAAGCTCCTTTTCCTATTTCTGTCTGAACATTAAGCAGTAGAGGACATAAACGATCTCTGCAGTGGTATACAGATGTTAGACCAGAAGTTGTTAAAATTGAAGGTTTTTTCAAAATAATCTGTACTGTCATTGTTTTCCAACAGAAATAGCAGCAGTATATCTTTCTGTCTTCTTTCTGTATTTCTCTGTCCCTCTTGCCATCTTTCAGCAACAGCAATGACATTGGTAGTGTTTCACATTTTTCTGTGGTGAAATGAATAAACAGCATGATTTTTTTCTTTATTTTCCTTTATGTGCGGATTATGTGTGTGGGTTGTAGAGAAAATGCATACAGCTTTTGCAGAAACCATGAAACTAAACAAACTAAAGACTGAAGACTTAAGCATATTGTGTACTGGGGACAGTGACAGCCTGGAAGTAACCTAATGCATTTTACCTTACTTCAACTGAATTATTGTTTCATTGCTTTCAGAGCCTTCGTTCCACTCGAGGCCCCACCTGGCCAGAATTCCACTCAATGGGAGAAAGTACAATACCTTTTTGAGGAGCTTGGGAGTAGTCGTAAGTATAGCCTCCTTAGAAAATACTGTTACTTTCAACTTGGGTACTATTTTTATAGCTGTTGCCATGACTATCAGATTTTATTTTCTTTGTTTGTTTTTAATTTTATTTCATTCATTTCACCCTTCTCCCTCATTATTCATATTCATAACTCCCTTGATCCATGGCCACACCTACTGCATATCCATGGCTGCATCCATTGCTCCTATCCATTTGTCACAGTGTATACTTTACTGCTCTCTATTATCATCTTTCTACTATTCAGCATTGATCAATGTAAAGTCTAATGGTCTGTTTAGGCAGAATGGGCAGCAAATTTTGGATGTGGTGTAACTGCAGGCAAAAGAAATTAGTCTCAAGATAGCACAAATTTAACGAAAAAAAATTACACTCATTCTGAATCTTTATGACACTACTGTACAAACATATAGAGGTTGGTAAATTCTGAAGTTTCTCCCTTTTTTGCTTCTTATAGAAGACCAGGTAATGGAGGTTGGCATGCTTTGAATTACTACAATGCTTCTTAGGGTCAAAGTGTTTTAAATGGACATAATTTGCTCATGTTGGTGAGCCTAGATGCTGAATGATTAGTAGGGCAGATTATACTGTTTTAGCCATACAGGAACAAATTGGAATGCATCACAGTTGATGAGGCCCAAATTACAGTAATTGGCAACAAAATTTTTTGATTGTATAGTGATTTTAAAAGCACAAACAACTTTGTAAATGGATATACAAGGTGAAATTTTCTCTTGGCACATCTTTACTCAGGTGTAATGAATCTTGATTGAATCCACATCACAGTATTGGATCAATTAATTTTTTTATGTATGTAAATACATGTATGATAATAGGGAAACCTGGTATATCATACCTTTATTTTATAAGTATTCATGTTGATTTGAATATAGTTCCGCCTACATCTTCCATGATTTGATTGATGATTATATTAATTTGATTGATTCGATTTAATTATATTGGGGCAATCTCATGACCACTCAACCCACCTCTGTATTGACATAAACAGCTTCCAGTTTATCCTAGAAACTCCTTTTTCATAATATGATATTCCCAGCCGTTACTGTCCACTCCTTTTCCAACTCCCTTTGTGGAGTCACTCTTCGATTCACTTCTCCAGAAAGTCCTTGTTAAATAACTCAGTTACTGTATATATAAATGTTTCAGAATCAGTGACTTTATAGCCTAAAAATCAATGTAGCATGCAACAAGAAATTAAATTTCCCAGTTAAAATAATCTTTTATTGATTGTTCACTTTGTGATCCCAGCACTGTGAACATCCCCTCCTTGGACATCTTCACTTGTTGAATGGAGCATTGCCTGTGCCTGTGCTTATACTCATGCTAATGCAGAAACTTTGCCAAATATGGACTCCTAACAGTCCTCTGGCCTTTTGCCATCTGGGGATCACGGAGGAAGTTGAACCATCTGCCTCTCTTCACAATAGTGGACCCCTACATGCTCCCCCTAGCCTTCCTCCCTTGGCACAGGAGGAAATTGCTCGGCTGCTAAGGAGGAAATGTGAGGATCATCCCTTTTCTAATCCCCATGTCTTCTCTCTCCAGATGGGAGGTTAATTGTGTAAAGGAACAGCACTTTTGCCACATAACCCTGCTGACTGTTTTGCAGTGACTGTTCATTAAGTCCACTACATCTTTAATGGTTCCAACATTACATTTGTTACAATGCTCCGGTGATGCCAAGATCAGTAGCTGCTAATGTTGGTATTCAAGACCATACAGTACAATCTTGCCTCAAGGGGGAATGGAGTGAGTGGGAGGCCAGCGTTAACTAGGAAGAGCACTTCGGCAAAATTTCTAACACTTAACTTTTCCTGCCTATTCTTATTATCGGTGAGAAAAGAACAAAAAAACCCGCACTGACCCTGACATACACATACACACATATATCCACTCTTAACCATAGCAGTTATAGTAACTATTTCATACTTGTTCCATTGTCTGACAACAGAGACAGAAAAACATATGAATTCGAACAACTTTATTGGAAGTTTGGCTGTATTGAAATACTGTGTGTGTGAGCACAGAGAGTAGGAGGGATGCAAACAGATAAAGGGCTGAAACCAGCTGACACTTGGTAGAATGCAAATACAACACGATAACATCATGAATATGCTAATTGGAGTATTGCGTCATTTATAGACATTTAGACCCTTTTCAGACCTGCCATTAACATGCGTCTCAAGTGATCCGATCACAATCGGACAGCTCCAAGTGCAGGTGTGAACGCACCCAAGATGCATTGAGGATGCATTTGAGATCCGATCACTCAGACGTGGTCTGTGTTACATATAGCCTCTTTCTTTTAGCAGTGTGAACACAAATCCATCCTGAGCCACATTGAAGAACTTCCTACTCTACTGACCTCTTCTGCCACAGTCTAATTCGTCCCGCCACAGATTCATAATGAACCGAAAATATTTTACTATTTCAAATGGCTAAAGCCTTATTTCATTGTAGAGCTGTGCGCAGTGCAGTGATTTGCTCAGCCCATTGTTGCCCCTCTCCCTTTCTCTCTTTCTTTGTCTCTCTCGCTCTCTGTCACACACAAGCACACAAACACACTGACAACAGACCCGTCTGTCACAGACTGGCTAAAAACAACAACGCATATGTGTTTATTTGCATATAGAGCTGTGGAAATGAGATCCGATCACAAGTGGTCACTCGAGACACATGTGGAGATGCATTTTAATGCCCGGTGTGAACTGACGTACTTAGAGCTGTCCACTTGTGATTGGATCACTCGAAGCGCATGTTAATGCCAAGTGTGAACAGGGCCTTAGTGACTTTTCAAGCAGGCTTTTGCTGCTTTCTATTGAAAGTAGTTGTTAACAGCAGTTCAGTGCTTTTCAACTATGTCCTCAATTTTGCACATTGACTATACAAGTTCAACCATACACTAGTTTTTGACCTAGTCTTGTTTTAATTCAATTAGACCATAGGGATTTTTTTGGTAACCCTTTCTGTACAGAGTTCATTGTCAAAGTTGTTTTGGTAACTGAGCTAACTATAAAATAGCATGGGTAAAAATAGAGGCTATCATTTTTTTAAATTTATTTGAGGCCTCAGTTGACAGATTCATGGTGAGGGAGTAGGAGTGATGCTGTTGATCTCATCTTGATTGATCTTTTGACATTTTCTGCCGTCCCTCAAGTTTGCGATAGTGCTTTATCTATATTAGCATGGTGTCCCTCAACTGTGGGATTGAAGCCATGCTATGCCCAAAATACCTTCTTTAACACAAACTATTATCTGACCCCATTCCCCAAATTATCTGACTTTTTCAGTTTTACCCATGCAAAGGAAAAAACAACCATAAAAACAAGCCCCTATATGCTGTATGGCAGTATGTGGTTGTGCATTATACTAAATTGCACCCCTTGAACATACAGCAACTTCCAACTCCCTTTTGATGATCCTGTCATTACACAGAAGTAGGGTGCCAGGGCTAAAGGAGCTCCTTAATGAACTCCTTTCTGTACAGTTCTCATGCATGCACACAAGCCTGAAGGGCTATATGCAGGATGAGATAAGAGCTACCTCATTCCATTGCTGTAGGAATCAAAGCTGTACAGATGTGGAAGCACCAACGATAATAGACAATATTCCCTCTGTTTAATCCCCAGAAAATCTGCTCAAGAAACCGAGAAGAGTGGCAGCAAACATCTATCCTTTGCTTTGTGTAGAGTTCATGAACAGAATGTTCTCCATGCAGAACATGGAGCTATTGTCTATTTTACCAAGCTTGCCCCTAAACAAAGGTAGCGAAATCGCAATGAAACACTCGGGAATAGGAAACATGTATTCAAATGTTAATGTTCAGCCCAGCTGTCAGACTTCAAAGTTTTCTTTTTGCATACAATACAATAGGGAGCAGGTATATAATTTATCTCAATTTTCCACCTCTTTGTCCTGCTGCTTGTGAAATGCCTCTAAAAGAAAGTGATAAATGTTATAAACAGCACAATTCATACATGCCCTGAATACTGACTTAATTTTGCCAATCAAATGCCACTGTCAAGGAGAAAAGCAAGCAGAGACCCACCCATGCCCGTGTTGACAGGTGGGCTGGGCACTATGAAGTTGCTGCTGAGAGGATGTGGGATATCTATAAAGGGACAACTGTGTAGCTTTTTACATGGAACCCTACGACAGGTGGGATCTTGACAGGGGAGAGAGGCAATCAGTCTCTTCATCAATCGCTGTCTTCTCACTCCAGCTCTGACAGCTGGTGTGACACCTACTGTTGCCCTTGCCTGATGGGTGGTCCCCTTTCTCCCTCAATCAGAGGTGACACACATCAACTCAACCTACATACATTGAAAGATCCAGCTGTTTAAACACTGTAGGTAATCAGTGTATGAAATGACAGTGAATACATAAAATGGTGACCAGATGTGTCTCCAGAGGAAGACTTTGCTATGGTGTATTCATTAAAAGCATATATTAAATCCAAGAGTACCAAAATAACAACATGGTGCATTGTCCTTGTCCATGTGAATAACATTCTTCTCAATTCCCTTCAAGGGAATAAATTCCCTGAATTGTCCCTTGAAGAACATAAGCACACAAACGCATCCTTGCAGTTCGAGATGTGGGCTCTGTTCTTGAAGTGTGTAGTCGGTTAAGATACAAAACATTCAATTTTAAAATTTCTTTCAACTGGACTTTTGTAATGCTGATTTGATGCATTTTCTCACAATGATTCCTTGGGCTTCATTGCCATCACTGCAACCATTTTAAAGAGGTACTCCAGTAATTTGGTATTGCAAGTCCACAAGGTTGGTGAACTTACGAAAGACAGATTTAAAATAGATGAATCAAAATGAAAGCAGGAAATAGTAACATATTCTCATTTAGTCTCTAGTATGGTAGTGTGCTAGGTCCATCTATTCCCAGTTTCTAATGGAGGTTCTATAAAAAATGTATTGTCTCCAAGCCACAGCTGTTATATCCTAATAACATCATTAAGATTATGTCCTCGGTCCTGACAAAGCTTCTCTCGATCCACAGAAGACTTTTTACAACTGTTTTTTACAGGCAGAGTAGTACTCCACATGAAGAGTAAACTGACCGTATTTGTGTAATCAGTGGAGTTCTCCACCTCTTTTCAAAAACAATGTCCCTGTTACTTACGATAATTCAACTACATTTACTAGCATATAGAATAAAGTGGTGAAAGATTTTTGCAAATCAAACAAGATTGAAGAAGAGAATTCAGATATGAGTTGACTGAGGAACGGTGGCTAACATTAGTTTGCTAATTTGTATTTTGCATCCTGTTCCTTCCTGTGTACCAGCTTAGGTTTGGTAAGAGCTGCTCTGGCTCTGTATATGACAGTAGTTTTCCCACCAAGACACACAGTACTCCTGTTGCTTTTGAAATATTTGCACTGCACAGTGGGGGTTTCTTCAGCAAACTAGATTATGTCAAACAGCTTTTATGAAATTTTCCCTCTGGATTGTCTACAAAAGTATGGTAATGCCATTTCAGAAGCATCTGTAAAATATTCAAAGAAATTTAGATGCAATTTTACTCATGTTCATAAAGCCTCTGTAATGGGGTCTGAATGCTGGAAACATTTTGGCTGTCAGTGTTGAGTTTGAATAGCAAACGCATGACTGAAATACTATTGAAGTGCAAACACGAAAGCCAGCTCTTGATAGTTTGCACGTGTCAAAGAGTCCATTGATGTTTCTTTCAGAGGTCAAGGTCAAATCTCTAATGGCTTTCCTGTCTTTCCTTCTGCAGATGGTCTACCTGCTCTGTCTTTCTCCATCAGCACCTTGACCTTGATTGGCATGTTGGCAGTGATCACTTACACGGTGAGTTGGGACCTGAGACAAGTGGATGATGATGTTCATGTGTTCAGCACACTAATTAAGACAATCATCCTCTGAGATGTTTTCCAGATCTTTCCAGCCCTGTGGCTTAATAGTACCTATTGTTATTGAGACATCTGACAAAATATGTTTTGAGGAATGAAGAAAGAATTTTCATCTTGTCAGATTTACCCATCATGATTTTTCACTTTATAATAACATGGTTGATAATTCATGGTTTCGTAAAATATTCTTTGAGCTGCTGTGCAGTTTATCAAAGTTTTTAAAGTACAAATGGTTTCCCATCTTTTTGGTTGGGATGTACCTAGTGATGGAGTGGCCTTTCAGTATTAGTAATGCCTTGTGATTTTAGAGCTCTGGCATTCAATTGCTCAAATTGCTCAGACTGCTGTCTTTCAGCTGAGCACCCGAGACTTTTGCATGATGTATGTGCACCCTTCTCCGGCTTATCAACCACTTATCTGCTGTCTATTTATATATATATAGATCTACCTCAGTGTCCATTAATATATGCCTATATTTTGATTCCCTCAGCATTCTGCAGTTTTTCATTTTTTCCTAGATCAGGAAAATTGACTGTGCTGTAACACTTGTTAATGCTGTCCATTTTTCATAGCCGCTATCTTGGTAACTAGACTGTGAATATTCCCTGGTGGTGGTGCTGGTGTAAGGATGGGAGTAGTGCCTACTGGGGAAAAATACAAAAAACTCCTCCGGTATCAACCCAGGGAGTGAGAGTAAAAGTGACAGCCAACCCCAATCTATCCAGTTTCTGTTGAGCTCAAAGAGTCCTATTTGACAAATTACACAACAATTGAATGTGGAGCTCTAATGAATAATACACAACCCAGTCAAGTAAGTTGTGGAACTAATCTCCCTTTAGGACATATAATCCATCTCAGATGGGATTTTATCCACTGTTCTCTCACTTTGCTTCTCACGTTTCTCTAAAGAGTGAATAATTACCTAGTACATTTTGAGGATGGAAGTGTGCTTAGATTTGCACTGACCCCATGTTGATATGGACTCTGTGAATGCCCTGTGGAAAGCAAAACTCCCAGCGTGTTTTTGTTTTTGATGTTTCTTGTTTTGATGAAGTCAATCAAAGAAATCAGGCCTTTGGGCGACAAACAGCAACTGCCCCTCCTTTTTTTATTCTCGCACACATAAATTCAGAAGCTCTTTTTATCTCACTTTTTTTATCCCTTCATTCACTTTGTTTGCGCTCCACTCTCACTTCTATGTGCAAGCGGCAAAATTTGGTGGCAACCCACCCATATTTTCTAAGAGTTGTGTGATTTATCATTCTTTACTATGTGTTACTATTAAGCCTGATTAACTTAATGGAACCTAAGTGACAGGTTCCATAAGGAGCGGAAATGTTCTCCATGACTCCTGTGCAAATTTATCACTACTCTTTGTGCAGAACTAGCCTTCTACCCTTAATGTAAACAACTCCGTGATGTAAACAGTATTTAGCACTGCAACCTAGTGCACTTAAAACAGATACAAAGTGAACCAAGTTTAGCTTTTATGGCTTTTTTGGTCTTCTTTTTTCACACTTTTTCTGGTGCACACAAATTTAGATTAAACAGAAGCGTCCTCTATGGGCAAATAGTATCTTCTGTTTTGACTAAGTGTGGTGTCTGTCTGTCCAACTTTCTGCTAAACTAAACCAAAGCCTTTAACAGTTTAAATGTAAAATGTTCATATGAAGTTGTTGATGTTGTCTGTTAAGGTGTTCTAGTGCAGTCACTCTTCTGTAACTATAGTACATCAAATAGAGTTCAGCCTCACATGGCATATTTATAAAGTTCAGATATATTGAATTAATTTATAACATACTGTCGGCGTACGTGTCATGCTGGTAACTTACTCTAATGGCAACTATTTAAATCTCAGGCTTTTGCTGTTAACTACATAAATATGATGGAAGTGACTTAAATACATAATAATAGACTTTCCTGTATGTGTCATCTGGTCATGTTTGAAAATACATGCCCAGTTGCTCACTAAAGATGGTTCAGTTATGTGGTATTCTAGTTTGTTTTATAACACCTGTTAGTGTGAGTTTGATAGAGGTAGTAGCAACAAGAGATTGTTCTGTAAAGAACACTTCAGCAAGTTAATTTCAGATAGCTAACTGACTTCTCATTGAACAAGAAATGAAAGTCACTTCATACTTAAGTAGCCACTTTTTAATGGTGCAGATTTTATTCAATAATAAAATGCGAATGCAAATCTACAATTATGGTAAATATCCTCCACATTATCTGGAATGTTTGCACATGCATATTCCCTCTATATTATCTCCTACTCTGTTTGATTGTACCCAGCAGTGATGACATGAGACTGATCAGGCTGCATCATGTGAACTCCTTTGGCTTCATTTAAAAGCAAGGCGAGTGTATTGACTTATGACTCTCATGGCTCTGTCTCCTGTGGACCTACCTTTCTCTTGCTTAAATTGCCAGTCATAAGATGCTGATGCTGAAGTAAAGTTGAAAAGATTAATGTCTGTTGATCTAATCACAGGCCTTGAGATTGACCTGGGAAGATGGGGTCTTTTAATGAATCAGAGGGATGTCACTACTTGAGGTTTCTCCAAACCTTTGATGCTTGTTTGATTTTTATATTTTGTATTTATATTTAATTTTCATAATTTATATTTTATAAAATCTGTTTTTCCAACTTATAATTGAACCTTTACTGAAGTTTGAAGTTTAGAACTCTGTAATTGGATTTTGAATAAAACATGACATATAAAATTCACTGTAGAGGAACTGTTTAGTCTGTAGATCTTATAACATTTTAAAAAAGCAAAATGCTATCTACTAAAAAAGAGGGACCAAATAAAACCAACATCACCACAGCAGCAACTCTTCTTTCTATTAGCAAGATAAAAATCCCAGATGGTGATACCCAATATAGCATCAGATACTGATGTATGCTTACGAAGCATACCGTAACTGTATCTGTATCTGTACTCTGCACATGTGATCAAGTTCATTCAAGGTTCATAAACACAGGTGCATAAAAATGTAAAGGATGAATCATATGTATCCTTTTTTTAAATGTTTCTTTTTTTAGTCAAACATTAGCTTGAGAAATGACATGATTATGTCACCCGCTTGTCATTGCCCTTTAGCCACACCTTAAAACCTGAAAAAAACTCTCTAAAGGCTGGAGGCAGCCTGAGAAGCCTGTCAGTCAACCATGACAGGCCTTGGACTGCCAGTTGGATTTTTTGTTGTTGTTGTAGAAAACTGGATAAAATTGCTGTCCATCCAAAGGACCTTTTTAAACATTTAATTCACACACAACCTAGGTGTGTTTATAAAGAGCTATTTAGACTTCTACTTGGTCTATATCAAAATCATTGAAAGCATGCATAACAATATTGTGCCAAAGGGTAAACATAGTCCATGAAAGTGGAAAGTGCTTTTCATTGGCCACTGTCAAATGATTTAACAGCAACATTTGCATGCATTCTGCTTCTCCCCATATAAGATGGCTACAATCAAAAGCTAACTTTTTTACTGAAGAGCATTCCTTATTTTTATTACAAAATTGTCTTTATAACAGCAAATGATAGTCTTCAAGATAGAGCAGCCCCTAGACAAATCAAAACACAAATGAAGCTGAGCTTGGTTGAGCAGCTGCTGGGAGGATGCTGGCGTATAAATTGGGTTGGATGCTCAGTTATACAATTTCAAATTTAAAAAAAAACATTGTTATCAATCACTAATGAGAGCTTTCCTAAAGCCTACTCCCCATTACATCTGCTGCATTATCTAATTAGCGATGTACGAAGGGACTGATTAATGAATCAATGACCACTCCACTACAACTGAATGCTGGAACATGAGAACTGCAGGGATTTAATAACACTCAACCAGCTGATATCAAATGTTTATCTAAAAAAAGCAGGGTGTCATCAGGATAAAGAGCCTATTTTGTTGCTGGTAACCAGCCTTAATACCAGATGGGCACACCTAACACCTCACCTGTGGTGAGCCTGAACTGGGTACTGCTGCAGCTGTGGGAAACTTCAAGCACTCTCCAAGTCTCACAGAGAGGCATATAAAAAATCACTTTATAAACACGTCCCTCAGGTTAAATTCAGTGAGATGGCCACTAAGCTATTGAAAAGCTGCTCTTCAAGGAGCCAGGAGCAGATATTGGTTTAAAATGTGTGCCAAAGAGAATGAGGTCAAGCTATTTGAAAACATCATTGCATAAGTTACAACAAAAAAACAAAGCCAAATAACCCTTTACATGGCAGACATGTTGGCTGTATTTCATGTAGTTGAGCCCATTGCAGGTATCTGGTATTGTGGATGTTCAGTTTTACTGGGACTCTTAAAGGAATAGAGCCATTGTTAAGGTAATTACTTACCTGTGCTTTTCCTGCTTCAAAAGTCAAAATGGCAGCTGTGAAAAGGGTCTAATGGTCTACAGAGATGACATCTAGTAGGATATTTTCTAACCTTGAAGCCAAAAGCTATGCTACAAGTTTTCAGTCTACATTAAGCAAACATCTGCCAGTCCATAAAGACCATCATAGTATCAGGAAGAAAACCAGATCCAAAAGAGGCAGACAACAGCTGAATCAGGTGTCAGGTTGAAGGCCTTGAAAAGTTTTAGAAAAGTTAGGAGTCAGTCAGTCTGTCACGTCCAATAACCTTACAGTTTTGCTGGTCATTGATTACACTGCAATGTGTTCTTGCCTAGTAAGTTTGTTGAACTCGTCTTTCTGTTTGTGCATTGCAGGAGGAAAAAGGAAAAAGTGATATGAATAATTGTATTAAAGAATCACATTGAACAAAGATTAATAAAATATGTGACATGGGGATGTCTGTACTAAAACACCTGATTCATTTTTAATGACTGGGACAGGCTGTCAATGTGCCCCCCCCCACCCCCCAAGTTAGACAAATATTTGCTTGGCTTATTGATAAATTCATACTTCTGATCTTTGATAAAGAGAATATATTTCTCAGTTGTTTTTAAAATACAAACTGGTATCTGTTTAGAGTGTCAGATTATTTAAAGCTTTGGCAACAAATTCTCTCTGTATCTTATTCAATGTGCAAGGTTTTGCTGTTGTGCCTTTTTCTTTACATTTTTAGAAAATTGCATTGTAAAGCCATGGGTTATAGCTTGTAGTTTATCTTGCATTATTTTAACTATTTTGTGAAATATTGAATGAACTCTGGGTTCTGAAGATGATTTTTAAACCATCACTGTGGACACTGCTCTTTGCTACACTTCACACTAAATGACCACTAAATTATAAAGATGTTAACAATGGAACAGATCAGTCTGTGGAGGGCATGCTCAGGTGTTAAAACACATTATTCTCCAAGCTAATTTGTGGACTATAAATATACTGTATCTCATGGATAGTATAATTTTTCTACAGAGGTCCAATGTGTACAGGAGTCTAGAAACATCTGAGTATAAACCCTTCACCATGTCTGCGTCACTGTGTCCAATTTTGCGATCTTCCTAAACTAAATATTTAAATATATTTAAATAATACTTAAATATTTCAATACAAGTGTGTCACCATAGAATGGCCCCTTGATCATACCACTTTGTCAGTCTTGACCTCCTTTATAATAAGAGTCAAGACCCTGAGAATAAAGCCAGCAACCCCGCTACTCCTGGATGTAAAGAGGGATAAAATACCTGACCAACCCAGACATTTTTGACAATACTAAATTAATCATAGTAATTTTGTGGTAGAATGAACATACATCTATCAGCGTTGTCTGGAGTAATACTCATATTAATAACAAAAGATCTTAGAAAAAAAAATAGACACATTAAAAAAGAAAAGACAAAATTAAACTATCAATCATAGTCAAGCAGTGTCAGTGAGAAAAAATCTGTCTGAAATGTCCCTATTAATACTCATACCAAATATGAAAGAAAATAACTAAAAAGACACATTAAAGCAAACAAAAATAAAAAATAACTCATCCCAACATTTATAAAAAACACCTGATTTGTGAGCGGCAGCTTGCCTCAAAGAGAGGATAAAACATTAGGCTGTAATGCCAAACTGCCAATCAACTCCTGAAGCAATGGAGCATCCATCTCTGTGGATGGTCTGTGGATTTTTCTTCCCCAGAGGATCTGTTGCTCGACCTAAAAGTGATAGACTTTGACAATCATGGCTGTAGAAGACGTTCTCGTTTCAGCATGGGACCACGAGAACAATGTGCTAGGTCTAGCAATAGGAGGATTTTAACAAGCACGCGGTCATACACCTGCCCCTTTTACATTCTTAGCAATCCCAAACACTTTTGAATTTTTGTCCTTCTCCCTTTTCTTTGTTTTTATCCAGCACCTCAAATCTTAAACATGCTGTGAGTATGTTGAAGGAAGTTCCAATTTTGGGAAACAAGAACCAAATTAATCCACAATAGACTGGAAAGAGCTCACGGAACAAGAGTGTCTCACTTCCAAAAGATTCAATCATCTCAACCATGGAGGAGAGGGCGGGATGGTTTTCAGTGCTATCACCATTTTGAAATGGCTAAGATCCCATAGTGCTCTTGTCACCACTGATTAAATAAACTAAACAAAATCAAGAGGAAGTATGGCTCAGGCTCATTAATATCACATTCATCATGTTTTTCCGCCTAGTTATTCTTCCGCCTCTTACAATGTGACTTGGCCATGTAAAAGACACAACCAGACAGAGCTGAGTGGTGGCATATGCTGCTTGGGGAACCTTTTCTCAAATGTACCAACATACAGAAAATGTGCTGGAGGGTGCAGAGCTTAGGCTATTTTCTAGTACATTTTAGTTCTGAATGTTAAATACATGTTTAGGAAATTACTAGTGAAATACCCTAGCAGACTGATTAGAGTTTTTAAGCAGTTAATTAAAGCATTGTATTTCCACTGCATAAAAAACGCTTTAAAAGTGGCAGGAAAACAATTGTCGATCATCTCTTCAATTGTCAGGTGGTTGATATGATTGCCAGTCATCACAGCTGTACTACAGCCTTATTAATCTGGATTCATGGAAATTATTGAAGGCACAACATAAAAAGAAAATCAAAGCTTTACTCAGAATTTGGAGAAAGTGGGATTTCATGAACCCTTTAATTTCTAGCATAGACGGACAAAGGCACACTATCAAATCCGTTCTGCGTCAGGTTTGTGGAGCTTGTCTTGCTTAATTCCCCAATCTGTCCTATTAATCAAATAGCAGTAGGGAAACCAGCATATGTGGCAGTACTGCCAATTTTGTCTTAATAGGAATATGTATGTATGTGTTCAGCTTTATATATTCAATTAGTGGAATTATCTAATCGCCACCTTGTATACTGAGTCATTTTAATTAGGTATGTTATACTGGATTGGCTTTATCAAAATGTATTGAGAACGTAGGGGGCGCCTCCTCTTCCTCCTCCCTTTTAGCTCTACCATCACAAGTACAAAGAGCAACAAAGATGAGGCTTGTGCAGGAGACCTGTGTCCACCTAGTTTTCCCTCTTCCCACTCAGCAGTCACATGATTCTCTCTGAATGATTTCAGCCAGTAACTCCCCCTTCAACCAACGCACACACAGAGTCACACACACACGCGCGCACCCTCCCTCTCACCCTGCTCCAAGCTATTTCTGGTTATTATTGACCACAGTGGGGTTTAAAATAACTTTAATGAGCATGCATGATTATGTGTAAACTAAAAATATCCACTCCAGCAGAGGGACACCTGTGTTTTTTTTTCTTTTATATTTCTCCCATGTAGTTGCACATTTGAGGGAAAGGGAAATGTTCCTCTTGGGATCTGGGGCAGGTTTTCCTTTTATGAGTGTGTTTGATATTCGGGACATGCTCCGGCCTTAAGAGCTCCATGATTCATTGCAGGAGGCGACATTCGCCCGTAGCAGAGATCCACAGCACAGACTAATAATAGTCTAGCCTGACTTAGCATCCCATGCGACATTTTTAACGCTACCTAACACTCAGAAACTAGTAAAAGTTGTTTTAGAAAAATATAGGCTCTGACGTTTCTCCACTTGAAAAATAGAAGAAAGAGGGCAGCATCTTTTGACTAGGTTGAAAGTGTCTTTGCACAGAGGGGCCCTTTGTTTTATTATGAACCCATAAAATGGCACTCCTCCAAGCTGGTAAAAGCGACACGGCACAGAGAGAGCAAGGAAGCATTGGCTTACTGCTGTTATTTTCATTTGTATTGATTGGTCTGTTTCCTGGTATTAGTGTCTCTCTGTCTTTCATTTTTAATTAAAAATTAAACATCCCTTCAGGAAATTGAAGTCCACTGATAGTTGAAAGTGCCTTTAAAAATTTTGTCACATATTCCCTCTGTCTCTCCTTGATGTCATTGTATGCATGTGTATATGTCTCTCAGTATGTCTGTCTATAATTGTTTATTATTTATACATTGTATGCAATCCAAACAGAAAAGAGAAGTTGATGTGTATTCATTTAAATTCACGTCATTCAACATTGATGGCACCTTGATGCTTCCTCCTCTAACCCAGATTTTTCTCCCCAAAATTCTGCTTGTAAATATTTCATCAAATCCTGGATAGTGGATAGTGCTGTCACATGGGGGCACTGTTAAGCTGTAAATTGCATCAGGATGATATAGGGAAGTGATATCCACACAAAATGGTTGCAGCAAATTCACCAATAAACCTCAGCACAATTATAGATTCCACCATTTTAATCTTTTTTCCTCTACCAAAAATCACAGATCCTGGGAAGCCAGGAAGTATATGATTTGCTATATGTCTGTTTGCTTACCTCCATTTGACTATTGTTCTGTTCCACATTGTGATGGATTGTCATCAGGCAGGGGTGGGTATGTGTGGGCGGATGCACGTGCCATATGTGCCATCCCACTCTGACAATGATTATAATGGTAGTTTTTCTCTGTCTTTCAGGCATACGGTATGTCTGTACTGCCTCTGAATCTGATAAAAGGCACACGGAGTGTGGTGTATGAGCGCCTCGAGAACACAGAGGACATTGATGATGTTGAGCATCAGATAGAAAAGCTGAAATCCAAGGTTGGTCTCACCAAATCACACAGCAAGCACTGGCATGATACAACAGATATACACAGTGCAAATTATCTACAAGTCATGGAATACCTTGATGGAGCAAAACCTAGAAGTGAAAAGACATATATCATTGTATTAACAACAATTATATCAATAAAAATGTTTCTTTTTTATGCTTTAGTACAGTCTGCAGTGAGTGTATAATCACGCATTCATTGAAAGGTCCACGTGCATAGCCTCCAGCTGATCTTTCTGCCCTACCTCCTCCGTCTTTGCATGCAATTATGAATGGTTAGCATTGTCCTTATCAGCTAACCTCTAAAATGCAGGCAGCACAAACAGGGAAACACAAGTGCAGACATCTCTTAGTTGCTATTAGTTGCCAGTGGGAATGTGAAGTTAAAAACAAAAGACCAGTGCATTCATCATTTGTCCTCTGTTCCCTGTATGGATATGAATACTGAAAACCAGGTATGGTTGTATGAAAGATTACATGTTATAAAGGAGACCTCAAGTGCAGCATAGGAAGCACACAAAAGAGTTGAATGACACTGGTTTAAATGTGTACTTATTGGTGCTTATTATTTACTGCTAGATAAACGCATATCTGTATTTTCTGATTTATTTGGTTGTTTGTTGGTCTTTTTGTCAGTGTAAAGATGGACGTCCCCTTTCTTCAAGGGACAGACACAACCTGCAGGAGCTGGAGGGCAAACTGCAGGTCCTCCAGCGCAGGGGGAGACACCTGGAAATTGCAGAGAGGAACTGCTGCACTAAAGTGGGCAGTGCTCTCAGACCTTTCAAGGTGAGTCTGCATTATGGAATTGGCTTCCATACACAGAAGTAAATTATAGGTCCAATATGGACTGTATTGCATACAAAAGCAAATCCTTTCAACGTCTGTATTTTGGATGGGATCTTACAAACACAATTATTCAGCATTTTGCATTGGGGCTGCACAATATACCACACATAATTTAATGTTTCTTCCCTCTTGATAGTTGTGTAATTAAAAAATTCTCATTTGGACACATATCATACCTTTGTTCATTTTTACCAGCTTAAACATCCTCCTCCCAAACTGTTTCTTTGTGCTCAAGTTCTAATCTAGAATGCTCTAGATTTACTTTTAGTTCTACTTTACACAACCGCATATTTACGGGATTCCCTAGGGTAGTCTCTTCACCTAATTTACTCTAAAGTCTCCCTCACATTTCTGAGTCAGGATCTCATGGTTCCCCAGGGATAAACCAAAAGAACCACAAACTTCTCTTTGATTTTACTTTTTAAGGTTGGGCAACCAATACCTACACCTCACGTATGGAGTTGACATTGACATTGACATTGTTCTCTATGTTGAAATTTGTCCAAGGGGTTTGGAAAAGGAGGGGGTTATAACATCACTTGTTTGGGCATGTTGGTTAATTGGTGCCAGCAGTTGCACTGGCCCAGTCCAGACAAACATCTGGAAATGATGCACTGATGAAAATTTAGGAGAGATTTTCAAAGCCCAGTGCAATTATGCAACCTTAACTAAATCTTATACTGCCAGTACCTGCACAAAATAACCTTACAAATTGAAATCCTTTTGCACATATGCCATTGGTCAGTTGTGAATTGATATTTCACACAGTTTCCTATGGTAGTTTCTACTTTATCTATCAAGACTGATGAAGAAACAGTACATCCTAGGTATTCTTTGGACACACATTTCACACAGTCCCATGAAAAAATTATTATCACAACCAAAATCCCTCAAGGCTGCCTATTCCCACCAATCCTAACTGCTTACTATATCTTTATCCCAATCTGTTTTGTACATTGGATGTGACATTGCTCTAATGTGACCATAATAGCATGCATGAGTATCCTCTCATCTGTCATGTGGAAAAGATGATTATCCCCTATTAAAATAAGCTTAAAGCCATATGTTTATTGTTTCCATCATCATTAACCTTAATGAAGTGTAATTTAAAACCTTTATTCTCAGCCGTTCTTAAATGTACAGGTAACACTATTTAAAACTTGAAGTGCATGTGCTTCAGTCTGCTGAAATGATTAAATCTCAACTACAAAAAGCAGCTATATACATTGAATGAGTCATATTGCCTTAAAAGTCAATTAGTGGTTTATTTTCTTTAAACACAGCCTCATATGCACCACTTATATTTTACCAAATACCCTGAGATAAACAAGCTTGACATCTTGACAAGCTTGAAAAAAGAGAAATTATATCTGCATGAATCATACTCACACATGCATTTTGCATTCTTCAATAACTTCAGAATATTTTAATGTTCCAAAGGATCAGGACTAAGAACAAGTCCAACATGACAAGCACAGCTGGCACAGCTGTGAGTGAGAGCACAATACTATATTCATATTTTACTTGACCTAATACTTTGTTCATTGGATGTGCATTATGCTCATGTGAACATAATAGCATGGGTAATTGATATGCCCCTATTTTCTGTTTGTACTCAACATACCAATGGCAATTATAACAGGTCCCACTGTTCTAATCACATTTTCTGTTTTAAGGACAGTTGCAACATTAGTCTTCTAGTTCACATTTAACTTTCCCACTGCTATTCATTTTCCATTATTTTACTGCACTGCAGGCATGCACAAACATTTTAAACCAGTGTCTGTAACAGTTTGTCTTTAACCAAGAGGGTTGCTACTAATGACAGTCCCCAGACTCAAATTTAAACAGTAATGAGTTGGGAGATTTATTTACTGTACACGCAGGCTCTGGTGTAGAGTGATAAGCCAAATGATTTTGATTTCTCCAGAGCAGTTATACCACTGTTTGTCAAACACATGCTGTCCTTTTTACATCAATCCTGGTGGTGGGTGGAAATAACTTACTGAACATGTGGAACATGTACAACTAAACTAAAATGGTTGGACCTTACAAAATAGTTACTAGTTTTGATTGGATCATTAAACAAAGGTGAAACAGCAGTTTGTCAAGTCAGGGGATTATAGTAATGGAGTGTATAATAACACTATGCCACCTTTTCATTCAAGATATGGAAATAAATCCCACCTTTTGTGATTTAAAAGGTTTTTTTCATAAATTATAGTTTCCTCCTTTGTTTTTTCAATTTTGACAGCCAAAGTGTGTTCACATAACAAACATAATAAATTTAGTTGATCTCCTCTTCATGCCTCCACACCGACAACAGCTGTGTCCGGAGGCATTATGTTTTCGGGTTGTACATACATGCGATTTTGTGGTCAAAGGTCAAGGCCATGCCTTAAGGTAATTTCTTAAAATTTGGCACAAAGGTCATATCAAGGCAATATAAACAACAATGACATGAAAAAAATGTATTGATCATCAGTTTCTTGATTATAATTGGTGTTTTGCTAAAATCATTGAGAAATTACATCGAGGAATTTTTTGTCAAATCTACATTGATTGAATGATTGTTTTATATAATGTTAATTACTTTATTTCCTCATAATGCTTTGTGTGAAGGCATTGATAAGGGTATGTCAGTAGTCCTAGCATGTACATTTTTTATATTCAGTTTTATCTGATTACACTTTTTTCCTGACACATGGCCAGTAGTTTGATTAGCTTGGTAACTGATGGTCAGTGACATTTTTTTTTTTTAAAGATATTGTGCTATACATCACTGGAACATAATATATTTTAATTGCACTTAGTTTGCTTTATTATACACCTCCTTTTTGCTTGGCTATGGCTGGTCAGAGCTATTTTAGGTAAAGGCCCCCTTGAAGGCAGGCAGTTGATAGGGTTTATTGCCTTTTTGGCTGCCACCCACCTTTTTCCTCCCTGGTTGCAACCTCCCTACTCTGTCTGGATTGTGCCATTGCTTCCCCCCTGTCACCTTAGGCAAAGGTGCCAAACTGTGGCTGGCCAAGCCATATGGTCCCTCTTTGACAAAAGACATGACAGAAAGGTTATATTTGATGACCCTGTTCATGCCTTTGAAAACATACTTTTACCTTTATTGAGGTTCATTCGTAGGGTTCACCATGAGTGCATATTCTGATTTGGGTACATGTCCCTCTTTATTATTATAATGTTTTTATTTTGGGTTTTTTTTGCAGATATTGTTGGGCATTTTCTTCATTCTGGTTGCACTGCTGTTCACTGTTGCCTTATTCATTTCAAAGTAAGTCATGATATGTCCTATAAAACTGTAATTCTTCACACAATACAGTTTAGAAATCTGTGTCTAAACATGTATATAATTTCATTTCTGTTTGTTTCAGTTTGGATAAAGCTCTCCATTCTGCTGGCATCAGCTCTGGGTTCATAATCTTTGGCACAAACCTAACCAATCCTCTGAATGAACTTCTATTAGCCTTACAACCTGTGAGTATCCTCTCATCTCTCATGTCGAAAAAATGATTATCTTCAATTAAGATATGCTTAAAGCCATATATTCTTGTTTCCATCATCATTAACTGAAATGAAGTATAATTTAAAAGCTTTATTCTTGACTATTCTTAAATGCACTGGTGATACTGTTTGGAGTGCATGTGCTTCAGCTGTACTGAAGGTGAACTGCAGATTATCTTTGAATACAGGCCTATAGGCACCACTTAAATTTTAACAAATACCATGAGATAGCACATTTGCAAAAAGGGAAATTATACCTCCACAAAGCCATACTCACAAGTGCATTTTGCATTCTTCAATAATCTAATGTTTTGGGGGATCAGGGCTAAAAGCAAGTCCAACATAACAAGCACAGCTTGCACAGCTCTAAGTGAGAGCACAACAGAGGTGAAATGGCAAGGATAAAGGACAGAAACTGCACAAGGTGGACAAAAATAAACATACCTAGTACCTTTGTAAATAACAATGATTATCATGTTCTGTGCTCAAGACCATCACCCTCTCTGTAACATACCCACCTAAATGGCCCAACTATCCAACTAATTTAAAACCACTGTACCCTCCAAAGGGGTTGCTTACATTGTGCATTAAATCAGGTTCCATCATACATTTTTCTGTGAACCACATTTGGAAATACAGGAAATAAAAAGTGGAAAGTTGTAGTGCATTATATAAAAGATGAATGTAAATAAGGTAGAAAATAAACTGTTCATTAGCTATAATTATTCTGTATGTTATTTACAGTATCTGCAGTATGCACACATCAAATTGCTGTTTGCAGATAATAAGAACATTACAAATTATAAATAAATGGCAACATTTAATTAAAAGATTTAGCTAATGTATTGCAACATAGAACATTCTCAAAAAAAAGAACTAAAGAAAAACTAGGGTGGAAAAACTAAGTGAACCCTTGGATTTAATAACTGGTCAAACCTCCTTTGACACCAATAACCTCAAACAAGCTTTCCCAGTAGCTGCTGATCAGACCTGCACAATGTTCTGGAGGAATTTTGGGCCATTCTTTCCCACAGAACTGCTTCAGCTCAGCCATATTTTTAGGATGTCTTGTATGAGTGGCTCTCTTCGGGTCATTTCACAGCATCTCTACTGGATTAAGGTCTGGGTTCTGACTGAGCCACTCCATAAGGTGGATTTTCTTAGTTTGAAGTCATTCTGTAGTAGATTTACTTTGATGTTTAGGGTCATTGTTCTGCTGCATCAGCCAACTTCTTCTGAACTCAACCAGGTGGACAAGCCACCCTGACATTATTTTGTAAGAGACCTTGAAAAATTTGGGAATACATTCTTCCCCCCGATGATGTTGAGCTGTCCAAGCCCAGAGACAGCAAAGCCCAAAGACATGAAGCTGCCTCACCCTTATTTCACGTTTGGGATGATGTTTTCATGTTGGTATGCACTGCCCCTTTTACACCATACATTTACACCTACTGTATGTTCTTCCCAAACATTTCAACCATAGCTTCATCAATCCACAAAACATTTTCCCAGTAGCATTGTGGAGTGTCAAGCTGCCCTTTGGCAAAGCAATGCTTTTTTGGAGAGCAGCAGCTTCCTCTGTGGTGTCCATGGCAGGACACCATGCTCCATGCAACCATGCTCCATGATCTGTGTATGATAGACTCATGCACAGAGATTTTAACCAGCTCCAGTGTTTCCTTTAAGCCGGTAACTCACTTACTCTGCGGTCACTCTCTGATCATTCTGTGTTGTGCATTTAGAGTCATCCGAGCCAGTCACCCACTTCTAGGGAGAGTATCCACAGATCTAAAATGGTATAACTGTGGAGTGATGAATATCTAAACTCTTTGAGATGACTCTGTAACCGTTTCATCTTTATGCAAATCAACAGTGCCTCATCATAAGTTTTCTGAGATCTATTTTTTGCAAAGCTATGGTTCACATCAGCAGATGTTTCTTGTGAATAGTAAACTGTGTTTTTTATAAGTCAAAGTAGCTCTAACTCAGACTTCCAATCTGGTTTTATTTATAGCTATATCATAAGTTTCCCTTATAACTCCTGACTCCAGATAGCTCTTGTTAATGTCATTAGCTGAGGGGTTCACATACTTTTTCCAACCTGCAACGTGAATGTTTGAATGATGTATTCAATATGGACAAGAACAATATAATGATTTGTGTGTTATTAGTTAGAATAGATTGTTTTTGTTCATTATTGTAAGTAGCAGTGTAAGATTTGACCATGTTTTACACAAATGCACAAATGCAGGTAATTCCAAAGGGTTCGCTTACTTTTTGGTGCAGTACAGTGTTAAATGACCAAAGTCTTACTTGAATTATTTTGAATGTGAACTGTCAAGATTGACATAATGTGAAATCACTACCATTACATGGATGTGGAACGGAATATCCTCTGTTAAACTTAGTATTCTAGAGCAGATTTTAGAGAAAATAATGACTGACATCTGAGACCATTAAAGAATTGCTTCATAGATAGTGGCATTGATTAAACGTCTAAGACCAGTGTTTAGAAGTATGACCTTGGTATTTAAGGAATTAAGTGCATCATTCTACGAATGGGATACTATAGGGATGAGGTTTGAGGTTAAATCAGAATGCTCATAGAACACAATCGATAAATATTTATATGTTACATGCACTGTGGTAGACTGTCTAGACTGCATCTGCAATTGATCATTCTACTGAATAAAGGTGTTTAACAGTCTTGACAATGTCTGAGTGTGCTGCACAGTGACCAGCTCAGATGTGCTCTAGATTAATTGGGCTAGACCAAGTAGTATTGATGGTAGTTGCTCATTAACAGCTCCAAGCGTCCTTTAGAGGCAGCCAGCCTGAATGTTTGGCTCTGAAAGCAGTAATGACTTTGTATGTGATTTGTACATGTGAGACATGTAGCTAGCTGACCTCTGTCATTGGTATCATAGGTTTTCCCACTGGATTATATCTTGATCACAGTCATCACCATGTACTTTGTACTCACATCAATGGCTGGCATCCGCAACATGGGCATCTGGTTCTTCTGGATGAGGGTAAGCAAATACGCTACTTGCATGTTACCATAAAAATACAAATACACTATTAATTGAACATTAACATTTTTTTATTTTACAGCTATACAAAATAAGACCAAAGAGAACTCGTCCCCAGGCTCTTCTCTTCCTCTGCATGATTCTTCTCTTGATTGTCCTTCACACCAGCTACATGATCTACAGCCTAGCCCCACAATATGTCATGTATGGAAGCCAGAAATATCTTGTACAGGTGAGGAAAAGTGTCCATTTCTGTGTCTTGCTGATGAAAGCTAGCTCTGACAATGGGGCTATAACAATGGCAGTGTCGGTCAGTCAGTGGGTTTCAAACCACTTCGGTCCAGGTGGGTGTAGGCAGCAGCGTGGTCTCTGGGGACTGGTAGAGGGACTTTTAGACTCTTGTTCCTCTTGGATTCTGTCTATATGTGTTAAATTGTTTGGCCATTACTGTGTGGATCTGTTGTTTGACAGTGTACCCCCCCCGTGTGATTGGATGTAGTTGTGCTCTCTCTCCCTGTGTGTCTGGGGTGTGTGCATGCGATTTAGATGCACCCTTGTGTGTATGCTTTGTTTAAAAAAAGTCTTTTCAGCAACATAATTAAAATGAACCGTAGTGATGTTTTTGCTGAAACATCCTCTTTTTAAATGAGAGAAAAAAAAAACCTTTTTAAAACCAGCTCTTTATGACTCACAGGGTAAACATGGCTTATTCCTATCAACTGCTGCCTTTTGGTACAGTATCTGAATATATTGTCTCTCAGTAGAAGACAAGCATATACAATATAGCCTAGATATTAGCGGACACTAAATGCCTTAACCTCCTAAGACCCGAGCTCTATTCTTTGCTATATAGGCTGATTGGGACCTGAGAAAAATGATGTCCACATATGAGGACATTAGTTTTAAATTTCGATTACTGAGTGGCAGTATAATATCCTCATATGTGGTCACCAGGCCCTTGTTGAGAAAAAGTTAGTATTGTGGTCTAGAGAACCCAAAATGTGAGGTCCACATATGTGGAGGCCAGGTCCTAGGAGGTTATGCTTAAGCCCAATTAATTACTTTAGTAGCCTAAGTCATTTTAAGTGAATCAAATCTTTACGTGACTGTAAATTATACCATACTTTTTCTTTTTTTTTCTGTAAAATGAAAATCCTATATGTTGCTCTGTTAGGATCTGAATGATGTTTATTTATTCCATTTACCTATGGCAAAACTAAGCATCTTGGAAAAAACATCCTGGAAAAAATGTTTCTGTTAGTTTGTAGACCTTAAGTTCATTATATACTTTAAAACTGTGAGTGCGTGGCACATCTCTCTCTCTGTGTCTACTCTGTTCAGTGAGTGGTGGAGTGGCAGATTAGCAGTTTGTTACCCAGATGGAGGCTATGCGCCGTATGAGTGACAAAATAAGAAAGATATTCTGTCTCTTCTATCTTTCTTTCTGAGTGGTAATTTTACAAGTAAATATTGTTGAAATCACAGCACAGTCTTTGTGTGCGGATTTTAGTAGTGCAGAGCAGCAGCTTGGAAATGGCTTGGAGGTGACTGCTGGTTAACATGTAGTTTTAATAGGCTGTGTTTCAGTCACTATTTCTTACTTGTTCTGTTCAAAAACAGAGAAACATGTAAATGAGAACAGCTTTATTGGAAATTCAGCTGTATTAAAGTGCTGTGTATGTGAGCACAGAGAAGCAAACAGTTAAAGGGCTGAAACCGGTTGACACTAGGCAGAATGCAAATATAACGTGATGGTGTCAGTTGTTTACAACGGTTCTATGTCCTGCCTATGTCCTCAATTTTGCACATTGACCATACGTGGTCCAGCCACATACTTGGTTTGACCCAGTCTTGTTTTTTTTTTTTGTTTGTTTTGATCAGAGTCCGATGCCCTCAGCAGGTGCTACATCTGGGAATGCTACATTTGGCACCACAAGGATCTGTGATGCTGACGCGCCTGAGGGTAAGTCTGTCATCTCTGCTAGCACAGTAAGGTATCACCGGTCTAATAGTGAGATGTTGGAAGAACTTACAACACATCATCAAAGATTTATTCCTCACAACTCGAGTCTATACTAGAAGAAAGGAAGGACAGTCTACAACCTGGCCATTTCATGTAGAACACTGTTCAGTAATCTTTATCACCATTCATTATTCATTAGAGGGAATAATACCAAGGACAAACATTTACTAATGCAGTACATGGCCTCTTGCTGTCTCCATGCCAACGCTTATTACAGTAAATCAGCCATGAAAACACAAATGTGTAAACGTACATCATACAAGTGAGCCTTATCATGGTAATTTATTCATCTGCCTAATGGTTTCTTTTTGGTGGCAGAGGAGATATGATGCAATTACTATGTTTGGTTATATAGCCAGAGATCATTTTAAGACAGAGATGTATTTATATTGTATCATATGTGCATATATGATTCTGTACATATGACTGTCCTTCTTTCTTTCTTTGAGTGTTTATATCATACTGATTGTATAAGCAATCATAAAATTTACTGTGGAGTGGATGTGGCAATATTAGCAGTCCAGCTAATGTTGAAGGTTTTGAGGATACAAACAAGATTATAAACATAATATATTTTTTGTTATACGTGCCATATCTCAGATTTGCCCATGTAGTTCTCCCAGTTCCCACTACTTCTTTTAGACTTTTGACTTTTTGGACAAAATCGCCCACAAAGAAAAGTCTATCTCTAACCTGTAGCACTGTTTGGGCTCTTGTGCCCGTTTGATTACGTTAGCAGGGGTCTGTTAGTGCAGTGGATAATTATTTTTTTGTTCAAAGGAATCAAGGTTGGGGCATAACTGCTCTCCCAGAAGAAACCGAATTGGAATGCAATTAGAGTAGCTAATGAGCGTTGTCGGATGTAAATGTCAAGTATTTAATAAAACACCTGAGTAAAGTTGATGTGAAAATAGTTAAGTAGGAGTGGTTTATTCTTATAGTCAATTAAGTATATTTCACATTTCCTAATGTTGTATATTTCCCTGAGAATGTACCTTGAGTGTGCCTTGTCATATTGTTTAGTCATTTGAAGGTGATATGACAGGTCATTTGAAAACCATTTTCTTTTATTTTTTGCTTTTGTTTGGTTGACTGCAAGGAGTTTTGTCAGCCCTACATCAAATTGGTTTTCACCTCTTGTCGACTGAATGTTTATTATTATTTGTAAAAAAGAAAATCGAGGTAGATTCTTTAGTCGTAAATTAAAGTTTTAAAAAACATCAAATAGAATCTAGTAGAATCTAGAGTTGCAAGGGCACAGTGTAACTGCAGGCATTAAAAGAAAGATATTATTTGTTTACTTATGGTACTTGTAGCCAGGTTAAAGTGTTTTTTACACATTGCAGAATATAAGTTTTGCCCAAATTAATTAGCTGATAGCTCTCTTAAAGAACCTATAGAGTTAATGTTGAATCATTGTCATCAAAAATGCTGCTGCTTGTTGTTGTTTTAATTATATAGTAGTATATTACAGGGAGAGATAGCACACTGTTGGTGGTAGATGTTTACATTTATGTGTCTTCAAGATTAAAAAACTATGTCATAAGGAATAGGTTGCAAAGAATCAAGCATCCATCAATCCATAGCCTCTCTCTATTCTTATCAGAGTACTGGATGTTTTGATTGTGGCAGAAAAGGGCCTAATAGGGTCATAGTTTTGTTGATTTATCAGTGTTTATATACAGAAAAACGGAACTGAGCTGAACTTGAAAGTGAATCTTTACCTTTTAGTCCAATCATTGCAGAAACTGGAGCTAGTCTCTCTGGTGAAGTGACATCTGTGGGATAGCTTGAGAGGTATTTGCTGAACTACAGGCTGAATAAAGAAAGAACCAGAAGTGATTTGCATATTTGGTTGGGCTTTCTGTATTGGATATGGCCCATGATTGATGACTATATGAGGGTTATACAACATGGAGGTGCTAATGGACTAATGCCTTTGACATCTGAAAGTAGTGCACCTCTTTGGGCCCTACTCTCATGAATCAGTGGCACCTTGCACAAAAGGCAGTCAGCGGTCAGTGTTGCTATTTTTGTGGCTGGAGGCCCATGGCTAAGCTGAAGCATATTTAGAAACTGGTATGATTAAGCAGAATACATTAACAGTCATGACCAATCAAATCAGACAAACATAAAATGTCACAGATAAAACTGTACAGTAAGGACCAACTTTATCCAGTCACCAGTGCAATTACAACAATTTCAACTAAAATCTTGAATTAGAAAGAAAAAAAGACGTATTATTTCGGTTGCGTTTGGTCACATTTACCTTAATGATTAATAAGTTACCATTCAATTAGTCGAGCTATGTTTGCACATGATAATAATGACAATAACGCCAATACTACCAACATTCAGTAATTACATAAACTGACAATCCCCCATAATGCTCTTGTTTACATAACTGCTCAGACAGAATTGTGGGAATTGGCTTTTTCTTTGTTTGGTTGTTTGTTTTTTCTCAAACAAATAATTAGTTTGCTGTCCCACAACTATCACAATTAACCCAAACAGATTTATCCATGATTCTGCAGCACTTTTGCATTTTGTTTAATGCAGCCTGCTGGCTGAATTGTATCTGACTAGAAGAGAAGTTGTTGAGAGCCATTGAAGTTGAGCTGGATTAAGTAAGTTAAATGTGTTCCTGGCACCACACAACCCTCAGTTGGTAAGAACAGAAATCAGTTTTTGTCCATGAAGTGTTAATTATTGAAGGCTTTTTTGGCAGTCTCCAGCCCTGTTATACTGAAGGGGTTGGGGCGCCACAGTCACTAGGAAAATAGCCAGATGTATTTATTCTCTCTCCCTTTTGACCAGCGGAGGGAAACTGATCTTATTTTGGCCGTCTCGGCAATGGCTACTACTTTCATAACAGCCGTTGTACCACCTACCATGAGGAGGAGGAAGTGTCAAGCAGAGACAACACATGTGACTGAGGGGGAATACAATCAGAAGCCTACTGCCTGATATACTGTAGAAAGTAACACGTGACATTTCATTTGTTGGGGTGAAAGAGTGCAACTCTTTCTTTCCCAGTCTGGATAATCAGCTTTTTCCCAAAGGAGAGAACACTCCAGCAACCCTTGGTATGAAAGTCAGAAAAGAAATTAAATAGATCCAGTATTTAATACAAAAACCGATGCTCTGCTGACAAGAAAATAGAAACATTTTGTTCTGGAATGTACATTATCCATTATTTATAAATTAAATACAACACAACAATACATAAGAATATACATAAAAGAATATACAGTGTGTATGCATATGGATACTGAACACATACTGCACACTACTATACCCAACTCTGACCCTAACCCTTATTTCATAAACATCTGTTATATAAAATTGTCCTGGTCTGTATGTTGTGGTATTAAATAAAATACTGGTTGCATTCTTCTAGCAGTAAATCAGACAAGTTTGTTGACTTAGAAATAGTGTTCTTCATGCCATGTCTCCTGGGAGAGAAAAATGTTACTGTTGCATGACCGAGAGATTCATAAACATGCACATGGATTGACATTCATTTAGTGTCCATATTTCAGGCTCCACTTTTTGAATGTGAAAAATATGAATGGGAATATTCTGTGGTAGAAAATGTCATCAACCTGAGAACAGGCTCTGGGAGGGCATCACTTTGTAATAACCTTTAGTGTAACACTGGATCAAATGGCAGCCGAGGCAAAAGAGGATAGAAGTCAAGCTGGTGACTGATTGGCCAGTTTGTCACAGTGGTGTAATGACACTAACATCTTGGTGAGCAGGTGCTCAGTGCCAAGCTCTCCATTATCTACTCTAAAGTCATTATCGCGCCATTACTCATTTACTGAGCATAATGGAAAATTAATCTTCAGGAATTAGTTGCCATGGCCCCAGAAAACTTGAACCCTAAAGTCTTCTTCAGTATATGATTAAATGCAGGGTGTAAAGGTGTTTTCAGGGAAAGAGTTTAGAGTTGTCTTTGTGCATTATTTAAAGGTCTACTGTCAGGACCTCTGTGCAGTAGTGATGCTGCTCCCCTTTTTACTTGAGCAGCTGATAGGGGAAATGTTTCATCTTAGTCCATTTCATTTTACATCAATATGCACAAACTTCAACCCCTTACAGCACTAAATCTCTCCAAGTTTCTTTTAAACATAATAAATCACTTCATTTATTAAACTTCTTTCAGCAAATAATTTTATTAATGAATTTAATTTTATTTCTTATGGCTCAGTGAAGCCTGGCTGAAACCTAAGGAATTCTCAGCTTCAGATGAGGCTGTTCTATCAAATCATTCTTACCACCAATAATATGTTCACGCTGCTACTTCTGGTGGGGGAGCTGCTTTGATCATAAACTCAGACTAGCATCTAAGTTCATCCACAGCTAACATCTTCCTTTGTCTGCAAAGATAAGAAGATTTTTTATGTAGTCATACTCCCCACCCTCTTGGATGATGATCTATATTTTAAGTTTCTTTTTTTTTTTTTTTTTCTGACTCACAATTGTCTAATTACGAAGGATCTTAATAATGTGAATAATCAGCTAAACCTATTTGAATAAGCCTCCATCTCATTTATTGATGCATTTGATTTTCTTTCATAATGACCGCCCTCATCAAAGATTTTTCTGTCTTCATGTCCATCTCTAATGATCTCTTCCTAACCCAAGAAATTAACTAATTAATTGCCTCTGTTGTTCATTGCTCTAATGTTAATGCCTCCATCGCTAAATCAGCAACTCCCATTATTTGGTTACATTAGTTCCCTTGACAGTCTACCCAATGATTTTAATGACATCCTGTACACAGCACTCCTAACTCAGTTTCCTCCCCAAAACAAAAACAGTTCTCCAGTTAAATCTGTTTCAGTCTCTAAAAAAAAAAACCCTGTACATTGCGTAAAGGCATTTTACAAAACCTTTGCATGTCAAGAACAATATCATTTGTTATGGAATTGCAGCTGAAAAACTTATTTTTGCAACAAGGAAAGTTTATTTCACACTTAGTATCAATAAATCCAATCCAAATACTTGTTTTTGACACAGTAGCTCAATTTACCACTAAACGCCTTCTGGGTCATTGCTCCAGTTTTCCTGCTGATGAATTTCTTGTTCTTTTTCACCTGTAGGGTTGACAATGTCAGGGACAGAATTATAAAATATTATAAGACCCCACAAACCCACCTCATTCTGTCTAAATGTCCAGCTTTTACCTTGGAAGACATTTCACATTACTTTTAGTTTGAATCCAAGTGATGAAACTCCTGATACAGAGGAGTGTTTTCACACTGTGGACTGCTGTCTGTTTCCTAGCAACTTGCCGGTTGCCACAGTATTGTTTTAAAGAGCTTCAGGTGGAGGAGAGGATGGTCGAATTTTATGTGTTGCCTCTGAGATGTCAGGTGCCCAAGTAATTTTCAACAGGAGACTCCCTCAACCCCAACACAAATTAATAGTAATTTTGTTTGCATCAAGGGGATCATCATCAATTTGCATTACAATTGAATATTTCAATCAAAAGTTATTCTCTTGAAAGAAAAATGTCCGTCTTGTAATCCCTCTACCTGTTGTTTGAAAATGCAGTTTCAAAGAATATCTGTTTGCTTGGAATTGTGTCGGAAGACCTTCACTGATAACAACACTTGGCAACTAGCTGTTGAAAATAGTGGAGCATTTAGCGAACAAGCCAGCGGTTTGTCTCAGGAGCTGCTTGGGACCAAAAACCTCTTTCAGGACCTCTGAAACCAGACTCCAAATAATGGGAAGGCTGTTAACAAGCTGTGTAATGTCTTGTGTCAGTACTTCTAACAGACTCAATATTAAAGCTGTAGCTGCATCCCCACATCTCAGACATGATGTCGGTGGGTTCAATAGTTGAATCATAACCAGCTGTAATAGAAAACAAGACCCGGGTTGGAAATACTCGCAGTTTTCTCTCTTGGTCTCCTGTTGGTATAATCAGTGGTTTAGGTAAGGTCCAGTTAGGTTACTTCTCCATATGTAGTCTTTTGTGTCTGCATCACAAGCACTGCTCAAATGGATGAAATGGATAATATAAATAAATAAATAAAATTTTGCTCAGCGAAGAAGATGCTTTTGGTGAACTTTCATTGACAATACTAATATGAGAAGCCAGAGGTTTGAAAATAGTTCTGTTGAAGGAGCATCAGCATCCTCAAAGGACATTGCAATGAAAGTGCTCTGTTGCTCTTTAGATGGAGTGAAAGTAAAAGCACACAGTGTAGGTACACAAGTGCTTGCTGATAGAGAGGCTTTTACAACGAACACAATGTGTGTGTGAGTGAGTGAGTGTGTGTATGTGCGTGCAGGGTTTCATGCATGTATTTGTGTTGGAATGCCGAGATGAAAGTTATACATAATGGATCATGCTACACAGAGCAGCACTCACCCGAGTATCATGAGTCAAGGTGAAATTACCAGCACTTGCACACTGCCCCATGCTCTTCTCAGAGAACGGTAATGATTTCAAGGTGAAGCGGGGTCAGTGGCGTACATGATAATATATTTAGGCAGACCACTGTTGTGAACCATCTGTAGGTCCCACTTGGAGCCCTGCAATTCAGGTGAGCAGCTGGAGAGCTACAGATGGCTGAGGTACTGGAGGAAAAGAGCGGGTTCGTGGGGATGAAGATAGACTTTCTTCTTCTATTATGTGTTGATCCTGGAGAAGCAAAAGCTGATTGTTGGTACACTCTTTGTCTAATCTTGATTATAGATGAAACAGATCTGGATGTTCCTTTTCTTTTTTTCTTTTTTTTTTTTTTTAAGTTAACACTCTGGAGAGGGAAGCTTTTGAAAATACTGACTGTAATGAATAAATTCCAAACCACACTGAGTTATTGCTGTGGACCTTGATGTCATGTAGCTTGGTATAAGTCTGATTGCACTGTTCATGGGGTTCAAGTCAGTGTGAAGAGCTGTGTAAGAAACAGTGTGATAGGAGCAGCTCAGCAGGGTTAGCGTTAATGCTCCAGATGGCTCTCTAACATAGCCAGACAGTGCATTACATTTTCAGTTCAGCTTTGTGGACTTTCTCTCTTGCCTTGTTCCATTGACATTATACACGTCTGATTAGGAGAGTATTGAAACATTTGTCTTTTTTATTGCTTTAGTGTGCATGGCTAAGCTAATTAATACATGTGATCAGAAGGGAAGCGTTTTTCCCTTTCCCTTTCTTCCTGTGTTTTGACACAAAACAAATTGAAGCACAGAGAAAAGAATCAGACACTGCACGCATATCATTGGCCCTTCCCACATTTGACGTCATCCACATTTCCTGTGCCTGCCAATACCCATTCATGCACATAAAAGGGAAGGACTTGGCTTAAGAATTCTTTTATTTTTCTGCCTTTTATGCCAGTCTGATCAATAGCAGTATCAGTTCTATCAAAAACTGGAGAGCTAAGACTCAAAGGTTATGTCATCAGCATAAAGCACAGAGCTGCTCCACAGACACAGAAAGCAATTGGATTTCATAAAGTAATAAATGAGTCTCTTTCCTCAAGTTTTTTGTTTTGATATGTTTATGGTTCTCAGTCGATACTTGAGCTGTCCTTGGTCATAGTAGCAAAATGTCACTTCAGGAACGTAACAGAATAAAGTTGTGAAATGCCCTCAGGTCATTGCCAGTTTCACATAGGTTGATTAAATGGATAACTACTGTAGAACATATTGGTTTTTACTCCTTTCACCTTATATATATGCACACTTTATCTACACACAATATAAAAAAAAAACGAGGTAAAGAGAAATTAGAAACATCCCTTTGATAAATAAGTGAATGATGTGGTATTTGGTTAATGAGGTTAGCAGGCATGTGAAGGTTTTTGTACTTTTTGTGGTGGATTCTTGAATATACTATAGTGCAAGGTAAGAGAAATTTTCTCTTAATTGGTTTATTCATGACTAAGACACACACACATACACGCTTGCAAATATTTTTACTATGCAGCAGAGTCCCAACATATAACAGGATCTTATTCTAAATCTTACTGAATGTTCTGAAGGACTGTGATGATTTTGTGAACAGTACATGTGTATCATCAATTTTTATTTGAAAATCATTTGAAAATCTTCACTTCACAACAGTAATAATCTGGAAATCTTGAGAGGGTCCCAATCGAAGAGATTTCCTATTGTCTTCACCACTTGTCCGTGTCTCCTTGCGTGTCCTTGCTTTCACCTTTTTACCTTTTCCCTTTTCAATGTGTAATAATGGATATGTTTGATGCATGCCTCCAAATGCATGTTACATCAGTTTAGTTGTATTCATTGGTTAAACCATATTCACATTGACAGTGACATGTCTTTCCTCTTTTCAGAAGACTGGTTGTCTTTTTTAGTTACAGTGACACAATTGCCTGAGGCACTGCTCTATATAATAATAGTCTGTCTTTACCTCTTAAGTGTGTATACACCCCTTTTTTTAAACACAGATGTATAACAAGTCCTGCACTTGTGCACTTATTACCATTAACAATAGATGTGTTGCATTTTATTATGCCTCCACACCGGCGGCTAATTAGATTTGGTGGTCAAAGGTCAAAGTCAGTGTGACCGCACAAAACACTTTTTAGCCATAACTGCAAACTTCACACAGACGTTATGACCAAATTTCACAGAAATGGTTAATATATTATATGATTCTGGATAAAGAGGAATGTAATCTGACACTATAGTCTGAGTGGCTTAGGCATACAACTGTGAAGTGGTAATTCTGGTTTTCACATGATTAGTGCAGTTTTTCATTCCAGTCAAATAAAATTTAGTCTGTGGTTTTACATATATGATCAATAATCATACATCAACATGCAGACACAGTGCAGCATATGTTCAATTTAATCTACAGTCAACAGAGGTGGGAATCATCTCCACTGTCTTTTAAATATATTAGTTATATATGTGTATATATACACATATATAACTAATACATTTTAATTTGATTTTGTTGTCTAGTGTGTGTGTGTGTGTGTGTGTGTGTGTGTGTGTGTGTGTGTGCACGCACCTGTGTCAGTCCATCATACACCTTGATTAAGGTTGTACAGTGTACATTATTCCTAAAAATAAGTCACTTAGTCTAAAATGATTAAGACAAAATATCCAGTTCTGTTGTGCAAAAACATTGGCTAATTGCCAATTGTGTCATTCTTGTTAATGAAACTGTTAAATGAATCAACTATTGCAGAAAATGTATATATGATTTAGTTCTGTATTGTGGGGTAAACCAGAGCACCTGGAGTACACCCAAATAAACATATGGGCAATTTAGAGTCGCCCACTAACCTTACCTGCATGTCTTTAGACTGTGGGAGGAAACTGGAGCACCCAGAGGAAACCCACACAGGCACGAGGAGAACATGCAAACTCCACACAGAAAGAACCTTCTTGCTGTGTGGTGATGGTGCTAACCACTGTACCACCGAGTCCTTATTCCTATTATTCTGTGCTGTAGCTCAGGAAGAGGAGATTGTGACCATATTTCCTGCGACTTGGCTGGTTGGCAGAGGCATACAATTGCAAGGTGGTAATTGTAGTCGCACTCATGCTATTTTTCTGGATGATAGTCCTCACCACAGAGAAGTTTCTTCTCATATTTCTCCAAAGACAGGAATCCTCTTTCCACAGGCCATGTGTCTGTCTTCTTTTCTTTCTTCACTCCTCTTTTACCTGTTCCCAGTTACTCTTCTCTTACCTTCTACCTTCATCATCAGTCACTGAAGAAATCCAATATTTTCCTTCCTTCTTTCCTTCTGACAAGGGTATCTGTATCAATTACTCAAAAATAGAGAACCAAAAATAATGCGGAGGATGTTTTAGGATGATGTCACTTAGCAAACTAATTTTCTCAAAACATTTACATTTCATAGGGGGTTGCCATATAGTGACCTGTAACTCTAGTCTGCCGACTGCTGAAACCATTTTCGGCTGCAGTAGATAGAACTACTGTATATGAATACACAAAACATGTAAATTCCAATGAAAATACCTTCTATGTTGGGAGAGGCATGAAAAGCAGTGCTGTCATTCTGTGGAAGCTGTGAAGTACTATGTTTTCATGCTGTGCTTTATTTATTCATTTTTCATGGGTTTTAAAGCTGAAACGGTTTCCTGCAATGTTCAGTGTATTATTTCTTTCTTTTTGAGTTTCAATCTTTCCAAACTACAGATATGTCTGTTTTCTAACCATGCAAATTATGAAATATTTATATTGAAAGCTAAATTTGACAGTCTATAATACAACTTTCAGCCACATCCCACAGCCTTCTGCTTAATGAAAAGCTAACTGAAGCATGAGTTTAGTCCCCACGTAAAGAATGACAGTCGTAATTGGTTTCTTCTGAGATGGTTTGAGAAGTCCAGGACTTTTTCATTTGTTTTTAAGATCGCTTACACTTTGTTTTTTGTTTTTTTTCTATTTAATTAAACTCATTTTCCAGACTAGTTTTTTTTAAAAGAAAATATTTACAAAATATGTATCTGTTTTATCTGTGTCATATAGAAACCTTATGCCTGTAGAATACTAAAGGTGTGGAAAAATATTGTTTTTCCACTTGATCTCGCAATGGTGAAATATTTGCTCTACTTGAAGACATGACAAGTAAAAATGACTGTGAAACCAAGACAGAAGTAAACATCCTGGTATTGTATAGATTGAGTTCTTTACTTTTGAATACTCTTTGTCTTTAGTTTTATGTGTATTTTTTCATTAACTTGTATACACTTATAACGGTAAGATTTATGAAGACCTCCTTGTGTTTTCTCTGTCTCTTTCAGACCAGTGCACAGTGACAAGATCCTATCTCTTCCTCCACAAGTTCTGGTTCTTTAGTACCATCTACTACTTTGGTAACTGGGCCTTTATTGGGGTAAGTCCAGGGAGGTAAATAAAATGTCATGATCTTGATTTTAAGTAGAGGGAGCATTATAGTAGAATTTTGGGTGAATCAAAACACTGCATTTAGTTATTTTATATCTTTTGAACAATAAAACATTTACAGCAACAACATCTATAAAACATTTAATTTAGTTCAGTATTTTCTTCAGGGAAGAGTGCGAAAGCAGAACCACATCATTTCATTTCTATTCAGGAAAAAAGGTGACTGCAAAATACTTTTCCAAGAGTGCACACTTCTAATATCCTCTGCGAAATATTTAATAGCCTCTTTTTCCTGGGTGCTGCTGATCCTGATTCTATCAAATGATCCTTATGAAATATTGTCTAATGTGTGCTTTGCTTATTATTTTCAGGCTTTCCTCATTGGTCTGGTGGTGTCCTGCTGCAGAGGGAAGAAGTCTGTGATTGAAGGAGAGGTGGAGGCCGATGACTCAGACATAAGTGATGATGAATATGTGCACTGAAAATCAGTATTCACTTGATCAGGTTTGTAGATATGCCAACCTTAAGTTAAAGGGACTAGTTTCATAAACAAACAAATGACTGTCAGTAATTTGTCATAATTTAATTAATTGGTCTTAAGGAGTTATTGCAGTGGTGTCGTGTGGATTCCAGCCTTGTTTTCAGTTGACGCATCTCCCCTTAATGAGAGCGCTCAGACTGTCTTTCTCACTCAATATTATTGATGACTTTGGGATTCTGGGAGTGTCCTCCAACTCAAGCCTACCTTGAGAATTGACTTCTCAACAGTTTGAAGCTGACACAAATTGGTCATTTTTCTACTGGAGGAGACACATTATTGTGGCAGCCTAGACAGGGTCATATGCTGCTTCAAAACCTTGTCTAAGCTTTATTTGGGGACAGAGCTTAGACATAAACTGAGTTTTTTCCATTCTCTAAGCACTTTCTAGACATTTTACAGTTACTTTACGACAATATGTATAGTTTGCTTTAGTATACCTTTTAAGATAAAATACTGACAACTATTGAGTCTACATGAACTGTTTTGCCTGCTTGTTTTCTGAAAAGCTAATCGGTATGAAAATAATGATTCATAAGTGTTGACAGCAGTAATATTTCCAAAGTTTATTTGGCTTGTTCTTTTCTGAGGTTACATATATTGCTAGTGGATGTGCTGCTTTTTCCTCCTGCATCTAGTTCTTTGCAGTTTCAGACCATTATTTAAGCAAATGTTATTGTACTTGTATACCTGCACTGTGTGTGAAATGTACAGGACCAATTGTGGCTGTAGTGTTTTCAAGGATTCAGTTATTCTTGGTTTTTATTAAATAGGTTAAACAGCTTTTTGCTAAAATAGAAGAAAAAAAAAGAATTAATCAAAGATATGGGTGTCATTTTCTTTTAATTAAGGATACTTCTCATTTTCAGCAGCAGACTTATAACATATAACTATTAATGGCTTCTTTCAGTCGTTATATTTAGTATATTTAGCAGTCTGTGTCAGAATGAATACAAACTGTTGATTAATTAATCATTAACAAATTCACAGATAACATGAATATAATATGAATATGAGAATGAAATTTTTTTAAATTTGGAAAACAAATATTTGTGCCTCATGAATGTATTTTACCATGATGCGCGCACACTGCTGTATATGACAGCCTAAATAGCCTAAATTAGCCTCACAGAAATCACCCTGAATCTCTATTAATTTTTTTTTTCTTTTTTGCTTTGAGATATTAGTCTGTGTTTCTTTTGTTGAGAATCACTGGAGCCAGCAGCTGGAAATGTGGTTAGATGATGATCACAGAAGCTGCATCACATGCTGTTGACAATATTGAATGATGCCTGTATTTAAAGAAATAAAACAATTTTAAACACCCTAAGAAATGTATATTTTTTCTAGTTTCAGACATTGTCAACCTTTCTTTTCATATCTGGTATTCAGTGCAGATTTTGCCTTTCTTCTGACATCTCAACAACATGATGCAGCCGTAAGTATGAATGGTTAATATTTTAGCATGTTCACATTTGTGTCACAGTTGTGTGGAATAGAGCAAAGCTATCATATAACGTATAGCTGTTATTGTTATATGTCACATTTGCTTTCAGTTACACTTTATCTCTATTGCATATAATGTCAATAGTGTCGATCAGGAGCTTAGAGCATGTTATTTCTGTAGTACATGTTAGTGTAACAGTTGAGTGAGTACATGTACAGTACAGTACAATTGTTAGTGTGCACCACATGCTAACACCCAGCCAGTTCATTTGTTCAAAGCTTCAGTGTTCTAGGTGTTTTAGGTTCCCAAGGTTTTTTTTTTTTTAGACAAAACCTATACAGTTCCTCCCAACTGCTGAGCCAATTTGATTCTAAACTGTCCATGGCCATTTGTTATTACCTGTCAGTCCCTGCTATCAAATACACCCCCTGAAACATCTGATCATTCCTCATATTGCTGTCTATAAAACATATTGGTTTCTACCGAGTCTTATGAAAAATCTGTCTCTAGTACAAAATGTGTGATGAGGATGAAAGAATTTGAAATAGCCATTAATTCTGTGTTACTTAGACAGTATTTATCTTCATTAATCACTGGCAATAACGAGTGCTGTGACAAAACTATGGCTGCGGTGTGGTCAGATTTTATGAAATCTCTTTAAGAGCTGCATAGTTTATAACCACAATCAATATGCTGTGAGTGAGAAAGTGTTCTCTGCTGCTCAGAGCTGAGGTTTTGACTCAAAACAAGTTTTGGAGTAATAAGGACGTGTATCAAATGAAACTGACAGTTAAATACATCTGTACTTTGATTAGTATGTAACTCCCTGGTGCTTGTACATGACATTTTGTTTGCATGTCCGATTAGAGGTGGTAGGCATACCTTGTCATAACTATTGTGCATGTCTACTTTGAGTTAAGACATTATCTGATATGCCACCCCCACATCCACTAATAAACCAAATAAGCCTTGAGCCAAAAACATGAAGCCCCAGAACTCTCGCAGAGAGGATTGTGCGATCAACGTGTCAGATCAGAGGATTTGGGCTGTTCAGAGTGCAACTTTTCTTGTCATCCCCATTATTCAAAAGCCAGTCTTGTCTCGTATTTTCCCTTGTTTCGTAGGCTCCTCTTGCAAGTTTGTTTGGGAACAATGAACACACTTTAATGAATAAATTAATGAATTAGTTGAGGAAAAATATTTTTGTAGGGAGCTACTACAATGGAAAAATCTGCCTGAGGGCCATACATAACAGATGCATTTGATTTTGTACAAAATTGACATAGTAGTGAGCACAAACATGAACACAAATTTTGATGCTACACGCATTAGAACTCTAGTTTTTATGCAAATTCATTTTGCTCCAGTATTTATTGTTTTTGTGTACACATTATTGCTGCAGTCTGAGCAATTCTGGCCAACTGTTTACATCTATCAAATTTGCAGGGACACTCCACGATGTCAACAGGGGAGATTTTAAACTTTCCGACCTAATTGTGTTGGAACTCGAGGGTTCTTGAGAAATCTCCAAATCATTTAAAATCCAAGTCACCAAGAAAGCAGTGGGCCGATCAGACCATTTGATTAGATTAGATTCCCATTATTTTATGTGATAATCTAATCTAATCTATTCTAATCTAACTTTACATCCCCATTTGTGTCAAACCTGATCCTAATAATTATCATTGAAACAATGAAAATGATTCTCTTCCCATTATTTTATGTGATAATCTAATATAAAAACTCCAGAAACTATAAAAACAAAACCTAAAAAAAAAAAGTCTTTGACAGTTGATAAAAGTTCTGTTTTTCTGAGGCAGTCGCTGTTTTTAAATAAGGCAGAGGTGATTGTGTGGAGAACTGTAGATACCAGAGAAATTACATGACAGGACAGCCATTGTCAGGGGCCTCTGTACCTATCATCTATCTTCCTGCTCCACAGGATGAAAGACCATAATGGATTATATAGTGCATGGTAAGTACCTGCTGTGGAGCCTTCCAGAGTTTCATTTTCTCGAGGGTATCAAAACTTTTTCTTCATTTTAGGTGCAACTATCTTGGAAAGTACTGTCATAGTTTTACAGGTAATTATAGCTTTTCTGACACGTACTTGCTGAAGTTTGTCTCCAAGTTGGACAATACTTTTTTTCTAGTCTATCAAAATATTTTGATTTCATTATACTTATACAGTTGCTTTTATAATTCTGGGGATAAACATGTCAGGAATTTAAAATCCTTTTTAATCCTAATAGTGGTAACCTTGTAGTTTCACCGGATAAACAACCCAAATTAGCTTTTGTTATGTATTTGTAGCAGTTCATTACCAAGTAAAACTACAGAAGTTGAGAACAGCCATTTCTGCTATTAGTTATCACAAGTTAATTATTTTGTTATGAGATATGAGACAAGACAAAGCTTTTCATGTGATAACAGATTAATTTATCTCATTATCTTGGGAAAACAAAAGGCCGGTTTCTCGATGTAACGAGATCATTAATCAGGTTTCCTCGAGGTCACAGGTCAATTATGGAGAACTTGAAAATGAGAGTCTGGTTCATTTGATCACACCTGATTTCATACTTCAAGATCACTGTCGTGACTCATGGTGGATTCATAACTGAACAGTAGGTCATGGCGTTAAATGATTAAAAACAAATTTTAAAAAACCTGTGATCACATGAAAAGAAACTTTGTTTAAATTTACACAGCAATTAAAAAAATTATAATTGCAAGTACGTCTGTCCTCGGCTTCTGTATAAAGCCACCTGCAAACAAACAGTGTATTGCTGCTCTGAAATACATGGTATGGATGTGTGCATTTGGTGCCATTTTGCCAGAACTTTTTTAACATTGTCAAAATGTTCTTAAAACCTGACATGAATTGGCGCTGGATTAGAAATTAGTTTAACTGCTAATGTTATCAGTTTGTGGGAGTGAATTCCTTTGTTCAAAAACATACCTATTACTGTCTCCATAATATTTTTTGGAATGAATTCTGTGTTTTTCGGGTGGCCTCCGGCCTTTCCTCTGGGCATTAACTCTTCTGACAGGCCCTTGATAGACCAAACAGCTTGCCTCATCCCTCAGTCATGCCTCCAGGGAGGAAAGTGAGGCAGGATCAATGTGATTATGTTGATTCAGAAGCAGGTTAACCTCTTTGCTCTTACGGGCCTGTGGGACCTGCCACTCACTCCCAAATGAACACTGGTCCAGCAGGCTTGTCAAAATGTCCCAGGTCCACTCAACAACAATTTCCTGATACAGCTTTCCCGTTTTGGACACACATGGGAGTTTGTCAACCTTATAACAGACACATTTTCAGTGTGAAAACTATCATTTGTGCATAAAAATCTAAATGTTCTGCAGGATTTTCATTAAATGACAGTCAAGTGTGAAATATTCAATCATTAAGAGTCGTCATCATAATCATAGCCATATTAGTCTCATTAACCGATCCACAGAGAGATCTAATCTAAGTTCAAGCAACACTTCACAGCAAGTGAAGTAGTTCCATATTTCATGGTGTTGGATTTTTTTTTTTTCATGTTTAACTTAACTTTGCTATTTAAAGGCTTGCAGCAAGTGGTGGCACAGACAGACTATGATACTAATGATTTTGTCTGGGGACTTGTTTGCACATGGTGCCTATTAAAAATACAGAGGCTGTTAAAATAAAGGTGGCAGCATGTTTTCCCCAACACAGTGATCAAGAAAAGTACATTGTTAATGTGAGAAACCATGAACCGATGCATTAAGTCTGCAGTATTTTGCCCACATATTTACCTTTAAACCTCCTCTTAAAATAGACCTTTTCATATTGTTAAAATTTGCCATGTTCAGTTGCTGGTGAATTGCTACATGGCACAGTCATCTGACAGATGACATAATTCACCCAGCAGAGCTGATGAGGAACTTTGATCCCATACACATTTTGTTCTACTCATTTGAAAATGATTAGGTCATAAAAACACATGAATTATCTCTGGAGACACTGAAACTTGTCAGTTTCCATCTTTCTTCAAATGATATTCCTTCTATGGAAGAAAAAGGCTGTCAGCCATGCATTTATTACGCAAATGCTAACAGTTTTGGGGGATAACAAAATAAAGTTTCAACAGCTTGCAGGAATGGTAAATAAAAGAAATGCATTCAGTAGCTTATGCCACTTGCTTTCCCAAGATGACACTGGTTATTTCAAGCGTGACAGCTTAAATTTTCATGTTGAAGTGTACGGCACAATCTGTGTTTGTCTTTCAAAGACAAAAAATAACAAAGTCATCAATATGGAAATCCCTAAGCTAAACATCTATAGGCATACATCACGACTGTTCAAGCGGTGGCTGCTTCATACTGTTTGAAAATTTGTGAAACTCAAAATAATATTGCCATCTTGTAAACCCTCACACCCAACAGTCACTCTGTTTAAATGTGCCATGTTTTATAAAGATAATCGGTTTTGCTCATCCCTCAAGCTTTGTATGAAATTGACAGTTCTCAGTGTGGAACATAGAACCAGAGCCAGTGATCAGATGTTAAAGGGCACTTCACTCTATTGGACAACAGCACATTAGTGAAAAAAAAAAAAAGGAAAAAAAATCTCATAGAGCCTCTAACAGGCAGCAGTACTGTATATAATTAACCTAATTATGTCTGCTTGTCTAAATTGAAATGCACTGTAAATCCAGACATCGATGTCTAGACTGAGATGTACATGTAATCAACTTAATTTATATTGTGGCAGAGCAACAACTGAGTGTGTCTTTATTGTCTGCCCCCCCCCCCCTCTTTTTCATTTTTTGTCGTCATTCTTCACTGATGGTACAGGTCCAACTCACACCTCCTCCTCCTCCTCCTCCTCCTCCTCCTCCTCTCCTGCTGGGTGGACCACTGGTCCCCGGAGGGAGGACACATACCGATGCTCTCATTGCCGGATTGCCAGCCATACTGCAGACCACCAGACAGAACAAACAGGATTTTCTCTGCGCCCTCACACCTTCCTCCCATTTCCTCTCTATCTGGCCCTTGCCTGCCCAGGAAGATCTGAACTGATCTTATCAGGTGAGCCTTCTGGAGGTGCAGAAACCTATTAGGAGTTTGAATGTTTCCCTATTCAAATTCAGAAATCAGATACAGGGCCGGTTTGGAAACTTTACAGTAGTTACCTTCAACTGCAGTTAAAGGTAAGATTTAAATCCTAGAGGGAATGACAGCGCGAAAACTTATCAGGGGAAGAAAACTTCTTTGACATTTTTTGGATAATCCAGTCTGCACTAAACTAACCCTGAGAAAATGTATGTTTAACAAAAGTCAAAGCAGTTTTCATGGTTTTTTTAGCATAATGAGACACTGTCAGTGATGAGTTTTCTTAGATGGCCAATTTTGCACCATTAATACTCTTTTTTCATATCCAGTCACATCCCCCATCATTTGATTTCAAGCACGGTGAGCAATGCATTTCACAACCCAACAAACCACATAAACTTGACACAACCTCTGAAGCAGTACGAACATATTTCCTCTTTTATTTACATTCCTTTTCAAATGTTAACATTTTTCGCTATAACTTTTGATCAGGTTGGCATTTTTTCTCATTAAAATAAATTGGCACAAGTAAAACATATGTAGACAAAAGTTTATTTACACCATACAACATTTTGTTTTTAAATATTTTATACAGAGCTGCAGATGAGAGAGCTTGCTGGGATCCTTCAAGCAGATTCTGCAGTATTAAAGTTGTGAAATATATTATTTATATAAAAGTGAGTATTATCTTTATTGCATTTAAAGCAATGAAGAATGTAGCTTGACAAACATTCATTTTAATATGACAGAAAAAATCCTCTTTGCCTCCCATGTTTTATATTATAAAGTAAAAAGTGTAGTAATGGCCAAACAGACTGTTATAAACTTTTTAAAAACCTGCATAAATATATACATTGTGCTCCCGGGTCAAGTTTTATGAAATCAAAACTAGACCCAATGAAGCTGGGACGACATGGCATGTCATTTGCTTTGTGAGGTTTCATCTAGAGAGATTACCTTTTTTAGCCAATTCCTCAACAGATAATTTGAAACACATGATGGTAAATATTGTACACCAGGCTGCCCCACACTAAGTACACTAGTGAGAATACAAAAAGTAACACTGATGTTTTTTTCCCTTTTTTCTTTTTTCTCTCTCCTCAGTCCTTATATTGTATTGGCACATAATGTCCCTGCCACACTCGTATTATCCAGATATGTATGCCAAGGCTGTTAGAAAAGTCTGTTGCTTTATTCAGTGCAAAATACATCCCTTCCACCTCCTTCCCTAGTTTGCATTTTCTCCTTCTTCACCCTCTAGACCTCTGTTTGGAAGTCTCCCTCCTGGACGTCTAAGGGTAAGTTGACACACTTTTCCCACTCTGCAGGCGTCATCTCCAGTGAGTCCTTGGTTTCAGATTCTAGTACATTCATAGTGGCGTAATTCTGGTACTCACAGGCTGGATTGTAGCTCTCCCATGGGTTCTTGTTTGGCATTGCCTTGTCCTGTGAACATGGCCAGTGGGATGTGATATTAGTGGCATGACATCCTCTGCAGCTAAACTGTTATTTGTACAAAAAAAAAAAAAAGAAGACTTTTCAAGTGAAGTCAATGCATTCAAAAGGGCATAATATGAATTCCTCCCCATTACTAATTGAAAATAATGGATTAATGCTGTGGAAAGCATCAAATAACAAAAGATAATGGTAGTGTATTAAATGTGAACATGCGTACACTATTATCATGGAGTCATTGCAGAATTGTGTTTTCCCCAAGCTCAGTAACTGGTGCGCTATATGGCCTTCATGTGTGAGCCATTCATCTGAATGTGCTCTCATTGACAGTCCCAAAGACGCTATTGCAAATAAGGGAGAGAAGCTGCTCCCAGTCAGGGAATACAAAATGGATACTAATGTCTGCAGCCAGCTCTGCAGTAGATTCATTTGGAAAAAAAAAAAGAAAAAGGGGGAGTGAGAGTGTATTGTAGTTATCGCTTTCTATACAAAAGAACTTGCACTGGTAACTAAGCAACAGACCTCAAATTACATTGTGCTGTAGGGGTGATTGAAATGTGAGTGAAAAAGGATTACATACAGCCAAAAGGCTGCAACGTAGCTGACATTGTCTAATAGCCTGGCTGTGTTTGGTCGCCAGCCCAATTTCTGTTTGTTGCCTTCAAAACAGAAAACATTGCTGCTTGTCTGAGAGAGATGGATAAAGCTTGACATCCCCATTGTCTACAGCTCCAGCCAGATGTGGAGACAGATGGTGTGACTTTTGATTTGTAGCGAGGTCAGGAAGAATTCTCATAATTCGCCTGACTTTTCTAGATCCACTGTGCCAAAGAAGTAAAATTTCCCCCCACACAGTTTCAGTACGAGAACAGTGAACTTAAGGTAATATTTGCATAGATGTTGATAGATTAAATAATCTGCCATGCATTAATGGAAAAAATGATGGGGTTGCTAAGTAGATAAATGTGCATGTAAATAAAAGTGCATTCATGGCCTTGCATTGGAATGGATGCACTCTATTGCAACAAGATTACCAAAGGTCTTTCTTCCCTGAAACTGGCCTTGTGGAGAAAATGCTTCAGTGCTTTTGAGGCGCAGCCCCCTCGCTCGCCCCCTGCCAGCTGCTGGCAGGCCCACTATGTATAGGAAGGTTCACTTCCACATGAATACTTTAGCTACATAAACGCTCATTTGCACAATCACACACTATGTGTCCTGCACCGGATATTTAAATAGGGTTATTTTGATGTTACTCTCTTTAATTGGCTGACAGCCACCCCCGTGGTTTCCTGTTACTCACCATGCTGCCCATATTTGGTATGTCTCGAAATCGGTCCAGGGTTTGAAATTTCTGATTCAGTTCCTGGAACAGCTCCATGTGTCTTTTCCTGGTGTGCATGACTTTCTGCAATGGCAAGGGTTTTTTCTTTGGTATTGACAGCCAATAATGGAAATGCATCTTCCTCTCCACCCCCTCCAACTCTGATCAATTTGTTAGTGTCATGGTAGTTTACTTATAGGCCAGGTTTGAAACAAATCTACTTGTCTCTGCATATATACAAGTAACTGCCAAAATAAAGGAAACACTGAAATAATTAAAGTTAGGGTGATAGGACACTGAAAGCCTTAAGTATTTTAATTTGCAGTGGCTGGGGTATCTAGATTAAAGATAATTCTTCAGTGACAAATTACCTCATTTAGAGTTTTGTTAGCGTAAGGGAAATCCTTACAATCAAACCTTGGCACAAAATTTCCACTTTAAGGGTTGGTGTGCATCTAAGCTAAAAGAAAATGCACCCCATGCCAAAATAGCTGCCAAAAAGCTCATGTTTCCTTTACTTTGAAAGAGTGTACAATATATATGCAGTAAAGCCTGATTTAACAATGCAAAGGAAATGCTAAAACCTGCCAAAGGGGGGTTGAATATGTGTTTGCAAGCCACTACAATAATTGCTGAAACCAGTGGTAAAATCAGATGTGAAATGTGCAAATGACTTTAAAAGCATACATTTTGAAAATCAACATATAGCTAATGGATGTAGGAGATGGAGGAGGACAAAATGTAGATGAGAACTGTTGCCCTGTTTGTCAGTTGACAGCCTTGCTTTTACCTTAACTACACAGCATGTCAATAAATCTTGTTGAGTCAAGGCTGTGTGACTCCAATAAGCTTAAGAGGCACAAGTACTAGTAAATCAAATGACAAACACAACTGCAAAAAATGGCTTTTCTCTGCATAAAAAAAAGCTAGATGCATGTACTATGGCAAGACATTTTTTTTTTTTTTACATACCTCAAAGTCCAGATCAGAATATCGTGACTTTCGTCTCTGTAAAAATAAAACACAAAGGTATTAAGTTAGTAAGTAATCAGTTTCAGAAGATATGTACATTCATAAAAAATGTATGGTGTATCTGAAGGTGTGTGGTGAAGTGTTTATTGCAGCTCTGTGTCCTCTGCGCTTCATCCACATGAGCATATGTACCTCTAAGGAGCTCATAGATATTGTAGACCCTGTCTCACTCCTAGAAAGCCCCGCGGATTCCTCCATCTCAGCGAGGAAGTTCTTAACAGCCGTGCGAGGTTCAAAGGGCAGGTTTTGCATCTGCTCTGGAGCGCTAGGATACTGCTGCTCCAGGTTCACATTCATGTGGTCCATGCCTGACGGGCTGATATTGAAGTCAGGACTCATCTTGTAATGCATCAGCCTCTCGTGTGGCAGCGTATCCATAGTGATGTTCATCTTGGTGTCCTCTTTCAGGAGGGTGGGCACGTTACCCGACCCCGACACTGCTGCAGAGGCACGAGGCATGACTATGTAGTCTGTCTCCATCATCTGGCCCTGCACTGAGTGGCCCTCCATGTCATGGCCACCCATGTCTTGGTCGCTCTGGCGCATGGCATCGTCGGTGCACAGGTAAACAGTGCGGCGCATGTCAGCGTTGCTGTCGGCCATGCACTGCTCTTTCAGCTCGCTCACTCCCATCGGCATGTGCAGAGCTGAAGGCTGCTGGATAATCACTTTGGAAATGATGTTGCCAGGCAACGTGGAGTAGTTGAGGCCCTCAGGGGCCTTCTCATCCTCTTCATCATTGAGGGAAATGCGGGAGAGGGTGCCTGTTATGGTTGCGGCACGACAAGAGCCCATGTCTTTGTGGAGTGCTGCGGGGCAGAGTGATACCAGGATTAGTTGGAATTTCTCCATAATGAAAGTAATGTCACAGTTTGTCTGAGATTATCCAGCATATGACCAAGAGAAGAGCAAGAACAAGAGAATTATAATTCCCTGCGGATTTAGTACTGCCGAGGGAAAATGGTAATGATAGCGTGAATATGCACTGAGTGTGACATTACACCTAGACACAAAGGGACGCAACAGCAGGTATCTCTGGAGGCTGTAACAGTAAATAAGGATGTAGGATTCATTCTCCCTGCCATTCAGTATGTAGCATGCTAATCCTAATTTAGTGATTGGTGATAACCTTGTAATGCACCAAATATTCTAAGAGACAGCAACTATCTATTCAGAAATACCCTCTGGTTATGAGAACACCCTGTCCTCCCCACTGAGCGTTTTAATCTTTGCCTCATGAATCAGTAGGAATTACGTTGTCTGCTCACAAAAGGCCTGCGAGGAGATTACAAATAAAATGTATTACTCGCCTCTTTGTTTGAGTCTAATTTAATGCTCATTGTGGACATGGGGAAAGCACCCTGAGTCTGGTATTCATACTGAGGAATTCCTCTGATCAAAGTTTACACTTTTACTCTGCAGGGTGACGCTGCAGAATATTAGCTCTGCTGCTGACAATAATCCCTTTTTGTAAACAACCAACTCAAACCCTGTTTAGCCCCAGAGAGTAATCTGTAAAGTGCACTTCTCTCTGACTGCGGCTCTACTTTGCTCTGAATCTGGTCATGATTTATAAATGACACCTGTCTGCTCTGCCTTTTGGAATCGGGGATTCCACTTTAGCTTTACAAGACTGCACAGCATGAAGTAGCGTGGGTCAGAAGAGCCAGACGGCCCTTTTCGCCTCTTAACAAGCTGTGTTTCTGAGAGCTCTGAATAATGGTCAGCTCGGTTATTCCCTGCAGATCCATTTAGGGTGTGTTCGTCATTGGTTTGGAGGGGATTGGAGAAAGACAAGGGCTTGTGCGAGTTGCCACCGCATGCGGGATAACTTGCACAATCTCCTAGGAACATTTACTCAAGATACTTTTATTGAATCATACGCTTGTCTACCAGCAATTACTCTGGCTCAAAAGTACAGACCAACTAGGTGCAGGAATCAGGAGGAAATATTACCTCCCCAATAATATGAGCTATGCATTAGAGGAAGACAATCCTCCCACAATCAGACACATAGCACCTGCGCACCTATTCTATGGCGGCATCAACATGCTAATGAAAAACATAATTACAAAATGCGAAGATGAGAAAAAAGCTGCTGTTATTCACATTTATTGCAGTGAAGCTTACACATAAAGTGAATATCCAACAGCTCTCTTTATGCTGTTTTGTTCTCAGATTAAAGTCAGTGTTTTGGTAACTGTGAAAAAACTCCTGTGGGGATTGTTGGTTGTTATGTAACCTGAGCTATTTTTTACTGTCTAACCTCCTTTTGGGGTTGTTTTACATGCAAGGCAAGGAGAATCTTGTTAACAGCAGACCATCTGGTTACCTGATCGGCAGGCGATGTCCACATCTTTCTCAAAGTCCGTCTGTGGAGAAAACACAGTCAGATGGTCAGTATTGCTGAAAATAAAGCCTTTTATATATACTGTGTATATACAGAACCAGAGGCCTCCACATTTCTAAAAACCAGCTGCAAAATTAGGATCAATAGTATTTTTTTTATCTTTTTATTATATCCCAATGCTGGAGAAAAATGCTAAGCAGTCATTTTTCTCTGCTTCATCTTAACAATTTATCAATAAAACATCCACGGAAAAAAAAAATTGCTACTGCAGCAGCTGGGAAGCTGCTCATTGCTAATGACTGTATTGAACCAGGGGGCCTTGACACCATTCTGCTATCATGAAGACTATTTCACTCTGAGGGGTATTAGAATACTAATGGCAGATCATTGCTATGATGTGCCAGTGGCATCGTCGTGCTAGATGAAGAGACTGGTGTCCCATTTCAAAGGTCAGGCAGGGAGCAGTCCTCTATTACCCCGTGAGAGGAAATGAAAGGGATGCATGGCAAACATGGACGCTAAGTTCAATCAAACAGAAATAAAGGATTGGGCTTAGGGCCTACGAAAACCAAAGGGAACTGATGCCATTTATCAGAGAGCCAAGTATCTACCCTGCATGTAATTGCAGCTTTGCAGAAGTGTTGTGTGGAAAATTATAAACCTAGGGGAAACAATGCCTCATGTTTTAGAGGTCATATTAAATGTTGAATAATTAGGCAATGTTTAAAAATTGCATGAAGTGCACAAGTTAAATTAAGGTCAAAGAGGTGTACATGTGTATTATAAATAACCAAGGAACATTAGGTCCGCTTAAATTACAGAGGATCTAATGGTTAAAGATAATAGAGGGTAACTGTGCCTACCATTATCTGAGCATGACCATTAGGGAAGGTTCCTGTTGCATCACCAGTGATTGGGTCTTGGCAGTTTCTGAGCCGACATCTGAAAGCATCTTGGACCTGAGGAAAGGGGGGGGGGGTGGTGGTGGTGGTGGTGGTGGTGGGGTGTCAGTATTTCATCACAACTACAATACTGGATATTACACGTTTCCTTGAGTAAACAAAGACCACAGGTGAAAGAAAGATGACTTCAAATCATCCTCTACCTCTCTCCGTAGGATACAGTGCACCATCACAATGACAAAACCCTGCAGCGAGTCAAAGACAGCAAAGAGGATCTGAAAGAGGATGGAGCGCTTGTCTGTCATGGCGAGCACTGCAGACATCCAGGTCAAAGCCAGCAGAGGTAGGACGACACAGGAACTCCACAGGGATGCCCTGTGAGAGGTGAGGAAGGATTGTGTAGAGGAAAAGAAACAGCATGTAACATTGCATGTTTACAATAGCAGATATTCCTATGGTGTAGATCTGATGTCCTGTGGATGTAACTGGAACATCAGTTTACGCTGCAGTGGACTGCGTGTTAGTCTAAATTGTCGAGGTGGACACTCTGTACATACAGAGACTCCCTGTAGCATCGTCTTATTGATTCAGAGACACTGACAGGCACTTACATTGCATTGCTAGCTGTAGTTGCTGATAAAGCAGTTGTTGATACAACACCACATTTGGCACACTTGAGAGTTAATCCTGTATGCGGCTCACTCATCTGTCTGTGGGACATAGAGACAACAGTATGACAAACAACGTTAACAGCCACTACCCCGACTTTAAATTCTCCCCCCGTCATATTAGCAACAGCGGATGCAGCCAATGTGTGGGTGTTTTTAATGATTTTCATCTTGGACTGATTCTGCCAAAGAAATACGAAGCCATGTCGCTCCCGAGAGAGATCTGACCTCTTTATGTTTATGCCTCTAGTTTCCTTTCAACAGTAAGAAAAAGAGGTCTAAATTTCCATATGTACAAAAAAAAATCAAAGCATATGTATATTTTTGCATGATGTTAAGAAGAAAAATGTTTAGAAGAAAAACAGAGGTACTAACAAGGATGTGCTGTCATACCCTGCTCGATGCTTCAGCTTCTTGTCCAGTATGCCATCTCTGGACACTAGTTTATTAAACACCAAGATACCAATCACCATGTTAACCTGTCAACAGGAAGGGAACAGGAATATTAACTTTTCAATAAATCATCTGCAACAAGATCATGTCAAAACCAATGTGTAATATTTTTTCCATAGGTAGAGTCAGTGATGGATGTCATTATCCCGCCGGCGTGTTCTTTTCTTCTTTTTTTTTTTTTTCTCGATTTTCCGTCTGCGCTGAGCTTTGACCTCTAGCTTCTATTGTTTGCTCATCTCCGTGACATTTCAGCCAGTGGATGAGGCATGCCCTACACACTCAGCCCAGCACAACAGCCCTAAGAAAAGATCTGCCTGACAAGAAACGCTTGTCTTCTCAAAGGCACCTTCTCCTATTATTAGCAGTGCCTGCGCTAATAGAAAGCTGAGGGAGATTTACAGTAGCTGGGAAAGAATATTCTTTAAAACATCAGGCTACAGTCTATTGAGATAAAGAGTTCATTAACTATTTATACAAATACATTTGGGTAAGTGTTTTTTTTTTAATTTTATTCATGCGCTTTGTTACTGTGAGATATTTGATTATGATGTTACAGTATCAGTACAGTGATAACAGCAGTGTTGTGTTCACTCTCACTGCAGAGCGGTTTCTGCCATTTTTTTTTTTGCAGAGATTAGCTTGTGTTCCTATGAGGTTCATCACAAATGAAAACCACAGCACAGTCAGACTTCAAGTCTTTGTGTGTGTGATGCTCAAACTAAGACGTTTTGTCACTTAAAAAAAAAAAGGAAAAAAAAAGAAGACTGAAATCACTTCATTTCAAATCCCACCACAGAACAGAGGTTTGACGATTGAAAACATTACTCAGTACTCGATGTCCCCTCTCCCTCTGACACAGACTTAGTGATTTGCCGAATCACATTGCTTGTGTCATTTTCTCTTTACAACCATGCAAATACAACATGATTCAATTACTCCGGTAAATTAGATTTTGTGCAAATCTTATGCATAAATACTTTATAACCTCACAAATACATGAAGCGCCATTATGGTGAATGAAAGGGAATTGTTTGAGCGCATTGCCTGATGGGAAACACATGAAACCAGAGTGTCTTCTGCCTATTTCATAGCAATATTTTCTTTAATTTAACACAATGAAATGGTAACGCATTGACATTCTGCCATCACTAAAACTACATTATGGTTTGTGTGCATATTGTTAATTTGAAAAGCAGCAAAATGTCAAGTTTTTACTATTACTATTATCATAATTATTCATAAGCTATGCAAGGTTTTGTAAGTTAAGATTTTGCTTAAACAGGACAGTTAAAACAGATTTTTTTAATTGTATTTTTTTCTCTGTTGAAAATCTAAATTTCTCTCGTATTATCAGCATATCATATTAAAATGTAAAAAACTGGATATCTGATGACTGAAACATACCAGAACAACAGCAGCTGCAGGTCCAACAAAGGCATACAGGAGCCCACCCTCCAAAGACAGCCAACAGCTGCAGGGAAAGCAGGACAAAAAAACAGTTTACTCCCACCATAGCATCAACATCCAAGTTAATGGCGCACACCAGCACACGATTGTATTTCCCTTGATTGTCAGGGGAGATGTGCCATATGCTGCAACTCTACTTCCAAAGTTTCACGGGGTAATAAAATGCTAAAGAGATTTTAAGCAGTGTTTATGCATTTGGTATCCAGCAGGGATACAACTCAGACAAAATTGGGGTCTTGCTGCGCTATTTTGAAATTTGATTAGGTTCATGGGACTTTGTTTATGGCACTGTTTAGGATAAGTAAGCCACTGCAGACGCACTTAATCATGACTCCGAAGCGTTACCATGAACCCACTGCATGTGTGCTGAATAATACATTCAGATAAAAAAAAAGAAAAGAAAGAAAAACTTACTATAAGGGTGTCCCATAGCCCTTTGTTTTGGTGAATCCCATTGAAACAGCAACCACTAAAGCTGGTAATCCTTAAAAAAAGAGAAAACAATCAATAGTTATTCGAGCGGTTCTAGTTGCTTCGCAGCACTGAGAGCGTAAACCCACTTCAGAGAAACTCGGCCTCTGTGCTTCCCAGTCATTAAACAAAGTGCAACTAGATTCACTCCATCGGAGGCCGTCGTATGAGACTATACAATCATCGGAGAGCATATCATCAACAGTATGCATTTCAGTAATTCTATGAACATACTGTACAGTATTCCATTAAGTGGCAGGAGAGAACATACTGTACTGTGCTTTGACAAAATGGCAGCAGAGCATTGAGTCCAGAAAACCACAAAGTGAAATTTCATCACTGTGCTGTAAGAAATTTCACCACCCTCCACACTTTCTATGTGAAGGAATGTTTTTTTGGGGTTTTATTTTTTATTTATTTATTTTTTTTTGCTGTATGGCTCCTCATTATGGATTGGTGTAATGGATTCGGTCCTTACTACTGTGTGCTCAGAATATTAACGCTTTTTTCTCTCGGAGCAGCGCAGGCAGGTGCTATTGATGTAATCAGTTTCCTGGAGGCATGAGGCGAAGACCCTGTGGCCATCCAGTGCCTCTCTGCAGTGCTGAAGAGGTAAAGAGTGCCGAGAGTACACAAGCATGTCATAAATCACCTGGCAAGCAACAGCCTGGCGGAGACGCTGCACTTCAAACAGGCTGAATTAAGAGACAACAGGTAGCAATGTGCCACGCGCCGTTTAAAAGAAATCAGTTTGGAAAACATTTTTATCTTCTTGAATACAGGTGGTAATCTGAAGAGTAGTTTTATTTTCAAGTCACTACATGCAAAAACAACACGCATATCATGAAATGCATTTTGAATGTCACAAAACAATACACTGACTGTCTCAATTATCATTAAAATGTCTGTTATGGTGTTCTGTAGAAATCTATGTGATTGTAGAACAGCCTTTGTCCATTTTTTTTGCAGCAGGCAGTGCCACTGCAATGACTAAGAGAGCCTTGTTTGTTGCTAGGTAACAAGAAGAATGAGTGTGGGCTCTTTCATAATCAAATTGATTTTTTTTTTTTTTAAAGGAGAGATTTCTAGTAGTCTGTAAGAAAGATACCGTTGGATGAGGATTCATACTGACATTTATCAAATGAAGAAAAAATTTTAATCTTTAAAAATCTCTTAGATATTTTGCCTACCTGTGTGTATTGACAGTGCATACACTGTAATTTGGTACTTGATGCGTAATTGTCATTATTCTATTTTTCTGTGGTGTGATATTGGAGTGCAGAGATCACAGTGTGGGAGACAGCAGGAACTTCTTTATCTAAGACCCAGCTGCTTAAAATCTGTCGCAGTATAGATAAGAAATATTTTCTATTGACTGCATATTGCTACCTGTATTTCCTTTGTGATACATGACATTTTTACAGGTCAGTGTTACAAATGATTGAAAATTGCTGCAAACCATTTACAAAACATGTATAACCACACCAAAGCCAGAAATTCAACACTTCTTTGAAAACATTTCATTTTCCTTCACTCTTTTTTTTCTGAGGGTATCAGATAAAATGTACTCTGCTGCAGTGTAAATGCTCAACTCACACCCTCTTTATCAGACGTAAGGTCATTGCAACCTGCTATGGGAGAGCCGCACCAGTCTGTCTCCCCCCACTGCTCAAGGCCGGTCCATTTACCCAGCCCTCAGAGAGCTTGACTGGAGCACAAAAGCATCACAACAAAGAGCCTGATAGGATGAAGATCTGGCTGCCCCACAGAGAGGATGAGAACAGCGGACCGCGAAGACAGTTACTTGGAAAGACACCTAAGCCAGAGACCTTGAGATAAAATGGCAGCTGCGAGGTATAATGGGAGATAATGGAGAGGTTTAGGGAAACATGCTGTTTACTTACCCCAGCCCAGACACAGAAAGCGCTTGCGGATGAGCCTAGTCCGAACCTTTCCTGTCACTGCCATGTAGGACTGCCAGGCTTCTGTGAGGACCCAGCAGAACGATGCCAGGAAGAAGAAGTGCAGAAAGGCTGTTGTCATGATGCAGACGCCCTATTAATACAGAAAAAAAAAAAAAAAAAAAAGCATCAGGACTGTACATTCAAACTTCACATTCACAGAAACGCAGCTTAAAAGCAAACCACAGCTAGTATAAAAATGGAGGTGCAGCTGTGACACAGTCGCTCTGCATAACAGCAACAAATGCATCAGATTCCACCACAGATTCCTGTAAAGCGAGAGGCTCCCTGCAGATACACATCGATTTTATTGATATTTTGTCATATCCTCGAACTATTCTTGCAGCACCGACAGTCTAGACCATCCACTGAAGTGCCATCCTGTGCAGTGAATGAAACAAAGCGTCAGTTTGAACTGCAGCAGCAGAGGTGGCAACAGTAGTAGAGATCAGAGCCAGGCTGGCTGACACAGAAAGCCATGGCGTAGCATTCCTCTGCACTAACCCTCATTAGTATGCTGGGGATCCCACCTGGAGGCATGTGAGCCAAGGTCAACTGTTTTACACAGAGAGGAGGGCGAACGCACCACAACACCGCTCGAATGACACGGAACGCACACAAGGCGTCGCAGGCGGCAGATTGCATTCAGGGCCGACAATGTAGCGGCACTTTTCAGCTTCATTAGCTTGTCCATCTTTGTTCCACAGAGAGGCATCGCCAAATGGGATTGTTTAGGCGAGGATTAGGAACAGAGAAGTATCCTTAAGAATTTTGTCATTGCACGCTGACATTTGTGAGTGAGAGGAGATTAAGCTTTTTCTCTCAGTTCAGATTGTTTGCAGTGTGAAGCTGTGGTAATCTGAGTGATACCGCACATAGAGGGAAATACTGAAATGTATCATCTCGTCCCAGGGCGTCCACACCATACTGTGAGATCGCCCGTACACTTTACATCCCCACTGAGAAAACCACACTAAATCCATCCATCCCCTGTAGTGTTCATGGGGTTCATACAAAACAATAATCCTGCATTACCTCATGCCCAGGAAGTGGCAAATTCTGTTTACCTACACCCACAAGGGGATATAATTACTGTACTGTAAATGTGGATTCAGGTAGAAAACATTTATGAACATTCATGTCAGATGTGTTCAGGTGCAGTACGCATGCTATAATCCCATAATATATGCCATTGTGGTGACATAAAAAGGTGAGAGCTACGTTAGTGTAATAAGTGTAATATGAATCAGTTTTGGCAGATTCCAGCCTCTTAAAATGTACCTCTATCTGCCACAACCTTTTTGACCCACTGTGACAGTCAGCTTTGACATTGTGTATTTTGGAAATGCAGAGATTCATAAATTTGTGTTTTTTGTTTTTTTTTATTATTATATGCTTATAAGAATTGAGTTATGTGTGGAAAACTACATAAATCACATCGAAAACAATTCAGCTTTGGTGAAACATTTAGTTTGACTTATGACACTTTTAGAGCTGCTAATGCTACAAAGATGAAAGTATCAAAGCAACACATCAAATCAAAGCACGTGAAGTTCCCATGACACATTGCCACCTGTTCATGTGGTAATTACAGGTGTGTACAGCTGCTTTTGCAGATATCCCACACTGCTAGAAATCTTCGCTTAATAAGCTTTGAGAAAGCAATAGCATTTACGGTGCTGGTGCTGTATCATAGCTACGTACTATATCTCCGACTTCTCAAATTTTACTGACTTTCCAAATGAATTTCTGAACTGTATGTGAGCTGTATGTTAACATACCGTGGTGTCGTATGTGATTATTATTGGATAAATGTGACAAAACACTGAGGAAAATCTTATATTAAAGGAAAAACAGTCATGACAGAGGCAACACCATATGAGTCAGTCACATACAGTAGCTGTACTCCATGTAGAATCAACTCCATGGCTAAATCTAGTGTTGCTGTTGCTCATGTGCTGCTCAAGGTGCTGAAAATAGAGCCTGCCTTGTTTCTTGTGGAAACAGGTCATATGCAGCCGTTATGTTTCACAGTTCACTTGGGTGCCTATACCATCTGATCTCATTAGTCCTCGAAAATAAAAATAAAAAATCTGCTCGTTTGAAAAGGTGCGTTATGATAGCAGTGTAGGGATGTAGGCAGTTGTACAAAAATTAGGTTGAAACCTAGAGTTCACACTGCCCTTTAGAAAGGAAAATGCCGGGAGATGTTGAGCGCACTGTGTCAGTATCCATGGAAACAGAGGAACTGAGGAAGGGACCACATTAAATCCTTGCAGAGCTGATAGACATGAAGGTAAGATTAGGGGGTGATGGGATGTACTTCATGCCAGTTCAGTAATGGCAGTTTAAGGTCAGGACAGGAAATTTGAAGAATTTCTTTCTGTGGCCTGACTAAACTGTGACTACAGGTCTGGACTGAGCTTCAACGCTCTCTCAGAAATTAAGAACTGAAAAGCTAATTTGCCATAAACTGTTGCACACTGCTTCACAATGCCTCAACAGGCTGCTGGAATGAAAGTACTGTTGAAGTGAAACCTAAAATGGGAATTCAGTTTAGCTGAGAACGTTCTCTTCATATTTGGATTAAACCAAAATTGACTTGGTGATTAAATTAAAATTCCTTAGAGGCATTTTTATTTGCCAATCACTATTCATTACTTAGTTATTTGCATTATTTACGGATTCATTAACTGGCTGCATAAGAATGCAGCAAACTTTCATGCCAGTTAACAGTGTAACTTTTAAATACATATTTTTACTATTATTTCAACTGGCACTTAAACAGATCTCAGAATTAGCTTGCTGGGGGAGAAGCACATTATTTGCACTGTGGCTACGGTTCTGTGAAGAACTGAACCAAGCCTTACAACATTACTTTTATCTTCCCCACCTTTCTGAATCAGTGTGGGAGGAGGAGGCTGAGGCAACAAGTGCCCCAGTGCTTTATGCAGTAGGTGTTTGGGTGGAGGACAATAAAACTTCAAACAGCAAAGTGGTGGTGGTGGCAAAGTGTTGTTGAACCACAGAGAAACACTTAACAAAATGCACCGACTTCACACAATATAGTCAGAAAATGGCTATTTCTACTTCCTGTTCCGTGGATGTACCTTGCACCAACCTGAGGCGAACTTATATTTATCCGACTTCTACTTCTGCCTACTTTACCTGAATATGTAACACTCTTAAGGCTCTAAACAATGCGTACATTATTCTGCTGAACCTCACCAGACGATTCCTGCTTTTATAAAGCCTATAACAACAGTTTGGGAAAGAGCTGCATGTTGATAGCTGTTCACAAAATCATTGAGTTACAAGATTTACCCTTTGATTTTTTATTTTCTTTTAAACCTTTAGATATTTCGTTAAAAACACATTTCATTCTCTGTTATTCTTGAAACTAATCAAACTCCTCAGTTCTTGTGATTTTCAGATTGGTTTGCCATTTTTACTAAAATCACCAGATAATGTTCCAGCTGAAAATATATGAGGTTGAATTTACTAACATCATGGCAATCATTGAGTACATTTAATTTAAACAGAGAATGTTAAATCTCTTAATAATAATAAGGATATCAATTTTTTGACAAGATACCAGCTTTGATAAACCCACCGTGCTGACATGACATGCAGCGTTTAAACAAAAGATGTTCTTTTTTAATCTTCCAATGCATCAGGAAATTTAGGTTTTCAAAAATCTGAAGCAGGTACATTTTTTTGTTGCTCTTTGTCTTAAAAACTTTGTCAGCTCACAAAGCTTAGTTCTGACCAGATATAGCTTTATGGCACGCTAGGAGCTTAACGTCACAAAGACTACTTAGCTTGCTAGTATTTCAATAGGAACAGTGACTAAAGTGACATCTGCATTTAGCTCTGTGGGACAGACTCCTTCAACAAACTGCACAGAGAGGGATATTACAGTAGGGCTGCGGTGCATGAACCCCTTATTATGAAGATAAATGCATGTTGGAGAGTTCAGTGGTTCAAAAACCATATAGGCGCTGTTCTATAGAGATGTAGAAAAATATGTGATATGGTCAGATGAGTCATCCTTCACAAGTGGGCGACTACATGTGTGATGTACACCAAGAGAAAGGTATAGCTTTGAATGCTTGATCCCTACAGTGGTGGTTACGGTGGCTCTGTTATGCTGTGAAGGACATTTTGCTGGTTTGGTTTGGGTCCACTTGTTCTCTTAGAGGGAAGGGTCACTGCAAATCAATACAAAGGTGTTCTGAGTGGTCAACACCCATGAGAGATTTAGGGTCAGAAAGAGTTCTCCAACACCATCATCCAAACACCAAATGAGGAGACATCTTTTGGAGGGATGGTGTTCATCCCTCCAGTAGGGTTAGGAGACTTGTAGAATCAATGCCAAGGTGCATTGAAGCTGTTCTGGCAGCACGTAGTGGCCCAACACCTTACTAAGACACTTTATGTTGGTTTTTCCTTTGATTTGTCACCCGTCTGTATTTCCCTTGGCAAAACCAACAGTGTCTGCTTCTCTTTGTTTGTCTTCTTTCCATAAACCAAGATGAACAACGACAGAGGACAAAGCAAAAGCTAAGACAGGCAAAGGTGACTCACTGACTTCCTGCTCCCAGAGGACACCTCTACAGCAAAGAGATGATTTCTATTAGACGATGAGCCACTCTGAATCCACAAACAGTGGAGCCAATTATATGCACTTCTTACAAGAGTTGGAGGAAAAACAAGCGAGGCAGTGTCAGGCAGCATGGCAATTAAACCCACACAGGGGCTATGTTTTCTCGTCTTACTGGCCTACCACTCAAACACTGGATTCAGACGTATTGTAGAATACGTCTGATCAAACAGATGACATCTCTCTCAAATATTATTACTACAGGAAAGACAAATTCAACAAAGGAATAATAGTAATAAGTTCATTGTCCTTGTTTTAGATAAGGCACCACGGAGATCAACAAGACAGAAACGGCTTACTAACTTGACTAGTGCGACAACAACGTATTTTGCTATCGATGATGAGGGGACGTAGAAGAGAGCAATATTAGCATTTATTTGGCGTCATGTTTCTGGCCACCTGATAAATATCTCCTTTTAGCTCAGTTTATGGTCTCCACCCATTCCTGAGGGAAATAATTGTCTCTTTAGTGGCTAAATCCTTAAGTATATTCATCAGCTACTTGCTACCTTCATCTGGAACAGGTATACAAGACAAGATACTATCCCTGAAAACAGCTGCTTGTTGCTGCTGCTGGAAACAAGGGTGATGAGAGCCATCAGAGTGAAGCGGTGAAGCAGTAAAACTAAAACGCAGTGAGCTGAAAGAAGCTAAAATGCCCCATAGAGCTGAGGGGAACTGCTGAGTTCAGGGATAATTCTCCTAGGGTTTTCACTTTCATTTTACACACAGTCATCTGATCCATTATTAATATAAAAACACTGATAAGCTCAGCCTTTATGTTCAGTATAAATAACAATGTTGGCCCATTATGAATAAATTAGTCGGTGCAGCTTTAATTTGGCACCCGGTGAGTCAGTTAAGGTAGTTTGTCGAGTCACTCTGAGAGACGCTGAAATGACATCTCCAGTATGTCAGTGGATTTTCTCAAAACCACATAATCTCTCTGCAGATTTCAGAGACAGATATCCTATTAGAAGCATGCCAAGTGAGTATTCCATGTTAAGTGGTGGTCCTCATAATCAAGACAGGAGATGACTGGAGCCCTGATTAAATCTGACAAGGCTTCAAATCAGCTCAGCTTTAAAAATGCCCTGAAGCTTTGTGCATCCATAGTCTTGCTTACTACTGTGTGCCAGATATGTAAGGGCCAGCAAGGAAACAGATGAACTTATCATGTGTGAAAGCTGTTTGTTTTTGTTATTGTATGCGATTAAAATGGTCTTCATAAAATTCACTAATTCAGATTCTGGTTACGGTTTTGTTCACATTTAATCTGAAACCAGACACTGTAGGTTTACGAAACACACTTTTGTTCATCCATCCAATGCTGCTGATTCCATTTTCACTGAACATGAGAAAATTAGTAGGAGGAAGCATTTTGGTCAGGGTCTGGTCCAATATGAGCCCCCAACTGCTGTTAGGCCCATCTGCTCCCAGAATAGGTCATACATATAAGCACAGTGTAAGCTGCAAATGCTGCACAGTGCATTTCTAATGATGGAATACCCCAGACATATATTTTTGCGGGTTTAAAAGATTTTTGGCTCCGTTTTACATGTGCTGTAACTCAAAAAGCTAAAGAGAATGAATTAATAAGTAGCAGTGGGACAAAATGAGATGAGGTGGAAAAAAAAACACAATGTGTTCCATACAAAAGGTACAGGTATACTGAGAATATGGTTACACAATAAATACCTGTGTAATTGGACAATGTGTCATTCTGTAGTGCTGCCAAATGACTGAGAAGTGCATCTGTGTGGGCAGCTTGTAAATCCCAACCCCTGTTTGCCAAACAATCTTTTACATTAGCCACTTGTTTACTGGCCAGTTGCGAACCCGGACAGAGGAAGTGATACATATTTATTGGAGGCAGTCCTTCTTTAACCGTGACAGTTATCCCTTTGAATCCTGCTGACTTGATCTGAACCTCAGCTCTCCTTGACATCTGAACAACAACAAAAAAATGTTTCTTATCCCCCTGTGATGGCTTTGAGACATTCTAGTAATGAACACTACACGGCAGATCCAAGTACGAGATCTGCTTTTATCCTCCAACCCAACTTTGGAGCTGCGCTTTATTGTCACCATTACACGATCCTTTTGGGGCGGCATCACAATAATTGAATTAGTCTCTGATTGACCGGCGCTCTATGTCTCCAGGTGTGCATCATGTCTGCCTTTCTGCTCCCACGCTGTCAGATCTCCTTAACTGCCAAATGCCTTTTCTGACTTGTTAATGATTGCGGTGCTTCATGTTTGAGCCACAGCAATAAAACCAGCATCATTATTTCATCTCAAAGTGATCTGACTGTCCTTTTTCAGTTTTTTTTAGTTCTCTTTATAGCACCACACTTCTAATTGCAAATAAGATCATCACTGTCTCAGTGCCAACAGATTGGGGTTGTCTCAAGTTTACTAAAGGACAATGAAACACCTGTGTAAAGACCAATGGTCCTGAGCCAACACAGAGAGGAGCTACATCTCATAGAGGCATTAGAAACACTTTATTTTCCATTTGGATGAAATATGAAAGGCAGAAAATGAGTCATTTGCTTGAAAGAGACTATTATCTAACTGTTATATTCTTGTTTTTATGCTCTCAATGACAGAGCTAACATCTGGTATACAAAAGGCACTATTTTGTAGATTAAACATCTTGCAAATCAAGAATTAGATTTACTACTGATTCAAATCTCAGCTTTTTTAAAATAAGAGAAAGGTTGATTGATGTTTCTAAAATTGATTGAGAACAGGTGGATCTGATTTGAGTTCTGAGTTCCGACTGTTGCTTGTATTTTAAAATCACTAGTGCTCTGTACCACTGTGCAGCTGTCACAACACATTTTATACATTGCATGTACACACCTACCAATCTCAAAGAAATGCTCACAAAGTACTGAACTCTTCAAGGCCACAGTGAAGTGTCACTTGGATCTTTCCACTGCACCATTATCTTGAGTTTAACTCTTTGATGTATAAAACACCCACTAGAATGAATCCTTAAATCAGACTTACCACATTGTGGGTCTGGGTTTGTCCAACAAGGATCAGTATGTTTGAGCAGATTATCGATAAGCAGAAGTTGAGCAGGATGATGGATCGTTCAGAGCGAATATATCTAAAGAAAAAAGAACGATAAAAAAAACAGCCAAGTCAATTTGTTGCTGGGTATTCAGTCAGAAAGGCTCGACTGTTATAAGATGACTAAACAAATAAGATGTGCTGAATAAATGCACAAACTTAACAACATCATCATGTGGTTGAAGCTCATGCCCTTACCTCCACAGCACAGCGTAGATGACTGCCAACGTGATCAAGGCGAGGCAAGACAGACCACAGCCAACTATCAATGTCACAGATGGGACCCCTGAGTACTCCATGGTCTGTGGAGGAGACAGAGCAAGACAAACCAGTCAGTGGGAGGTTGGATGTGGTTCATGCAGGACAGTAAATCTTTATTGTTGCCCAGAGAGGAAACCAATCAAAACAACCACTGTCAATCTGAATACTCCACGGTGGGTTCCTTAATGTACTGGGAGCTTTGAGGTGTATGCGTGGGCTTGAAGGTTGTTCAGATAGATACCCAAAACTTTCCACCTATCTGTGCTGGAAACTGTATTACAAAACAATGAATGGGCGCAGAAGCAAAGACACTGAAATCTAGAATAAGTGCTGTTTTTGTTTGATTCTGTTTTCATTTTGTTTTTTCCGGTCACACAAGAAATCATGTAAACTGGCCAATCATAGGCCTGCAATTTGGAGCCAGCTTTACTATAGTACTAATTCAGACAATACATACACTTGTCTTGAGTGAATCATCGCCAAAACATGCACTTTTATGTCCAAATCAATGTTTGTCATTCTGTTGTTGAATGGTTCAGGCCTTGTAGAGAAGAATGTATTAGATTTATTTGTATGATCTAAATTCCTGCTAATGCAGAGGCCACAGTGTAAGTACTCCATGTTCTCAATGTTAATTACTTTATCTTCTCACGAAATTACAGGCTTCTGGTTCCTTTACAGAAGTCTAATTTCAGGACATGAGAATGAAAACATGGTGTAAAAATCCCAGCTACAGAATCTGCTACAGGTTTTTTCTGATGTCAGAGAAGAAAACAACATAAAAATGTTAAATATGAAACTTTTTTTTATCCTTTATCCCAAGCCACAATGTGCATTTGATTGATGAGAAGAACAGACACTGACACACAAGCATCAGCATGCACACACCCTCGCGCGTGCACGCGCGCACACAGAGTTATCTAAATCTATGTGCAAACTAGAAAATATCCCCCACAATCTCCCCTTACCGCTGAATTACTATTTAACGGGATTAGCACACCAAAGATTCAATTTCCATTCTCACCAGCACACACACACACACAGACACACACACACACAGACACACACACTCAGGCAGCGTTTCTCCTTTACATTAGCCTATAAAACCCACAGTGAATAACAGATCAATAGCCTACTTACTATTTCTCTTGGTTGCTGAGCCAAAATGGCGAAGGTAGATACACGATCACATAAGCATTTTGTATGGGATGCATCTGTGAGCACCGTTTTACATCCTTTTGTGGACCAGGCTCCCCAAGAATCGTTCCTGCAAGAAGAAGGCAGAGGCAATTAGAGGTTTAATTCCAGCGGTGGCACGACTCCACAGGACTTATCGACATCGCTTCGTGCTTTTTATTTCATTATTCATTTGAATCGAGAGCTCTAGAGCCGTATAGACTGTTACATAAAAAAATAATAATAATAAAAAAATCGCGAATAGACACATCGACACGGCTGTCGTGTGGCTACACGCAGCATTTCAGCTGGAGCAGATAGAGAGGCAGAGACACGGAGGAGGGGGAGGACGCACGGAGCTGTCCAAGCAGACCAGTGCTGATTGATTCGCTATACGCAGACAAATACACAACAACTGATAACAAAACACCATTATTCCCTCATAATGCTTAGAGATCAGAGCGTTTCATATTTACCTGTATGTCTCTCTGCGTGATTTTCTATTCCTCTAGATATTTTCCAAACGACTGTATTCCTCTTTTTTTCCCCTCTCAATGCCCCTGTTATCCTGCCTTTTTCCTTTTCGCTTGATTTTTCCCCCTCAGCTGTTTTAATTAGCAGCTTTTGAATGCTTCCTTAGGGGGATTTTCACCCTGGAAACGGTGGACAGCATCAGACTGATACTCTGTTCCTCTCTGCTGGCGTGAGAGGGGGAGGCTGATACAATGAAAAAATAAACGCACGCTGTCGCAGGATCTGTTTATTCGGCTGCAGGTCTGATGATATGACGGGAATAAATGATGTTTTTGGATTATTCCTGAAAACCATTTTACAGGAGAGTTGTCGCTCCTCGGTGTGGAACGCTTTAGAAAAACCACTGCAGAACTAATACCACCCCGCGGAAGCAGCACGAATGGTTGCAGCCAGTCCCCCACTTCACACCACTAGTAGGTGAAATGAAAGGAGCGTCTCTCTTCCATTTGTCATTCGCCCCCACTCATTTTTTTTTTTAAATCTGCAGAAGAATCATCCTCATTGATTACATATCCCACGTGAAACTTAATTGACACCACACATTGATCATGACTGCGGTCAGAGTGCAGCCTTTGCCGCAGCACATAATCTTACATTAAGATTCGTGTCACAAACGCTCAAGCAAGCACCTGTTGTCCTGCAAGACACCTTGCTGTCTTTCCACTCCATACAACCCCTCCTCATTTCAAAACAAACAAGATTCATACCTTTGATTTAGGACAATATAAAGCTCACTAGCAGTTGATTTGTGTGCCAAGTGGCCTCTGCTGTGTGAGGCAATCCTGCTTTGTCATTTGATCAATATGGCAGCAATATTTATCATTCCTGGAAGGGACTGTGGAGCCAGTTGCAAATTTCCAGCCAGGGCCAACCACAACTCTAGGCTGTCTGTGCACAGCAATAAAACAATAAAAGAAACCCCCCCCCCCCCCAAATTCTCTTCTCTGCTTAACTGGGTTTTGACTGTTTTGTGCAAACAACTGATGCATGTTTTTGCTTTGCACCCAGACTGCATGCACACAGCTTTTATTTCACAGTGTGGCACTCTCATGAAGCTTTAACACGTTTAAAATGAAAAGCAGTTCATCAGGAAAAAATGCCATTAGTATCAGAATAAGAGCTTCATAAACTGCGTAAACTAAATGCAGTGAATGACAATAGTGTTAAAATGGCCTTTAATACACAGTCATTATAAAGGTAACGGTAGGAAGCCCATTCACTCTAAAGGCAGTGGAAATATTTCACAGTAGAAACTGCTGGGCCCCTGAATCACATCTTAAAGGTCCATTAGAACATAATGGATGCGTCATTCGGCCGACTGAAGTTTTCAAGGATTTATCTGTTGGCTTCATAAAGTAAGGTTCAAACATTGACATTTCACAGTAAAAAGTAAAAGTAAAGTCTGCAGTGAGGCTCTCCAACAGGTCCTCATAGGTGTAACACTGTTGAGGGACACTTAATAATATGAATAAAACAGACACTCCAAGAACATCTATTAATGACACTGATGGCACAGTAACGTCAGGAATATTCTAAGATAATTTATATGTGATAATTGAATTTCTTCGACTTAGAGGCCAAATGAAAGAAAGATATAGAAGTAAACAACATTGCTGGCAGTCACAAGGGTGGCTAAAATGAGGCACCTGTGGGTGCAATAAAAACCCCAGTTTAGTACCACAATAGGAGCCATGTCTGGTTAACTGGGAAAAGACGGCTTTACAGGAGTGTATGACCTCCAGTCAGTGATAAAAACCATGTTGCCGACAGTAGCCCACAGCTCTTTGAAGCATTGTTGGATTTTTTTTTTTTTTTTTTTTTTTTGCGGCTACACCTGCCTCAGGAGCAGAAAATTGTGCAAAATTAAGCTTCACTTTAAGCACCATTTGTTGCAGCTTCCCATCAGCAGATGTGCCTGACTAACTAGTGAGCTTCCAATTTTGAAACAAAGATTACATTTGGTTTCTGCCAGCCTAAAAAACTGCTGTGGACTCGGCCAGACCCCAGAGAGAAGCTGCAGACTGAATGTTCTTTAAAACTAGCTACTGGGGAGATTGAACATGAAGGAAACCAACATTTCATTGTGGCTTGGGCAAAAAAAAAAAGCCAGTGAACACATCCTTTAATAGTATAGTACAGGCTGCAGGCTTCTCATTGTTTGAGGTAATAAGAAAGGCAGGCCATGATGAAGTCGCTGGGTGACCAACAATCATCCCACCTTTCACCCAGCTGCCCACATGACCTCACCCTTTGAGTTTGGACCTGCTACACTCTCAAACCACAATTGTCACATTCAGGAGCAAACCCTCTCTCCAATGCACACTTTCTTTCTTTTTGTGTGATGTGACTGAGAGTATGTGTGATGCCTGTTCTCCTTGATAACTTTAGGATGAATCCACCGCTCCCCGGGTGAGAACCCAGTCCTCGACATGATGATCTGTTTCTAACTTTTGACTTGTTAGATGTTTGCCTCTCTTCTGTGCCAGTGGGAGAAGCTGACAGGAGAACAGCCCGGGCTGGGGATTTATGTGCACCATGTTTGATGTGTTGTTTGACCTTATCGGGGCTCAGTGGCCCTAGAATATAAAATATCCCAGAGAGAAAGTGTCAGTGTTGATGCTAACCACTGTGAGACTGATGACACGACTTCTGATTGTTGACCACTTCCCATCCTCGCAGTGATGTTTTTGACAACTTTGTATTAAAACTTCCTAGATTTGTGACAGATTTGTGAAATTTGTGACAGAATTTGATTGTGCTCCAATTTGAACATATTTAGGTGTCAAGATAAGTGACAGTAGAGTGACACAAAAAGTCAACAAAGCTTGAGGCACATTCAGTATTTAAACCAGTGTGTCTAACTGAAGCAGAGATAGACAGTTGCTAAAAAACAATTGGGTTTGTGCTCCTTGCTTAACTTTGACAGATTGAGTTCCTCCAGCCATAGAGATCTTATTACAGAACCCATATCTTATCCACATATCCAAGCAGTGCACTTTAGAGTCAAACAGTGAAGCTCTGTAACCTCATGATCGTCCGGCTAAACAAGATGGCGCGGCTGTATAGACTAGATGTCCAGACTAGGTTGCAGCCTTTCAACCTGTGTTGCCCTCACACATCAGTCATTTTAGCACAAGAGACTGATTTGCTCACAGTATAGTTTCCCTGGGATGAGGGATAACCATCCAAAAACTGCTTTAAATTCCTGGCATGCCCACGTTAGATTAGCCAGACACTGGGCTGGGGGCTTGCAGAGTGTCTAAGGCAATGCACTTTAGGCAATTTTATAAAGTCTTGATAGACTGACACACAATGACAGGCAGAGGAGGGCGGGGGCAATGCTGGGAAAATATTCCATCCATCTTAGATCTCTTGATGACGGGCAATTTATATTAGCTTGTCGGCCACACTGCGTGCTTTAACTGAATAAAAAGAAAATGAAAAACGAGTGCCTATCTTTATGAAGATCTTATTAATCCTGAGTGGGACAACACTTTCAAAAGGAGATAGAGAAGCAAAAGAACCTGCAGCTTAGATTTGTTAGTGACAAATCGTGTTCTATCCCAGGGTTTACATGTGATTTATCCCAACTCACATCCTGTGCTCTCTCACACACAAACACAGCAATACCTCCCGCTGTCAGCTAATGCGTGGTTAGTGCCCGTCATGGGTCCGTGCTGGAGCGAATCTTAGAATTACTGTAAACATCCTGCCTGCAGACGTCCTTTTGCACCACACAGTGATCACTAAAGTGGACAACCAGAGGTCCCGAGCAAAAACCACAAGCGGTTTGATTTCATTATAAATGACTCCACCAGAAATAAAGAATGCAACGCTCTCACCGCTATCTTCTCATCTGCAGCACGCACAGTTTCCATTCAAAACAAGTCGAAAAACAATACGAAGGTCCCTGGGACTAAATCTGATCAAGTCTGTGGAGCAAATGTTCCTGTTCGAGGGTCTGTGACGTGAAAAAGTTTGACAACTGCTGATCTCAGATATGAAAATGTCAAAGAGGCTTGACGTCAAAGAAGGAAACCATCACTCTCAACAGAATTGGAAAAAAGGAAGCGAAAATCAAATACAACTTCAAGTGAAAGACAAAGCTAGAGATTAAAATTCTGAGCCATAAATATAAAGTAATATCACAGGTGCACTCACTGTTTATACGACTTGTCAATCTTAAGTAGCCTTAAACATCGGTAGATTAAAAAGTTGTCCCATGAGACACATATCAGATGTAAACTTTTAAGGGGAGATAACTTTTATCAATTACAATCCGACTCCAGCTTTACACGCATATGGCATCAATAATTACAATGTTAACGTTACTTTCTCTCTAATGCAATGTACATTACCGTGTGTCGTGTTTATACTGTAATTCCCCTGACCTGTCACATGGTGTAATGTTATATGTAAAGGTCAGGGGTGGTTGCAGAAGTTCTGCATCTCAGCTTCAATTGTGAGGCCACATGAAGTAAGTGACTACCACTAACGCGTCAGGTGCTGATGGTAGATTCTTGTTTCTACTTCAACTAGAACCCAGGTGATGGGAGAACCGCAACTCGCAGCAGAGGTTTCTCTTGGTTCTTCAGCGTTGCCTCAGTCGGCAGTGTTTAGTGTGGCCTGTTTGGCTCGTATCCAGGATCTCCAGATGTTTGTAGAACCTAAAACTGCAACATCTGCTTCACCTACCTTGGCATGTAAATGATTAACAGGCTTTGATTCCACTGGTAACAGAGTATTTCTGGGTATGAACTGTATAGCACTAAGTAATCTGAGATATAACCGCTGTGTTGAGGTATTTCATTAGTAAAAGAAGAAATACAACATTTCACTACTCATCAGCTCAGGTAACTATATGTGTGTGTTTTAATCAGCAGGTTTTCTATTAACATAATCCTTCTGAAATGATCTTTGAGTAGTTTGTCATCATTGTCCACTCATTTCAGAGGAGTTTCTTAATGTTGTGTACTTGTATTATTTAAAACATTGCAATTAAACACATCATTAAGCTGCTTTGTGCTGCATGGTCTCCGGTTCAATACACTCAAGTAGAAACTGTGCGACTTTAAAAAGAAGATGCATTTAATCCTGTGGTCTGAGTCTCAGCACATTTGCCATATTCTACTGTAGTTATGGCAAATGTATCATGCATGTTTGGCCGTAAAGATCTGGATCTGTTTGGTTGTACTGTACCGTAAAAGGAAAACTACATATAGCAAGAGCATCATAGTAATAACATAATTTATTACCTTCAGAGTGCTTTGGAGAGGAAGCAAAAAGATTAAACATGGGGAAATAAATCTGAAAAAATGAAAATGAGGTGCAGTGAATGCGGCAGTCAGTGAAAATCCTGGGTTTGAAGATGTTTTAAAGAAGGGCTGAGATGCCGTTAATCCTGCTGTGGCAAGCTGTTTCAGGATCTACAGGTTCCTCACTAGTAGAGGTTGTCCCTTTCAGCTTAATGTCTGGCCTCAACAAGACTCTGCTGGATTATCGAAGAGGGGATGCTAAAACATCTGTGATTAAAAAGTCAGAAAGACACTCATATGGCTTTCCACGCGCTGCTTTACAAAGATTCAGAGGATTTTTTTAAAGCGTCTAATTGCAGGAGAATGCCAAAAGGAAAGAACTAGCTTGTAATGTCATTCTGTAATTTTCTTTTTCTGCAAGTTTAGTGGCAGTGTGGAATAACTAAAGAGCCAGGATTTATACAAGTGATTACAGCATTGAATATGAGATTAATTAATCTTTCCAAGCCATTTAAAGAACGAGAAATTCTGAGCTCAGACAGGCTGATATCTTATCTGATTTCAACTCATGCTGGACTCGCAATAATACTACATTTTCAAGAAAGTGTAAAATAGGGCAATATCTAGATTGATGCCATTTGCACCCAGGTGTCCATATAGCCAACAGTGTTATCTGCACCCAGGTCCAAGCTAACCTAATCACACTGCCACTGAAAACTCAATTTAATAATAATAATAATAATAATAATAATAATAATAATAATTTAAAAAACAAGATAATAAGTCAACTAAGTCTGAAAATATGTAGGTGTGTATATGTATAAGTATCAACTTTTGATTTCACATGGGAGTCAAACCCCAGCCTCCTGGGATCCTGTGCTTGATGGTGTTTAATAAGGTGTATGGCACTTAATTATTAAATGGCACATTGCAACAATTGGCGCAGGTCTGTACTTCCTGTAAAAACAAGGCGCTCAGGGAGCCATTGGTGTTCCATACCGGTGTAAATAGCCGAATAGCTGCCGTGTGAGTGTGTTCACCCGGGTGCAAACAGACTCTGAATTTTTATTTTTGAACACAAAAGGAAAGATAAATCTAAAATGGGTTGCATTTCGTGTTTTCCCCTGGCACACTGGTGGGATATTGGTAATTTCAGGCTTGTTTGAAAGATGAAAATATTGACATTTGGAAGAGTAATAAAAGTGTATGCATCTGACCTGTTTACATTTGGTGCTGTGGAGCTGCAGACAGAAGAGCAAATGAAAAAAAAAAAAAAAAAAAAAAGAAGAAATTTTGGCTCTCTGGACGCCCCACTGTTTTATTGTCCACAACACAAGAGTTGCATATCAGCGTGTTTATTTATATTTCTGTCTCATTCTATACTGCATTTATTTTCTTTACTACTTTAAAAGGTGGTCACTGAGCCAGCCAGGTGCCACAGACTATATTACAGTTCTCTGGGTTACACAATCATCAAAACATGACAATCCCAGGATGCGCATGTCATTAAACCGACAATTGTGGCACTGATGGGTGAGTAATTTTGCTTATTTTACTTGCAAAGAATAAGAAGATTGCTTGGGAACTAATTATGCTGTCAAGACTGATTTCTGTTCCAATATTAAAAATGATGAACATATTTTTTTTTTCTTCTTAATATTGCAAATTATCAGTGGTGGAAGGTTTACTCAGATCCTTTGCTTATGTAAAAGTACTAACATCATAATTTGAAAGTTTTACATTCATCATTGTACTTGCTAAAAGTACAATATGTAAATGCAACATTATTTAAACATGTGAAAAACAAAACATACTTATAAAACTCTGCAAGGGGACATTCTCTATATGATTATGTATAATATTGGATCATTTTCACTGCAGTAAAAAAAATTGCACCATTTAAATGTAGAAGGGGTTAAGTTGGAGCCAAGCGTAATGCTTGAGTAGATTTACTCAGATTGATCATTTGCAGTTATGGAAAGTAACTGAGTATGGCGATGCTGTATGCAATCATGGTTCTTATAGTCTCAACAAAAATAATGTATATTTTTATCATCATTATATATTTTATCATTTTATTATTATTATTTTTTAACTCAATATATACAAACTACTCAATACTGGGAGAAAGAACTGCCCTTTCATTGTTTTTCTGAATTGTTTTGCTGGCTAATTTTCACATTATATAGATGAATTTTAATATATCAAATTATTCTCATTAAATCAGTGCCCTCATTTATTTGAAAATATCAAATATAAAAAACATGAGAAACTCCTGCAGTGTCTCTAATAGATCCAAGCCTCCCCTCTGCTAAACAAGAACACTATTTTGTTAACTGCAAAACTAGAAATAGTTTAATTTTAATTTAATAGTAACTTGTTAAAAATTCTCCCATTCACTTTCTCTGCAAAATATGGGGCATGCACAGAAAATCACAATTCATATGTATGTATGTATGTATGTATGTATGTATGTATGTATGTGTGGATTCTATGATGACGAACAGTATGTTCTCGTCCTCGTGTTGTCACATAAGAATATTTATGCCACCCCTGCGGTGAAAGTAAAGCAGCCGAGACTCAGGTGTGGCAGCTGTCTCAGCCGCACAGCTTCACTGTAGTCGCCTCCAGTGTTCGGCTCAGTGTTCTCATGTTCTGTGTCTGGACCACGACGAGTCAGTGCGACGGCAAACACAAAGGACACAGCTCTCCACTTGTGAACAACATTTTCATTCTGCTAATTGTTACAGTGAGCACTCTCATTTGGTTTGAGCCAACATGGCTGACAGATGGTTTATTACCCCCTCAATGAGTCCGGAGAGTGGCTGCTACTCGGTAATAGGACGAGCCAACTGTTTGAAATGAACAAGATAATCATACCATGGAGTCATTCGGTGGTGCTCTGATTAAAATGACTGAGTGAAAAGCAGGAAAAATGCTGATATTAAAACACTTGGTATGTGAAAGTCAGAGAAAGAGAATGGAGCAGAGTTGTCCCAGTTGTACCTTTGCTGTTCAAAAATAGACCAGTTGCCCTCAAATACCATGATAGAGGACAGACCATGCACAATTCACATGCTAGTTCAAAGCTAGCTGTTGCCTAAGCTGGTTCATCCACAGCTGCTGTTAGGTTTCCCACAAGTAAAGCAAAACTGAAATCTAAAATATTTCCAGTATCCTCTGCTCATCCAACTTGAAACCACATGAAATCCATCAATAAGTGCACATGAACTATAACTTAAAAATAATTTGTTTCTAAGGGTAGGATTGTGTTGTAACAAGCTACACAGTAAAGTGTTATGTAGTGTTATTCCTGTTTTAGAGAAAAATAGATTTATTAATCCAGTTACCTCTCCAATCTACCCATTTGAACACCAGATTGATTTTGAAGTTGTACAGATTATGATTTCAGTTCCGGTTGCTAGTGGTAACAGTGAGTAGCTTTTAATAACACAGCCTTGAGTTGGGTTAAAAAAAAACACACATATCGACCACTGGGGGAAGCAAACACGCCTTGAGCAGCTACTGTACTTTGTCAGAAACGCAACAGAAGGAGAGCAACTCCTGTGTCTGTTTACTCAAACCCAAACAAAGCAGGAGAGGGCTCAGCACAATGTCGTCTGACAACCACATGTGTTCTTGCACATTATAGCACGTGACATGCAGGTACCTGCACTTGTCGTTTGTACCACCTCCAATGCACATGTATCGTTTGCTGTGAATCCTGTGCATGGGTATGCAATTTGAATCCCTTCTAGTGACAATTAAAACTATTATATTTAGAGAGACAATTACAGAATGGCATTACACTGAACAGCTATTGCTCAAAAACCGCTGCCTATGAATAGTAATACAAATAGGGTTTGCTATAATCAAATTTTTAAGGCTTATAATTAATAAATAGTTCACAGCTATTAGCTATTATTCATTTTTCAATATAATTAGTAAATAGTCGCCTCCCAGCTGAAGCAATGAACAGGCCTCATTGCAACACAGCAAGAAACGCTGACTTTCTCGGGGTGAAAATGCTCCGACAACTTTGGTTTTAACAAGTGACACTATAACAAGAACATTGCTGTCAAATGTTAACTGTGCAAGAACAGAAATCATTCCACTGCAAACGAGGTGACAAGCATCACAACATCATACTCTGGCAAAACAAGCCCAACTTCAAAGGGTATGCATCAGGCAGCCGACTCAAGTTTCAGGAAAGCATTAATGAGGTGTGTAAATGTGTCGGGTGTGGACAGAATAATGAGAATGTGTTATGGTACGGCATCATGTGAGACAATACAAGAACTTTTCTTGATGTGTAAATGTTGTTGTTGCTGTTGTCTATGGTTTTTATTTACCCCCATGATCATATTAAAGGTTTTCAGTTTTTGCTATGTTACATAATTCTGCGGTATTTATGGCTGCTGGACTGCTCAAGCACTTCAGGCAGAGACTGTGTGACCTGTTTGTATCTCTGGAAGTTTCCTTATCAACATTCAGAGGAGAAATAGGTCCTCTGAAGCCATCGCATACATTTAATTTGTGTTTAATTTAATATCCTGTATAGTGCAGCTCACCTGTATGAACGTCTGTAACTGTGATACAAGAGTGAATTTATGACTCATGAGTGACTCACATTCAGTTAAAAGTCTTGACGAAACCATGACAACATATGGTGAAGTCAAAGACACAGAAGACTGAAAAACTCCATCAAACTGAATTACCACTGGCTTAAATTAACACGTGTCAGTCAGTATTGTCAGTCATCATACAGTATGCTACATTTATAACTGGGTTTTATCTCACAGGGTATTCCTATTATTCTGTCCACCAAATGATAAGGGTTTAAGTGAAGTAATACTACGAGCCCTGTTGGTTCAGTTTCCCCAGTTCTCTTGCTTGTTTGCTGTGCTATTATCCAGCTTCTTTGCAAAGTGGTGTGCAAGAGAAATGTGTTATGTGATTTTTCAAGATAAAGGGAAGACGCACACAAACCCAATTTCAGAGGTGTAACAAAGAAGTAAAGCAACGACTGGGTAATATTGAAAACAATATTATTACCTTTATGTTTAATAGAATAACTGAAAAACAAAAGTTACTAAATTGAAAGTGCATGCCCACTTACATTATGGTGCTGTCCCACAGTGCACAGTAAGGGTGCATCGTTCCCTGGAAGGCAGAACAAGGACAACATTTTTACCAGGTAAAATATGACGACAATTGATCATCATTATCATCACCACCATTATGAACCAACTGCATATTTGTATTGCATGCTATGTAGATCTTTTGAAAATGTGTTTCATTCATAACACAGAAACCATAAATTGGATGTGTATTACACTACCTCACACACACACACACACACACACACACACATTTGCTGACCCGTTTAGACTTACATGCACTTTATATCCAAGATGAATAAAAAGGCCTGGATCATAAAAGGGATTGTCCTTGTAATTATCTGAGTGCAGTGCACTCTCCTGATACCCGGGTGCTTGCAAATTAATTATCGAGCCAATTAACCGCCATTGTGTGCTGGCTAATGGGAGATAATATGTGCGGTGGTCATTGTCACAGAACATTCAGTCAACAGATAAAGAACTGCGACGTTGAGAGGGCAACCTTTCATCTTTCATACCGAAACTAACATGAAAAGCATTATTCATATGTAAAAACAGGATTTTTATCTGCTGATCTATATGAAGATGTCAGTTACTAATGATCAGAAATGAAAGAATGACTGTGGTGCTTACGTTTGCCAGGTGAGCCAATTCAATCTCCAGGTGGGACTCCGTTGCCTTGGGCTCAGGTCTCACAGTCACAGCAATGACCTTGGAGTTCACAACTGTGTGGTTCCTGAGTCGAACAGAGAAGCCAAAATAAAACACTAGAAAACAAAATCTAATTTCTTGAATTTTTTTCTGACACACACTTCAAACACTGAACAACCTATTTCACTCCAAGACCATGTGGTAAAGGAGAGTCTCCTGTTTGATATACAAGCTTAGCTGTGTTAGCATCCCTATGAATGTTACATTAGCGTTATGGATATTAAAGATGAATATCGTACAATATTTCCAGTGTTCAAAGCCTTAACCCTGATTTCACTTCAAACACCTGAGGACTCTTTTTATGCTCTGTAAAGAAGCATTAACACTTAGATTGAGACACTTAAAAGGATTAGATTTCAGTGCTGTCAGTGAGACTTATGTGGGATCTATAAGGAACGCTGGTATTAAAACCTGATTTGGGGTTTCTGAGAAGATTTTGTGCACATATTTTGAATTTAAAGTTCCTTTCCGCTGGCTAATCTAGTTATCTAAAATTTATGGTGCAAGTTCTTCAAATTAATTTTTTAAAATAGCTGAGTATTAGTCTGAGGTGTTTTCTCTCATGCAGCTTGTGCTGAATGCTAACCCTAACATCACACGTTCAATAACAGGAGGACTTAAAAAGCTGCCCATTAGACGTCAAAGCAGCTATACAGGATGTTTGCCAGGTGTTCAAAACATCCAAGCAGACCAGGAATCAGAGACTACAAATCAAAGGCTCACCTGAACTGAACGAGATGTTTCTTTGTATACTACGCTTTTAAAAATCTGGCAGGAGAGTCCTGCTTCAGAAACCATCTCCTGCTATTGTATGGTTGACAGAATATTCTTTTTATTAGAAGCTGAAACCCATGAGCACTTCCCTCAAGAAAACTGTCAACTACACAAAGAAAGCAGAGGTGAGACTGCAGTAGCCTTCTGTCCTACAGGCACCACTTGAGCTGAGAACATTTTTGTCTGACTCTTTCATATGATCCAAGTCAGTTTTCTGAACTTATTCTAAAATTGAAATCAATGGAGTAAATGGAGAAGCTCTTTAGTTCCCCACTCTGAGTGCGCTGAGAAACTCCTGACATTTACTGGCAAGAAATGTATTTTCTTATTTGAAGCTTCACAAGCTTAAAATTTGGCAAATGGAAGCTCAGTTTGTCCTCCTGTTATTCTAGAGAGAGTGAGATCCACAGGTACACAGAGGGCTGCTGCTCCATCTATGACAGCTGGCCTGGCCGGTCCTGGGATGACCGCTCTGTCCTTGGGACGTTTGTGCCAGGGACTTGTTGATTGGGGTCTCACAGGTGTTTGTTTGAGACATCCCACTGCTTTTTCTCGGCACTAATGTCACCCTTAATTAACTACATATTCCAGGCTACAGTAAACATATTTCTTTTACCAAATTAGATTTAATGCAAACCCATCATTTGAGATTTACACTGTATATGCACTGAAAAGAGCAGATCTTTGTTGGCAGTAAGGACACAATGAGAAGAATTATAAATTGAAAGTAAGTTAACCTTACCTTAAAGCAGAAAATACAACAATAGCAGCACAGCAATTAGAGTTTCTCTTTCTTCCTGTGTGAAACTTTTAATTTCATGCCTCTACAGTGGAACGTTTCAGGGACACAGGAGTCAGGCACGGTTTGCTTTTAAGACTTGATCTACTACTTTGAATAAAAATGGACACCTCTGCTGCTTCCAAAGGATTAAATCTGTCTCATATTTCTTCTTGCCAGCAGACCAGAAAATACAGACAAGGAAATATGCTGCGCTTACTTTGGTGAAGGCAGCATGAGTCCAAGAGTCTTGTAAAGAACCGTTCCCAAAATGAAGACTGGCGATCCTTCCATATCTAAAGGAGAAAATGAAGCGTTAATTAACACTATTGTCACGCCTATATACTGATACTTTTTACAATATCATACAAATGGTTATTGTTGCCAGATTTTATGTTAAAAAGTAAATATTCAAAATGTCCTCACTGTATATATGAAATACTGTAAAATGTTGCCTTCCAATAACATGGCAAGTAGTCATAATTCATGGCAGTTGTAATTGAGAGTAACACTTGGCTTAAGTAAACCTGCTAGTCTGTAGTGCCAATACAGTATCTGCCAATAACACTTTAACAAATATCGATTTTTTTTTGACAAAGAGTACTTTCCGCAACTTTTTGCAGCAAACTTTGTTGACTCCAGAGAGAGAAGTGATAAAGTCTCCTACAGAATCAGTGTCCAAATTAGGGTGGCTGGGATTAGGAGCATGGCACAGATTCCAAATCAATCCCTTGTTTTGTTATCTTTGATATATTCCAGATAAGACTGATTACACCAATTAACCAAATTGTCTGGCTCTGGATTGCGATATACAGTGGCAACTGGCGCTGTATGATGGGATGCTGAGTCGATGGAAAACTCAGTGACTGAACAAGAACAGGCAAGCAAAGTGGCTTTGTTCAAAGGCTTATAGCACTACTTCACTTTTCCGAAACTAGGGGGGGTGTAGCATTAAACATTAAAAAAATACCTTCTGCACAAGACTGATGTGTCTGCGTGAAAGTCTTATTGTAAGTTTTCAAAGCAGTTCTACTCAAATCATTCAGCTTTTGCTGAGATGCCAAGATATTTATTTTCCTTTCCTCAGCAGTGGCCAATACATAATGTATTCACTATGCATTCATCTCACATTTCTACTACAGTTTCCTCTGCAGATGCTGAAAACGTTACTGCTAGTTTTAAACAGAAATGAACTTTACAATATATTCAACGACACATAAGGTTTGTACATAAAGACTGTTCATGTGGCTTAGAGCACTGAGGAAAGATGTGTCTGACTAGAAGCAGGATGGCTCTGTGAAATATATTCAGTCACATACCTGCTGACTGGGAAACAAAGAGGCCCTTTGGGATGACCACTTTATCTTCAGAGTTCCTGGCCCAGTCAACCATGCCTTTACGACCCTTCATGGGGAAGTTGATGTCAGTCATCACAGACACTGCTGGAAGTCTCTGGATGCTGGCCACTGCAGAATTCAAACAAACAGACCATTAAAAGAATTACAGATGATCAATACACTTTGGAGTATTTATAAGTTAGTAGATGGTCTCATGGAGAATCAGCATAGACACATTTAGCAAAAAGTCATGAGTCATGTAATGAAAAAAATCTCTTTCACATGATCAGTTTTCAAAGTCAGGCCGCACTGCCCACATGTGAATTATGAATCAAAGTATTTAATACACACAGTTGAATGTTTATGTCTTTTTTTTGGAGCTCTGTATCTATGTGTTAAGCACAGTTTTTATGTTTACTGCATAAATACTGTGTATTACCATAATTTTAGACTGATTTATGCCATTTGTTCAAGATTTTTAGAGACGACAAATAAGACAAGTTTGATTTCAACTGCTAAATTATTTTGGGAAATATGCTTAATACCGTGGAAACCGAGTGAAACAGCTAGCCTGGCTATTTCACTAACACATTATATGTTGTTTGTTTAATTCTTTTAAAACCTGAAGTATAAAAGTAACAAGTGGTGATTTTGATGAAGGTTATGCGGCGGACTACTTCTTGGATGGGAGCAGTGACTTTGGACAGGGCCAGGTTAGTTGTTTTCCCCCTTTTCCATTTTTATGCTAAGCTAAGCTGACCAGCTGCTGGCTCTAGCTTTACATTTACCAGTCAGATATGAGAGTGAAATCTCATCTCATTCTCAGCAAAAAATAGGAATGAATGTATTTTCCAAATTATTTCTTTAAAATAAAAAAAAGCATGTATTTGTAACTTTTCTTTTCTACCGAACATGGTTTCTTGCTGTGAGAGGGTGTTGATGATCCTCGGTTGACAAGAGTCATGGTTGTCTTTAATAATACAAGGGGTTATAATACGCCCTTTAAGCCATGCTACATCTTCAGGGTAGATTGGATGCTGCAGTGAGTCACTATGATAAAGTGATGAGACAGGCCGGGGCTAGCTGATTAGCATGTTAACTTAAGTTGAAGAAAGAGAAAAAAAAGAGCTAACATTGGTGTTGCTTTCCACTGCTGGAGACAACTCTTGGTGAGTAAAGGAATGAAGTTTGATGCTGAACTCAACATTTCTTCTAGACCAGTAAGTAAATAGCTAATAATGCTAATGTTGGCTATATAGCGATAGCAAAACTTACAAATAGCTCCTCTAACCTGCTGTATTTTTGGGAAGAACTGCTTACAGGAAATGTATAAGACTCAAGTTTATCATGATAAATGATACCACGTGAGTGAGTTTTCTATCTTTATTAATAGAAATCAAACTCACAGTATGCATCTGTGTTTCTGAAATTTTCAGGTGTGAAGCAGTTGGAAAGTTTCATTCTGCTGTACACTCTGTTTACGCTATAAAGGTCTTCTGACAGCATTTTTTTTTGTTACCTGTGAAATCTCTACAGAGGTCGAGTCTGCTTTACCCTTTTAAGGCACAATCCAAATATAAATAAAAGCATAGTCCTATGACCTAAATTCAAAACACAGGACCGGAGCCTGCCATCACTGCCAAATTGAGAGGCAGATCTTTAAATACTCTGGCTAACACTACACAATAATAACATCTAGTTACCAATGTATATATGCATTTATATTTTCAATTTTGATAAACAGAGAAACACAGAAATCCCTATTTTTACTTCTTAAACTGAATTGTGTATGTGAATACAGAGATTATTCATAAGTCAAAGATACCAGAATAAGCTGGTACACATTTACCACAATGTGGACCATCAGAGCTACCACTGGCACATGACAGCTGGTATACAGGTAATCTCCTTAATCACTCTTTCCCTTTCTCACCTCCCTGCTGAGGTGCCATAAAAGGCCAGTCCATACACTAAGGCAATGACAAGGAAAATACCCAGGATCAGCTGAAAAGGCCTCAGCATTACAAGGGGAGGATAAAGCTGCACTGTTCTCTACCTGGTATCACATCCAGTCCCAGTCAGGTGGTGCTTCAGCGAGGGGAATCTGAGGCTAATCCTACCATTGATGCAAAAGCTCCATTGTTCCTTGTGCTCTGCCAGTAATACAATTTGAATCCTGGAAAGGCTCCATGTTTGAGTGAAATCTGTGACAGTGAAGGTGTGTCTTCTGTGTTTGGGATGATCAAGCAGCGGGCTTGAAATCACAAAGCACCACGAGACCCGCCATTTGCAAAGAGGCCTGTTCACAGCACCAGATGCTAGGAGCAGCAGTGGTAAGTGTGTGTGTGTGTGTGTGTGTGTGTGTTTATGTGTTTATGTGTGTTTGTGTTGATAGCTTTAGTCACAAGGCACGCTGTGAAACACAACAGGGTGCTAGGAAGGCTGTCTTTCAGGGTTCTGGGTAATTCTGCAGGTAAATGGGGCTTTGCACTTGCCTGATGGAGCCAGACAGCAAAAATAAAGCGATCGTTTAGCATTGTGATACTTCTGAACACCAAATCAGTGCACTGAAAAAATTCGGTATGGCTCATTTTCATAAGAGGGAATTATAGCGATGCTTATTACATCTGAATGTGTTCATGAGAGGCTCAGCATTAAGTTAACTGCCGAAGTCAGAAAACATAAACATTTTGCACAAAACATAGATCAATGAGCATTTGCAGCCGTCTTATGTGTGCGTGATTGCAATTAATCACTATTAACGTCAAAGCATTCTCTCGACCATGAAGTGCAGGCTCACAATAGACAGCCAGAACAAAAGTGTCAAAAGTGCATGATGTATTCCACCTTCAAAGTGGTGTTTAATTTAATTTCTAACATGTCCCAAGCTTCACTTTGTCCTCCAAGTGTTTGCCTGCAAGGAGAGAGAGTGAGTTGCTGGAGTGGAGAGCCTTTTGCAATCAAGGTTATTTGACTAAAAGTAGGAGGACAGAGGACGATGCACTGGTGACAGCCAGTATTTATCTAAGTGTCAGGAGGCTGCCATAAATTAGTGACGAAATGATGCCGCAATATCTTACTCAGCCAGATGCTCCCCACTTGGATTCCACCGATGGATCCACAAAACTTTCCATTCCTTTAATCAAAAGTGCCACAGCACAGGGCTCTGTGGCGAGAGCTGAAATTACTGTGTGGCTGGCGACCAAAGCTTGTGCTGTGTCCAGGGGTAAAATAATTATCCTGAAAACTCTCCATCCCATGTGTTAGTCACGTATTATCAAAACAGAGGTTTGTATATTGAGTGTGTGTTAAAAAGACTTCATTCTACTTCTTTTTCACATTTTTTACTATTTTCTTCGAGCTAAATTGAACAAAACATGAACAGCAGTGATTTCTTCTGACATTTACCACACACAGGTAAGCATGTAGTCATTTCGTACACTAAAATTAATTCTCCCTACAAGACCTTTAATATTTTTTCCACCAGTATCCAGTGAGCTTTTGCTTGATTCTAGCCAAAGGCAGCTCATTACTGCTACATCTTCTAATAACTGCTCCAAAGCCAAACGGCCCCTCAGCTTCTTTGCTAAGGTTTTCCACAAAAGCTGCTCGAGAAATGTGCCTGGCTCAGTCCTGCATCACCAAAATGATAATGATGTTGTATTTCCAGCATTACTTACTCAGAGGTTCATACAAGTTCCTTTAAAATGTGATGGAAAATAATGTGGGCTTTATTTCCCTCTATTACTTTATGTATAAACCTTAAAGCAATACTTTGATGGCCTAAAATTATGTTGAAAATTCATGCTCAGTCTCATTTCTGTGAGCCACTAAAGAAAAGAAAATAATAAAAAGTTCCTCTCAAAACACATTAGCCCTGTTAATGGGGTGAGAATGTACAGGGTGCTGCATCCCAATGCTGTGGACTAGAGATCTAAAAAGAGCTAAAACGTCCAACTTTAAACTTACGATTTGTTAATTTTGTGAATTTTGAATTAGCTTTATTAGTAATGCTGATGATCACTAACTAACAAGGTGCATGCAGCAATCAGGAAGTGGTTTCAGTCAGGCTATATAGCTATGGAGAGCTATAAGAGGCAAACAGACAAGTGGAAGCTTCTTTCTTTCACAAAATGATGACTAATGAAACTTAACAAATGAACAACTCCTCTGTCTAGAAGTGTGGCTAAAATATTTTTGCTTCATTAGCCTACACTTACAAAGTGTTATGGCAGCATGTCTCCTGCCTCCCTTGTAGCTCTGCCCAGGCTGTTCCTGATTATTACTCCATGAGATGCACCTGGCTTGGGAAGGAAGGGTTTAAAAGCTCTGCCAGCATCAGAGGGACCACAGGCTTCTAGCATGAGGACTGCTGGTCTTGCTGCCTCTCAGCCAGGGGTTTTTGTTCTTGTGTTCTGTTGTGTTTTGTGTCTTTGGTAGTCTTAATTTAAAATCTTAGTCATTCTGCATATTTATGTTAAATAAACTCTATGTACTTTGTTGTTTTAGAGGTGCCTTGTGAGTCTTGTTTGGGTCACTGGGGGAGTGTTGAGCGCCCCTTAGGGCCACCCAAGGGTGGAGTATAACACAAAAGTAAACATGAGTGTATGACATCTATACTTACTGCAAGTCTGAAATTTGATTATAGTATCAAAATTAAATACGCCTGTGAGTTTTTAATGCATTCTGGGGTCTGCAGGTTTTGCCACAGTTAGACTAAAAGATGTCCTAAAAAATGAGTTCTGTCATCAGGGCAGTTCAGTCATTTGTGACAAGATGCGAGTGTGTGAAATAAGTTTTGTGTACATCCATCCAGTGATTCTCTATCTATTATATTGCCAAACATAATACCACAGTATTTTAGGTTTTTGTATATTCACCCATGTTACAAGCAGCCAGGGTTTTCTATTATTTCAGTACAGTATTTATCACAATTTACATTATGTCTTCATGTATTTGTGTAAAAAAATATACAGTTGTTGTTATACAGTGATGGGAAGACTTTCAATTTTATTAGATGCCTCATTAAATGCAGCACCACACACAACAATATGTCATTATTCTGATGAAGATAAGCATAAAGACATGTTCACTACTGCTTATGTCAAGTTTCTTTAACTTAATTATCATATGAAAATGAAATCAACAGAAATATATAAAAATGCATACATGTACAAAAATATTCTAAAATGTGAAAAATTATGGAATTTCTAAGAGAATAGTCAGCAGTAAATAGGTCTTGGCAGGAAAGCTTTCTTTAAGACTGGCACACACTGCTGAGTTGCATCATTGCTCCATGTCTACCAAAGGAATTTCTGTCAAATCATGTCTGATGGATGGACACGGTCTTAATCCGTGATTCCACAGATTTGAGCGGAGGCCAGACAGTCACATGACTGACTTATTAAATAAAAGTCAAAATACGCCGCTGTTCAAGGAATCAAGATAAAACACTCCATTCTCAACTTAGATTCTGTTTCACAGCATAGACTGCATATTGTCTATAAAAGAGGGGTCATGTATTAATGCTTTTTTGAGCATTAAGAGGAGGCAGAGCCAGCGAGATTGGATGACTACCATTAGGCGAGAGGAAGGGCACAGAAATATTCTAACATGTGTGAAAGAAGTCATTAATGCTTGGCATTATGAAATGCATTCAAGTCTTATTTCCAAGTGTCCATTACTTAATTTGCCTCTCACTGTGTTTCATAATTGCATTTTGATGGCTGCATTCATTGCACCATGTTTGGTATGCTATTCCGGGGGCTACCTACAGTATTCATCATTATGGAAATCATATACCATAAAGAGCCACTGAGTGTGAGTGTTTGCTAGAAGTGGGTCAAATGTTAGCTATTGTAAAGAATACAAGGAATAAACCTCACACCATTGGAGGGATTGCCTACCAGCACAGCTTTACATGCTCACATTCACTTGCATGAATAAATCAAGACCGCAGTTCTATTATTCCATTCCAGTAAGACACCATTTATGGCTGAGTAAGAAATTAAATGCCACAGAGACCTCAGATCATCCAAGAGGCTGTGCGACAGAAGCTAAAAGAACCCATGAGAACATTAAGGAGGAGAAATATTGCTCATATCTAGAGTCTTTTTTTTCAAAGATGGGGAGTTATAATCTGGACCACAATCAGTGGCGCAGAAAAAAAGCTCATTACAGTTGCAAAGAATAACTTGTAATTTCACTTCCAATTGTATAGCCCTTTATCAGACACTCTGACAATGTTTTTTTCCATGACCGCTAATCTCACAAGAAACTGACAAACATTTCTTTTTTTTATGCTGCTGCACTTCTACACTACATGCATAAGGGGATGCTCTGTTAATCAAGTCTTTCTGAAAGGACTGCAGTACAGTGCAACATCAGACACTTCACCTTCAAACATGCCACAATTTTAAAACTATGCATGAATATGAAATGTCTAATGAATGCATGGCTTATAAATTACTTTAAAACATATCTGAAAAGTTTCATTTAGCTTTAATCACTAGAAAATCCAAAAATATCTTGTGTGTATTTTTTCTTAGTTCTAGATAAGTAGAGCTCTCCTCTTGCAGGGGTTCCTGCGCTGCACGCTCTTGATATTGGATTGGGTTTTAAGTGTTTTCATAGGAATTTAGCACATTAAGACCACAAGCTCAGTTTTAATTAACATTATTGATTTGCAGTAATTTTACTCCCCCACCCTTACCACGCGCCATTTATCCCAAATTAATGATGGTGGGGAAATTGACACGAGGAGTCAGCAGAGCACAGGGATTATGTGTCCATGTCAGGCAGAAATAAATGGTAAAACAGGTCAGGGATGAAAAGTGGGCTGATTCTTACCCAAGTTCCCAGTCATCAAATAGGCATTGTGAAAATCCTTCATGCCCAATCCAACGATGTGGATGAATTCCTCTATGACCTGCATGAGCTCCACTGCTCCCGGATAGATCTGGACAAGATAAAAAAAAAACAAACACAAAAAGACACTTTCAATTTCAACATTGCTGCCATGACATGATTTCACAAATGCAGCAGTGTATTACTGGAAAGATAGAAGTGTGGAGCATAAAACAGGAAAAGACAGGAAACTAAAAAGCAGGCCATAAATACATATAAGAAAAGCATCACTGATATAAAGTTTGAATACTGTTGTTCAAACCACACATCTGCTAAAGTATATAAAGTTGTGAAGTACATAAAATACAAAATGAAATATTAAAACTTGTGATAGCTCAATAAATACTGAAGAAATGATAAAGAAAACCTGGAGGAGGAAGAGAAATTTAGAAATACTTTATTGTCCCAGAGGGTAAATTCGCCTTGGGCCATAGTGCAATACATAGTCTAGATATTAGATTGTTGGTTGGACAAAAAGCTATTTGAATATGTAACCTGGAGTTCTGGCAAATTGCGATGGGCTCTGTTCATTAGTTACTTACGCTTTGTAGATCAAATGATTAATCGGTTCATCAAGAAAATAATGGGCAGGTAGTTGCAACCCTAATTGAACCATCAATGTGACATCAGCATCAGAGCTATAACCAGTGGCTTTGCAGACACTGTTGTTACCGGTTGGCTTCTCTTCTGAAAGCCTCTGCCAAGGCAAGGGTGATTGCCTGGGTTCATGTGCCGCTTCATGGACTTCAGCACTCAGTGAGAAAAATGCAGAGGCAGGAATTCAGCACCACGGTCAGCTCCACGGCTCGACCAGTGACACTGCTGGTCTGCTCAGCTCTTTCCTCCAAGTCGATAAATCAAAGGCTCGCTAATCCAATAACTGAGCTTCAAGAGACTGGGCCACTGTCCTGGCTGCCAATCTCGTGGTGATGGGTCAAATTTAATAAGAAGCTTTGATTTGGGGGGGCCACCAGTTTTTGGTCCTATGACTAGAGATTGTGAGAAACTGATTGTAGGAGTATGTGGCTATGTCATGTGCCAGACTCTAACACATTTGCCACTTTCACAAAGTATCAGCTACACAGCACAATGCTGTAACAACATCTCAAAATGTCTGTGACAGAAATGTGTTATATTACGCAAATATTATTGCAGGATTTCAACAAATGTGTGAGCGCACAATGATGATTTCAGGCAATTAGAAAGGCCTTTGAGTGGCATTTAGCAATTAACACCTCACTCAGGGTTGCTATTCAACAAATACCTGGGGCAGGTATTTCCCTCCTCGGTAACACCTTGTGTTCTGTGTGTTTGCACATGCCCATACATGTGCCGCTAAGCCAGGGAAGCAGATCAGTGATGCTGAAGTTGAGAGCCTCTGACACAGCAGAGTGAAAGCCATAGTGGGGGAGAAAAGCACATCACATCGCCCCTTCCGGCATGTCTGACGCACAGTGCAGTCATGCTCATTCTGCTGGTCTCTATGGCAACCATGAGATGTGAAGGCAGCGGAGGGAAATGGCTGCAGTGGAGGTTCTGTAGACAGAGCTCTTCCTTTCCTTGCCATGGTAACAGTGACAGGAGGTGAATATATAGTGATCTCTGCACAGAGCCAATTCCACAGCCAGTAAAACCTCATAGTGAGGTGTTTCATCTGAGTGTTTTGAATGTCCACAGCGCGCAGTGTGTGGGTGCTGTGGAAACATGAGCTCAGAACACTCATTAATGCAAGAAAAGCCAGCAAGTGGGAAAATTTGAGAACTGTGAAGTCAAAGCATCGTCTGTTGAAATCATACGACGTCGCTTCGCCAGTGTCCACTTGGTGGTGGGCCAGAACTGAAGTAGAACTCCTTAGACAGGCACATTAATAACTGCAGAAATAATTAAGCATGTCACATATCTCTTCTGGGTGTTCAATCACAGAGACAACTTCTCCTATTTCCATATTTTCTCTGATCTGTCTGTCTCCATCTCTGACGCATTCTTACTGACGAAACTGCTCATTTGTGAGCCCCTCTCACCGACAACCTACCTTTGGGGCCTGCCAAACTAAAGCTGCAGTGAGTAAACACCTAATTACTGCCTGTAGAGACAGCCAGGACTGGCACTCCTGGCAGAGTTTGAACTGCCTGCGTTACCCGCCCCCCCCCCCAAATCTTACTTGAAGTCAGGCATGCCGAAACGGTGACAAAAAAGAGATCTGACTGATTTTAAGACACCCCCTCAGTCAAGTGTCAGCGCAGGTGATACCTAATTTAAGTCAATTTGCCAGTGAAGGTGACAGCAGAGCAGATGCCCTCTGCAGACGTGCAGTCATCACAGATGGTATCTCTGTCAGAGTCTGGATGTGCGTGATTTCAGGATTCGGGTTGTCTCATACACCAGTGGCAGTTTTGAAAACGGGAGATGCCACCTCTCAAGCTGAGAGATGTGTCCAACAGAGGAAGTAGCCAGAAGCCAATCTCCATGGATAAACACAGCGTCAGGAAAATGTTCTGTTCTCTGCTGTTGAGGCTTTTGACCCCTACATTTGTATTGAATATTGACTGTTTTTTTTGTTTGTATAATACTAATATAATACTGCTTCACCATATGATGGGGCTGCTTTACAATGTCAGAGAAAGACAGACAGGTTACAAAAGTCTTAGCCAGTGTGGTACAAGGAATAATATACTTAAACTGTTTGTCTGTACTATAAAATTCAACTTAAGTAATGGTCTAATCACAGTGGTTGCCATGATCTGTATCAGCTGTGAGGAACAATGTGTTTGCAGGAGGAAATGAGTCCTGCAGTGGTGATGCTTGGGCAGTCTCTGTGGCAGTGCTGCTGCCACCAAGTGGAGGTCTGAGGAACTAGCTTTCCCAAATGAGGCCAGATGTCACTCCAGCTAAATGACCCCTCACAATGATATGGGTAAGTATAACATTATCTCAACACCAAGCCGACTTTCCTTAAGCTCTGCTGTTCAAATGGAGCAGCTGCAAAACAGGTTTTAAGATGATTTTTTTTTTTTTTTGAGGCACACAAGATTCATGCAGAAACCTGAATTATTTACTAAGTGCACTGCCATATGCCTACCTTTTGTGCATCTTCCCATTTCTCCTTATTTTCCTCCTCCAAGAGGTTGCTGATGATTTGAAAGAAGTTCTGTGGAGATGATGAAAGGGGAAATACATAACACACCCACACACAAATATTACAGGCACTGCAGCAAGATGCTTTTTAAACCATGACAGATACACTATGCACTCAGGAATGACTTTTACGGGTAACAAACTGACATTTCTGATCGTGGGATATCTATAAAAGTAATAATGATGTTCCCTGCAGGGCCCAATAGCAACAGGAAATTTCCCACTGAACCCATGATGGTGAATGATTAGAGAAAAGATGGAATATGTGGATCAGCCCTGACGAAAATACACCTTGAACCCCTGCAGCTTGCAGCAAACATCTAATGCTAGAGGAGAGAAGCACAAGCTACAATCAGAAAAAAAAAAAAAAAAAAAAGATGAAAGGGAATGGCTGAGCAGCTGTGTGGATTGTCTTCTTCAGCAGCAGAAAGCAGGGCTGCTTGGGGTGCATGCCTGCAGTAGTAATAGGACCCCTGTCTGATCTTTAGCCTTGTTATTTCGTCTGGTCTACAATGTGCCTGAGGGAGTGGCTCTCTCTCTTGACACAGGCTATCTTGTTTTCTACTTGAATGCTTATGCTCCCTCTGGTGGTAATGTGCCCACTTTAACACTGCATTAGCGCAGAGACACACGGAGGGGGTGGGCTGGCTGACTGCTCTCCTGTCTGCCCACACACACTATAGAGCTCTCATAATAACCAGCGACAGGATGCTTTCCTCATCTCTTAGATTTTTCCATTGTGGGAAAATGGCTGAATGGGGCCTAGGTTGTCCATCCATGGCCGGCCACATTTGGGTTTCATTTCTGCGGAATATTAGCAGCGGACCATGCACATTACGTCCGGTGGATAAATATGATAAATGTGCATGGAACGAGCAGCAAACTAAAGAAAAGAACATCCCTGACATTTTGTGGTCCAAATACCACCGCACTTTGGAAGTGCATAATTAAGTGAGTTGAACATTTATTTGATTTCATTACTTACATCCGAAAATGGAGAAAAAGCCACTTAAGTCCTATCATATTCAAAGATGCCGCAGCTCTAATAATGATGTATGTCTTGCATCAGTGGATAGGATATCACTGTAGGTTAGGTTGTTTTTTTCCCCCTTTCATTATGTGATTTTCTTTTTATCTAATTTTTTTTTTTTTTCATTTCCTCTCCTTCAGACCAGGAGATCTGTATAACACATAAGAATATGAGCAAATCTTAATATTCAATATACTGAAAAAGCTTATTAGTCAGCAGATGCTCTACTCTTTTATGGGACTTTAAAGCCAAGTGAACTTTCACATTATTAAAAGTAGAAATTATTTCTACCTCCATACAGAAAATGGCTGATACTTTCCTAATGTTCTGGCAGTATTGCTCATATGTCTACACAGAACAACAACAACAAGCTTGATACAGTAACAAAGCAAGATTAGAAACTCGCACAAGAACTATAACAGAGAATTAGGTTTTTCATTAACTCACAGAACCAATTACTTCCTTCCCATTTAGTATGAGCCAAACACAGACCAAAGAACACACACACACACACACACACACACACACACAATTTCTGTATGTTGTTATTTTAGTGTGTGTGTGTGTGTGTGTGTGTGTGTGTGTGTGTGTGTGTGTGTGTGTGTGTGTGTGTAACAGGCACGTAGGACTGTACAAAGACTCACGAGACGGGTGTCTTTGAAAATGACACAGCTCTGAGGACATAAATTATCTTATTGGCAATGGAGGCGGAGCTTTAGCTGTAATCTCCATCATCCTATTGACATAAAGAGGATCAAGACTGCAGTCAACCCCAGCATGATGAGATGAAATGGTTTAGGATGTGGAGGAGATCTCTTGATACAATAGAGCCACGGGATGTGTTTGTCAGCCTTTGTGCTATTTCAGACACGGTACAAAATGTTTTTTTGTGTAACGTGTATCAAATGTTAGCCTTATCCAATTGATTATTCTGTCTAAATAGATACATTTCTAAGCACACAGCCTCGGATATGAACATATTTCCATGACTACATGTTCAAATGCAACCACGGTCCACTTACTTGCACATCATCTGAAGACGGCTCATAGCTGGCCCTCTTGAAGGTCTCCGTCACATTGCGAAGGATCTCCACGGAAGACAGCAGGTCACCAGCGTAGAAGTTTCTCCTCTGGGTGAGGTCCAGCAGGTTTTTCGTGACCTGGGACATCCCATCCCCCGCCAGCATCCTCTGGCCCTTAGCAAGGTGCCCCTGAACCTCCAAAAACAGGAGAAGACAGTACTTGGGGCATCGATGTCCACAGGTTTGCATGATACGTGCTAAGCTACACATTCGGAGTAAATGGAGTGAAAAAAAAAAAAAAAACAACAGGAAGAAAGACTCTGCTCTCTAAGGCCTTTTCTGTGACGCTTATATCTAAGCCGGGCCGAAATGTATTCTGCCTCGCAGATATTTTGAAATGAGCCAATATGAATAAAAGAGTTAACTGGAGCAGAAGACACACATTTAGGCAGAAATGGCACAGTGAAATGACATCTCACATCATTGCACAGGCTTTATGTCCATAAATACACGTTCACAGGTGCAGCGCTATATGTGCTATCTCAGCTCTTCTGAATTATTTTATTTTTAACAGAGACGGAGGGTTACCAAAATTACCTATTCTAGTGGAAGTGCTGTTATGTATCCAGGCTAGATGCATACACAGTAAAGCAAAAATATGTTTAAAAATAGTGCAATAAACTCTACTCAGACTTTAATAAAAAACTATTTTTTGGGGATCAAAATGTCTCATCTTGCATGCAATGAAAAAGGGATCAGAAAAACACGAGTTCACACCAGTTCTTTTAGCTGAAAAGAACTGATTCTATTAAACACAAGATTGTTAACAGTCAATGAGTTTCATTACTTGTGTTACCTGGTTTCTCTATGGTGTAATACTTGTTTTGAATAAAAAGAGAAAGTATTGTAATTTATTGTAATTGTTTTGTAGCAGTAATTTATTGTTATCATTATTTTAGATGAACTTTAAAAAGACAGTAAAGTGCAAAAGAGCAATAATAGTTCTTCCAGTGCTTATAAAAGTACAACGTGTTTCTTCCAGTATCAGGAATAATTGCAATTTGTTTCTGTTTCTGTTTTCTGGGATTCTAGTAAATGAACAAAGACAAACACAGATGAGAACATGCCAGAAACACTAACTCAAACTGTTTAAGGACTTGACTATGACCATTCATTACAAAGACAAAAATGGCAAAATCACTGTTTCAATTTGCTCTTCCATTGAAAGTGCTTAATCTTTGGCTACATTGTGATGAGAATGGGGGGAGAAGGAGGAGGGGGGCACTGGGGAGGTAATTTATGATGCATTGGAAACAGAGGCTGTGAGAGGGAGCTGACTTTGCACCTACTGATTGCTGCAAGTATCTGAATTCATTTGTTATGCATCGAGCATAGCTGGGCTGCTCCCAGAAGGCCATACCACGGTGATCCAAAGAGCAGCGTCGACTAGTGGTGCCTGTGGAGGAGGTGGAGACAGCGACAGATTTGGAGAGGAAAAGGAGTGAGGGACGGATGAGAGGGGAGATGAGGATGGAGAGTGTAGAGGTGGGGATGGGGGAGAGAGAGGGGTGGGGGGTGGGGGGAGGGATTAAGACCAAAGGAGAGCCAAAAGAAAGGCAGATGGAAGTGGCGGAATGGAGGGAGTTGGATACAGGAAGAGGGGAAGGACAGAAGAGAAGAGGAGGACAGATTTATTAAATATTTTACAGAGAGACTTATCCTGTCCTTTTTGTCCATTTCTGTTGCCCATCACTCACCATCAAAATCCGATGTCACCCATTACACATTTTGCGGTGGATTCAAGGCACATTTTCGAAAGAGGGAGAGAGAGAGAGAGAGAGAGAGAGAGAGAGAGGTCGCCCGAAGGAAAGTGCTGCTCTATTTGAACAACTGGTTTATATGTATTATAAGCAACAGACACAGGCTTTTAATATATGTACTGTGTGCCGTATTAATACGAGTTCCAGTGGCTTACTCAGGCGTGCAGCAGCTCAGCTGTGATAGCTGTCAGGCATTTAAACAGTGATCCCGAAATAGCAGAACCACCCAATATCCACCCACATCCCCATACAAATCCTACATAGGGGTCCAACATCACACCTTCCCAGCTGTCGACCTGGTGGAGTGCACTTCACACATCACCCCACCGCTCCAACACAGGTGCTTGACATCCTGAGGAAAACTCCCACAGAACAAAACATTTCCCCTGGCATCCGTGCTTCAGATAAACCCATTGCTATCTCTTGTTCTCTCTCTCTCTCTCTCTCTCTCTCCTCCTCTGTCTTTCACACACTAACACACACAGACAGAGAGAGATCAAAACCACACCTCCTACACCCACCTTCTCCACCGCTACTACCTGGTGAAGACACGAGTGCACACAAAACATCGCTATGTGCCAGGAGCGCCCATGCAGCACAATGAGACAACCCAGAGGGCAACAGGAGCGGCCCATTGCTTTACACTGCGCTGAGCATTCGTCTCCATCCAAACTGGCTTCACCTGGGAGGTTTTATTTGCTTCCTTTTGTTATGAATGTCAACACTCAAAAAAATATTTCCACATTTGTATTCGATCATGCCCCGAGTCCTCACACTCAAAAAAAAAAAAAGGTGGTAACGTGTGTTTTATGATGGTTTGATACTGAGAAATTAGGGATTCACTTCAGCGTTCAGAGTTTCTTAAAGGTCATTGTAAACTGAGAGAAATTGTGCTTTAACTGAGAAGTGGCAAAAAGACACAAAGCACTAAGAAGAGGCTGAATTCAAGAATTGTTTTACACTGACAAGGATGACAGCTACTTAAGCACAGATGAGATTTTTATGTATTAACTTGAAACACTAGTTCAATTCAACACTTACAGAAAGACTGTTTTTTTTTAATGATATTAGTTATTTGGCCCTCTAATGACCTGTAGTCTGCTCTCATTTTAGTATTATACTGCATGATGCAATTTTAATGTGAATTCAGCAGTACTGGAAGATACAAATTGCCCAAGGCCAAAAATCATTGTAATGTGAAATGCGTAGACCTTTTTTTTTTGTTTGCACAACACTTTTGCAGAGAAAATTCACAATTTTTAGAAAAAAAAAAAAGGTTTATTAGCTGTACCCTGTAAAACAAAACCTAACCCCACACTTGCTGCTGTTTCATAATAAAAACTGTCTCTAAGCATTACAGGAACCTTTTCCTGCACTAACCCAGACATCTCTGTCATCCTTTCTCCCATCAGTTTTGTGAATTTGGTACATTTCAACACATCAACATTTAATTTTTTTTAGTTTTATATTAATATTTAAAATAAATGTTTTGTTTTTTTTCTTCAGTTATTTAGAATTGGATCGCTCTCGGGTTTGATCCACATGGTGGGATGAAACGGGGTCAGTGAGGGAAACATGAGGCTTCCACTGTGCTTTTGGACCACTCTGTCATCTGTCCTCGCATCACCAGTGATGTATGTAGAGTAGGTTGTCTATGAAATACAGGCCAGCGGATGATGTGCTTGATCAGAACCAAGGCTGCACTCCACAGAGGCATTGACCTGTCGCTGTCCAGTTTTACGGCATCCTCAACCCGGCTGCCATTAGAGGAGAATTCTTATTCAAACAATCCTTCCTCAAGACAGAAGGCTAAAACAGTGTTTACCACCCGAGGAGTTAAGAGATAAAAAACACAGCCTGACAAGGATTTTGTGTTGAGCTGAATATCATCACAAATATCTTATTGGATTATTAGACTGGTTAAAGTGAATCCCTTGCATTGAAACAGCTACTAGTAAATACTGAACACACGTCACAAATAAAATTCCCCCTGTAATTCTACAGGATGGCATCTAATTTATTTGCTAGAGGAGTACAGGATCATTTTCCTCTGCATTAACCTGTGATAAGTTGGTTTAATAGCTTGTGGTTCTGTTGCTTTAATTGCTGCCTGTTTCAGCTGGATGACTTGAACTTCAATTGATAATTGAGATTTGGGGCTCTCATTAGACATGCATATAAATAGCAGCAGATGAGCTTTTACATGCAAAACCTCTTCTACAAAGTAACTAGTAACTTCAGGTGTCAGTGGAGTAAAAAAGTTCACTTTAAAAAAAAAAAAAAAGCTTGAAAAATGTAAATACTTGAAAATGACAGTGTTAGACTGGATGCGTATTTTAAAGGTACTCAGTACGTTTGACATTTTAAAACGTACTGGTTGTTTAGGATTACTTCACACTACACAGTTAAACCAAAAGAGTAACAGAGAAACGGAAGAATCATGTGCAAATCCTGTATCTTACTGTATAATTAAAGAAATCCAGGATTCTAATTTATAAAGTGCCATGTCATGTTTTGTGTTTTAGCCCCTCACGGAACCTCAGAGTCACCCAGTCTCCTCGAGAAAGGCTGGCCAGTTAGACAGAAGGCTGCTCTAAGTTTACTTTGTGTGTTTACAAGCGTGTGAACCTTTGCTTGAGTGATACAAAGTGAACAAACTCATCTGCTGTGAGTACGTATCCTCTCCACTTTTCCTCCCCTCTTGCCTCTGGTGGCAGTTGTCATCCATGATGACCGAGGCCGCGCTGACTCCCCTGCACTGGGTGCAGTTCCTATGATGACCTTGATGACGCCAGCGACTACGGCTGAGTAGGCGCTGATGCCCTTAACACATTTGGACGCTTCACCCAAGCAGTCTTGCTGCATTCGTGTCACACATTTTGTTATGCTGCCTGTGTTGATCAATATTTCATCTTTGTTTACCCGCTCTCAGCAGCCATTACATTTCTGACTGCCCTGAAAAGGAGGAGGTCTAACCGAGGGGGGTTTGGTTTTTCTTTTCACATTTTGCTCATTGAGGGTTTTGTGAGTTTGACCTTGATCTAATTACAGGTCAAAGGTCGGGAGGTGTTGTTTTCATATATAGTCTCATAATGTGGGCTTTGTGAAACCTCCTGACACTGGAACTGTGATTAATAGCTTTAGAAATAAACTTGACCTGCCCTGAACTATTGTCCATCATGGTCTCTTTTTTTCTTTCTCCAGTGGTCAGGACCAGCTTTGACAGGGAGGATGCTCTGTAGTTAACCGTGAAATACGTCGGCTGTCTGTTATTTTACCCCTTTATCACGGTCCTGCTCAGACATTAAAGGTCCTGGTTCTCTTGTAAAGAGATATACCACCCTCATATTATTACCGTTCATCCTGTGCATGCAGATGCTGAGATTCCACCAACACTGACAAACAGAAGAAGTTAGCTCTGATTTGCCAGAATGTGTTGGACTACAGCACTGTGTTTAAAACAGCACATCTCTGTAATGAGATCCAAATTCAGCTGCATATAGGGGGGAAAAAAAAGTGGGATAATTTGGTCTTTTAAGTGCAAGGTTCACAAGAATACATTTAATTTCCTTTTTAGATATAATTAATGCAATTAATTAATGCGATACTGCTGGGTAAAGGAAAGTAATTAGTCTGACTGTATAAAGGAGCCAAGTGTCTCACACTGACTAACTGACCTGCAGACACCTCTTGGTGTAAATGAAATTCTTAATCAGTAAAGGTGTTAAATTTCCAACAGCATCATACAGTGGAGAAGAAAACAAAAAGTCCTCACTGCAAGCGGCGAATAGCTTTGTAGTGTCGAGCAGTTATTAGCCATAAAACTAATGTCAAGCCGGAAAGCTAATGTCATGCTAGTAAATCTTGCTCTCCATAACTTTGCCTCAGGTAAGCCATCTGTGAATGACAGTGTGTTTGCTGCTGCATCTAGTTTGCCAGTTAGCCACTTTATAGCTGTGGGAGAAATGTCAGTTTAGAATACCAGACTGTTTCAAATTTACCGTGCGAACCCAACATGCAACTCTAGCACCCGGCAGCCCCCCACTCTTCTGTTGTCTGTCTGTTAGCAAGCTGACCTTCAGCAAGAACAAAAGTAACCTGTATCACAGTAGCTTTGTTTTCATCGTCTTGCCTCTTCCCTTTTCCTTTCTCTTCTCTTCAAGAGCCGAGTGTTAGTCTCGCCCTGTTAGAGAACTCACATCCTCTGCTCTAATGCTCTTCTCTCCGTGCACATATTAAAGCTTCTGCTTAGTGTCTGAAAGCAGACCTCAGTGTGCTTTCCTTCAACAATGCTCTCAGAATCACGTCTACACCCCCCCCCCCCACACACACACACACACACACACCCCCACCCCCCCCACCCCGCATCCAGTACACAAGCTGTGCACTGACGGGTGCAGCCATGAGTTACATCACTGCATGTGGAAATGGGATGAAGGCATGTGTGTGCGCTTTCTTCTCAGATGTGGAAACGCAGTCTTGGTACCATGCAAAGATTAGGCAGGCGACTTAAAAAGCAAAAAAAAGGCTTGTCACATTCTAAGAGGAAAGCTTTCGTTTTGTGGAAGAAGTCTGGCATTATTCCTCACAATATAGCAAAAACCAGTAACACTGTGATATGTATTCAAACACTGAAAACATGACACTAGTGTATAATTGCAGGGTAATTCTACCATTGTAAAAAGTGACAGTTGCACTTGTTGGCAAATCAGTGATTCAAAAAGACATCCTTTGAAAACAGGTCAAATTTAGGTGCATTAATCACACTGAATCCACACCAAACATATCAAAATGTATTCCACCATTTTGTCCCCTTTTATGAGAGGACTACTCTTTTCAGTTTACACCCACGAGATGGGTCTTAAGTGAAAGATGACAGCTCACAGTGATATAAAAAAAGTCGATATCAAATCCCTGTGCACACTATACCGTTTAGAAGTTACGCAGTGATAACAAAAGATCAGTTGGAGATGTTGCTCATGTCTTTACCTGTGGCATTGGGTGGGCATCTGTTAAAGGCCAGCTCTCCTGACGGTGTCCGTCTCCACACCATTGACACTGCATAGTCCTCAGGACAAATCTCATACGGTGCTGAGGAGCAAAGTGTTGCTAGGTCAGTGCAAAGAGCTTTTTCGGCATTTCCAATATGATGCAACCGTTTCTTCATTTTACACATTGTATGGAAATATAGGAAATCAAAGCTGCATAGTGTTGGTGACTATGAGCATGCCATTCAAAAGATCATAATGAAATGTAGAATTTTTTTCAATTGCAACTTTTGTGAGTGTGTGCACTGTGTGTGTAATTATAATAAGAAGAAGTTGACTTTTTTCTTTACTCCGGAGAATGGAAGTATTAAGTGACTTTATGTCTAAGACTCTACTTTAAAAAGAGATTACTTTGAGAATCACACAGTAAGCTTTCATGATTCTTGCATTAGTCAGTATGTCTGTCACCAGTATCTCCATTTCTTCATTTATTGGAATATATATATATCCATACGTATTCATACCCTCTCTACATCCGCTTATCTGCATCTCCTCTTCACATTCTGCTTTAACTGATCTTATGTAACAAAACGTGTCACTGGCTCCACAGAGATAATTATCTCCCCCTACTTTTATCCAGCGTCTCTGTTGGTCCCTCAGTTTTAAGTGGTATTATCCTTTGGCTCACCTGGACACCGTTGGTCACTGCACTTTCGGACTTCTTCTCCGGTGCCATCACACTGCTGCCCAGTCACCGCTGCCCCCTGACACACTCGGGCTCGCCTCTGCCATCCGCCGTCGCACGACTTCGAGCAGCCGCTCCACGGACCCCAAGGATTCCACTGGCCGTTGGCTAAAACAGAATCACTCCCGGTTAGGAACAGACACCCTCGGTGGCATGAAATGTGCCAATAAATGAGCAGAATATTAACTAAGATGATACATCACTATTAAGTGATTATCTAATGCTATTCAAGCTTTTAATTAGTGTGTGACATCTAAAATATATTTTTTGATTACGTTTATTTGTTCTGCCATCCATGCATTCAGTTTGCAGATGCAGTTTGTTGGTAATAGTCCAAAAACGAACAGGATTACTTTGAATAATCAGGAGGATGAATGTGTGTTTTATGGCTAAAGAAGCTATTCTGTGAGAGGTGATTATTCGCCTCGCTTTGCCAATATTAAAATACATTTATGCTGAAGTTTCCAAAGCAAGCAGCATGTTTTATGCCCATGTAAAGAACACTGTTAAATTGCGCATTAAACATAAAAAAACCAAGAAAAAAAACCCAGATGCGCCCCTTCAGCGGTGTAGTAAATCACATGCCCTTGTCTGAAGGGAAAGATACAACACCCTGTGAGCAGGAAACACACTCTACTTTCATTTCAACCTCTCCACCTCCATTTGAACTTCGTGTCCTACAACTAACCTCTGTCAGGAATGCTTCCTGAAGAAAAAAAAGAAAAAAAAGAAAGAGAATAGAGGCAGTAACCAGTGTGATCTGTGGGCTAAAACTATCCACAAGACATTGATCAAAACCCCAGTAGAAAGTGAAGCCTCTGCCCCACACCAGAGCAGATGATTCCTCCGACAGATGCACGCTCATGTGTCAGCAGTGCTGGAGAAATTCTTTCAAATTTCTAACACATAACATTGATTCAAAATCCTGCACAGGCCTTTATTGTAGATATTAGGCAGGTTTTTTTCTTCTTTTTTTTTTTTTTTACTTTATTCTATTTCGTTCCATTTTTTAAAGAATGCCTGCTGCCTTTTATTAGCACTCTAAATTACTCAAAGACACACGGTATTTGACTATTTCTGGAAAAAATAATATTGAGTTTACCTTTCACTCTTCTTTTTTTTGTTGTTCGACAAACCAAGGCAGTGCCTCCATAAGTCATGGACATGGTGCTGACTTGTTAAATGATGGCTTAGACTGTGTTGTCTCACTAATGTTTGATCTCTCACCTTGGAGACAAATAAGAATTGCTAAATAGGTAGGCCTCATTAAAAGAATAAATTGTATAATGCAGCCTCTCTCTGTGAGGAAAACAACAGCATCTCCCACTTCATTATCATACGCACAAATTTGAAAAAAAAAAAAACAAAACAAAAAAAAAAACACACATTCACAAGCATTTACTGCTGTTTTAGTGGTCCAAGAGAGCAGAAGGTTGGCTGACTGGTTACATGACATTTCCACTGACTTTCAATTATTTGAGAGGAGTCTCTTTGCCACACACATACCAGTGAAATACAGAACAAAAAAAAACTCCCTGCTGCTTCACGCTGCTTCAGTCAAAATTGCATCAGGAGATTAGGAGAGTGTTCAGGCCCTTCATATGATCAGACAATTCAAAGCCTGATGGAGACCACTAAGCTGACATCTTTGAGCCTCTAATACATCTGTGATGTTGACAGACAGTTTGGACAGCTAACCCTGAATTATTTGAAAGGCATACAGTATATCTAACTGGATTTTACAAATCCAATTGATAGAACATGGTCTTAAACATTATTCTTGATTCTTACAACAGAGGTTCTTGCTCCAGAGCTCTTCAGTGGCCAACAGAAAGAGAAAAACAGCTCAGTAAAGTTCATAGGAATGATTGTTGTACTCATGATTGTAGTAATGATTATGACTGTTGGGGGCGGGGTGTTTTCGTCATTCTCTCCCCTGTTTCAAATCATGATTTTGAATTTAGACATCAAAGCGGATATAGAATTAAGAGGCTCAGGATTTTACCTGTGCAGTCAGGATTATGGCACTCTCTGCTTTCTGCCCAGTGACCGCGACACTCAGATCCCCCATGGGCGGCCGCTGAGCACTGCCTGGTCCTCTGCTGAGTGCCATTGGCACAGGTCACCGAGCAATCGCTCCAAGAGCTCCACTCCTGCCACTGTCCGTCCACTGGGGCACCAACCACAACCCAACAAGCATGTCCCAAGTGAAGGGAAAAAGAGGGCAGACAGAAATGGGAGGAGATATTCAGATCACTATTCTCTCTCAGATTGAAAGCCAATAAAACAGACATTAAGTGGAAAGCAAAAAAAAAAAAAAGTCACATGACTATTTGTGGATTTTGGGAAAACTGCACTGCAGCTGAGAGTCAGGCTTTGGTTTTTTTCCACAGGTTAGAATGTGCCAGCCAGAGGTAAAAAGAAGAATAGAGCATACAGTGTTTTGAAGAATATCTTCATATTAACATTTAGATTATTACTATGTCAAAGGCAAAAACTGCAGTCACTATTTGTTAGCTGCCTTCTATTTTCCATGTCTGAGTGAAGGGAAAGCGTCTGGGACTGAGTGGTTTTCACTGAGTCTGTTACCAGAGCAAAGCTAACATTTACTGTGTGGAAAAACTCATCATCACTAATCTGCTTACCATTCACAGGCAATGTGGGTAAGTGATTTTGACGTCAGTATCACAGTATTGACTCTCAACAGGGTTTCCTAAACCACACTATTGTGTAAGCACTATTACTTTCAATGCACCACAAAATGCACTCATTCATTTTTTTTACTCACCTTTGCAGTATTGTATTGATTAATGATTATATAGCTGTGTATCAGGTAAACTGTGGTTTTATGGTCATACCTTTTACATTCCTCTCACCTTCATGCCTTCAGGGATAATTGTTAATACTGTTATTTTTTAAATATATTTATAGACAGACAGATAATACCTGGGCATAGGGCTATGTTGCAAAGCTTAGTCTGGGTCTCAGGTCCGTCACAGGCCCTGCCTCCATGCTGGGGAGGGGCACACATCCTAGTCCTAGTGCGGTGCCCTCGGCCACATGTGAATGAGCACAGGCTCCACGGTGACCACTCCTCCCATACACCGTGTACTGCGGGCACAGAAAAGGCGTCAGGCCTAATCAATGTCTCTGTCCCTGCTATGGCATAAACAAACCCATTACAAACGGCACTGAGCCATGAATGAAATAAAATCAATCAAAATAATTAGCAACAAAACTGGTAGTGCAACACTGAGCGCACAGACAGTGTGTGGCTTCACAAAGCCTCAGCCACAAGCTTCAGTCACCTCTGGAAATCTAGTGTTCACTGCATGTTCACAATAATAATAGATACCAACCCCCTAACAATCAATGCTTCACACAGAGGTAAAGGTACAGAAAATGATCAAAAACACCAACCTTTCACATGGAAGTTTCAACATACAGAACAACTGTTAAGATCCTGTCTTTCTAACCCAAGGTGCGGGTGAGGGGCGGCAGGTCTGCCCTCTGTTACAGTTTGTTGAGCCTTCTTGGTTGACTGGGAGTCTAATAGCAGTGGACCTTCAGGTTAATACTGGCTGACAATCGTGTTGCTTACACCAACATACTAATCATGGTTATACGCCAAGCAGACAGCCCTTAACCTGGCCCCAGACCTCCGAATAGCTGGCCACATTTTCTCTTTTGTCGGGTGACTGGTAATGAAATGGTCACTCAGACTAAGTATCAGCCTAGACAGCCCAAATCCAAAAGGGAATTTAACCACAGAGGAGGCTCATTGATATGCTTCATATGGTGTTTCCTCATCAGATGTATATGCCTGGGCAATTAATGCTGAAAATGTTACAAAGGCTGATACTTTTCTCTTAATTAAAATCATTCTATGTCCCATGTGGCATATTGTTATTTTTGGACACTGGGGACACGTTGTCACGACAATTGCTTGATCAAAATATTAAAATTTGAATTAAAAAAGGTACATTAAAGAGCAGCAACAGTGAAATGACCCATTTTCAAATTTTTGATCTTTGAATAAACACAAATTTAAAAAGACTTTTAATGTTAAGGATAATTTTAGTATGCTTTGATTTCCTGCAATTCAAAACTTCACTGCAGGTCATTTTCCAGCAGATTCATCACTTAAATATTTTATTGATACATTTTTCATTCTTCCTCATTTCAGTTGATATTAAAATACATATTTTGAAATAAATACTAATTATTATGAGGTGTTCCCTGACACATGTGCATCTTTTAAACTATCATTGTTTTTTTCTATATAATCTTAAACAATAGCTGAATAAACGCACCATTCCTTTTGCATCGCGCATCTTGGTTTGTGTGTGATCTTAATTGGGTTCCCTTTGACAGATGGTGAGTCCTCACTGCAGAGACTATTTGCTATTGGCTCAAAGTTTTACTTCGGAGAGGGAGTTATGGAAATCTGAGAGGCAGACAGAAGTAAGTACACTTCCTGTCTTGTCTTGGCACTTGCAGTGTTCCTACAAATGTAAATGTAATGAAATAAAAAGGCAAACACACTTGGTTCAAAATGTAAAAGTTTAACCTCTGATATTAGTTTCTGTAGCAACTGCTGGCTTCTTGATCCCAGCGACAACTGAGAGCATTAAAAGGCTCCAAAATGAACTTTAAGGGGATGGAAATTGTATCAAACCCAAATCCCACTGGAGCAAGTATCAGAAGTACATATCTACTAAAGATATATGCTGTGCACAAAATACATTATAGTTGCAAAATCCTTGTTCTCTAACCATCTACAATGGCGCACATAGGGAATTACAATGGGAATAACCGTCTGATGTGGGTGCAGCCGTGTATATACATTTTCAAGCGTTTAAAGATTGGCACAAAGTAAAGGGCAGAATTTATGGAAACTGGCGGCAGACACAAAATATCTAGTGGCCTTTTATCATCTGATTGCAAATGGGATTTAAGACCTTGGAAATCTATGTCTGACTACTTTGTCCACAGGGAATTTATGGTTCCTCCTCGGAGAGGTCACCATCTTGTGCAGAGGCTTAAAGTTGCTGCAGTACGATAGTTGGATCTCAGGATCAGTTGTGGAGTAGCTCAGGATCATGGAATCAAGCCGATGGTTCGCCATGAGGGAAGCCACCGTCTGTCCCAGCCCCTGCCTCTAGGCGCTGCTTTGATGCTCTTAGCTAAGTGTCCCGTGGTGGCTGAAGCATTTACTTTGAAAGTTTGAGTTCAAAGCAGGCAGACACCACAGCTAGCAATGATGGAATAGGATTCTGCTTCTTTGTGTGTTTTTTCTCTGAACTGTGGCCATGATTTACAGGGACAGCCGTGAGCAATCGCATTGTGCTGTGAGAGGTGAAATTCTTGGATCAGCACAAGATGGTGGCCAAAGAAAATACATTTGCCAAGAATGTTCTTGTTAATTAGTAGTAAACTGGGATTTGGTTTTCCTTCTCATATCATTCCAGCAAGGTTTTACCTTTTTAACTTGTTAGCCTGCCTCTTGTGCTCAACTGTATTCACCATACAGTATTTTTTAATTTGTTGCAGAGTGCCATCTCTTCTTTGCCACAGAGCTGTTTGGAGGCAGCTTCCACTGACACTATCACTTCCACTAACAGCAATATCAAATCCACACTGAGAAGCAGAAAGCTGCAGTTCAAGGCTGCTTTATGCAGAGTTGCACTTGGCTCTTACATTTGCACAATGCAAAGAAATTGACGGTAGAAATCCTTTTGTAATACCATAGCTCATCTTCTTTCATATAGTACTCAGAAATGGTTTCAGAGTCCTTCAGGTTCACGGAGCTTCTCTAATAAAGAGCCACTTCTCAGAGTACGAGTCCTAATCAAGTTAAAAATGTCATACATGGAGTCATTACTTATTAAATAAGTGCTGTTCTGTGAAATTAAACCATGCTTTCACAAGATTAACCCATGATCTTGATTTTCTTTTGAGTTTGAAATTACACTAACAAACTTGGCTTTCAAGAAATGACTTTAATGTTTATATTTTCAAATTTTCAGGTTTGATTGGCTCAGTCAAATGTAATGTTCAGATTAATATCTCAAGAGAATATGTCTGCTCTGACGTTTAGCCTACTTACTAGACTCATGTCTAATCATTATGTTTTTTTTTTTTTAAATCAATAGTAAAAAACTTACATTTTTGATCTGTCTTCAATTTGCACTGATTATACTTGACATGTTTACATGTTTGTCACTTTTGCTTTGTGCCAAAGTGTTTTTTATTTTGATACTTTTTAATTTATTAAATAGAGCGTCGTCTTATGATTAAGATGGCAAAAATGTTTTCTGCTGATAAAAACATTTCTCAAGCCTTGGCTTTTTTTGTTTGCCCATGCCTTGTTTCCAATGGAGGTTTTGGCTGCTTATACTAATTACCCAGTTTTTACTCTGGAACAAAATCATTAATGCTGATGCTAAACATTTCACATTGTACAGACCAACCAAACATACTGAGCAGCAGATGTTTAGTACAGCTAAAATGTAAACTTCCATGAATCTGAGCCATATCAATGTTTGTATAGGCAATATTCTGTCCTAAATTATAAATGTTGTTACATGTTCAAGGCTGTCATTATTCTAGCCTACCTATACTATCAACGAATCCCAGACAAGGCTAAAACCAACACATTAATCCCACTGACAATCAGCCACAATCTGACAGGGCTGCTTCCTTAGTGGCGCAGAACTCCACTATCGGCCCACATCCATTACAGATGTCTTCTACCATTACACGTGGCTGGCATACAGTATAACTTCACTGCAATCAGCGCGACTTTTATTGTGAAAGAAATCCACAGGTGCGTTAATATCCTGTAGAGGCGGATGTCGTCGGGAACTCGGACACGGTGACCGAGCGTGTGTCGCGGTGCTACTTATTGCTTTTGCTAGTTAAAGCCAAAACTAAGCCGTGCTAACTGCAGTGCCGGGAAATCTCACCCAGGTTTAAAGGTATGTCTCTTTCGTGTGTTTTGTGGCAGATGTGGTTGACAGTGGAGTTCTAGGACATGGTGTGATGAACTTTATCAGCTGCAGCTAAACAGACGGTTTCTCCCTTGTTGCTAGGCACACACGAATTTAAAAACCGAAGAAGAAGCCCTCACCCCAACCAGACCACACACTGTTAAATGTTGACTGTGTTGTAAGAAAGAATAAATATTAACACAAATGAAAGTAATTTTTTAAAAGTTTAGCACCCTCAGGAGGAAGGAATAAAAATAATAAACATGTTTTACTCCTGATTTTGCAAAATGTTTGTTTAAGTGTGCAGTGTTTTAATAACAAAGGGGAGTGTTAGGTTGATAAATTGAGAGATTAGTTAATATTAACAATTAACTATTTATATATTTCCCAACAGAATAATATTGAAAGCTGATGCCGACCTCAACACTTTATTCTCTGCTACAGTATAAGAACTTTTAATTCTGTATTTGCTCTGAACGTTGGCACTGGATGCAAATCCTGCACTGTAGACATGTCAAACATCAACAGAATTCCTGTAGACAGGACTGCTTTTTGTCTGAATAACTGCTCTACAGTTAAGAAGGAAACGAAGAAAAAGCCGTGGGTGCTGCTGGTTGATCTAAAAAGGGGGGGATACTCATTCAAAAGGGATATTTTATGAAACAGAAATGTTGCTGTATTTTGGCAGATTCATTGTGTTGGATGAACAGGATCGCAACTTGTATGAGGGCCCAGAATTTCTAACAGCATGCTTGATCTGCCGCCTGCAGCGCCTCAACCATTGTTCACAGACGATGCTGGTGTTTTCAGTGATGGTGACTATAAGGTAAGGTTCCTTTCAGACTGCAGTGATGTGTCTTTAATTTAAACATGCTCTATTTTGGAGATATCCTTCTGCCTTGGCATACTATAGACATTTTGAAGAAGCGGATCGATCTGTCTGCCTTTCAGAATATTAGATATGGACTCTGTGTTTCATGTGGCACCATGCCAGGTGGGATTGTTTTTTACCAGTTTGCTACTGTAACTAAGTAAACTTTGTGCTATATCAGCTGTATTTATTCAGATGACTTGGAGAAACAAACTCTATGATCCCAGTACTCGCGTTTTAATATAAGTAAGTGAAGAGAAAAACCATGATTTTTTTTAGATATCAGGCAATGCAGTTTATCAACTCTGCAGGACTACAGTACATTTGATATTGTCTTACTAATAACCCACGAAACAATACGGTAAATTATGAATAGTGACGTTTTAGAAATGAAAAAGACTCTCATCTTATTTTCTCTAAAAAAAGAAAAGTTAACACAGTGTAACTCCTTGTGAGAAAAGTCAAAATTGCTTTAGTGGCTTCCCAGAGTTTTATGGCCCAGTTATTTGGTGATAAGTGTTTCTGCTTTATTATGTGAAAGAAAGTTCTGGATCCACAATTAGCCATGAGCAAACGCCTGTCTGCCGGTCTTGAGATAAATCAAGGACAATAATGAATTCACATGGGTAGCTCTTTAAGTTCTGGTTTTAAATTAATAATAATTCTTCATGGAAATGAATGCATATACCTGGAATTGGGCTGTGTAGCTTTTTCTTTTTTTTTTTTTTCTTGAGAAATAGGAGGTTTAATGCTGTCTGAGCTAAATATTAATGGCCAGAGAGGAAACACACCAAGAGTGGTATTTAAAAACTGTTCTCATGAAATGACTAATTCTCTATTTAGCTCTAAGTGTCCACGCAAAGTAAGAGAGTGACCCTTTTGAAAGCTGCCAACTTCCCATTTACACATGCCGCATCTAAAAATGAAGTGCAGTACATCCTAGATCAGACTGTCAGAAGATGGAGCTTGCAGTATTTTTTGATCAGCCATAATTAATTAAGAGTGTGTGATGCAGTCTCAGAAGCACTACACTTAACAGCGCCATCAAATATCTTGACTAAACATGAGTTCAGAATCTCATTAGGAAATCAGCATATTTGTCTGTGTAAACAATTCCCAGAAATGGATAATGGTGACTGGCTTAGAACGACACACTGTCCTACCAGATGCATACTGACAAACATTACCGCTTTGCAATCACCAGTCAGAAAAGCATCTGATGCTGATACCTGAGTACCAGTGACTCATCTGCCATGCCATCATGGGTTGAGGAAGAAATGCCTTACAGCGTGTTTGAAGAAACGCTGCCAAGCTATTTTAAAATGCACGGCTGACCTTCAAGAAATGAAGCTGATGACATATCAGTATCTACTGCTCCCCAAGCTCCATACAGAACCACATGTCATTAAACCATTTCAATGCTGATGAATTGCCTTACAGTTACATGAAATGGAAAACACAAAAGTGATTATGAAAAAAAAGAAAAACACATTCACAAAATAACATTAAAAAAGAAAGCATCAGGTCAATCATAATAATAATAATATCTACAATAATGATAATAATACATTCTTAAATAGACACATTGAAAAGTTTGTTAAAACACAGCAACACATTTCCTCCCATATAAACAACAAATGAGCAAAACATTAATATTCAAGAATCTGCGGCTAACACTACCTGGACAAGGGGCAGTGTTATTGCAAACCCTTGATTCTCTTAAAGGGCCGCTGCAGTGTGTTCCGTATGGTGAGACACATGTTCTTGTTCGCACCTGCGACCCTTGACCGCATGTTACAGAGCATGAGCTCCACTGGGACCACTCCTCTGCACCTGATTCACCTGTGTGGGAGAAGGGTGACACTAGTTAAATGCAGCAATATGGTCCTGGGGCAGGGCTAACAGGGCGGGGTGGGGCAAGGTGGGCGGGGTGGAGTAAAAATGGGGGAGGGCCAACATGAGTCACGTTGGGGTGAGGTGGGGCCTTTAAGACTTACAAGAACACTATTGTACCGTCTATGCTGCCTTTATGTGATCTTTGATAAATACTGAATTGGCAGCTTCATTCTTCTGACTGGTGGTTTGTTTGCATGCAGCACAATAAAAGTGTTGTGTGTGTGCAATCACTGAGAGCAGTTGCATTAACAGTGGTCTTTATAGTGTAAGAGAGATGTGTAAATCAATCTTTTTTTTTTTTTTTACGACAAGTTTAAATGTGCATTTATGCAAAGATCACAGAAAAGGCTTAGCTATGATTATAAGAATGAACATCTAACTGTTTTACTTCATCTTTGAAAAATAATTCATGCATTTCTTTGAAACCCAAGAGTATGTTTAAACAAAGTGAGGAAATCAGCATAAACAAACAAAATCTCATAAGAACATGGTGACATGCAAGAAAGACAACAGCTGAGAAAATAAAATGGATTTTAATGGATGTTAGTTCAGAAAGAGTTCAGAGATGTGGATTCCCTTGCACTGCAGCAAACTATCTAGTTTCCTTGACAACAGTGGAGCAAATTCTGTGTTTTTAGACGATGGATCCAAATAATTTTTGAATCCATCTTAACCTGTTAACTCCCAGAGGTAGAGGAAAATGAGGAAGTTAGCTGATTTTATTCAGCAAATCACAGCCATTTTCATGTGTGTGAATGTGGCTCCAAGCAGACTGTTTTCAATATATTCAAATTTCAATTGTGAGTGCCCAGAAGGAAACGTAATGGGGAGTATTTAAGCCACAGAACGAAAATGGATTCTGTTTCTATGGTCCAGGCCTTTGAGCCCATATGGACATTTTTGGCAAGCAGACTTTGAAGTAGTTTAACTCTGCGTGCAGACAGATTGCCATTGAATAATCATATATACTGTAGCATAGCAGTTAGTGAGGAAGATGGCCTTAGTTGTTACATTCATCTCAAGATATCTTTTGAGTGAGGTTAAAAAGACTAATAAGAAGAAACAGCATTGAGCCTTTCAATCTTCATGGTCCTAAAGGGTCAAATATCAGAATGCCATGAAATGCTAAATAAAGTTGTATATTATGATGAGGCAGTGGGGTGATTTCCAAAGCCATGGTAGCCTAAATGAAAAAAGTAATACATTATTTGGTGACATGGGAGTGGACAATCAAATTCCTACATCAGAGTAGTCACCGAATAATTGATGTTTGATTATGTTAAACCCTCAGGTGAAGTATTCATTCTCTTTGAGGCTTTATGCATTAGAGGAATAATTTAATACAGAGAGGAATAGTTTCAATTGCAGCTCTGAATACATTTATGTCACTGGAAGTCATCAAATCATATTAGAATTTTAAGCACAATATGCTTTAAAGTATTTTCTCAACTTGTAGTATCAAGGACACATAGATTCAGCCAAATAGGGATCTAAAAACATTGCCCTTAATTTTGCAGATCATAAAATAGACTGAAAGGTGGATCAATTTGTTAAATGAGGCAGTACAGGGAGAGTAAATTGTGTGAGAATGAGAAACAGAAAAGCACGGCGATGCGACTGGACAGGGAAACAACATATCTCACAGCGTGTGTAAAATGGAGAGGTGTTAATGAGTATATGTTAGTACCAGTACGTATGTATGTACAGTATGGTGTGTCGCAAATTAAAATGGTAATGAAAGGATTTTTTTTTCAATGACAGCAATTTAAATGGAACAACACATGAAAAAAAATTAAAACATTTCCCAAAAACCAAAATAAATAATAATAATAATAATAAAAAAAAAATCTTAATAGCAGCTACATCTAAACCCACCCACTGAAAAAAAAGTGTGTTCTGGACAGATTTAAATTAAAAATATCTAAGTAATGAAAGAAAAATTAAGGATTTGCTTTGACATTGCTGTCACTTATTTCAATACTTTGTGATTTTATTAAAAAGGCTAAGGTGATATGTTGTAAATGTCATTATGAATTTAAATAATTTCAGCGTTTTTTAACTTGATTAAGCCATATAGCTTCATTTTATCTCTAAGGGCAGCATCTATCAGTTCAACCTTTGCCAAGTATGTGTTTCATATTTGGCTGAAGGGGTGGGTTTTTCATCGAATGACATTTAATTTATCACGCTTTGAAAGAAATGATTAACTACATCAGGGCCTTAGTTTTAAACTGCTGTTTAATTAATGTTCCATGAATATACTGTAAGGGTAATCCACTTGCCAACTCACTATGTGACAAAAAAAACAAACATTCCCACAAAACCCAATTATGTTCTATAGTCAAAGTAAATACTGAGAGAGAAATGGGAAATTTATCTTCCTACTTCATATGTAGCAATAGAGCATGAGTATAGGAAAAAATAATAATGCAAAACATTTCCACTTAAAAGGTGCAGTACAAGAGAGAGCATGCATGATGAAATTAAGTTTAGTTAACAAAATAAAGTAAAGAAACATAACTATTGTATTACCAGTTTGTGCCATAAATTTAGCAGATTCAGCTTGCTCCTGCAGGGCCTTTGTGTCATGAACTGATCTTGGCCGCTGACTTTTTACTGTATGCTCTCCGATCATTCCATATTCTATGGGACAAAATAGAGGTTGATATGAAAGCTAGGCTTAAACAAGATCTTCTGAGAACAAAAGCTTATTACATACTGTTTTTCAGGATATTCGAAGCAACTGCAGTACATGGCTAGAAACAAAGACCACACAAGTTTGTATTTAATTTGTCCGTTTCTCTAGGGCATAGAACAATGCAACGAATTTATAAGGGTGAGTTGGAAGTATTAATTGAGCTTGAAAGCACAGCGTAGACACATAGCAAACATGCAAATAAACTCACATTGGTTTTTAAGACTCTAAACACTTCATCAGACCAGCTCCCTCCCTCCCCACCCTCCTGCACACCCAGAAAAGAAAAGAAAAGGAAATGAAAGTAAAAATGTGTAAGCCATCAGAAAGCCACAGAGGAGGGGGTCATGGACATAACATGCTATTGATCCACAGTTTCCTCAACAGTTTGTCATCTTTGTAGGATTTTTTTTATTTTTTATTTTTTTGACCCAGTCCATATTGTGAGACTTTATTAAATTAGACAAATGTATTCTGAGCTGTATTCATTACAATGCATGCCCTCTTTGTTTCCCATAGAGGGACAAAGAGACAATGAGTTCTGATGCCACACTGAGAAAAGTGATGCTAGCAATATTGCATTGAGTTCATAATTTGCATCAGCTGTTTTAAGTCAAAGCGACACACTGTAAAAACAACCGTTATATTTTACTCACTTAAATAGCTCATGCAAATTGCTTTTGAACTGCTTTGATTAAGAAAAAAAAAAAACTAGCATTACTTTTGCCAGTGTGATCCTAATGAGGTGATTATATCATTTGCAAATAGGCAATGCAGGTGATGCATCAACAACAGATTCACACATAGCTTATGTTAGTACATTAGACAATACAATGCATCAGCCATTGATAGGGAGGATGTTTAAATCATCACTTGTACTATAGTTTGTAGCCTCAGATTCCTGTTTCCTACAGCAGACTGTGAGTGTAGAAAGACTGACCTCCCTGCACAGTGAGGCCTAGAGGAGGAAATCTGTCATCTTGTCTGACCATGTTCCACTGAAAGCTTAAATTTTATGACTAATTACATGGTAAATCACTTGACTGCAAAAAAAAAAAAAAAAAAAAAAATGGACAGCTGTTTGATCTGCGCATCAGACTGTTGGCATTAACCAAATCATATCAACAAACATGTTCCATGATTGGATTAAGCAAAAATAAATAAATAAATCAAGACAAAAAAAGTGTCAGCTACATTCAGATAACAATCCCTTCCCAGTATAACAGCATCAGGAAAACTGTGCTGGTGCTTACATAAAAAAAGGTATATTAAGAGGGTATAATGATAAGAGAGAAAGCGACCAGGTAGAAACAAACATTGCAGCCTTTTGATGCTGATTTGTGTCTTCAGGACCATGACTGCACAAAGTAACGAGCTCCAGAAGCATGTTCAAAGGTCTTTCACTCTGATTTGATCATGTCCACATCTATTTTGCTCAAATTAAGCAGAAAAGCACAGTGTGAACCTTGCGCCCGACAAAGAATGTGTAGGTACACTGGTGTTTTGACAAACAGTGGGCAGTTGATCTAACGTTCAGACCTGTAAGACTAACTACTGTAGATACTTCGACATGTTATCTCTTTACTGTGTTTGGTGCTCTACCCTGTGGTGTTTTGGATCATGAACCGATTCCCCCGTTTGGCAAAGTAAAAGCGCTGTCAGATTTAGTCAGCCTGAACGTCTGCTACTATATAAAAAAGCAGGGCACACTGCTGTGTAATGAATTTATACAAATGAAGCTTAACACTAAAAGCTATAAGATAGCATTAGCACTTTCATGCCACTTCTGCTGCTCATTAGGAAAATGACATGGCTTCTTTTAATGCTTCTACTTTTCAGTAACATTCGGTGTTAATAATGCAAAATATGTGCAAATCAATATACAATCCACTGTTCTGTATTCCATAACCAGGCAACTACAGAGCTTCAGAGTTTTGTGCGATTCTCAGTATCTACTGTACTGAAAGGAAATAATTCCTGCCTTGCCCCTTTCTCCTATTTACATTTAGAAGCAACATTAATGTAAAGGTGCCTGTATCAAGGAGGACATGCTGTACAGTACATGGTGCTGGAGGCTGTTACCTTCTATATTGTCCTTTTTAAGCACCAATCAACACGACTGTCTTCACAAATTGTCGCTCATAACTCTATCATATACCTTTTTTGGAAATGAAAACGCCTCTGCAAAACATTGATCAGCTCAGCCTATTAAACAGTGATATTAGCCACACCGTCAGTCACACATAATCTAATCTAGCTCTGAGCAGCTCGTGATGAACAACACAACAAAAGCACAGCAACATGAGAGAGATTATAAAATTGTCATTAAGTGTGATGTCAGTGAGTTACTTCGGTGACAAAGTCATTACAGAGGGACGCGCAGAATGAATCAAACATCACAGGTTCTTAAATAGAAGTTTTCCATCATCACAGACTCATCGTTTCATGATGGATGTTTGAGTAATTATATCTAAATCAGTCTGGACAGGAAGCTATTAAAACAGCTCAACCTGTTGGTACACAAACGAGAACTGGTTAATTTAGCGCATAAGAAGTCTCAGTTTTAAGTGTGTGAGACTTGAGTCGCTTTTGATGCCACTAAGCCAAGATGTTAATCCTAACATTGTGTTTCAGAGGGCCCAAGGTAGAATGGAAAAGAGCAGGATGTCGAAACATGACACCAGAAAAGTACTGAAAAATAAGCACGAGGGTTTTAATCGAACTGCTAGAATTGTATTCAAGTCCATGGCGGTGTAACGGTAGCCATGAGAGACAAACCAGAATTTGAATAACTGGAGGGACAGGCTGTTGTCATTTGTCAAAACAGCCCAAAACAATGTGTCTTCATTGTTTTACAAGGCAGAAAGCTTAGATGATAAGTTTAGCATTACTTTAGTTTGAGACAGCATTATTTTGAAGTTTTGGACATGATCTTTTAAACTGTGTGTTTCCAAGGAAATTAAGTTTAAGATTGATGAGGTGTCTGCCTTTCACTCAGGAATAAAGAAAATACTTATTATTGATATCCATCAACCATCATGCCCCAACAACAACAGAGAGACAATGCCATTCAGAGAAATCCATCACTGGTTCCATCAGATTCCATCACTGCTTTCTTTCCTTTAGTGCAATGAGCGATTCATTCGCTTTGTTTTGCATGCACATAACCTTGAGGCGCCACCAATAAAGCATGCGTTTTTTGGACAAGGAATTAAACATCAGGTTTCTACAGGAATGGCAGTGACCGTGAAATTTAGCAGGACTGACAAAATAGAGGAATAGCAGCAATGGTTTCCAGAAATACCTAGAATATTGTGAGATTAAGTTTTTGTATATGTACATTTGTGTAAAATAAGGTGCTGAATTGCGTGGATGACCTTGGCAGACAGATCAGCAATAACCACGTTTCCTTCTATTAAAGGCAAAAACCTGTTAGGCTAAAGGCATTTAGCTTTTTGTGGCAATCATTTAAAAATGAAAAAAAAAAAAAAAAAAGAAATCAGAAAGGAGTGGATTCTGAAGAATTGTTTTATATACTGTATAGTTCTTACAAGTAGACCTCAATTATATTATGGATTATAGTAATTGCATGGAATTAGTAATAACTGAGGGAACATTTGGAATTAAAAATTTACAAAGAGCTGTCATATAGGCCAGTGTATCTATCAGATGAGTGCAGATACTGTAATGGAAACGCAGTCGATCTGCAGTCTATTGTTTTTACTGAACAAAGTGAGGCTAAGGGCATCATTAACATCATAACCTATCATCATGTTGGAATAAAACTGTTGTCTTTTTATATATAGGATCACTGCACATGGAGACATGTGATCACCTCATATTCTAACTATGTATTGTTAGATTGTAATATCTACATTATTTCCTCTGTGTGATGTGTTTCCCTTTAGATAAAATAGCAAGGTACATTAAGCAATAATAAGTGTTTTGTCTCATCAAAAAATGGCTTCTATCTCCCAGAAGTATAAATGTCAGCAGATTCACTCACCACAGATACATGACCATACATACATTAACCAAAATTCAGTTGCAGATACAGTAACACGTCTCTGTGTAATTGTTAACATTAGCAGCTTGAACATCCAGGCAAGTTAAACCTGAGGTGGCCAACGTCTACAATATATACAACAAATATGAATTCTTACTGACTGACTGACAAAATAATAGACCTAATATTTTGGGAACCTATTATATATTTTACACGCACACACACGCTTTTACTTAAGAGGGCAGAATCAGCACTCCATTCAGTTACACTATGCAACATCAAACCTGCAATTACTTCCAGTAAGTGCAAAAAATAAATAAATAAAAATTAATCTTTTAAAAGGTGCAAGCAAGGTCCTCTTTTTGCCACCACGCTGTGCCATCAGTTTATAATGGCAGCCATTTTGCCTGCTTCTCAGGGATTATCAACAAATCTGGTGGGTAATAAAGAGGTGGAAATTAGATTATGCTATTTTGAGTGTGAATAATGATTGGCTTGCTAGTCTTGTGAGTCAGGCTCCTTTGCAAGTTGATCTTACCGTGAGATATGTCTGGCCGCTCTAAAAAGGAAAAGTACTCTTCTGTTTCAATCAGCTTTGGAGGCCGATCTCCAGGGGTGCATCTGTTAGCCAAGCCAGAACTGCATGCAGACACGGCAGCTGTGGAGCAGCTAAAAAACAACCAAAGTCTGTGGCCAAAATTTTAACAAAATGTCTGCTCAAATTACCAGCTATGCAGGCGCAACAGCCTAGTCACCGCTGGGCTGTGACCTCAGCAGGTGACAATGAATGAAGGTTATGACAGAAAGGATACCAGGGCTCTGAGTTTGAGGCAACTGTGTTACTGTATGTGCTGTGGCAACACAGGCTTTCATCAGTGTCAAAGGTGTGCAAACATGGATAGTGCTGGCCACTATTTTCCTGCCCTAGCCAAACTATTTATGAGAGAGTGATTTGGTGGGCTCAAAGCTTTTCTGACCCATCGCAGCTCATTGATGCTTTCAAGCTTAATTAGTGGCCGTATTTACAGAGATATTCACGCTTGATTTAATTAATGTCCTGCTACTAAATACACGCGGTACACATTACAAACAAATAAAGACTCAGCACACAATCAAAGAGAATGAAAGTTCCCTGGGCCCATGACCTTTGTCATCACTAAGGCTTTGATCCACTGCATGCAGGGAATTTTAAGCCTAAGCACTGGCAGTGATCACGCCAGCCGCAGAGAGTCCAGTGGAAGACATTTCATTTCCAGGTTCATCTTCACTGTGTGGACACGTTCCATGTGTAATTTTATTGAAAGGCAGTAAAAGCCAGCCTCATGTCCAACGACTGATGTGTCTAACCTTGCATGAAATGAGCCTTTACTCAGAAGCCCTTATGAGTAGCTCCTATCAGGGCTGCTCCACTCACTGCCCTCCATGCATTCCTGCCTGACTGACTGCCTGTCACAAATGTAGCTCTTAATGAGAGGCACTTCATTACTACTGCACTTTGAAGAGTGTAAGTTCCCAAAATAGAGACAAGTGCACAGTCCATGCAGACCAGGAAAAGGGATACCTCCCTATCCCACGCCTGTCTTTCATCCATTCCCCAGCAGCTGAGCTACCGAGGCTGGCAAAATTTCGGTCAAATATAGTGATATTTCTGGGTTGTAATGTGCTTAAACTACCTTTGTAGATATATTGGACTTCTGTTAAGATTTTAGTTTACTAGGGAAATATATTTAAAAACATTAACCTTTACAAACGGTAATATTGACCACTTGCTGAAACAGTTGTAATGTAATTTAAGGGTCTACAAACTCGTTTGTAGCAACAGCATCTGCTCATTTGCTTGTTTTGTGGAGGTATTAAATCAAAACATCAATGCAGAGAAATAATCAAAGCCTGTTCAGGTTCATTATGGATTTTCCTCTATAGAAAAAATAAACATAACACTTACAATTAACAATAATACAACAGAGAGAGAAGGAGAAGGTTACAATAACAAAAACACATTCCAGGGGAAAGCAAAAAGAAAATCAGTCATGTGTTACAGTAGAAAACATAAAAAATACATTACAAAAAAACCATCAAATATACATTTAGTCATAAGTAAAGTACAGATTCTACCACTATGTTTTATTTATGCCAACATTTTAGAGGCAGGACAGTACATTTGATTTTCTCAAAGTAAGTGTCAGTGTTTGAGACAAAACTGATAGACTACTAATCAATGTAAAAAAAAAAAAAAAAAAGATCATATGATTATGATAGTGATGGTGGTTATGATGTAATGAGGATGCACCTTTTTTTTTAGTTCATAAATACACTTCCACATCCAAACTGATTCTAAGACATTACTCCAACGTCTAAGTCAGACTATGATTCAAACAGGAGCTTATGAATCCACTCCACTGTCGTCCATGTATCTGTTTACAGCTATTATACAAATCCTTCACTATTGGTGGGACCATATGCTTGAGCCAATCTAAAAAACTCAATTAGTCCTTCATTAAGAAAATGAGGGGGTTGCACGGAATCAGATACAAATTACGAATTGTCCTCTGAGACATACAATTATCCATCATATTCCTTCTGCCATCTGTTTGCTTCCTGTTGACTCTCCTAATGACTTAGATTGAAGCCAAATTAGAATTCTGTGCAACTTCCACTGCACCTCATTGAAAAGTCATGTGAACTCGCCTAAAAATGGAGCGAGACAAGCTGTCGGAATACAGTCTGTCGTAAGCAAGACAGGATATAGTTTGTATTACTGATGCGCTGGCAAATGAGTGGCTATGGAAATTACACTGATTCCAGTTTCCAGCACAATGCTAAATCACAAGGTTATTGAGCAGTACCTCACAAAGCAACCTAGATGGAGCTCTGACGTTATCAAAGCACAGGATCAAGAAGCCCTGTTGCTGGGTGCCGTGAGCAGATCATTCCTCCTCTTTTCCATACACTTCAGGGAACAGGCTTCAGCTGTCTGTTTTCATATCGTTTCAACTTGGCCAAACATCTACAAATTGAATATCTGCTCTGTCAAAAACCACACGGTTTAGATGAATATTTCACAGTCTAAACATTATACATACACTATAATAAACTGCCAGCTCTAGAAACAAAAGCATCATCCACATTACTGTGGTTGTAAACAATTGCTTGCTTATCACTCTCCGGAAAGAGGGCTTCATTTTGGTTTAAATAAGAGGGGAGGAAAATTGAAAACAACAACAACAAATGAAGATACTCATTTCCTTGTCATCTATTCTGGGTTTTCACAACGATGTACCCTTTGCATGATAATGTGAGCAGTGTGTCGCGCTTTCAGCTCAGCTGCATGATGCTATCAGAAAATGGATCCGCCTATGGAGCATTTTTAAAGTGAAAGCAATGCCAAGATTGCAGCTTATAACTTGCGAAATCACCCGCCTTTTCAAAAAGCAACACGGCTGAACCACCCGTGACTAAAAGTGGGGCTGCTGCAGGGACACAACTGAAAGGACTACTGTGCACCAACAGAAACAAGGATGGAAGCGGATTACTAATGAAACCATTTCAGACAGAGAAGTCATGTTACATGAGTAGTATAGAAACTACACACACACACACTGTGAAACACGGAGGCTTTCTCATATCTGGGACACTAGTCTCATGCTTAAAGCATTTAATGAAATATTCTCTTGTAAGTTCTGGCCAATTGCATCAAAACAAGATTTATTTATTTATTTTTTTTGACCAGCAGGATATCATCTTAATATATGGTTGTACATTTTTGCATAGTTATTCTTTGTGATATGTATGCTACAACAATGCTTCTGTGAATGGACATTGGAAAACTATGGAAACTGCACTTGGCATCAGTATACAAACACACAACCCCAGTAGATGACCTGGCAGTCACGCACACTGCCAAGCTCAACGCCACCATGCCAAGCAATGCATCTGTCAAGTGAGAAACATGACACATTTTTTAGCACCTTTGCGACTGCAGCCAATTTTCAAAGAGCATACTTTGTCCTTTTCTGAGCCATTTTGCTTGGCATATCAAGTAGTGACCTTCGGTTTAATAGAGTCATGGATTAGCCTCCATGGAAATTCCTGGCTAATAAACGGAAAATGATACACCTTAGAAATTAAAAGAGCAAAACACAATATGGACTCTGTAGCCATGGAGGCAAATGTGGTCGGATGACCATATTTCGTAGCAAGATAAATCATTTCCAACAGCCCCTAATGAGACTTTCATAATTCATGCTGTCAGCTTTTCCACAGCACCAATCATGTCTGATCCTTTTGCAGTGGTAAAACCCACTGCTTCAGACTGCCACCCTGCATCTATCAGCACAGGGAACATTGTGTCATATGCAAGTTAGTCATGAGGAAGATGCCTGCAACATGCCCTGTCTTGGCTCATTGGCTAAGCTCATGTTAAAGCAAATACGCTCTCCAAAATAATTACAAGGACACAGTAGCGATGCTGAAATGTCCTCAGACAAGAACACAACAGCAGCGCAATGGGATTTTTATTTAATGGATTCTGATGCCAAGGCCTGGAACATGAGAACCATCATAGTTATTACAAGTTTCAAAGTCATGCATGGCTGTACAGGATTGTAATCACTATTTGTTTTTCTTTATAACCAATCAAATACACTTATATTAATCTAATTTGAATATTCCCCTTTCAAGAGAATTTATATTTAAATTGTGTTTAATTTTAAAGCAAATATCCAGGATTTTGACTTGCAAAATGACAATTTCTATTTCAAGCCAGTTTTAAAATGAAGCTCTTAAACATCCAACAACACAACACAGCCTCAGCTCAGTCTGACCAACAAATACAGCATTACTTGTTTGTGGTTTGACTAAGCATGGCTCACACTTAGCTAAGGATCCAACTAAAAAACCAAAAAAATAATATGCAATAGGTCATCATTTTTGTCGTCTGCATTAATCAAATCTATTCAATTATTCTGGGAAATGACGGACAATGTCAGAATGATATTTTTTTTTAAGTGAGGTGCGCATTCCTCTAACCTGTAGTATTTTCTCTTCTGTATTTAGACTGTTGTAAAGTGTTGAGGGAGGGAGAGAATTGGAAAACCCCACAGGGATTCAATCCCAGGACAGGGGGGCATGTGGTTCGAGAGTCACGGGATTTAACCACTTGACGATCTATGGGAACACATTATAATACAGAGACAAACACACCACACAATCTAACCACTCATTTGGTTTGATTCTGTCTCATTTTAGCTTCTGTGAAATCTCTCCTCTAGTCTAGTCTAGATTTTTGTAATAGAGGCAAACACAGAATGAATAGACACATTGCCAGAGTCACAAAAAACTATCACCCTGGAAAGGTCATTCAATAAAATACCATCCAAACTGAACTGTACCAACCTGCCAAGCATGATGCTGGGTACTTTTCAAGTTTAATGCAGGTATCCACAGTCTTATTTTTCAAACTTTTGCAAACCTATATCAAAGAGATGCTAAGTACCGTCAAAGTAAGAGCAAAGAAGCATTATCTTAATTTTAAATTATGCTGAATAGCACCGTTGAAATTATGCTGAGTCTTTGTGGAGGATAATTGTAATTTCAGTAGGGCAAAGTAATTGTGTGATATAAGAAAAGGAGGGGTGCATTTAAAGATTGGAATAATTAATTCATGATGTTTTTTATTTTTGCATCCTGAAAAAGGTCTCAGGTTATTATCCACTCGAGGCCTTTGGAATCATCCATATAAAAGCCGATGAAAGACCTGATAGCAAACAAATAATAGAACATTTCCATTCATTTGCACGTTTGTCATTTTTGGGTCTCTCTCCTGGACCATATAAAGGCCACGGTGTCAACCAGATACAAAGTGGTTTGTCTGTGTACAAACAGCTGTGTTGCCAATTGTGGTGGGATGTAAAACAGAAACATCAGTGTGTTGGGCTAAAGCAGCAGCAATTACTCATCAATGGGGAAAAAAAAAAGCATAAGCACCAGTGAAGTTGCTCCATTTTCCTCATCTGACAATGTGATGCTAACAAAGATGTCTCCTGTAGTCTGCTACATCTTTCTGAACATTAACTAGATTATTGAACACACCATTTACACACAGATTATTACACAGGGAATTTAGGTTACTGTGATTCTTCAATCAAGCCATTGCCTCAGTGTGGGTTTTTTTTTTTACTTTATGTTGCAGTGTACTGTAACCATATCAAAGACATCAAATATCCATGTGCATGTAAATTAATAAACATGCACTAAAAGTAATAAATCAAAATCGGAATGAAAAAAATGAGAACAAAATCTCCTAAACAGTTATGGCTGAACCTGCTGGCTCTTTTTTTAAAATCATTTCCAACGTTGCCCAGCTACTAACACAGTAAAATTAGAGCTCAAATATGTGATTTATTGAGGTCAGGTTATAAATTCTGGAGAAAGAAGCTATTACAACTTTCAGAATGATGTCTTGTTGCCACGTGGAGCTGCCAAAGTGCAAAGTTGCCTGCAGGCAGATTGAAATATGCTGTAAACAAGAGTAAAAGAAATTTGACTCAGTAGCTAGAAAGAGAAAATGTGATCAGTGTATGACCAGACCTGGACCTCGTGGCTTTTGCAAAGAAGGACTCATCAGCCAAAAAGAAAAGACTTCATTCTAATCAGGTGGCTCTAAAAAGGAGGAAGGCAGAAGTGTGTCTCAATCCAACAAGTCTAACTTTGCATAGCGAGCCTGGATCAAATCCTAGATGGAGTATGAAATGACTTATCAGTGACAGCCCCTTGTTATATGCAGCAGCAGAGGCAGCCAAGAGTGACATTAGTATTGAAAATTAATTGTTTTTTAATGTGCACGTCTCCATCGTCCACCACATAGCCATGCACCATTACTGTGGTCAATTAGCCATTCAACATCTTACCGTTGGCCAATGTATGGAATCGATTACCACACCACAAGCTTTCCCTGCAGCCTACCATGTCCAGAATATTAAGTGTTACGAAAAGAGAAAGAAAAAAAAAAAAAAAAACTCAACTCAACAAAGTGAATTAAATCGGCTTTAACCTGAACATGACTGCTTAAATGTTTCCCACCCAGAGGCCACCGACATATGCGCATCACAAACAGCCACAACACTCATTTCAAATTCCCAACCCTATACACATACTGTACTGAGGTACAGCTGGTCAGTATAATTAGTGTGCAAAACAAGCACCATTGTAAATCTTATTATTAAAACTTCCATTTTTCTTTTTGGATATGGGAGGAAATAAAGCCCCTTCAGCCAGGCTTCTGAGCCTTTTTAGCTATGATGACATTAAGGATGATTGAAGTGCATTATCTGGGCACACAATGGCTGCTGTCCATTCAGCTGTGCTCCGCAGAGCAGTGAAATAGGGAGCTGGCGACACACTTGCTGCAGAGGAACGCAGAGTTTTAAAGGCCCATGACACTTTAGTCCCCCCACCAATACCTTTTGGCTGAATAGCTTTGGCTGTATGGGCGAGTTCACATTATTGTCGATGTACCTGTCTGATAGCCAGTCAAAGCGCTCAGGTCCTCTGCCTCTCAGCAAAAGTGCTGTAAGCCTTTAAAAAGAAGGAGGTAATTTAAAAGATATCCCTTTCTTCAATTCACTGATAGTACCAGGTGAAGCGGTTAATTTGCAGAGAATAATCTGTCATGGCTGCGGCAAGTATTCTACATAATGTCTCACAGTTTATTGGGATAGTGCCTGGATGGATATGACAAAATGACTCTGTTTAAATTCGTCAAAGTGGAATAACTTTGTGTTTTTGTGAGATACTCATGAGGAATTGATGTAACTGATCAATACATATGTACACTGTTATTCAGCATGCAACATTTCCTCATGTGAAGGCAACCACTTGTTCGTTCTGTGTGTCTCACACAACAAACACAAGTGTGATCTGTGAACCTGAGTGGCTTAGCCATTTCTTCCCACTTCCCTTGCACTTCTGTGAGAGCAGCCTTAATGAGCTTTTCTATGCAAAAAATGTAGCCCCATGCATACATTTTTTTCCCCAGTCTAATCAGCAAAGGAAAAAAAAAAGAAGCTGTCTTTTCATGCACTCTCTTGCTCTAATCTAATTAGAATTTATTAAACTAGGCAAAAGTTCAAGGACATCAATAGCCACATTTTCTTCCCAACACGGTGTTAGCTAGTTAGACAGTAGAGAGGGATAGAACAGCAAATAGGCAAAGAAACCATTTCGGTCCTGACTATCCTTTCACCTCATTATGGCATTTAGAGACACTGATGAATGCATATTTTCTGTATTTCTCCCTGATTTTAAACCAGGCAGCACTGAATGGTCACATAAATCAGCTATATTCAGCCAGTAATTGAATCTCCATGGACATAAGATGATATAAAAATAGAGGGTAATCAGAGGGCACAATGTACTATTCATGTATTTACAGAATATTATGCAGACAATAAAACAGAACAGCAGGATTACGACTGGATGCTTTTCCTCCATAAACACTGTCCACATATGAAATGCTACGTGTATATGTGAAAGTAAAACCTCTGCATTTGGACATGCAGAGACTATCTCTAAATGTATTTGCGTAATATATTTGGAATAGAATAGAATAGAATAGATGTATTCTTACAATTACAGAGGTGTACTGTATGTAAACCCAACACAAGTAAAGTTACTGATTTTGCAGGAATCAGAATACTTTATTGATCCAAGGGGGAAATTAGGTTATGTAACAGTTGCTCCCTCAGCAAAGAAAATAATACGATGTAGATTACAATGGTAAAGATAAAGATGAAAAATCGTCATGAAATATAATCATAAAATGTAAAAAAATATCTATTTATGCTATAAAGGGATACCTCAGTTTGTAATAATGAAAAAAAAAAAAATCGCGGGTTCATTGTGTATCTCATTTTCAAAAGAGAAATATAACAGAAGCCAGCACTTTTCTTGCTATTATTCATTTTTGCCTGTGTAGTTTTGCTTTGAATATTCCAGTGGGACAACCAAAAGTTCATTAGCAGCCATTCGGATAAAATGCCAAGTTTTGTGAATTGTCTTACAACTTGCTGCAGCTTATAAAAAAGAACTCTACATTATAAATTTATAGCACCCCAGATATGCAAATATATCCGGGATTTGGCACTACTACTGCCCTCTCTTAGTGCTGTACAACTTGATACATTATGTTTTATGACAGGACACAAACAGCCAACAGTGTCAATATGACAACAGATCTGTAAACTAAGATATGTGGATACGAAATCCCAACTGAAGACATGCAAAGCCTTTCTGTTGTTGATTGTTATTTTTATGACCAGACCTTTCACAGTCTTGAATGTGATTTCAGTTTGTCTGGAGAACTGTATGGTTGTTTGAATTATGAACGATCCCAAATCGGCTATATTCCATACCTTATTGATAACTCTAGAAAAAGCCTTTGCATTTTGACAGTAGAGAACGTAACCTCCATTTCGATGTGTTAACTTAGAAGATGCAGTCACACATGCTTGGAGCCATGTATGGCCCTGTCTCCTGGAATATCCTGCAATAATTAAAATAATCACATCAGTCCCCCATTGTTGAGACAGATAAGTCTACCCTGCTACATCTCTTTGCTTCTGTATAGAGCTGAAAAAATTATTCAATTAGCTAATTAGTCGGTTGACAGAAAATTGGTTGCAGCTTCTGAAATGTTAGGACCTTGCCTTATTTTGCATTCTAGTAAACTGAAGATCTTGGGCATTTAGACTGTTGGTTGGTTGTAGCTGTAGTTACCTGTTCTTTAATGTCATAATACAGTGTCCCTGTAGCCAATTGCTTTGTGCCTACACATTCTTCACCTGCTTCAGTAGCTTTGTTGGTTTCTATGTGAAATACTTGTTATTTACAGTAGACACGTCGATAAAAATAAAAAAATCATCGCACACATTAGTAAGACTGCAATATGGAGCAAGCGAGCATCACTCAATAATGTGAGGCAGTGCCATTTGAGGTTATGGGCAAAGTGTCAGATTACAGACAGACCTGAATGACAGACTGATTGACTGACTGTCCAGCTGATCAATGTGTTCATACCTCACATTTATTGGTTTCTGGCAACACACAAAATATTTTCCCATGCTTAGAACAGCGCCAGTCAAGTTGCTGTATTGATGGTTTGGAAATGAGAGCGCAAGATTGACAGGAGTCTGATCTAAATAAAATGGGGTGGCATCATGAGCAGGCAATCACCTTCAGAGGAGGGAAGGTTGTTGACTGGTCCCGCCTTTTTCCTCTGTAACAGAGAGCCAGAATCCTGCTGTCTTTTTAGAGTAACCTCTTTACCAGCCGTGACAGCATGTGGCTGGTATTGTTTTCACCTTGTGAGTGAGTGTGTGTGTGTTTGTGTGTGTGTCGGTGTGTGTTATCATGGCAAAATCTGGTCTTGAAGACACCTATTGTAGCAGGGACTACCACAGAGGCAGTTTTGAGTACTTTGGCAGGTGTTTATATGTCTGTCTGTCTGTCTGTCTGTCTGGACAGATTTTGTCAGCAACATAGTGTCTTAACTGTGCAAGATACTAGCAGGAAACTTTACAGGTGGGTAGTTTGAGATCAAAACAAAGGCTGGGTTGTGGTCCAACCCATGGAGTATTCGTGTAATAATGTAGTAATAACTAGTGAGTACTCATGAGTCAGAACTTCAACATTTTGACAGCTGGTGTGATCCCATCTCAAGGAAGCCTCTAGTTTACACAGGCCTCAGCGAGGCATTGTCTTTTCTCTGTGTTTCTTTCGTTGATCTTTTTGAAAAGCTGAAATGTGAAACTATCTATTCTATTATTTTCTTTTTCAACATTCAAAGCTAAATCTCTGTTTGTTATTGATACTAGGCTGTAGAATCAAACCTTATCATTTTACCGAGACATCAGATAATTTTTCTTAGTATTCAACATGTCTGATGGGGTTTTGACAGCATGCCATTATGGCCCAACCCCATGGGAACTGCAGTTACTTAATGCTGACAAACTACTCATTGTAATATGAAAATAAAAGTAAATTTACAAACCAAACAACAGCCACTGAGGGCTGTAGCCTAATCCAAAGTAAAGAAATGCAATGCTAGTCTATTGCATTGCCTTTCTTTCTTTTTCTATTTTTTTTCTTTTTCTTTTACCCATGGCTTGGAGGAATTAGTCCAACAGCTCCCACACAGCTCCTGTTCTCCAGTCTTTATTTCCAGACTGAATCATAAGTCCCAGTCCCAACCAGCCAGCTATCCACCACAAGGCTCATGGGCTCAGTCATACAAGATGTCCCCTTTATTTGGCATTTGATTTGACTGACAGTTGTAATGTTTCTCCTATGCTTGGCTAACCTTCCCAGACCCACATAAAGTATAACTGTAAGAGTTTTTGCTTTTAACTCAGTGTCTAAAAACTCATATTTCTGAACTTAACTTTGGTATTGTGTTATCAGGGTGCTACAGTACAAAATGCTACTGCCGACTCATACCAGACTGTAGATTACACATAAAATAATGATTCACATTCATAATAGGACTGCTTAAATAACATTATCGATTTGTCTAGTCCCACAAGGCAAAATTTTTATTGCTTGTCGTGGTTTCTCCCATTAAAAAGCAACATATTTGCACTAAATGTCTACATAGCCATTTTTCATGGTGACAATTAGCATTCCCTGCTGTTAATTTCTAGTGGCGTTTCCGAGGCAGACAGCAGTGACATTTAGGCGCACAGATGTATTTGCTGCCACCATTGGTGGTAAGATAATACTGAAAATCAATTATTTGGACATATAAATCAGCCTTTAAAAATAAAACAAAGTAAGTCCTTTTTTAATAAGACAGATATTCTTCACCAGCCGGGCATAAAATGAACATTACTATAACTGGCAGGATACCCAGCAGGAGTGGTACTAAGTGAAGGTTAGTTTCTCATAATAAATAACTGAGAAACTGACACAAAAAAAAAGGAAAAAAAAAAAAATGACATCCACTAAAAATGCTCAACTGGAGCTGACAACAAACAGTTTGTGTTGTAGTTACAGATTCATAGTATATCGCTAATAAAAATACAAATATTCAAAGCAAATAATTGCATTTCTTCGGTTAACACCGGCCCTTTCTGCAGTGAGGATAATCATTTGTAAATATACAGAATACATGTAGCTTTTTATTTAATACACACTGACACGCAAATGGTTAAAACTAATGAGCCCAGACTTTTCCTCCATGACTATATTTATAAGTTAATGCAAAATGCAATACATTCATTTGAAGTTAGAGCAATCAGCAATTTTGATGTCTGTAGGCACCCTGCAGAGGCAGGAGACAGGATTCATTATATGACATTCTCAATAATTCATTACAAATGAGCTCGTCCTGTTTCTCCTTGTTGTAATGTCTCGGTCAACCGTGGCTGGCCAGCCTGCATCGAGTGACCTCCTCCATTATCAACTTATGATTAACTAAGGCCTCTTGTTTTGTGAAAACAGCATTCTTACCACGCATCAGAGACACCTACTTCCTTTCACATCTCAAGCATGAGACACATGCAGTGGAAGTGACTTCCAAGGGGAATCTCACAAGAGCAAAAATCAGTCGGAGATTTCCTCTCATTATCTTTTCTTCCCAAAAGCAGGCTGCTCAGTTATTCGCAGCTGCAGCTTCGTCCTTTTTTTTTTTTTTTTTTTTTTTTTTAACTCATCTTCTGACTGTTCTTTCTTCTGCTGCTTTGGAAATCTGGACAATTAATGACTCCCACACCACCCTTTTAAAAAGTACAGTAAACTTTTAATTGTAATGTACTGTGGATAACAGAGGACCTCCATAAACTCTGAAGCTCAAGCTCATTTTAAAAAGCGGAATACATCAGTACGCAAGTGCACCTACTGAGGGTCAGCCTACACTCACAGCTAATTACTCTGATACAACTGTGCCGCATTCAAGACTCATAGAGTTGTTTTCATTGATATTGTAATTTGCATGTACAATAAGATGACGAATACATGGTTAGTGAGTCTACCCTGCAGCACATCAGAATAAACAAGTAATTACAGAAAAAAATGAATGTAATATTTATAACACAATGCAATCTCTTCTGGGACTACTTGGAAAAAAAAATAATTAAATACCACATTAGTTTATAGATACTGCAGGTAGTATTTACAGCTATATGCATGAATTTCCAGTGGTTTGTTATATATGCAAGTATTAGGTCATTAAGAGAAGAATCAGAATAAAATAATTACAAAAGGAGAATCCTAAATAAATTAAAATAATGAAATGAATCCAGTCTTGCTTACATGTATTTGAAAGAGCAAAGACACCGAATTCAGTTAAGATTGTCACAACCTTCACTGATCTCAATACTGCGAGTACGTGAAATGAAATTGTCCATAATGATGGAGGAATGACACGGTGTATAAAAGCTTTTTAGCCACGCTAGCAGTGTGGCTAAAAAGCATGGCAATGTAGGTCGGCCTGTCGGTTCATCATTTTGATCCAGACTGAAATATCTGAACAGCTACTGGATGGATTGTCAGACATACATGGTCTTCAGAGTGAATGAGCCATATTGACTATGGGGATCCTCTGACTTTTCCTCTAGTGCAAACAGCAAGTCAGATTTGTCAGGCATCTTGTAAAATATCTCAACATTTACCAGATGGATTGGCACAAAACTCTACTGAGATTCAGCTCTCCCAGATTATGAACCCTAACAACTATGTTGATACTCTGACTTTTCTCCTGGCATCATCACTAGGTTGAAATTTGTGTTTTTGAGTGAAATGTCTTGACAGCTTTTGGAGTCATTAGGTTTAGTAGAGATATTCATTGTCTCGTACATAGCCTTTTTTATGTAAATGATTGCAATTCCTTTAGTTGGATTCGGCTGATAAAATCAGCTAATAAAAACTGCTGTATCTATCTCACCATCTTCTGGCTATAGAAGAGTTGTTTCCAGATAATCTCAGCTCTATTTGTGCTTACATGATGCTTCTTTTTTTTTTCTCCACCGCCTCCTGCCTCTAACTCCACTGGAGTCACGCCTTCTATCTATTCAGCAGCGTTTCTGAGTGAGCAAGGGGAGGACAAAGTAGACCGCGAAGCCACAAGCGGCACAAAGTGCGGCTTCTGGAGTTAAAACAAGAAGACTTTTGTTTGCTAACTCACTGGGGTTTCGTGCTCTGATGTCTGCTGGATTTAGCTTCTGTCCTGGAAAATGACTATGTTTATTAATGTCAACCAGACAACCAGCGATACTGTTTCCACTTTAACGTCTACTTGAAAACTGAGTAGAATTGTATCATGATTTAAAAACACTGTATGTGTTCTTGTACTTTGAAACTGCATCCATTTCAGTCCTGTGGGTCAGGGATGAGGCAGGTCTCTGATTTGTTTGTGTGATATTGAGCCAGGTCGCATGTAAATGTCTCCAATGGGCACAAGTCCAAAATGAGCTAACCCGAGTATCATTTATAAAAGGGCTTCATAATTAAATGTAAAAGAGAAGAGAAGGGAATTACGGCTAGCTTCTTGTTACCAAGCAACCAAGTCAACTAATGTGCATACATCTCTATCCATATTAAAGGCAGGGTGAGAGGAATTGGGGCTCCCTGCCCGTTTCGAAGCCCTCCTTTTGGATATACTCTCTTAAAGGACAAAGCAATAGGAATGTGGACAACAGATCAAGTCTAAATGGGGAGTTTGAAATTCCTTTAATGAGAACTTGTCTCATTTAAAGGCATTATTGAGACTCCCAAGCTCATGTGACTTGAATCCAAAGCAGTTGGCCAGTGGTGATGGTTAGGGCAATAAATTCCCTGCAGGTTTTTAAAACGCGTGAAAAAAGGAAAGGGGGTGAGAGACAGAAGAGGGAGGAGATTTGGGTGATGTTAGGTATTCCTTTGTCTGTTGTAAAGACAAAGCCACAATAAGAGGATGACAAACAAGAAATAGCAAAGAGGATTTAAATTTGAACACTTCATTATGTCTTTTTTTTCTGAAATAAAGGATCAAGGAATCACTCAGACCTGAAAACAGGCAGCCATTGATCAGTATGTGCATAAAGAGAGACAGATGAGATCCTTGGTTAAATAATACTGACTGCTATCTCATGAAACTGCACTAAAAGGTGCTAATTCAAGCACTATGCAAACAACAAGCTGCCTAAAGTTTTTGAAAACTAGAAAAATAGCTGCACAAACCATCATCTATAATTTTTAAATCTCCATAATGCTTAATTAAAATTAATTTTGCGTGACACAAATAGCTTGTCACTGCAGATCCCAAAAATCCTGACTCATGCAGTATTGTGAGCACAGTGTGTAACAGCACACAGCTGTTATGTGTATGAAAGTGGGCAGGAGAGGCTGTAAACGTCCAGAATGCATCCGCCCCTACCCTGCCATCCACACTCACAACAAATATCCATCCTATGTTTATGCGCTCCTGCTTATGTGTCAAGTTCATTTCAGTTCAGCAGCAGGCGGGAAGCACACGATAGCACCACCCACCTTTTTATGGCACTTGACAGCCCTCTGCATGACAGATAACTGAGACACAAAATGCATTTGAATGATGCAGGCATTCTCGGCGCGCTGCGCTAGGATGCTGGCGCTAAGGTGATGGTCGAAAGGGCATGTGGATGGATGGAGTCCAGGTGTAGTGCTCGAACAACTGTCCGACTAAATCTCTGAGAAATAAGGTTTTAATGGGAGTTACTTTCATCACATTTTGGAGGCCGTGCTCTCTTCTGTCAATGGAGCAGAGTGCTGATTTTAAATGTGAGATTATTCAAAATTAGGATGAACACCCAGGTCACTGAGGCTGTCTGAGGTAACTGTTCCCATGTTAACTAACCTATTTCTTTCTTTTCTTATCTAAAGAATAGTTTCCCCCCCTTGTCCCCCCTCACTGTTTCATTTTATTTATTTTTGGACTGAGCACCTGCCTCCTCTTAATTCCATGCACATACCTAGGTGGGTGGATGAAGGCTTGGGTAATTACTGCCTATTGAACATTGCCACTGTCTTTTTAACAGAATATGCATATACTGTCCAGCACCTCAAATACATTTTACGAGCTAAAGGTTTGTGACACATTTGCCTACTGTACAGACCACCTTCATTAGAACCATCTGACTCTGAAGGGATGAGCTCTGAAGGGCTTTGCAGATCACCCAAAACCCTCCCCATGCCATTAATCTAAATTAATGCTCTGACAAATATGTCATAATATTGGGTGAGAAATATGATAAATGCTCGCTTCAGCCCATCCATAATTAAGTCTCTTTAGCAAAATGGCAAAATTTCAAATTGCAGAGCTGGCGTGGCCCCTGAGAGCAACAAAGGTGACCCGATGCTTTCGCTGTAAACAACCGACTAATAACAGGGAATGGCCTTTAAAAAGACGTGACAGGTGAAATTTAGTAGAGTGCAGCAGATGACTGTACAGTAGGATTGAGCCACATTCAAATTTGAACCTGAATCGATGGTTTTAAATTTATTTTGGCAGCTAGTAGTCCTTCCTGCATAGCTCATTAAAACAGAATAACACTACCATTATATCAAAACATAATTAATGTTCTAGGAGGAGTTAAAAAAAAAGATAATGTATCGTGTTTTTGTTTTCTATTAAGAATGAAATGAGCTATGACTACTCTCACTGTACACAAAACAGGCTCACAGACCAAAACAAACAGCAGCATGCATTATCATGGCCCAGATCATTTTGTCAACAAATTACTGGTTTAATGTTGCAGGAGCTACAGATCTACATCCAATGCAGTGTTTGGAGAGGGTGCATGAATATTTAGTGTCAATCATATCTGCTTTAAATGCATTGTAAATGTGTGTGTGTCTTTTTTTTAAGCACAATGCACAGAGGAAATTTCAGTATACATTGTGGTTCATTTAAGATGTGAGAATATGAATTGGGTCTGATGCCTTTCGGTGACGGGGGAGAATTCTTCCAGTATTGAGGGGATAAATATTCCTTCTCTAGCCAGCATCTGACAAAATCACTGTTCTGCAAGAGGCGTATTGAAAAAATGGAAATATATGCAGTCAGGATTTTCATCTCATGCAAGCAACTATGAAATTTCAAAAGAAGTATCGCAGCTGCATGATACTTGTCTAACTGGGTCGTTATATCTGTTTTCTTAGTTGTTTTCTGAGGTAAATGACATAAGGTATTGAACAGCCCCAGGTGCCAACCTCTAACTAAACTAGGAGGCGGCATTCACTTCATTCACTGGCCTTCCTGGTAATGAGGTGGAAGAGAGTGTCAGCCTATGGCCAGCTGGGAGGCACTTTCCACTGGTGAGTCAGACAAAGTGTAATAGGCAAAGCCAAGATATGAAGGGAGACTGCTGCAGTCAGACTGATGTCACAAGTGCTGGAGGACAAGCTAATAATAGGACATGTTTATGAAAATATCAAAATATAACATGCCATGGGGTGTCCTGGTTGCTCGGAAAGCTGGGGACAGGCAGTGTACTGTGATTTTCAATCTGGCTCACAACTGTTTTTTTGTTTGTTTGTTTGTTTGTTTGTTTTTGGTTTTGTTTTGTTTTTTTGCATCTTAAACCCTCTCCTCGCTTCTATGATATCCATCAACCAAACAAGCTGTACATGTAACACACATATTGGATAATGTTCACGACATACATAAAGATGGTGGTGAGCAAATTAATAGAGCAAATGGCTACAGCTGATTCATGTTACTATTACCTGTTTCAATGGAGTCAGAAATCCTACTCTCACATCTTAAATCAGGCGTGATTGTAGTCTTTCTCACCAAGAAAATTCAAGATGATAAATGCAATGTACATTCGTCTTCTACTGCAACAGGAAAGCACTACAAAATTGAAAAGTCTGCAGCAAAGTGTAACCTTGTACAGCATGCGGGCTTCACATGTGTTTGTTTCCACAATTACAGGCCAATTAGTCAACTCAGACAAACATCCACGCCATTATGAGCCAGCAAACTGTAGTCCAATGAACAGCATCAGAAATGGATGGAAAAGGAAATTGCATCTGATGAAGCATCAGCTGCACTGAATCTGAACTGTTGTATTGTCATATTCTGGACATTTTAAAAACACAGTTTATCATTAAAAAAGAGAAATGTAGCTATTTTTGAGGTACTTCTCTTTCTTTTTTTTCTTTTTTTTTTTAACAAGAGGATTGGTGCTTGATTTTTCATCATTGATCTGCTTTTGGGAGCTGGTGTTAAAACATGTGGCTTCATGATTTAGCTCTTTGATCTCGTTTTCTCTCCCACTCCCCCATTGTTGCTGTGCAGACTTTAAAGCGCAAACTTTCCTCCGCTCTTGTCTATCAGAGCTGATTCTTGCAATTTTCAACAGAACGAGCCTGGGGATGATCAGAACTAGCACAACGCTGGCATAACAGACGCAGAAATACAGCTCCAATGGGGGTAAGCTCAGCTTGAATGGGGACATAATGTAATGCCCACAAGCCAATTTACTTTAATTTAACTATTTTCAACATTTCATGAAAACATGGCATTGGTGCCTTTGTCAGCCTTTAAATGCAAAAAATATTTCAGTGAAGGCTAATTTATGGTTTCCAGGTAAACTTGATTTTTATTTTTATTTTTATTTTTTTCAATTCATTGCAGAGAAGAAATTTAAAATGAGACTGACAGGCAAAACTATCTTGAATGGGACCTTTTGTCAACGTTTCTTAAGGTGATTATGGAAACATGAAGTAGGAGACGGCAAAATCGAAAAAGCAAAAAGCAAGAATTTGGTCAGGATTGGTTTTGACAAACATTTTTAAATCTTTTGCTACAAGTGCTAGTTCCAATGATTGTGTGCAAATATGCCATTTTATTGGTTATTGGCACAAAATTACAGCATAATTTAATACTGTATAAAGTGAAGCTGCTGGTCCTCACTTGGTCCCTTTGTGATCAAACATTCCTGTGAGTTTGGTCAGAAAACTTGCTTTGCAGTGTGTGTATATATATATATATAAATTATATGAATTTGACTGTGGAGCTTGATACAAACAGTTTCTACACAACATCAGAGATAAAGCTTTGGTGTGGAATAGTTGTTATGGCTTAGTAATTATTTTATCGGTTTGCCACTTTAGAAATGTTGCTGTAAATCTTTATATTTCCAAATAAATTGACTTTTTTTCTTGGTTTAAAAAGGGTTAAATACATGTAGCACTTCTCCAAAGACATTCAGGTCACATTTTGAAATGGACAAATCTCATGAGAAACTAGCATTAAAATACAAAGGTAGTGACAGATTTGTGTGGGTGTTTACTCTGTAGAAGATAGCTCTGACATTATCTGATGGGTGGCGTTTATTTTATCCTGCCAGTCCGAGGTCTTGAATAATTAAATAGAATCAGCATGCTCCTCTTTTTTTTTTTTTTTTTTTTTTTGTTAAAGATGGGAGGTATTCTGATATTCCCTGTTGGACAGGCTTTGCCCTACCCCAGAACGTGAGGGGCCTCCTAAGCAACGCCTCAGCTTTGTGCATTAAAAGCAGGGAGACACTGTCTAGACCAAATACCTCTTTCACACTAAGTTCACCAACGCCGTTCTGTCCTGAAAGGCAGACTCCGGCAGAAATCTCATTGCTTGCTTTAGATTCATCTGTCTGGCCAGCGCTGATGGCTTCAGTCCATCTGGGAATTCAGTCAGGCTTGGAGTTACACACCTGACATGCTGCAAGAATGGACACAAACCAACACTCCCTCTGAGATCAAATTTGTTTTTTCACTGTTAATGTCCAAAAATGCTGTGAGGCCAATAAATCAATGCTTTTTCAGACGAACGCAAGAAGAAATTGATGGAGGGCGTTTGTAGGACAGGCACAAATAAAGTACTGGCCAAACATCCAAATGTGTTCTTCCCTCAAGGACATAAAAATAGTGTTCCACGATTTTCTCTGTGAACAAATGTGGCCTTAGGGCGGAAAGCATACACAGACATTTGTTCAGTGTGTTTTGTGCCTTTATAAAGTAACCCACATGAGAGCCCTCTTAGCAGCTCCGCGGCATGGTTAGGAAATTGCAAATTGACAAAAAAAAGAATGTTTCCACACGGTGATGGTGAGGCAGTGAAGTCAATCACAGCTCAAAGAACGTTAAGATTTCTAGTAATTCAAATCACAGCGAGATTGTAACATAAAAGGAAAAAAATATTGAGGAGAGTCAAAAGCAAATAGCATAAAAGATGCTGCATTACATTGTATTTGATATTTGAGGAACACCAGATTACTTTCAATGCACTTGTATATGCTAATTGTGAAACAAATCTGTAATTATGCATATTCTTGTATGATTATATAGTTTGAGTTTTATCAGTCCCACTAAATCAAATCATGAATGAGTCATTACATCATTTTTCAAACTATCATTTAAATAACTTAAAATCTCTTGCTTCATTCTGCAATATTCTGAGTTTCCTCCACTCATAGCACAAGCAAAATGGACCTGATGCAATACTGTTATTTAACGCTGTGTTGTAGTACATTTCATACCGAAACCCTGTTGCACTAGTAACAGCAACAGCTGCCTGCAGTGCCTGCACCTCTCTTGACATGTGGTTCATGTGTTTGTGTGTTCGAGGGTATCACCACTTTGATAATGATCCGCCCAGTACCATCCACACTTCTGCTCGCCCGCTTTGTCAAAATAACTCCTGGCTCAATATCTGAATTGTCAAATACATTTGAGAATGGTTCGTTGAGCTCGGCGAGACCCTAAGGAAAATTTCTGATGTAATTTAATCACAGTATTTCCTCGGTGAGTGCAGGCAATAGAGAAGCAAGTGTGGGGAAAATCCAGCCGATGGAGGCTCTAGTAGCCGACATCCAGGTCTCTGCTCATTGCAGTTGTTTAAACTCAGTGAGGAAACATTTTTACATGAACTACACGAGTTGATTTGAAAGAATATGTGAATGAATATTCTCACCTGTGTTTGATTGGTCCTCTATGGCACATGCAAGTCAATGCAACACGTTCATCAATAGTAAATTTAAGACTTAATTCACACTTTCATACTATGTGACATGTGACTAAAGCTTTTGTTTCCATTATAGTTCTGTATAAGTCCTTCATGTAATCATGTTGGTTTGGATCTTGCAGGTCTTGGTCTGATTTATTTTTTGCCATTTGTGCCTGTTTGTGTGGCCAGGTATGTGTGCATACACCTGTGTGGGTTTGCGATAATACACTGAGACTACCTACCTCATCACTGATACAGTTTAGGGCTGCAATTTATCATTTTTTATTATTTAGTCTGTCAATTATCTTTTTGATTACTTGTTCAGTTGAAATAGAAAATAATTAAAAATGGTACAAAGCACAAGTCATTTACTTCAGTTAGGTTGTTTTGTCCAGCCATCAGTCCATAACCAAAAGATCTTCACTTATAATACTGAATGATTATTGATAATAACACTTCTCCTGTTATAGCGCCCCTCCAGCAGCAGGCACACAGGAGCTATGGGCTGCATCAGAGGGTAGGGACATACAGACTATACGGTTGTCGATGTCGGTGGACTTGTTGTTTCAGGGCCTTTAAACATTCTATTGATTCAATTTTGTCTCCAGTTTCAGTTCCTTCCTTTAACCAACAGCGGTGCTGTGAGGAAGCATCCACCAATAATCTGTAACTCATTAACATCTCCTGTCCACTCTTTACTGCTGTGCCAGCAACATATGTCACAGCTAATATAGCTCTGGGAAAGAGACCTCTAATCAGCAATCTGTAAGATGTGCAAATTATAAGAAGTGCGACACAGACTGGAGGGTGGAGACTGTAATAGCAAATGGAGGGTGAAATTCACCTTATGGACTAAACAGTATAAGGCCTCGTGGATGGAGACTTACCATAATAGGGTCACACAGACATGGACACTTTGGAACAAGCTGCTGTTATATGCGCTGACATTAGGATGAGCAATCTCTGCATCCGTCCACTGACCCTGACCTCCGAGGCCTATTGTAATGCCTCAGTCTGCTCAGGACACAGATAACAAAGTCAGCTTCTTCAGGCACTATTTTTCATCTGTCACTCGGGTCAAAGATATGAGGCACCACTGACCTTAAAGATGTTGATTAGTCTTTATGGTTGCAAAGCTAAGGTGAACCCTGTAATTTCTGAAGTGAAAGCGTAAGACAAGAGGCAACAAAACAAGCTCCTGTGTTAGTATGAAAATATATTCAGGCCTTATCGCTTATCTAGAGCCACTTGAAAAAAAAAAAAAAAAAAAATGTCAACGCTGCATCTCTTGACACCCACAAAGAACAATGTTTACATAATCCTTTGATTGTTCCCGCAATTCAGTATGTGTACTTTCACTCTGCCAAATAGCAAAGTATTCTCTCAGTCTCGCTGCTAATCCTCTTCTTGCGGCCCATTCCTCTAGTTGTCACCTCACATCAGAGGGAAAAAAAAAAAAAAAAGCTGCAATTATTGCACTTCAGTAACTGTTGAGACAACATCACAACAGTCGAGCTGTGGACACCGCTGAGCTGATGGTTAGGGAAGACGGTCTGAGGAGCAGAGCTCTTAAACTGGAGGATCTCAAGGCTCCAAAGCACCTGCTAAATGATAGCTTTAGATTGCTGTGTGAGAGCAGGCTATAGACATTTTCATAGAAATGTGCCCATAGAGCGGTAAACCCACAGTGCAGTTCCAGGTGTGGGTGCCTGAAGAGAGCTGAAATGTCTCTATCACTCTTTAGTAGCCCTGCAGCAGCAGTAACTGTAATGTCATGCATTTTTTCGGGCACACACACGAGTGAATGAGCACTGTTTTGACCACTTTTCCAATGGCAAAATCACACTCAAATTCAATCGTATTCTTTTTTTAAAAGGTCGTACAGATGGCATCAACCATGTGAAACATCAATGCGAAAAATTGCTAAATTAATATAAATTATTTGCCCCTAGCAACAGTGACAGTTCTTACTGAAAGTGTTGTACTGTGACAGATCCTTAATGCAGAAATGTAAAAGTTGAACACTTTTACCTTGGTTTGTGTTAACAGCATACATTAATCAGATCTGGCAAATAAATTGCTTTTGCTAATGGTTTCCAAATTAGCCTGCATCAAATGAATCATGGGACTAATCAGTTTGGTTGCTCGTGCAAATTACGGCTTGGCCTACTATTTGGGTGTTTTACTGTATATCTTAATCAGGTCAAAGGAGAAGGGGCCAAACTCTCTCACCCCCATTAACACTACCATCACTAATGTGCATGTGCACCAGCAAGCGCAAATTACATCCAAAACCGTGGCTTCAGTCACATTTTCTCCATAACATATAGAAATAGAAACATCACAGAAAACAGTGTGACACAAAGCATGTAAACAGAAGCTTAGTTTAGCAGGGGTGTTTTGAACTGACGCGTTTGAGTTTTGCCTTGAAGAAAATCGAATTTGTGTCATGTGCTCCACTCTTTTTTTCTTTTTCTTTTTTTTTTTATCTTGTGCCAAAGCGAAACTACAACACACAGCACAGTTTGATATTTGTTGTAGCCTGACTTTGATGAAAAGATGGTCTTAAGCCAGCTCTTTTCAACAAAAGTCTGCAAAGTCAAATTTGTCATTTCAACATGTTTTGACAGAACTGCCTTTTAAAAACCTGTACTTTTCATTGCAGAGGCAGCGTTTGCTCTATTAAGTGAGTGCTGTTGTATGTACAGCATCTGTGGATCCCTCAGTTTGAACAATGATTAAAGAGGCAGTACAGTATGGCATAGCTGGCTCTGAATGCATGATCCATTTGCAGCAATGGTTTCCATGGATACCAGTGTTCTTAGCGTCATTAACACACAAAATTGAGGGTTTGTTTAATATTGTTATTTCAAGTGAGGGTGCCGTGCATTCGCAGGATTGAAATTTTACACTTCAGTGTGCCACACGAATGAAATTTCGGCTTCCCGTCATGAAAAGATTTTTGTCTTCATGGAATTTCATCTCGTCTACGTCCAAGACTTTTAATTTTGAGATGAAATGTTTGTGTGGTGAAATCACTACAAATCAACCTCAATTAACTCAGAGACTTTTTTGTTGATGCAGTAACAGTCTATCTGTGAATATAAAAAACGATGTTTGGAAGGAACGAATCAATAAACCATTATGATTTTACTTTATTACTAACCCTCTGCTGTGGCATCTGTTGTGTGCCAACATCTCAAACAGAAGAGCACTGAATTACAGATGTTTGAATAAATACATGTCTAAACATATGAATCAAAATATTTTGCTCATAAACCAAAAGTGATGCATCCATTTATGTATTCTTTTTTTTACATATATTGTTTGGATTCAAAACTATTTAGGCACAGTGCAAAAAAAATGGGGGAGGGTTCGGGTGGGGAAGGTATGAGTGAGCGACCACATGATTAGTTGATGCACAAGGATGACCACCAAGTAATGGCCTCCAGCCATCATCCCTGCATTGAAACATCTTAGAGCACAGTGGCGAGACGGCTTTTGACCAAGGAATACTGATGTTGTTGAATCCTTCAGAATTTGAAATAAGCTTGGCAAAGGTTTTCCTTTCAGCTTTTACAGTGCCCCCTGCTGAACTCTGATTCAAAAACCTACTATGCATGCATATGAAGTAAAACTATTTAACAACTGTGGTGGTAAGGCTTCCGCCTGGAAGTTTTGATATTCTGTATGCGCTGCGTTTGGATTTAACTTTTAAAGCGAGTACAAATGCACAGCACAAGAAAAGACAATTTTGTAATGCACTGAGTCATCACTGAAGTAGAAGTGCAAGAAATGTTTATTAATAGTGACAGAAACCGAATGCAGCTCAGAGGAGGGGTAAGAATCACAGGGTGATTATTTTCTACATTATCACTTCAGTGCCATTTGCTCTATATTCATTAGCGTGATATAATACACACATACACATGCACACACTCACACACACACCAGCTGTGTGTCTTGTGACCTCTTTTCATAGATGTACGTTTCAAAGCGACAAAATCAAAGGCTTGTAAAACTGCTTCACACATAGAAATGGTCTATTAATGTTTCCTTTGGAAACAAAGGTGTCTTTGAATGCACCAAATCAAAGACTAAACAGATTACATTGAACACAGAATTTACATGCCAGCCATATTAGATTTGCATCATATCCAGGATGGCAGACACTCTCCAGAAGACTGCACAACTGGAGGAAATAGAAGTTAATCCAACTAGTCTTTGAAGGCAAATGTAAAATCGAAGTTATGCTTTGATTTTGATGATCACATTGAGCCAAAATTAAGCATCAACAAATTGAAGATCACAATAAGACATTTCAGATGCATAAAAGTACCTGTTAGCAGTCCCTTACCACATAAAAATACTAACTACAGTAGATCTTTTGTAGCAGAATAATCATGACTACTTGTATCAAACAGTTAACTGCTAGCAGCCACTGCTAAGATAAATTATTTGCCACAAGAGATGCAAAAATGAGCCTATGAAATGTAATAAATGCTTTTAATATTTAATACAAATGCTGTGGAGCTGATATTTAATATACCATTAATGTTTCATTCCTTAAACTGACTAAATGCATTTGTATATATTGAAACATGGGTCTGAATTTTGAGATATACTGGGATCTGACAGAGGAAAACATTGTTTAAGACCAAAAAAAAAAAAAAAAAGGGGGCACATTATGAATAGCATGTTAGAGGCATATATCAAATTCAGATAATAAGATCATCCAAAGTCGTTACGGAGGCCACAGCAGTTGGTACAGTTTCCAGTAATGATCACTTTGCCTCACACCAAACTAGACGTCGGAGGGAGCAAGGCTGCCACTCAGTCGCTGCTTGGTTGACCTCTTGCATAATTCAATCATGGCCTGATACTGTATAGGACGGTAATAACAGATGAACTCTGACAACCATTGCAGCTTCATTCCAGAGTGTTTCAGGGCAAGATCGTCACTACTCGATGGCGTCTGTTCAGGTTTTTTCTGTGTCATTTATTTGTTTGTTTGCACCATTCAAACTAGGAAATATACTTTTATAAATCCTGCCTTTGGCTTTGTGAGCATTTGAATGTGCCCATTAATTCAACAATGACAAACACTCTGCACATGCTACTGGTTGTATTTACATAGTAGTCTGCTCTTTCACATGGTTGAGGTATGTATATCTTAACTGCACACTGGAGATTACTGTTACACTGACCTCTTCTTATTAAACATTTTGTTGCAGCTGAAACCCCCCCCACACACACACACAGCGATGCCACAAAGTACTGAATGCACCCTGGGGACACTTGTATATCATTGCAGCAAGGTGGGAATATTAAACAGCCTGCAAAAAAAAAAGAAAGATTTACAGCTGGTGTAAAGTTACAGTTTAAGAATTCAGATGTAAGAATAGTCTGAAATTCATATTTGAAAGCATGAGACTGCACAGTGTGTGCAACACTTTGTAATTCTCAGAAACCTGTGACTCCATGCCTGTTTGCTTTCATTTTTTAAACACACTGTAGCCAGTTTTGTGTTTGAGACCTACGTATAAAAACTTAAATTACAAACCAGCCATGTCAGAGGATACAAAGTACCAAGCCCCACTGCTGGATTTTACCGGAGGCGCTCCTAAAACAGAGCAGGTTTGGGAAGTCTGGGCTACCTGTGGTGCCACTGTATTGATGCAGTAATCCGAAGCCATTTCCCAAATGCTTCTGATTTATCTGTCACATTTCATTATGGCCCCTGTGCTGTGAAGCTCTTTCTCTTTAATACAATACTGCAGAGAGCATCTAACCGTCTGATGTGTCCTCTGTATTGGCTAAATGGAAAGGGCTCCCTGCAGCAGACTTTCACTAATTTGGTGGAGTGCGATTTGCTCATTTCCCTGTGTTTAGAGATCTCACTCTGATGCTTCCATTGAGACTTCAAGGAGATTGTGAGTAAATTAACAATTAAGGATTATTTAAGGAAAGAGCATGTTTGTGATATTAAATACTCAAGTAAAGCGTATGCCCTCACTACGATGCACACTGGCAGAAATAGTCCTTCTACTTTTGAATAGTTTGTAGGTTGCTGCTAAATAAATGCTGGTAAACAAAAAGGCTGTCCTCTTGGGGGAAATGACAGCGTGAGCCATTTGTTGAAGCAGGTGAAAATGAGCTATGTTTACGTTCCGATCCAAAAGCAGAAGTGTGATTTTCCTATAACACAGCAAGTCACATGAATCTGGCACCGTGAGCGCGGTCTTTCCCTGAGCTCAGTCAGCGACTTGCAGTTGCCTAAACACGGCCAAACCTTATCTAATGTGATGGCAGCTTTGGAAAAAAAAAAAAAAAAAACACAATTACATGATTCATTTTTAAAATGCTCATATGCATCATGGAATTGCTGCAACCTGATAATGGTCTCCACAGATAAGGTAGTGTGCAGCAACGGCAAAGACAGTGGATTGAAGCTATCTTGCAGAAAGACAATATCCAGACTGCTGGAAAATCACATTTGTGTCTCCAATCCAATTTAAGGACTAACTGTCCACACTGCTGTTTGCAAGTGATCAGTTATGAGTTGTGTATATTCAGGCAGTGTTAACCCATCTGCACTGGTTGTTATAGTAATGACTCAGCAGCGTGTAGGTATGTGAACTGGTAGACCAGAGTCAGACGAGCATGCCGCGGGCCAGATGAGATAAAAACCCGTCTCTCTCTTCATGCCATAGCAATATGTGGTTGTGGTGCAGAAGTCTGCCACCGCACCACACGGCATCAGTGACAGATGAGTTTTAAGATATGCAGCCATGTTGGCAGGCTCCCCATGCTGTGGATGTGACATCAGTGCTGTGAGGTGGTTGCTTTTTGAGCAGAGGACAGTTTGAAGTCTGATTGAAACAGGCAGCCGGTGACACACGCAGTATCCAGGAATTCTACTCAAATTAGATTTTCTACACAGCCATGAATGTGGTTTAAATCTGATTTGAAAATTAAGTTCCCATGTGTCCAGACTTGATGAAATAGACCCTATATCCCTATCTGGATATGTCAAATATGAATGTTTCCAATAGCTGTTATTTACATATATTCAGCCTCTATTATTATTATTATTATTATTATTATTATTACTATTATTATCATTTGAGGAGGGAGTGCTGTACTGTAGACGAGCTGACAATCTGCCACGAGAGTGTTGCAGAGTGATAATTTTCTAAATCTCATTCTACGTTACGTAACACTTCGCCTTACAGTGAGAGGAGCTGAATATCCTCAATGCTCCATGGAAACATCCAGACAGTGCAGGCAAATGTCAGCCGTCTTCTTTCCGCAGTGGCCTCTACTCAAATATCCCATCACGCATCTGTCAGGCAGTAGTGCCACCATTCAATTAATAATTGTATTCCTGAAGTAAAAACAAACAAACAAACAACAAAGAAAATATAACAGTTCTATGCAGTCTTTGTTTCATTAGCATTTCTTATAGCTGCAGTGCAATGTTTAGTCCTGTACAAACACCTGATTCGAAACTGGACCATTTAGAAAATGAGACAAATGGTATGGTTTAAAAAAACTTCCATTTTCATACGACTGTGATATTTAATAATCAAAATTATTTATTTTCTTACATATATTATATTAACATTGTATATTTTATTAATAATAATTGTGCTGTATGCTGCCAGCTGGTGTGTATGACACATTCTGATTAGTGTGTTGGCTTTGAATATCTCTGTGAACTATGGATGACATTGTGTTTTAAAAGCTGAAACTGACGACACGTATGTTATATATATATATATATTGTTTTTGAATTGTGTATTTACATTGTACATTGTCAATGGCGTCATACCTTTCTGCATCCGTCAGCGCTGTGGTTGTCTATCAAAAACTGACTTTTTATCCAGTTTTAAGCCACATTTTTACGATACACTTTTTAGATCTCGGTCATTTTTAACTCTATATTTTAAAAGGATTGTAATCATTGGACGTCTGGAAGGTGAGCTCAGCTCCCAGCTCCTCCGAGACGTCCTGACATGAAACTGCTTTATTCATCATTTTTGCTAAATTTAATTACTGGGTCTGTTTATTTTGGCGAGGAGGGAGACCTCTGTGGATAATTCAGCTCCCGGTAAAAAGTTGGTCTTTGGTTGTTGCTTTGATTGAGCGACCCCGAGCGGCAGGAAATGAAATATTGTCATTTAGTTTCATACAATATAGTCTTGCCATTCTGAGATAGTTGTTTTCTGTTAGACTTAATAGCCAGTAAGCATAATGCACCCTTCTTAAGACAAAACACATTTTGCCTGAACACTGACATGGCTAGATGCACAACTTTAATTATCTTGTTTGTCCTATAGTACATTATGTAAGTTTTATTTACACTCCTGTTTTAATTTTGCAAAGAACTCGGGGTGTTCACGAGCTGCTGTTTTCAGTTGCATTGTTTTCACATTCAAGAGAAGGTTTGGTTACAAAGGAAATTCAAAAATGACTTTTTTTTTTAAATTCTAATTACTCCTAATGTTGTCTTTTTGAGAGGCACTTGGGTTCCTTTTGAGCAAAAGCAAGAAGAAAGCCTGCCCATGGTTATTTGGTAAGGATGGAAAAATGGGCAGCCAATAGAAATTGTGTGTGCAGATTGGTACAGGAGAAAAAATGTCATGAATTGAGTCTGGATTTTCCTGAAAACAGTGTGATTTCCCTTATTTTGCATTAGGAGAAGTTCTGGGCTCATCATTCTTGATTAATATTATAATGAAAAATACAGTTTTGATTTTCTAAATTCTTACTGCATTGAAGATGTAAAACTCATATGTAGACTGCATGATATTGTTATATGACACGTATTATGTAAGTGTGTATGCTGCCGTAGTATGCCATGTAAGTTTAAAGGCAGCATCCATTACAGCTACATGAGGACACTTGCCGTACCCTGCAGAGGGAGTGCCAGTGAGAGCAGCTACAGAAGCCCCTTGAGAAAAAGAATTGGATTTTGCCTCCACTTTACCACACAGACAGTGTCTTTGAGTGACAGACTCATTTGCCAGGTTTTGTGGGTGGATGTTTATGCAAATGCATCTCCTCTGTGGGCTGAAATAGCCATCCAGTGACAGGCCAAAACTAACTGGGTTGAAATGCAGGAACATGTAACTGAGAGGCTGAAAGCAGTGCATATTTTACATTAACATCTCTGGCACCGCACAACAAGGGCTTGATCAAATTTACCACTTTAAGCCAGCCCACACAAAAGGTGGAGAATGTTTTGTTTTTTTATATCTCATTTCTTTTAAAAAAATGACAAGAAATGTTCAAGACATTTGACAGTGTTTATCCAAACTAAAGAGCTTCAAAGATTCGCCCTCGCTTCAGAACTGTAGGGCAAAGCTGCAGCACACTTATGAATGTTGTTCATGTTTTCTCTGAAGGATGAATAACACAGTTGCAGAGGCCCACCCTGAAGGATTTTGCATTCAAAATGAATTTGTCAACTGAGAATCACAATTGTTGTTTTTACAATGAGCTGAATTGCTCCTTTCTGCTGTAAGGCAAAGATACCAAACCTTCACTTCATGCTCAGTCCGAGTTGGATATAATGGAAACAAGTTCACAGTGTTCCCTCTTTTCTCCTGAATGAGACAGCAGGAATATTTTCTTTTTCGTGGCAGGGAATCAGAAATGATTGTTTGTATTGAATTATGCATATGAGGGCAATAAACAAATCTAATTTGTATAATAAGAAGATGAGACAGTCTTCTTCATCTACAGAGACTTGTTATGTTTGCATTCATATAGAAACCTTTTTGAAGTCAAAGGAAACAAGAGCACAACAGTGGCTAGTCCTTTGATTCATAAGGTCCACTTATCTTTAACTCATAAATTGCAAAATAGAGACTGGATGCTGTGATGTCAAAGCAAGACATGCAATTACAAATGGAAATCTTTCATAAGTATGCATCACTGCTGCGGTGATGAAACAGCACAACAGTATACCGTATGGAGCCTTTGACAAAGAACAGCATCAGCCTCAGCCATGCACACACTACGGCAAAATTGATGCAGCACCAGTATGCTAAATAGAGATGTTAAATAAGTCCTCTGCAGTGGAGAAACAAAAAAAGATGTTCTCATGAAAAAGATCTTTAACATGAAGTGCTCTGCCTCACACCTGTTCACTGCAAATTATTCATTAAGCAAAACAGTGTGTTGCATTGACATAATCTCACATTTCAAAACCTTTTTAATGTTTTTCAATGTACAGATGTTTCCTACGCTGCAGCCATCTAGAGGACAAACCACATGTTATTAAGTTTATAAAAAATGACAGGAATTATACAAATTGATAGAAGTATAAGCGCAATAAACCAAGCACTGACAGGTAAAGAACTGCTATTTCTCGACTCCTTATATCGTACTTTACCTGGTTTGTAATTTCAACCCTTCATATAATGTATCGAACCACAGTTCAACATTTTCACAATGCAGTGGTGGTTTATATTTGTTGCTTTGTGTTATTTCTATTGAAGGGGCTGAAAGCTGAAAGAATTGAACGAGAGCTTGAACGCTACACAAGGTGAATCTGTGGCATTTCAAGAAGAATTTATGAGTAGTTGTGGGAGTTGGTGTGGCACGGATGCGCAAGCACACAAATCTACCACTGCTTGGAATTCATAACAAGAAACCGTGCACACAGGTGGAATACGCACATTAATACATCAAACATACACGTTTCCTCATTGCTGATGCAGGATTTTACTGGTGAAAGCGCTACAGTTTTAAGGACGAGCGCTTTGGCTGCCTCACATTAGAGAATTAGATACTACATTTATGTAACCCATTACTCTGATTACGGTTCCTGCTGTACTCTGACATTATTATAGGCAACAAACTGTTACTCACAAATTTTACTGCAATTGTAGTTATTGTAGGCTGTAAAGTTAAAAAGCTGGTTGTCACCTCCATGACACTGCAAAAATGGCTGAGATGGGCCCTGCAGGGTTGGTGCACTAATTTAAGAAATGCAGTTTTGAGGCTGAAACTGTAATGCAAGTACTGTACTTAAGTATAAACTTAACTAACCATTTCATGTACTCTATTATTTTATTATAAATAATAAATGATTATAATTGCCAACTGTAGTTATTATCGTTACTATTCAGATGAGTATTTTACAAAATATATAATGATCTTATAAAATGTGATGTATTGATATAGATGAATCTTACCAACAGTTTTCCACCAACTACAACAGTGAAATGCTACTTATATGGTAATGAATCAGCATAATAGACAAATAATATAATGTGATAATGTATTAATGTATAACACAGTGTAAATGTACTTAGCTCACAGAACTTTTCGGTTTCAGGTGAATAATCATCAAAAATCAGTTTTTTTAATTTGGAGGTAGTAGTTTGAGCTTCATCATTTCCTTCTTTGCATTTAGGGACATGTTAACTTTAAATGTATTCATGCAGTCATTTCTGGAATGTAATCACCACTTCTTATACTGTGTAATGCTTTCTAGATGTCTGAGAACCATAAATCATCTCTACACTTTTTAAATTGTATTTCAGGTTTTTCATCCAGACTCTCACTGCATTTCATTGCATCCTGTCTCCAGTTCAGCTGTGACAACACGAGCCTTTAATTTACTCGGAGGTGGTTTGCAATACGCAGTCTGGGTAGTGGAGAGTTATCACTCTGAATTCCAATTGTCACGCTGTTGAAACACAGCCTCAAGACTGAGATCACAAATCCATGTCAAATGAACATCAGTATTCGCGGATCATCTGCATCCACCCAACTGCCAGGTTATCATTGTTAGCATCACAGCACGGCCCACACTGAATGAGGGAAAAAACAAAATGCTTTACAACTGAGATTGAACAAAGTACCCAGAATTCTTTTCAGTTTTGGTCAGTTGTCCATCAATATACTGCACCTCTGTGGAACAGAACCACATAAACTATTCATTGTGCATCAATACTTTCTCATTTAATACATCCCAGCCCGGTCTATTCATAGGCAACTGTCAAAGCATGCTGTACTGGTGCAGCTGTGGAAATATAACAGCTTTAACCAAATGAGAAAAAATAAATATAAGAAACTCTTACTCCTGAGGATTCAGACAGTTCCAGCTGCCCTAAACATGTAATGGAGGCTAACTGAGAGATGGGAATTAATACGATAACTCTGAGATTAGACTCCCATTTTAATCTGAGTGCTCAGAAATATGACATTTTCATTTTCTGACTGAGCCCCGAGAAATAACCAAAACAAACTCAACATGCATATTGGCCCACATATCTTGTTGTAAGAACCTAACTGGGAACATTGTTAACTAAACAATTGCCAGGAATGTGATGATATTATAATTATGCAAGTACAAGTTTTGTCTTTTTAATTCTTTAACCCTCCATATAAAATAGAAGCCACACCAAGCCTCATGTGGTGGACCCTTGCATCATAAATTTGTCACAGGTTGGAAAATGGAGACTTTTGTGGTTCCAAAGAGCCCATTTGCATCAACGTGTGACAGTGTGAGTGTTTTAGGCAGAACTTTAAACATGGCAACAGTTTTTGTGGTTTTATATCACTGTGTAAAATGAGTTAAGAGTCACCTCAGAGCCTCATGAATTTTTATATCCAGAAACAGTGACCTGGGCCATTTGAAGTATATACAGTTTATATATGTGTATCTTTTAGCCACGTGCAGAAAAGAACTGCTCATTTGCTTCCAGACTCCACTGTCTTCTCCTACAAATCACAGTCTTGCAGATCCTGAAGTATTTTCTGGTATAATATTAACCTCATTTCAGCATTTTTCTTTTCTCTGTTTTTCACAAAACATGACAAGAACTGACCCAAAGCTGTGTAATTGATTACAGCATAAAACTTAATCATGCCACACTCTGCATCACCCCCCTTTTTCTTTTTCTTTTTTTTTTCTAGAATAGGCAAAATTTAATATGCAGTTCATGGACAAAGAAGATGGCTGGCACTTTCACGCTGATTCTTCAGGGTCCTACAGTCTATCACGCTCTTTGTGTTGACCTTGTCATTCCCTAACAACTTTCTTTAGCATTTCCACAGCTGCCTCAGGAGGTTTAATACAGAAGAATGAACACAGAGGGCATAGCTCAAATACTGTTTCTAACAATCCAAGAGCTCAACATGGAATCAGTGTTTACAGCGGGCTAAAATACTTATAAGGTGGAATAATTTAGCCCAGGATTTTAGGAGTAACTGGGACATGGGATAGTCAAGATATTTGCTATAGCTTAAGACAAACAATGCATGCCTAAGATAAAACAAACAGATTCTGTGCTGTTGAGCTGAGCTCTCTCCTTCACTGAATTGGAACTAAAATGGCCTCCAAGTGTACTGAACAATGGGGGTGAGCATAATGCAGTGTGACTACTGAGTGACTTGACTGAGATCCAAAGTGAATAAAAGGCCTCACTATGTGAGGCAGCAAGGCTGAGCTGCTGCAGTGCTCAGGACTTTGGCGGGTGACAGTGCATTAGAACGCTTCACACACATTTCATTTGCCAATAAAATCCTATTGCCATTTTCCACATGGCACAAGGTCTGCATCGTCACAAGCCGTGATGATCAAATAAGCATCTGCAAATGCTCAAATAAGCATCTGCATTTAGTCTTAAGGTGGAATTGTTTCTGAGATGATATGAAAATTGCTGCAGTAGAGAAATGTGAAAATTTCTTTCCCTCCATGTCAGTTTTGTGGTCGTTAACTTTAATCACCCATGATAAACAAAGCTAAAGAATCCAAATGAAGACCTGATATATTTTATACATATTGCATAGTGCATGTAAGAGTCAAATCAATGTTCATAAGTGTGAACAATTTTCTCTCAAGTGAAAAACAAAGGATCAGGACTCAAATCTGGGATGTCATAGTCGTTTCTAACCTACTTCTTGTACTAACAATGAATTTAGAGGCCCACTTTGTGGACTCATAAAATATTTATTTGAATGTTTTACATATTTATGAGCTTCAGTTCTTTTGTGGCATTATCGGGTTTGAAACAAATTATAAACCCTAATCTCCAGAAGGCATCTTACTGTCACTGCCACATTTATCATCTTTTTTTCCCACTATTACCCATAAGTCGGTGACAACACAGAAATAGAAAGTGGGGGTATAGAGGTGGGCCCGGTTATACGAAATATCTGACAGAATCAAAATGATGTTTGGAAGAAGAAGCCTAGATTGTATGAGACAGCTTTCTTATAGTGGTGAGGAATCTTGACACGAGTGTCGCGGTTCGAGGACCTTGGAAGATGTGCAACAAAGCACATTCCTCTCAAACAATGAGACTCCTTGACCCTGATCCTTGAAAACTGGAAAATTCCAACCAAACGGAACAAAGAATGAGACGCCGTTCGTTAGCCAAGGGCAGAGTAGAGTGCCACAAAACAAGACAATGCCTCATCATGTTTATTTCCTACAGCCAAGTGCTATTTGTGGATGTTTTGAACAGTACAATGTGGAATTTGCAGGATTTTAAGCTTGTAGACATGTAAACACCAGCATCTGCACAAGTCTGGACAGGGAAAGGGCAGATGGCTGGGTGAGCACATGCACTAAAAAATCCGGTTCTACTTGCTATTTGGCTACTGAATGCCTCTTTGTGATCTTGATACATCTTGCTAAATATCAAAATAAATATTGCACCAGGCAAATTTCAATTAATGACAATATAGAGAATCTGTAAAAGATTTTCATTTTTCATTTATCTGCTCCCAAGAACACCAGGACATCAGAGCTATTCAGTCGCTACTCATTCACTTATGGGCAACTCAGAGTAAACAGCCTACTTGATTTTGCATGTGTGGGATGTGGGAAGAAACCCACATGAACATAGAACACACATGCACAAAAAGAGGAAAAAAACAGACAGACAGAGAAATAAATCTGTCTTCCTGTGAGTGCCACTGTGCCATTGTGCTGCCTCCTTTTACAACTTTTATTCATGAAACGGGAGAATGTGATAAAAATAAAACTGCATAAATGAGTCATCCAAGGAGTACATCTGTTTAGGATTTCATCGTGTCACTGTGGTTTTTTAAATTGCCAGAGCATCAAGGAATGCGGTCGGTCCATTGTCTGCATAATCACCTTAAATAGTTAAGAGCTTTAACCTGCACAGTGTTGCTTCCCTCCGTCTGCGCGAGACACTGGAGGGGCATTTCAGTGGCATGGCTGGAGTATACAACCTCCAGCCTTGCTTTTCTTTGATGTGCTCTGAAGCCATCCTCTACCAGGAACTGAGAAGATCAAAGACAAGCGATTTTATCAAATGGAGCCCTTGTCGACTGTTTGTAATGCTTTATTCTTCATCAGGAACACCCACTCTGTCACCATGATGCCACAGGAGACACAGTGCTCTTTTAAACCCAGTGGTGATCTCCCCGTTATCCAGATGAAAACGGATTTATTCAAACCTCCTATCAACTGACCCTATAAATAGAAGCTTGTGGAAAATCTTCAGAGGGGGGGGGGGTGAAAAGAAAAAAAAAATAAGCTGTGCTCTTAAGCTGTTATTAACATGCTGATAGAAAAATGTCAAATGTTGTTTTGGAGCAGAGACTTTTCTGTGAAAATAAGCGTAATGCTTCCTGGTAAAAATTTATGATTAGAACATAAGATTCGCTAAATGATTAAATTATCTGAAAAAATACACAGCTGAGTCATACTTCCTGATGTTACTGCACATGCTAGTTGACTGCAGGGTTAGTTGGAATAGTAATTTGCATCAGAAACTGTATGCATTATTGCTTAAAGGCTCTAGTGGAAGGGTAGGTGAATGATACTCAAAATGGGTTTGTCATCCAACATGATGGAGGCTAGCCATTTATTAAATCATGTGAAAATTTGGAGCATGAGTAACTCCTACAAAAGCATAGACCTTAGGCGTAGTCGGATCTAGGTCTAACATTTCTACAAGAGAAAAGTGTGTATGAGTGAGTTTGGAAAAAAGAAAAAAACATGCCTCAAAATGGGATGGAGCATGTAGCAGCACTCAGCAGGAGTCAACCAAACAGCTGAACTACTGCAATCGATGCTCACCTGTTCTCCATGATTAGAAAACTGCCACCTGTTCTCCAAGGTGCTATTATAGCAAGTGTTGTTTTGGTAAGTGCCACAAGGGAGATTGCTCCATAACATTCCAGCTATCATTATTTTTACCCCCCCCCCAAAGAAAAAAATTCTAAAGGTTGACTCATTATTTTTGGTTCAGTGTGCCGTGATGAATGTCCCTCTTTTATGTCTCACGGTAAACGGCACCTCACCTCTGAAGTGTGTAGCATATTCCTCTGGGGGTTTTCTTTCTGCTATCTGTTAAACTGCAAGCAGCTATGTGTCAAGAAGTGCTCCCATTGTAATTCAAAGAGCTACACAAATGTGTTAACTAAAGAAGCCCCCCACCTCAACCCCCCCCCCCCGCCACCCGCTGACACTAATGAACAGAATCATTATGACCTTATCATAACCGTTTACTATTAAATGTTCATTAAGCTGTCTACCTGTGAATGTGTGTGGATGTATGAAAGTGTTTTATGTATGCCTTCATGCACATGTGTGACTATCAGCTGCGAGTCTACTGATAGTGCCATTTTTTTTTCCTGTAAGCTCTTGACTATATGTTAATTATTGCTCAGTTCCAACATACAGTGAAAACACGTTGCATTGCTCTATGGCAACACTGGACAAGTAGCATCTCTATAGAACAGAACAGCTTCGAAAACACTTAATACTCTTTTATTCAGCGATTTTAAGTCTAAACATGTTTAATTGTTAGTTTCTGCAGATTTGATCTTAAATCTTATCCATTGCATGAGCAATGTGATCCAGTCTGACACTGCTGCATCCATGATCCCAGTCGCTCCATGTGACATAGATGCCAATACCAACCGAGGGGATGTGTCCATATTGACCACTGTTGGTCGTTGTATGGATGACACTGACATAAATGTATAAACACACACAAAAAAAAATTGTCTTTGGATTCGCAGCCATTTTAACTCTGTGCTGATGTGTACAAAAAACAGCCATTTTAAATTCACAGCAATGATAGTGCATTTTGAACTCAATCCAACCAAATGAAAGACCCCCCTATAAGGTGGTTTGGGTTTGTGCTGGTGTGGTCTTTACTGCACCCAACTTGTTCTTGAAGTTGACACATTTCTGAGCCAACTGCGGTCTAGATATCTATGTGTGCTCTTTGTTTCATGGGCCATCACACTTCAAACATGCAATAAGGGCAGAGAAGGGAGTGATTGACGTGCACATTTGACTGACATGATTACCATCTTATCTACGCATACAGTAGTCCAATAAGTCTACATCTATTTCAGCATGAAAGAGGAAGGTGACAGGATACTTACCTTCTTTAGGAGGCCGTTTCACTTCTGCACTGAGATTGCAGACCTGCCCAGCTTGTAGTTGGGGAGACAAGCAACCCTCCGTTTGTGGATTTAAAGGTAAAACCACGTTGTTGAGCATGAGCATACTCTCTGATTCTCCATCGCCTAAATGCTGAGGACATGTGCATTTCGTGTACACGATCCCACATGTCTCCACTGTCCCTTTCTCTAATTTCAGGCAGTTTTCCAGCCATGTACAAAGCACTTGACACCCAAACTGGCTAGGGCTCGCCTTATTCAACACCAAAAACTCCACAGTGGACTTCTCCTCCTCATCCAGCTTCTGTGGCGTCAATCCGTTATAATCATAAGGGAAAACTCTCCGTAGTTGAACAAAATTCTTGTCATACAGCAAAAATACATAAATATTCTTCGAATCGCACAGGTACACTATAGACTCGTTGACTTTCAGCAATTCATTGATCTTTTCGTGCGAGTAATGGTCAAACTGATAAGCAAGCAAAGAATATTCAGAGCAGCTCAAGTCTCGCTTGTATAGCTTCAGGTAGATGCTGTATTTGGTAGGGTCTGGGTTCTCCAGCGTCCATGTACAGTTTGTATAGTTCTTAGGAAACATTTCAGTCACCGAATATGATCCATAAATGACCCCCTTGACCAGAGTGGAACACCAATAATCTTGGGCACCAGTTAATCCAAACATAACCAGAAGATAGGTGGAAAATATATAAATCAACAGGTTTCGAACAGCCTTCATCCTATGTCATTTGGCCTGCAAGGAGAGATGGGAGAGAATTACACAAAGGAACGTTAAAGCAGAGGACACAGGGAACATGATAGATGATCTCTATCGGGCCTGACTGATGTGCTTCACACATTTCTTATCACGTCCTACTATGAAAATGGAAAAAAAAAAATGACACTTTAACCTCAGCAACGTGTCTTTTGCATCCCCATCCTGCCTCCTTCATTACTATACTTTGTGCAAACATTGCCACCTTGTGGTGGCTTCAGCCATTTCTTATTTATTTATTTACTGTGTTGGAGGGGGGGGGGCGATGGGGGGTGGGGGGGGTCCAATAATGTGAGTCATTTAGACATTATTAATTGGGTCGTATTTGGTATGGCACGATCCCTGGAGATATTCAAATAGGCTGTAGCTATTTAGAAGATCTGACATCAGAAGACAAACAGTGAAAGTATTATCCAAGTCAGTGCAGTTTCTCAACGAGCTGTGGGATGCAACTGCTCATTTTACGCAGTAACCAGGTTCCTTTTTTTTTTTTTTTCCTCCCCCCCCCCAAGTCAAGCTGCTTTCTTCGGGGTTTAGTCTGTTTCCTCACACGACACTTAAATAAATATGAAGAAGATAAATTCACAGACAGAAAAAACATGTCTCTCTGCGCCTGGTCACTATGGTTTCTCTCCTGCTGCGCGCTTTCGGTCCACTACACGACCTGCATGTCTCCCAAATTCAGGGCTTGACATATTTGACAATGCAATTTGATAAAGAGCCTGTGTGTGTGTGTGTGTGTGTGTGTGTCTGAGTGTGTATCTCTGTGTGCGTTTTGAGCTTGCATGCGCGCACGCGTGCCTAACTGTGTTTGTGTGTTCGCGTGTGTGTCTGTGAGAGAGAGAGAGGTAGAGAGAGAGCGAGAGAGAGAATGCAATGCGATGTCCTGATTGCTTTAATCCTACAGGCAATGCAGCTGTGAGCAGTGTCACAGCAGAACGTGCATGTGTGCGTGTGTGTCTCAAACTGTGTGTGCATGTGTGCGTGTGTTTGCGTGTGTGTGTGTGTGTAGGCGTTGAAATCCCAAGTAGGCTACAGATACCAGTCCAGAGTCTAGAGAATAGATAAATTTGCACTTATGTCTCCAACTTCTTCCTTTTGAATGACAAAACCTGCCCGTCACACTACATTAGGATAATGTATGTGTTACATAAGGATTTGTGGGGAAGCAGCGTGGAGTGAAATCAGCTTTTGGTCGCGATAAATGTTGCCACATCCTTCCGCAAGATTCATGGCCAAGGCTACACGAAAAATCAGTATTCTGGAGACGAGAAATCGCTCGTCAGGAGACGCTGATTTTATTGCCTCGGCTTCTAAGAGCAATTTCGTCTCCAGAGGAAATCTGAATATAGAGACACGGGCTACATCTCATGCAGTGTCAGTTCGGCGCTCGGCACTTTAAAGTGATTTTTGCCTCTTAAGAGAGAGATCAGCTCTTAAAAATCATCTGTTAAGCACTCAGGACTAATGCGAGCGGATGAGAGCTCCAAAGCCATCGTGTTGAATAGACAGGACATGTATGTAACAGGAGGAGGCTAAACTTTAACTGACAGATGACACATGAAAATGAGATTTTCAGCTGCTTCACGGCTTCATGCAATAATAATAATAATAATAATAACAACAATAATAAAAATATAAATAATAATAATAATAATGATGATCTTACCTTACACTGCGGAAGCTATGGCTATTTTTCCAACATACTTGACCACATCCTTTATAAATAAATTCTGCAGCCCTCCAGTGAATCAATACTCCCCATTCCCGACAATAGAAGTCCGGTGCAACAAGATGCTTCAATGGATGAAAATAAAATGCGTTACACTCCGGTCTGCCCGCTCATATCCCCCCCGTCTTCTTCTTCTTCTGGGTTTTTCCCATCAAAACGGAGCGCAACAACACACGACAGCCACCGAGAAAGAAAGAGCGAGGGAGAGAGAGAGAGGGAAAGAGAGAGAAAGAGAGAGAGAGAAAGAGAGAGAGGGGGAGACAGACCGAGAGAGACGAGAGAGAGAGATAGAGAGAGAGAAAGAAAGAAATTCTTGGAGTGATGAAAAGAAGAGAGCAATTTTTAACAGTATTACCATAAATTAATTCGGCAGACTCCACGTCTCTATTTCCCCACTGATATGTTTTCTCCGGCAAGTCGCGCGCCCCCCGCCCCCCCTCTGGCTGAAAAAAAGGGGGGAGAAAAAAAAGGATCCGTGGTGGGTGGATGTGAGATGTTGGGGGCTAGTGAGTTACAACAGAGAGAGAAATAGACGCGCTTTGCTTGGTGCTTGCGGAGCTCCAGGAGCAGGCTGCAATATCACGTCACACACTCTGCCGCTAAGATAAAGCACGTACGTACGCTTCTTACTGCCGCTGCGTCTGGCACCACCACCACTTTCTTCCCTACCCTCCTCCTCCTCCTTCTCCTCCTCCCTATTTTCTCTCTCTCTCTCTCTCTCTCTCTCTCGCTCTCTCATACAGCCTCCCCTTAATTCGAGTCAAAAGGGTTCCCCCCCCTGAACTGGACCCTCTCAGTTGTGCTCAGACAACGCCGCGCTTCGCTGCTGCAGCGTTCTCCAAAACAGGAATCGTATTTTATGGACTTTTTTTGTTTTGTTTTTTGTTTTTTTTTCATGAGTGCATGAGAATAACATGATTTCAAATGCAACCTGCGCGCTCTATCAGCAGGACCTGACAGCTGGCTGGTGTGTTTGGTCATTTTTCCCCCTTCTGTCCCGATGGGTTGGATGGGTGACCGCCTTCATGCTGTATGGTGGAAGAACGTATGGGGCAACTTGTGTTCTCTTTGGAAAGTTGCTCCGGGTACAGGTGCAACTCAGAACTGCTGGGTTTTTTTTTTTTACCCCCTTTGCCATCTTTCCAGACATGTGTGCTCTTAGGGGGATGCTAATAGCCTATGTCTAGCCCACAGTGCATTATTTTTCAGGTAAGAATAAAGGTGTTCATGAGCTAGGCTACTTGACAAATAAAGGAACTCTTAAAGGAACCATGAGCTTGAATGTTTTATTCCTACTTTCCAATGCCTTACGGTTAAGCCACATTCTGAGAGGCAATTAAATCCAATAGAAGCTCCTAGGTTCAGCAGTTGGTCACTGACAATGCAGCATCAGTGGCTCTGCAGTCGCACTCAGTGTCTATTGAATGAATTCATGGGAATAATGGAACTATAGTGGACATGTGGACGCGGCGGTACAGGCGTCTGCTCATCACATTGGTCTCATGTGAGGAAGGAGTTTTGTTCTCATAGGTGGATCTTTTCTTATCAGGTTCAAACAAAGCACAAGATTAATCCAATCTTCATATGCATTACAAAAAAGTTCATGAATGAGAAATGAATGTGCACGACCTTCGTGCATGTCAGAGCTCAGTTAATTTGTGTATTTGGAATTATTTGCATATCCAAAAAGGGGGGGGGGGGGTTATTAGATTGGGTTGTGTGGTTATGAGCAGTTCTTCTCCAGGACAATTTTAACAACTTTCTTTTTCTTTTTTTGTTTCTTGGAGGGTTGGGTCAGCCCACTCTAATCATTTTGCTGTGCACAGTTAACATTCATTAGCCTGGCCGTCTCTTTCAGGCTTCGACTGAATGTGTTCCATCTGAGCAGATGCTGCATGAAGAGCCTAATTGTTTATTTATTTCCAGGAAGTTTCAGTGTGAAGTGTTTGTCAGGCAGTCTTCCCAAAGAATGCTCCAGAACTACACACAGAGTACCAGCCACAGCAGTGTGAGAATCTGAAAGAACTTGTTTGTACCCCCACCCCTCCCAACATCCTGTACCATGCAGTGTTTACAACATTGTTAATCTGTTGCCAGACTTATAAAGGAGATTGGAGTCATTCAGCCCGGTTGGTTGCCGTGGCCTGTGACTGCGGTCGCTTTCTAATTCCAGTCTTCCCCAGGCAGCCAGTGGAACATCAGGGGTGACCTCGAGCCAGCCCACTTTCCGTGGCCATAATGAAGACTTTGGCGTTTAGGGAGCTGTTGGCTCAATACGCTAAGAGGTGGAAGAAATTCATGCAAAGCCTTATTGAACAATGAAAACAGAATAAGTATCTCTCCACTGACTCATTGGAAGGCCAATTGCCAAGCATCAGGAATGCTGCCATCGCTCTCCCCTGCAAGGACATTTCCTGAGTCCAGATGACGCCTTGCATCTTTGGTTATTCTGCAACCAGGAGAGAAGATGAAATTAATGAAGGGATCTTTGGTTCCATGTAGTCAAAGTTGAGCAAAATATTATGACATGACTAGGAAGTCAGATCTAGAGGGGGAATAGTGTGCGTCATTGTGGAACTACAATGATAATGTGATATCTCCTGTAAAAGATTTATTCTTTGCAATTGTTTGAAAATTTAAAATGAATAAATAAACAACATAAATAACACTGTTTGGGCCTGTGTTGTAGTGAAATTGTTTGGTAGAGACAGCTACATTTTGCATTATGTTCAAGTGAAAGGAATGTCAAATAGCGTTGTGTACAATAGCTGGGGCAGGAAATATATATTTATGAACATGTACCTTGATAAAGCCTTTTAGATTTTCTGAAATATCTTGGTATTGCATTGGGTTCGAACTTACTAATAGCACACACAGCAAATCAATTTAGCCTCTGCTAGCATCTCTAAAACATTTGTGATCTTTCTCATCTCATAGCAGCAGCAGAATCTGTCATATTATTCTGTCAACGCAAGAATCTGTTTGAGAACATGGATTTTGAATTATTCATGACCTCGCATAAAGAAAAGCCCCATTATCACCTGCTCCTGTTTGGATGTGTGTTTGCATGGCTGAGCCTGGATTCCTGCATAAGTGTGTGTGTGTGTGTGCATGTGCGTGTGAGCGCCGAATAGTTCGTCTGTTTGATATAATGGCTGTTTTACAGCAGGCATGTCCATTATGAAATCTCATGCGATAAACATCAGTCTATTGATCATGTGATAAACATCAGTTTATTGATGTAAACCAGCCTTATGAATCATTATAATGTGACTGCTTTAAGGATATATGAACTATCACTCTCATAGAAAAATTATGGGTTTTCATTGTACCTACCAGTGCATACAGTACAGGCATGCAGACACACACACACACACACACATCTGCAGACACGGGGAAATTCTCCAGACGCCGGTGAAATGTATTCAGACTTTCAGCTCAACTCACTCACCACCAGGTAGTCCATATGTTACATTTGTCTGAGCACAGTGATAATGGGCTCCTCCCTGTAGGAATCTCAGTTGGATGACTTATTGGTAAACCCCAATGAGCACGACTGAGGGAAGTTTTTCTTGAAATGCTGGATTCTTTTTTGTGTCCTCCTGTGCTGTTGTGGAATAAGTTATTACACCATTTGTCATTACAGAAGTTATATATTTCTTTAATGGTCAGATCTGGAAGAGTTTTCTCCTCTCTTTACAACTGCGCTGCTACTTTTTCTCCAGCAAACTGCCATGCAGACGTGGTGCATCTGCCTTTGCCCTCTGCAGGATATAGATTCATGCATATAGATTCTTGTGTAGTAAAAGATGTTGCCCTTCTGTTTGTAGCCACACTGGCAGCACAGCTCTAGGGTTGGCAGTGTTGGTCTGTCGGTTGGTCTGCCAATGAATTATTTCGACAAACATAGGACGGACTGCAGTGAAATTTAGAACGGATATTCATGGTCCCCAGAAGATGAGTCCTCATCACTTTAGTGACTTTCATCTACCGATGGTTTGGCACAAAAATCTGGACCGACATTTGTTTTCCCTAAACGATGACTCATAATGACTTCGGTTACTTTTCCTCTTGTGCCACCTTGAGGCTGACATTTGTGGATTTGAGTGAAATACTTCAAGACCTATCGGATGGATTACCATGAAATTTGATGCGCACATTTATATTTTCCTCAGGATGAATTTTAATCACGTTAGTGATCCCCTGACTTTTCATCTAATGCCATGATTTAGTCAAAATTTCACTCTGTTCAGTACTTTGATCATACAGCTTTATGATCAAACTCCTGCTAATCTATTGACATTCCCATCAGCCTCTGCTGTACAGTGTTTGTAGCATTAATTAGCAAATTTTAGCATGCTAATAGGCAGAGCTAAGATTCTGAACATGGTAAACATTATACTTGCTAAACCTCAGCATGTTAGCATTGCCATTGATAGCAGGCTTTTAGCATTGCTGATCCTAAGTACAGCTTAGTCTTTTTAAATATTACTTTTGAACCTTTGTAAAGCGGCTCTTTGTCTTGCAGTTTCATATAAAAAAAAAAACCAATAATCTCCCAGGAAGAACTCCCAGTTCTCATACTATTTAGAGCAACATGATTAAATAAGGAAACAGTAACCTACCCTGGGACATGAAAAGAGGTGCATAATCACTTGTGAAAATGTCTAGACACACTGTGAGACCAGGGTTATCCACAAACACTTCTGTTGAGTTTGACTTCATTAACACGTTCACAAACTATTTGCATTATGGATTCATGCTTACAGTAATGTTCTTCATGCGTCATGTCTACTGGATGTCACTATCAGTGTATACAGGCTTGTGTCTTATGGTTCGATGCAATCGTTACACTAATGATGTACCGCTCTATTAACAAATTAAAGTATGGGCACTTTCCTTGCATCCCTTCAAGGGCTGTTTTCCCATTTTTCTTCATATTTAATTAAAAAATGTTGCAGAAATTGCAGAGTGCTGGAGATGAGGTTAAGTGCTGAGGGCAGTTCTTGCACTTCTTCTCGTATGGCAATCATAAACACTTCAAGTGAGTGCAAAGGGAAATGTATGTTAACTGTATGAGATAATCAATGTCTGTCAAAAAGATGCATAGTTGAGGCTCTTTGAAGATATACTGCTCATGCAATCGATGTATCAAGATGACTTCCCATGAGCCTTTTGGCTCCTGAGCACACATGATCCTTGTTAGTCAATATCAGTGCATTATTAACCAAATGTAGACATTATAGCAACCTAATTTGAATACAATGAAATAAACTGTTGTTCTGTCAAATACAATGCAGAGGGCAGACATTAATACTGTTATTCTCTTCATTCTCCCTCACAAGCTACAAAAGTGTAAATAACACTACACATATTTGCATTTATTGTCACATAGAGTGAGAAATTCTCTCTCTGAGCCCCTCTAGTAAACAAAAGTGCCATAAAAAGAGTCCTTTATCATCTGAAATTTGTCACAAGGAGATAATCATGTACAACTAAATAACATATTCACTTGTCATTTATCAGTGAATCAAGGTTCCAGAGGTCCACTTCTATCAAAATTTGGATGTGTATGAAACATTAAACAGCCACGAAACATTAAAATTTAAATGTACTTCATTATTTTATAAGTAAAAAGGTATTTCAAATGTTTTCACAGACTCTGTGCTGCCTTAATTGCTGAGACGTGCTCCTCCAACTTAAACCCCACTTTATATTTAAACTTAGAATAACCTTGCTTGATTAATGAGGTGAAATCTATGGTGTACTGACATAGTGCTCTCTGATACAACACAGTAAGAACAGTCTGGAAACATTTCTGCTTCGAGACATTAGGCCAAGGTCTGTGTCATGTGGTGTTTCCAGTCTAAATGTACTGTATCTGTTCTTCTGACCCCGCAGCGTCTCCGCAGCAATCAGGGAAATCTCAAAGTTAGTTAATCAACAGTGCAAAAATGCTTTATAGAGATGATATGATCTCTTCTTTTAAGAACAGCTGACTGTACTGCTTTTAACCCTTGCTGCTGCTTGTTGTCAGGTGGAAGAGCTAAAAGAAATGATGAACCTTGAACTTGACTAAAATACTTGAGTGTGGCTTTAATAGAAGAGATGAGTCTATTTAGGATATGAAAATCAAAGACATGGAGCTACTGTGTAGGGATGAAATAAACACACAGTGCTTCTCCGTTAAGGCTTTATGGAAGGGTGGCTCGACTGTTTGGATGGCTGGGTTTTGGGGACTAGATCTAACTGTGTGTTGCCTGATTAATAGTTGACAACACAAGACAGTGTGTCTATTGATAACAGTCTGCCAACAGTGGAGCATGTAGGGTAAAGATGATCAGGCTTAAAATGAGTCCGGTTGCTCCAACAGTGTGGATGCTGTCTTTAATTAATCATCAATCAAACAACTTTTAAGTACACAGTTGAGCAGGCAGTCGCCCGCGCAGTGTTCTGTATTTGAATTAGCAAAGCCTCTAAAGCTTGGATGTCTTCCTCACAATCACAGGGAAACTTATGGTGACTTGCCTCAGCAGTTTGACATATTTCTGGAAGAGGCAGGATGTTCGGATCACAAATCCTGGTTGTTCAAAAATAAATACACTCCAGCTACCAGGACACAATCATGAGAACGAGATTCGCAGACCAAGACATGCACCAACATACCACTTTGCCACTTGCAGGTTTTCTATGATGACAGGGCTGGAAGAAAATGGATGGGCTCAGGAGTCTGTGATGATGTCATTGTCATTTTATTTTTATGGACACACACTGGCACTGTTGAGTCTTGGGATTTAGTGTTGTTTTGATCATTTTATTTTATTTTTTTAGCATTTATTGATGAAGAATGCGCATCATAATATGCATAATTATCAACAAATTCCCATCATAGCACTTTATTGGGACTTGTATCAGCGGCTGCTATCTCAAAAAGCCACAAACAAGGCAATCAAACATCAACAGTACTGAATAATCCCCATGATGACAGGCGTGTTTTCTGTCAGCGTCTTTCATTACTTTTCCTCCCAGGTCTTTTTGATGTTAAATATACCAGTCTGCTGTCTACTCAAAGGAATTTGCTATTCGCATTTCTCCTCTTAGAAATGATGCTGACATCCACCGAACCGGACCAAATCTCTCAGCCACGCTGTTACTTGTTTACCATATGGCTCGGTATAAATATTAATAAATTCACTTTCATTTTTTATACATGTGTAAGAAACCGGGCATCATTTTGGATGATTCTCAAGCGGATGAATACATTGAGTAGAAATCAAATGCGAGGAAACCTGTTTGTGAGCTCTGCAGCCGCTTGCTGGGCAGCCTTATTGGGACAAGACACCGCTGAGCTTAAACAGCCACAATTTCTTCAACTGGAATGTTTCATTCAGGCCAAAAAATAAAGAAAGAAAGAAAGAAATAATAATGTAGGGACTGTCATGCATGTGTGACCTAAACTATGCCAGTCTGGTGTATGCAGCGCTGCTTTACATTCCACTCACACTGCTATTTGCCTTTTCCATGCCTGGGTTTAGAACTGAATTTAAATCAAGGTATTTTTCCCCAGCAGTGTTCCTGTTTTTTTTTTTTTTTTTTTTTTTTTTTTTTTTGTCAGAGACAATACTGCACTGCATGAATCCTCAGGGCCTTTATCCGTTTCCTTTGAATGTGGTTCCAACCACCAGGCCTTAGACTCCCACCCCCTTCCCACCCTCTTCTGACTATGTAAATATTCCATGAGCCGCTGCCCCGACACTGTGGATTGACAAGCATTCCTGACTTGAAAACTTCATTTTTAACAGCTGGTTTGGATGACAGACTTAAACCTATAGTGCCTGTGCATTATTCTACAAAGTGACACAGCCTTCCTCAGTCATTGATGACACGTGCCAACTAATGTGGATCAGCCCATGAATTCCTTTGTTATAGGTGTTAAAATTCCAACAGGTAAATTAAGAAAAGATCATTCTACAGGCAGGTTTTTCTTTTTTTCCTTTACAGTATAGCAAAGAAAATATGGCTGACTGATAGCATATCAGTGTGATTCATTCAGTACAAAAAGGCAAGAAAATTATGCTGACAAAGGGCTCTGGAAATAGCCCTGCAGCAGTCACGATACAGAGCTGTGTCCTTGTTAATCAAGGAGATCATAGGTCACCTTGGCAATTATCAATCCTGAATGCACACAATAACAAACTATCTTTCCGACAAATCACCTGCCACATTTTCATTTTCCTGTCTATAATTTATTTTGCCCTGTGATGAAGAAGTGAGGGGGTGGGATAGAAAAACTGGACAATCTTGAAGATGCCTGCGTAAGAGCTGCTTAGTCATTAATAACAGAGATGAATATGAATTAACCCCATAATTTTGTCATCGGCGTTGGCATACTCCATTGTCTTCTATAGTCAATCAATCATGAACCATGAATCTACGTCACCTTCATTTTTAAGCCCTGATCTGCTCCACGTCTGTAAAATTATTAACTTCAGATCTCGAGTATTATGCGACTGATCTGAATCAGGCGTAGTTAAGGATTTATTGATGATCTTACTTTGTTTCCACAAACCTTTCATCACACTCTTTTACTGGAAATCAGATCCTGGTGAGTCTTTTACGATTCAAATGCTCAGATGCTCACGCACTGCACTCACTGCCTTGTGAGAATGGCTCACACAGTAAAACTGACATTCCCTTAAGCTGTACTGAATGCATTGCCGAATGTCACACAGGACTTTTTTTTTTTCATCATAAGCACCATTTCCTCAATCATCCTGTACAGTCATATTTTCTTTGTACTATTCTACGTGAAGCATAATTCTTCCTATGAAAAGCCTCATACACTATTTGCTCTATCTACTGTAGCTTTTGTAGCTCCGTGGACAACTCAGAGATACAGCTAATTAAAATTTCTATGATAAAATAATTAGCCTCCCCGGCAGACAATGGAGAATGAAATTCTTTCGTAATCACTCAAATGAACTGATAAGAAACTTCTCAAGCATCTTGCAATTTGCTGCCGACAGGACAACCACTAATTCACACTGGCTTATATGATTTTCTTTTTTAAACCAACTGCACAGCGTCCTTCACCTGGGTGCTCATATGCCAGTGGGTGAATATGCACATTGTGTTTATTCACACTATAAGTTACATAAAGTTAAAATGGCAGGCTTTTATTTTTACCAAACAGGGAAATAATTTCAGAGCAACATGAACCAAACAACAGTAGGAAATACAATTGCAACTGACCATTCACTCCTCATCCTGTGCATTTGGCCAAGGTACCAGTATCAGACAATGTTGGCAGGGTGTAAACTGAGCTACCAAAGTTATCCTGAACTGTGAGAGCATTCAGGACCAACTTCTGCACATTGGATGTGCTGGTTGTGAATGGAGAGCTATAATCATGATGTCATGTCCGGGTATGAATCTGTTCCATTAGCTTCTGTAACTTGTTGCAATTTCTCGTTCAGCATTTCTTTCATCTGTCAAAAATTCAACAGCAGTTGAAACTTTCATGATTTTAATTTGAACTTGTTAAATAGAAATTATTTGTAAGTTTTGCTATTGCTACATAGCCAACATTAGCATTAACAGCTGTTCACTTACCAGTCCGGATGAAATGTTGTAAGTTCAGCGTCAAACTTCATTCCTTTACTCACCAAGAGCTGTCTCCAATGGTGGAAAGTGTTAACTTTAAGTTAGCATGCTAACCGGCTAGGCCCCGGGCAGTCTCGTCACTTTCTGATCGCGACTCTTTGTAGCCTCCAATTTGCCCTGAAGACATAGCGCAGCTCAGATGGCGTATTATAAGGTAACGTTGGCCAAAGCTCTTGTAAAGCGACAATCATCATCACCCGCTCGCAGCAAGAGACCACGTTCGTCAACAGAGAAAACTTTCATATAGCCCCTTTAAAGCCAATAAAAACATGATTAGGCCCAGACAACCATGTTAGTTGTAAAAAAAAAAAAAAAAAAAAAAACTATCATAAAGAATAAACACCATCATCTCTGTCTATATAAAGAGAACCGCATAGCATACTGTTGAGAAAGGCTCTACTCTAAGGCTGAATTTTTAGTTGTTAGTGTTATAACATGTGACAATGGGAAAGTGAACAAGGTCTTCTTGCTTTTGGAAGAGAACCTAATGTCAGGGTTTTTCTTTGGCACTCTATGGGCCATTTTTCTGAAGGTGTAAGCCAGTTAACCCGACATACAAACAACTGCAGCTCACAGTATGTTAGAGCAGTCAAACACAGTGTTTTACCCATTCCTTACATTTTTATTTTTGTGTTTTTGGTTTTCCACAGGCAAAAAAAAAAAAAAAAACACACCAACCAAACTCTGAAATACAGACTATCGCTGTAGTTCCCCATGCAGACCTGCTGGACCTAGTTATGGTTTCTAAATTATGATTGGACAATCATTGTTCAGAGGAGGGCTTCAGTGAATGGTCAATTATAGCTGCAAGTAATGTCTATAGAAAGGGGCAAATTAGGAAAACTGTCAGAAAATGAATGTTGTTCCATTGTAAGGTACAACAAGAGCTTGAATTATAATACAGTCCCCCTTTCCTCTAGCATCTCTTTGACAATGTTCCTCGTGTGATTTTGAGAAATTAATTGTGTGTATTGTACGTGGTCAGTATTGACTGCTGCTCAGCACACATAATATGAGTGTCCAATCAGTAAATTGACCAGTGATCTGTCTGCTCTCAGAGCAGGTTTACAGACAACTGCTTGTCTTGGGCAGTTTGCGTTCCCAGGGAACAGTAGCCTCAGAATCAATCGCCTGATTCATTAAAAAAAAAAAAAAAGTAGACAGTGTAAAGCAAACATATTTCATTTGAATTCCTTTAGTTTCCTCCGATGTGTAATGACATCTGTATTCAGTATTTTACCAAGAAAAATAAGGGCACCTCAATCAATATTGAGTGTTCTACTTACATTTTGATTGGGGCATACACTTTGATTTATTAATCTGTGTAAGATGTCTCTTTCCTTTTTTCATTCTTGCTTCCTTATTTTTTTTTTTTTTTAAACCATGACCTTGAGTATATGGTTGGTGATTTGGATTCTGCAGTGGCTCTGCTGAATAATAAAGATTAATGCTCAGAGATTATACTCTTGCCATGGTGAATGAGGCACATGAGAGAATACTGAAATGCAGACGGATCGTGCATAGGGCTGTAACTGATCTGATGCTTTTATGTTAAGTAGTAGACAAGCATTAAACAATGCACGGTTACAAGACGGGGTGAATGAGCAAATTGCAGACAAGATGTTTCCTTCATTACACTAATTGTGATTGCAATAGTAGTGTACACAGTTTGAATAAATTGTCCACTTAACTGTTTCACAGTTTTGCTTTGACTAATGCTGCCGGTCTGAGATTGTACATAAAGAAATTTGGTTTGCAAATGCATCAAACAATATATCTGCTCACGCCATAACATGCCACTAATAATATAGCTCTCACATTTCCTTGTTTTGCTCTGGTAAATTCAAACATCCCAACTGTTTACAGTCATTTTTTTTTTTTTTTTACACCAGGGAGATGTATCATAATCGTCATCCTGTACTGCATTACACAATTAGTGCTTTGGAGTCCACCTTGTCTGAGGAGCAATTGCCTGGATAAACCTGTCCACTGTAATGAGGCTGGCTGAAAACTGCCTGCACCACTGGTTTCCTGCATCTCAGCTGTCCCTTGTGATATCCATCTCCTGAGTCTGGTCTGGCTTGTCAATCTGAGCTGGAGGGAGACTCTGCCTCCGCTGATCACATCTGCCCAGAGAGCTGCTTTCAACAGCATGAATGGCCATGGTAAACTGTGCCTCTGTCATCACAAACCAGACAGTCCATTTAAATCGCACCACACAACTTTGCAGACAATTTCCTGCACCAGCATTTAAATTATAGTAACTAGTTGAACATATATATGCTGCATCAGAGTGGGTAAGTGAGTTCTGACAGATTTAGGACTTAAAAGTAATTAGATTTAGAATGTATTAAAATGTATTTTCTAATATGAATAGTAATAATACAATCCTCAGTATTACATTTTTACAGGCCCACTCCTGCTCAAATTATTGTTTGTGCACTACCTTAGTTTATTAAATCCGTAATAATATCTAGCACAATTCACTCACCTTGCAATATTGAGCGGGACCTGTCAGAGTGTGTCCATCCCAGGAGATGAGTAACAGTGAGACAGCTGAGCTTCTGAATGCCAAAAAAGTGAGATGCAAAAGTAATTTCCATTAAAGTAAAAATCCACTTTAAATCATAGTTTATATTACTGCTATAAACTTGGACAGTGAAATCCAGACTTGTGTCGAAGACCATATTTCCTCTAAAAAACATGAAAGCCAGCCAATACTTCAATTTGTCATCAAAGCAAAACTGTCCATGTCTGTCCCATTAACACTGAATAAGAGTCAGTATCCATGGTGACGTTCAAGGGAGAGAGATATTCCCTAGTTGAGCATTGCTATGAAATTAAGCTCATTAATGTGTAGAGGCTACAGGAAATATCCCCATGAGTCCGCAAAGTCACCTCCTGGTTGATGGAGCAGCTTGCATCTCTCCATGACATCACTGATTAGTTGGTGTGTTGGTTTTGACCTTTGCAAAACAATAATCCATGCTCATAAGTATGTATTTATTGCTTTGCAGTGAAATCTTAAGAATAACATAGGGGGGTTTCTGGGCAGATTATGACTTAATGATGACCTGTCAGCCTCCGTCCTTTGATCATCTTGACGTATTCACAAGAAATGAACTGAGGTGAAGATGAAAAGTGTTGTTTTATGTCCAAAAAAACAAAAAGCAAAAAACATTGGCTGAACATTGAGCTTAAAATGGGGAAAGTGATTGGATGGCTTGTAAGGAGTATATAACACTGCAGGTGTCAGCCCCGGCCCACAAAGCCCACCAGATATTCTCAATGGAGCTGATGAGCCCTGAAAAAACCATCAGGGTACCTCCCTGTGTGGAGGGGAGGCCACCTGTGGTATCCTACAGATGTGCAGGATACCACCCCCACCCCACCCCCCTTCCAGTGAGTAGTGGGATATATTAATGGGGTAATCTCTGGTGTACATCTCCGAGGGAGCTGGTGAGGAACACCACTACGAAGTCCTATTCTTTCCTCTTGGGGCCTGCGCAGGTGTGCTAATACGATATCAGAGCTGTCTGAAGCACTTATACTACACACCGATGACTAGCGGGATGAATTAGAAGGCTCCCTCCTCTCTCTTTAATGACAAGCCCTCCTCTCCATTTCTCAGCTCTCCAATCATGCAGACAACTTGCCACGGCTCTACTCCAGCCAGGTCCCCAGCATGAAGATGACCCATCAGTCTGCCGCGTGTTACATGAGCCAATCTGCTGGGATGATAAATGATAACCAGGAGCTCGGTGCTGCTGGCCCTGTCAGAGGAGATTTCGGATGGGAAGGATGATGGGGTTGCCACACCGAAGCGTGGCGCGGGGCTCACAGCAGGTATGGAGCACAGGATCTAGTGCCACCAATTAATGTTTGTCTTAGTTCACCCCCAGATAACCAGAGCACACTATACACCATGTGGGCAAAGCGCTGCCCCCGACAAATTAACAGCTCAGCAAATGTGCGGTGCTCCTGGGAGCGTAAGGAAAGCTGCAAGGTATTAGAAGAATATGAAAATACCAAACAGCAACAATTAGTCTGATGCACCTTTGGGAAAGAACTTTGAGCAACAAACAAAACTAGAGAGAAATTTCTGCTCTTTTTCACTGGTTTTAAATTGGAATGAAAATTGCAGATTCCTCTGATGAATAAGAGATAACCCTTCAAATCAGTCAAATGTTAATCAAGATGAGACACAACCCACCTCAAAATAAAAAATAATAACAAAAGCTCCTCAACAGTAGAATTAATTAGAGCATGACAGCATCCTGAAATCTCACAGAGGACCTTTTTTTTTTTTTTTTTCATCTTTCTTTTTGTCAGTCTGCTCGACATTCCTCCTGCCCTCTGCCATGTCTGCATCACTACAGCAGGTCTGTGTGTAAATAGCTGCCATCTGGAAATCACTTTAACAGCAGAGGGTGCCAAAGCTTTTCAGTTTTACATTGCCCAGGCACACTGAATCTCCCTGCTTTTAATAAGCTCCCAGTTTGGGAACAAGATTATGTTTCTATTTCTCGATTTAAAGGAATACAATTTGCTCAGGCGAACCAATTGAACTCACTTAATAGGGGAGGTGGGGAGGGGGCTTAAGGTGAAAGCGAAAACCTATTGGAGCCTCCTTAAGACATCATTGTCAAATGAACCGTCTACACAACATTACATAATCCCTGTTAGCTGCTCTCTATCAGCATATTACACTAGTTTCACTCCCAGGTGCTTTTTAAGGCTGATTTACCAGTCTTCTGTCTACTTTGTTGGATTTTTTTTTTTTGTTCTTCTGGAGCTGGGATATCTCCAATATGGACTAAATTGTAACATGATACAGATAATTGGGTTTACCGCACTGCTGTCTGTCTTTTCTTTGTTATTTCTTTGCCATTCCAACTAATTCTACTGCAATATTTTAATGAGGAAAAGCCCACGGCTGCACATACAAGGGGCACCTGTAATGCAGCCATTATCACACAGCATCTATTTCTGATAATTAGTGCTCACTTAGGAAGCAACAGTTACCGTGCTAACACAACCGTGTCAAGCGCTGTTCAGATTATAGCCTATCCCATTAAGCAAACTTTTGTTCTTCAAATTGAGCTGTTGTGAAAAAAAAAAACAAAAAAAAAAACACACACACTCTTCCATGACACTGCAGTGAAGTGAATTGAGTTACTACTGTACACGCTACCTGTTCTCTGTGTGCATATGACCCACGAGTGAATCCCTCTCACCATCTGTTATGAGAGAGCGAGAGAGGGAAACAGAGAGAGAGCAAGACGTGACAGAATATAAAATATGTTTTGAGTGTGTGGAAGTAATTGAACAAAACCAGCTTGTGTTTTTTTTTTTTTTTTCTGTTGGTGGTGTTGTTGTTGTTGTCTATGATAGCGCAAGGTTATGCCATATTTTCTCTCACATAGAAATTCCATGGTGCTAATTACTTGTTTTGAGGTCATCACAATGCCACACTGCTTCCGCATCTGTTCACATCTTATTTGTTTTCACAGTGCTGCAGCTCAGGTAAGTAACATTATCTCCCGATAGTGCATCCTATCGTTTGGCTGACTGTAACTTAACTCTGTCGCTTGGGACAAGCATCTCTCTGACATTCAAACCACAGGGACCCCCAATATGTTAGCAGCGTGAATACCGTACATGCACCATGAAAGTGCAGAGAGAGATGTATGGCAGCGTAATCTGAAGATTGTCTCCGAAATCTTTACTTTCAGGTGCCAAATGAGCCTTGCGAAGCAGAAGGCTGGCCGGCGCTGCAAGTGACAGATGTCTGATATGTTTGGCATGGATTAGCTAAAAGCTTATTTCTGCACCTTCTCTGTCACCGGAGCTCAGACTCCTCAGACAATTCACCAGTTTCCAGATCATGTGCAGGCTGTGAAGCATCCAGGCAACAGAAATGCAAGGTTGTCCAACTTGTGCATCTGCCCTTTAAAAAATTAAAAAAAATAAAGCCAGTCAACCAATCACCTTTCAAGGTCAAATCATTTGCAATAGTGTGAGATCTTTCTTGAACAATTTCTGTTTTCTAATGATAAATCGATTGTATGATAGTGAAAATATAAAAAAACACCTGTCAAACACAGACCCATGATTTCCACCCAGTCTCTTCTTTGTATGTCACTAATATCAAGGAAGGCCAGATTATTCATTTTATCAGTGAAATGAGCCTGTGGTAGGACATAACAGTGTAAATATTAGCGTTTGACCAATTTATTTTTTCACAGCAAAGTCAAAAGTGGACTGATAAATCCCTTTCCACTAATGCAGAGTAAAAAGCTCTATCCACCTCACATAATGTTCCATCCAGCATCGCCCACAGTGATGGCCAGTCAAATTGGATTAAGCTGAGGTGGCTTGGGGCTTCTCTGCAGCTGCTGCCGTTTGATATGGGGTTTAGGTGTGCTGCAAGTGTTAACTTGGCTAGACTTAAAAGACTTGCAGAGACACATTAATATTTTATATGAAACTACAGACTATGATGCCAATGAGTCACTGGCCTTAAAAACAAAAAAGGGAACATTATAATATGTGACGATTATGAAGTCCTACAGTGTCTTTCTGTCACCTCAGGACATTCATTTCAATTCAGTGTGTTTTTATGACTCATTAGTGCAGGTGTCAGTGCTAAACTTTTATCTATAGAGACAAAAAATAAACAGGAACACCAACATTAACATTATCAGAGTAAATTATTATTCACTTTCTGTTTTTTCTTTTATATATATTTCTAGCTTAAATTCATGTTTAAACCATCTTGAGTCTGACTACTGTTAATGCTAATGTTACAGTGACAGAAATCAACCAATGACAAGCGCTTCATTGTGATGGAGGGCATACGTTATGTTTAGCCCGGATTCCAGCAGAAGGCAGCAAGCCATGTGGCCACAGCCATCGCCAAAATGTGATGCCTTTGCCAAAGTGCCTAGAGAAATAGTACCACAAGTGGCCACTGGAAACCTTCTTCATTAGAAAAACAGCAGTGTAGGTTATTTATTCAAATGGTTAAAATGATATATATTAGTCCTCCTGGCCTCTTGCAGTTGTGTGAATACTGACTGTCCTCTCTCTGAGGTATTATGCCACCAGCATAAATAGTTGTGTTTGACTTTCTCTGGTTTATTCTAACCTTAAACACAACCTTTCCCAACCCTGACTAAGTGGTTTTAGTTTTATAAATATGATCAGAAAGCCCCTCATATAACATGTTTTTGTAATGGTCATGTCATTTTATAAGGCAATGACAAATGTTGTTGTTCAGGAAGGAAAACTCTGGGATCTTGGAAAGTCTATTTATAAAAAAAACAAAAACAAATCTGTTCTTAAAATCTCATCCCCTCTCTAAAAATATAAAGTCAATATAATTATTCCTCAAGATGTTTCGGCATTTGTGGTTGCCATTTGCTTATCCCACCTCCACTCAGACTTCCTCCTCTTTGTCCAAATTTGAATTTACTTAAGCGACTGGTAAAGATTGCAAGCTGTAAAGCAAATCATGCAATTCTTGTCTGATATTTATCAGATATAAACATAGAGATAGTCAAAAAATGAAATTTTGATGAAATACTCTTATAACAAATAACACATTAGGGAATACACTGTGGCTGAAACCATTGGGAGTTTAAATATTGTTTAAGAACGAGAAATATACAAAATATACATTAGATTCATTCATTGTGTAAAATAGCTGATGTTTTTAAGAACATTCTTCCTGTGTATTTCCTGAATAGACTGCATATTCTCTTTGATGTGATATCCTTATTCAAGTATTTTATGGTTTGCGTAAACATGTGACATGCCCTCCGCTGCTCTCTATGCTCAACATTTAAAGCTTTCATAGATAATTTTCCGGTAGGGTCACAACACAAATAATATTGTATAACTGTGACAGTGTCCTTGATATGCCCATGTCAGATTGGAAGCGTAACTCTAGAAATTCAGTGCCATAGCTTTATTTGCACTGGAGAACCTACCTCATAGCTGTGATGTCTCTGTTCAAAGGGAACGCTGTAATCAGGATAAAAAACATTGAAATTATGAGATGTAATAGAAAAAGAAACCAAGTGGATTGATACTCATCTTCCTGAATTCAAACGACCTGATATAAATCATTGGGAGACCCTTTGTTGTGTAAATAAACACAAATTAAAAGATTCACATGGATACATAAGTTTAGTGGTGTATTTTCTACAAAGACATCAGCGGTAAATGATATCTTTTTACATTTTTTAATAATTCCTGCTTCTTCATGTTTTTGCCGCGCAAACATTAGGTTGGAGAGATGTTTAATGGCTCCTGCAATTCTGTAATCTCTCAGTATCTTATGAGGTGGCTTCAGGTTTCTGCAATAACATCATAATGAAATAATCAATGCTAAGATTTCTAGGCAGAAAGGAGACAAGAGATGGAAAGAAAATGAAGACGGGAGTATAAAGAGAGAAAATGAGAGGTGACATTGTTGTGAGAACAGCTGCATCTTGTGCATCCAAAGAGTACGTCGCTATGGAAAGGAGCAGGGCATCTGACCACAGGCATTTTATTGTAATGGAATGGAGTCCTGACCCAGCTCTGCCTTCAAAGGAATGCTGGGAATGAGAACAGTGTTTTATATGACAGTTAAGAATGCAAGCCAGAGAAAAAAAAAAGGTAGTTCTCTGTAGGGGTTTCAGTAGAGGGAAGAGAGTTGAGGGTGAAGCTTTGAATTTGAAAACACAAAATGTATGTATTGATAGATAGTGACTGGCCTCTCTTACAAGACAAAACCAGCAGCAGTCGTAAGTCAGTGAGCTACTGAACACCGTTTCCTGATAAGTCAATTTGAAGGGCTTCCAAGAAGGCGTTTAAGAGGCAGTCATCTTTGCTAAGCTAGCTAACTCAAAACGCTAGCTCCGAATCGATCAGAGTCAGCAACCCTGAATACACTTGAGACTTTGAGATGCAATGGAACAGATGGACAGGCTCGAGCTTTATGGGGAAAAGATTTGAGCCACTGAGGGAAAGAGAGCTTATACTCCCTGATCTACCTGGTTATACTAAAGATAATTCAACATGGAAGCTGCAACATGTTTGATTCTCCTGACCAAGCTTCTGCCAACTTAAGCGCTTAGTTGACTTACTATGTACGGTATACCTTGGCATACAAGCGCACACTTTATTAACCTTAATAAGCCGTGCTCTGCACCTCCTTCACGGTGCATATCTTAATTCCTTCAAGCACAAAGAATCTTTCATATATTTAAAAGTTTCTTTTGAAATTTCCTGCAGTTTACACATGCAAAGTATCGTAATCTGCAAGAGCTGGACTATAAGGCCAAGTCCACTGAGGGCAATAAAATGCATGGAGACTCTGTGATGTTGTATCAAACACTTCAGTTTACATCAATTTTACATATCATTAACATATTTTAATATCGGGTTGTTCTGTGCTTCCGCTTTAAAGAGAAGTTGCTTAATCTCGTAGCCTTTCAGGCATTCATGCATTAAACTTCAGTGGAGACTATAAGCATCAGAAAATCCCTGTATGTCACTGATAAGGCCCTACTGTGATATGGATCAGAGGGGCATTTGAGTCTGGTGGATCAATAACTGCAGATGTTCTGCCTGCACACAACCACCAATCTTTAAGACGGGGGCTTACTCTGGCACGATTGACAAATTAGGTCTGCAGGGCCTAATGACTAAAAGATAACAGGATAAAAGATGACCAAAGGCTTACTTAATCTAGAGTTACATTTATTATTCACTGTAAAATTCTCAACCTCAAATAAAGCCAACATTTAAAATAGCTGAAAGTCAAGTGGTTTTTATTACTGCATATATCTGGTCAAATGTTGATGATGCGACATCACGTCTCGATATTTCTAGCACTGCTAGAGTTTATTTTGAATTCAGAAAGCCATCAATGTCAGGTTCTCACAGTTCCAATGCCTTCCTTCTACAGCGACCATTTTGCAACAGTCATACAGATTAAAACAGATAATATTCTGGGCAGAGTTCATACTTTCTGTGGAAAGTGGAACAAAATACAGCATATCCACAGACTGTAATCTATAAACATGGCTATTTTTCTTGACTGCAAAAACTTATATGAAGATGACATATGAAAGGAAAATAGTTAACCACGTTCTGCATAGTACAGTATATACGATCAGCGATTCAATTTTATTTGGTGCTTGAGGAAAAAAAAAGTTGAATGAAAAAAATATAATCAATAATAATCTATAAACAAATTAATTTTTATCCACAAAGAACACTAAAAATGCATAATATTGTGTGTACGTCATTAATATACCTTAGATTAACCAGCATTGAATACAAAAAGATATAAGTTTTACATTTATATTTTACATTTCTTTCTTAAATGATGACGTGTCCTTGGTTTTCCTGCTCTTTCCTAAATATGAACATGTCTCATAATTTTCAGATTTTCATTTTCAGCTAAATTGCAGAACAAACAAACACACCACAAACCACTTACAAGTGATGGACCACAATTTTGTTTTCATTTTGTTGCACATGTGTCCCAGTTACTCTGGATAATTCACATCTTTGCTGTGTGCAGTTTATATTGGAACATCTTCCTACTGAAGAAATATTGTCTTGGTCTGTCAAATGAAACCGTTTGAATCTGCAAAAACCTTTTACAAAAATGTAAAAGATCACTTGGCAAGCAAGTGCATTTATAGTAGGACTGTTTTGGAGTGTATGTGTCTTCCTTTGTGATTGCAAGCAACTCTAAATATATCCCATAATAGCCAAAGATGAACAGAAAGCCAAGGAGCTTCATTTCAAACATGTATGTCTGATTGGTTGAAGAAAATTCAACGTCATCTTCAGTTTTGCTGTAGTGTCAGATATTGGGAATTGCAATGACAAAAATCATTACAGTCACATATACATTCTTTGCCAGTCAGAAGTGACTGGATGCAAATGACTGAGGAGAAGAACAAAAACACAGTCAGTGTTTACATGGGACTCAGAATGTGTCAGCTCTGATTATTTTTAGTTTGTACATTTCCTTTTGGTGTTTCAATAAAAGTGGTCAAAATGTGATCACAGGCAGATTTCCTGTAATTGATGCACCAAGTAACAAAAGAGGTTACATAGGTTTCACAGCAGGCAACATATTTTGCTCAGAGTATCTCATTCAAGGTAAATCAAAAGAATATTTTAAAAATATCCTGCATGCGTCAGTCATGCTGCGGGCTACACCAAAGATAGTCTTCATATTTAAGAGGTTTAAGCTGTGTTTTAGCTGTGAATGAATTAATCTATCTGCAAATACTGTAAATTATAAATAAAATAAAATTCTCCCAGTCTGCCCACTAATATTTACAGTATCCACATGTTCTGCTTTTGAGGAAATAAGGAACATTACTTTAACCAAGTAATGGAAATAAAATATATGGACATCTTCGCTTATTTGCTCTTAATTTGCTAATCAGTCTACTAAATATAGTGCAATTAATGGCTTTATTTTTGTGAATCACGTCAAAACTCAGAGCCAACGGACTTGATTGGCCTGATTTGTGGCAATTGAATTTGGTCTCGACAGGAATAGCCACAGGAATGCAGCTGTTGCAGTTATAACCAGTAAAATCACCTCTTTCCCTTCCCTTTGAAATGAATTTAATTTGTCTACATCTAAAAAATCCAAGAGTTGTTTTTGGTTCATGGTTTTAATGGTCATTATTTCAAAAAATATATGAACCATAAGAATCAAACTGTAAGCTGTTGTTGGTGCAATGTGTTAACACTCCTCCTCCACCTAAAGATCTGCATTTAGACTCTCTTGCTAAAGCACTAAGTGCACTAAAACAGAATTTATATCAATTTAAGATTAGATGGACAAGCTAAACACCCACTGCTGCTTATATAAGAGGTTTTATTTTAAGATGGTTTTGTTTTACCGTCATCTTTTTACTGCTTCATTTTTTACCCAGTATGTTTACATCCAGTGTCTGGCCAGTAATATAAGTAACTGAGGGTCAACTGTTTTGCTCAAAGGCACCTGTATGTTCTGGGCTCTCTTTAATGTTACACTTATAAGCTATTAAAATGCACACAAAGGTGGTTTTGAAAGGCAAAACCCTCTAATTTAGCCATCTGGCATGAACAACAGCAAAGGAAACTGTGACCCATATGAAAAATTTTTGCTAGAGAAGTGCTGAGTAGCATCTGCTCGCTGTGAAAATGCCTTGGGTCCTACACATGACATGACAAATTACACTGGGCAGTTTACATTTAATTATCCACTTCAATGCTCACCTCAATGAAGAAGTACAGGAAATGGGACACTCTTTTACATTATCTTTAACAAGTACTTAAAAAAAAAAAGTTGTTTTTTTGTTCTCCCTCTTTATCATTTTTAAATTGACTGAATTTGATTATTCCCATTCAGGATCTGGATGGCAAATATTAATATTAATAGATATTGCACATGCTGTTGTGAGTAGAAGTATTTTTTTATTTTGTTTTTTTTGTCTTTTAGGATAAACAATTATCCCTGAGGGTATAATTAAAGGTTTTCTGATTCTGATTCTGAGAAAATACATTTGAATGTGTTTGACGGTGATAAATCATGAACACTGTGTGGTGAGTAGCCAGATGGAGGAATACTGTATGTTTCCTCGGAGTCGCAGCTGGCAATGTTTGCAGAGAAGAGCACGTTCATTCAGCAGTTTTTGGCCACCATGACAGAGATCAAAAGAATGATGTTGTGAGGATAAATAAGCTCGTTGTACACACTAATATATCATTTTTTTATATTGTTAATTCATTTTTATGTTATAAAAGTTCATGACATGAGCCAAACCTCTGAAACACAGAAAGTGTTGCATTTTTTCCTGCTGGAAATTAAATTATATCACAGTATCACAAACTGGCAGCTATCAGCAAAATCTCAATAGGTCCCTGGGTATTGTATCTTTTTTAATATATCTTTTATGTTAAAAAGCCTGGTTAATCACTTACTGACCTATTTACAAATAACCTACAGCAGAGAACAAAAGTCTGACCCCACACAATGCAGAGAAACTGAAATTTAAACAGAGGATAGCCTTCACAAGCATTGAATATTTATTAAATGTATTAAAGGTTTTCCACCAAAGAGATTCTGTCACCTTAATTTTACTAATCTGATCTGCATTTAGCAGTCAAATGTTTCTTTTGATGCAATTTATCACAATCCTGACCAATGCTGATCAAAACTGAAAAAAACTATAATCATTGCTGACATAGCTCTTGAAGATGTTTACAATTCAAGGTAGTTTTCTGTAGGCGTAGAGACCTCCTTGCAACGATTAGCACAAATTACTGTGAGTGTGGAGAACCTCAAGGGTTCGTCCTAGATCCTGTTTAATTCTGGAATTTTATCCACTGACCTCTTTCACCTTTCATTTTTATAATTCAGATGACATTCAGCTTGTTTTTTGTTCGTTTCAAACATATTACTTAAGTGCCTTGGTAGAATGTAAACATTTATTCAAGTACTGTACACTTTTTCAGTAGCCTTCCTTCTTGTTCTTTGGTTATTACTATTGAATGCTACTTTTTACTTCTATTCCACTACCATTCACAGAGAAAGTTTGAACTTCGCACTCCACTGCATTTAACACATATAGTTACTGGTAATTTTCTAAATTCCAATTTTACATACAATACATATAATGAGCATATGATATATGATATAAAATGCAATGCATTGCTACAAGTTGAATAATTCAACAATATATGAAGTATTTAAATTACCTTCTCCTCAGTCAAATACAACAGTAAAATTCAGGTTACACTTGATTTTATTATTAATACTTTTATATTGCTGATATAAGTCAGTTCTAGAGTTAAGTCATCCAGTCATTCATATGGCATGCATATAGTATGCAACATATTTTATTATTCCATTATTTGAGCAATATCAGAGTGTAAGAATTTTGAGGCATCAGAATAAGCATTTGATGCTTTAAGGACATTGATCAATTTGTACTTACATATAAACTATTAGAAATAACTTGTACATGCAACGCATATTCTTTATTGTCCTTAAAGGTTATTGAAGCTGGGGCGTCGAGTGGCGCAGTGGGTAGAGCAGGCGCCCCATATGTAGAGGCTACAGTCCTCGCTGCAGTCAGCCCCAGTTCAAATCCTGCATCGGACGGCCCTTTGCTGCATGTCATTCCCCCTCTCTCTGCCTCCCCATTTCCTGTCTCTCTCTACTGTGCTATCATAAAGGCATAAAAAGCCCAAAAGAATATATTTTTTAAAAAAAAGGTTATTGAAGCTATGTTTTTAAAACCGCTAGTTAATATCAGTAGATTAATACTGACCATCTGTTTGAACCTTTAACACACTGTGGTTTTCTAAATTCCTTTTACCTTGAGGGACATAATATTAAGTTTCTGTAGGGGCAGGAAGTGTCACTTCAAAAAGGCTTTCATAAGCAAAAGATTTCATCGTATGCAGTAACCTCCATTCATTTCAGAGAAAACCGGCTGTTCTGAAGGTAAAACATAAATCTAGGTCACCTTATAAGTCATTACTTTTCATACTATAGCTCCAATAGGCTGCACAAAAGGATTCATAGAGCATACACAATAGCAGTTAGTCTGCCTGCTATATGCTGAGACCAAAAGACAGAAGGTGAGTCACAGCAGGCTCTACCACTGTTTCCCAGGATTTAGGTCAGCCAAGTAACTCCAGGTGGCACAGGTCCTTCCCCGAGGACGCTGTGCAGCCTGTATCTGCAACCAAGGTTAGCAACAATGGCCCTGGGGGCATAATGGGACATTAATTTTTAATGTAAACTAACCCATCTCTAGTTGTGGGCAGGAGGTGATGAGTGGTGTACTTGACTCTACACGCAGGTGTCTAAACATTGTGGTTGTAGCTGGTTGGTTTGTATTCCTTGTTCATAATTCATTCCTAGAGTTCCAGTGGCAGAGACGAGACAAACACATTTTGCTTTTATCCAATGAAGAGTGAGGCTTGTTGAACAGCTCGGAGGCTGCAGAGTGCTAAAATAACAATATTTACTGGGTCCCAGGAGTGAGAGCCGTAAACAGATAATACCTGTTGAGGGAGCATAAAAAGCATAACGTCAGAGTGGGGACAATACTGTGGCTCACTGGCTTTCTTTTTTCATTGGGGAGGGTGGGAAATATCCTTCAGTAGTTCATGCTTGAAAAATAGAATACATAGCAAGGAAGCGTTAATAAGTGAATATATTATTTCACCAACAAGTGCAATGTAAAAGTACTATGCAGGAATTTTCCCCTTACATTTATTTCAAAGCTTCAATGCAACAGCAAAGGCTTTCAAGTTGCCTTCTTTCGGTGCCTCACTAATGTTTTGAATTCCCGCTGAGGTGATTACAAGGGTCGTGTGTACCTGTTCAGAGCTTTTGCTTTTGTATGCCAAGCAGAATTTGAAAGCACATGACATTCACCCATGATTTGTCAAAAAAACAATGCGAGTTTCAAGGGAAGCTGTCTTCTCCTCTTAAGCAGCCAAAAAGCCCACAGTGGTGACAGAGACTGCTCTTTGAAGTAGCTTAATTGTGATAGACACATTTCCACTGTGCTCTCTCTTTCTCTTTGTGTCCTCATGCATTCATAATAGAGAAAAGGATCTCACAGAAGCGGATGTGATAGAGACCTTATTTGTTTACATGGCTTAAAGGAAGTAAACAGTGTTCATCTTTTATCCGAAATTTACCTCCTCTTCACATGTAAACATATTAATGGAAAATGGTCCGAAAAATGCCCTTTTCTATTCTGAAATTACATTATTACTAAGAAATATAATTTATCTGCAGGTTTGTAGCAACCATTATGTACTGATTTCTACAGAAAAGCAACCACTGGAACCACAAGCAGAAACACAGAAACAGCAGAGTACCAAATAACAGCACAAGTAGAAAAAAAAGTCAGCTATAGCTGAGGTAATGTTACTTAAAAAGAAACATCTAATGTTTGCAAACATAAGTGAACATTAGCTACCATAAACCACCGGTCTATACCATCCAGACCAATTTTCCCTTACAATTAAAATAAATAATTAAAGTAAGGCTGTAGCAGCAAAGACCCATACCATATTGATTGTATACCATACTGAATTGAGCAAGTTTGCATTTGACTTTTTCTGAATCATCATTCAATCATTTAGGAAAAATTATTATTATTATTTCTCCATTCAAAAAAAAAAAGTCTTTAGAAACATCTTTAATGATACAATGATTATGTAATATTTCTGGGTACTATGTGGGTAATTATATTAAAAGGCATCATATATAAGATAGACATTTATGATATGAAAAAAATACATACATTTTTGGTGGCTATTGAACATGTTTTAATGGGGATGATGGCGTTGTATTGTGGAAATGCAGCACTGCTGTACACAATAGTCTTACCAAAGCTGAGAGCAATGGAGAAGAAAGATTTTGGTATGGTGGATGGTAGATACAAAATAAAAAGATGGAGGGAATGTTTATAGCTCTCATAAAAATGGCCAGCAATGAAAATCTAAATCTAATTCAGTATAAAGTAGTGGAGATTAGTAGAGACATAATTCCTCAGATGGATGTTTAAAATGTGGCACTCAGAGTGACTCTCTCATACACAATGTGTGGTATTGTGATGAAATTGGAAAGACTTGGGAGAACATTGAAAGATGGATTTCAAGACCTCGTAATTATAGAGTTGCATTTTCACCAATGATTTGTCTCTTTCAAAAAGTTGGTAAAATAAGATACCCAACTGGAGGCAAAATTCTGTTTTCATCATTTGTTTATAAGAAGCTCAAATAGCAAAACTGGAAAAATAGGGAAGCACCCAAGCTTCAAAATTGTAAGACATTGATGAAATATCAGGGACAGTGTTGGAGGGCAGTAACAAAGAGAAACAATTTCACAGGATATGGAACTCAATTCACAAAGCCTGGTAGATTGAATGGAGCCCAGCAAAAAAATAATACACTCTTGAGATGACACTCTTAAGATGATGCTATGCGTAAGTAGAGTATGACAACACAACACTTTCATCCTTTGTAAAGTAGTCATTTGCAGCTGAAAACAATTGTTATTCATTCTCCACAGAATGCCATTTACTTCTCACTATTTCCAGTGATGTGTATCACATCTCCATATCTGGATCGTTTCTGTGTATAGTTCTCTTGTAAATAGGCTGTGACCTAACTAAAACTCAGGGAGCTGCCTAGAAAACTAGACAGCGATGTTCATAAATCCGGGTTACATTAATGACATTTGACCAGTTAAACTGACCCATATAGAAAACACCAATCTATATTAATGTGTTCTACTCCAGTTCCAATATATATTAATGTAGGGTATACATTTCTTTAGGTATGTGGCAAGGCATTTTCATCTGCATTCTTCTAGCATTAAATGGAGCTTGTTAATTATTCATTATCCTTTCAGCAATTGACATGCAACAGGAAATGCTGATTCAGTTTTCTTTCTTTCTTTTTTTCTCTTTATCTATTTCGGGCATGATTTTATTGAAGTACTAAGTAATTACAAATACGCTCAGTAATTTGAGGTGAACTGCAAACATAGAAATCGAGCCTGAAATTAGTCTAAATATTACTGTTGAGGCTATTTTTTTTTTTTCAAACAGGATTCCCTTACATGGTGCATTAGTGATCGAGGCTGCGGCTCCAGCGCACTGGTGCCCATGATTCTTCAGGGGCTCAGAGTAAACATGTCACTGTGAGTTAGAGGTATGATTGCTTCTGCATGTCTGCATCATCTGCATGATCAGTTGATCTACTCACTGCTATCACTCACTAAACGTGCAGTTTTCTGCTCATGTTGATGAAAAATATATATATATTTTTTTTTTAAATGGCCATTTGTACATCCCCTCCCAATATAAGATTCATCCCATTAATTTTTCATTATTTATAAGAATAAATTGCTTTTAAGTGAAAAGTTTATCTCAGCGGGATATTAGAAAAATCTCCCCGAAAGCCACCCTGAAACCAACATTTGGCTCGTTAGTACCAAGGGTTCCCATTGATCATCTTTTCAAATCTGCTTGTCATAGTCTCAAATCGATTGTGTTCTGTTACACTTAACACGATAGTCACTGCTGGGCACAGGGCAGTCTGTTCCAAACCTTCCAGCCTGAAACCTAATTTGGCATAACTTGGTCTAATCTGTAAGGCAGTGATTAGATAAGGAACTTTTGATTACAATCAAGTACTCACCCAGGACATGGAATCAGCAATGTTAAATTACTACAGAAGTTGATAACATTTACTTAATTATATGCAGTCGCTCCTCCAGGATCTATTTATCCGAAGCACTAATGACAATTAAATGACAGAGAAACTTGTTAGCTTTTGTTTGTGAGATCCTATGTGAGGTTAAAATGAGGTGATGAGAGGGAGAGATGGGGGAGAAAGGCAATTGGTGAGACTGCAGGAGTCAAAGCATCACTGGATGTGTTCACGTGACGTGCAAAAGGTTCGGGCAAATGTTGCAGACATTCAAGGTGCGTTATCGAGGAGACTTTATATTATGCAAATAGCGCTGTTGGAGTTCTGGGAAACAGGGTCCTAGCCTTTCATATTTGCTGTCTCTTATTTTACTGCTTTTCTGCTTTTAAGTAGTGAAGTTTTTGTGCTCTCATTCTCATAGAAAACCTGCAAGCAATATTTCATCTGGAATCAAATTTGAATAGAAGCTTTATAATATTTGCAATTCAACAAATCCATATTCTTCTGACACAGTAATGAGTTAAGGACAGTAGAAGAAAAAAAAAAAGTATTATTAATCTCTGTCTCTGTTACATCCGGTTTCTGGAAATAATATGATAAAGCAATATAACAGAATGTAGGTTAATTATGTATTTAAAATTCATTCATTCATTCATTCATTCATTTTGGAGAGGAAGTTTTAGGATAAATAGTTGATCCCCTCTTTTCTTATTTGCCCTCAATGGGTGTTGAATAAGTGTGCGCAGGTAGCGCTTAACCAACTTCTTTGTATATGCAGAGGCTGGGAGATGTCTGAGTGCAAGGATGTGTGCCGATACCGCCACAGATTATACCACAAGCTCATTTCCATGCACACTCCAGTAGCACAGTTTGCCCAGCGGTGAGGAAACCGAGCCAGACCGGGGCTGCACATTATAACACGCACTGCATAAATGTCGCTCACAAAGATGAAAATCAATTGGGACTCCGGCCAAACCTTTGCACCTGCCTCTCCCTCGAAAAACACCAAACACATTTCAGCTGGCAGAGAGGTGAATATTAAATAATAGCAAGTCTCAGTGTAGATTGTTTCTGTGCACCGGCACCTATAAAATCTTTAAAGTGACACATTAACCAGGTTGTTCCGCACAATTATCGGGGAGAGCAAGGACATCTCATTTTTCTGAAACATAGATAAAGGAAAGTGTCTTTCTTCAGTGATGCAGTTATTAAGTATTTGCAGACTGTGCTACTATATTACATCAAATCGTTTAATTGTTTTGTAAAGGAACATGCATGAATGAGACAATCAATGACAGAATCATGACAATATGGCATAAAACGTTCGTATAAAAAGCACATATAACCTGCACCTCTGAGCAACAGAAAAAAATGAATTCTTTTGGCCATTTTCTAAACCCAGGTGGGCCTCAGTCCAGAGAAATAAAAGACTGCATTCAAAATGCAATGACTGTCGCAGACTGTTTAACATGATGGTGGTGGCCCTGTAATAGTATAGACAGCCAACTCATGAGAGACAATAGGTCCCATGGCTGCAATGCATTTTGAGTTGCTACCAAGGAATATGAGGCCATATTTACAGGACCAGATGCATCCTATGGTCCAAACAGTGTTCCCTCATTATGTTCCAATATTGCACCATTCTAATACCTCCCACCGCACTGCTAAACAAATACAAAGTGGATTCATAAACACTGGGATGAAGTCAACTACCTCTTATGGCCTCAAATAATGTAAGCATCATTTAATTTTTATGTGAGTGCAGAGTGTGAGGCAGATTTATGCTTTATCCTTTTTTCCCCCCAACCAAAAAAAAAAAAAAAAACAATATGGAAACTTTCTGACTTGAGGTTTGTTTAACATCCCAAGACGCAGAGTTTTACAACTGAACCTGAAGTGAAAGCAAAGTTTTGGCACAGTCATTCTTGGATACTTGGAATTCATATATTGTTCATATATTATTTTCATTATTTTGTTTTTCCTCTGTGTAAGTGGTCACTCTATCAGTTGAATTCTCCCCAACACTGAGTGTAGAAAAGTCATGTTAGATAAAGTGGACCATGAATAATGGAATTGAATATTATTGTAATGTGTTATGTCTATATCCACACTTTTTTAAGTGTTGTTATTACACTTTACCTTTGGGAAGAGAAAAGTTTACTTCACATCTCTCACAACTCTTTTCCAATAAGAAATGCTGCTGCCCAGAGCTAGAGGGCATCTCATAATTTAGCTTATACGCTAAAGGCACTAGCTTTCATCCAACCCTCCATTTGCATGCTGTCCTGTGATAATGTCTGGCAACAGGTAAAGAAATTATTATGGCAAAAACAATTCTATCAAAACCTCAGCACAGCTCAATGAAGCCGAATGATCCCTCTCAAGCTCGACTGGATAAAGTCAAACATCTTGGTCGCAGACATCAATCCTGTTTATGGCTGTTAGGCTGGAGGATGTTTTCTTGCTCTGCTGTTCAACACGGCCCCTCCCAGCGAATGCTTCGAAAAGGACAGTGCATAGAGCAGTTATTCTCCCGCTTGGGGCAATACAGCTGTCTTCTGCAGCCATGTGCTCATTTATGATTGATACACACAATTTATTGAAGTTAATGTAACTCTGCGTATATAAAAGTTAAATATTTAGCCAAATGATAATCGTAATAATAAAAATACAAACATGAGATGGCAAATATTTGTGCAATAGAGCAGGATAAAATAAATAAATAAATAAAAAACGTGCATGCCACAAAGCATTCATATCCTGGGATTAAGAAATGTTTGCCATCATTGTTTTCTGAAATCAAATTCAAATGCTGGGCCACTGGGCTTCTCAAATGACTGACACATATGATGACATTGTCCATTTGCTGCTTGGACAACCAAAGAAAATGATGCATGATCCTGCTTGTAAGCTGTTTCAACACGGCTCAGGGGAGAGATGGCTGCGTGCCCTGAATTGAACCTCTCTCCAGAGGTGCAGGTGGATTACTCCAGATGTGCACAGCCGGAGCACATCTTTGCACAGACGTTGGCCAAGGCACTATCACACTGGGTAAGCCAAAGCGGGCAGGCTTCATCAAACCGAATGAGCTAACGTCCTGTTTCATGATCTGCACCGAGAGAATAAAGCCGAGGGTTTCTCCTTGTTGGAAATCTGCATTAACAAGCTGCGGGAACGCGGGAGCAGTGTGGGCAGAAAGCTCAGTATGTAGGCTACTCTAAGGCTTGTGAACATCTTGTAAGAACCCTCAGTGCAGTGAGATTGGGGATGTGCAGTTTTGATTGACCAGTAATTTTACATTTTGTAGTTGAATTTCATGGTTGAGCTCCAGGCTGTGTAAAGTGATATACAAGCATGCAAGGAATATAGGCTCATGAAAACCCTTTAACTGACCAAAACAAACTGCATTTCATTTGTGTACTGCCAGCATGGCTTGAAATTAACTTCTTGGCTCACTAGGCACTGTAGCTGGTGAATTTTCACTTCAACACCACTCAGAATTTTTTCTTGCCAAGTATTTTCACCTTAAATAACTGGACATAGCAGCCTGCAGCCCTAAAGGTTGTGACAGACTCACCATATTAGGTTTACACAAATAACAGGAATGGCTATGGGCTTGTTGTTAAGATGCAATTAAAGAAGATTTGTATAATTATAGCCTCTTCATACACATCTGTACATACATTAAAAAGCTTGAATTTGTCTGTATTTTCATCATAAATGTGTACATCTGAGGCTGGAGCCATCTGTGGCGCAGCAGACATCTTAAAAATTTATATTGCTATCAGAATTGTAGTTATTTATTTATTTAGAATATCACCCTGTCTGTGTAGTCATATCACATGATGGGTGCAGAGGAGTGGCTCAGTGTTTACTGCGTAGAATTCAGATCCAATCAACATGATACTGAGCTAATCATCTGCAGTTTCTTGCGTCCAGCTGTCATTTCATGCACAAAGATGAGACCTCTTCAGACTGTATCTCACTGGATACTGTGTCTGTTTTAATAATAGCAAAATTAAGCAGGTTAACTTTATTTATACATTATTTCAAACAGGAGTAGGACTTTTTGTGAAACTTGCACAGATGCATCTGAGATTTTATTAGCTGCGGTGAGAACTTTATTCACACTTTTCCATCTCACCTTCGTCATATTTGCTTTCTGAACTTTTCTTAAATGTCAGATATTTTGCTCTCTTCCCCTACATTACCCCGGTGGCCTCTCTTCAATAAAGAAATGGACTTCCTCTTTCTTTCAGGGCCCCCCACTCCCCCCCAGGGGTTCCATTTCCTCTCATGATTCTGGTTACATTGAGTTCATTACAGCAAGAACCCTCAATAGTTGGCAAATATTGAAGCTCCAATATCCAATAACTCTTATCATGCAAACAGTTCCTAATCTGGTGAAGAACAAAGTGGGACAATCAAACAATTGTGATTTCAAATGACCCCGACTTTTATCTGCACTATAAAGTGCCCAAATATCTCGCAGGCAATTACCACTTAACTTAAACTCTGCCCTGAGGTTATGAGCAGTTTCATCAGAGGCCAATTACCATGGTTTCAACATTGCGTTTTCTAAAAGCAGAACCAAACTAAACAAATTTGGTAGTGACTTTTACACCGCATGCTGATATATAGATGATATTAACCACAGAAACAAAAAAAATAAAAGAATAATGAGAAGATAACAGAGAAATTATATATACCAGAACAGGGTCAGCGAGACTGCTTTAATGGGTGTCACGGTTCCTGTAGGAAGAAAGGCCCTGCTGATGTGGATGATTGGTCTTATGACAATGATAGATGGTGTTTCCTGGAGCTTTGCGGGGTCCTGCTGTTCTGCCAGTGACACTTGGGAGTCGCACTAAACGCCCGTGCCCATGTCACAGACCTACAATGAAAGCCTGGGGGGAATGTAGGCGAGATAATCCAGTGACACACATCCTATCAAATCTTTTACAGCACAGGGCGGTGAAGAGTGACAACAGCTTGTGAGGGACAGCGTGTTTAGACCATGTACAGTTTTTCCTTTTAACTGTAGCATACTGAAGTATTTTGCCAAATGGGTCTTGTGTCTGTCCTGCCTTTGTGGGAGATATTGTAATCGAGCGTTTTCTTCTATTAACTGGCTACTTGGAGGCCATTATGTACTCATACCCCATTAGGGGAGGCTTTGAGTTTATATTGCATGTGTTCAGCACATGGTCATAACCAATCTTAGGTGAATTAATTGGAATGTAAATAAGAGCAAATCATAGGCACTATAACTGTTGTATGTTTTTCTCATGCTGATTTAAGGAATAGTTTCCATTATACTGAACGGTAATAATCTTTTTATACTGAAACATAGTAATCAGGGTATATGCTTGTCTGTCACCAATAAATTCCAAAGTCCAAAAATTCATGTATCTAAGACTAACAGTCATTTTAACCTGATAATATACTGTAATAAAAATCATAATTGGTACTTATGATACAGGTTTGGTACATAATGAGTTTTAATCAAAGTTGCCTATCTTTGTCTAAACCTGTAAAGGGCATAATTACAGGAAAAAGGTTTGCCGAGGGGGGATGTTCTGAACTCATTTGGATGTCACAGAGACCTTCAGCAATGGCAGGCACAATAGCGCACTGGGTAATATGAGCCTACAGAAGAAAGATGGATCTCCCAAGGAGTGAAATTTTACAATAATTGGGGAATATCTCTGCTCTCCATTTCAACCAGGGGCCAATCTTTGGGTGGCATTTCATTATAGCGACAAGAATTGTCACCATAATGAATTCATCAATGTTGGTAAGATAAATGGCTCAACAAGAAATAGATAGGGCCATGTTCTCGATCTGATGTAGGAAATTGTCTCTCATATATATTGTCTTATTAGAAAAAAGGGACAGCTGTCTGGTCACTGAGACCGTATGAACATCTTTTTCCATTTAGCATGTTTGAAATATTAATGGCAACATGATTTGACCTATGCTGGAAACTCATCCCATGCAATGATGGAGTTGGCGCATTTAGACAGACAAGACCTTTGACCTTAATGTGGTTCATGTGCCACAAGATAAACAACAGAACTTAGAATTATACACCTTTTTCTTGTAGTGTTTCCACCTTCTGTGTGTTATTATTGTAAACCAATTTCGTGCTGCTGAGAGCATTTCTCTTATCATGAGTTACTGGCAGCCAACTGTTGCAGGGGTCTGGTTTTTTGACGCCTACAGGACAAGAAAAAACTTGAAACATGGAAGGAAGGGAAATGTATGCAGACTTTTATCAGAAGCAACACCAAATGAGCTCAGCCTTCGTCTACGTTACACTCCAGATAGTTCCTGCACATTTCTTATAGGAATAGTTAGGGAAAATTTGTTTCCTTGCAGGGTGTTAGATGAGAAGATTGATACCACTCTTATGTCTGTTCATTAAACATGAAGACACCTTCAGCAGCTGGTTAGCTTAGTTTAGCATTAAGGTTGGAAACAGAGAGGAACAGCAAGGCTGACTCTGTCCAAAGGCAACAAAATCCAGCTACCAGCTCCTCTGAAGCTCACTAATTAGCATGTTATATCTTGTTTGTTCAATCTGTACTAAAACCAAAATGTAAAAAATGGTATAACCAACCATACAGACATGAGAGGGGTATCAATCTTCTCATCTAACGCTCAGCAAGAAAGTGAATAAGCCAATTTCCCCCACAACAAAGTATTCCTTTAACAAGACGGATGAATGAAGGTTGTTGCTGGAAGCGGTGGTAATCACATGTGGGCTACTATCCGAACACATTGGTGAAAGTGAGAGATTTTTAGATGTCTAGTTACTTAAGACAGATTGTTTCAGAGACATTTCAGTGACATCAGTGGAGCAGATTTATTAAAAAGCATTCCACACGTTGAAACATAGTCGAGAAGCTATATTTAAAAAGTGGATTGTCTCATTGTTATACATTGTGCAACATAGTGAAACCACTAATTCACTGTGTACCTGTGCAAATACAACTTCCACTGTAATCCACACAGAGTTACACTTTGCTAAGTCAGATTTTAGTTTTCAAAACCATGTGAGTTAGGGGTGGGGGGTGGGGATGGGGATGGGGGGGTTTACCGTGGCAGGAAAAGGATGCTCAGAACTCAAATCTATTTTTGTGTCTGTGTGGAGGGGGTTGACTTGCATTCAAGTAGAACTATATGAAAGTGAAGGACAGAGTTATGAATTATGTAGGAGTGAATAAAAAAAAAAAAATCCTGCTGACAACAAAAAAACAGACTCCTCAAGCAGAGCTATACTGCAGCTGCAGCAGTGGCTCCACACACGGGCTCCGCAAACTCCTCAGGAGCAAAAGTAAGCAGACAAAACTCATTTATAAATTAACATTATAGTGTTCTTATTCTTATCTTATAAATGTTACACACTATGAATGTAGAGCAACTACTACAACATTCAAAACTTCCTTGCTATTGTTTCTGTTGCACACATCTTGCAAACAGAGGTGGATTTAAAGTGAGTTGCCATGTTCCTCATAATGTCTTTACAATGTTGTGCAAACACCTGATTGATTGTGATCAGTCTGTATATTTAGGGGCTTGAGCTTGTTTGCTGTCAGCTGTGTACTGAGCTAAAGCAGGTGTCCTGGATCCTGCAGTCATCTCAGTAATTACACTGTCATTTCCTGCATGTGTGGCGCTCTGCTTAACCTCCGCAACGCACCGTGTGTCTAATCTAGTTCAAGAGAATGACTCATAATCAGCAAAGTGTGTACATATACTGTACATGTATAGCTTTATTGTGATCTCATGCACGCCAAGACGCAGCTTTGAATCATTTATTTTCACTCCATCACATTACTGTTTAGGGACAAAGATACTTGCTTGTTATCGTTAATTGTTCTCCCTGCGGTATTCAGTGCAGCCAATTATAATGTCTTGTGAGAGACATTTATATTTGCAAAAGGTCACATTGTTCCAATTCTTGCACATATTTATCAACCAGTCACAGTTATGGCCCTCATAATAATTAGTCAGTAGGTGAAGCTTTGCTTAAAATCAGATGTAGGATTAATTATCTGACCATCAATATCAAAATGTACCATCATTATAAAGTGTAACATTATGAAATAAAGAAGCATTTAATTTAAGCCCTTTTTCTGTTGAAGATTGTTAACAGCAGTTCTATAACCTTGCTTTTGTTGCAATTAATCATAATTGAATTATAGTAAACAAACACACTCAGACTATGCTCACCTTCACATAAACCAGTAGCATGTGTTAGTTATAGCGTATGTTTGTTGAGAGTGATTAGTCACAGGGCCAGGTCAAGAACCTAACCTAGCTAATCATTTCATCATTTATGGTTCAAAACCTTTATTAGATCCCTCTGTGTGGCCTGCTTCATGCCCCCTGCCCCTACTCTCTCTCTCTCTCTCTCTCTCTCTCTCTCTCTCTCTCTCTCTCTGTCTCTCTGTCTCTCTCTGCTCCCTGCAATCAGACCACATCATTATTCTGCATTCGTCCAAACAAGCCAAATTTTTTTTTTTATGTTGTGACACCAGACTGTGTTGTGTCACAGGGAGCAATGTGTAAGGCAACAGGGGTTAAATGTCTAATTTTTCAGTTTCTAATGTAAAGCTGATTTTTTTCAAGTCAACCATCATTGGACACATGTTAGGGCAAGGAGCTATCAGGTCAATGGGAGCAAAAGCAAAAGCCAAATAACAACAAACTAGCAATAAGAAAGTTTTTGACCCTTGAACAGCTACAACCGAAGGCTGCTGTGTACTTTTGCCTTTTTAAATGAGATTTTCCAACACCAAAAAACAAACAAGACTGAGTCTGCAGCCATGCTAGCAGCTTTGTTAGGCTGTACTTTAGCACAGCAGCTAGCTTAAAGCTAAATTGTAACATCAGCATGCAAACATGCACATACTTACAATGCTAACATTAATCAGCTTTATTCACCATGTTCAACTTCTGAGTTAACCAGCAAGCTAACCCTTACTAATTAGCATTTAACACAATGTACAGCTGAGGCTGATGGGAATGTCTTTGCAGGTGATTGGTCATGACCCTACTCTGCAGCTGGCCACCAGTGTCATTTGATATTGATATTTGGTTAAATGTAGGTAGTGACATAGGGTACCAAAATTCAATGTCACGACAATGTCTAATACCAACGTTAATTTGATGTAGAATACTGATGACAGCTGATACTGACATTTGGTTGGTTTTAAGTTTTGTTGTTAAGTAATCAAAATCCAATTTCATCCAAATGTCTCATGCCAACACCATCTTTACATATAAAATACTGACATTCTAGCAGCAAACAAAACCCAACATCTGCTAAGCATTACAATGGCAGTTAGCTGATGTTTAATTTCGATGTCAACCCGATTTTCATTTCGAACCACATTTTAATATCTGTCCTAGAGTCGTTAGAGTCAAGCGTCTTAAGACGTTACATTGACATCTGGTGTCTGCTTGGTATGTACTGGATAAAACAAAAACATTCCATAGCAATCTATCCAATTAACATTTTAGTCAAAACCAGAGATGTCGAAATCAAAGGACGTCTCAGTAGGCTTCATCTTCTGGGAACCAGCAATGTCTCAGATTTTGGTGCCAGTTCATCTAGGTAATGTAAAGAAAGTTCAGTGGATTAAGCAGAAACACTGACCTGCTGGTGCACTAGGTGAAAAATTAGGGGATTTCCAAAGTCATTAGGATTCATCCCCTGGGCACTGTTGAAAAACTTTACAAAACATTCTGGCAATATACCCTATACCTAATAAGAAATACTAAAAAACTCAAATGTCAACCTCACAGTGATGCTAGCAGAACAGTCAGAGGCTCACCACAGTCGGCGGGCTTCACATGACAATCGATCTAATAGTTGAGATATTTCATCCTTGACCAAACTGAGAGATCAGCTGACCAAGACTATTATCACTAGAGCCATACTGCTGGTGTGGCTAAACATGTTACCAAGTGTGTTGCAAATATAGTATATTTGTTTGTTTGGCCAAGGACCACAAAGAAAGGAAGTACAAGTACCTCTGTGCCAGGAGCTACAGTACATCACCGATCTGTCAAAGATTCTTGTGCTGCTGTTTTTTTTTTGTTTCTGCAACAGTAACCCTAAATCCAGAGACAGACTGTCTTTCCACTTCAGTATGCACAGTATCTGGACTGAGCAACAGTACAGGTGATATGAGGTGAAGCTCTTAATTGCTCGTGTTGACATACCAATCAGTTAACACGTCATTTGGCATTTCTGGAATAGCATTTCATCCCATTTGAAGCCACTAACTCAGTTCAGTTAAGTGCTTGGTTCATTTCAGGTTCACTTCAATCCAGGTCTGTTAACGTTTGTGTAAATCAATTCCGTGCACGTTACATTTTGACGTCTTATCGGAGTAGGGCAGAGTGCTTCACATCAACTGAACTACTATCATACAAAGGCATCAGTCACAAGAGTAAGTGCATTTTTTCAGATACTACAGGCAAACTGCTTTCTACATTAGATGCATGGGTTTTTGTTGTTGTCCTGTTTAGTTTAGAAGCTGGATGGCCTGAGGCAGGAACAAGGCTCAATGTTTATCTGTTGTCCACTCGGTATGGCAAAGACAGAAAACCCAATGGGAGCAGTTCAAACTGGCAGCGTGGGGCAGGAGGATATTTTCTGCAGAACACAGGCTCTGGGAGCAGAGTGAGTGGGAGTATGCTGTCTGCAGATTTCATAAGATGGTGGCTGTGTCTGAGTGCTCATTCTGTCATCAGTGTGGAGGGTTAAAAAGCTTTCAAAACACACCCCTTACGGTTGAATCACTGTGATCTGAGAGCGACAAAGAAGCCATTAGAACTGGGCCCAAGAAATCCAGAGAAGCTTCTTCCTTTCTTATAGTAATATGGTGCAGTATGTACCGCATTCAGCTAACTAGGTAACATTATTAAAAGTAATGTCAATTACACTTTCACTGTAATCAATCAACTTAATCATTGCACCAATTTTACAGCCAGCAGCCAGTCTGTGGCATCCAGATTGACCTTTAAAAGCTTAAACATAAGGCAGCGGTGTGATTGCATGAAGAGGTTGGGTAATAGGTTGGAAAGGCTACCTGCATCTTAACCTTTGAAAGCTGGGTACAGTTTCAGAAGCACTGCGAGCTATTAGCTGGGAGTATTTTTCTAGGAGCTATTATAGCATCTGTTGAGGAGGCCCCTCCTGACCTATCTGCTTTGCAAACATCAAAAATCATATTAACATGCAATTCCATGATCGGTTTTCTACCCTGCAATTGCCTGATAACATTTGAACTCACCTCACTAAAGTGGCTGGAATTCAGGGTCTTCAACAGCACCATTATTTTTTTATACCATTACAACTGCTACAATTATTGCCAGAGAAAATGCTGAGAATGCGACGGTTCAAGGTTTGCCTTATCCAGCTTTCAGGGACACTCTATCAATTACCTGCACTTGGAACTGTGTGTTACGGGTTTAAAGTTATTGCCCAACTTTAAAGTGAGTAGCCTGAGCGGTGTGTCACCAATACACGTCGAGGTGTTGGCATTGTTGCTGCATCCATACCTGGCAGAGCCAACTCCCCGTCTGTTTGAAAGTCCTCTGTTGGAGCAATGCCAGCACACTGCCTCACATTTCTTGTACATTTATACGTAATATAAAGCAATTGTCAATTGATCTGCAGCTTTTTTTTCAAGGGCATTTTTCTTGCGAGGGGGGTTAATGGCGCAAAACGTTTATTTGCTGGCATTGCAGTAGCATTTGAAGCCGTGTGTTTTGATGAATATTTTTCAAATCAATGGGGGTGTCAAAAAAAAAAAAAAGAACATCCACTGAAAGTAATCACAATACTTATCATTTGACAGTCGGCTTAGATATTTGCAGTGATTGAGTTCAGCTGTTTTGATCATCGCTGTGAACTTTAATTATTCAAATGCCCTACAATTTATTTTGATTTCCTGTGCTTCATTTTGCTTTAATTTGCTTTGATTTATAGTTTTTTTTTTTTTTTTTTTTTACTTGCGTTCATATGCTGTGATTTGAAAAACATATCACAAGATAACCTGCAAAACTAACTAACTAATTAAATAAATAAATAAATAATGCAGCCGCAGGGTATTTATATCCCTTATTTTGTCCGTCTGTGATTTGTTTTGACACTTTTTTTAGGTGTGAAAGAGCATTTTTATTCAGCCTCTGAGTTTTGAGGTTGGTAGGAAACAGTAGCAGCAGCTTGTGGACTGTTACTGTACATGATATCATTATAGCTGCGATCTGCGATTCACTAGGGAGTAAAATGGATGAATGTTTTATTTCTTCATGTACGCTTAAAAAGTCTTTATACAGTGAATTTTTAATGAGAAGTGTCATATTTGTTGATTAAAATATGTATATACTGATGCAAGTCTGAAACAGAAAGAAAACATTACATGAAACTCCCCCACTTGAAGATTTTTGACTTGATTCCAGAGCTTTAATCCCATACATTTATATCACATGACAGATGATACTAATTATAAATCCTGTGTATCTAACCTAGAGGTAGGTATGATAAGCTGGCATCATATGAAACAAAATATTCAATTCATCTCCTGTATAAATAGCCTGTCATTATTACTCCAGACAATATTATGCCAAGGGAACAGCCTCTTAGTAACAGCAGTAATGCAGAATACATATGGTAAATATTGGGAAGAAATCTGTTTAGGATGGAGCACACATTCTGTGCAAAAACATGATTTTCTTTTTTTTTTTTTTGTGGCAAATGAAAACATAAACACATCCAGAGCACAGCCAGATTCAGAAACTAGGCTAACCTTCAACAGCAGGCAGCAAGGAGAAAGGATCCTGAGTAACACTCTGCTTTTCCTGTACAAATAATAAATATCCACACTATTTGCATGCTGGGTACACCTTCCCGTTAACAATGCCAGGTCTCCGTACATCAAAGCAAAAAAAAAGTCCTTGGAAAACAGTACATGAGGATAGAGGTGTCTGTGGGCCTTGTTGGTGAGGCATGTCAGGTTGCTTGCTAAGTATAGCAAGCAAAGAGAAAGAAGTGATTATGCAATGAGCGAGGTAAATCTCTTCCTCCGAGCACAGACGCGGAGAATGTTGCTGCCTGTGCAAATAAAGTCTGATGGGTAAATGGGTCAAAATGATGGCATTTCAAAACATTACAAAATTATCTTTTTTTTTGGTCTCTATCCCCACAGCTCTGAAATGATTACTGAACTGATTACTGGGGTAAAATATTGACATTGAGATACATGGCTCTTGACTAACCATATTAAGTCTCGAGGGCATGCAAACTTGTTAAACCATGTTATTGATATTCTTATTGATAGCGTTGCAGATAGTATGCTGCATATGGAAATAACAACATGCATTAAATGATTAACTTTTCAGTTGCCTTTGATGATACATGTCCTCTGGGAATTACACCAATAGCACAATATACAATATATAGCACAGTATAGTAGAAAAATGCATTACAGACCTGGATAAAAAATGCATACATTTATGTATTTATTTCAGCATGCTTTGATTTGCTCATTGGGAATTGAAAGACAGCAATTCTCCAAGCACAGTGACCCCTAGCGCTGTATTAACGCACAAGGTTAATACAAATTAGATAGACAAACTTTATACTCATTATTCAAGCAAATATCAATATCTCTGAACCATTAGCCTCTACTTTCATACAATATTCCACCACATATTCAAAGTGAGCAAACAGTTATTTTACCGCACAGACACAACTTCATCTGAGCAACATATTGTATGAAGCGCCTGGGGAAATATAACAAATAACCTGCAGCACGCAGTATAGAAACAGGATATTACATCTGAGGAACCAGTGTGCTGACTAAGGGAACCTCCAAGGTGGACAGACTCTCATGCCTCACAAAGGCACAATTGATCCAGTCCAAGCACCTGCTTGAATAACCAAAAGCTTTAAACTGGATGCAGCATGATGAGAAAGCAATGCACCTCAGACTCATTCAACAGCCAGTCCTGTTAACAGGATCATTTTACTTATTGCTTTTACTGTGATATTCATTTTGCATTGTCAGATACAAACATATATTAAGATCTTTAAGTGCGTGCTGATTTTGTTGACAGTTTCCTCTTCATTGTTTGTGATGCCACAGACTCCACAGTTGTATGTGTAAAAATGATATATTATATACTTCTTTTTTTTTTCCCGGCCTCATTAAAACCCAATATATAGTAAAGTATTGAAGTTATAGTCCTTCCTGTTGCCACAGACTGGGCTTGCAGGTTTGATGATGGTGACAAAATATAAAATTAACTATATAGAATTGTTATTACTTCTAATTAAAAAATACAGATTCCTTTAGTCATTTACAGACAAAGGAAGTATGTTACCTTATATAGTGATGTTACTGTTCTAAAATGGCAGAGGTCCAAGTAGAGTTATGCTGTGCTGTGTAAACGAAAACACCATGACAGATATACAACATACATAAGTTGTATTTAAACTTTTCTTTTACAGCTGTGTTCTCCTAAACAGAAGTGCTGTGTCATTTTCAGTAAGAGACTCACAGTTTGTCATTTAAAATCATGTTTATCACCAAATCCATCATGAAATTCCAAAAAAAAAAGTCAGAAGGTACGAAGGAGATGAAACAAAGTTCTCCAGAAACCCAAATAGGGTTAATACAAAGCTACGGCTAACAGCTAGTTAGTTTAGCTTAGAGCAGAGACTGGACACAGGAGGAAACGGCTATAGCTCTGTCTAAATGTAATAATATCTACCTACCATCAGTTCGAAAGGTTGCTTATAAACATCGCCACATCCTGTCAAAACAATGACTACCATTTTAAATCACATCACTTAATAAACACTGTCAACATCTTGCTCGCTGTTGTCACAGAATTTGTTCCCACCCAACAGAGCTATGACGAAGCAGCGACAGGAAATCAGAACAGCTGTCATGAAGGCATTGCAGTAAATTTTCAGTACTGTGGTTACTCATCAAAAAGAAAACCTTGCTTATGGACTCTAAGAGCAACGACCTCATGGTGTCATTGGGTACAAAGATATGCTCTGTCCAACTTGATTCATGTTCTGGCCACTCTGAGTCATGGCTACTCCCCATCCAATTACCATCCCATAATATATCAAGGGAATTACAGCAAGACTGAGCAAAGTCAGAAGTGACTTGAAGACACCTGTGGGTAATGGACAGCAGTGCCGTTTGGTTCGGATCACACCACAGATGTAATGATTCAGTTGGAGGGAGGCCAGGTCGACTGATAACTAGGTCAAAAGGAGGAAGTGCTTGATCCTTTTCCCCTGATCCTTCGGCTACAACTTGGCTTCAATTATTGTTTTTTTTTTCCTTTTAATAGAAAGGCAGCAAAGAAAATCTATTTCATCGGTAGGAAAAAAAAAAGGGTGTTCATCAACTCAGAGGTATCAGAAACCTCTCAACTAATGGGTTACATGAATTAATATTCATCAGAGAATCTGAATTCGAATTGGTATATTGGATGTGCAGGTCAGGAAGAATGTGTAAGGGATAATTTCTTATGGATGGTATTAAATATATATAACACTTCAAAGGTGGACTTCCTTTAGTTTTGTACAATACACCTGAGCAGAGATGACATGGGCGAGTTCAGATGTGCAGAAGAGATTTCGTCACAGATCTGCGAGACGTTTCTAGACTAAGCTGCAGATAACAAGTTTAAAATGAAATCCAATGTTATTTAAGTACCAGGGGTTAGTACATTCTCTGTACTCAGAGTTTGTGAGAACATCTCGGGCTGAAATGTTGATGTACTGTATAATGTGTTTCATTCCTTTATGCGAACTGTCAGAATTAACTGCCATTTTCCATTGACTTTTTCCATCCTGTTATCAAAGTGACAGACTTACTTCAAAATAGTTCTATATTTCCACAATTCCTCAGTTACAAATGAAATGTGAAACACCAAACTTTTAACCATTTTACTGTGTTACTGTGTGAAATTGTTCAATATAAAACTATCTCCAGCTAATGTTTTAGTGTCTGACCTCTGCTGTAATGCAGCAGAACCCATCCACTATCAAAACAAACCACAAGCATGTGTTCTTGCTTTCACATCTCCCACCCATTCAAGTTCACTTCAAAAGACAGTGAAACGGTAGGTTGCGCAACGTGCATATCTGAACCACTTCACAGCTGAATAAATGATCTCCTCGGAGCATCACTTACTGCAAAAATACCACTCAGTAAAGATAAATAAACAACGTTGGCACAATTGCATTCCATGAAAACAACGTGGTGGTTGTCATGGATGAGTACATATTTCATAATATTTTGGCGGTCAGAGAAAAACTCCGGGCTTACTTGTATGAGTTAGAGTGCAGTGCAGGAGGAAATGTGGCAAAGCAAGGGAGGCAGGGAGAATAGCCCCTAAAGCAACAGAGGATAAAGCCGCAGTACCAATGTAAATTCACTCCCAGAGCTGGTTCGGGGGTTATGGGTGACTGCTGGCTTGCCTTCTTTTTGTTGCACTGAATTCCATTAAAGAAAGTGTTTTTGTTAAAACTCTAAAGCCGATGCCAAAACAAAACAAAAAATAAGCTAAAGCTGAGGCCAAAAAAAAAAAAAAGTTGTTTTGCGAGGGTTCTTCATTGGAACTGAAGGTAGAAATGGTTATCAAGCAACTGTATGGAATGTATTTCTTAATTATTTTGTCTAATTAAAACCCTGAAAAGGACCACCATCCCATAGAAATTTAATTCAATTCCAAAATGTGGCCGCTAATGGTATATCTAGATAAGTTCACTACATAAGGGAGTGAGGCACTGGGTTTATTTCCACCCCACAGTCATGAAAAATTACTGTGCTGCCACTGCTCATCTCTCTCTTATTATTTTTGATTAGAAAGATTTATATTACTATTACTTACTTCAGTATATTCTTCTTCCTGGGAGAGGCTTATCAGATAGGACACTCTATCAAGGAAACTAGGGTACAGTAGCTTCTCTGTGTGTGTCATGAAGCTTGCATCCAAATGATTGGGTAGATGAAGCCATGGGGAGACTTTGAGGATGCTGCCAGAAAGCACACCGGTATAGACAGGTAGTGACATTTTTACTTCACTGATTTTCCAAGCATGGACTGAGGCTTTCATGTGAGTGCAGAGCTCAGTAACTGATATGTCTAGTGCTTCTGTGATGATTTATGTTTTGCCGGCTTTGAGGATTTCACATAGCTCTCTTAGGACACAACAAAGTTTGATACTTGTAATATGATGCCTCTGACTCTGAAGCTTTCCTTAAACTAGCGTAAAATCCATCAGCCAGCTTTCTGAATAAAGTTTGCGAAAACAAGTTTTTGCTGAAGTGGTTTAGAATATTACATAGCTTAGTCTATTTACGGCCACCACAGTCAGAGTCTCTCACTATATCTCCCCCCTATTCTATTGTGGAATTTAAGATAACCCAGTTCTCCTTTTCAAAAACAGCTATAGCCTTAAAGCTGCTTTACAGTTAAACGTCTGGTCTCAAACACAAAAACAACATTTCATTATTCAACACTGGAGCTGTGCATTTGAGAATAATGCATGTAGCTGTTTACAGTCAATTTAAACGTTGAGTGGATTGAATGAACCTTGGTTATGTCATGGCAGTGTGTGTTGTAATGCAGAACGATGGCAGCAACAGAATTTTGATAATGTTGTCATGGAAACGGGCTATTGAAAATAAGAAGATGGTATGAGCTCTTCCTAGTGAGAATGTACTGTGGTGCTATGCCAAAAATGCACAATGTAAAAATCTGGGGGGCGAAGAAAAAAAAAGGGAAAAAAAAGATGTTGTTTTTAATGATGTATGAAATACAGGTACATGTTGAAGTGTGTATAAGCCAGATTTGTGTAAATACCAGGACCATGTGCAGTACAGTATTTGCTTTCTATTCCCAGTGCTCACAAGCAACTTTTACTGGCTCTAAGTAGACTGACTTCTGAGCCTTGATTTTATTGTCACTTTCTCAAGTGACAATAAAAGCTGTGGTTTGCTGGAAACATATTCCTCTGTGTTTCAGCAGCTCATCTTAACGTGTTCATTATGCTGCATTTTCTTATGTAGGCGACCTATAGATGCAAACTTTGTTTTTATCACGGTCATGCAAACATATACAAAAGGCAGCTAAAAGCTTCTTTTTTTTTTTTACAGACTTCAAACTGATAGTAGGCCTCACTTACAAGTACATAAAACAGAATTATGTTTTTTCATAATAACTGTTATGAACATTTTGGCTGACAGAAATGGGTTTAGCATCTAGTGTTGTGAAGGTTCTCTGCGTACTTTGCTCCTTTTGTTGTCATGTTTTAACATTGTGTTCTGAACTTTAAAATAGTTTCTTGACATCAAGCTTCTGTTGCAGCGAGTCATGTTAAAATGGGTAAGAACAAAGCTCTGATTCTGTTTTGTTGCTGCTTTGTGTTGCTCAAAGATCATTATCTAAATGTAACACTACGATAAGGACAATACAAAAATAAATAAATTAATAAAAGCAAGGACCCAGAGCTCCAATTTACCTCACAACATCTGACAATAATTTCCATTCCATTTTAATGCCTGGCCGTAAGATGTGTTCACTGAAGACTTTCTTTAATCTGCATAAAAGATACGTTCAAAGTCAGGAAAACAGAGTTGATCTTACTAAAGGATGCTGGTTGATTATGGTGTTCATTTAAACATACTTTACAGTGACTATTTTCAAACTGTTACCAATGATTATGAGACTGGAGAAACCTCTCTGTTTTGTCCCTTAACTCACTTGCATCATAAACAATTTTTTTTTTTTCTCAGAGAACCTAAAATCACACTAATATGTGACACAGCAGGTACTTGATGGCGCTGTTGAAACAGAATATCATTGCTTAAGGCAAGGTGACGAGGATAATAATCTGCCATCCTTTATGTTTAATATTTAAATCCCACAGGTAAAGAGAGAAAGATGGCAGTGTCCTTGTTTCGAGCGCCCTCCTTACTCTATCAACTCAGTAATCAGTCAAACAGCCAAGCACAATCTACGTTTCCAATAGAGCTAGGATTGATTACTGAGGAAAGGATATGGATATCAAAAATGTGCAAAGATTATGACACGCAGACAAACTTTTTGGTGAAACTGCCATGCAAAATTGCCAGGATAATGATACTATTTGTTAGCGGTTGTTCTCATCTTTGTTATTGTCCACTTATATTTTGTTCTATTCACAAAGCTGAAGGCAACATTACCCATCTCTGTGCTATCTGTGATAATCTGTATTTGCTGTGTGGCTGTTAAGATTTGCTTTACTCTGTAAACACTGATTCATTTCTCTGCATTTGCAACAATTACTCATTTTGTACATGTTTCCTCCCCCCAATCCTGATGGGAATATTCTTTTTGTATGTCAGCTCGGGCGAACTGCAGGATAATATATTGCATTTGTATTAAATGAGTATATAGTACAACAGCGTTTACCCTAGAGCTCTGTGGCACGCAGTTAAGAGAGTGGGAAGGGTCACGCAACTCAGGGGCAGAATAAATGCTGCTACATGTAAATGTTGATTAATCTCAACTATTCGCAGGAAAGTTTATGAAATATAATATTTTAATGTTAAGACTTTAAACATTTTACATTTTTTGACAATTACAACATGGCATTTGGCCTCTGAATCAGTAATTAATTTATGGATATTTTTCTGTGACATTTTAGTAATGTTATTCTATATTCATTATTTTCACTTTTCTGGGCCTGTTTTTCACAATTGACATTCTGGGCTGGAAGTTGTTAAAATGTCGGCTGTTGGGTATGTTTCTACATCTGCACTGCTTGTTAGAGTTAACAGCTGACAATATTGCTGAAAAGGGTCTTCTCTGACACATGCAAACTGCAGAAAGAAAAAAAAAAGGGAAACTTCATATTACAAACAAGCTACAACATAGGAATAAACGTGTGAACCTCGGAATGTCAAACCTTGATTCCTGCAGTCCATTGATGTTGTTTAGACTGCAAACTGCAGCATCAGTCACATACACTCTTTTTAATGAACATACACTTTGTGCCTGAGTTCATAATTCAGCCGGCAAGATCGTGTGCAACAATCTAATTATATCTATATTCAAGAGGGATCCGAGCATTTCTCAGTGGACTCCATGCAGCTGACTGTGTGTGCATAACTGTGGGCTTGATTAACAAGTCGTTGAGTCAGCACATACTGTAGTAAAGTGCTTCAAGCCCACAGACTTTCTAACCTACAGCAAGGTCCTAAAAAGAGCCATAAATTACTGTTGATCAATTATTATCGACTTTGTTACATTCATTTGTAAAATTTCACTAAATTCTTGTAAAGCTAATTGTTACCAACACTTTTAGTCAGTTAAATTTCAATAAATTTAAGAAAAAACATTTAAGACATTTTCTGGCTTTGTATGGACACTTGGACACATGGACTTTCTTGGTTTGGTAATAATAGAAATACTGTAGTTTGGATGGAACATTTTATAAAACTTATCTCCACCCCATGTTATAGAATTACTGATCAAACAAGTCTTGACATAATGTCACATTTTGATTATTCTTTCATTTCTTTTTTTGGTGATAAAGAGATTTTTTAAGACAGAGGTAATGCAGAGTGGCTAATCCTGCCAGATAATGTGCTCACACTGTGGCTCTATTATTTCAAATTTAAACATTTCATTGGTTCTAAGTTCATCTAGGGACCATTGTTGTAAAGTGAGCAAATTCAGAACGTTGTGCTCAGAGGTAAAACAAATTCTCCTCCCATAAGAAGTCAAGGGCCCGTAGCAGCCATGGGCTTGGTACAGTACTGGAAGATATGGAATGATGAGAATAGTTTGCAGAGCTATATAGATAAATGCTTGCTTTTCCCTGTTATACATTCTCATAAAAAGCGCCGAAGGTCAATATTTCTATATCTAATGAAGATACCTAAAGCTGCAGGAAATATGGCCGACGCTACAAGTGAAAGGGCAGCTCGTTAATCTAGTCACGGTGGGGAAGCAAACCAAATTCAAGAACTTAAATGTCTTTCACCAGGAAAAGCATAGGAGATAGAATATGTCAAATCTTAAGGTCAGGCAGGTGCTTCATACTGATGTATTTTGATAACAACAGTCATGTTAAAATTGATCCTGAAATTACCTGAAACTGACTACTGGCAAGACTGTTGTTTGCAGCGCTTCTGCAGAGAGAAAACTAATGGAGGGCAGAACCAGTGTGGAGCATAAAGCTAAGAGCAAACTAGTCTTGTAAAAAATGAAATGTGTTGTGAATCCTACTGTGAACAAACAATCAAGAAAAGTAAGGTGTAAGAGAAGCCAGTGACCTTTATAAAAACATCTGTCATCCTGCTGTGTGTTTCTCAACTGACGGGGCTTAAAAGTGGGTCATCATGTCAGTGCCTTGGACATGAAAATATGTCCATACAAATCACTTCAGTTTTAATGTAGTACATGAGAAGGAAATATTTAAAACAATATTCTCATGTGTTTCTGAAGCCAGGCTGTTGTCATTGTCCCTGTCAGCACTTTAGGTTATTATGAATATACAGTGTAATCATTTCCTTCTGTATCACCTTCATGGACAGTGTCAGTGAAACCTTGGTACCGCTGCAAATTGAGATGGAGGACGTCTCTCTGACTGGCTTTCTTAGGGACACTGGGAGTTTTCCTGGACAGGCAGAGGTAGCAGTTCCACCAACAGGCATATGAATGGACAGCCTCCGGGTTAGCTCCCTGGCCAGCTGGAGGAATCTGGACTGGGAGAGTAAATGACCAACCGTATCCTCTCCCTCTGCAACTACCAATCGAATCGCCCTGGAGCAAGGCACTTAACCCCTTACTTGTACTGCAGCTCAGCGGCCACAGGAGCAAGACTAATTGCAGTGCAGCTCCCTGGTGTGAAGGTAGCTGTAGTGAATGAGATGTAGGTCGCTGCGAAAAAAAAAAACACCAACAAAAAAACTGCAAAAACATTTCTCCAGCAAATAAATATTAAATATGATTTAAATACAATATCACTATGGAATCACTGTCTGATTTCCTGTGTGTGTGTGTGTGTGTGTGTGTGTGTGTGTGTGTGTGTGTGTGTGTGTGTGCGCGTAGAAGGCTGACACTGTAAAAAAAAAAAAAAAAAGAAGAAATGAACTATGAAATGGTAACAAACTTGTGGTTTAGGTCAGGAAGCAATATTTAAATGAACAGCCCTAATATTTGGGAAATATGTTAATTAGCTTTCTTGACAACAATTAACATGTTAGTTGCTGTTTATTTAGTTCGCACAAAGACAAAACTTTTTCATTGTCACACTTTGTTTTTTTGTGCAGATAAAAGAAGTGGGAAAATTTGTCTTAAATGAGCTTTAAGAAATGCTTTTAGGTAGATTTTGTTATTTTTGGAGAGGCTGTTTCTTCCTATTTCCAATCTTTACGGCCAAACTACACAAACCAGCAGCTGACTGCAGGCTGTACCGCGCAGACGCCTTCATGCTACCAATCTTCTCATCAACAAAGAAAATAAATAAACACTGAACTATTTTCTTGAATCCAGTGCCACGCTGAAAGCTGGTACCCCACAGTATTCAAGCCTCAGAATGGCTGCATTAGTGATCGGAGGGTAATCTTCATCTAATTATCGGCCCAAGCAATTGAAAGAGCTCATGCATGGCAAAGTGTTACAGTAATGTGTATTTATTTGCTAGGTAATGCATGAAATAGCTATCGATTTACTGAATAAATGGGTAAAGTAGGTTTTTGGGTCTTCTTTTTTAAATTTTTTTTTTTTACCAAATGCAAATCCAGATCCGCTTTAGTGATTAGACAGTCCAGTCAATTTTATTTTTATGTTTTTTTTTTTTTCATCCCACAGGTACCATATAAAAACCATTTAGATTTACTGGGAGAGCTTCACTTATTTACAGAAGATAATAACTTGGCTTGGCTAATGAATATTTAGTTAAGCCTAATTAAATAATCAATCAGGCAGGCTGTATCCCCGCCCCGCCCTGCCCCGGAGGGCCAGATCCTTATGCACGCGGGCACGCCTTCAGCCGTCAGCGTCTGATCACGTTTCCTCAGCAACACGTTTCCTCCTCTGTGCGCCTGGATGGCTCAGCCGTCACACTCCCCAGGGAGAGAGACACATATCAGCTACTGAATGAGAAAAGTCTCCCAAAATAACGGTGCTACAAGTCGCCGTCCCAGGGCGGAACACCCTTTCAGCTTAATGGTGAGCATGCTACCTACCAACCTACCTAGCTACCTACCTACCTACCTGCCTGCCTACCTACCTACCGGACACACACACACACACACACACACACACACACACACACACACACACACACACACACACACACACACACACACGATGTAACCTTAACGGTGTACTAGTCAGTCAGCAGAGACGTGGTTGTGCCGCTCTACATGCAGCAGATGGGCCAATGTGTGCAACTCTACTAGTCAGATTACCCGTCCATAGTAAATCCTGGGCCTAGCGTTTGCAGAATGGGGGCAGAGAGACGCGCCGCCTGAGCTTAATGCTAAGCTGTTGTTTTAATGCAGACCCTGTGGCTTGGAGACCTGCCTCAGCTTCAGATGTGTTGAGAAGAAGCTATGTTCTCCGCCAGGCTCTTTTTTTTTCAGCTTCACCTTGCTCTTAACAGACAGGCCCGAGCAGGTGGACTCCTTCAGAATAATTGACCAAAGCCCTGTTAGAATGTCATGTACAGCTTTACCTGCTCAGACCACATGGAAACTGAAAGAACAGCCTGCTGTATCTTACAGTTGCTATGTACACAGCAACACCAGAGAAAATAGCATAAGGTCACAGTATAACAGTGTATATTTACAGCATGATCTATGATGTTGACGGGGCTCAACAGAGAAACTATTTGTATAAACACACACAAAAAAAGAAAAGAACTGAAACTGTTTAGATATGGATTGTAGTTCTGGGCAGAATAAAGTGATTGAAATCTGCATCAAAACATAAACAGTTAAAGCTAGTCGTGGGATCCCGTGCCAATTTTTTGCAAGTGTAGTAGTTATTAAAATTATTCAGAGATGCCTGTCTCACAGTGTTAAATACTTCCAAAAAAAAAGAAAGAAAAAAAAAAAATCTTGTGTCCACATTTGGATCTGGATCGCCACTAAAACTAATCACTTGTTCCTTGGCTGATGGCCAAACCTTCCACCAAATGTAATTGAAATCTGATAACAGGGTTTTGAGACATCCTCTGAAATAACAAACGAACAAACATGTGGGTCTGAAGATTTCACCTCCTTGGCAGAGGTAATCAGTAGAGACCTCAGGGCTCCCAGGTACTTTACCTGTTTTCTTTTTATTCCATGACATAAACAAACATCTGTGAGGTACCACACCCTTTATGTGCTAGGTTGTCTCTGTACTTAGGAGTTTCAAAAGCACACCTATATTTAAATGATTTCTAAACCATGAGAAAATATGTATTATAGGTGCTTGATCTTTTGATCAGTTGTCCAGTTTATAATATCAGATTTGGACAGTGAATACCTTCTGTTGGTTTGCTTTGCTCCAGCTGTGCTGACTTTCTGTTTATATAAGAGCAAAGAGAAGTTCAGAAAAATCTTATCCAAAGAGGGACGGATTATTTTTGGAATAAGTGCACTAGAGGTTTCCAGGAGAAGGGGTATTTGCCTGATTGACGTGAGCTGAACTCTTCCAACTCCGCCGCATCTGTTAACACCAAGGTGCAGCTAGTTTAGTATTAGTGAGCATAAAAAAGTGAGAAAATCATAAAACACTTTTCTACTCTGCAGGTGTACCACATTGTAACCTACCACCTGAACATGGGTTATGTGACAGACTCACTCTGTTTCCTTTTTGCAGGGCTCTTAAGGCTCTGTGTGGCTGAGGGACTGTGTACCCCAATTCCCCGAAGCACTGCACAACTGTTCCAAACAAAACAAAGACACACAACCTTTCCTTATTGAGGTTCTCCTCCAGAGCACCAAATAAACAGGAAACACTTTACACAATACAACATGGGGGCTAGTGACTGATGAAGGTATTGCCTCAAACAAAAATGAGCAATTCATAGAGGTGAAGTCATGCTGCTGGCGAAGCTGTGCTGCTGCTGTCCCTGGCCTAATTTAACCCATGGTTATACTTTTCTTTTACGGTATTATCGTCTTGGAAACATCCTGCAGTTGCAACTCTTTGAAATGTTCCTTAGGGTTATAGAGAGCAAAGAAAGAAACAAAAAATATATATTTCTGCAGGTGAGAGTAAACATGTTAACTGTGACATCCTGTGCTTTTGTAACTATTCTGAGATATAATCCAAAATGATCAGATTTTTTTTCTTTGTTTTTACCCAGTAAGTTAATGTTAGTGGTTCAGAAAAACAATCCTGAGATTTGAAAAAACAAAATTGGTTTTGCCACTGGCATTAATTACTGCATTCAGAGTAGGAAAATTGATGTGGGGGTTGGTTTTCAGGGTTGCAGGGCCCGGATGCTCATCAGTGTTATAACTGATTAGTGATGATCCAGATAGCTGCCCAGGGAGCACAAGTGATCAGTCCGACAGCGGCTGTGGCCAGCAGCCTGCTGGTGTTTGGCTAATCAGTCCTCCAGTGTCTCAACAGTGACATCAATGGCTCGGTGGTGTTTCAGTGGCTTCCTGCTGGTGATAAAACATTGAAAAAAAAAAAACAAATAGATTTTTAGCGGTTTTGAAGTTTAGCTGCAGGATGTGAGAGTTATAATGTTTTCACAGAATAATAATATTTGTGGTGCATCATCGTAAATCTGAAAATTTACCATGATGCACCATTTTAATTTGAAAATGTGTCTTTATTCCAATAGACTTAATGATGGTGGCAGTTAACCTCTTTCTGATCTAACCTGCTCTGAAATAGGACATCATCTACCAAACCCGGCACCACAGTGTTATCAGAAATGGGCTGTTTAACAGTGAGTGGACAGAAAAATGAGTTCTCTGCCAGTTGATTTTTAATCCTCTGTGTTTACTTTGCAGTGAGTCTTGTTCAGGTGAAATAACTGTCCCAAAGGTCTTTTAGAAAAGAATCGGCTTACTTGTGTCAAATGATGCTCCTGCCCTATTGAGTTATTGGTGAGTTTAAAAAAATAAAAGACCAAGGACTCTGTAATGGCAGTCATAAAGTTCATCAACCTCATTCCTCATTATCTGTGGTGATAACTGGAGCGCTGATTTGCTTTTTGTTTCTGATTTAATCATTTCCGCAGCTTCCATGAGGTGAAGACATTTGTAAAACACCCTTTCTTTGTTGATGTTCTTGGTGAGTATGCAGTGACCAAAAAGCAGCAGATCTCATCAGTGAAGGCGGCTTACAACTTGAAATTATATTTTCATTACTTTATTTAACATGCATTAAAACGTGAACTTCCAAGGACTCATCCCCAGTCCCTAAGCAGGCAAACGACAGCACTGTGCTGCACAACAGTAAACACCAACGCTGTTCAGCCACTGCAGCTGTCAGGGTCTGAGAAGTTGTGAATCAAGGAAATCATAATGAGAAATTAACATAGACAAGGAGGCTTGCGCGATTTATCCCGGCAATGTTTACTTCAAAATTACACCTGCGCGTCCTAATTCTTGCACAAGTGCCATTATACTGTAACTAGCATTCGTGCCTCACTCACTAGCCAACATCTTCATCACTGTGTGTGCACTGGTGGCTTAATGAGCCAACTTGTATAGAAAAAAGAAAATATAATCTTTCTCATCAGGTGGCAAGTTGGCCTAGATTACATTCAAACTGTACTCTGTTGTTATGTGAAATACCCCAGCTAAGGCTTATTTTTGATTGAATGTACGCCTACAGGGCTGCAAACAAGAATTATTCTAGCCCCTTCATTATTGATTAGTCGTCTGATCTCATTCATGATTAATTGATAAATTGTTTAGTCTATGAAATATCATATAATAGTGAAAAGTGGCCTTCACAACGTCCTCCTCTTTGGTGTATTGTAATCACTAGTTTGGTCCGAATACCAGTTCGAAATGCAAAGCTATTTAGTTTACTATCACAGTGGACTAAGAAAAACCATCAAATATTCACGCTTCAAACACTGAACCAATTAATTTCCATCAAAGAAAAAAAAGACTTAAACAAATAATTATCAAATATTTTCCAGATGAATTGTGTTTCGATTGCCTAATTGATTAATCTGTCAAGCATTTCAGCCATTGAAGTCTATTGTGTTGTATGGCAGACAACAAGGGACATGTCGGCCTGCCAGTTTGATGTGATAATTTGTTGTGTCCTCTTGGTGTCTCTCAGTCATCAGTCAACCAAGGATTTACACACCTCCCTTGATCTGTTGCCCTCTGCACACCTGCGTGATTGGCATCCTAAAACGTGGGTTGAACTGAGCGATAATGAAAGCAGGAGGCTGCAGGAGACAAACAGTTGACCCCCCATGTACATGACCTTGCTTCTGACCCCGTGGCCCTTATTACTTGAACCACTTCTCTGTATGGCCTGCAGTTTAATCCTGACTGATCAATAACCTTTGAGGTGTCTTAATATCCCAGAAAACCTTTTGCTCTGTGTGTTTCAGTGGAAGCCTAGAGTATAGATTGCTGTAATAGTATGAATTAGTATTGAATGGGATTGAGATTAAATGAATTTGAAGCACCAAACAAGTAAGAAGGATTAATGTGCTTTAGGGTCTAAATTGCATCCATCGTGCAAACTATAGAGTCGAAACGGCCTCTAAATATCTCATTTTGGATTGTAAATAAATTAGCAGCAGTGCATTAGAGGTTATTGTGAAAATTCAGCTTTGCATGCTTGCTGCGTAATTGCCGAATTCCTGTGGAAATTGGGAAAAAAAAAAACTGGCAGGGCAGTACTTCCTTCTGCAATTTCTTCCCCGGTCACATTGTTTCCTCGGAAATCGATCTATTACTCATGCTGCTTGTTGACATTGCCAGTTTGCTGTCACATGCGTGGTGATATAAGATGGTCCTCTGTTTATCCCAGCTGTCTCCCTGCTCCAACTTTGGATTACAGATCTCTGTGAGTCAGGATGGCTGTGTGGTGACCAAGATGTTGTTATGGTTGGTAGATGAGGTGAAAATAAGAGCATTGTAATATTATGCAGCGTCCAATTCCAAGTCCAATTCCTATATGCAGTACCAGTCATGACCTCCCGCCTAAATTGCATAGCTGGTGATAGGCAACGGATGTCAGTCAACAACCACTGCTACTACAGATACAATCCATAGCTGCAGAACCTGCTCTGGCTGACAATGTTTTTTGGGCTTATTAGAATCTGGTGTTAGTCTTATTACTTTATTTTCTCCATTCATTTTTGTATTGATTTTGACTGCTTTTAAGTTGGCTTTTAGGTGCCACTTTGGGTTGTTTCATGGATGCTATCTTTTATATGACTCTTGGCGGTTTTATTATCTCCACCGAGGATGTTATGTTTTCACCTGTGTCTGCTTATTTGTCAGCAGGATTGCTCAAAAAGTACTGTACCAATTTGCACTGAACTTGGTGGAGGGATGGCGCATGTGTCAGAGGAGAACCTATTAAATTCTGGGGCAGATCCGCATAAGTAACTATATAGTCTTGTTTATAATGTATAGACGAGGTCTGCGCTCTTTGAATGCCCTTCTAGTTTATTATAAGTTTTATTATCACATTTATGTGTAGTTAAGATGTTGTGAGATATTGTATCCACATAAGTTTTATGTTGTTAGTCTGTCACTCATTGCTATTGCTGCCTGTTTCTAATTGATATACAGAGGTTAGGAATTTGTCAGCTAGGAAGCTAGCAAGGCTACTGACAATTCAAAAGTTAGCCTGCAGACGCCATTGGCAGTCTCTGTCAGTAACATGACCCTTGCCTAGTTGGTCGTAGCAGACTGTCATGTCTCCCCTGTGTCCCTTTGGGATTGCGCAGGTGGCATACAGCGGGTTTGTAAAGGTTTTTCATAAGGATACCCCGATTGACCGGCAGATTTTCATTAAAGATATGTGATCGCTAGATCAAAAATTTATGCTTTTAGTCACCGATCACCTTAAAACTGATCACCTGTGGTTAATACTCTGCTCTCTGCAGCTGAGAAAAGCACGGTGCGCTGTGTAGTGTAGTCCCACCTCCCACCTTGCACCAAAACACCAAACAAAATAACATGTCGGCCGTGTGGAACTTTTACAAATTGTGTGAGACTGATATAACGCACGCCATCTGCGATGCATGCCAAAAATGACCAGTATTGGCCGTGGATTGAGCGATCTCACTCAAAGATGATTGGTATCGGTGGCAAAAACATTTGATGGCGGCATCCCTTGTTTTTCACTGAAAACTGCTGCCTGCAGAACATGATGCTTATCAGAAAAGCTGGCAGGAAACAACAAACAGTAAAGTTGTTGCTTTATAAGCTTTATAAAAAGAACCATTAAAACACTCTGTAGAGCTGAGGGGATAATTCTTTGTATTGGTTAGTCACTATGAGAGACTCTTTTCACATTGGAGATAGTAATTTGATTCACTGTTAATGTAAAAACATTGATTGGAGCAGCTTTAAATAAAGTTAAATTAGAAATAGACAAACTATTAGTGCTAATTATTCTACTGCAACAAATAATGAATATCCTGCTAAAACATATATATACATACACAGACCAATTACACATTTTGTTCTCTTTATTTGAATTTTAATTACATTTTTTTTTTCCTCCAGAAATCAGGTGACAGCTTTCCGCTTTGTTCGGTGAGGCACAATAGTCAACCTCATCGCATGTAAATGAGGTCTTCTAGTTGCCCACACAGCCCTCATGACATTACTTGCAATCTCATTCATTTTATCACTCCCCCTTCTATTGATATTGGTGTTCCATATTCAGCGTTTTATTGCTTATCACCATGCAGTTATTCATATCAGCCCTTGTGAGCTGATCAAGGAGCAGAGTTTTTCACTTGCAGGGAAGCGTCTCTACTTTGTTGTTTTACCTTGTGCACACGTATAAAAAGGGCCTGAGGGAAAAAGACAATGCTGTCTGCTTTAACTCATCTCACTGCCTGACACTGAGGTATCAGGCACCGGCAGGGGAGAGAGAATATTTTATCTGACATTGTCACTCTCTGTAGGAACCTCGGGAAAGCCGAGGCTGCTGTGACACACTTGGTGGTCAGCAGCACTGCACATGATTATGACAGCTCTGCTAGACTGGCTGAAGCCACAAGTCTATGTGTTACAATGAAGTAAAATCTTCATGATAGCACTGCTGGCTCTGTAGCTATCGTTGCACTTTTAATCATATTTCAAGCTGTAAAAATATAATTATGTTAGAAAAGCATTATAGTTTTTGTAGGAATCAACTTCCTTTTCATTAACTTCAAAAATCTTTGTTTTCCCCAGGTTATTATCGTTCATGTGGACTTGTTGAACAACAAGGAACTGCATCTCATGAAGAAAGATAGGTGTTTCCCTCATCTATTCACCAGATGACACAAGATGGGTTTGAAAGTCCCCCATTGATTTGTATTAAATAGTACGAGAGGGGAAACATGGGAGCATCATTGTATCGCTTGATTGCTTTCTTTGTGGCTGTCGGCACGACCCACGGCCAAACAGTTTGCAACAGACCATCCTCACTCGAATGGCACCTGAAACAACTCGCAGTCCAAGTGAATTGGACTCTCATAGGAAACATCTGTACAAGCGTTTCGGAGTGCTGGGATTCTCAGGGGGGAGACGACTCGAGCGGGCATCCTTTCAACTTCCCACAGATATGCCCACTTCAGCTGCAGCATGGAGACAAACTGCTGATGTCTGCTGATGAAACACTGAAGTCATATGGCATCAGACTCCTCAACGTTTCAAAATACGACTTTGAAAACTGCTCCACAAGTGGACTGATAAAAGATCAGTTCCTTTTCCCCCACAATATAAATGAAAGTGCGCAAGTCGAGGCCAAGTGGCTCGTTCCCGGTCATCATTACTTCATCGCTCTGCATGAGGGAGATCCGCAGCTGTGCAAGTTTGGCTTAAGGCTGAATGTGTCTGTTAAAACGCAACTTTGTCAGGGTTCTCCTCTGCTTCGACTTTGTTCAGGGAGTGGTATTTGTCAAACAGACCTCTGGGAGGGCGCATACCACTGTCGATGCCACCACCATTACTCTGGGAGGTTTTGTGAAAAGTTTGATGCCTGTTTGGATAACCCTTGTGAAAACAAAGGAGTCTGTTTGAGCAATGGATCCACAGATCCAAACCACAGAACGTATAAATGTCTGTGTCCTCCACATTTTACAGGTAAGGACAAAACCCGCTGATCCCATTTGTTGAGCTCTCCTTAACTTATTTGAATTAGAACCGGATCAAAAACTGTTACCACACTTCATAGGTTTGTTTTTACCTTTTGTTGTAGAATGAAATCATGTTGAATCAGATGTTATTTGATGTACTGAGTTTCGTCCGCATCAAAGAAGTCGATCATCTTTGTATATTTTGTCAAATCTGATTGATGCTTTTCACTCTCAGATTATTTGAAAGAATATAAAAGAAAGTTCAAGCCACCTTCTTAATTATAAATTTATTGGACACATAATGTTATTCAGCAAAAGCCCCAGCACTAGCACGTAATGCAAACACAATTAATATTAAAACGGCTTGCATTCCAAATGACTTCTTTCTTAATCTCTTTGCTGCCAGCGTACTCTCTGCAGCAGCAGTATCTACAGTAATTATTTAATTTTCATTTTTCACCAATTAGGAATCCAAATAAATATCACCAGAGTTCTGTGCGTGTATACAAACTTCAATCCAGGCATACCTTTTTACTTACTTCTCTGTGTGTTTTTGTTGGTGATAGTCAACTGCCTTTTCCATTTGTTTTAGGGGTTAACTGCTCCGAAGTCATCGGGAAAGAAAACTGTGAAAGGGTTTGTGAAAATGGGACGTGCGTTCGAGTGTTGCCTACGTCCTTCAAATGCGTCTGTGACACAGGAGTCTCTGGTAAGTAGCTCTTACTCGGGTGGTTGTTGGTGTTGTACAGATGGATCGTTTGTCACTGTGACAATGAGAACCTGTTCTTTCAACGTTATGACACGGTTTTGATCCCCGACAGACGAATCATACACGCAGTCAGTCAGTCAGATTTTCCCCTTTATGTTGTGCACCAAAGGCAGCGAGAGAGATTTTCGTCGCATCCCACTTCCAGATGCAGAACCATGTCATTTGCCTCAAAGGGGCAACTATCTTCGGAAAGGTCAAAGCTGGAAACTACAAAAGCCATACATCATGAAAAGATCAGCATTTCCTTATGGGCTTTAAACCCGATCCCACTTGGTGCCGTATTTGTCATCGTAATATATGAAGCGGCCACTTCAAATCAAATACCTCATGTTACTACCAATGACATGTGGTTGTAAAAAAAAAAAAAAAAAAGCCAGGGCTAAACAGCTGGCTAACTGAGCATGTCACAGTTGATAAAACAAAAGGTTTACAGCAATCAATTAAAGTGTTATTTATTGCATGTTGTTTCTGCTGAGCATATTAAATCGTACCTTTGATACCTGCCACCTTCTGTGAGCCTGCTAGAACAAATTTAAGAGATGGCTAAAATACAGAATTCATCTCCTTTTTTTTAATTTTTATTATTTATGTTTCATTATTCAGTGTACCCTGGTCGAAGAAGATGGAGCACATCCAAAAACATCATTTATGCCAGTGTTCAACATTGGATTTCTATTCTTTCTAATTTCTACTAAATTCTGTATGAATCAGTGTGTGATGTGCTCGTGGCTTTGGTGGCGTGCTCAGCTAATAATACCCACTTCAGTAAGATATTTTTCATCGGCAGCCAAACTGCCTTCCTTTACCCTTGTGATTTAGACGAAGTTACCGAAGGCTCATGTAGTGATCTGGTGAGCTAGTTTATGAGACACTATCGCCTCACCCATTATTTAGGTAATGAGTCTCATTTGCTCCAGTAAAATACAGTTAGGTTAATGGGTATCGCACACAAATGGGTTACGAGACCTGGATACTCCTCGGGCTGCCCTGGATATCACTGTCTGCTGTAAAAACACGCCTGCGATGAGCTTTCTAAAAAAACTCCAGGTGGCTCTTCGCACTGATTCATTGTTTGGTGTGGAGCACAATTTGTCCTGGCAGCATTCTTGAAGTGTCATAGCTTCGCCTTCCGAGTCCAGCCCATGCTTTCAGCTTATTATTTTGGAGATGTGGTTTCAAGGTTACTTCTAGTGCTGTCTGGCATCTGCTTTTACAAGAGCAGATTAAGGCCATCCAGAAGAAGGAGAAGATTTTTTTTTTTTTAATGTAGCTTGTAGGGAGATTCAAGGGTATACATTTCAGAGAACAACAACTCTGAACTTATTTAACATTGAAACAAGCAATATTGCTTTGCCTCTATTCCCCTCTTATATCTTGAATGCCAAACACGTGCTGAAATTGAATGCCTTGTGATAAAGGACATGTATTACATTCAACAGAGTTGGAGAGTTAGTGTGTGTTTTATGTTGAATTTACCTTACAGTATGTCATTGTGATCTCATACGAACTTTGAAATTATTTTTCTCTCTTTTATGTCTGACTTAATAGGCTGAGATTTTACAATTTTCTCCTTGGAATATTATTACTCCCCCTCATGCTTTGGATTTCTTCTTTCATGACCCTAAAATATACGTCAGAGAACTGTATTATTAATAAAACACAATGCTTCTCTTGATAAAATGCAAGGACTTTTAAAGCCGAGCTGACCTAACATACAGCTGAGAAAAAGAAAATGCAATTTTCTTGTCCAGTGAATAACTGAAACACTGACAGTCGGCTTTGTGAAAAAAAATGAAAAAAAAAGAGAAAAATCTCCACCCTTGTGCAGTTTGAGATGGATAATTCATATAATTCACGTCAGAAGCAAATTGGTGAGTTACATGCACCCTCTGCCTTTGCAGCTTTTATCTAATTTGCTTTAATTGCTGCTGCTCTCTCAAGTAAGCAGACTCCGCTGGGTGCTTTCGCATAGTCATGGTGTCCTCCTGTCCCATCAGCTTCTTGGGAGTTCTGTGGAGCTTGTGCTTCCTCTACCTCCCTGCTGCAGTTGCCTCATTAATCAACTGGAAGTTAGTGGCTGCTCCAGCACTGGCTGCCCTCATAGGCCAAAGTCTATGCGCACAGAATAATGAGCCAAACTCATGGGACGTTTCAAATGAGATTTTCTTTTGATTTGACTCTCCTTTGCGCTACCTCTAGGGTATTTGTTGCAAGGTATTACCGTCTTTATGGGGCCATTTCCATTTGGTATAAGGTGTTAATTGTTTTTGTAATCTTGTTGGAAGTAATATCATTTTTTTAAGCTTAATTTGGACTATATATGCACTCGTTACCCTTGTTAAACAGTTTAATTAGATACTGACATAATGTTGTTTCTTTATGTATATTAGATTGCTACAGCTCATAATCACTGCAATGATAGGGGTGTCTTTGATGGAGATGTGTGGGAGACATAAATGCCAGCACAAATACAAATGATCATTAAAAAAAAGAAAAAAAAAGAAATACCATGCATGACCTAAACCAAAATGATCACGTATAAGGAAATTCTCTCTTGAGTGCAGAAAGAGCTGCAGCCATTATCTGTGTCATGACAGCTGGAGAAATTTCCTAAAAATATATATAAGTTTATATTGGTGCAACTTTTTAGTGGAGCAGTTATGAAAAGTCAGTTTCTGGTGGAAAATGAGCTGAGGCAAAAAGCAAGCCCTGAAGTTGTACACAGTAAGATTGATGCCCACAGAGGAGGCTATGAGGAGCCTCTGGGACATGAGCACTTGTATCAGCAGGGGGATTAAAGAAAATATGCAAAGAAAGAGTCACTGGAAAGATAAATGTGTAGGCACCTTGTGAAGAACACAAAAATGAAAACCCTCACCAGGGAATAACATCAAATTTTATTCACCTTGAACCTGCAGTGAATTCACTCTAATTTTATCCTTTGCATACAATGCCACTACAGCATTATCCGCTCTCTGGTTAATCTGCCGCTTGTGAAAATGTTGTGGCGCTGCAAGTATTTAGAAAAACCTGGGCTACGGCTTAATTCAGACTTACTTTATTTTGGAAAATACTTACACTGTGAACCCGGCCACAGCACTGACTGCTTAGTTTACAGTTCAGTGAAAATCCTCCATGAAAATCATTTATACATCTTTATGATAACTGTCCTTTTATTACTGTACTCAGTGCAGAGGTTTCAAGTGTAGAAATGCCTTATGTACCCTCCCAAAAAAATTGTGTGCTTTGAAACGGCAGCATACATACATAAATAGACTCTTTGGCCTCTTGTATATATGTTGTTGTATATTAAACAGTAATTTCAGGAGAAAAAAAACAAACATTTTCCCTCAAAAATAGAAATAAGACTTTCCCCTTTTCAACTTGCAGGAACCTTGAAGTATAAATAACAACTGAAATCCTCAGCGAACAGTTTTCTTACAAGGATCATGACACAGATCAGAGGCACACGTCGCATTACTTTGTTATATTGCAAGTGTGTTACTGTACCGTCACTTAACAGACAACTGGCATCACAGATGATGGTGCTGACCCAAATGCTCTTTTTTTTTTTTTTTTTTTAGTATTGATGCTATGTGTAGACTTCACTGGATGGCTAAATCCTCATGCAGCACAGGCACCAACTTTAACCGCTAAACACAGCACCCTGAGGTGGAGGCGACTGTCCATCCGAGGGACTAAGCAGCAATAACACATGGAGGGCACACATTCATCTCCTGGTTTATAGCTTTCAGAGAAAACCATGCACTTTTAGGGCGAGTCGAAAACCTAATCATTTCTTTACTCCGCTTTTGAGGACACTCGCCGTGTTCTTTTACTCCACATTCGACGTCTCTCAGGTGAAATGAGCGAAGATTAATGATGCTATTTTATCAGGCACAAACATTGGCAACACAGGGCCGCCAGGTTGTTCTTTGTTTAATAAAACACACTATTTGCGCATCAAAGAGCTGAAGAACTTGCCGTAGAGGCAACTATAATTCGCTTAGTTAGTTAGCCTTTGCCGTATCCTGATGTAAATATTATTCCTATCAGCTGGGAAAAATCATGGTAGTTTTAATTATCTTCTAATTGGTTTGGTGTGCTGGTGTTAAATGTGATGGTATCTGTAGGCTTCAGTTATGCGAAGATAAGATTCTGACAGCAACGATGACACTTTGTGTAGTTAGTTTAATTGTGAGAATATTTGCTTAAATTGTATACATGCGTAATGACAGGCGACGGCCCAGCACCTGCCCCTCTCCTGTGTAATTATAAATACAGCGTGTCAATCACCCCTCCCTCCACTGATTATATGTCATGTCAGTCATCTCTTTTCAGGCAGAAACTTGGACGAATTACTTTGAGGCCATTTCACACATATCCAGCGTTACTTTCCGTTTTAGCCTCTTGGTGTTTTAATAGTTTTGTTGTACCGTCTCTCTTTCAGGTCCACCTTGTGTGAAGAAGAGCGCCCCCTGTCATCCAAATCCATGCAGAAACGGCGGCTTGTGCGAGGAGAGCCCCACAGGATTTGTTTGTCATTGTCCGGAAGGATTCGGGGGCCTCTTCTGTGACTCCAGAGTTGACTTCGATTGCATGTCATATTCATGTCAAGAGGAACAAATTTGTAATGCAGGGGAGCGTGTGAGGACTTAATTTCCCTTATTTGTTTTATCTCGGTGGGACATAAACAAGAAATGGCACATGAAAATTAATATAGTGTCTTAAAACAAGATCAAATGGCTTCAGTCTGAAGGCTGCAACAGCAATTAATATTTCCTCCCGAAGATGAGCTAAGGGAAAGAGGGTTTGCCTCCTCTAGCTTTTTGATTGCATGTCCCACCGCATATTTAAGTGCCAGTTTGAAATGGCTCTCATCAAAAGCTTTTTGTAATTGGATGCCTGCTGCAATTTTCACCTTTCACTGGAAATGTTATTGTGGTCATACATTTTGCAGAGGCAGTAGTGTTCCTAATGTTTCTAGAGGATACACTAGAGAAAATGCAGTAATGGTCTAATTGTCTTTTTCTGACCTTTGTTTTGTTCATTACAGTTTGCCAAGTGTGCTACACATATTCACAACCCACCTAAGAATACTAGAGTAGAGCAGGCTAAAAGGGACATTTATCAAAATAATGCCTGATATTGCTGCTGCGTGACATATATATTTATTTTCCATAAGCTTAATTTGAAATTCAAATCCTTTTAACTTTGAATTACAAGAACATTAGCGTTTATTAGCCTCTCATAATATCTATAACTCATTACAAGGCATTATTTACTTGCCTACTTAGATTTCTCTATCTAATTGCAGATATCACTAACAAATAATGAGTCAATCAAGGCACAAATTTTTATCACTTTCAGTGAATCGTTCTATTATTGATAATGTTCCTGCATTTATCCGATGGGCCTTTTGTGCAATCTAACCCTATTTTCCCAAGCTGACAGGTGACCTGTTTTGTTTTGCCTCTGTATGCAGGCCTCTGAATGTGTCTGTGCAGATGGTAATGTGGTCCCAGCATGCAGGAGGCAGCAGAACCTGTGCAGCCCATCACCATGTCTCAACAATGCCACCTGCGTGTCCAGGGGAAATGACTATGTCTGCAGGTAAAACACATAGAGGGATCTAATAGAAGCCACTCTCATAGTCCCCTCTCTAGATGATTGAGATGTCTTGTGGATGTGTGCCCCACTGTGAGTGAATAAATATGGATCTTTTATTCTTTTTCTTCTTCTTCTTGTTTCTTAATGTCAACCAGTCCCACGTAAAGTGACCAACTGATCCTACTCACAAGTATTATCTAATATATCCTAAGTCGGCAACTATTAGACGCATCACTGTGCCGCACTGTTAAACTGGATGACTTGTTATCACGAAGACGGGTTCTGTGTATCACTCTGGTTTAATCCTGCATTCACCATTCTGGAGCTGTGTATACTGACTTGTGTATTCATCCACAGCTGAAAGAATAGTCCCCGTAAATCAATTTACCCGAGTTTGAGTAGCGTTTTCTAAATGCTACAGTGCCTAGGTGTTTTAGGAAACTACAAACCTTTTTTATTAAAAAAAACAATATAATATAAGAATAAAAATCGATATACCGTGGTGAGCCATTAAAAATCCATATTGTCAGTAGAAACAACAGACACAGACAGGGTAGGGCGGTTGAAAAGAGAGACATGGACTAATGTGTCAATCAGCATTATCCTGTTAAATTAAAAAATAACACTGGGCAACTCTTATTGAAAATGTGTTGTAAAGATTTTTAAACATCTACTTTTTCGACTGCCACTCTGTCTTATGTCTGATGTCTTTTAAATCCAGTTATTACACTGTAGCAGATCACAAGACTGATTAGTTTAAAGTATTTGCTTCAGCTCACTGTGCTTTTTAAAAAAAATAATAATGTAAATACAGTATCTGAATGTTGCAGAATGTGTCCTGCGACCTGGGGGACAATTTAGTTTTTCTCAATTTGACAGCTCTTACATTGAAAATCAAAAAGACAGTATATGAAAATTATCAGGGAAGTTAATGAAGCGAAGAGTATATTCGACAGTGCGATCATTGAAATAACAAGTGCGTATTTTGCAGTTGTAAGAAAGTATAATCTGTGAGAAAAAGACTGGAGGTCTAATTGGCACACACTATCGCTCAGGTCCGTATCACAAACAAGTCATGTAGAAAACAATATTATAACCCCCATACATCTTGCAAAAAAAAAAAAATAAATAAATAAAATATGGCTTGTTAGTGCTCAAGGCTCAGGGTGAATTGATTTTGATGACACTGACCTCCTCCCAACAGATGTCTGAGAGGGTTTTCTGGGAAGAACTGTGAAGAAATAATTGACTACTGCAGGCTGCTCAATATCAACTGCCTAAATGAGGGATTGTGCTTGAGTGTAATTGGCGGATATCAGGTAAGTAATTCAATGTTTCAGTCTTAATGAAATACTCTCAAGCCCCCACAAAATATGACTCACCCTGCACCTTAATGGGGGTTACAGTACGAACAGAGGGTGAACACATTTGTGCAGAGCGCTGATAGAGCTCTGACTTCAAGATAAAAATGTCATAATGAGAGCCGTCCATTCTTTATTAGTGCATATGATTGTATGCAGTGTGAGGCTTAGCCAATTTGTGCGTATGGCTCTGCTATATGATAAATACCGGCACGCTTTTTCACAGCTTTCTCAACACGTAATTTTTTAGGGATGTTTTTTACGAAGACGAAATTATCTCTTTTAATCACGATGATTTTACTCACAAATGCTTCAGACTGGCAGCTACTGACGGAACGTTCCCGTTTGTCTTTGAATACATAAAAATTTAAACATTAGACTGTAACTAGACAGATATGGTCTATTGAACACATCGGGTTTTTATCATAAATATACAGCATGTCACAGCATGAAAGGGCTCTCCATCTTTGGTCTCCAAAGTTCTATACTTGAAGAAAACCCATCATTAATTGAAATAAAACAAAAAAAAACAAAGAGAATAACAGAAACGTCGGTAGAATATGTCTACGGACAGCGGTAATCCAATTCTAACCCATTAATCATTGTGAGTATGTGGATGCTTTGCTCAGACAGGCAGGTTCTGGTCTAATTTGCCTCTCTATTGCTCACTCTCCTCAAATGTCTGTATTTTTTACAACACCTGAGACTGCTCCGTAATGCCCCATAGCTCCTAATTATTCTCCATCAGTCTTGTTCCATTAGACCACTGAGAGTGTTCTTAATCTAAAATCCACTCTTAGATGCTCCGTGTTGATGCGCCTCCAGCCGGGGTCAGACATAATCAGAAAGCGTTGCTCACTTCAAATGGGCCTTTTTTTTCTTTTTATGATTTTATTTATATTTTTATGTGATTTTCCTTTGAGCAAGAAAAAACATTGGGTAGTTTGTTAAGAGCGGGCTGCTCATTTTATTCCCTCCGTCGTGAAGATGCTCCGAAACAGACAGGATAGAACCAGAGGTTGCATTAAGTTGATTTTATTGGTAGATATACAGAGCAGTCATTTAGGACAGTTTTTCTCTTTGACATTGGATTTTAAAGTGGAAAAAATGTCTGAGGTTAATTAATTAGTGCTGATTTTCTGGTTGAAATGGGTCAGTTCACTCGCGTTAGAAAAAACGATTTTCTCACCTACAACACCCGTAATGGCACAGTATCTAACCAGGCTGAAAGGTTTGGATTCATGTTGTCTCGCAATATCCATCTCTGAGATTTTTAAATACAGTTTCATTTGTGGTGATCTCAGCATTTAGAAATAGTTATTTAAAAATGTCCTTGGCCATTCAGGATAGTACACCGGCCATTTCCATTTAAACTACTTTTTACCGAAGGAATAACACCCAACAATTATCTAGATTATCCAGAACAACAGGGGCACCGTCTGTGGAAATTAAACGTAATTTTTAAAATGCTGTGACCACCACAATCTCCATTTATCTCCATCTTTTTGAGGTAATGGCAGATATCTTAGAAGAGAATATCTCACAACCTGAACAAATCAAATTAAACCTCTCTGTGTGGGTGGATATCACTTGAGGTAGATGAGAGAGTAGAGCTTTTTGTAGTTTGGGTGAACTGACCCCTTTTTATTTGAGGGTGTTTACAGTCACATCAGATGAACTGTGTACAAAGTGTTGCCATTTTTATTCATGGCAACAAGGGGGAAAAAAGGGATGAGATTCCTACAGTGTTCACCCAGTATAGAGGAAATATTACCAAACACCCTTAAAAGTGAAAGTCAACAATTGAACCCTCATAGTCATTGTTTAATTAGAAATCCAATGTCCTGGAGTAGAGCAAAAACAATTAAAAAACACATAGACACACACTCTAATACATAGTCCTCTGTGTGAAAATATTTTGTTGGTATCGGCTGATAATTAATATATGCTGTACACCTGATCACTTGAATGTTGTTCTGTTTTCCTGCAGTGTGTTTGTACCCCAGGATGGATCGGAGAGTTTTGTCAATATGTGGGCAATGCCTGTTTGATAAAACCAAACAGCTGCTTGAACGGAGCCACGTGCATTACAACAAGTCAGCCGTCATCTCCCCCACAGTACACCTGCAAATGCCTCCCCGGCTTCACAGGTGAGAGATAACTTCACTTTATTGTGTGTTTTTGCCTCTCTTTCCATCTGTCTGTCCATCTGTGTGTTTGGCAGGATCTCTCAAAATATGGATTGATTTATACCAACCCTTGTGGGAAGGTTGGTTGTGGGGCAAGGGATGACTGATTAATGTTCGGGGATAATCTGACATGGTGCTGGCATAGCTTGACAGTTACATGCTATTGGCAGAGGATTGTTTTCTGTTCTGACATTTACAGACTTTGCGGTTATGTAAACATCATGAGAAGGCAATGTGTGCTTAATGACATGCAAACATGTGAAGGAGACATGCAACACAGGTAGTGAAAGCAGTCACTTTCTGAATATTTTAACTCCTTTAAGACGGTGCACTGTCTGCATACAAGACATTTGACACAGAGAGCTCTCATGCTGAGAGCTACTCATAAATTATAAATGTTTCTGTTTTGCCTTTTGTTGGTGTTTTAAGGCAGATGGCATGAAATGGCTTAAAATCAAGAGACAAGTCATGACAAACTCATGTATTCCATCAAACGTGCATAATTCATATCATGCTAGAACAAATACACTCATTCTATGCTCACAGAAAATACTGTTTTCTGATTGGCTGGTAAATTTAAGTCATTTAAAAAGCTAGGCAGAAGAAATGCCTTCTTTGCTGCCATTTTGTCATTATCGAAAGGCCTCATTCTCATATCTTACATAAAAGTGAAAATTTAATCTGAGGCATTATCAGTTTGTAGTCAGTTTAATCCACCATTAACCATGGATTACACTGGCTGACATGATTAAACTGACTACATACAAACATTAAGGCTGCATTAAACCCTTTTTTGATCAAAACCAGTTCACAGAACCTTCCGTTTGTAAATTTCTTTTTTTTTACACATCTAAGAGAGACAGAGCAACATGAGCAAACAGGGGAATGTAAAATCAGTATTTACTGGTGTTTCAGCCCTAGTTGTTCTACTAGTATCTAATTTACTTCAAGTCGCTGCCATTCCTTTCTGGTCAGGTAGGCTAGGTAGCTTATCGTTCACTTTGGTTAGCTTCTGCACTGGGAGCATCTGCTTTTTTGTTTTTTTATTTGAGCTGACACCATTTTGTTTTTGACAGTCTACCTAACTGTGTTTTGCAGTGTAATAGTGAGTTGTTGATTTTCAGTGGGATTGCTATTATATAATCAGGGTAGTTTACATGGAAATGCTAGATTTCTATGTAACCTGGAGCCATATTTGATGTTCAGATGAAAAATTTAAGGAGCTTTAGAAAATGTTCACATTTTCTGCTCCTGTTCAATTTAAAGAAAAATTAACAAGATAAAAGCATTATCATCCACTCTGCAGTGTCCCACGACAACAATTTAATTTTGTTTCCTTTGTAAGGGACCATGTACAATATTAAATGTAGATGTTACCATTTGATGTATTGTCTTAAATTAGCTTGAGTTATCTTAAAGCTAAGTTTCATCTTTTCATTTGCATCTGCAAAAACGCTCGTGGTAGTGTTTGCTAATATCCCCGTAGCTGCGGCCTGTTCTCTAGCAACACCATAGTTTCTTTGTCTAGTAACTCGTCTTGTTTTAGAGCGGTTTGTTTTGGGAGAGTTCGTCACATTAGGGTTCATTCAATGACCTCTAATACTGTACATAGTTCAGCAGGGCAACATAGCAAGAGGGGAGGCCAGCCTTTAATCATCAGGTTTAGGTTCAAGCTGCCATGTCTGCAAGCAACCGCTTTGATTAATGTCTCAAAAGACTGAATCACAGCTTCTGTTCCAGTGTGACCTCTGACTTCTGACCACCTCTGAGAAGGTGGACAAGGAAAAACAGAAACGCCCTCCAGGGATCAGTACTTGTGTTATTAATAGTAGTTCTTGTTTATTTACTGCATATGCAACCGCAAGAAAGAGTGAGTCTGATGTAGAGGCGAAAGATTCGTCTTTGTTTGTCTAAATCCAACGAGACAAACACAGAGACAACCATCCACAATGACTCTTCCAGGCCAGATCTTTGGTTGGTTGTGATGTTTAAATCACGAGCCAACTCACAGATTTTAAACAAAGGCCAGTTCGCTTGATGAAGTAATTTTTTTTTTTTTTTTTTTTTAAACCTTGAAGCTTATTTACCAGTAGCTTTGCCTGCTTGACATTTCTAAGGCCTGCTGCCTATTGTATTTAATCCAAATACTCTGGCAAACCGCTCCCTAATTAGCTGCCAGCTCAGAACATGGCCAAAACTTGTTAAGCTATCAATGACAAATGTTCTTAAAAAAAAAAAAAAAAAAAAGGGAACAAGTGAATAAGAGATACAAAAACAAAAGAGGTTGTTACACAATATGAGATTTAAGGGGGGAAAAAAAGTGACCTTCTTCATTTACCATGCTTTAAAAGACGGAACAAATTAATAGGAACAGACAAGAAACAGTCATTGATTCAAGACCTGCCAGGGCAAAGTGCAGAAATAAGAAAAAACATAGTTGACAATTATATTCGAGTAATGACAGGTTCATCTTTTTGAGTTGTGTGTTGTAAAATTACAGTACATACAGTCCAGGCTATATATATAAATATTTGGACAGTTACTCATTATCTGTTCTTCACGCTCTGTAAGTAAACACATCTATTTTGAAATAAAATGGTGGATACCACATTAATATGGAAAGTCTCTGCTTTAATCTGAAAAGGTTTACATCAATATCAGGCTAAAAGTAATTATATGTAATATTTTGTGTAAAATGCTTTGCTGACTGAAATCTTCGACCCATAGACATTAGAAGATACTTTGAATCTTCCCCTGTTTTCTCTGCAGCCACCTTCAGCTCTTGCTCATTGTGGGGTCTCTCTGCCATTAGTCTGGTCTTCAGTTAGTGAAATGCAGCCCAACTGGACTGAGATCAGCTGACTGACTCGGCCAGTCGAGGGTATTCCACCCCTTCTCCCTTGGCTGTATGTTTAGGAATGCCATCCCGCTGAATGATGAAGTGTCGTCCAATGAGTTTTGATGCATTTGGCTGAGTCTGAGCGCCGAATGCTTCTGTGTACCTCTGCATTCATCCTGCTGCTTCCATCAGCAGTGAAATCATCAATAAATGCCAATGTGCCAGTTCCATTGGCAGCCATACAGCCCAAGCCATAACAGAACCAGCACCGTGTTTGAAAGATGAGGCGGTGGCTTTGGTTCATGGGCTGTTCCGATTTTTCTCCACACTTTCATCATTTTGAATGAGGTTGTTTTTTTTTTTTTTTTGTTTGTTTTTTTTTGTTCCATCAGTCCATAGAACTTTGTTCCACAGCTCCACCGGTTTCTTTTCATATGTTTTTGTGAATTGCAGCCTGTCCTCTCTGTGTTTGAGGCTTACCGGGGGTTTGCATATTGTTGTCTTCATTGTTGACATGGAAACATGTACACCCACGTGCTGGAGAGCATTTTTGACTTGTTGTGAAGTCATAAAGGTGTTTTTCTTCACCATGAAAATGATTACCCGCTTGTCCAAAAGACTATTGCTCTGTGGTCGACCAGCTCGTTTTCCTTTGCAAACCTGCTTTTTTTTTTTTTTTTTAAAGAACATACCCATCTTTTGGCTTTGGCAAAAAAACTATCTTTGAAACATCTCTCATAGACTGTTTCTTTTTTGAACCTCCATTATTATTTTCCTGACTTGCATGGTCACCTCTTTCCGCCTCCTATTGGCAGGCAACTCCACCTCAATCTAAAGGGCAAGTCTCAACTCTCAGTCAACTCGCAGTCAACTCCGTGAGCTCTTTTGTGCATGAACTGACTTTAAAACGACACACAGCTGCCCCAGAAACATTTAGTAGCCAAGTGTCCAATTATTTTGAACCCTTACAGTTTGGGCACTTCTCTGTTAAAAGGGCCATATCTTCCACACAGCTCCTTCCATAGTCACGTAAAACTTACTCAAATTAAAGCTGAGACTTGGCACTTTAATATAGTATCCATTATTTTATTTCAAATTGAATGTGCTGGAGCTCAGAGCCTGGAGAGCAAGAAATACTTTCAATCTGGACTGTACCTTCAAATACGCTAAATGCTACTGTGATTTTCTATCTAGCAGAGATAGAAAATCACTTGTTTCTGCTTCAAATGTTTGACACATTGCTTATCTCAACTTAATTCCTTCTGTACAATATGTTCAACACCTCTATTTAAATTTCGCTACATTCTCTATATTAAACATTATTTAACAAAAAAAATGGACAGTTTGGAACAACGCCGATTGTGATGCTCGCTGAACATTGTTTATGCCGTATAAGGGTTAGGATGGTATAGCACAGCATTGTTCTCCTCTTGTTTTATCGCTTAAACAACCAGTGAATATGTTTTGTTTTTTTTTCCTTCCCCAGTGCTCTCAGGTTTTGGCCTATAGCATATTTTCACCATCTAGCCTTAAGTCCTGACACACTCACCTGTCAGTCAGATAAGCCCTTACATAGCACTACATGAACAAGATTTTTTCCCTCTGTTCAAAGCTCAAATCTGTTGCCACTTCAGTAATGGAAAATTGTCTCTTACACCATGGCGGGTCTTAGTGACTGATAGAATTCATCATTTTCTGGCATCTTGGGATTTTCGCTTTGGAATTTCGAGCCATGCAGCATAGAAAGGCCAATTTAATTTCGAGCTTTGCCCAGAAACCCCACAGTACTCTATCACAGATCATAACTCAGGATACATTACCCAAGCCTCTGCATTCGGGTTTCATTTTGGAAGGCTTTATTTTTCACAGACCAACAAACTCTTGGCATATATTTTGCTGGCTTCATTCACACTTATCCTCATTCTCTTTTAATTGTGTACATGATAATAAAATGAAATGCAGTGTAATGCTTTATGCAGTAAAAAGTTCAAATCTACCGAGGGTCCAGGTTTGTACGTAAAGGACAAATTGTGAAACCATCTGTAATTTTTCACTTGAAATAAACAGGGTCTTTGTATTTAAACATTTAATCTAGCAAATAGGAAACCTCTGGCCTTAAGGGACCTGTAGATAAATAATGATTGTGCTCAAGAGCTGGAAGAGTTTTGCCAACATAAGCCAACAAAAGATTCTTCAATTCACATTGACCTTCAATATCATTTTTTACTTTTGAACATTTTAGACTTTATCAGATGTTGCTAAATAAACATAAATAAAATAATAAACCCTAAATAAATAAACCCTATTTCATATCAGTAACATTTCATTAAAAGAGGCTACAACACTACATAATTGATTTCATGCACAGCCATAAGTGAGTGTAGGTGTTTCTCAGACTTTAGCAGGACAAATTTGTATAGTTTGCTACTGCACGGCGTGGCATATTTTGTATATAATGACCTGTAGCAGATACTGTGCAGATCACATCAATCATAGTGTTTGTGCTGTAGCATGAGGTTGCCGCTGTCAAGAAGGGACTTTCACTACATGTCATTGCTCCTCTGTTATTGATGATAGGACATTTGAAATTAATAACCTGCGCTGGAAGACACCCACCCCCAACCACAGTGGTAGAGTTAGCAGCTGCTGAGGCGGCTGAGCACCAAGCCAATCTCCTATCAAGCAACCCACATCCCCCACCTCATTTGCTCCCTTCAGCCAAGACAAAGCTCATTATTAAGTGTCCATTTTCTTAACAAGAAAGTGGGTCCACCAGTCCAGTCCACCCATCTCTGTTGGCTTTCCCAGGGGATCGCCGCCTGTATCCTACAGCATTTTTGTAAAGGAATGTTTGTGGCCTAATTATTGTTTCAGGAAAAAAGGCGATCCGACAGTTGTAGGCAATGAACATTTTGGGAAGTATGTTTATTTGTTTTCTTGATGAAAGAACGTAAATACTGTTATACCCATACACTAATATGTAAATATGTAGCAAATGCCAGCAGCCAGTCATTTTAGCTTAGCATAAAGACAGGTAGCAGGGGGAAACGGCTAACCTGGCCGAAGAGACAGTCCGGCACATAACCCTTGTAAAAAAACACTACTTTCTTTTGCATTTCTACACTGAGGGTTTTCTGCAGATGAAACAAACGAGATATGTGTTAATTACTGTACTTTACAATTGTTGGTGGGCAAATTTATTTTTGCCTTTTGGCCAAAAATCCATATGCTAAGAATAAACTTATCTGTTGAGAGGGTGGCATGATTACGTTTGACTCTTGGAAAGTAAATAAGTGTATTTCCCAACAACAATTCAATGCACAGGTAATGATATACGACTCATCCTCTGTGTGAGGATAGGGATTCACTTCAGATGCAGCTAATTGCAGTATTTTTTTTTTTTTTTTTGCTTCTGTTCACAGGAACAAAATGTGAGACTGAGATCAACGAGTGCGACTCCAGCCCCTGTCAGCACAACGGCACATGCTCTGATTTGCTAGGACGCTACAAATGCCAATGTCCTACAGGTATTTTGGGCTTTGTCCATAACTAGAGCTTTGTAATAATGTGTAAGTGATATCACAGTGTTGTTGCTGTGGTTAGCAGGCAGCACTGTAGACCTTTTAAACTTCTATGCAGTGAATGTGGTGAAAGATCGTCAGCCAGGGCCCCTCCGGCTGTTTCACTGTACGCTGAAAACTAAAGGTGATTGGCCTTTGCCAGCAGGCTTCTCTAGACTGTGACACATCGTGCCTATGGACATCAAGTGAATTCATTACATGAATCATAGTTTTTTCTATTTTTTTCCCATTTAATGAATAAAGGGTCAAATTATGTTTTTCCTACTTCCTGACATGTAAGTAAATTCCTTTTATTATGAAGCAAAGTCATGAATAAGCAGTTACAAAAGAGCTTACCTCTCAGCAAACTACTGATCAAAACATCCCACGTTGTGCAGCACAGAGGCAACAAGGCTTAGTCACATTATTCACAGTATCAGTTTACAGTCTTGGCCTGTGATTGACAGCTCAGAGTAATCACCAAGCTCATTGCCAGAGCTCAATAATGCAACCAAATTGTGCAAATATTATATTATGAAACTCCCATTAATATAATTTTCCTGTAATTGCTTATTGTGCCTCGCCGGCTGAGTCTAAATTTACATTCACTGAACGTACACTGATGGACCACATGCAGGAGGTCTCTGTTGTTGGCACAGCACAGTCAGTGTGCCTGGCAATTGCTCTTACCCACTTTACCGGAACATTATACCGCAGATACAGACCAAAGAAACTGTGGGCAGAGCATCTGGGAGGCCATGGGATGTTTTTCTTACAAGAATTTGCAACTGTTATTTTTAGCTGTTGTTCTCAGCAAATAATTTGTCTCTTTGGGGAAATGGAACATGGATGGTCATGAAACATTATGTTTGTTCACTCTTGTCCAATTAAACATTAAAGGACGATACCAGTGTTAATGACACATGGGTCACAGAGTCCCTTTGCCTCATCAGCTGCTTAAAGCAAGGCACGTTAGAGTCACTATTTAAGGTGATATTCAACGGTGGCATTGTGTTTTCATCAACTGATGAATTGGGTCAGCCCTTGAAGTGTCTGAGGTGCAACTTTATAGTTATATAGGACTGTGAATGATCCATCCATCCATCCATCCATCGGGTTAGACATGGGGCACTCCCTGGACAGGTTGCCAGTCTGTCTCGTGGCTCACACACTGACAGAAAAACAAAGTCGTACCTACAGGGAATTTAGAGTTTCCAGTTCACTTAACTGGCATGTCTTTGAACTCAGGGAGGAAACTGGAGGATATCCTCGCAGACACAAGGAGAACTTGCAGACTCACAAAGACCATTAGGTTCAAACCCAGGTCCTTTCGGAATAACAACTGATAATGCAATAATAAGAAACTTAATCCTGCTTTAGTTACAAATAGGAATTTACTGAGTAGGGAAAACATCTCACAAAGATGGCTTTATATCAGCTGTGTTGGTGATTCTAATGTTGATCCTACAAAAAATAACAAAAAAACAAAAAACAAAATGGAAATGACAGTGTTCAGCCTGTCCAAGCAAAAACATTTGAAGATGACCATTTATACAACAAAAGTCAGCTTTTTTTTTCTTTTCTTTTTTTTCCTTTAACACATTCCCTGATAAACCAGATCTGATGTAACTGTCCCTTGTGCTTTTTTTTGGGTGAGCATCGCTGTGGAAATCTGGCTGTGCTGTTTGAAGACTGAGGGGGTGGGCTGATGGCTATGTCACTGGGGTTATCGAGGGGGAACCTCCCATCACAGATGTCAAGTTGAATTAGACCCACGACACCCCAGAAGGCTCAACAGTTACCGTGTGCCGCCCCCGTTACACCTGCTCCGAGCATGGATCAGGACTGTACTCATCCGCACTGGCCTGTCTGAGCATTTAGGAACATACATGACTGGATTTATGCTCTCACTCAACAGTGAGCGTAAAATTGCACATTGTGGACCTATGATAAAAAGCTCTTAAAGGTGTAAGACGATTATACAGAGAGGAGTGTGTTGTATAAAAACTGACTCGACACTGTTATTTGCTGTATCTCCCATCTTTAACACTAGATAGAGACCCATCCTCTGCACACAAGCTGGTGCCTTTTCTTTTTAGCCAGGGCCATTGCTTGCTCTTTTCAGTTTCCTCTGAAGCTGCCTTTGCAGCCTGCCGTAATCCCCGATCATGAATCCCTAACTCCCTAAGTAAACTGGTACTAGATGTGGCCACAGATCCATGGTAACGAAATTCCACAGGGCGTATGCTGGCTTTCCAGCCTTGCTACTAAATCTCATCTGTTATCTCAGTAAACGTAAGCCTCTTCCGCTCATATGCCTCATCTGCTGCATCTTCTCATGGTGAAGTGGTTTCTACAACGTCGGGAAATAGTCCGTTGAGTTCTGGACCACGTGTCTTAAGACCAAAGTCTTAAGACCAAAGTCTTAAGACATGGGTGGAATTATAAGTCTTTGGTCTATTCCATTTTCTAAGCCCTGCCTGCCACTGAATATATTATATTGTCCCATCTCAATAACACATGTCCTCAGCAACAGTACATGTATAAAGCCAAATGAATGCAGTCTTGACTTTCCTAAAGCTTGCAGAATTAATTTCTCTTATCTTATGGTTAATTCAACTATAGGTGATGCCAAATGTATCATATCTGGGAGAAAAACATTAGACATTATGTCCAATTCCTATTAATCAGGGTTTTCCTTTTAGAGACATGACAAAATGTCGACCACAAAGTCTGATAATTGTTACAGAAACACAAGTATTAAAACCAGAGAAGCAAGAAGAGGAGGGATTAGATGGGAAAAATAGGAAGCACAATACTAAAGTTTGCCTATTCAAACTAGAGATAAAGTTAAATTGAGGCTCAAGTTAAATAGAAATTCAGGGAGGCACTGTGGCACATTGACTACGCTTCAAAATGGGGCCAGTCCTCCAGACGACCCACAATTGGCCCAATTTTGGCCTTGTTTATTAAATATATAGAGCTGCTGGCCTGGTACAGAGACATAAATTAGAGATGGGATTGCGGCACTGATTACAGATCTACTTTCTGCTGGCTCAGTGTTGCATCAGTTGCATTAACTATGAAATCTTTTCCTGCAGGTTTTCTGGGAACGAATTGTGAAGTCGACATAGATGCTTGTGCGCTGCCCAACAACACGTGTCCACCAAAGACTCAGTGTTTGGATCTCCCAGACGGGCTCGAATACACCTGCCGTGTCGCCTGCCCTCGAAACTTTCAAGTGGGTAAAAACATCTTAATGGACTATTTGTCCTCATCTGCTATTCTGTATCCACATGTTAACTATTCCTCTTAAGGCTCATACATGTTTAAAGAGCTCACAATCCTCTGTTTGTTTCTCTTCAAGCTCTTTCTATGTATTCTCTACAACAGTGCAGCAGCATTACTACAACAGCAGGGAACCATAGCAAGCAAATGAATCAGGTTTTATGTAATTCTCTAGCCAATTTTTTTAAAGGAGTTTACATACTGATTGTTTTTGTTGTGTAAGAGCAGAGGACTGACATAGAACTCACCGGATTGTACATTATGCATGTATTTTGAAGTTAATCAACCCATAATTAAATACAAATGCGGGAAGCGCTGTCTATCATGGGTTAAAACACTCTTGTTCATATGTTGCATTAGAGACTCATATAGTAACCTCTTAAGAGATCTGCAAAGTGTCACAACAAACCGAACTTGAACATTGAGAACTTAAGTGAGAAGGTATCCGACATTAATTCAGTATGTTGTTCATAAAACGTGGGTTAATCCTTTGTTGTTACTCAGGGATATACATGAGCATAAGTCCCACAGGAAGATTGACAGCAAATGTGATAATCCATAAACACAGCAGTCAGCTGGTGCAGAAGCTGTACAGTGTGCTGGTTTACCTGGGAAGAAAGTTGTGTTCAGTTCTTGACTAACGAGGGAATTCACCGCTCGTGCCCTTGTGACTCTTGAAATTGTGCTGCGTGAAACGTGTGTGAAGAAGCAATACACAAATGTAATCAAGTAACAGACTCTGACCTTTACCTGTCTCTAATAAAAAAAACAGCTGAAGTATGCAGTATATTCTCAGTATGCTGCATATTTAAATAATTGAAGCACATTTTTATGTTGTTATTTTTTCTTATTTTTTTTTATTATTTTGAATGTGGTTGCACATCCTCCAGGTTTTTAAACAGTCATGGATGAGGAAGACAAAGCTGGAATTGTGTCATTGTTTATCAGGGTTTTTTTTGTTTTGTTTTTTTGGGGGGTTTTTTGCCTTTTGGCATGCATGAAGGGGACAGCGGACTGAAAAGCCTCTGCCACCTGACGCGGATGAATGCTGCTTAAGATTCGCAATGTCTGTATTTTTGAATGCGCAGGATTCTTTGTGTGTGGATGAATCGCCGCTCCGCGTTTAAAAATAACAAAAACAACCTAACCTGTGCAAAGAAGCTTCTTCACATGACAGATGGAGATGATCACTCACTGTGGAGCAAGGCCCGTGTTGGCCCCCTTACAGAAATGCCATGATGTCTGCATTATACACCTTCCCACAAGCCAGTGCTTCCTCTGCCCCTTTGTTTATCCTCTATATATATATATATATATATATTTATATATATATATATATGTATGTATACACATGTAACGACACATGTACCGACACATGTACCGACTACCAGGCTTATCTTTTTGTTACAGAGAACTCTTGGGACGTTTAGCCCTGACAATGACCATTGATCTTGTCTTGTAAGACATGATGTTGATGCTACATGGAATACTGAGTGAATCTAGTATAAAGCATGAATCGGTATTCATGAGTGTGTCATGTGGCTGTAATGAAGCTCATTTTCAGGCGTTCAGGAACAAGAGATGGTTCGAAGTTACATTGTAAAATAATGCTTCTATTTTAGACCAGAATGTGCTCAGTCCAATATAAGATGTTACCGTACAAGATGAAGTAATTTCTCTTTTTGCACATGAAGCAGCAGTTTCTCTTATGATGTGTATCTCACTGATCTATCCTCTATCAACAGCCCTGTGCCAACGGAGGACGCTGTGTGTTGAATAATGCCAGCAGCTACACCTGTGTCTGTGCGCCTGGTTGGTCCGGTCACAACTGCCGTATAAATGTCAACGATTGTGTTCAACATCGGTGTCAAAATGGAGCTACCTGTGTGGATGGGATTGATGGTTACAGGTGAGCGTTGAAATCTCGACTGTCTTCCGGCCATTCAGGCACCAGAATGTCAATGATTGCAAAAGCTGTGACATTTACTGTTCTCCTCCTTCAGGGTACGAGGAATTCCTTTTAATCTATACAGTATTAAGAAATTCTCTTTAATCTGTTGCTAGCTGCCATTGTCCCAGAGGATACACAGGCGTACGCTGTGAAGAGGACATTGATTACTGTGTTGGTCATCACTGCTCTGAACACGGTGTTTGCCTGGACCAGCAGTATAACTTCACCTGCCGCTGCATGCTCGGATTTGAAGGGTCGCTCTGTGAACTGGAAACAAATGAGTGTAACAGCTTCCCCTGTGCAAGCGGTGCCACCTGTGTGGACCTAATCAGTGATTATCGGTGCCACTGTCCCCCAGGGTTTGAAGGTATGAGACCATCTGATGCAAATGAGAGTCTATTTACAGCCTTTACTGTGGCTGGCCACAGGAATATCAGCTTTCAGAGCAGGTTTTTAGTGTTTAAATCTTGAGATGTTAGAAACAGAAAATGTGAAAAGTTCACACGGTAAAGCTTTTCACATTGAAATTTGATATGTATGAGCGATTAGGGAAAATATGTAGGCTGAGTAACATGGAAGTATATATAAAATTTGAATAACTATACTGCAGATTACATAGAAATGGATGAAATTCAAACATATAGCTTGCGTATCGTATTTTCATTTCATTGCAATAATGGATGCAGCAATATATTTCCCTGAAGAGTTATTTAATTTACTAATTTATGAGAGAATGTATAACGTCTGTGCCATGTTTAACAGATGTTTTAAACTCAGTTAAGGTTACCTGTTGCACATCAATGTAGTTGACGTCATGATTATTTTTAAACCTGCTGGTTCAACACTTAAAAAACACCAATTCACATCAGAAATGACACCAAAATCAGCTGGAAATGAATCGCCAAAATTGGTTACTTATGAGATTTTGTATATTAAAACTATAGTTTGTCTGTTTCTTACGCATTTAGCACAGTGGGATTGTTAGCAATACCCACTACATAGTAAATCCTAGCCATGAGTGATGTGAACAGTGGTGCAGTAAAGTGTAAGTAGGTAAATTAATGAATACTGGCTGGCAATAGGAGCTGGCTCAGTATCATACCAGTCACAGAGTGTGCAGTAGACAGTGTCCTGTACAGTATATTTGGGCTGGAGGTAGAGTCAGCAGCTACCTTAATTATCTCAGGATCTTACATTGTGTGATTAACAGAGTGCTTGCCAGTGTGTGGGGTCATGATGGCAAAAGTACAATTACCTTTGGTGCAGACAGTATTGCAGATTTTAACAGCAGTGCCTGCAGAAGTCAGGCTGTTAGTTCTCTCTGAACTCTCTGGATCAGAAAACTAAGAGGTCTGAAATATCGCCAGAGTCCAGGCCTAGTGGAGCTTTAAATTTATCAGTAAAATAGTAAATCAATTCCATATCTAATTCTTGCCCAGAGGACACTGAAATTGAGGTTACACCGTTCATGCATACATACAAACTACAACGTGCTGAACACGTAATCATTCAATCACATTTTGAGGCAGTAGAATCAGAGGTAATCAGCTGCCTCATGAAATGAAACCCTGTCTTTAATAAACCAGGTGCCGCTCATTGTTAAAAAAAATAATCAAAACCTCCAATAATCATTAAATGTCCTCAGTGGCAGCTAGATTTATTAGCAGAAACATTTTAAAGTGCATTCTCGGTGGCATTAAGTCGAGTTTATTTGTTTCTCTTTTTATCGTGTAGGAAGGACCTGCTCTGAGAATGTAAATGACTGCTGGCCGCAGCCTTGTCTAAATGGAGGCTCGTGTATGGATCTGATAAATGACTACATTTGTCATTGTCCTGTTGGTAAGTACCAACTACTTGTGTATTATTGAGCATGTTTACAAAAATATCATGCTATTCATTTTCTGTGTACTGTACCTTGGGAATACATGAAGAGTTTATTTTCATACATTAACATACAAACCTGTTTGTTGACTGTGATCATTTATCACTTTTAGTTTAAGATGCACTTCCAAATACGGCAAAGACAGGAATTATCAGACACTAGACGTTTTAAAAGTTTGAATGCAGGCTAACTGGGGAAAATAAGCAGCTCTAAACAAAGTAAGCAGAAGTAATAAATCTATATAAATGGCAGAGGTTAGAAAAATAAAATACTATTAGTTTTTCACATTTATTATGAAGAATCAAAGTTAAAGGCCCCATATTTTACATATTTTAATTGTTGATATTTATAAGAAGATATATTTGTGGGTTTAAATACCGAAAAACATATCAGTGCAGTTTTACATCTCCTCTAGGGCTTTTCCCTGGAGCTCTGGTAACAAGAGGTTGGTGAGCCAATCAGAAGAAAGGCTCTGAACCTCTCTTCTGATTGGCTGACTGTTTTCTGAGCGATCATTGACAAATATAGCAGATTTCAGGTAAAAACGTGGAGAAATAAAATCCTGCAAGGTTGGATGCTGGATCCAGTTGGGCTGTGCTGGGGGTGTAGCTGAGGGTGGTGACTGTTGTGTTGTGACATCACAAAGTTCCAGATGCCCTGATGGCATGTTTTTAAGACACAGTTTCTGAATACCGGCTGCTTGCATTTCTCTGTGAGACTTTCACATTATTAATGTAGCACCTAGACCTTCTTTATAATCAAAAAAGACATTATCATCTCACTTTCTACAATATGGGACCTTTAAAATCAACCTCAGCTAAGAAAACAACACTGTTTTCTGTCTTGCTCAGTGCTGATGCATGTAAACATGACTTCCCTAATTAAACTTAGATTCAGTTTTCAGCATTGTCCTACAATCAAGTGACAACCTGTTTTACCAATTTTATATGTTCAACATTTTATCAAACATGTTCCGGAAAGGATCCATAATCAGTTCATAATAGGAGGAGGTGTTGCATTCTTCAGTATGCGGCTGATTTTACTATGCCCTCTGGTAATAACATACTTAATCACCACTTGATTGCACAAGTCAGAATGCTGCAGCCGGCCCACTTGGCATTACAAGTCCAATGTCACATTCAATAGTAAACAGCCACAATCCCCAGAACAGGATTTACAGACAAATATTTGAAAAATAAAATCCACAAAACCCAGGTGTTGACAGAACACAAAATACACTCTGCCACTGGGCAACGAGTCAGTTTTGGTAAATTATTTTCTTAGTATATTTCACAAAGGCAGAAGAACCACACGGGTTATTCTGGGTTTGTAATATTTGTATTGTGTTGAAAGTCTATCCTCCTGCTTAAGTTTGAATTTAATGTAGTGAAACAATATCGCCAATGTTTTGTCGTTACTGTGCATCATGTTTAGGTTCTCTGTTTTACTTCTCAGCCAGATATGCCTCTGTTTCACTGCACAATAAATCAACACAAATGAGGGTGAGGTCATGAAAATATTTACTGCCTTGAAACATGTACAGCACCTGTTACATGGTGCGTTTTTATGACATTACAGACACAGCAAATGCATCACTGTTACTATTTTTTTTTTCTGCCTTTTGCTCAAATTAGATTTGGGCAAAAACAGAACACCAGTGTGTCAGTAAAGCTTCCATTACTGTTGTAATTTCATTGACAGATTTATAGACAGGTGTTTTTGATCACTTTATCATTTCAGAAATTCAATTAGATAAATGGTCTGTCAGGTTTGTTTGCTTCTCCTCACAAATAACACAAAAAAAACAAACAAACAAAAAAAAAAAACACACAAAGAATTAGAAAAGACCATCACTATTTTCCAATCCTGCTTTCAGATTTATGTGTTGTCCAGTTGTTTTGCAGTAAAACTCTCAGGGATACTTCAGCCACGGTGGCCAAGGTTGTTTAATCTGCATCACAACACACACTGTGATTGACAATTGTGCTGATAAGTTGATGGCAGCCATGGTTTTTGGAGAATGCCTAAATCCTGTCACGACTGAGTCAGACTCATTACCATGACGTTAGTACCGTTTATATTCATAAAGCTGCTGTTTTTTTTTTTTTTTTTACAACTGCAGAACACATTCAGCAAGTGTGACATTTTCTCTAAGCCCACAGCTACAGGATGTCTAGAACCAACACCAGGAAAATGTTTTGAGCCTTGTGACTGGCTCATCCAAATAATTTAAGAACCGAAAATATAGCAAAGATAAGATGAAATTTAGGAGAAACGGTTTTGAAACAGATTAGCAAACATTTGAATTGTTGGAAAATCAGCTTATATTTTCTTAAAATGAGCAACACAGGGAAGAATTCGTGTTGTTTCTCCAATGGTGCTTCACACATGAGCACAGAGGGAGCACATTATTAGATTTTGCTCAGAACTGAAAACTAATCTCCTTCCTTGACCCTTTGCCTGACTTTTCACCAAATTTCATTGACTTCTGTTGGGTATTTACCCTCCTAACTAACGCACAGGTACAAGGCCAAAAAACAGAACCTCCTCAGCTGAGGTAATGAACTACACGAACTAAATCCAGATATCTTAATCATACATAACCGTAACGCTCATTTGATTTATTAAACTGACTTCGAAGTAACATCTGAATTTGGTGATTTCTATCCAAGAACATGATTTTCAGTTTTTCAGCTCAGTGAAGCAACCGGAGCCGTTGTTGATGAGAGATGATTAAATAAGCTGATGAACAGCAGCTCTCAGAGCCAAGGGATAGTTATGACCCATGGCTGTTATCATTAACCACTGAACATGAGTGCATGAGTAAATGGCTGCAATGTATTCAACAAAACACTATAGTATGTCTTGTTAATGAACGTTTTAAGATTAAAAAAATGAAAAACTGTGAGTTTCACTTTCAGCCTGTCTTTGTGCAGCAGATTTGGGGCTGAGCTGCTTGTATCTGTCACACAGAATAGGGAGTCCCATTTGGAGATGGTGACACTGTAAATGTGACATTCCTTCATGCAACATTAACCTCAGAGTGAATTGCATGCACAATTGGTTATTAAACACTTCTGAAACACTCTGTTGGAGGCAATAGCTGTCCATTAACTAGTCAAGGCAATATATAATATGATGGGAAAAGGGTAGTTGGAAGGTCATCAAACATCTAGACTGATGTGTTGATGTAAAGCGCGCAGCTATGGATACAGGTTACAATGTAAAGACGATGGAGACTGCTTACAGCTAAACGTGCTACATGATCTTATATAAATGCTGTGTGTGTGTATCCGTGTCTTAATAGGAGGAATTTGCTTTAGGAAGTGTTGAAATATTCCTCTCCTTTGCCAGTGAGTGAGACCTACTTTGCAGACACTGACTGCACCCAGATTGATGTTATGTAGAGATGGGCACATTCTTCCTGTTTAGAGGCTTAAGGTTTAAAGATTATATTTTTTATTTTTTCAGTTTGAATGTGTGAAAGATTTTGCTTTTAAAAACTCTTATATCGCTCTCACATTAACTAATGGGCACCCACATGTGATACACGGTAATCTATTGAAGGATTCTCCCTTTAAGTCATCTGTATTTGTACAAACACATGTATCAGTCGCACCATCTGTCTGTGCTTTATTTACAACAATAGATATTGACATGGGTATCTATCAGTGACATGCAGACGGGCTTTTGGTGGGGCAGATAAATGTGATATAGATCAGTTTGGTAGGGTGGGTCTCTGTCAATGATTCAGTCAATTAGCATACTGCATAGCAGGTAGATTGCACAGGGAGGAATCAATACCCCCATTAATCTGCTGAAGAAAAGGTGTTTTTACCTAATAAAACGTACACGCGCATAAATGTGTGTTACAAGGTGTGTGTGTGTGTATGTTACTGCAGCTTTGTGATTTCAGTGATTATTGCTTGTTTCCCAAGTTTTGCTAAATTTTCTTTTCTTTTTTTTTTTTACATTGTGATATCAATTTTGCCTGCAGGATTCAAGGGGAAAGATTGCTCCGTGGATATTGACCTTTGCTCATTTGGAATCTGCAGTGAACACACTTTAATGTGCACTGAGACCAAGGATGGGCATAATGTGACTTGCACATGTGAAAGAGGTGAGCAAGATTATATATATTATTTATTGTATAATATACATATTATATTTATCATGCAGGTACATTAACAAGTGGAAAATAAGCACATGGCAAGAGTGAGAATCTGCATTTGTATAAATCTACATCTCATGCTTGCGCGAAGTGAGATTTACTGTTCAGGAAATATTTAGCTGTAAATCAACCTTTTTTTTCTTATGAGCTACTTCCTAAAAAAAGAAGAAAAGTTCTGTACTGTTTTTATAACTTTACGTTTAATTTAACTTTAACATTATGATTATTTTGACAGTTCCTGCAAAAGAAGAAAAAAAACATGTTTTTGTGTCAGTCAAGGTCAAGTCTCTCTGATTCCCCTCCATGAGGATGACAGTGTTATCACAGCAGTAGCTGCCAGCAGTGACAGGGACAACACAGGAGTAAGTGGAAGAGGCTTGACCTGTTAGATACTCCGAGGCTCGCCAGGGGTAACGAGGCTTTGGAGTCTTGCAAGTCGAGGCTTTATGTGCAGTAAGTGACAGAGCGCCACTATGATACTGTGTACAGATACACAGGAACTCATGTAGCTTATTCCTGGATGCAGTTAGGATACTTGAAATACAGACGTTTTACCTGTCAAACCAGTCAAAATTCAGTCGACTCTACTCCACACAAGCTATTCCTATCTGTTTTCAAGTGACTGGCTGTTACATAGAAGTTCATGTAACCCAATCAATAACCATAACTTCATTACTCCTGTTGCACTCGCGCTCGCCAGATGTCAAAGTGAAGGATTGTGAGTGATTTCTTATGTAAATGAAAGCAACCTGCGGCGAGCTGCTCCCCGCAGATCACTTCTCAAGGGCAAACTGCGAGGTGCTGTCTTGTCTAGATGTTTCAGGTCGGCAGTCTTGGCATCCATATTATCTAATGCTTGCCAACCTAATGTGCTGCAAAACATGTTACTCACACCCTCCCTCGCCTTACTGTATATCCCACGCTGTCAACTTTTTGACCTAGTATTTAGTACTTACACTAAATCATATCCTTGAACTGAGGATGCTTGGATGAACTCGGCATGGTGGATTTTTGATGTATGATTTGAGTCATATGTATCAAATACAGTTCGGGCTCGTTATGAAAGTTGCTGGGGAAATTCCTCCTAGATTTCTAAGTGATTAAACTTTCTTGAAGAGCAGGTTTTGCAAGGCGATAATTGTGTTTTTACAACCCCCAAAACAATTTTTGACAGCAGTATCTTTTTGTTTTACATTAGCATTTATTTCAAAGGAGCAGCTTTGCAGTGCAAGACTTATTTTTGCCATAAATTTATTTGAGCTCCAGAAGCTGTTGTTTCATCAAAAGCCCCTTCTTGGCATGAGAGAGTTTTTTGTCATCTAGCAGGTTTTCGCAATGCAGCAGTTGTTTTTGTTTTTGTTGTTTTTGTCTTTTTTTTTTTTTTTTTTTGTATAACGCCACAGTTTTATTCTGGAGGAAACCTGCTTATTCTGCAGTAAGACGGCTTCCACGACTTCTTTTTATATTCATTCTCCACGCATCTAATTGTGAAGAGCATCTCGGCACCCATACGCTCTGCTCAGTCCTTGGCTGACTGTGTGAAACGTTCACTATTGTACACACATAACAAATGTGTGTGGTAGTTAAGGGTGAGGTTAACCTACATACAGCCTGAGTAGCAGCAGCAATAATGTGGCTTAAGCACCGACAGGTTTCTTTTTCTTTAATGGCTTGTGTGTGTGTGTGTGTGTGTGTGTGTGTGTGTGTGTGTGTGTGTGTGTGTGTGTGTGTGTGTGTGTGTGTGTGTGTGTGTGTGTATGTATGGTGTGGGAGCGTTTACACATGTGCACTGATGCATGTTATTTGTTTCATGTGGTTCCCGTTGTGTATAGATTGACTTTGATCTTAAAAATCACTGGATTTGGCTTCTTTAATGTAATAAATCAGAAGGGCAATGACTGGCTCTTATTAAACATGATTAAATGATCCAGTGAGCTGAGTCTGCATGTGCCCAGCAAGCTCTTTGAATCAATACAAGCTTTGAAAAGCAGCTTTTGTTTGTGAAAACAAAGTCATGCTGATCCTAATTGGCTGAGGAATGAAACCGGGCAAAAAGATTCCAATAATAGTTTTGTTTTTTTTGTTGTTTTTTTTTAAATGTGCTGCAGGGTTTGGAGGATCGTTTTGTGAAGTAAATCTCAATGACTGCGAGTCAAAGCCATGCCAAAACGGTGGTGTTTGTGTGGACGGCGTTGACCAATATCAGTGCTTCTGCTCAGAGGGTAAGTTGCAGTGCAATTACTGTAGATCCCGCAGTAGTTGAGAGGATAAGATGTGGTTAATTCAGATCTTTGATTGTCTTGTTTTTAAAAAGTGTGCAACCAGCTGCTTTCAGCTCTGCCGTTCTGACCCCTGGTTTAAATGGAAAAGCGATTCGCAAACACCTCTGTGCTCTTTTTTTTTTTTTTTTTCTCCACTCTTTTGTTTGGTGTTTTTCTTATTCCTGTGGATAAACGGAGATAAAAAAAAAAAAAAAAAGAAAGACTTTTCCACTGCAGCTACAGCTTATATCAACAAGCGAGTACCTTCTTCTATTTGGTGCTGATATTCAACAACCATATGAGAAAAAACCCATCTTATAACGTCTTATAAACAACATATGAATGCAGCTACAACTATTCAATATTCGATACCGTAATGACATAACACATACAGATTTCACTTGCAGTAACTAGGTATATAAATCCCATGTACACTTTGTATAAACTTAACCACATCCCCCACTGCAGTTAATTGAGCATGAGTATCAATATGTACAGTAAAAATGATCAATCTACTTTGTCTCAGGGCCTGTTTTCTAATTATGAGTTTGTTCCCTTTATCCAGTCTTCCAAGCAGCCCCAAGCCCAGATTTACAATCAACAACAAGGCCATCGTTTTTATTCTTTGAAATCCAAAAAGAATATCTTGGCTCTCAGATCTTTTTAATAATCAGCTGTGTTTTTAATCATTTCGACAATTACAAGAGAAATTCCATCTTCCTCAGACCAATTTCTTCAATATTATCCACTCAAGAACTCATTCCCCAGACTCCTCGTCCCTGGAAAAAAAAACAAAACAAAAAAAAAAACTTCTTTATATGTTCAGATAATCAAAAAACATCACATGCAATGTTATTAAATTGTTCCTTCCAAATGAAGAGATCGTTTCTTGCACATTACATTCAGTACGGACTACTTATTATCAGTGGACTCAGTCTGGTCGAATTTCTTCTTTCCTGAACAAAAAAAAGTAGATAACTACTTTGATATAACCATATGTCCTCGATAAGATGACAGCAAAAAGTTTATCTTAATATGTGTCTGGACATGGGCTGTAGACGGTTGAAAGTCAACGGAATTTTGTTTGGACCACACACACGATAGGCGTCGTTATTGCTGAATTGCAGGAACTAATCAGTTGCTGTGGTATTTGCTCGGAATACAAAAGCTCAACAGCAACTCTCAACAAAAGTTGACCCCATGATGTTGATTGCTTCGTTTATTCGTGATTATTTTCAATTACATATTTTTCTCCTGTTTCCTGTGCTGCGGTTCCATACCTGTAAGGTGAACAGATATGTTTGCGTTTTAAAATCCTCTAATCTCATAAAATCATTCCATCAGAAATCGTCACTTGCATCATTAGGGTACGGAGGAATACATCTCAGCTGTTTTTTTTTTTTTTTTTTTTTTTCCCCCCAATCATTTCTTGGTCCAGTTGACATCTTACCTGTTAGACATACCTCTGATTAAACCTTGATTGCGGGTGAAGCCTGTTATGCATTTTTAATGAAGTCAGGATAATTGTCAAATTTTATGACATGGAGAGAAGTGGAAATTGGTTCCATGGTCAGTTTGAGAAATGATGAGAATTTGACCTGCACCGATGGTGCTGATAGCCAAGCATTAGTCATGGGCCTCCTGTAGCTGCAGTGTGTGACAGTGCTAATGATAGTCATTTTGTAGCGTGACCATGCGGTGGAATATATTTATGGGGAACTAAAATGTCAGAAATTGTCAGCACTCGCTTTTACTTCATGAATTTAACCTTTTATGTTTGAAATATCAAATGTGCTGATACAACTAGAAATTAATCAGCAAGAAAGGATATTAATCATCCAGACACACAATACGAACGTGGAAAAAATATCATCTATTTTCTCGAATGCAGACTCGGGTGCATTCTTCTCTTCACGGCATGCACTTGTTTATTTGCAGTAAAAGAAAAAAAAAGTCAAGTAAAATTTCACGACAGCAAAACGTTGCTTTTGGGTGTAATTTGATCCTAATTAGTATCTTCTCAAGTCTGGTGTTTACTGACATTCACACTCTGATGAGATTTACTCTCTTTTTTTCTTTTTTTTTATTCATACCAGGGTTTGGGGGGTTGAACTGTGAAATCAACTATGATGAATGTGTCCATGGATATTGCGCCAATAATTCCACATGTATTGACCTGGTTGCAGACTATGAGTGCATCTGTCCTCTGGGCTTTGCTGGTGAGTTATCTCTGTCATCATTTTCATAGTTTAGGCTTTAATGAACATAGTGCAGATTGATGACTCTTCAGCACTGATAACCATCAAAGTGTTCCCATTGTCTAATGTTAGAGCTCATTCACCAATTTCAGAGTGACTGCAGCTGACTGACTATGAAGATAGCTGTCTTTCTGCTCGTGTAGAAGCTGAATGCAGGCCGAAGTATTTATCCAAAGATGATATATTGGTTAAAAAATCTAATAAAATGCTGTGTATCTTTTATTAAATCCATCAGAGGGGCATATATGATTCAAGTTGGCAAAATGCCAAGGTCTGTATTGCTAATACATGTTCATTAAGTCTCCATTTTATATTTTAATGTGGTGCGAATGGAACCTTTATGTACCCTCATCAGTTCTAATTCATGTTTTTTTGTTCTGTGACACTATAAGCAGATTACAAAACTAGACAAAAGAAATGGTATGTGCCTTTGGCGCTGTGAAGATAGACTGATAGACACTGAAAATAAAAAAGACTCATGAGTTATACCGTACTGTCACTCCTACTGGCTCCATTACCGAGCACAAGCATAACACATCATGCTAGTTCATCACATTAATGGCTGTTGCTCTCTGCAGTCAAACTCATTTGCATGATAGGTAATTGAGATGTGTCATTATGTTGGTGATGTGATGGGTTTTTTTTTTTCTTAGTTTATGTTAATCTCAATTAACACAAACAGGCTCAATTAACATTCTTGATTTACCTCTCAGGTAAGAATTGCTCTATATTTGTCTCTGCGTGTGCATCAGATGTTGACTTCTGCAAGAATGGAGGAACCTGCTCCCGCAGCTTTACTGGAGAGATATACTGTATTTGCCATCCAGGTATATTGAACCATCATGTTTATGCAGTAGATTTGTAATTAATTTGATAAGCTCAGTTTTTGTTTTGAATCAAGTTTGGCGCTTTATCAATTACTCCAGTGATTCCATCTCAAAATGTAGACGTGCAATAGACAAAGTAGTACCAATCTTATGTTGTCATTATAACCACAGTGTGTCATGTGCTTGGTTTATTCTAGATCATTCCCGCTTGTGAATTCAGCCCCCTGATGCATGTGAAAACATTAATGTTTGTCATTTCTGTTGTATCACCAAATCAGCTTTTACCTCTAAGTGAATACCATTAGAAAGCTCATGTACAAATCCACAAATTAGTTACAATTGGTGGAAAAATCCACACATTGCAGTTTTTTTTTTTTTTCCTGTAAGTTGTGTACTGATGCTGAAATCCCTCCTTGGTTTTAGCGCTTTATGCTCTGGCTGGATAAAATATGTAAATCAGCCGGGAGGAAAAACACTGGCAATGACAGCATTACGTGAAATCACAATCCATGATGTCTGCCAGACGTGGGAAGGCAGGAGGATACTGTACACAGCACAGCACATCAATCACTTCTTTGATCCCACCTCTTACAGGATACCATGGCAAAGACTGCTCCTCATCTGTGAACCAATGTGTGTCGAATCCTTGCGACCCTGAGGGGACTCTCCTCTGTGAAGAGCTGGCAAATACTTATAGATGTGTGTGTCAACATGGCTACACTGGGCCACACTGCAAAACACCTATAAACCACTGTGTCGATGGCCTGTGTCAACACAGTTCAGTGTGTGTGGATCTATCAAGAGGGTTCAAGTGTGATTGTTTACCAGGTAGGTTCACCATCCAGCGGGGGCTTGTTTCCAATGAAGGCAATTCCTCAAATGAATCATGTACGTAGCAGACATTCTCCCAGTTTGATGCTTTCACTTGTTCAGCTTCCTTCTCTGTGGGAGTCTAATCTCTTTGGCCTTAAGCAACAACACGTAACAGCCATATGAAATGTGTAAGTCAGTACTTCAGTTTGTGAGCCGACTTCAAAGCAGTGATGATGCTTGGAATGTCTGTTTGCTCACTTAGGATCCAGGAGTCCTCTGTTGGCATTTCATCAAAGAAATGATTTATTATCAAAGAAATATACTGTTGTTACGCAGCGTTTTACTCCGACTATATGACAGGAAGTACTTGATCTAATATTTGAGAGGTAATAATTAGATTGCATCAGTAAATAAGGAAATTAACTGTAGTAACTGTACATTTAATTACAGTAAGTCACAGGTTATTACTATATACTTGGTGTGCAGGTTATTACCTGCCTTAATGTACCTTTTTTGTAGTTTGCTATAAAAAAAATTGAGAAAATCATTTAATTTATTACATTATTTCATGGTATAAATAGCTCACATTTTGTATTCATAATTACCTACCAAGTTCCTGTGAAGTTCCAAGTGAACAGCATGTAAGACATTAAGTGTTGGCTGGCTGTCATGGCTAATATAAAATGTGGCATAACCCTAGAAGGTAAATAAATGTTGAAATGAACAGAGAAAAGACCAATTATAATAAAAAAGTCTCCAATTTCAGTAACTGAGTTGAGAATTGAAAAAAATGTGTAATTTTACTGAAGACGAACATAAACTCAATTACAATTACAATTAAAATAAGTGTCATTTGCAGCTTTGTAATATATTTGGGTTTTATGTTTAAGTAATCCTGAATGCAATCCTAACTTGCAGTTTGCATTCAGGATTTCTTGTACATGTATTGTCTTCTTGAAGCCTAGCAAACACGTTGTGCACATTTCCTTTCCCTCCAAAATGGGCAAAATCTATTTTTTTTTTATGCTTTTAATACATTGTTCACCTCCATGTTTGCTAGCTAGCAGCCTTCTTCTTCTCTGCCTTTGTGGGTATACTGCTCTGCTATGCTTGTTTGTACATCACCGCTATCACCTGCTCAACAGTGAGAAAATGTCAGCAGAAACACGTATCGGGTCGCCCTCGTGCTCGTGTGTGCGCACATGCATCCTTGTGTCAGGGATGCATGTCATAGTGTTACTGGTGGTAAAAAAAAAAAAAAAAACTCTAGTCATTACTTTAATTACATTTGATAAATCATATGGTATCACGTCTGAATAACTTCATGTGTTTAGAGAGATTGTCCGTTTATGTTTTGTCAAGTTTTAAAAGCAACAATCCAATTTTGGTCATTAATTAATAATACAGTAATTGTACATTTTATCATTTACTTGAGAGTTAGAAGGAAAGACCAGAGATCTTCACCAGGCAGAGGTATAAACAGGTAGCTGTTCTCTCTCCGCAGGTTTCACAGGCCAGTTTTGTGAGATAAACATTGACGATTGTGAAGAACGGCCGTGTGGAGTCCTGAGTATTTGTAAAGACACTGTAAATGGCTACAGCTGCTTCTGTGCGCCTGGATTTATTGGTAAGTGAAACCTATTTGATGTTGTTCTTTGTCAGTTAAAGTGACATTTTATTCATAGAGGCAATATGTCACAATGTTGTGCGCCTTTAATACTTTCTCAGGAAGTAACTGTGAGATTGAAGTGAATGAATGTCTCAGCCAGCCCTGCCGGAATGGAGGCTCCTGCGTTGATGAGCTCAACTCATTCAGCTGCCAGTGTCCTCCTGGAGTCGCAGGTATTTTATATGCACCTTACCGCGGCTGTGTTTGTTTGCACAGCATTGCTCAAACAGACTGCTGTATGATGAATGATGAGTGGTCGGCAAGTTCAGTCCAACTCTTCATACCCAATGTCCTCTAAGTGGCAGGTCTGAAATTTCGAACAAAAACCAGATTTTGCTGTTGCTGCTACCTGATGCGCAGGCGGACTGAGCATACAAATAATCTAAGAAACATGAAAATGAATCCATATATTTAGAGAAAATATACACATTAATACAGGATATATCAGTAGTTTTCTTGTAATGTAGTCTCATAAAACCAGATTTTTAGATGCAAAACTTAATATCTGACCAAATAAGACACTTAACTGTAGCTCTGTAGGTGCCTCTTACCTCAGGTGATCTGCATGCATGTTTGAATAACTAACTGGGGTCAAATAATACTTTTAAAGGTCACGTTGAGAGCCATTTTCAAAAAAAAGCATGAATTAATTTGAAAACTTATAATGTAATATAAATTATACTTTTTCAGTCTTTCATCCAGAAATTGCACATTCGGTTATCATAACAACAGTGGTGGTAATTAAAATGCAATATTTCCATGTGTCATTTCATTTCGTAAATTAATAGTCTTGCTGCCACAAATACATTTTTCTTAGAGAGATAATTCCACCACAATGCCAACAAGATATATGGATGCGCTTTTGAGTGTGTTGAATTCTGCTCCCTCTGAGCAGCCTGAACTATCAGGGTGTAATCATGTGCTCATGCAGGCTTTTAATCCTTAAGGTCATATGATATTCATATAAAGCATCTGACCATCCATCTGTTATAAATGTATCTCCCTGTGCTCCATGAATGTTCAGCCAAGCTGTGTTCAGCTATTACTGGCTTGAAAAGCGTCTTCCAGAGTCTGCTTGGTGTTCATCATTTTCTATTTCCATGCCAATCAACTGCTGCATGTAAAATATGGTATAAAGCAAACAAATGTGATGTGGAACTCTGTGGAAATATATAGGGAGAGTTGAACCTTTAAAAATGTACCTACTCGTACATTTATTAAACCCTGATGAGTTTGAGTTGGAACATGGCTCTGGTCAGATTTCAGGAAAAGCAAAGGGTAAGCGCTCTTTCCTCTTAAATGAACTGTGGAAATCACATTAAAGTACATTTACCTTTTCATGCTTGGGGCAGCATCTAACTAGTTTCACTCACTGTACCTAATGTTTTATAGTCATAGCTCTTGTTCTACTAATCTGAACAATAAAAACTACAGGTGGTACTGTAAATGTGTTGGAGGAATGGAAAGATATGCTGGACTCTGGCTGTCTGTTTTAGCATCTATGGGAATAATCAGTTTTTGATCACATTCTATTCATCCTTAATTCTCATCAATAATGGACATCTTTTATTAAGGAAAAGTTACGGAGGACTCACAGAAATATTTTTTACGTGAAGAGGAAACGACTGTGTCTGCTCAAAGTATGTGGCAGGTGATGTTTTTAATTGTGAAGGCATGTTAGATTAAACATGGATGTTGTTCGTCTTCTATAAATACTGTAAATCATTACCACAAAGTGATAAGCGTAGGCATTCAGTTGATCTTAGGCATGACATTTTGGTCATTAGTTTTTCCTTTTTCATGATCAAAAGGGGATGAGCAAAACTTTTTTCATATTCTGAGACAGGTGATTTTATTTTTGTCATGCGCAATAAAAAATGAAACTTTTTCTTTTTTTATTCACTCATCCCTTTTTGATCATGAAAAAGAAAAACACCTTATATTTCAATTAAATTTTATTAATGAAAATCAAATAACCTCATTTAAAGCCCGTTTCTGAAAAAAAAAAAATCGACCATAAGATGGATGCCCAGCAATCAAGTAGCTGAAATAGTTTTAAAAAAAAAAACAAAAAAAAAAACCCCATCATAAATCATAAGTGAAACAGTAAAATGTTTGCATATGTTTTCTGACCTTTTATTTTTGTGACATCTCATCAATGATCAACAATAGTGATTTGTTTGTTATTTCTTTTATGAAATGTATGAAGCGAGGTACATGAGGTTTATATTTTCGAGACTATTTTCTGATGTTTGGTGCAATTTTGGAAAGATTTTGCCAATTTTACTTTTGGTTGATCTTAGTTGTTCTAATGTGTATAGTGTAAATGTAAACTTTATATGTACTTTATATGTAGGGCAGGGTTTATCCCTGTGGGAGCTTGAATATTGCCACCATATTTCTTGGCAATTAAGAGGCACATAAAAGTGTGGATTACAAATAAAGGTCAGGGGATCACAAAGGCAGAATAAGTAACCCTCAGGGGACCGTGAATGTCCAGTCCAGCTGTTTAATCTTAACATCTTGTGTGCAAATTTGCCTTACTTGCCAAAACAAAACCAAAACAGACTGACCAACCAACTGAACAGTCAAATTATTTCATTAATTCTTTTTCCTATTACGGGAGAAGAGATAATATAGTGTAGAGGAAGTCGTCCTAAGAGGACCTTAACTCACGCTAAACTTCAGACCACAGTCAAGCCACATGGGAGGCGATTAGGTTATAAAACAAGCTCTATCCTTCATTGTGTGAGAGGAGCAGCACAAACAGTACACTGTAATTATATGGAACGTTGCTATAATTCAAAGACCTCTTCTCACTTTGGCATTTCACACTGTTGCAGCCTCCTCCAAAGCTTTACAGAGACTGCAAATGTGTGAAATAGTCCAAAAAAAATTCTATCTTGCAGATTAGTTTCTATACAGCTCATCTGCTTTGTAGTTTCAGAGAAAACAAATGAGGAGGGCGACACAAAAAGAATAATCTATATTCTATATCACACTATTTAGAAATAAATACATATCAACCACATAGAGTATTCTGTTTGGACAGAAAAATGACAGTGTCATTATCTTGCTTTTCCAGAGGAACAGTGCAGTTGTGTTGCTGTTAAAACTTTGACATCTGGACTTAAAGCCCCTGTTTATTGAATATTCAAAACAAAATATCAGTGTCAAATTAATTTTGCCTGTGTTGCAAAATGCGCATGTGAAATATCTGTTTGACTTAATTTTTGTGACAACTGTCTAAAACACTGGAGCCAACGGATTCAGGGTGTCATCAGTGATCACATTTCACATTCTACATGAAAGGGCTTGAAGTCAAATGCAACATATATTTTGCTAAGTTGAGTGAAAATTGAAAACTGAGCATGAGTCATAAAATGTTACAAATTAAAGCTAAAGTATGACACTTTTTTCTTTTTCTTTTTCTTTTTTTTTTGAGCATTTGTGACCACTGACTCTTTTTATTGTCATGTCTTTAAAGGGGATTATTGTGAAGTCAGCACAGATGAGTGCACGTCCTCTCCCTGTCTGCACAATGCCACATGTGTTGACCTTGCTCATGGCTATGGATGTGTCTGTGCGCCCGGCTTTACAGGTTTGTATGAATGAAACGTACACTACATATGTAGCTTACAATGAATATAAAGCCCATGTGGGTGACATCTCTCACATATTGGAATGTTTGGAAATATTCAGGACCTAGTTTTGTATTGCATTCCGATGCAATTCTATCCATGTGCATTTGTAATACCAATAATGATAATAATAATGAGCCAGCACTTCTCAAGAGGTTTAACAAATAATGAACTTATGAGTGTGAGGATTATTTAGTAGTGCTTTTAGCTAAAGCCTAACATGCATGCTGGCACGCTCCTAATCTTAACCTGTGATTTGTATGATATTTACCATGGTCACCATTTTAGATTAGTGTTTTAGCATGCTAGCAGAAGCCCAGTAAGATAATTAACCACACCACAGTATCTACTGTATGCAGCTGCTCATGTGTGATTTTTATTTTGTGACAAAAAATGGAAATCAACTGACTCTTTGTCACCAATTAAAACAACACATTCAGATGATTACATTTTTATTAAAATGTAGGTATTGCCAGTAACAACAGGTACATTTTGAAGTAAAATCAGTAGCCATCAGCATCTCCTTGAAATAGTGTGGAGACGGCAGAGCGGTTTAATACTTTCACGCATTTTGAAGTCTTGCAGAATAATTATTCTCCCACATGTGGTGCTGTGATGCCAGCTATTTCAAGTACAAAGATGAATAATGACTCTAAGTTAAAACAAAGATAATGCATTTCCACCCATAAAAGTCAAACATAGTAACAGATTTGAACTGTTTCCTAATAGACGCTAATAATTCCCACAGAGCTTGGTTCACAGTGCATTACAAACAGTATTGCTGACTGCAGTGCTGAAGCTTATGATCACAAAGGAGCTGGTTTCCCAACTCCTGTTTATATATGAAAGGTTGTGGTTGCTCTACAGTGATGTGAACAAGCCTGTAGTGTGGACAACAGCACAAGGTGGCATCTGTAAGACAGAAAAGCTTTGCTTCTATCCTGATTTACAGCACAGCACCACCTTACAGCACCTACAGGACACATTGATTAGTTTTTAACTGCCAAACATACAAGTCAGTGACCTTTCGATATAACATATTTATCAATCTGTGTTCTTTTCTGTCAAAGGTACAAAGTGTGAACTTGACATTGATGAGTGTGCTTCATCTCCCTGCAAGAATGGAGCCACTTGCATTGACCAGCCTGGTAATTACTTCTGCCTATGTGTGGCTCCATTTAAAGGTAATGAGCACTGAGGGAATGGGGACAAAAAGCAAAGTTAATTAACTTCACATACTATTATTTTCACCTGTCTGAACTCACTTCACATGTCTGAACAAAATGAGTACATCTTCATTTGCTACCTGTAGTTAAATAAAGAAAACTTGAGTAATAAGTGAGATGTAAATTGTGGTAGGTGCTTCTGCCACACAATTGACAACTTCCATCGTTTAGTCAGGGGATAGAGCTATTGTCACTGTACGGCGCTATTAGTGCATATCAATGGAGAAAAAAAAGGGGATTTCACCAACAGTGAAAAAGATTCACACTCACTTTTATTTTTGAAATTTAACAATAGAGGAGCAGTTGGTTAAAAGCTAAGATTTAATGTATGATCACTATTTTCAGCCAAAACATGGATCTACTTTTGATAATGATCATTGGTAGTTAATCAGAGTTAAAATGCAAAATTTTTATCACTTGCCACAAATGTGTCTATTTAATTTACTATGTGTGTGCATGTGTATATATATCTATATATATAATTCTTGTAAAAATAAATTGGTAGGTTATAGAATAGGAATTTGTCACTTGATTGTATTAAATTTGTATATAATTAATTTATATTTAGGATGATGCTGGTACTGTTCTACCTGCACCTGCATAAACATATAATTAAAGGTAAAACTTTTTTAATTATATTTGTAAATAACCAAATTATTATTTATAATAATAGTATATTATCTATATCTGTAGTATATAGTTTCATATAAGAGTTGAAACTCAAACTGCGTTGTAATAAAAAATATTACAATAAAAGCAATGACAAATAGAAGGACAATGGCATTAGACAACAAAAAGACAGTAGATGATAAAATATGATAATAAAAATCAAAACAGAAACTTGTAGGAATAGTATGATATGATAAAATTGATTAAAACTTAATTAAATAAACAGGTTTGTTGTGATATTAGCACAGCTTGTTAATGTCGCATATAGCTAAATATTGCAATTCACAACAAAACACGAGCTGTTTGTCATTAGGAGAGATCTACTGTTAACTGTGCATGTCGGAGTAGAGACTCTACCACAAAGTCTAAGGAATTATCTGCAGATAAAATCCTAGTAGTGGGATTTCACGAGAGTACAAAGGGCTCCATCATTAATAAATGCGACAAAAAAAACAAAAAACATTTGCCCAGCCAGACTCTTCCTAGACACATTCGTCCTAACAAACCGAGCACCCAGTCGAGATGGACCTTGGTCACAACCCAAGGACCACTCTGCAGACAGATCTAATGAGCTCATTGGCTGTGAGATCTTTCTGGAAGGACAACAGTCAGGGTAGCACTTCACAAATGTAAGCTTTACAACAGCATGTCTGGGAGGAAATGGCTCTAGAAAAAGGCGCATGGAATTTACAAAAAGGTATTTCAAAGGCATACTGACAGCGCAAGGAGGAAGATTCAGAGCTCCGACGAAAATAAAAATGGAAGTCTTCAGCTGTAATTCAAAGGGCTGTAGAAAGTACAGCAGATATGAGGCACAGTCAATTACCCATGAAGGACTATTTCCACTGTAAGGCCGCTTCATGATCTGGTAGCTTTACATTGTCAAAGATGGAGGACTGTAAATAAACCAAATACAAGTAAGCTCAGAGAGCGAAATCTATGTCCATGACAAATTCTGTTTTATTTTTCTAATATTAAAGCAAGTATGTAAATTATATGCATGAATATATGCATAGTAACCATATATTTTTGGCCATACAGTAAAAAAAATAACTTAACAGCCGCAAAAAAAAAAAAAATAAATAAATAAATAAATAAATAATAAAAATAAAATAAATAAATCCTGCTCGGCTCAAATCACTTTGTAGATGAGGATTGCCACTGCTGTGTAAAAATCTACATCTTACAGAAGCAGGAGCATTGGTTTGTGCCAGTTTGTTTTTAGAGCCAATCAGCACCTCATCCATCTTCCTCGTTAAATCTCACACATTTGAGAGGCAAAGTGTCTGACGCAAATATGAATTTCTGGTCTCCTTTAATTTAATACACAAGCTTGCTACCACTCTCCAAATTGGTAAATGTACATTGTTGCTCAGTATATCCAAATGTGGCCACAAAAGAAGGGACTTGGCAGTGGAGACTTTGCTGCATTACAGTCCTGGAGTTGGTGAGAGCTCCACAAGCGGCTTCAACAGCTTTAGAGTGGGCTGTTGATTCTCAGTGAGATTGGCAGGTCAGGCAACCCATTCACACACACACTATGGAGAGTCATTTGCTTCGGTGTTTATATCAAAATGTACCATCATGGAGCTTGAATATCCACCGTCCTTCTTATACAATGACCAGTAAGTATTTGGAAAGTGCCGTGTGCTTGACAATAATATTGTTGCCACCTCTTTACCAAGGAGAGGAGCTATTGCCCGTTCATGGTGTAGCTCCACTGTCATTGAAAGACTGTATACTTACTGTATGACTGGAAAAGTGTCATTGTAAAAGTACCACATTTTAATATTTCCACCAAATTTCTGTGTAGTAAGCTGACTTAACTTACTAAACTTTCTGAACTTGTCAGATTCTTAAGTAACTCCGGCTGCAACAACCTGCTGGCTCAGCCAAAAGCCATAATGTGCCAGACATGCAGAACCCACTTGGATCTAACAAGTCCTCTAAAAATAATAATCAGCTTATTTCACTTTCCTCTGATAATTTTTGCAGTAAGATTGTCCTGTTTATTTTTTCTCGCCTTTTTTCTTCATGTGACTGTTTCACAGAAATTATCAGAGGTAGGACACATAACCATGTTTGCCTGTTCTGCAACATTCACCATTTTCTGTTCACTCATTTAATGTGTATCGCCTGTTCGAATTGACGGTCTGCACTTGCTTTTTTAAGGTGGTGTGTATTTATGCATGCTTTCTTTCTTTCTTTCTTTCTTTCTTTCTTTCTTTCTTGCATTCTTTCTTTCTTTCCCTCTGTTTGTATTTTATAATTTTCTTATTTGTGCTCGAGAGGAGTGATCGTCTTTAACAGATGTTTGCTTCATGCGTGACCTGAACATAATGATGTCTGGGATTTTAATTTGTCTGTACAGTTTTAGCAGTTTGCGAAAACAAAGCTGACACAAAAATCTAAACAGCTCAAATGGTAATTTTCAGCAAGCGCATTAGTAATGAAACTGACTGTTAGACAGCCACAGGTGTGCTTTTAAATTAGCACAGAACACGGCTGCCAATCAGAACTAAAGACAGAGACTATTCATTTGGAAATTGTTTTGTCACAAGCACAAAATGATATTGTTATATTTTAGATATTGTAATAACATCAGACATTTCATTTCTAATGTTGAGCCACTGAAATGCATGAAATAAAAACAGCAGTTATTAGTTTTGACTGTCCAAAAATGCATCCAAAACTGTTTGACTGTGTTTGTGTGATATGACAGTATTTTAAATTCAGCAAATTTAGAAAAGTGACTGGATCAGCTTCTACTTGAACACTCATCAGACTTTCTGTGTGGCTGTTTGTCCCTCTGTTCAATGAGTAAGCTTAACGTAGCATGTCATTTACCACAAAGACGGGTTCAAGGAAATGTGCAATATGGGTTTAATCTTTAATATACCCAGGTCTACAGTCCCATTGTATTTCTACACAGATTCTCGTCTGCTGTACGGTCTTCTTATGTGTGTTTTTTTGCTTCACTCCAGGTCATAATTGTGAGTTCTTACCCTGCGAGGCCAGTAATCCCTGTGAGAACGGTGCAGTGTGTGTGGAGGAGTTGGATCAGGACCATTTCCCTTTAGGTTTCCGCTGTCACTGTCGCCGGGGCTTCACTGGCCCCCGCTGTGAAATCAATGTGGATGAGTGCAGCTCTAGCCCCTGTCTTCACGGCTTCTGCTATGATGGTATGAAACAACCTATCATGCCAACATGCTTAATAGCACACACTCAATATGGAAGCAAAGCTCCATACACACTCACACACATGCAGTGAATGTGAATGTCAAATTTCGTCTTGCTCACTTACAGTCTGACAGGCAGTTTTCAATTGGGTCACCGTTGCAGCTGATAAGGGTGTTATGAGAGTGGAGTTATTTCATCTGATGTGAGGATCTAGGACATTACCTGCTGCAGCAGGCTTGATTAGTTTCTTAACACAACTGTAAAATGGAATCAATTAAGCATCAGTGTTGTGTTGTAATTTGAATAATGGATGATAAATGACAAAATTAATATAATCAAAGCTCAAGGCAGAATATTGTTTCTTTTCTTTTTTTTTTCCTGTGGCTATCCGATAAGATTTCACCTCTATGTGTTCCATCTTTGGCATGACTTATTAAAAACCTCGTTGATCAAAATATTAGTCTCAAATTCGAGGATTCTCTATCACCAGTTGGTCGGTGATTGTAATTTATTTAACTTAACTATTTTTTACATTTAATATAAAGGAGAAAAACTGGAAACTGCACAAATTAAAGTGATACTGTCAAAACAAATACATGTGGAAACTGTGCACCAGTTGCACAGAGTCAAAGTAGATTATTCAGTGGAAAAATATTTGTCCTGCAGTGTTAACTTTCAGCCTTCACAGCATTTGTGAAATCCTGCCAATGTTGTTTCATCCGGCTTATGCCGGAACAAAACAGTGATGGCAGTGGATCACTATGTAAGAGTATCCTATCCTTCACTGTGCTACAGTAGACCTCGGCCAGCTGTCTTGACTAATCTTGAGTGCAGCCAGTTCGCCCTAGGTTAGTGAGGCAGGCCTCTAGGACCTATTGGCCGGTGCTCAGCAGCAGCCAGCCAGCCACCAGGGAGAGCACTGCATAGCCACAGTGGCTGAGATGAGTAATGCTGCTGCCACCCAGGACCTAAAGCATTTAATGAGAGTAATAGCAGCTACACGCACCAAGACAGAGTGACAGCATAGATTACGTGGTAAATCTTTGGGATAATGAAGAATCCTGGGACCCTGACTGGGGAAGTAATAAATTCACTCCTGTAAGAACTGCAATTACCTCTGTCACTGGCTGCCTGTACACCAGTGTTGTGTTGGAGAAACAGAGTGATGCATCCCTCTTTAACATCATTAATAATTAAAGAGAGGAAGGAATGCATTATTAGACGTGGGAGATTCTTACTTCTGATGGAAGAAATTGGCACATTTGTAACATCTGAATAAGGAATGGCCCCGAAATGGGCTCTCTCCTCTGCTGCACTGCTTTTTTTTCTCTCCCCCCCCGGCTCAGTGTGTTGCAAGTGTGTTGAGAGTGTGGAAACAAATGACAGACGGCGGACGAGAAAAGTGGTGGGAGAGAAGAGGACTCAATAGCCATTGCAGACAGGTTCATTTAAAGATGGTTAGTGTGTCAGACTCTGTCAGACTGATGGGAGGGAGGTGGTACCGGTCACGTAGATTTAGCAAGAGCAGCTTTGGCTGACACACCGGAAGACTTTTATTTTAATTGCATTATTCCTTAAAAAAAAAATGTAAATCGCAGCGGGTGATTATGCTTTATTTACCTGTGTAGGGGTGTAGCACCTACTGATAGCTGAGCGAATTCATTTATGATGCAAGGTGCTGTAACTGTCCCACTGCTCTTCTTTCAGTTGTAGATGGCTTTTACTGCCTTTGCAGTCCGGGTTATGCCGGGCTGAGATGTGAGCAAGACATCGATGACTGCGTGAACAGTTTGTGCAGTCCCAATTCTGTTTGTAAGGACCTCCATCTGGTGAGTGGACATTTTTGTTTTGGCAGTATAACAGAGTGATATAATGGCCTCTGAAAGGCTTGAAAATGGTCCAGTGCCCTGTAAATCGCTACATTTGGTAACTCATTGAAGCACCCTCGAGTTTTTATAAAATATTGACAGACCTCAATCACATATGGTGCTGCCTATTACGTTTGATGACTGACATGCAGATAGCGTTTAAAAGCATTTCTGTTGTAGTAAAATAAAGACAACCGTGCAATAACATGAATAGTGGTGGATCATTAAAAAGAATAAAATAAAGCCTATATGGCTCTGGGAGGACAGGTGGACGACAATCAGGTGTATATATTGTAGGCAGGTCTTATTGAGGAAGCTTCAGGTGTCTGGGTGAACTAAGATAAGTAGTAAAATGACTAATGTCTAGACCTCATTATTGTGTCTCCTAATTGACAAATTGTGCCAACACCTTGTGGGCTGGGCTTCTAATGAGCCAAAATGACCAAAAGAGTAGCAAAGAATACTTAGAAACAAAAACACAGGAATCTGCAGTGGGCATGTTAAATATGAGATGCATGATCATCAGTGTCCAACTTTTGAACGGAATATTTTTTTTTGCAACTAGAACACAGGGAAAAAGGTTTAAATGGTTCACAGATACACGTAGTTACATAAAATATGAAGAAAGCATCCTAGTTGGTGCTTCTTTATTCACTCAGCCATTCAGTGACTTCACATTCTGTCAGCCGCTCTACTTAACAACACAGCATGTTTCCCATTGCTGGTATCAAGGTCTGCCATTCCTGGCTATGTAAAGCATGTGTACGCACAGATAGGAAATTATGAACGCCTATCAATGCCAAATGTCAAGTGTAAAAAAACGGCTGTCCGCATAGGACAGGGTATGTCTTGTTTCTGAAAGATTCACTACATTTACAGCACAGCTTCTCAGCCACAGCTTACATAGTCATAGCTAAGATAATGTAACTTGGTTCGAGTTGAATTTCAGTTGTTGGATGTTTTGGATAAACAGGATGAGGCCTGCATTGCCTTTTGGCTGCAGTGTCAGTTGATTCTCTGTAAGTGCTTGCTGAAACAATAAATGAAAACTGAGTTTGTGAAATTCAGGCTGTAAGTTTTACATCAAAGATCAAGTGATTTTCTTCTCAGCACATTATGTGCGTGCTGGTCCTTCTGCATTGATGCCTGCTTACACAGATACCCACACTTTCGTATAAAAGATAATTTTATCAGATCATTTCGATTTCCTTTTTTTTTTAAGGAGCAGCTCTACTTCTGTACTTATTCAAGTGTTTTTTTAAGCCAATAACATTGATCTGTTGCAGCTGCAAAAAGGCCTTGGGAGCTGCATGCTGCTCATGCACAAACTGTGCAATGAGTACCAGGGGCCTTTTTCCAACAGCTGCTTATTTGCTAACAGATTGTAGCAGTGAAACAGATGTGTCATAGATAAAGTCTTTGGGTTTGTTTCCTGTTTTTTTTAATTATTTATTTTATTTATTATTCCGACAAAGACAAATAACTTATAGTCCTCAACTAATGTTCGGGTTTAAAATAAGTCTGTGCTCTGGAAAATTAGTGCATAATGTATGTAAGAAAGATGAGAACTGTTTAATGAAAACAAAGTTTCAGTTGGGAGACCTGTAGGGGCCAAAATGGTGACAAGAAAAACAGAGACATTTATTTTTACATGTATTTCAGAACCTTTACTATTTACAGTATTTATTCTGTAAGTAGTTTTTAAACTAATTTCTATACAGTTTTAATATCGCACTTCTACCTCTCAAAATGGATTTTCAGAGCTGGGCGTTAAGCTTTCAGCTTGTGTCAGACCTTCCTCCATAGCAACCACTCAATTATGATCAGTATTTTATCTAATAAGTCAACCTTTTTGTCAAAAATAATAAGTCAGAATATGGATCGCATATACACAAATATATAATACATATAAACAACGCATTGACGTGTTGAAGTCAACATGTTGTAAAAAAATCTTGTTTTTTCTCCCTCTCCTCACACTTATGAAACAAAATGTACTGGCATGGACACTATTTTAACAAACACTAACTTTGCTCTTTCAGTGGAGATTTTGCGGTATTCAGAAGCACTACCAGAAGCAAACTGGTATCCTCTGTTGTGGTTATAAAGAAACATTGATTTTAGGAAAGTGCTACTGTAGCAATTTCAGGATGTCTGAAGGACAAATGCTCCTTTTTCTTCCCTGTATTATGAAATGGTCTACAAGGAATTCCATGACAAGGTTTCAAAATTGTCCCAGCACAGAATCTTGGTTATAACATTTCACTGTCATTCTCTAGGATAAACTAAAGCTCCAAATCCAAAGACAAAAGGACATACTGCATAAGAAAGAAATGGGCTATGATATGAGGGATGTAATGAAATTCAAACCAATATTTTTCTAGCCACACTGTTCTCTGTTTAGCCGTTTTTTTCTCAACTCATCATTAAAATAGGGACAGTTTTTGGAAACCCCTTCACATAGTCTTGTTTACAGTGCAGCTATTCCTCTCTCTGAACACTGTGTCCCACAGAGCTTTAGCTTATTTTGGAGAATTGCGGTCCCTGAAGGTGACTTAGCAGCAAAAATGAGATTATGTTCTATTGCCAGGGGTAAGGAATTGGAGTCTCCTGGAGGTATCTAATTTATCACGAGATGACGGCATTTTCTCTCCACAACCATAGGCCCCACAGTGTACAAATTATATCAGACAAAGTTTAACGGCTCCCCTCCAGTGTATGAAATACAGATTAGCATGCATTCAAGCAGCAGCACCCAGGACCTTTTAGACGGGATGTTGGCAATGAGGAATCCCGAAAAACCCTTGACCATACGACAACCTTCATCCTGCGTGCAAAGAGGAATTTAAATTAAACCAGTACAAACAAACCATTCATCTCCCGTGTCGTGATTAATTATCATAATGTAGATTGCAATGATAAAAAAAAGGAAGAGTGATCCATACACTGTTTTGAATGGAGGAAAGAAAAAATGGGAAGATTAGCAAGGGCAGGAGCTATATAGAGTCTATATATGTGTGTGTATGTGTGTGTATGTATGTATATATATATATAAAGCAGTTCCTTAATGTACAGTAGAAACAACATATTCATTGGCTGTAGAGAGAAATCCTGACAAATCTTAATCGAACATATTTTTACATGTTTGCTTGCCCATGAAAATTCCTTTCCAGACAAAATATGCAGCGGTAATATTGCATGCTTGATAAGAAAGGTTTGTACGGTATATACCTTGAATGGCGTGGAAAAAACAGGCTTGCGTTTTATCCAGAGGGTGGGTGGTAGGAGGAATACATCTGCATAGCAGTAATGTGAAAATTTAAGACAAGCATGACTCTGCCACAGTTTAAACAGATTTCCACAGGAAAGATCTTTTTTTGTGAGTGGGAGGTTTTATTCTGCAACATTTAAAAAAAAAAAAAAAAAAGAAAATTGGGATGAATTTAATCAAGTATATTAAGCATTGCTATGTTTGTTTTCTTAAATGTAACAGGTATAAATAAGTAAACAAATAAGTGGCAGAATGCCCTCTGACAGCTTTGTATCAACATAATTAACAGCGTCCATATGTATATAGAGTTTTATTCTACCGGTGTGTTTTGCTATGATAAATACTGGACTCTTAACCACTTTAAAATACTCTACCAAGACAGTGCAGATTTAAGGTGTCCCTCTATTTCACTGTTAATCTCATAGTGCTACCCTTTTTTTTTTTTTGTATTGCAGAGTTATGAGTGTGTGTGTCATCCTGGCTGGGAGGGGGAGTACTGCCAACAAGAAATTGATGAATGTTTATCACAGCCCTGCAAAAACAACGCCACCTGCACAGACCTTCTCAACAGCTACAAGTAGGTGCGCGAGCTGGCTCGAGGGCGCCGTACTCACGAGGTGCATCAGCCACTTAATAAATGCAGAAAAAGAAGCTGTTCAGTGATAGCAATATGTCCTTCCACTGGCAGCGGAGATAATGAATTGCAGATGGCAGGTAAAACAAATGAGTCAATCAATGCCTCACAGCATGAAAAGGTTTCAGGGGATCTGTGACTCATTGGAGGAAAAAGCCGGTGTATCTGCTTCAGCTAATGCCCCTGCCACCCCCCACCCCCCCCCAACCCCTCCTCCTCCTCCCCCGCCCCTCCCACTGGGGAGATGTGAAACTGCTTCAGGTGGAAAAGTTGGGGGATGGAAAGGAATGCAAGGTGGAGTGGTTGGTAGTGCTCGGGTACTCACTGCCACCAAGTGGAATAGTCACCAGCTTTAAGAGCAGATACTTCAGACTCTCATACACATGCTCTAGTATTTTCTCTCTCTCACTCTCTCTCTCTCTCTGTCTCTCGCATTCATACATTTCCATTTAATCCCCACTCAGTGCTCTAACCTCTTGTGTCCTACATTCAGCTGTCCAGAATTAAATGCTGCTCTGACCAGTAGCACAATTAACCTGTGAAGTCCCGACGCTGTCCTGCACAAAGATCCAGGAGTGCAGCGCCAATATATGTGTGAAAAATGTGTAACGTGGATCATATGAATTGAAAAAACAAAATATATATATGTACTGTATATGTCATGTGTGTAGAAGCACCCTCAGCACTGCAGCTACGTTAGTTCCGTTGTGATAGAATTTGATACCCCCCCCCCCCCCTTAGAAAACGACTAAATAAGTTGCAAGAGTTTATTTATTAAGGATTCATTTTGATTTATGCCAAAAAGACCTCTACAGTCACACGTCTCCTCTCTGCTGTGTCCAAGGTGTTTGTGCTCACCGGGGTGGACAGGTGTGGACTGTGCAGAGGATGTGGATGAGTGTGATTCTGGGCCCTGTCTAAATGGAGCTCAGTGTCAGGAGTCAGACATACCTGGGGAGTTCTCCTGCACCTGTCCCCCCTTCTTCAGTGGCCCCCTGTGCAACCAGCCTTATGACCCCTGTGACCCCCTCCACAATCCGTGCCTGCACAACTCCACCTGCTTGACACGCTCCGATGGAACAGCCTCCTGCAGATGCCCAGCTGGTGAGTGAACACACCGCCACAGCTTCATACTAATAGCGCTTTTTATTTTTTCTTTAGCCCACTTTCAAGTGTAACTACATCATTTTGTTCAGTAGGTTACCGTATGTAGTTTGTACTTTAAAAAAATGACAAAAAGAAAAAACACAATTCAAAAATCCTAAGTTAAACATGTACATCATAGATCAAAGGTTCTAGCAAGAAGATGAAAAATATTCCTGTCACAGTTAAGCATGCATCATTTGTATCTCTTCTCTGAAATATATGAGGTTTTCCAAAAAAGTTACTCTATTAACCGAGACAATGATGTTGTTTTCCTGTGCATAAATCATATGTTGGACCTTACTCCATACACTGGAAAAATGTGCCACATAAAAACAGTAAAGGTTTTCCTACAGAAGATGATTTTAAAATGATTGATTCATACAAAACAGTAAGACGTTTAGTTTGTGCTGCCATCAGGGGAGGGATGACTAGTTCTTACAGCTGGAATCTAATCATTGGCTGCTCATGGGTTAAAGAGGGTGGTAAGCACAATAATGACCAACTGATTGCAATACATTTGCTGGATTTTTACACATTGCCCATGCTAATCTGATTTGCAAAGAATGGTCAACAAAACCAGACAAAGGTGACTTTTGGCTTTTTACTCTGAGTAAAAACTTGCCAACTGCTTTATCTTGGGTTGATTTTCTCCCGATGACTTACTGTAACAGTAAATAATCAAGACCAGTTAAAACTAGTGCTAGCTGGGTTGTTCTTGATACCATCCATGGTGAATCAGTTCCTTGTTTACTAACCTCGATGTGAAGGCACTGCCATCCCACCTCCTTATTATCCTTATTATGATTTTCTTTTTGTAGAAACAGCACATGGCAGGACCAGGCCACGACCCAGCTTTTTGTTCAATTAAATCACTCTACTTTTTCTTGTGTACAAAACAATGTAACCTAAAACCTGCAGTTATTTTGGCTACATCCCATTAGCCTAATGTGTACTTATCAGCACTTAAAACACTTGGCATGTCATTGCATTCAATTCCCGACTAAATAGTTATTTCTCTTTTGCATAATGTTGTAGCTCATTCTCCTTTCTTTCACTCATTAAGTGTCCAAACAAGTCATCTGGGTAAACCCATTAACTCCCCCCACCATAGCAAAAGATAGAATACCTTTTAAACCTGCCTCTCACCATTTACCATGTTGTGGTCATAGCAAATGTTTCGACATAAAGACAAAAAAAAAAAACAAGTTCCAAAGGAGATGGGTCCTTACTTTCGAGTTGGGGGCACTCTACTTCCCCTGCGTATTTCTAGTGTGGCCTCTCCCACCTTAGCTACATGAATATAATAATAAACATCATGCGTATCATGTGTGAGCCTTGTGCTGCTTTGACTAGGCTTCTACCAAATGTTGACAAAACATTAATTACGATATGATTAAAAAATGACTTGACATACAAAGCATATTAGTGATATACAGATTGCACTTAAAAGTGCATGAAACCATAAATCCACATTAAATAAATGTGTCTGCTCCATTGCAACTTTTTCTTTAAATCCTAAGTATACTAGCAGGTTGCACTAACAGCCATCTAATAAATCCAATAAAAAACTACTATGCTGGTATATTTTACCATGCACTTCTTACAAAATGTCCATATTATTACTTTACTGGTCCACATTATTGGCAATAAAATTTAGTTGTGTAAACTCTATATAGAACTGACTACAAAATTTTAAGAACCTTCGTCAATTTCCTAATGTCCATGATACCATGGCAACCAAGGCCCAACACATCCATAAGTAAAATACACTTACAAAAGAACGTTTTAATGCATGTTGTATTTGATATATTTCCAGCTTTATAAATTGAAGTCTGAAGGAAATCCTCACATACAAAGGCTGGTTTTACTCGTCCTTTGGTGTATTGTTTGTGAGTACATGCCAGAACCATGTGCAAACTTGGCTATTGAAAGATGGTTGTTTGATTCTTCACAGAGCGCTGAGGCGGCTGTGGCCAACTCAAATTCATGTCTGTGGCAATGGATTTAAATGAGGTTTTCACACTGAAAGAGATTATCAATAGAAACAACTCGAACCACTGTTGAAGCAAAGTTCACTCCTTCATCGTCTATTCATGTGCTCAGCTTGTGCATAAATGGCCATATTTGACCAAATTTGCAGAAATCCGACTAAATATAGTCTGTAGCTTGTGTTGTAGGTTGTTTGTCTCATTACATTTATCTCAAGTGACCAAAACGTGTCACAGTTGCAATCCATAGTAATCCTTCTGTCTGAGATATGAAATTACACGCAAGGATCTAAACTACAGTGGGTGAGTAATATAAGCCCTGAAATGAAACTGTTTCCCTATTTTAGATATTAAACACTCATATTCATGTATGACTTAGACATACACATGCACTCAGGCTTGACTACACACACACACACACACATGCACATCTGAAATTCAGCACACTAATCTGTTTCATGTTCAGTTCACAGGCTCTGTCAGTTTATTAGAAAAAAAAAAGCAACATATTAGTCATGGGACAATGAGAATGGCCACTTACTTGGTTGAAATGTCCTGTTAGGAAGTTTATCAGTGAGCGCCCCTGATTGCTGGGGAATTATGAACGATATAGTGTTTTAACATTCAAACTTATCAGCGAGAAGGTCAAGATGCTATAGGGTTGTGCTGTACCTAATGGCTCTGTCAGTGCAGAGATGAAAAGATGTTGCCAGATATAAATAGAGCGGCTGGGTTAGTTTCAGAAGGCTTCCTTGGAGAGGAATAGGAAATTAGGTGCTGGCTGCATACATTACACCAATAGCTTTTGCGTGGGCTTTTTCACTTCTCACTACTCTCCATTATTATTCACCATAAATCCATCCTACATAGCCACTACTCAACAAACACAGAGCTGTTATACAACCGATGGCTTGATCCCAGCACAACAATTTTACAGACTTGTTATTTAGCATTCAGTGTAGGTTATTTGTCAAGGAAATTGTGTAGGCTTTACATTATTCCCAGGCCTAATTAAATTAGAATTTGTCTGCCTGAGTCTGCCAGATTCACTGCCATAAGCAAATCTCAACCCACACAGTCAAGATGGACACCACACAGTAAACATTATAAAGGTTAACTTGTTATAAAATCAACATCAAATAGCCATTTTTTTTCTCCGTGGCTTTTAGCTGCACTTATTTCCTATTTTGCCAAGAGTGCGTTAGAAATGCAGGGTACTAAATTGAACTGAATTAGGGAGAGGGAGATTGATTCATTTATATGACATGAAACTGACACGTCTCAGCCAAAGACCTTGGTTGTGTAATTGGCACAAAATATAGAGTCCTGCAGCAATATATATTCAAAACAAGATCATGTGCCCAACAAAACTGCATTAAAATCCAAAAGCTCTCATTTTCTTTTATAAATACTGAATCTTATGTAATGAAATGAAAACATGACAGCCCCTGTCCACTATTACTGCTCAGCCCAAACGCCACGAGGTACATAATCCAACTGCAGCAAACTCGAGCCCACACGGTCCACACTCAAAAACAGACAGTGTGTGCTCTTATGCGTGCGCACAGTTGGAAATCGTGGCAGCTGCTCCATGGTAAAACATGCCGGAGGGTGGACATGAAGGTGTCTCCTGTTAACGAGGCTCTATTATGGAATACATCAGTTGTCTAGACTTGGGGTGTGTTTTCCAGACCAATAGCATGAAGCTGATGATCCTTTCTGTTTAGCCAATTTTGACAGTGGCAGTGGATCATTAGAAAAGCTTGGATGAATGTTGAGGTAGAGGATGAGTCAGCAGTACAGTCAACAAGTCACTGCTGTTTATATATACTTACATACTGATATTGTATTTGTACTAGAGCTAGACCAGTAAATCAGCTGCACTGCCTGTTAGTGTTTTCAAAATCCCTGTCGCCGCAGGAAACAACAGCAGCCTCTGATCTAGCAACCTACACACTGAAAATGGGAACTTTTGATCAGGATTTGGATCGCACAGTCACATAGTCGACATGCGTCTCTGCTGTTTTTGTGGCCTTTACTGTGCAGGGAATTATCCATTTTAACGACTGCCCCTGCTCTAGCATGCAGGGGCACCGTGGCTGCATCCTAAGCTCAGCACCGCCTAAGACGATTGTTATTGGTTTGAAGGAATGCAAATAAATCAATTTTTTTTTTTCCTCATTTGCAGAATGGTAATTGATGCAGCCAGACCATTCTCCAGCTTCGGAGGCCGTCTGACTATGCAAAACTAGATGACAAGTAGCAAGAAATTGCAGAAGAGAAATCCCACAGAGGTGTTTGAGATAAATCAGTGGTGCTGTACATAGTTTGTCCACTAGAGAGCACTGACAAATTCATTTTTGAACTGTAAAATGTTCTGCTCAGTACATGTCTTTGTCATAATTATTGGTAAAAAATGAATTTCTGGGGAAAATATTAGGGTGTTCATGTAAAAAGAAAATAAGCATAGGTTAATGTATCATTGTTAAATTTTTATAATTCTCAAATATCTGTATTGGTAACGGCCTCAAAAATCTAGTAGCACTTGTCTCGTTTGTAGGCTGCAACAAAACAAACTTGTTCTTAGTTGAAGTCTGGAAACTAGTTGACCTTTGCTAAAACAAAAAAAGCTTTGTCAATGAACATGTTAGATATTCTTGCAATAAGCATAGAGTAGCCATAACAATTAGTCACACAAATAGGAAAATACTACCTGATCACATGCAACTATTAAATGTTGTTTCTAAAAAAATGTGCTTAGATTCTGGCAGCGTGCTACTTCTCAGCTAGTTGCTGATTGAAGAGACACTGGCATCTAATGTCATGATACCCAGGAGACGATGGTAATACTCTAATAATGGATTGTCACTGTCATATTTTTCATGGCCAGTCTTATGACAATATCTGATAGCAGTTGACAGAGTACTTTTATAAAAGATAAGCACTTTACCAGTGGCTTTAATGATCAGTTATCTGGAAACTTGCTGTAAAGACTGTGTTGTAAAGCAAAGAGTGCGGTCATAGGTTTCCCAAGACACTTCTCTAGATTATATCAGTCTCACAAAAAGGGTGATGTGGCAACTTTAGTGTTCATCAATTCAACAAAAACTAAAAGGCTGCCATTATGAGGTGCCTACTGGGAGCAGCATTAAAGGGGTTTGTAAAACAGCCACAATGGAAATGAATTTTGTCTACAAAGGTATACTGTGAGAACCTGCAGGCCAGAATAAAACCAGAGCCAGCTGAAAGGATCTTCTGAGAAAAAAAATAATAATAAGGGAAGCAGGTATCCTCTCCTGATTGTAGAGGGCTCCTGCAGGAAGTTTTTGTTCTTCCTAGCAGTGTTTCTCCGCTGCGCCTCTGACCAGGAGGCCTAAGTCATCTTGCCTGACCAGCACAGATGTTCCACTTTCCTCTTAATGAGGAGCCTCAGCAGGGAGTGCCAAGGCTGATAGAAGAGCAACCTGAAAATGGGAGAGTTAGGGTAGAGGTTGGGGGCGAGGGTTACTGGCCGACAACCACAACAAATGAAACAAACATGCATAGCATCGCTCAACACACATTACAGCACACGGCGGAATTATGGCTGATTCCGAGTTCTGTAAACAATCTATAGGCTCGGCTGTCCTTTCTCAGTTTGCTGAAGAGTTTGCTCAGAGTTTCTTCATATCAACTGCAAAAATCCTTGTCAACAGAAATGTGTTTACAGCACACAAAAATGTAAAATCCATCACACATTTACACTGTTTCAACTACAACTAGTGCTAGATATGGAAACACAAAAGTCAGTCAAACAAGGAGTATTATAATGCAATATGCAAAACTGCAAATTTATTCATTTATTTATCCACTGAATTTTGGAAAGGATGCCAGAAAAAAATCCCACATTAAGCTTCGTACCACTATTGAGCTTTATCTCACAGATTCAGATTTCCCTCACAGGTCCAAGTGCGCAGTAGTTGAAGTAATGAACCAGACCATCAGCCGGCTTGTAAAGTGTGTCCCTACATTCACCTGAGATATGCACAAAAGACACCTGAACACATTGCGACCGTTAAATTAAATTGTAATGACTGTAATTTTAGCTTTTCCGCATTAAGAATTTCTAATTAAGAATAATAATTTATGGATTAGTGACTATGTTCCTTTGTAGAAAATCAATAGCAAAGTATGAATGTCACTTTTCCTAAATCCTTTTTATTCAAATGGTCTTTGAAATGGCATCTGGTTTGATAATGGCTGTATTTTTTTTGTATTTCGACATTAGAAGAACACCGTGTCACTGTAGCACTTAATGTCTTAGATTGATTAAAGATTTCATAATATGTCATGTGATTTTTCATCTGCATTAGAGTGTGCCTATGCCCATTACCACCTTTTCATTGGATTGGTACAAGTTGGCATATTTCAGTGCTAAAAGTGAGCTATTTGACAGGGGGACAATTGGTATGCCTCTAGTCTACTGCAAGCAGAGAAATATGATTCTTGCAGTATAGTGAATTAATTCAGAAACATTGTGTGGTCCCTTTACATGCAAAAACCATTTGGTCTCCACGGTTCAGAATATCCCCAGAGGTGTTCCTGGCCAGATGGAGAACAAACCCCTTTATTTGCATGGCATGCTACACTAGCCTTCACCTTCCACAAGATTGAGATTGTGTCCTACCAAACAGTTGGTTAATGAGCTACTGTGAAGCTGTGCCAACAGGAGAACTGACACATACCTAATATGATATTGAAAAAGATGTGTTGAGAGTACGTGTTGCCGGAGACGTGTTGGAAAAGCCTGTCCTCGCTCCATTCATTTCAAGTGATTATTCTCTTTTGTAGAGGAGGTAGGAAGTAGTAGATGTGTCTCCATGCCAGATGCCCTGGCAGATGTATGTTAATGTCACTGACCTTTTTCCTTCTCTAAGTATAGTGATACAGAACCTAATGTACTGTAACTTTTGGGCCTATACTGCTAAATACATACTCTAGATTAACAAGATTTATCTTCACGCATTCTAATAATATAAATCTATTTCAAGCAAAGCAGATTCACTGTCGTGTTTGGTATTAGCATATTATAATTATCATTTTAAGTAATAATAATAACTTTATTTAAGGGGGAAAGTGCCCCACTTTAAAATCTCTTTTAAAAAAAAGTGTCCTGGCTGAGGTATTGTTGTGGCATTTAGAACACAGAGGTTACATTTAACAGACTTATAATAATGTTCAAATATTTTTGATTTATGACTTATACCAATATACTGTGACAGGAAGCCTCTTTAATAACCATTTCTCCCCATAGTACAATTACTGAGATCACTGAAATCTCTCTCACAGAATAATGGTCCATGAAAGAGAGGCGGTCAATGACCACACACTAAAAACTTCTATGACATAAATAATAATTATAGGTTATCAGGCCTTAGAAAATATAAATGGTCACCATTTAAAGAAAAAAATTAAATTGCGGCAACATTTAAATTTTGTCTCCTGTGTCGACAAAAGTGAGTGAGCGCTGTTAACATTTAATGTTAATCTCTTTTCATTACAAAGCAAGAAGGTTCTGTTAACGTCTGCTCTAGAGGAATCTCCAACTGATCGTTTTCCTAAGCTGTTGAGAAACATTGTTGGCTTATTCATCTATACTTTGCATTCTCCACGAATCCTTCTTTTATTCTAATATAAAGAGTAACATGGAAGCTGTTATGTCTCCCAGCTGAGTCAGACGGTCTTCTCTCTGATGAAAATAACATCCCAAACTATGATGAAGGTACAGTAGGTCTTCACCCTTCTGTGAGACATTTGAGGTCCAGAGATCATATTGAGGAATAATGTTACTGGTCGTGTTGTGACAGCAAGCAGTACAGTAAAGCTGAAAAGTAGAATAGGGGTTCTTAAATTGTGATGATATAGAATAATATGTTAGTCTAACTTGGAGTAAAAATGATGTCGGACTCAAGCTGGTGCATGCTGTAAATCACAGCTCCATTTGGTGAACTAGTACCTAGTCTAATGTTCTGAAAGCGATGGCACACAGACAGGCAAGAAAATATTAAAATGTAGCAGGTGTTCAGTCTCAGTGTGAGAGCGTGCCCCTTCAGTGAGTAAAGATCTCAACACTCTAGTGATATTCCACTGCTTGGGGCAAAAGGTGTTTTTTTTTTTTTTTTTCTCTTCTTCCATTTTAGCTGTGAGACCTCTGTTTCCAGCCCAAACTGCTGCATCAAAAAAGACAGAAAAAGGCATCAACAGGCACATAGTGGTATCAGAGGTTTTCCCTTCATAAAAATTCTCATTCATTAGTGGCTTCTAACATGTTGGTGTTTAACCCCTGAATGCTTCACAGCAGGTAAAAATACCCAAATGGTTTCTATGTAAATATTAGTGATAAGCCACAGTGCTGAAAGAATATACACATTTTATGATTATTATCCAAGGGCATAAGTTTAGTTTTAGCTTAAGGGGATGCGATGAAGTCAATATTTATGTATATATATATATATATATATATATATATATATATATATATATATATTTATTTTCTTTTTTAATTTATTTTTCCATCCCAGTTTGGTGCCAAAGCTGCCAGGCTATGTAGCATGCCCAGCAGGGTCCACCAACCAAATGGCTACAGGCAGCCTGTGTGTAACCTGAGAGGCAGAGCGCTCTCTTCATCTCATGACGTCACTTGCTCTTAAGTGCAGGGTGACAGTCAAAGGCGACCTAGATGAGTGCATCTGCATCTGTATCAAGTCGGAGTACTCTTTCATTTAGATTATGACAGCTGGGACACTGTTAACAGAGGATGTAGTGATTTACTCAGATTGTAGCTGTAAAAAAAAAAACTTGAATTTTTAAAAGTGGCAGAAGCATTTGCCAGTGGAAATATTTATCATTTGTACTGATGTTATACAAAGTTGCAATCTATTTTTTTTTTTGTGTTGAAATGTTAAATTACAGTAACTAGCAAAGGGAGCATTATCTGCATTATGCATTAAGTTTCTGTCCTCTATAGACAGACAGAACACACAGCACTGCACTGTGCTAGCAAACAAATGCCTATAGTTACTTACATATATATAACAGAAACAAAGCAACACAGGCATCGTCTTTTCTTGTCAACTGTCAGAGGAAAGCCCCTGTTTTCACACATTTTAGCCGTGGTTTATTCTGCCGGCTGCTGTGTCATATGGAAGTCAAGGTGATTACTTTCAGAATCAAACATAATGGACCTGCGAAAAAACAGCATGCAGAGAGCGGCACAGAGGTGCCGACTGAGTGTTGATTCTCAGTGGGATCATCAGCACTCGCAGCCCTTTCACATATTACTTAATGGAGCTTTAAAGTTCACAGCATAGTCAGATTTGTCTTTCGTCGTAGATTGAGGGAGGCACAGTGACGTGGTCGTAAAGTGTGAATAATGTCATTTGTAAATGAGCTACCATAATAATTTAAGACAACTACTACTGTAGAAAAAGAAAAAACTACAGAGTTATACTGTGAGCATTGTCTAAGCCAGAGAGTAGCTATGGTTAAGTACTTGCACACCGCTGTGAGAAAGAGGTTAGTGGCTTCATTTATACATAATGTATAAAAATAGGCCTAGGTCTGTAACAGCTGTACGGTAAACACATTTGAAATAAACTCGTATTTAATCATTTTGTGCCTTCATTATCATTTCTGAAGAGGTGGTCCAGGTGTGTAGCAGTGGGGTAAATTGGATGCAGAGTACGGTGTTTACATGCAAAAAGATTTCTATTCTTAACCCACTTTGTCAAGTAACCCAGTTTTTGGTCAGTGCATGTGAAGGACTCATAAGCGTCTTGCATTCCTTTTGATTATGAGAAATACATCTATGACTAATGTGATATCCGGTGTGTTTGTTTTTCTGTCTATATTTATTTTCAATTTCCTGAATTTAGTTGTTTTTTGCAGAGATGTGTGATGAATCTTTTGGAACTGGCAGCTATATGACATTGTTACCATCTATATATACCAATAGAATCTTACACAAGACTTTTCGTAGCTGCATTTTCAAAAGACAGCATGTAAATTATGGAACAGGATTTCAGAAGCAAACCAAGATGTACAGAAACACTCCAATCAAATTCTCTGTGCAGTGATGGATCAGTGTGGCCACACATTTTTTTTTTTGTTTGTTTTGTTTTTCTTCTTTCTGTGCAGACACAAACTGCCACAGTGTCAGCACATTTTTCATTTCAACCAAAAAAAAACATGGCAAACACATAAAGCACTGTAATGTTAGTCATGAATTTCCCCCTGTATTTGAAGGAAGCTCCCGCTCAGTCAAAGACAGTATTATATAGTTCTTGCTGACAGGCCACTTGGTGACCACGTACAACCATAACCCATATGCTACTGACAGTGCTCATAGCATTGATTCATCGCCTGTGAACCGTCACAGGCAGTTCAACTGACAGAAAACTTGGCGTGATGATGCATTTAGGTTTCATCAGAAAAATCATCCACAGATTAAGCGATCATTGACATCTGACATTTGATGTAATGTACGACAGCACACAGATGGCACCACAGAAAAACAAAAAAACATAATCTATATTGCAAAAGTGGTGGGGAGTATCATTTTAAATTACCTCCATCTCTCTGATAAACTGTTAGCATCAGACTGACAGCAACTTTGATAAGACTACAGTCACAAATGTAACGGCCCAACCGATATTCACACTGTTAAAATGAAGACGTCACTCATATTCCAATTGAAATGTCCATCAAGGTTAGTTCACAATCCACTAGGGATTACCCACAATTTCTTCTCCTCGGAGACATGCACTGGCAGGAGCGGTGATCACATACTGAAGCTCCAGCCAGATGATGGAATGACTACGTGAGCACGCGCCTTGGGTATCCCTCTCTGTACTCTGTCAAAGAGAAGCCTCCAGTCACTGCTTAGTGGCAGAAGATGCATTACATTGCAGTGACATTCGAAATAGTCCCGAGGTGCTCCACCATTGCTTTGACTGACAGACCAGCTTGCGAAACCTGTGTTGTCCCATAATTCACCAGATGCTCTGTGCTCTCTGTGGTCTCATGGATTCCCTCTATTCTTATGTCCCAAGATGCACAGAGCTTTGTCAGTGTCACTGTCTTGCCTTTTTTTTTTTTTTTTTTTTCTTTTCATTATCATCACTCTAGTTGCATTGGAAATGTGTCTTTCTTCATTGTAAACATAATGATATGAAATATAGGTTATTAAGCTGGTTAACAATGCACAGTGAGAGTTTCTTGAGAGCTCCATCCAGTTGTTAAGCAATTTCTTATTCAACAAATCTCAACAATCAATAGCGCTGAGCTTCATGTGGCTGGAGAGCAAACCACAAACAACGGCTTCCAATTGGTGAACAGAGAAATTTATGGCCCATGTAATTTTCTGCCAACTGTCGTTTACAGTAGATTTTGAAAGCACCGCAATGACAAAAATTGTTGCCATTACAGAGCATCATATCTCCTGATGTGTGGCATCATTGCAAGCGGCGCAGGAGACCCTCAGACTTCTTATGGTGACCTTAAGAAATAGGTAAAATGACAAGTCCAGCACATGGTATGAATCATGTAGCTATCAGTCGTTAAAAATGTTGTATTGATACTGGTGCAGGTTTCCTTGTAATGTAATGTAATGTAATGTAATATAATATAATATAATATAACATTATAATATGATATAAAACGTCTCTTCAAATTTGAAAAAATGAAACTACACGCTCTTCTCTCAAAAATGAATTTAAACAACCTCAAATTGTTAATACAAGTTTTCAGCTGAGAATTACTACTTAGATGAGCCAGGACCCATTATAATTCAAATGCTGCATATATCACTCTAACTTGAAGCAGCGGGAGCGGCATAATGAGACGAGGAAACAATAACAGCACTAACAATCATTAAAAGCTTGTTTTATTAACCCTTTGTTATATGCTTGTACAGCCTTTAATTATGTGAGGCAGATGGTGCTCTGCAGGGACAGCACAGTAGACGTCTCTTGGAAATCTGAGCTTTTAAAAGAGTTCGATGGCAAAGTGTTCAGTAAACGGTATCTCTGTGTTATCGCTCGTAGCGCGACAGATGCAACGGCAGAAACAGTCGCAGAATGCTTAAAATCAGTAACATGGGGGGAAATGGTGGCCATAAAGAATCATTAAGTTTATTGTTTACAGTTTTCCACGAAAAAAATAAATAAAAGTAATCAGTGCTATAAATTTAGTGGTTTTCAATAAATTCAGTGGTATTTCAATGGCAACATATTTAGAAATGACAACATTCTGCAAGTATGTTTAAAGTTACTAATTTGATTGAAATCTTTTTGTCCATTATTTGCATCCATACGATGTGGCATTAGGGGTTCCTTAGATATTTTCTCATTCATGAAGTCAGGTTACTTCATCGAACTACGTCATGCAGTTTGATTTGTTCAGCTAAAAAAAACATCTTGCGGACCAGACACAGCACCAGAGGAATACCTCCGCCAGGCAGGACATTACAGTTTCTCAGACTGCCTTCAAAAGTACAACCAAACATCCATGCTGATCTGCTTAGCCGTCCTGCCCCTCAACCCCCTAATGAACAGGAGCAAAAGAGCTCTTGGGCTTAGCCTCTCCCTCTTAGCCTAACTTAACAAGATGTCCCCCTACTCGCTTGCTTTCTCTCTCTCTCCCTCTCTCTCTCTCTCTCACACACACACACACACACACACACACACACACACACACACACACACACACTTAGACACACATACACAGTCGCGCACACAGAGACACACCTCCCAAACCCCAAACCACTAACCCTCAGACCAATCTGTCTGTGGCACTAAAGTATTATTAGACTTACACACTCTCAAAGGGGAAACAGTGAGTGCTGAGAGCTGGAAGATGAGATATGCTACAGGGGCTACTAGTTCCATTAAAATGGCATTCACTGGGGCCTTTGTTATCATCGGCCCTGACGTTTTCAGGGTGTAGTGGGGCTTGCTGATCCATGACCATCTCATCTATCTTTCAGGATTTGAAGGAAGTTGGTGTGAAATTGACACCAATGAGTGTAGCTCAAATCCATGCCAAAACCAGGGTGACTGTGTGGACGGGGTCAACAGTTACAGGTAAAGAGTGTTATCCATAACCAGCTTTACATGTCTTAGGAGGCAAGAAAATGTCAAGCTTTGTAGAGATAGACTTTAAACAATTGTTAATCCGGAGTATAAGTAGCAGAAACCTTCATATACTGTCATTTTGATAGTAGATTGCCTGGAGCTAATAGATTTGTTCTGAGGTCACATTCTTTCTTCACATTATTTAATAGATGTAGCAATGTAAAAATGAAATGAGGTCAAATTGGTTACAAGAAAAAAAAAAAAAAAATCTACCTCAGCCACCTTTAGGTTTAGTGAAACAGTCAAAATCCACACCTAGGTCACGATAGTGTATATGCAATCACACCAAATATGATGTGTAATTAGTATCATCAAATTGCTTCTTATTGATTTTTTTCACTCTGTGCATGTGCCAGTAGGAAACGGATAGATCTTCTATTTTCTATTGGAGACAAAATATCAATATTACTGATTTTTCTGTTCCAGCTGTGATTGTAAGATGGGATTTGCTGGCCATCACTGTGAGGAAGACATCAATGAATGCACCTCTAGCCCTTGCCACAACGCTGGCATTTGTGAAGACCTTGTGAACGAGTAAGTATGAATATAACTTTTCTTCTTTTTTTTTTTGCTTATTCATTGTGTGCTTTTAAAAAAAAAAAAAAAAAAAGATCAAATATCAATAAAGGCCAGGCAGAATTAATTTCCTGCGTTTGTTTTGAAAGGCGAAAGAACATAAGCGCTCTCCAAAGAAAAAAAAAAAAAAAACGCGAGGTTGTGGCGTTCCTCTTCAAAGTGTTCCGGTTTATATAACAAGCCCCACTTCATCCTTGACACACATAAGCTGCAATTCTAAAGACAGAGAGTGAGTCCAGCAAGAACACATCATGTATCTAGATTGGGCTTTACTCCACTGGTGCTTCTCTCTGCTGTGCTTAATGGGAGCCCCGGGGCTTCCAGGCTTAGTCGGACAGATGGGTAGAAAAGTCCCAGGGCCAATTTGAGTCCTAAATGGTTTGTCTCCAGTTTGTCTCCCGTCATGATTTCGCTCCCATGTGACCTGGCCCTGCTCAGAGCGCTCCTCTGATTGCACAGTCCAGGGAGTTCACATCAGGTGTGTTTTAACCTCGCTGCCCACCACGAACACTACACACTCCGCCATTTCCATCTCCCTGACCCAACAAGCCGAGTGAGTCCATCTGTACCGTGGTGATGAATCAGACTCTGCTGTATACTCGCTGAGCCCAGGCTGTCTTCATATTTACCCATCCTTCTCCTGAAGATACTATGAGTTTGACTCTGCAGGGGTCACGTAGTCTCATCTCATCTATTTATATGCACTACAGGCTTTTACTTAAGACACCAAACTAACCCTAAGTAGGCACTGGTGTAACAGATTGCAACGAAGGAAGTGTTAATTGTCGTGGCAATGTTCTCTCAGACCTGTCCAGCCTTTGAGGTTTGCATAATTACGCAGCTACATGAGAGTAAAAATACACTTCCATATCACAGAGAATTGATATGGTGTAACTGGTTTACTGATGGAAAAAATTATGTTTAAATAATCAAAAGACACAGAGGTATCTTATGACATGTTTTCTAATTATCTCACCTAGAAACAGCAGAACCGTCTCCTCTGAGGTGTGTGTCAGGGGATATTAGACACACCGACAGCTGCAGAGAGGGATTTGAATTGAGTAAACTGCACAGATTAAACTCTTCCCTTTGAGTAATAAGTCATCAAACATAATTCAAATGAAGTTACTCAGTGGGAAAGTTAATTGCTGTCATATTGTTCATTTCTGTGTGAAGATTTTGAGAATGAAAAAAGGAGTCTTAATCTGCATCTTAGCTTGTCTTCGTGCGTTTCTAGTGCTTCCTGTTTTTCTCCCAAGTAATTATTTGTGCAGGAGTGTGTGCAGCTTTTACAGAGAAAACGATTCTGCTTAATTTAAAGTTACTGCAAGACTTAAACATATAAGTGTTACTGTCTGGATTTCCCTTTATTTGTTTTTATGATCGAGTGTTATTACATCTTCCTTAGATTCCGCTGCATTTGCCCTCCTGGTTATTTTGGAACGCTGTGTGACCTGGATGTGAATGAGTGTGAAGTTTCACCTTGCCTACACGAGGGCATCTGTATCAACACGCCCGGGGGCTTCAAGTGTGTCTGTCGCCCTGGATACTCAGGTAGCTCTTTTGCCCTTAGGTGACATGAAGATCAATATGAGAGTCTAAAAAGCTTATCATGACTGCAGCGGTCGCATGCTATTGAGGAAACTCTGACACAGATCTGGCTTAGTGTAAAAAAAAAAAAAAAAAAAAAAACTGCTTCACAATGCTTGCTTTTAATTAGCCCGTCTGCCTCTGCAAGATACAGCGCCTGCTTTTCAGTAAAGCCAACAAGAGATAAATTAATGTCACCAGTTTTATCTGATGAAAACTTCTCAGTGTCTGTTAGTTGCCTTTATTTCATTTCATCAGCCTCTTAAGACTCACAACGCTATTGTTGTTTTACTTCAATCCATTTGTCTTATTTTCCACCCAGACGGATATCGAGCTATTTTAGCGTGTGTGTGTGTGTGTGTGTGTGTGTGTGTGTGTGTGTGTGTGTGTCTGTGTGTCTGTGTCTGTGTGTGTGTGTGTGTGTGTGTGTGTGTGTGTGTGCGCGTGTGCGCGTGCGTGTAAAGCCAATTCCTGTCAGGTACTGGGAAGATTAATTTCATTTGTCTTCCACACTGTATCATCAATTTATCCTTCCCCAGTTGAGAGAGGGGGGGAAATCTCTGAGGTATTGCTACTCTGGAGAGCAGAACCTGACACGCATGGCCCAATTCCCACAGAAGCAGCTTTTATTATTAGGCCTACGCACGGCATAGTACAAGTCATTACTTTTTCTGTTGCTCTAAGCTCATCTGAGGAAACAGGGCTCCCCAGGAGAGCAAGCGGCCAGAGGATACAGTTTGGATCGGCTCAAACCGACTAGAACTCACACAAAATATTTGCTCCGGTAGCACGTGCAACTTTTCGCAGGAATACAAATGGGTTCATGCTGCTACTGTAGCTGTGTGTAACTTCTCTTTCATTCTAAATTGCAAATCTTGGGGTGATTCATCACTTCATGTTTTCGCAGCCTGATTGAAATTGATTGAAATGTTATTCTGCTTTGATGGTCTGATGTGTCATCTCTTCTCTCACTGAAATCCTGTAACTTGTTGTGTCACTTGATGGTATTAGAATATCAATTCGTCCTGCCATCAGGAAAGTAAAGCTGTTTTTTTTTTTGTTTGTTTGTTTTTTACCTGCATATCGAATGCCAAAATTCATTCTGACTTAAATGGTTGACGCTGCCTACTATTAAATCAGTTGTGTGCTATATCTACACACTTTTCATGGATGTGATTTAGCTATGATGACACATCCCCACCTGCATCACTATCCATATTGAATTTTCGTACTAGTTTTGTATTGAAAGTCTGTTGGTGAATCTGCGTTCTGCTCTTTCAGTAAATCTTCTGCTTTCATATAGCAGCTTCTTCGTGTAGCAGTTTTTGCTAAGAAATTGTCTAAAGGCTCCGACTATTACCCTCTCTATTCAAAAATAATGGAATTTTTTTTTTTTTTTATACATGTAACATGTTTTAGCTTTGAGAAATAATTGAAGCGAGGAGGCAGAAAATTGTTTTATTCACATTTGTGACACTTCCAACAGCTTTTATCAATACTTTTTACCTTTGTAAAAGTCTGTGTGACCCACTTTTTTAAAGTGTTAGACTAAAGAAGTGCTTTTTTTTTTTTTTTTTTTTTTTAATCTGGCAGTTTTCCTCACTTCTTGGCAAGTCAGGTGTCGGTATTCATCATTTGTTCAATAACAGTCTTTAGTTATGGCTCTCACCTAATCTTGTGTAATTATGCTTTATTTTTACATGCGGCGTCATTTTGTTCTCCATGTGTCATACTGAGAAACACTTACATTGTGAGACAGTTTTGGCAGCTGCTAAGATCTCAGCTGTCTTATCATTATTTAGGTCGTTTGGTTTAAAAGGCTCTGTAATCCCGATAATGTATTATTTAACTGTACATAGCCGCTGTGTTCTATACTGAGGTCAGAAGTCATTACAGTGACATGATGAATGGCTAATCGTGTTTATATAAATCACGGTTTAAGCACACTATTCGTCACCTTCTGTTTTCTCTTCTTCACCCATCATTAAGGAGCACGTTCCCTTGAGTGATAGTACAGTGCAATCAGCACATTGTTGCAAGCTGCCTCAGTCAGCACATTGTTGGATGATGATGTTCTGGCCCCCACACTGTTGTTTTGATGTTAAGGCTTCAGTAAATTCAGTCTTTTGCTGGGTGAACTGTCGCCGTTATTTCTATCCGTGCCTTCAGCCTCTTTTGCTTCAGAAATGTATTTTATATTTAAAGCGAATGGAATATCATGTACTGCCTGTGCTAGCATTTATTAATGCATTATAATTATACATTTATTAATCGTATCAATTAAAAACCAGCTCTTATTACTGTGGGACAGGGTCAGTACATGACTTATACATGTGTATTTTGGGCTTAATGCTTAAAATGTGTCAAGTGTTTTCTCAGAAACAGAAGTATCAGTTTGAGGATATAAGTCAACCTACAAGTGCCCAATTAAGCTTCAAGACACTTTGTAGTCTAGTTGTATTAACTAGTATGTGTTCATCTTAATAAGTAGTAGGATTTTTTAAGGTATTCCAGCCCCTGGTTCACCAGTCTGTGCCATTAAATGTTCGATATATAATTAATTCAGGATCTACTGCAAAATACCAGCCCAGAACCTTAAAGTAAATACACAACTTCTGACCTAAATAAAAAATATCAAGATACACGAGTGTGAGCATCAGCCTATGGATCATGTGAAATACTTAGATTGTGAAAATGTGTGTCAGATAATTTTATTTTCTACAACCCATTTTGCTTCATTTCCCTCATCACACTTCAGTTGTGCATTATCCGCAGTTCTTCCTCTCTCTTGCAACTCTATTGTTATTTTTGGTTTCAAGCACTGCTTTGTCACCTCTGCTGTCATGAACTGAACTTTCCAGCTGTCGTAGAGCATTCCCTTTGACTAAATGAAACAAGTTATCAGTTTGGGACAAGAAAGGAACCGTTTTACAGTCTGTAACCAGAGAAAGGTGATAGAATTTGTGTACGCTAAAGACAGCTTATTTACTCTCTTTCATGATAAAACACAGGAGGCAATAAATACATTTGTGCTCCTGCTGTCACTGTGTCTCTTTACATCTGTCTGAGCCCGCAGATAAAAGGCCGACCAAATGATTAACAATGGGCTAGTCATCATTTTTCATCTCTGCATTCCTGGATGTCTCAGATAGATTTTAAAAGTATTAAAGATTTTTTATTTATTTATTTATTTATTTTTATTTACAACTTTAGCGAAAAACAAAACAAAAACAATTCTTGGAGGTAGAATTAGCCACCACCCATTCATTTATTTTTAATTCCTTGGCAAACAGTCACTTCTGTGGATCTCTCTAAAGCGCTGCCTGCTATAATTTAGACTACTATAAACATCATCAGTGTGTGTTCCCCACTTCTGGTATGATTTGTTGGCAGTAGGAAGTCTAATTTTGACAGTTTCTGTTATCTGGTGTTTCCCGCACAGCTTGAACTCTCAGCTTCCCTTCATTTCTTCTGTGATCTCATTGCTATTTTTGTGAGGTGTACATAAATAATGAAAATCATCAATTCCCTGAATAAAGCTGACTTATTTAGTGAAGCTTCAGGATTATTTATGTGTGTCTGATGGACAGTGAAGGTATAAGTTGTTTTGTGGATAATTCACGAGTTCCCCTTCGAGTCAGCACATTTGGTGCATTCCATTTTTTTTTTGGAGGATTGTGCCTTTAAAGACATGGTAGTGTGTAGTCACAGCTGTAAGGATATACAGCTCTTACACTATATGACACACTTTTCCATTAGTTCAGTGCTGCACCTCACTGACTCCTCTCAGGGACGTTACAGGGACAGCAATAGCTGCAGCCTGCTCAGCTCTTTTAGTCGACTTGGTTTATATGTTATTATTACTTTTCACTTTTTTTCAAATCCTTTCTTCAGTTTCTTATTTATGATCTAGATAGAACTATCATAATTTTATAAAATACATTTCAAGTGTTTCTAATGGGGCAATTTACCAAAATTACAAATGAAAAAAATAGTTTTCACACTCAGTTTTAGTTCTTCATAGATAACTTTGGTTTTATTGAGAATTTGAGATATCTATTTTTTTTGCAGTGTTCACAGCAGTCAAAAATGACTTAAAAAAAAACCCTAAACAACTTCTATTTCAAGAGACAATGTCTCAGTTTTCCAAAGTAAAAAAAGAATCGTATGAATTTTCTTTGTGATGAAGAAATACTGCAGTCCATGTGAAAACGGGTAATTCTTTGAATTATCTGAAGAGGTAACACTGGGGACACTGTTGGGAATGAAGTGTGGCCGATGAAATTTTTCAATACTGTGAGCACCACACATGAAGTTCTTTCATCTCCACTGTTATCTGAATGGAGACAGAAATTCCAGAATCTGGATAAACTGTTCCTTTAAAGACACTATAAGCCTTTATATATATATATATATATAAAAGAGAAGCACTCTACTAATAGTGGAGCATATGACTTAAATGAACGATCAGTTATCACTTTTGTTTGGGATTTTTTTTTCTACTGATTAGAAAATTTGATAATCGACTCATTGTTACAGCTTTAGTGTAGATATTTGTGAGTCAACCTTTCAATACCCTTTTACTCACAAAGTTTCACAAGGTAAAATAACCATCTGGCAAAAAGACTTTGGGTATTTGTGGTATTAATGGCTCATCTGTGATTTTCTTTTCATTTTCTGTCTTTCAAGATCTGATTTTCCGTATATACTTCATATGACACACAGCTTCTGTTCCTTGGCATTACTTCTGCCTGGTTTAAAACTCGGTTAAAACTTTCCTCAGGAGATGATATGTTGCTATTTATGTGGAAGCTGGATAGTGAAAATCAAAATGAATGCCAGTAAGAAACTAAAGGCTGTTTCTCCGCGAGTGTCAAACACAATCATGACACACAAGTTAAAGCCCCTTTGAATTGTGTGTCTCCTTTCCATTAAAAGTAATAAAAGTAAGTTGTCAGTAACAGAAGAATAATATGTGAGAAAGGTAACTTGAGGTAAAAATAAGAAATGAACTAAACAACCCTGAAATCCTTTAATGCAATGTTAGTTTACTGCGCACAGCACGCTCATGTTTACCATCCCTGCCAGTCTATGATCTGTATATCAAAGGTTACTAAAGAGACCAGAGAGGAAAAACATGTCATGCTGCCGAGGCAGCTTTATCTGGACAGTTTGCTCGCTGCTGCAGTGACTTTATTTTGCCTTTAAATGACTGCAGAGGTGGTGCTTTTGAATGATATAGTGTATTAACTACAAACTTTGTAATACAAAGTGTAATATATAAGTTTGTGTTGAGTAAGTTTGAGGCAATGTGAAATTAGACTGAGATAATTAATAGTGATTCATTTTCATACTGTGCAGTTTTTCAATATTTATAGTTATTGGGCTGTTCTATCATAGTCAAGTTTGTAACATATATTTTTAAATAAAAATCTGTCCTTCTAAATTCTTCTAAAAGAAAACAGCAATTACTTTACCTTTGTAGCCACAGATATGCATATATATATATATATGATACGCAGTTGATTAACTGTGCTACATCCAAAAACTATTCAAAACATAAAAGTGCTGGTGCATTTTGTCAGCATATTCCCTCATTGCATTAAACATTGCGAGTGTAGTGTATTTGTCTCAGTTTGTGAAACCAACAAAACATTGGGACTATGTCCTGGAGCATACAGTGATGTCTCCAGAGATCCAGAATGCAGTTGCAGAGTTGTTTCAGAACTATCAAAAACCCAGGCATTGTTTGTTTATTTTACAAAGACTTGCACAGTTGTTTTGTGCTTAAAAAAATAAAATCGAACCCAGACTAACAGACGACTTCTCCAACTCTGAGGTCGTGTTCTTGACTGCGCCCCGCTGCTGTTTACATCCCATTTTAATGTTTTTAATCTGTGTTTCTGTAAACAGTTTGACTGCTGAAATCCTCTCTCCTATTAAGTTGTTTAATATTTGATGTATTACTGAAACATGTTTATTTCCTAGGTGCACGGTGTGAAGTTAACATCGATGAGTGCGTTTCAAACCCATGTCAAAATAGTGGGAGATGTATCGATGCGCCTAATCGATACCACTGCTCATGCCCTGATGGCTTCATTGGGCTCCACTGTGAGACCAACACTGATGAATGCATGTCAGCGCCTTGTCTTCATGGGAGGTACTGATTTTTTTTTCCCCCATCATTTCAAACAGAAACACTCCAAATTGTGCAGAAGTGGCATGGAATTATTTTTAATTAGACTCCTTGCCAGCACAGTGAGTGGAGACATACAGTATATCGCATGTGCTAATGTGATGCACTTACAGGTTGTCTCAGTCATCTCTAAATTACAGTCATTAATTCCGTTGAAGACGAAGCACTCATTCATTCAAAAGAGTGTATCTCTCTCAAAGGATTCTGCATAAACTATACAGCAAAAGACCTGCATATATGAATGCTTTGGAGTTCATTTCAAACTGTTGTATAATTTTGATGAATGAATACTGACGCCATCTGTTGTGGCCTTCTCAGCTGTAAGGATGGAATACGTTCCTACTCCTGCCTGTGTGAATCCGGATGGACTGGCAGCAGATGTGAAACAAACATCGACGTGAGTTGAGCTTAATTAATAAACCCGCTGGGTGTTCTAGAGGAGTGTCAGGAGAATTTTGTAATCTTTGTGCGGTATCACTAACTCTATTGATTTTTTTTCTACAAGATAAGTCATTTGAACTACCAGGATCATGTAAGCATTGTACAAACACCTGATTAAAAGAAATTGCTTAGTGTAATTGATTTAAACCACAGCTTGTGCTGGACTCTAGAGATAAAACACTGAGTTGCTTACAAAGTCTTTGTGAGCATTTAGTTGAATGGATAATCTGCTTTTTGACTACTAGCAATTCATTCTCATCCAAAGTTGTATTTTTCTTCTTTTCTTTAACCACACATATGTATTGCAGATGGTTGTATCTGTCAAATATTTAGCATTAGTCGTACATGGCCTCACTCTTGTAAATGATTGATGTCTTTTCATTTACAGGACTGTGCTTCCAGCCCCTGTCTGAATGGAGGCTCGTGTGTGGACCTCACTGATAAATATGCATGCTTCTGTCAGGACGGTTACACGGGGAAAACCTGTGAGACTGATGTAGACGTCTGCAAACAGGCCGCTGTTAATGTCTCGCTGTGTTTCAATGGAGCCACCTGCCTCGACGGTGAAGGATCAAACTTTACATGCATGTGAGTCGGTCCACCGTCAGACATCTTTTATTGTTTTGATGTAATGATACTGAGAGATTGTCCCTGGATGGAGTCAATGTAATACGAGTTGATTGGAACAACATCCCTTGCTGAGTAAACAAATAATAGTTTAAATCTGTGTGTTTAAATGCCCTTTACATTGCCAGGCATAAGACAAGGATACATAGGACATTAAGAAGAAGATGAATTCTTTATTATTCAAGTATGTTTTTACGTAAACAGGAAATTTGACTTCTGCATTTAACCCATCTGTAAGTAGTGAACACACACTCAGACATTAGGAGCAGTGAGCACACAAACCTGGAGCAGTTGGCAGCCGCACTGCAGTGCCAAGGGAGCAGTTGTGGGGGCTGTGTTTGTGTGTGTGGGTGTGGGTGTGTGTGTGTGGGTGGGGGGGGGTGCACCTTGCTCAAGGGCACTTCAGCTGTGGATGTTTAGAGAGGGGAAATGGTTGTTCATCCGCTGCCCCCACCCATCTCTCTTTCTGCTGTTCCAGGGATTCGGCCCCAGTAACCTTTCGGTCCCAAACCCTCTTCTCTAACCTTTAGGCCACAGCTGCCCCAAAACTGTCATGATAGGCCTGGCAAGCTTTTGATTTCTCCACACACTAGGGCAGTGTACATGGAGCTGTGCTCAGAGCTACAGTACACTTAGCATTTAACTTAACTAACTGGCTAAAAATACGCTCCATATATAAAGAAGTTGGAAGGTGGTCTTTTTTTAGCCTTTCCAAAACTGCCAACAGCCAAAGTGCAAGGGCTGGATTAAACAGTGTTCTTATCTACTCTCTGTGATCAGCGGTGTTATGTTAACACATATTTCTTTCCAGCAGCTTTCATTTCAAATCGAATTGTTCTCGTCTCTAATTAAAAATGCATCCCGTCTCGCAAGAATGTTACTACACTCTAGCTGTTTACTCCTATACAGTAGCAGTCCTCCAGGTTGGTTGCGAGTGAATCATTACTTTTTAATTGCTGACACGCTCTCCCTTGAGTGATGAAGTGTATCTGAATACAAGGTGTACGTAGTAAGAGTGTGCAGATCTGACACAGCAGCTCCCTGGATTCCTTGTAGTTAATTACACTGTCTAACCTTGTGCTGATGTGCCGCTGTATGCTCAGTGTCATGATTTAACGTATCCCAGACTACCACAACTCCAAATAGGTTGCTGCTCTTTATAGTGTTATACACTGTATTGATGCATAGGACTCTGTGCTGCCTCAGCTAAGCATTTTTTTTCTGATGTCCCCCTCACTGTAGGCTTATTTGTATATATATAACAAGAAGGCAATATACTGTATATTGTGTGCACTAAGGACAGAGTAGTATACACACACTCTGTAGTTATTAATGTCCTTTACGGTCCTGCTGATCTGCAATAGGGTGATTGTGCATTGTGTGCACTTCCCACAACAGCAGGGTTTTTTTTAGTTTTTGGTTTTTTTGCTGAATTTCAATTAGATTTGGACATAAGATACAAAGATTGTTGCATTATTAGTTATATTAGTGCAATATTAACTGGTTATTGGCCCAATTTTGGACTCATTTGCAAATTCAAGAGTTTGAATAATAGATGGAAAGCTAACATTTTGCCATTCTCCTGTGTGGATACATGTGTGTAGAAATACACATTTTACACTACCAGAAAACATTAATACTAAGCTGCTGTCCACTGCTAGTCTTTGTAGTGTTAGGTAAAAGATTTGTTGGTGAATTTCTGGGTGACAGAAGGTTCCAGTATTTTATTTATATTCACAACATGGACTATGACTTCACATGAACAGATTTTTTTTTTTTTTTTTTTTTTTTGAGGCAGGCACATCTTTGTTCCACTTGGATGGAGAACGGCCTGGTCAGGCTAGTACACGGACTAATGGGCTAAAATATAGAATCACTCATGCAATATTTTCTTGGCCAAACTACATCCACAACACTTGAAATACAGAGTGTTGTTTTATCTGCATGTTGTTTGTGAAGTGGTGCACATTCAGTTCTGCACCTGTTCAGCAAATGGCCTCAAAAGCACTCCATTCTCTCACCACGTTGGTGGTCAGCCAGCAGGTCATGCATGAAACCTTTGTTGATGTTGTAGTGTCACAGGATTAAATCAACTGTGCCTCACAGATCTATAGGTTACAGCAGAAGTCAGAGGAATTTCAGCCTCATGAATATAACAAGAGTTTGTTAGCATTTACTGAAGCAGAATGGGGTTTTTTTTTTTTTTTTTGTTTGCTCTTTTGAGAATTTCCCCTTTGTCTTTCCTGTTGTGCATGTGTCACTTTTTCTGTTGTCAAATTTTCCTGAAGATGTTCAGTGAGTTTGAGATCTGGTGACTGTGAACTGAAAGCCCATGCAAGACAGCTGACCCTGATTAAGCTTTGATGCTTAATCATGCTCATTGTCCATCTGGAAAATGATTGCTCTTCTACAAAACTTAAAGCCAGTGGGAATGACATCTGCAGAATCGAAGGGTATCTCTCTTTGCTCAAGGTGCATCTTATCCTGTGCAAATCGCTGGCTCCTCGACAGAAAACCACTGCCACGCCTAAGTATTCCCACTTTGTTTACCTGTGGGTTTTGTGCATGGCTGAATTAATCCATTCTGTTTATTTTCCCCTCAAATAAGGTCTGTGAAGTTTGTGAACAGTTTACGTATTGTTTGTTTTGCTGGATCAGTTTTCATCAAAAAAATTAATTAGCAGTAATGACATTAACGGATATAGGGTCGTATTGATTAAGTTTAATGGACTAAACAATCAGGACTCTTAGTTTGAAGGCAGAACCTCATCTAATGAGAACACACACTTCATTCAGGTTGTATGAAAATGTGCTGTTAATGCCAGAACTCCAAAGAACTACACCATGAATGCATTACTATTTTATTTTGTGGATTTGTTATGAATATCTTCTTATGAATAGACTAATTGTTGAGATATAGAATGATGTAATTGAAGCCAGGAGTATTATATAAGTATACAAATCCAACAGTTTATACACTTAAATTGATGAAGGAGGTGGAAAATACACTGTTGAACAAAACAGAAAGTGGGCCACTACTTTATACTGTTGAAATACAATATTTGCAAAAAAAAGAATGGGAGTCACTTGATAATAAAGTCAATAAAGTTAAGTTACTTCATATAAATCCAACATTAAGTCCGGGTAACATCATGTTACTAAAGGTGTATTGTAAAATTTTACAGTCTTGATGATGTCACTGCAAAGTCATTACACAGTACCACATAATTTTAATGTCCCTGCAAACCCATTTTAAAAATCATACAGGGCTTGTGGAAAAGCATTGCCTCTTCTAAGCATGACAGTATTTGTGAATTCTTACCCTAGCATAATGCTTAATCCTAACACACAAACAAACAGGCTATAAAATGTGTATTTATGTTGTTTCTGTAAAAGCCTTTTTTTCCCCCACATCCCACATTATGGAAAATGTGAGCTGGTGCATAAACAACCCAATGCAGCTCATCCGTTTTAATTGAACCCTCTTTAGTTTATCACCTGCATTACTGACACATAATGTTGTGTCTTTCAAGTTTCCAAACAAATGCATATATATATATATATTTTTTTTTTTTTTTTTTGAATTTGTCATAATATAATTTGAAATAAGAAGCACCGGCTGCCAAAAAATAAGAAAATAAAAAAAAAAAAGTTGTACTTTTTGATAAATAATAAAAAACAAGCAGTTCTGGGATACAGTGTGTCAGACCCACAAGAAGGAATTGACAGCGATGTGAGACAGCTTCACAGTTTTAAAGTATGATATGTTTTCTGTTTCAGCTGTCCACCAGGATTCATGGGGGATTTCTGTGAAGTGGATGTTAACGAATGTTGCTCAGCGCCCTGCCACAACGGTGCCATTTGCCAAGATCTTATTAATAGCTACGTCTGCCACTGCAGGTCAGGTGAGTCACTCAGACATCCGGTGAGTCTCTCAGTTTACTTTGAAATGAAGTAACCCAAGCAGTTTCTTACCCCCCTTTACAAGACCTGTTACAGGAAAACATTGTTTCTCATGAGCGAGATTACTGAAATGAAGCTTACATGGCAGGACACATTTTGAAGTGGATAAAAGCGCATCACGTTCTTACTGTGCCCCAGATGCAGTGGAGTACAGTTTACCGTATGTAAACCATCTTAATACTTACAGAATGCCCATATTGGATTGAAAGGGGCCATATAAAGTGTTACTAAAGGTTAGTGTAATGCCTACATAACTTCTGTGCCTCAAAGCCATTCAAAAGTCATCCGCTTTTCTCCAGGGAGAAATTTGTAGTCATACAGTACTAAAAACAGACAGTGATAAAAAAGACGATACTGCTTGAGCTCATTAAAATGTATGTGGCATCTTACTCTTTAGTGAAAGCCTTTTCTTGTCTGTGTATGTGTGTGAACCCAAAAAGAAGCAAATCAATGTAGGAGAATCTGATTGATATTCACTTCAGAGGGTGGAAGTGGGAGAGCCTGGGCTCAGCACGGCACTCTGTGGGCTTTTGTTCCTGGCAGGTTGGACAGGCCTTCACTGTGAGGATGACATTAATGAGTGCCTTCCACCGCCCTGCAACCAGGGGATATGCATTCAGAATGATCCAGGCTATGGCTACACCTGTTTCTGTCGTCCTGGATTTGTGGTGAGGCTCCCCACCTTATTCCCCATCTCCTGTCTTTTTTTTTTTTTTTTTTTTCCTTTTTTTTTTTTCTTCTTCTTCTTAATTAACCTTTACCCTTTTGCACCCTCAATTCTCAAGTCCTCCCTTGGCACTCATTTCCTGCACTGTTAAAATGTGTGATTTTCTTTTACTTTGTTGTTGCTTATAGTCTAATTATCATTTTTGTTCCCTTTTTGAAGCAGGAAAATCAGATGCCTTTCTCATACCAGGAGACAAATAACAGCACAGCATGGGACATTTTTGTATTTGTTGCTACCACTATTACTGCTTTATATAAACAGTTTACCCCCCTAATAGTTACTTAGGAAAAAATTGATGTTGCACATACAAATACAAAAGCACATGACAATAATCTGAATTTGAATTGTCAGTAATCACATGTCACTTCTTGCATCACGTTGCTGTTAAGTTTTTAAAAAATCCTTGTATTTTTTCAATAATATCACATTCCCTGCTTAATGTCTTTAGTATTCAAGCAAAGTAAACATTATATCCCACTTAGCATCTCATCACACAGTTACAACACATCTAAAGGCTGTTTATTTTACATACACAGGGGAAGAACTGTGAGCACAACTATGATGATTGCCTGTCGAATCCATGTCCAGAAGCATTTTCCTGTGTAGATGGCATCAACAAGGTCAGTTGCCTGCCTCCTGTTACGGATGCTGTTCCCTTGACGACTGTAGTCAAGAACATCACTCGTGGCTCCACACCTAGAGTGCCAACGCCAACACTCAGCCCGGTACCAACAGCTGAGCAAACCACAGGTACGGACCACACTGTGCGTGCGTGTCTGTACACGCAGTGGTGAGAAGTACATTTGAGCAATACTGTGTTTTTTGAGGTCCTTGAGTATTTCCATATCAAGCTATGTTATGCTTCTACTCCACTACATTTTAGAGGGAATCTATTGTACTTTTAGATAGAATTACTGGATACTTTTCAGATTAAAAAATTAACGTTAAATAGAATCCCTCCCCTCTCATGGTTTCATCTAAATAACTGCTTGAGATCAAAAGAAGGGGGTAAAGTAGAGGGACTAGTTTTACTTTCGATTATTTAAGTACATTTTGTTGATAGCACTTCTCTACTGCACTATGGTCTTGAATGCAGAACTTTTACATGTGATATAGTATTTGTTGAATTGCTACTTTTCCCTCAGGATCTGAGTACTGCTTCCTCCTCTACATTGATGCTACAGTAGCCTCGAGCTCTCTTTTAAGCAGTTTTAAATGCAGTTTAGCTCAGTTCCTAATTGTTAAAGACGTATGTGCAACTTCAAAGGCGGATGCATGTAATAAGTTTCACTTGTGCTTCAGTTTAAATTATGGTTCAAGTTTTGTTTAACTTGCCTCTGTGTTCAGGATGGTTGAACATACATTTAATATAAACTTTCTTGTATGAGAAAGGACAAACCTACGTTACGTGATTATGAATAACATTTATGTACATGTGAAACAGAGTCATGGCTTCTGGAAAGGGAATCACTTTGATGGACAATTATTTAGCTACAAAGATTTACACCTATAACCTTAATGATCGATCAGCTCAAATACGGCAGTGTATCATCTTAAATTAACGTTCCTCAATCATGTCATAGCTCCCATTACTATGCTATTACTTCCAATAGCATTACATTATGCACGCAAGAAAGTGACACTAAATTATGTAAACTGATACGCCATTATACCAATCAATTTGTTTTGAAGGTGGTCCAGAGATTTTTTTTTTTTTTTTTTTGACAAATTACAAATCTATCCTTCCCTTGTCCTTCCTACAAAACAATTTTGCTGCACAAGTTTTGCTGCCAGTGTTGAATGAGAGGAGGCTCCCACTGAGCTGGTACTGGTCCAAATGTGATTTTAGAGCCTTTGCAACATAGCAGGTGAGGATGTATTAGGTTTGATTGAGAGATTGTCATAGTTTGTGCAGCTGCAGAGGGGGGGGAGAATCCTAATAAAATCTAGATTTGTATTTACCACTAGATCCCAAAAAGTTATCAGTCCAATTGTTATTTGGGGATATATCCTTTACCACTAAAATGACAGACACAGAACAGAATATGTTGTACATTATTGGTGCTGGGTTCAGTCATCTATGTGAGAGGTTGAATTCAGGGCACTGGGCAGATTGTTACTCCTTGACAGATGAGGTCTGTCTACCTTTGAAACTGTTCACAGAGCTGTAAAACAGACCTATTGAACACAGACGAGCTTGAACCAATTCAGTGCGACACTCTGAAAATCACTGTGGGCAAAACATAATGGAGTCCTCCCCGCTGCACCTGATCCAGCCCTCATCCGGCGTATATTGCATCGGTGTCGCGAGGGTTAAATTCACACACAAGACACCGGTAAAGAAAAAAACAAACCCCAGCATCCACGCACTGAAACATCTCTTTACGCTTTTACACATAAGTGCATAATCAAAATAAGTAAGTTTTAAAGTAAGAGGACCCAGAAACATGAGTTTATCTAACTAGGTCACCATCTAAACACATGTAGTGCCCTTGGTGCTGCTTGAAATAGACTCAGACAGTTCTCCTTTAAACCTAAGACTGCTCCACAACCTTTGAAATGTACCAAGTCATTGGGAATTTGATCATAGGGGAGATAGTTAATGTGGTACCGAAAGTAGAGGATTCAAATTCTCAATAGAACATGTGCATTTGGTCAGAATCATGACTTTTTTTTTACATCTTGATTTTGATGTAAAAAATAAATTCCGTTCAGCTCAGTAGCAAACTTGTATACCACAGTCGGAGATGATTGTCTTCTGGGATTCTTCTTCTCCCCCCCCCCCCCCCCCCCCCCCATCACTGCACATGCAGTGCTGAGCTCCACAGTATTTTAGCTCTACAGTATGAGAGCTGATGGGAATCTAGAAAGCACAGCTCTGGTGGAGGGAGGCTTACTGGTGCTAAGCCACGATTCGGTTGACTCTCCTTGGAGTGATCACTGCAGCACAGGTGAAGCTGTTATCTTCTGCAGCCACGTGTAGCAGAAATGAAATTACTTAAGCTCCTCAAAAAATCTGCTTGATGAGTAAGGAGTTAGCCAGAGGGTCATTTCAAAACATGTTGTGGGTCAGTCACCTTGTTAACCTCCAGTTTAACATGCATGTATTTGTTCTGTTTATGTTAGCAGGGTTTTATTTTTTATTTTTTATATATAGTTTGTTTATAACTGGGTTGACAGTAGCTGATTAATGTAACAATTTTGATATATTCAGTGACACAACTTTGCTAGTGAGTCATAATGACATTTGCATGATGTGCACAGTTATGCATATTCATGAGGAAAGGGGTGGGCGAGATGGAAAAAAAAAAAAAAAGAAGCAGTGTCTAAATTTGTCGTTTTCAGCTGCAGTTCATGGCCGGTGTGCTCCTGTACAGTAACTGTCAGTGCAGTGTGTTGGAGTAATGTTCATCAGTTATTTTTAAAACCAGGCAACAAAGATATAATTAGACACTCGATTTGGAAGAAAAAGCCATATTATATTTAGGATCTGATTCCTCTGTGTATCTCAGCACTGTAACAGAATTCGTCGAAAATCTTCTAACATGACATAGCTGGAATAGAAGACATTTTTCTGCCATTGTGGTGGGTGCAGAATGACCTTTTGCCTTCCCCCCAGGGCTCTGAAATTGCAAGAGTCCAAGAATGTTCCTCAGCAGTATTTTATCTCTGTCCTGTGACAAGTTCAATCAGTCAGTCTATTACCTTACCCAATAAATCAGGGACAAAACAGGACTTACATCCTGGCTTCTTTTTTTTTTTCTTTTTAAATAAATGGGACATTAAGTCTATATCAATTAAATCGCTCCATCCAAAGTCAGTCCTCATATAAATTGATCTTTATTTCACATTTCCTCCAAATATATTTTTCCAGTGGAATATCTTGTGCTTTAACCTGTCTGACATCCCCACGCAGTCTATGCTGCAACTTTGCGCTTCACCTCCCCACGTTACATTAAATATGACTTATATCCATTTTCTCACCTCTTTTATGGACCTGTATTAAGACTGGTCCTAATTATATCTGATCTGAAAGATTTATATCAAGGAATATTCCCACTGAGACAACTTTCTTTTTCTTTTTTTTTTTCTATTGAAACTTGGGCACGGTACAGTAACAAACTCCTTGGTCAGCACCAGTAAAAAAGATTTAAAAAATACTCAAACCGTGAATAACAGGATATTGAAAAGTGGAAAAAAATAAGATACAGTTTATATTATACAGATTTACAATTCAGATTTAGCCCAGCTAGTTATTTGAGACTTGTGGATGAAAAATCTGGTGTGAGAATGTAAGGTAGTGGTAAAAACAGGAGACCTTTGAAGGAGAGACTATAGCTAACTGCTAATGAGGCATGATACTGCCTCCTGGCAGCAGCCTCAGACTGCATCAAAGACTACATCAGACTAAACAAGGCTTTAAAATTAATGAATAGCTTTGTCTCTGAGGGGTAATTTTCCATCATCAGCATTGGCAAACCCCATTGTCAGGAGTGAAGGAGAAGACAGCACAGCATTGTTGCTGTGTGCATTTATCCTCATTAATTCACAGATCACAGTGGGTCTGCTTCTGATAATTCTTACTTCTTTCTTTTTTTCTTTTTTCTTTTTTTTTCCTCAGGGTATTGGTCGTATAGCTCTCCAGAGAAAATGGGGGTATTTAGGTTAGCTTGTTTGCCAAATGCCCTGAGGGGCCCACTGTCAGATCAAAGGGGGTCTGGCCTATTAGGACTTGACGTGTAACAAATATTGATAAAGGTCTTACTTGCAGCTGCTCGATTAATCATGGAAACAACTTTAAAGGAGCTTTGCTGATTTCTCTAGTGCAATAATGTTTTTTTTTTGTTTTTTTTTTCCAGATAAGAACAGACAGAGCATGAGACAGGTGCATCCAGGAATGCTTTTCATTTTAACAGGCTCTCCTGTTTGACTTTTCTGCAACAAATTGCACTACTTCCCTCAAATGAGAAATATATTGAGCATGAGCACTCCTAATGCTCGCCTTCAATTGCAGTCTGAGTCAGTCTTTTAAGTTGGTCTGCGTCACTACCCCCAATAAGCTGGCGGGCAGTGGAACTTTTACTGAAATACCCCATAATTGCCCATTCTCATGGATGATATAAGCCAAGTTATTCCACTATAAAATGAGGCATGTAATAAACTTGTATGAATACGTTCATTTCAGCCAAGACTCCTCTCACGGCTTATATAGTGCCATTTGCATGCTTCACAGCTTTTTGGCAAATAAGAGTATTTACAGTACGCCTGTACAGTGAGCGAAAGGAAAAGCTGTGATGCAAGAGCCCTTCAAGCCTTTTGTTCTGCTTTCAAAATATAATTATTTCCTTTTTGCTTCTGTTTTCCCAACAATAAATCTCCCTGCACTGTGCATTAGTCTCTGTAAGCTGTAGTCCATCTATGTTGCCAAGGTTATTAGATGGATACAGGTCAAATTTACATTTTTATCCAGCAACATATAGAAGTGTGTGCAACCGCAGACTAACAAAACCAGAAGTTCCACATTTAAGCCTCCGTGGTCACAAGCATCTGCCCTGCTGAGGTGTCCTGAGCCAAAGTCTGAATCTTTAATCATTTCTGAAGGTGCTGGTCTGTATCGCATTCTGTGCAACGACCTCCCCATAGAGGAAGTGAATGAAAAGTTGAAATTCTTCTTTCAGGGATCAATAGAGAATCTCAGCAGAGTTTACAGTAAAGATGCATAAACTACAGTCTGTCTCACTTTTATTTACTCTTCCTCCCCCCCACTTCAGCTGTCTATATATTTTTATTTCCTAGATTCAAGCTACATTCAGTACTTTGGGAATTCATACCTTGAGTTTAAGGGTATTGACCTCAGCGCACTCAACAACATCACTGTCAGATTCCAGACCCAAGTGGCCCAGGGAACTATATTTTATGTGGACCAAGGACCTGCTAATGGTGATTTCTTTTTCATGAAACTCCTCATCTTGGATGGGATCTTACAGGTAAATCTCCAGCGAAATAGTTATTATTCATGATTGTTTGCTGCGGTTATAGTAACTGCATGAATAAAATACTCTGTCTGCCTATGAAATTCTGCTGATGCCTGAATTTGAAACTTTCTATCAAATATTTCAGTACGCCTTTTGCTGCAATGAGGAGGAAGAGATCACACGGATCAGTACATTGATTCGTGTTGATGATGGCATGGTTCACATTGCTAATATCAGGTATGTTCCTTTTGGTATTCATTTAACCTTGTGAGTCTGAGATTGTGAATGTTCAGATCTGTGTTGTGGTCAGTTCATATCCAGCTTCCAGAAAAAGAGACACTCAAGCAATGCGAGAGAAAAAAAAAAGAAAAGCAAATGAGTTACAATTTCCTTGTGCACCTATTTAATTTACGAAGTGTGTTAACATAGACATCATCCCGGATGCAGTGTGTAATGTATGTGCTTCAGGCAAGGATGTATTTCTTATTGAGGAAAAAAGAGGCACATTCACAATCATAAGCTACTTAAAGAAGGTCTTAATAATATACAAATTTTGTTCAAATACTGTTCGTACCTCAGGTGGTATTAACTTGATCCTTAGTTATCCGCTCATTTCAAGTGTGGCACAATTTATTTTATAGAAGGGCTATAACTAATACCGGGGGAGCACATGTAATTGGCAGGAATCACCAGACTGAAAATTTAGATTTTATTACAAATGGGCAAATGGGCTTACATTTTAAAGAACTAAAACAAACGTCAGAATGTGCCTATTAAAATGCATTAGTGATCACTGACCATGTTTTATTGGCTGTTCTAAAGTCTTCATTTGCAGTTTTTCATTACGAAAAGATTAACAAGCAAGAGCTGAGCACAAAATCAATGTTTAAATGATTTAAAGTGAGGCTGTGGCCCCTTTAGTTATATTGTTCCTAAGCCCGTGCGCAATCTTGCTGCCAGCCCTTTCCATTACATTCTGACATGAGAAAGATTGTGGTTTGGTTTTGAGATACAAAGTTTATTATGTATGAGCTGGAAACTGAAATAAAGCGGCTAATGTTCGACTCGTATCAAATCAGTTTACTTTGTATTTAGGGGGAGAGTATGGAGACTTTTTAACATTGCACAAAGAGGACGTTTCATCTTTTTTGTAGCACACGTTCTGTTTGGGCGAAGATAATAATACACTAATCTTAAAGGATAATATTGAAAAGCTGAGACAGATGTAAATAAAGGTTTTGTGAAGGTGATATTTAAAAGAGATGAATGCAGATAGAAGCTAAGGTACTGAAGGTGATAATGAAGATACCGTGCCAAAGGTGAGCAAATTATTTCCTGTCGAAACAAAGCTGACTGGGAAGGTTGCTTGGCAGAAAGCTGCATTGCCCTAAATATGCAAGTGCAACCAGAAAGTCCAATCAGGTTTAAGGGGATACAAGGCTCCACCCCTGTTTTTTTCTTTTTTGTTTTTTGTTTTTTTCCCTGCAAGAAAAATAATACAGCAGTATGAATCAATCATAATGTTCTGTACCAACCCCTTGGAGACATTGCAAGAAAGAGAGCTGTCATAAGTAGAGCGTTGGTAGTATGGAAAAATGGTTTCTGGTGTCGCAAAGCAAATTCTTTGTAATTGTCTGATGGCCGAGTCCGTCCATCTTTGTCTGATTTGACCCAGAGCTACAACACCATGGCCATCTTCAACGTCACTGCCTACCTCATTATAGACTTTTAATATATCTTCCCGTCAAAGACACTTTTCAATATGTTAAATAGAAACCCAGTGGGGCTGACTTCTCAAGGACAGTGAGCACAGTGCCCTCTGGCTGCTGGCCAGGCCGCTCTGGCAGACTGCTTCTAAATTAACCGCTTCTCCACGCTGGCTCTAGAGGAAGGACTTATGCAGCTCGGAGTTAGTGCCCCGAGTGTTTAGCCGGCATATGCAACAGCCTGCAAAGTACAGGCTTAACAAATCAGACTTGATTGCTTCACGGACCTCCTAACTTCCACTCGGGGAACAAGGGGTATCAGGAGACAGTGGAGAGGAGACTGTGCATCTGTGGCCCGAGTACCCTCAAGCTGCAGATGGTTAGTCCAGAATCTGCACTTAGGTAATTATCTGCTCTCCCTTGTTGTCTCAAAATGGAGAATTGGTTTTTGAAATCTATGAATGGCTGTGGGGTGGGTCCAAAATAGTTGTGTCAAAGGCTCATAAGACATTCGGAGAAAACAAAATGGAGTTCGGCAGCAGCAGCAGCACAGAAAAGGATTGTGATAAATGTGTGCATCAGCAGACTAAACAAAACAATTATACTCATTTACCACAGTTTTTAAATCTTGACATCCGATAATTCGCTCTGCTCTCTCAGGCAACTATTAGCAAGATGGCCAAATGCTAATTTATAACTAGAGGCATGCGTTGTTTTTAATGTCAGAACATATATTGAAATAAATGAGTTAATGTTATCTCCAGGAGGAAGTTGTCAGTCTCAATTGCAGCACTTCATTTAGAGCTGCATTATACTGAAGCTGCAGTAATAGCTTTGTTTGAAGTTATTCTTTCAGCCATAGAAAACACTTCTTTTGTTTAAACTTTTGGTGTCATATAATTCATAACGTCAGGGGAAAACTTAAAATAGTTTTTTCTTATCAAGGCCATTACAGCCTCTGTCTGTTTAATTCATAGGAATATATAGACCTTTATTGTGAAATTGTCACAGGTTTCTAAACAGAAAGAATTGAGATGTGTATGCTTGTGTGAAAATAATAACTGTAAGACCCCTTGGACCAACACATTTCTTCTCTTAACACCAAAATGACGTAACATGTTGGAAACATTTAATTTAAACCGCAAGGGTTCACACTTTTTTCACAGGCAGCACCTGACCCCTTGTGAAGCAGAGCTAACTCTCTCTGGTCACGAGAAAATCAAAAGCTCCGCAAGTAATTACTGGTTGGGACACATGATACAAAGCACAAACCACATCTTCACAGGCGGTCTGCCACAACAATACCTACCCAGTCAGGTAAGACTTACAAGAGCTGTTTGGTTTCTCTTCTACCTGCTGAAATCATAAGGTTGTGAAAGACATAAAACTCACATGAATGTTACATGATATATGCCTAAAATTGCATCATGATAAAAACAAATGAATTGTCTAATTTTTTTTTTTTTTTTTTTTTTTTTCCCATTAGAAAGCGAAACCTTTCCACAACTATACTGGCTGCATTGAAATAATTGAAATGAATAACCTGAGGAGCTTTTACACATCTGATGCCATCGATGGCAGAAACATTGACCAATGCAGGTAAAAAAAAAATAAAGGAAAATCGATGGCTTCACCACAATCTTTTCTTTTAATTAAATTTTAATCCTGGCATTTGTTTGTTTTTTTATTACTTAAACATATATACACTCAAAACATGGTCTTTAGTTTTTCTGTGCAAGAAGATGATTGTGTGTTAATATTTTGATAGTTACAACATTTAGTATGACACAAACACCGACTGCCACATTTCGCTTTGTCTGATGCTTTGGGGAAAATATGATTACTTATTGTGACAAAATAAGATTGTGTTTCCCTCTCTTCTTTGTATTGTAGTGAAAATCTATCTACTTGTTAAATTACTGCACTTAATGGGTAGTTTTGGTTGCACAGGAATCTACTTCATGTTTTTATCCTTAAAAACAAAAATTTCTTACATTAGATTGGATTTAACTTACTCAAACTTTGGTCTAATTTTACAGATATACTTGGCATGTCATTGAAGCCTCCACGACAAGTTCCTCAACTTTGGAAACTCAATCAACCACGCCTGACACCATGAACACAACGACTGTGGCAGCTCCCACACAAACACCAAAACAGCCTGTGTACAAACCTCAGGTCTGCCGCGACGGCGTCTGCCGCAACGGAGGAACATGTCATGAGCTGCAGCTGCCTGGTGGAGCTCTGCCTTCCTGTCACTGCCCGCTTCACTTTACTGGAACTTTTTGTGAGAAAGGTAGGCCTGTAATGTTATTTTTTTTGTTTTTAGCTGACAGTGCTTCTCAGTTTTTATACATGATATATAAAACACACACACACACACACACACACACACATACACACAAGCAGTGAAAAGCTTAAGAACCTACTGTACTGTGACCTCCACAATGGTATCATCAAGAGCCAGCCAACAAGTTATGTTGGTTAATATATGCTGAGCCTCTTTGGCTAATAGGTTTTACTATGAGGCAGAATAGAGTCAGCTGCATTAGGAATTTTGAGTGATGTGAATTATTCAGGATATGATTAATGAAATGAAAGATCCATATAAGCAGCTTGAACCATCGCCGTGTGTCCATGTTCACCTCCAACGCTCGCTGAGAATGAGAATATGACCTTGCAGCACTCGCTCAACATTCAGCTAAAGCTCTCATCCCTGTCGCCACCAAAAATATTTATTTTGTACCAACCACTCCAACACTAGACAACAGAACTCGACACACATACAAAGAAGTTCTCCCCTTTGCAGATTTCTTCTCAGTGCACTTATGATGTAGCTTCTGACGTCTCTTTCTAGCCCTCTTGCCGTGCGTGATATGCCTTGACAGTGAAGAAAACAGGATCCTGTACTTTGCTATTGTTGTCATTCTGTCAGTGGCAACAGTAGTGACACTAGAGTTGTGAATTAATTGCATGTGTGCTTGATAAAGCAAGCCGAGCTGCTCACAACTGAGAGACATTTCAGATGCTGTGTTGTGATAGCCATGTTCACTCCACTGCACTCTCACCACAGTATATGATTAATCCTCCAACATGGATGGTCTGTCAAGCTTTAGACTCCTCCACATGCTGGAGTGGTGTAACATGAGCCATTTAAAGTTTGAAGGGTGTTTTTTGTTTTTTTGGGGGGGGGTTTTTTTCATTTTTTTCATTTTCAGCTTTTCAAAACCAAAAACATGAGAGCAAAAGCAAGAGGAGTGGGTTAAACTGTGTTTATGTGTTTGAATCTAAGCTGCAGTTATTAGCATGGTCGCTAAATTCTACCCACAGTAGTACTAAATTGTTTCTTTCAAGTCCGATGAGCATATCATTACTAACTAGTCTGAGGGGATACAGGTAACAATGAAAAAAAAAAGCCCTGTTCATGAATAGCACATCCACTGTGTAGTTTCTCCCCAAAGTGTAGAAGCTGATACTGGACACTATCAGAGTTAATGGTAACGTTAGCAGTTCTATCCTGTGCTCTATTGGATTTGGGTTAGTTTATACTTCAGCCAAAGTTGCCCAGAAAAGCCTTACGCTTCACTTAATCTTCATTGTAAAAGCCTTTCTTCTTGTAGAAGTGAAGAATCAAAAACAGCTAAAAAGCAGCTAAACAGGGTCATGTTGTAAAGAAACAAGAGTCTGATCTTACGTTTCTTTTAATCATACTTATAATCTTAGCTCAACGCTACAATAGAAAACGGTTTCTGGCCGTAAAGTGGAGAGATAAGTCAGTTTTACAAATTTGTGTATTAAAAAGAAGTCAGCACAAAACACTTAAAAGATTACCAGGCACAGCGTTTTTCAAAGCAACTCATCAAGCTCATGTTTGCATATCTAATTAGCAAACAACAAAGCGATTGAACAATTGTCATTTTATTCTGCAAAATCCATGGCTATTTTTTATCTTATCTTATGAATGTAATTAAGTGTTTCAATATCAATTTCATGGTAATTTGCCACTGTTATCACTGTAAATACAGTATATCCCATATGCTAGAATGGAAAGCTTGATGTAGCAACAGTTACTAAGGGGTGAGCAGTCAGTTACCTGTAATATGAAAAAAAAAAAAAAAATTATATCATTGCTTATTACGAAAAAGTCCCCCAGGAATTTCAGTTGTGAAGGAGCCCTGTGGGTAGGACAATGAATTATCCTGTAGGACTTTTTTCTAGCTTATCAACAATGGTGTGGCTTCCCCCTTATTCCTCACTTGCCCCCTCAAGTAAAACACACTGCAGCTCATATTGTACTGCACTAACAACTCTTTCAGTCTCGGGGTTTTAAATAACGAGTTCTGAATAAGAGTGGTCACTAAATGTCATATGTGCTGTACCTTTTAGCGGTGGAAATTCTAATTAGCATTACAAAAGGTTTCAATAATGGAGCCTGGATTGATTTTCACCTTCACAACCCTTGTGTATTCTAGGCTGTTTGCGTAATCTCGTATTTACAGAATACACGGACATCAGACAGAATACCGCTCAAAGCTAATCGTTAACGGTCGTTAACATGGCACGAGTAGCCCTCGTGCACCTGACACCCTTGCCTAACACCTCTGCCATGTGTTCTAAAAATGCTAATTTACAGGTGTTTAAGTAACCTACTGAAATGTTATTTGTCTCTCCAGGCACTGTAACCAAAATGATGCTATTTATAAGGCTTCACTCTCATTTGTTTTTCCCATGGGAGACGGATACGTCGTGGACAAGGTGCCTCTCCTCCGCTTACATGACAGAGATGCTGCTTGGCTAAACCAATTACTAAACATGCTTTGACCAACTTCTAAACAGCCGTTGGAGTATATCGATTATGATCTGTTTATTGATTCATTCACTCATTTATTCATTCATTTGTTTCTCACCATTGTAGCATTCAGGCTCAGAGAAGGATACTTTACTAGCGTGCCAGAAATGATCATCGCATGTGACTGCAGCACATTAGACAGTTGCATGAATGTATTGCTTGTGTGGCAATATGTGTGAGCTTAGTGCTAACCTTACTAACTGAAAATTAACCCAAAGCTGCAGTGTAATCTACATGATTTTTTTTAATACAGTAAATTCCCGCTGCCATTCATACCTGTAAAATGAATCAGATGTTATGCTTGATTTGATAATACATTTACTTTTTTTTTTTTTTTCAATCAGTCATAAAAACATGGGATATACCCTCAGCCTTTTCCTTCCCTGACCATAAAAGTAAGTTCCTGATTATCCCTCAACTTGTCACACTCATAAAGTAGTGGCCTTTTAGAGTCGTTTTTGCTGAGTTTGAGAAATTGCTCCTCCTCAAAAGCAGTTCAGTCTCTCAGGTTCAACAGAGTGCAATCTCATATGATCACTCATCCAGTCACGTGCTTTGCAGCACTAGCTCTGATAGCCCACAGACAGAGTCCAGAGGCTGTTTACATGCTGACAAAGTCTGTGAATGTGTATTGCTACGGCAACTCTGCTGGGTGACAACCTTGTCCGCACATCTTGTTGAATTAACTAACAGCCACAAGAGAAGTATAAGGCAAGTCACCCCCTGTGCTTTGCTAATTATAGATATGTCTTCCTACCCAGTGACTAATGATGTGGACTTGTTTGTGTCCTAGATGAAGTGCTGACATGTCATACAGCATGTATCTAAGATAAAACTTCGGTTGTGCATTTGTCTCTGGAGCCATTTATATTCCTGTCTAATCTGTTACTGATATAATTGGTTAGTAATATGTTTTCTAATCTAGTCTATTATTTATCACTAGATATGTAATGAAGAAGATACAAAGGAACAATTAAAGGCTTTAATATCTTTACAAGATATGATATCCTCTATCCTTAGATCCGTGGATCAGATTAGGAAAACGTCCTACTTGTCAACTGATAAACAAGTATTCGAGTGTTTTGAATTCCAGTACTATGAATAGAGATGAACATTGTTACACAAAGAGGAAATGCAACAGATGTAATGTGTACTGAAAAGTACTTTTACTGAAGTACTATACTTAAGTAAATTTTTAGGTACTTGTACTTGACTGCAGTATTTCCATTTCATGCAACTTAATGCTTTGACTCCACCACATCTCCCACTACATTATATGATACAATTTCTTTCCAGATGAAGATTTTTCATGTCAAACATATGAGGATTATCATGAAATATTATGAACTGCTACAATTTAAACTACTGCTGTCTAAGTAAAGGATTTGAGCACTCATTCCACCACCTAGTACATATACTGTAAATGAACAGTGGATCCTATATTAGCTAGTCAGTGCTGGATTTAAGGCTCAAATAGGGATTGGAACTATTAGCATTTTCAAATCCAGCAAAGCTTCAAACTTCCCTAAAATGTCAGGTGTCATACTGTCCAATATATTACTGGGAAAAATCTACACACACTTCTGAGGTAGTATTACACACAGAATGTCTGCACACATCTGATATATCATAATATCAACTGAATGATTATAGTGATATAGTTTTTTTTTTTTAGCCCATGAAAGCTGTCAATCCAAAACTTTCAGACTTACTACTCAGTGGAGTAGGTATCTTATGCACAACCTGTACATAAGAAGTTTGACATGTGTGAGCTGCGAGTCTTGCACTTTTTATCTTTGGACCCTGGGGATGCACCTCTGGTAGAGTAGACCGTAATCCAGGCCAGTACCTGGTGGTTCAGTGAGTATTTGATATCAAGTAGCCAACCATAAGACAGGTTTTGTCAAGATAAAGCCAGTTCATTTGGGCATGTCAGAGTTTTAAGCTATGATAAATTGTCTCTTCAAAGAAGACACAGTAGGTCGGGGACCTTGCCAATGACATCCTGTCAAGTATGTAAGCATTCAATGGAAAGCTAAGTGATCACAAAAATTAGTTATGGAGTAAATGGCTGCAAGGTAAGGAAGTAGGCATAAAAGACGAAACCAGTGAGGCAGGAAATTATTCAGACTTGGTCTGTATTGATCATGACCTCCTTCTATGGCTCATTACCTTATGTCCTTATTTCTCGTATATTTGAAGCTGTGATGTAGGATTTTGGCCAGAAAGGAATAATAAAAGGAAAGTTGAGAGCACAGTTTTCCCCCTTCATGTCTTTTCAACAACTTACCAAACATTAACAATCTTTTTTCTCATTTAAAGTGCCATTTTAATTTGGTGTAACCTAGTTCAAAACATATGCAAATTAGCTGTTTCCAAGTTCTCTTTTTGATATTTTTCCTTTACTTTCTCCAATCTAATCTAATAATTCATATATGTAAGTTTTTGCTTTTGCTTTATAGCCAGTTTATTTACCAGTCTAGAAAAATTGTTGCAAATTCAGCATCAAACTTCATTCCTTTGCTCACCAAGAGCTGTCTCCAGAGGTGAAAAGCAATGCCAACATTGACTCTTGATGTGCTTCTATTTCTGTCACTTTTTCAGAAGTTAGCATGCTAACCAGCTAGCCCCACCTGTCCTGTCTTGTAATATCAGTTTGCAATAGTGAGCATGAGACAGTGAAGAAGTAGTGCTAATCAGGGGGCGTATCTTGTCTTGTAAACGCAATGATGACTGAAGCTCCTGAAAACTTACATATAGCACCATTAAACAATATAAGTATGTTTTAATTTGTGTATTCATAACAATATCCAACAGCAAAATGACAACACAAGGCATTTGATTGACTGTGATTAACTTTGATTTGTGATTTGTTGTGAAATATACATTGTAGGAAATATTCTTTCAAAGTTGAGGACCAGAGGGAATCTTTGCTGTAGTGAGGAGAAATAACAAATATTTCTTTAAAAAGCAAACAGAAAAAGACAGTTTAGGGTGGTGAGCCTGTCTGTTTTTGTGTTTGACATTAATGGGATGAGAGTTTGTCGGCTTCCTGCTTTGCAAGCACACTGGCTAGGTGCTGCCAGCTCTTTTTGTGGGCATCTAGTGTGTGTTTGCTGTAATTGCTGGTGCCTTTAAAAATGAGCCAGCTCAATCTGCCTTACTCACAAATTGCCAGCAAACATTACAGGATTGATTCATCATTTTCAGCCCAAGGAAACTGCTTCATCCACAACAAAAAGAAACACAGTTTTTATTTTCTCTTTGTAATTTAAAGTATTGGCTGTCATGTCTGCTCCACATACAGTAGAGCGTGATTCTCTGGGCAACTCGGAGGAGTTGAGAAAAGAGCAAGAGTGGGAAATTGTACGCAGGTGAAGATAACACGATTATGACCATTTGACAAATGGTATGACTAGAAACCCTTCCTGTTTGTTGGTCTGGTGACTAATCATAAAACACGAGCACGTCAGTGTCTTACTGCGGCCCAGGCCACTGAGCAGTCCTTACCGTCAAACCCTTCAATTCAACTTACTGATCTTGGTATATAACTCGGTTCCTTTTCAAAGCCTCGTTAAGGCCATTTATGTGATAGCCTGTTGAAAAGAATGACTAATACCCAGGAATTGCATTATCCCTGTTGCCACAAATAAACCCACTAATACTGCTCTAACTGGGCAAGTGGTGTCTGACTGACTCACCGATCACACAGTCCAAGAGTAAATTATAAAACAGAGCAGCAGCCACTTTCTCCTATCCACGTTGACTCACCAGTAGAAGGCAACAACACACGGGATGGATGATGATGAACACAAAAGTGCATTGTTCTTTTGAAGCAGTGCCTTTTTAATGGTGTGTTCATTTGAGGTTGCACAAATGCCAAAAAGCAGTGAAAGGCGTTAAAATGTTTGTATCCCTGTAATTTCACATTGGAATAAGCTATAACCTGATTTCACATTATCAGAGAATATGAACTGTACACTGAGTTGTAAAATCTACATGTTTTAACATCCAAAACCAGCCACTTGAAGAAGTTCATCCTTGAGTGTAAACGACGCCACTGACTGAACATCATTTTGTCAATTGCCTCTGTGAAGCCAATCATGGAAACTTTAAGAGCACTACATATTATGTTATTTGTTTCCTCAGTATTCTTTATATTGATTTTCTAGATTTACTAGTCTGTTGTAGTATGTTGTTAATCATTCACAGGTCTGCTTTAAAATAACTATTTGATTTAGAGGAGTCATGAGAGGATGTTCATATTTCTCTTGCAATAAAAATTGTAGTTTTTGAAACATTACACATACTGTATATTATGAATTCTCCGCTGAGAATAAACTGCACTTTTCCTTGAGAGCTCGACTCTGAAAGTAGAATCCCTCGAGCTGAAGCCGGGGTGGCCTATTTTGAATCGACTGTCAAGCACCTGAACAGCGAGCTATCCGCCAGGTGTACAGTGTCCTTTGTGTAAAAGCCAACAGATCATCACTGGTTTGTGGAGATGATGACCTGGGTGGGTACCTCCTCCACCTCTCCTTAAAGTCGTACCCCTTTGTCATCCAGTGCTGAATAACACACTAGCACGTAGCCCTGACTGGGCCGTGCTGACTCCGCTCTCATGCACCTTACCAGTGCTGCAGAGGCAGACACCAGCCAATTCCTGCTGTTCTCTTTATACTGACAAAAGCATTATCTAGCCTTCATTTAAATAAAGGTGTAATTGTATTACATCAAGTACAATTGTGTAGAAATGTTCTAATTCGAGTTACTTTTCATATCATTTAAATGCATTTCATCAATTTGTGTTGTTCTTCTTATTGTAAATCTCCAGATACAACAGTATACATCCCCTCATTTGATGGCACGTCTTATTTGGAGCTTCAGCCGCTTGCATTCCTTCTCCAGCCTTCTCTACCTGCTGCTGTCAAGGACACCACTGTTACTCTCTATTTGACAGTGAAAACAAGATCTGCACAGGGCACCATCCTCCACAGTGAGTGCAATCTTTTCTTATTGCAAATGTTTAAAAGCACTCCAGCACTGTGAAAGCAAGTATAGATAAAGGCTGGAGAAAATATTCATATCCATACTTCTGTGCCCATTATGTTTTCTTATGGCCTTTTCCTTATGCATGTCCTTGTAAGTGCACAAGGGCTGTCATATTTGTTTTTTATGGCATACAGTGCAAGCTATCATCTCCTAGTGCTTTAAATAATGATGTTTTTAGTGGCTAATATGTTGCTGCTGTGCCGTGTAAGAAGGATAAATGTGCATTTTAAAGAGGATTCTTGTCGGTATCTGCCATACTACAGACGTAGAGTAGATTATACTGCGGAAGCTGTTTTAAAAGGTCCAACTATACTAGACTAATCTAAATCCTCTCTGGACCACATAAATGTGCAAAATATTTAAAGGGCAAAAAATAAAATTCTAAGCTGGCAATATCACTTTCATACAACATATTGAAAATATCCGAGTAAGAAGGTAATCCAGGCATTAGTGTAAATATTGATAAGCTGGAAATGCTCTGAGCTCCAATACCAGCCACTAAAGGTCACCATAGAAGACACCTGTGAACATGATGCATCATATTTTCTTTTATCAAACACGTTAATGTAAAGGAGTAATTCAGCATTTTCTGGTATTACAGAAATTATACACTCTTATTTCAGCACGGTAAATATGAAACTACTGCCAGTTAGCTCATCTAAGCATAAAGACAGGTTCTGCTAGCTTTTATTGGGGGGGGGGGGGGTAATGCTGGACAGTGTTTTTGGCCAGGCGCAGCACGGACGACCTACGCCAGCTGTTTCCAGTCTTTATGCTTTGCTAAGCTAACTGACTGCTGCCTGTAAAGCTTCATATTCACTGTACAAACATGATCAATGTTCTCATCTCTTATTTCTTGACAAGAAAATAAATAAGCCTATTTCCCAAAATGTCAAACTATTATATATAATATTTGTTGTTATCTGCGGATTAATGTTTTCAAAATGTCCCTTCAACAAACTGTGATTGATTGGCGAAACAGATGCTCTGATCAAGATACTTCCAGTGCAGCTACAGTTGAATTTACTTGCAGAAAGCAAATCTGTGCTGTAAAGCATTGTTGTGATGCAAGTCCCTCAGAAGATAAGGGCTGGTCTGTACTTTATAATGCTGTCTAGACATGTTATGAATAAGTAACATTTTCTTAACTGGAAAACTTGCCCTCTTGTAGCTGTTGTGCTTGTTATCGCTGTTATTATTGCTCTCAACCTCCTCTGTTTTCAGCTCACTAATAATGCAGTGATGATACGTCACTGTGTGCTGTGTTCATCAGCAGCTAATTACATTGAGATGTTGAAAATATAAAACTGTTTCTGAATGCTAAGAAAAAATAACAAAACACTGAATGAATCAAAACAAAAAAAAACAAAACACAAGGAATCAAGGAATTGATTAAAGTTACTGCTTGTGGTGTTGCAATATAATTTTCATAGAACATATTGATATTATAAATGTTAATTATCACTGAAGTAATATAAAGATGTTACACGAGCTGTAACCTAAAAGCAAAGCAAAGGGATGCTCAACTGAAGGCAAGAGCTGGGCGCTCACGTGGGGAGCGAGGACCGGGCTGACCCATTACATCAACCGTGAGCTCCACATTGTACGTCTGCCTCCTGCCAGCTCTTTTGTTCCCACACCTGCACACACACACTCCCCTTTGTTACAGAAGGAGATTTGGATAGGTAGGCCAGAGCAGCCACAGAGAAGACCCTCCATAACAATAGAGCATTGTTTTTTGAGGAGAGAGAGTCTGTAGATTTGTGGTATTTTTTTTTTTTTAGGGGCTGGAAAAGCTGAGCCATGAGAACTTTGTTCCATTTATCCAGCTTTATGAGTATTATATGTCTGTTCAAAATATGTATGCATTTATTAAAGTAGTGGTACCAGACGGCTGAGGGGTCAAGCCACTGCATGAATGCCTTGAGCTGTGGGTCCTCAATGATCAGTGTGTGTCTCGGTGGACCGCTACTGCAGCGCCTCGCTCTAAAAAACTGCAGCCACCTTGATCTTGTGACGCTATTGCTGTCCCGCAGCAACAACACGCATTGTGTGATGACCACAAGGTAATTCAGTCTGTCCAGTATAGACGGCACGGACGTCACAATATTCAGGTTTCTGGTGTGACCCAGGTCAACCCCCTTATCTGTGGAATTGTCTAAAGGTTCGTGGCCTTTCATTTACATTTGCAGAGCTATTACACATTGCAGTACACGGCGGCGTTCACCCACACTTCCTCTCCTTTGATCAAAATGTGGATTTTCTGGCTCCAGTAACTGACAAAGTCTGGTGGTGAGCAGTAAGCTCGAATCTAGGTATAAAATGCCCCTACAAAAACCAAAAACATGCGATGATAGTGCGTGCAATTACAAGCAATTTCATTTTAATTCGTGGAATATAATGCTTATATAATATAATGAAGTCGGAAGAGCTGACGAAAAATAATTCTTCTCTGTTTGTAGATGCCATAAAAGTTAACTTAAAAGTTTTTGGTAGTCTTACTATAAAACTGTCTTGTATTCCTTAGAGAAATAATAGCTTGACTTTTCTGTCTCTGAGCTGACATTGGCCTCCCATGATGGCTAGTGTTCCACCAAAGACTTAAATCTTTGTATTTAAGTAGCTATTAATTAGTCAGCTCCCAGGCTCTAAATTAGTGCTTTTTATAAGGTTGGTGCACTTGAAAGGTCGACCAGCTAAGCCTGAAATATACAGACGAGTGACCAATTAGAGCAAAAACCAACACAAAGTGTCTTACTGAGGTGTTGGGCCACCACAAGCTGCCAGAACAGCTATAATGCACCTTGACATTGATACTGAAGTCTCTGAACTCTACTGGAGGGATGAACAGCGTTCTTCCAAAAAATACTCCCTCATTAGGTGTTTTGATGATGGTGGTGGAGAGCTCGTGTCTGACACGTGGGTCCAAAAATCTCCCATAGATATTCAACTGGGTTGTGACCTGGTGAATGTGAAGGCCATAGCACATGATTCACGTCATTTTCATCAGTGACCCCTTGTGCCCTATGGATGGGTGGCAGATTCGTCCTGGAAGAGACCACTCCCATCGGATAGAAGTGTCTCAAAGGTGACGACTCAGAACAACGTTGTATTGATTTGCAGTGACCCTTCCCTCAAGAGGACTCAAACCAAACCAGCAAAATGTCCCTCACAGCATAACAGAGCCACCGGATCCCCTCACTGTAGGGATCAAGCATTCAGGCCTATATCATTCTGTCGGTGTACGCCGCACGTGCAGTCACCCACTTGTGGAGAAGATGGTGAAGGATGACTCACCTAACCATATCGCTTTTTCCCCACGTCTTCCATCTTCCAAACATCATTTATCTTTGTAATAAGGGGTTTATGCACTTAAACCCTACTATAATTTCCTTCACTATGTAATTGTTGACAGACTGTTCTTACTGACACGGTCTGATCACATGCTGCATTGACGTTCTCAGTCACCTTTTGTTTTCACTTACGTACCGCACTAATGCATGAGCATCATGGTCGTCAAATGTGCGCCGTCGACCACAATTTCCAACCCTATTCACTGAGGTCTGTCCCACAGAGCTGAATGCAGATGTCACTTTAGTCACTGTTCCTATTGAAACACTGAGCCAGTTGAGCAGTCTTTGTAACTGAATCTCCGGCCATCCATGGCCAACAATGAACCCTCCTTCAGAGTCCCTTACATCTTTCCCTCTTGCCATCTTGATACAAAATCAGAACCAACCGGGCCTGCCCAGCATTTTTATACATCCATACAGGATGTTAACTGTGTATTTGTACCATGCAGTGAGCTTTTGTAGCCTTTGTGTGTGCATTTGTTATGTTATTTTATGTTATAAATTCTAAAATGTTCCCAATTCTTAAAAGATACAGTGTGTGTGTGTGTGTGTGTGTGTGTGTGTGTGTGTGTGTGTGTGTGTGTGTGTGTGTGTGTGTGTGTGTGTGTGTTTGCACCAATGATTTGTTGATGAATTCAGTGGTTTGAGTGTAATAATTCTTCACATTCAAGAATTATTTGAAACTGTCAAATGATAGGTTTGAGAAGAGAGGAGCAGAATAATTGCAAAGCAAAGCTTTTAGTAAACTACCCTATTCTTGAATTACTGTTTGTTTTGGGATGTTTTTGGGAAAAAACAGCACATTACATGAACAAACAGAATCCAGCTGTAGGGAGCTCAGGTTTGCTTTTCACTCATGACAGAAGGCTCTTCAGTAATTGACTCTACCTGGATACTTTAACTATTGTCAAAAGCTATGCGCTTTACATGAAAGATATTTATAGACTTAATAGAAGAAGCACAGACATCAGTATATATCTGTAATAGAAATGTGTTTTGTATCATTATGTCTTGATTTAATTTGAGTAGGGAAAAGAAAAATCGATTTGAATTAAATTTTGATAAAAAAAAATAAATAGACAAATAAATGAATTCAAAATAATGACTGATCAAGGACAGATGAAAAACATCCGAGTGGAGCTAGCCAGAGGAAGATATAGTCATCAGATGTGATGCGGCAAGTGAATAAGATGTTGCCTGACGTCAGGCTAGCAAAATCATTTCACCTCCACCCTGTCGCAAGTTGCCTCGTATATCCTCTGCCATCATTTATCTGGCCGTGTTGATCTTAAGTCACTGCTTGTCTAAGCCGTCACGGATTTGCTCCGTGCATTACTTTGGAAAATAATGACCGCTGTGTCAACGTGATGGTGTCTTCACTCCTAAGCAGCTTTCACCACACTCAAGATCGGATGCGAACACGACTGTGAATAATAAAACATTGTCATATTTTAATTTGGATAGTGCAATTAATTTGGTATCCGCCCTGTTCTTTATTCTGAATCATATTTACAATATTTCATTGCTGCAGCATGTGTAAGCCAGAAAGACTGTGAGCCTTGTCATGAAGAGAGATGAATGTTCAGAAAGCATACATAGAGGGCACAGTGCCTTTTATCTAGTAATGCTTCCTGGCTTATAGTGCACCATCTTTTTTTTTTCTTTTTTTTTTCACATCAGAGGATAGGAACTGAAAAGAAAACTCCAGAGATCAAACAGACAAAGTTAATCAGAAGAGAACCAAAAGACATGCATTGAGATGCAGAGAATATCTTCGCCAGACCTGCTCCTTATTCTCCGCTCCCCTTTTTACACCTCTCCCAAAAGCAAACACGTGAGTCTCCCCCTGGACTTCCGATTGTCAGCTCGAGAAAAGAAATACAAGGAGGTGGGGTGGGAGAGAGGGAGAGATAAAGAGAGAGAGAGACAGAGAGAGAGCATTGAGAGAGAACAGGTGACAGGCGCTGACAAAAGGACGAACGCTCTGTTAGGCTTGGTGCAGAGTAACAGGGCCATGGGGACAGCGGGGGGGAGGAGGGGGGGAGGGGGGACAATATCACTACAGAAGAAAGATCGGAAAATAAAAGATGGAGCAACATTGACGTCTATAGTAAATAATATTTGTCAACAAATGAGTTATGGCGCTAAGTGGAAACAACTGGCTGAAAAAGGAGACAAAGGCGCATTGTTGCAGGGGGAAGTTGTGTCTGTGTGGTTTTCGTTGCTGCTGCTGGATTCATTAACTGCAGACAGTCTCCACTGAATCTGTGGTTTGGTAATAATGTAGATGATTATGTGCCAAGCATAATTATGGTTTTACTTGTCATTTATCCACACAAACATGCCTTTCTGTTTTTTTTTTTGGTTTGTTTTTTTTTGGTTTTGTTTTGTTTTTTTGGTGGTGAAAGGACTGTCTCTATTATTTCAAGGTATTTGAAAAGGTTCAATAAAATATCAGACATTTTTAGTTTAAATAAAAAATTGGGTACAATGATTGACAGGTATAATATACGTACAGTGTATTTACTGTATTTTTGGCCACAGCGGCTTCGCATCCTGAGGCTCACACATTTCAGTCTTTCCCACTGTTCAAGGTGACTTTTCCTACTGCAGCTCCTTTTACTACCAGCATCACAAAACAAGTTGGAGAGCGTCACTGCATAATCCTTCTTTTCTGAGAGTAAGCATCAAGTGAAAGTATTAAACATTGCATCTTTGCATGTTTGTTACCTCAAGTAACATTTCAAGTGTTTTTCCTCCCAAGATAAGAAATGTATGCACGGCTAAAAACAGTCCCTGACGGTCATAATATTGTTGCAGTACACAGTGTTTGATGCATGTTTACATTACATTTTCAAGCTGTGCTGAAAAAAGCTCACATCTGTCACAGCAGCAAAGGGTTATTAAAAATCTTTCTTAAAAACATCTCAAACAGAAAATGATGGTGTCAGAAGTCATTGTTAGAGACATAGGAAACTGGATATAAAGCCTTGTTTCTTTGAATTAGCAGGGAACCACTATTTCCTCATTTCAAGCCAAGAACTAAAGACTTCTAACTTAAGAAGAGAATGAGAAATTTTCAGTAGCCCATCACAAGTCACAGTATATCCTGCCAAACATATGGTTTTAAAAAAGACAAATTACTACTTGTGACAGACAAAAGATGAGTAAAACAGAACATTGCAACAGGAGACACAGCACAGTAAAAACCAAAAAAAACAACCAAAGTGACATTACAAATCAAAATAGTGAACATGATAACACCAGCATAAAAACACAATAGGTAGGTCTTCAGCTGGGACTTAAAACACCCCAGAGAGTTTGCTGACCTGACTCCCAAGGGGAGACCCACGACAGCAAACGCACAGTCCCCTCGTGTTTTCAGTCTTGAGCGAGGAACAAGCTGAGGCCCAGAGGAGCCTAGCAGAGGTATGAGGCATTATATATCACTCATATACTGTGGAGCAAGATTATTCAAGGCCTTATAGATGAGGAGGGGGATCTCGAATTGAATCCTAAATTTAATCGGAAGCCAGTGTAGGGACATCAGAAGCGGGGTGATGAGAGAGCGATATGAGGTCGTAGTGAGTCATCATTGCCGCAGAGTTTTTGGACTAACTGTAACCAGGGGTGACAGCGTCGCGGCTTAGGCAGGAATAATAAGGTGAATATTGAAATATCAGAAACTTCATTGTGTACCTGACACATGTAGGACGACATGGTATAGGAAAATAAAATGCACGCTCTCCAGCTGCTTTCCTGAGCTCTGCCTCTCTGCCGATGCAGGACATTAAATCTGGCAAGCAAACTGGATTTACACACTCGGTCTACTTTTGTGACGCCTGTAATGTTCACTTTTGTTTTTGTGTTTTGTTTTTATTACAGTATCATAGAGGTGTTAAATTATGAGTTCATTGTCTTGCAATGCATTATATTCAAAGGAGCTTTTAATATTCTATGTAATATATATAATACAGAATGCAGTCCAACACAACACCACCTTTAAATATGACCTTGGTAATAAGCATGCAATTGAATTTACACTTTCCAGCAATGTCAATGTTGTATCAGATGAAGTGTAGTATTGCAAATTCATTCCAGGGGAAGTTAAATCTGCTTTACAAAAGAGCAAAGAACTTTCAAAGTCTACATACAGTATATGCAGATGCTGTATGCTAACAAATCAAATTAAACAGTCATGAAAACAATTCAAATCGACGCATGGGAGATGTTCACTTCCTTGTGGTTGATTTTTTAAATCACTCGAGCATGTTTTAATGCACTGTCAGAGAACTCCAGCAGATGGAAGCATAAAATCTAAAAGCAGCTTCGTCAGCTTCTGTCCCAGATAACCTCGAAGTCCTGATGGCCTTGTGATGACATGCATGTCAGCGATGTACTGTGGAGCAAGGCCGCGCAGGGTTTTGCAGACATACGGTCACATTTTTATAATCAGCTCTAAAATCACCAGGAAGCCAATGCAGAGATCTTAGAGCTGGTGATCAGATGTCCTCTTCCTTGTTTAAACAGCCCATCAGTTTTGAATAAGCCAGAGTCAACCCACTGTCATGTTAGGTAGAGCAAAGGAAATAGTTTATCAAGTGTTTTTTTTTTTTTGCACTTGCATTTACCTGTGACAAGACGCCTCTTCCATTGGATATATTCTCATAATAAAGCTGTTTTGGTAATGTTGCAGGATTTGTGTCCTGCTGCTGAGGCTTTGCACTATTAACACCAATTTGTGAAGCTGTTCAGTTGCAGGAACATGTTGGAAATCCATTTTTATGTCTCCAAGGGACGGGAAAGTGTACAAATAAGTACTGAGAGGAAAACTATCATAACAAACGTTGTGTCTCTGGACGGTGTGGCCCGCTGGCTGGTGACCAAGAATTGATCCCTGGAGAACTTCACATACAAAGTCAACCTTTATAGACATATAAAAGGGAAACTTTGTCACTTTACCTTTGCTGCAGGAAAATAACATTCAAAATACATCTATATATTTTCATCCAATTTTACTTCCACCAAATAACGCTGTGGCCCTACTGCTGCTATTTGTCAGGGGGGGTAAGAGTTTTACCCTTCTGCAGAAAAAGGATGATGAAACGGTGGATTATCTGAGCAAGATACTCCTCCTGTGGTCAATTCGGCAACAGTGGTTGGTAACATGGCACTGTTAAGTGCACCCCTGTCGAGTCTTATGATAGGGAAGCCCTCCAAGTCAGCTTAGAAAATGCATTATCAGAGTGCAGCATATTAAGCTAAGCGTAGCCTCCCTCCGACAAAGAGATGGGGATTTTCTGGATGCCCCTCTTACCCCCAGAGGAATTGTTCAGAGCTTTCATATCAGTTGCCATGCAGCCTTGAAACAACAAGCTCAGCTTTTGCACCGTTTTCCTCTGGTGTCACCCATGCCTGTACTTCACGAGAGATGGCACGCAAAGCCAAGCCTTTCGAATGTTCGACGCGAAACCGTCCTTGCAGCCCCCACACACCTCTGTCCGGGTCCGAGCCCAGTGAGCTACACCGGCCCAGTTTCTGACAGCCCCGGCTGAATTATCATTGCGACGGTGAAATCCAGGGGGTCAACCCTGTTTGTGTTGCTCCTTGTCAGTAGCTCCCTGTGGATTTGTGGTCCCTTCTCTCTCTCCCTCCCCCCTCTCCCTTTCCCTCTAATTCGGTTGAAATGTGCCTTGTTGGAAACGCTGAAACATTTTAGGTCTCTCCAGCGGGCCACCATTCCTGTGCTGTCCTCTCCCCTGCAACCATGTCTTCCCTGACAGTGGCACAAGAGTGGCAGGCTCTCTCTCTCTCTATCTCTGTCTCCCTCAAAGAGCTGCATTCTTGTGCTGTCTGCCCTCTGCTCGTGTTTTCTTAGACAGCAGTGTGGGACTGGTGCGTGCACTCTCACTGCACCTCCCTCATGAAGGCCCTAGTAGCTTCTGTGGGAGGATTAATTCTGCCGCTGTCTCTCGCTCCCCCACTGCAAAGTCTCAGTTGCAAGAGACTCTGTGCTAGCCTGGCATAGACTCCCATTGTGATATAATGTACTGGAGTCTGGGAAGTGGCCCGTGTAATAATGGCGTCCTGTTTCAGAACAGAAACAGTTTCTGGTCTTAATCATGAGGCTGAGGTCATACTCCATGTGGTGAAGGTGGGAATAAAGCCAAGGCTTTGCCACCATTTATCTTGTCTTGTGACTGTCCTGCTAACGTTTTCACACACACAAAAAAATAAAAGATAAAAAATCACGTACCTCCTTGGATGCACAGCAGTGGCTGAGCGTCATGGTTTCACGATTGGACCTGCAACATCACAAAGAGCCCCTGGAGACCTAGAGTGACCCATGCTGGTAGACATATAAGCTGATGAAAACCTCTCCTTTTACTAAGCTACAGGATCTGACTGTTTCCTACAAGGTCGCAGGTTGAAGTATCCAGTGGAAAGTTGCTCTGACCCTCAGTGAGAACTGACAGAGATTCTCTAGACTGTTTCAAAGGTGCTCTTCCAGACCTTTGGATATTGTCTTTATCTGCTCTCCTGTTACTTTTTCACTTGGCTAAGACTGATTGACTTGTTTGCCATTTGGTCCATCCAAGCTGAAAGCTTTAAGAGGGAAGCAGAGTACTGTTGCATGCAGACAGAACCGGTCCTTTAAGCCGTAGACAATTTAGAGTGTATGACATCTGGGGCATTTCAGTGTTATGAATTATTCTGAGAGGGAGGAAACATTTCACTGCTTGTGTCCTTTGTGTTTATTGGCATGTTATGTGGAGCACACAGCAATGTGAACTAGGCGCTTGCTAAACCCGTGTCTAAACAGAGGCATACCCATGGCATTTGTTGGCAGACAGGAACCCTCCCATGGATTGTCATGTGGTTATTGATCACAGCTAGAATGGCCTTGTGGTCAACACACTGACATTTATCAGGTTCTACTGGCTGGGTATTTCTAGCTTCCTCTGAGTCCTCTGAGTATCCTGAGAGTTAAGCCGGGCGTAATGTTATAAATATTGTAGCTGACATAATGTATTGAATGTGGTAATACAGAGAAAGAGACTGTTTACTAACTACACTTTCCTACAAATACAGCTCAGGAGCAGAACTTTGGGGATCGGTTCCTTCACGTGTTCCTTCAAGATGGAGCTCCTGTTGCTAAACTTGGGTGTGGTGGCGGCCATGTTTTGAATGCAGCAGCAGAGCAGAACATCAACAACAACAGATGGATGCCAATCACAATCCGGTAAGATCTCCTTATTTCCTCTGAATTCCCTAATATTCTAATGCCAAATTCATTAACTCCGGCTTACAAATAACAGCTTTTCTAATGGGTATTGTGATTTTTTTTTTTAAAAACAAAAAAAAACCAGAGGTAATAGCTTTGGTTTCATGAATGTAGGACATGCAGAAGCACCAAGCTCCAACACAGCATTTGGCACCATAATTAAGCCACCAAAGGGAGATGCTATCAACACTAAAATGGCCAGGTGATCTCTCCACCATGACAATCCACTATCACAAAAGCCCATAAAACTAATTATTGTAAAAATGAAAGTGATGATGTTCAAAGAAAGAACACAAATACATCTGCATCACCAGCTGAATATCAACACAGTAGCAGCAGTAAAATGACAAAATTTCACTTTTCTTCACTTTGTTTTCCAAAATAAAGCGAAACAAAAGGGGATTTAATATAAAAACATAGTCATTAATGAAACAGAAATGTGAAAATTGACTTATTTAAATGCTCCAAGCCCCATGCAGTGAGCAGCGCTCCTTTCTTTTATTATGTTCAATGGGATTTTTACACAAGGTCGCATGTCAGGGTCTCTTTGATAAACCCTGTGACAGCTCCCTGTCCAGTAGCTGTCCACATCAGCGCTGATCAGAGAATTGATTCCACAGTAATACAGAATTGCAATGAAAGCTCACTCCATCAGACAAATCCCAACTTTAATGCCCTGGATGGATCTCTGCGCACCTCAACAACTGTGCAGTGCCTGACATGTGTCAAAATGTCAAAGTCACATAAACAAAGAAAACTGTCCAGCGCAGCGGCAGCCTTGGTTTTTGGCGTGACGAGGAAGCTGTCTCCTTCAGAAAACAGACACTACGATCACATATTCAATTTGTCTGATGAAATGTTCATCATGCTGCAATAAATCGATAAACTTACCTTCTGTTTTCCCCATTACATGGATATAATCTAAATAACAACTATAGCGTGTACTGCACAGCTTGCTGTAGCTTACACACTGTCAGAATGTGACCATGCAAAAAACATACAGAAATATCTGTTAGCATCAATGGCATCTTTTAGATCACATTAGTTCACATAGAGATTTAACATCATTAACCTTTGATGTTCAGTCTGCCGATAAAATTGGCCATTTCAGCAAATGGCTGTAGAGCGTTTTCCTGTAAGTGGCTGAGGCTGTCTAATCTCGACTTAACACAGCAGGCAGCAGAACTTCCACCTCCACAATGGCCCTGTAGTTTTCCTTACCTACTCAGAAATTGTTCTGATCTAGTAAAAGTTGCACTGCACATAGTGAGATAAGTGTTTACTTCAAATAAAAGTTCTTGAATACATGCCTCTGTAGAGCAAACTTTGCTCAACGACCCCAATCATTGTAACCATGACACTGCATGCCCGGGTTATTAAAGTTGAATTTTAAGAGTCAAATGCAAACTTGCACAATTCATTTAAACATGTACATAACTTTAAATTACATTTAGTAGTACAACTATATTCATTTACCATTTTAAATCCTAGTTACCATTAAAAAGCTTTGATTTAACCCTGTTAAAACATTACAAAATGTATAATAATTGGATGCATTGCACTGAATGTACAGTACGCCATGATACAAAATCCAGCATTACATAATACAACACAGTAAGTAAAAGCATTTCTCTTGAGCCTGCAGAGCAGTGACAAAGCTGCGATCAGTTGGTGCTAGCTTAGTTAGATAACAATGTAATAATCAAAAGCAATTACTTCTGCCAACTTTCCATGCTTGTCATTAGATTTAGCAATTTAATTCGTAAGGCTCCTCCCTGGATCAAATTGTTCCTTAAAAGCCACAATTAAACAAACGCAGCTCCTCTTTTGAATTATCAGGGGAAAAAAGTCGACTCCTAAGTATTTAGAAAACGAATCGGTACCAAATGTTGAACCTGATCCACACACATTTGCATTTGCACTAGTTGCTTGTCTCATCCAAATAGGTCTGATCACAATGCTTCCCCATGCGCAGCTGATCTTTAGTCTCTGAAGTGCACACACAAGGCTTACAACTCAGGCACAGTGGGGCAGAGTGAGCCAGTGGGAGAAATGAGAGAGGCGCTGCTGCTGAGCTCTGCTTCTATTTATTCTTGATCGCTTCAGCAATTTCATTCATATGCAAATGAGCGCATGACATCATCTAGTCATGTTTGAGCAGTGAATACCTACTTTCCTTGGATGATAGTTGGCAGCGGTGAATACAGCTGCGGCAACTTGCTGCCGTCAGCATCTATGCATTCGCAGGGCAGTGGTTGTATTTGGCCGTAAATAATCCCAGCTCCATTGACCAAATAGGGAAAATCCAAATTGCTTGAAGTCACTGTAACACACACTCCTCTCCCTCTTTTTTTTTTCTCATCTTTTTTTCTCTTCCAGCACTCTATCTCATTTTCAACCCACCAATCTTACAGTCATTGTCATTAACAGTCAAGCACTGTTGTATACACACACACACACACACACACACGCACGTCAGGGAAAGAAAACATTTACCTTTTGCTTTCACACTAATACAATCACCGCTTTGACTTGCTCATGTAATACACCTAGCCGGCTGCTATTTTTCCACTGATGCAGCATTGTCGACGCAAAGAGATGTTATGCAGCCTCTTTTCAACTCACACTGCCGTACCGTGAGAAAATATGGCTCTTCACTTTCTTGATGCTTATCCATGCTGGGGCTTTTATGCGCTGTAGTTTTGATAATGACATAATTGCTGCGCCGAGTAGTGATGAGGATGAGAACCAAACAACACATTAAACAATGTGGATGGTTTATTTCATTGACATTAAAAGCCCTCCAGTGGGTGGTCACACAGCTGTTGCTGCTCCTCAAATGTTTTCGCTCCACATTGTTTTCCCCACAGTCTGTACAAAATTTCCGTAATAGATCTCAATAAATTAACATTAAAGCCAGTCAACGAGTTTTTAGTTTCCTTGACCCGCCCATATTTGCAATTCTCTCGACGCCACAGAGGACCGCTGCTCAACAGTCCAACACCATTTCATCTTGCTAATCTTCCCCAACAAAGGAATGAGAAAAACATTGTGAATATTCAGTCAACAATTTAGCAGCCTGTTGTGACAGTAAACATAATTGAATGAATCACGTTCGCCTTTTGTAGAGCGGCTTTTGTAGAGCAACAACTGCACTACAACCATCAGAGCAATCCAGACAGGCTTGCCATGCACAGGAAACATACTGTGTAGACCTCTCTTTAAAGACGAGCATAGAGCTGCTTGCATTTGATTTACTTTCACTTTATAAACCGCAGTCTGTGTAGAAACAGCATGTGTGGTTTGAGGAATAATACAGCTTGTTTATATTCAGGCAGACTGTGTAATGGTGTTATGGTACATGAGTGTTTTCTATTGAAAGAATGCATAATAGACAAAATTGACAGTAGATAGGAGGCACACATATTGTAACATTACCATAACACAGAAACTTTAAAGTGTGTTTTCTGCTTCTGCAAATATTTAATTTAATTTTTTTTTTTTTTTTTTTACAATTGATTCTACAAAGCATTTGTAGCACTCCAGTATAAAGTACACTGTAAAGTTGGCAAGACAAAAGGCCAGTAGTGGAAAGCCTTGCACTGCCGTATAATTTCACAAAGGGGAGTGTGCAGGGGAAAAGCTGTGTCATTTTTCATTTGAATAGGACATGTTTGTTGTTGGCTTGGGTTTTGATGTTGGGAAGTTTCCCTTTGGGGATGTTCGGGGCAATACTGCGACGATTAAAGTTTGAGACCGTCAGACTCCAAATGCTCCCCAGGTCATTTCTGAGGCTGTGTACATTATTGGCTGAATCCCGTTGTGCTTAGCATTCAGTGTTGGAGTAATTTTCATTCACACACAGTCAAAGATCAACAAGTATGACACGTAGCATTCTGCAGCATCACATTTCTTCCCTTGTCACAAGTGAACTCAGAGTCCCTGGCAGATACGATTATTCAAATTTATGCCACTTTTGTGGCTGCACCCCCCCCCCCCCCCAGTCAAATGAATGGGAGTAGTGTCGCAAACCTCAAATATGGTTCTGACTTACTGGGAATATTCTTTTTCATGACAGAAGATTTTGTGTCTAGCTAGAGTTTTGATGTTAGTGTTGATGTTTTTATGGACTGTCACATTATTATCTGTTTGAAATGCACTAAATATTCCGTTTCACCGGGAGCCATGCATGAATATTTGGCCATCACAGCTGCAATTTTCTCACAATTTTCCCCAACTTCTTTGTTGGATGCCGTGAAAATGTCAATGTAACGCTCGATCAAAGAAAGTAAAACACCCAGAATAGCTCGCTTGCATGCTTGTTTGGTGATGGGATAGCGTATTGTTGGATGTCTCTTTGTAATTCTGACTTGATTTTCTTCTAGCTTGACTTATGTCTGATAACGTGATTCAAAAATACTCTCGCTCAAACACACGTTCACCACCACTGTTTACTGTTTGTAAAGGTACTTTGGGCAATTTGTGGTTCATTGTCTTGCTTAAGGACACATGAACATGTAGACAGGGTGAATCAGGGAACAGTCAACCAAATCTATGACTAATGGATGACTGATGAAACTTTATTCCATATTCCACCTTTTATTCCATATAGAGCAAGTTCCAAAAACACTGGGTCCTGCAATCCCTATAATGCATCTCCAATAATGACTTTCGTTCGACCCTTGCTATCTGGTAAACGCCCATGTCTTTCAGCTACCACCAAGTTCATAACACTGGCTTTCTGTTGAAAATTTAAAGTGTGTTGCCCTTCTGAACTCTGTTATTTACTCAGAAGTCTTCATGTGTTTTTGTATGTGACCTTATTATGTTATTACAGTGAGCTTAAATAGAAATTCAGTATTCCAAAAGTATTTCCAGTAAAACCAACACAGATATTCTTTCAGTCCTGCCAATGCCTCGCCGGCTGAATCTGTCTTCTTATACATTTGTAGCCTGTGATTTCACATAGGCTACGAATTTTTGAGTCACCCAGCCTCCCCTCCCTCAAATCTCACCCAAATCTCCTGAAGCAATGTGTTCCTGCTTTAAAAGCTGCTCACAGCACAGGACAACACATCTGAAAAACTGAAACCACTAGTAGTGGGAGCAATGCATTAATAAGTAATATGTTGCTGTCGCTGTTGTTTTTCACACTAATATGATAAAAGTAGAGTTAAGTGATCAGTTATTGAGCTGGTGAACATGCTCGTACGTTTTTTCATGGAATTCGAACAGTTATTTCACGATCCTTATAAAACCTATATTTGAGTCTATTCTCTGACCGTTGAATATTGTTTTGATGTAAAAATACACATGCGGGTGTGAAATGTTGCCTAGCAACAGCTGCTGTAAGAGGAAGAAAACAGACGAGTGCTGTGAGAAGAAAAGAACTTCAAAATAATACCACAATTCAGATTGTCTGAGGAGTTCTTTGAATTAACGTCACAAAAACATCAGAGGCTCAACGTTCTGAATTCAACTTCTGTCCAGGTTCCGCCCGTTCACCTCTATCATCTCGCTCCTCAACGCGCTTGCTAATAAAGAACTAAGACAGTTGTTTATGCCCGTATATCTGCTGTGCATTATGGTACACACACGTATTAAAAAGATACAGGTAACTTAAAAGTAAAATAATCGAGGCTGTAATTAATGTTTATCTAAGCAATGGGCAAAGTAATCCCTGTGCAATTTGGAAAAGTAATTAGTAAACGGTGATTGATTACTTTTTCTGAAACTACGCTAACAGTGGACAGAACCCATCCTGAGCACTTTCCCACTGGGTTTTAATTGCTGGAGGATTAATGGGGAAACAACATTTATTTTGGGGAGGTGCCATGCCACATGTGCAGCAGGGTGAAGAGTGAGCTCTTAATATTGAGCCTTTTGTTTTTAAATCCACATCCTCTTGTCACAATGCCAAATCCGCAGCCACATGTGTTTATCAATCACACTGTATTCAGCGATCTATTGACGAGCAATGCCATAAAAGATTCATTGAAGAAGCAACCAGCAGCCCTGCCTGCTCACTTTGAATTTCTTGCATGAAGCCCCACAATGCCAAGAGGCTTGCTGTGTGCTGTCTAATTGTATTGGTGGAGATATAATGATAGAACACAGGCTCCCCAAATTAATTGAGGCTTGCCAGTCACAGCACAAATTATGCAGCAAATGCTGCAGTGCTTCGTGTGAGAAAGTCACTGCACCAGAGCCAGAGCAGGCATTACTGTCAATGTAGGTGTAGATTATGGTGTGATACAGGGCTTGTTGCACTTAAGGAAAAACCAACAAACAGATCCGTCCTGACATCTTGTGCAGTAGTTGTGCTGTAGTAAGATGTGACATTTCAGAATACTACATCATTCTTAAGCATATGGGGGTTTGTTTTCTCTCTCTGCGCTCATATCTGATGATTAGCCTGCTGTGCTAAAAAGCATATTTAAGTAACAGGTGGCACTCACCTTCCTTTACATGTAATATATGTGACCCATTTACATTCTATTTGCTCAAAGGTATGAAACTCAACTGAGCATATTCTCTATATGCATTACTAATAGACTCTTGAGTCTGAATCACTAAATGAGTCACAAATCATAAACTCACCACTACCATGTTCCACATTATCATTTGCTTTTTGTACAAATCTGAATTATGATTAGAATAATAAGCCATAAAAAAAAGTGACATCTTGCCTATCAGCCACTGAGAACTGTTGCAAGGGCACCAGCGCAGTGCGTGATGTTTTACTGCCATCTGTTGCCAATACTTTCAGATGTTTTATGCAATAGAAATATTTTAATGATGATCCTCCCTCATTATTAATTTCCTGCAGGGAACTGTGAAGGAGGCACGTTCAAATAGGATTGTAAAGACAAACACCCACCATCAGGTTTAACAAATACCTTTGTGTAAAGGTGCTGTGCTGAAAATATTTGCCAAGGTCCCTTAACATTGCAGGTAATATTTCAGTGGCGATCCTCGGGAAAGTTGCACTAATGCAGTTGCAGTGAATTAGTCACACACCAGACACAGTCTAAATGAGGATGTTAGAGATGACAAATCACTTATGATTAGAGCATTAGCCAGATGAAGAAATGCATAAATGATGAGTGAGTAAGTAAAAATGATCACAGCCATATTGTGGTTTTTTGTGTGTTTGGAGAAAATGAAATATTCATATGTTTTTGTTTGTTTACCTCAAAGTGGGAATTCGCTATTGTTAGTCCTGTGAGACCCGGCAGTGAGTGGAGCACAGGGAGCCCAGGAAGAAATTGCATTGTGCTTTATCTCTGCGTTAGACAAACCCCAGCTTCTTTTTCCTTCTGATTCACTTATATGTTTGTTTGTGTAATAGAATCCATTGTGGTTCTGTGTTTATATGTCTGTATGTGTGGTAGTGATGATGGTGATATGGGGCTGTGGGGCATATTCCCAGCCATCTAACTCCTAGACCAAGTAAAGTAGACATACAGTAGTCATCTTTATAAATAGTCATCTTTGCCTTAGAGCTAGACCAATGTAAATTAGCCTGGTGGAGCATTCAATGTGCTCACGAGAGTTCATCAAGTAACATCATCCTGTTTGCCTAGTGAGCATGCTCTCTATGTCTCGCAGGGCCAGTCTTTGCAGCATTAGCAGGCCAAATAAAAAGCTACTCTGCTAAGCGCCAAACTATGCCTCAAATGCCTTCGGCAACAGAGTTGTGCTGCGATATTTGTGATGTTTTGTGCCTCGCTAATGTTCGTTTTTGTTACACAAAGACATAGATCTTCACATTTAATCATTTTAGTCTTTTCATTAGGATCCTGTTTATATTCTTGTGTTCTTGTAAATAAACAGTGGGGCGATGTAGTTTTCTGAAATCACTCACTGATCACGTACTGTTATGCTAATGTCGGGAGAATGACCTCTGAAACACGGCGGGCACCCCAAGGATGGAGATGGATGTCTTCTCTGGACATTAGGCTGCATTTGTCGTTCGCAGCCTTAAATGTGCCTTAATTCATCAGCGCGTGTGTGTGCGTGTATACAAAAAGGCTAGCGTGATTTCCATACCTGTAATTAGTCTTACCTGAAGTTTTATGCATGTGATTGCCTCAGGGAGACGTCCTGGAAGGCTGTTTCAAATTAGCAGGAGGCCAATTGGCCTGATTGTTTCCATCTGGCCATTAAAACAGACATTGGAGGGGTTTTATTCCTCAACAACAGAGGCACGACCACAAAGAACAGACTGATGATTTTTTTTTTTATTATTTTGCAGAATCTGATTTGCAGATAAGCAACGTGATTACTTGTGTTACATGTTTACAGGCAAACAATGAATAAACCTATGGGACAAAAGGGCATTATGTAGATTACTCCCTAACAGAGCCATGTTTACGTGTGTGGTGCAGAGCGTACAACCTTTTGCATAATGTTCAGCCCCGTAAAGAAGCCGCTATTGTATATCGCCTGTATAAAGCCGGTGATGAATTGGAGAGAGGGAATCGCTTGACTTTGCCAAAGCTGGAAGATGACACAAGTAGACCAGCTACTTAACATTATGGCTGCAACATTAATGACTACTACAATTGTATATTTCCCCTGAGAGACACAGAGGGTCAAATGATAAAATTGTCTTCCTTCTCATTAGGTTTATAATGTATATCTAGTTTGTGCCCTCGTTTCTATCATTAATTAATCCTGAATGACATAATTAGCACTTAAACCCATCATCATGGTTTTTTTTTTAGGTTGATTTGTTATATTATAATATAATATAATATTATCATCATCATTATTATTGTCATTATTAGCATTATATGAAATAGTAATGCATATAATACACTATAACAGGTTCTGACCGGTTATCTCAGTCTGTGCTTATCTTTATTTTAGTGAATTTACAGACATTATTATGTGCATAACATATCTGCTGAGAAACGCAACAACTTAAAGTATATCACCGCAGCACTGAGCAGAAACCTATTTCTGGTCTGATTATTTAAATCCAGCTGTGGAAGCCATTCCCTATTTCTGTTGTCTCTCTTGGGTTTGAGCTGGAGCTTTGTATTCAAACGCACCATTGCCTCCAGCCGAATCTACCAGTGCATAAAGTTTCTCATAAAAACAGTGTGTAATGTATACGTGGTCATAGATAGGCAGTTTATAGTATAGTCTCAGTGGCCACATTAGCAGCTCCATTACTGTGACTGCTCTGTCTGTCCGTCTCAACATCAGAATAGTTTTCATGCTTTGCTGGATTTATTGTGTTTCAGATATCAGATTGTGGAGAGCACCCTTTCTAACTAACCCCGGCCCCCTCTCTGTTCTCTCTCAACAGATACAATCTGCCTGTTGGCAAACAAGGGGGGTCATGTATGATTGAAATAGCTGCAGATAATGGCACAGCCCAGCGTCTCGAGGAGTACGTGTCACCAGCCGTGTCAGAGGTAAGCTGACCTGCCTGCAGTCAAATCAACCCTTTGTGCAGCCATTATCTCAAATTAGCATTTCTAATCCATAATTATGTCTCTGGTATCTCCTTTCTTTTGCAAAACAGTTTACCTTAGACATATTAGAATGTTAATTAAAACAGTAACATAATTCGGCATATATGACCTTACCCTATAAGGTTTAGGTCATATATGGGTATATATCGAGATAATGTATGTTGTGATTCGGCGCTATACAATGAATGTAATGCATCAAATGGAGCTGTGTCGGTGGGGGTTGCATTAAGCACTTATGAGACATGAAATAATAATGAGTGTTATGAAAATAACATGAAAATAATCCAGGGATTCCAGTTTGAGTAATAGCTCCACAGGTTCCAAGGCTTATCCGATTTCAAATCACTGCACAGCATTTAATTGTATTAAGAGGAAAGATTCTTCAGCTCTGGAAAAGTTATAACAGCCGCATCCATTCTTTATCTTTTGTCATGGCGATCTTGCCGGATGACGTCGTGTTACGTTCTGGCAAAAGTTGAGGAAGCGTGAACCTTTTTTCCTTTTTTTTCTTTTTTTTTTTTTTGTTGGACGACCCTGCCTTATTTTTCCAGAGCCCTCTGCAGTGGCACCCCACCCCACCCCACCCCACCCCCACCCCCCCTGTTTCAACAGTCAAATGAAGTGGCCTCAGTCAATTGAATGACAGGCTTACAATTTTCTGTCTGAATGCAGCCTAAAGCACAAATATATAGCAGCATTTGGAGTCCAGCAAACTCACTGCATCCAGTGTGCACATTTTGGTACCAACAATAATGTATTTGCCATCAAGTATGCAGGTCTTTGAACTATAGTACCACACAGCAACCACAGCAGTTCAAAAATATGGCTTTCGTTCAATTCAGGAAACTGAAATATCTTATTGAAAAGTGATATTGTTTTGGTGTTGGTACTGATAATCTCTCTAATAGTCAGCAATATTAAATAATATCAAAGGATACTGTAAATAATGTTAACTGGTTGCTCGGTTTATATGAGCGAAAAGCCCTAAACTTAATCAAATGTAGAACTCATGGCAGCAACATCATGAGTAGTTAAACTGCATGTTATCAGAGCCAGCCGAGCCCTTTCTTTTTAACTAACAGCAGTTGCTTTATGAATGAGGAACGGGAGCTCCCATTAAAAACATGTGCACCTGTTACATTATTTGCCAAGATGACACTTTGCAAGCATGTAAGTAGCACTAAGCTAGTTCTCACTTGTTAATCACAGGCTGGGCTTTTCACTCTGGCTCATTAATTTGATTAACAACACCTATATTTGTTATTAAATTAATAATTTTGTTTTCCTCTTTCAAAGACGCAGAGAGAGGCTCAACCTTCCCACAGGCTCAACATGCCTCCCCCTCCCTCAGTGTGATTTATGGTCTTCTAATTTGAGATGCCAAGATGTTTTTTTTTGTTTTTTTTTTTCTTCTTAATAACACATTCATGACACAAGTATCTTTGCGACGTTTATATTGCACACTGGTTGCCGGTTAACCTTCACCATGGTTATTAAAGACTAATGTATCACCAAGATTTTAAAGATATTGTGAATGAATGGGTTTTGATTTTAAATTGTGCGTGTCAAATTGAACTAAATGAGAGCTGGCAAGCAATAGTTGGGCTTTGAGCTAATTTCATTAAAATTATATGCAGTAAGAAAAGCAGAAAACTTGCATGTTGGAATAGAGGAATAGCCCTAGCTCCTAGCTACTAGACAACAGGCCGGCCCTGCTGTCAAGGGTTACTGAGAGTCTAAAGATAGAGTACAGATTGTAAAGCCCTGTGAGGCAAATTTGTGATGTGAGGCTATATGAATAAAATTAAGTGACTTGACATTGTGAAATCACAGAGGAACTTGACAGGGGTTAAAACCAACATGGCCTGGCTACAGACCTTGGAGAGGTCATGAAGTTAGTGACTGTCAGTCTCTAGTCTAGTCTGTAGACTGAGGCTCATCGGGCAATTCAGCAGACGTCAATGCACTACTACTACTACTCGCAAACATTTCCAAAATAGTTTGGCAGATGTCAATTTAATATAGTAATGCTGAACTGCAAAGTCACTAAAACAAGTCATAGCAAGTATTATTTTGATTTAAATACAAAATAGTTTTAAATTCTGTCTTAAATCTAATCTAATCTTATCTAATAATGTATATGAAGAATGTGTGGACACATAATAATGGAAACATTGACTAATGCTGCCTTCAAATAGAGCTCAGAAATCAGCGTAGGGCACAGGATAACTCAGTGATATGAGTCCACTTACAAAGTCATGAATATTACATCAGTGGGTCTTTCAAATGGACTCTTCTCATACACATGGTAAACACTTTTGAAGGCATCATAAAGTTATTCCATATCAGTCCATCATCATCATGCAGCCTGAGTGGCTCATAGCTGGTTGTATCACAGAAAATATGGCTCAGCTCATTGTAAAAGTATCCAACCACAGCTGCTCATTTCATTTGAATCTTCAGCTTTGTTAAAGATACTTTTAGGCATCCTCACACGTTCTTGTGAACCCTGCCATCCGTGTCTTTTTCTTTATTTTTATTTTTTTTATAGGCTTTCAAATATGCATCAGTTATGTCAAGTTAAGGCTTGCATTGAACCAACATCTCCAATGATGATGCGGTCCAACACCTCACTGTCCCTCCACTGAACACCTCCACTGCAGCTGTCTAACACCTTCCCGCCAGAGTGGTGGAGTCATGACGAATGTTACATCGCAGGGACGCCGAAGTCACATAAATTCTGATGTGGCTGCTAAGATTTCATAACGACTGATGTGAAATTGAAAATGTCAAGATTCAGTGCAATTTGATACGTTCACAGTGGTATTAAGAAGTCGTAGAATATCTGCTCTATTCTTCATGAAGGATTTTTATCCTATATTGTATCCCATAGAGAGGTAGACATCATCAGTGTAACTTTTAAACTACACAAAATTTTACCCAAAGGAAGCAGGCGGGGAGAGACGGATTTGAGCAAGGACTGATCCTTGACCCACATAAGTAAGATTTATAGTTTCTGACATACAGCCTCCCATAACAACAGAGTCTGCCTGACTCACCCATTTAATACATGACATGAGAGGCCTGCATTGTGAAAAGTATTAAGTGTAATAACTGTCTGTGCGTCAACCAGCACTCATATCTCCCATGACCAGATGTGATAAAATAAAAGCATCCATGTCAATAAGCTGAAAACAGGGATAGTGAGTACTGTCAGTATCCACTTGCTAACTGTCAAAATAAAAAAGGTGTTTTTTTGTGTTTGTTTTACTCAAAAAAGACCATAAAAAACAAACCTATTTATGAATTAAACAAAAATCCCTTTGACTCATGGGAGGTTTATTTTGAAATTCATTGTCACCGTTTTATACAATTTGAAAGATTGAGTAATGAAGCTGTGATAAATGATTTGACTTTCATAAATTAATCATCATCATGCGTGACGGGTGTATGTAAACCTTCTAAATAGACAGTAGTATTCAATATTCATTTGAACAACCTGGGGTCACTGCTGTGAATGGAATATATATGTAAGTCAGTGCTAACATGAAACCGTTCTTGTGCTCCATTTTCTTTTTTCTTCGGCTCTACTTTGGTAGCAGACACAATTATGCCTCACTTGTTAAATTGACCGTTATGGCAGGATAAGCTGCAAGTTCACAGAATTTATCTACATTAATTCTACCCAATTACCTTGCACATCAAAGAAAGCTTGCAGCATTTTTTTCTTTCGATATTTTACCTCTTTTTCATTGTATCAGCGTGTGTATTATCATATGAGTTCAGAGGGTCTGAAAAACGGAAGATGATAACTCCAGTTTCTTGTCTAGGTTATGCTAAAACCACATTAATCTGGAGAGTAACATTAGCTGATAGTGTTAATCTTTCTTGTTCATCTTAATATACATTAAGGTTTTGTTAATGTAATAATAATGTTAATATATTCACACACACTGATACTGAGAACGTGTTTTTAGCTGTTAAATTCATACTTGAAAGGGAACATATTTGTGTGATTTACTAAATGATCATTGATCTTTTTTTTTTTCTTTTTTTCTTCTTTTTTTTTTGTAGGGAACCTTTGGTCCCATATTTCTTGGGGATATGTCGTCCCACTGGGAGATGCATGATGGGAGTGCAAAGGGAGCAAGGAGATTCATTGGCTGTATCAGGGAACTTCAGGTCAACTCAAAGGAGATTTACCTGGTGGGAGAGGCAGTGAGAGGGAGAAACATCAAGAACTGTGACCCGCCCGTCTGCCAACACCTTCCCTGTCGTAATGGAGGGACTTGTGTCAGGTACTAAGTCACCTTTTACACTGATTAAACATTACTTAACTCCCTTTGAACTTGAAAGTCACTAGGAATATAAAATAGTGTCTCAAATATATTTTCATCCTGTGATAGTACAACATAGCACACACAAAAAATGACCCTTGAAATGAGGTGCACTGCAGCTGAGTAGAGTTCTGGATGTGCATGTGTCAAACAAAAGAAAAGGAGTGTTTACTGGATAAGCTTAAGCTATAAACAACAAAGGTCATGAGAAAAATGGAGTATGAATGACAGAGTCATTACATCTCCAGCTGCTGTTTCCTTATGCCCACGTCACTCAGTATGAAGCAGAGCCAGACAGAATCCGTCGTAGAAATATATATTCCAGTTTAAATTGTTTTCTCAATCTGTGATAACATGAATGGGGATGTGGCTGTGCAATGGGAAGCTTTGAACACACACTAACCCAGTCAGCCAGCTAGTGAAATGACAGTTTTGGCAACAGCTCCTCTTCCTAGCACCAACCCACTGCATAACTGTTCAGTTGTCAACTTTATCTTATCTGCATTGGACTAATTTGAATGTAGGTGTTCTGCAGGCTAACTGTGCACTGTGAAATACTGAGCTGTGACTCGGTATCAGAAGAAAATCAATATAAATGTATTATTAATCGAAAAAAATGGAATTTCTAGAATTTTGAAATCCCTCTTTGCCTTCCAGGCACGAAATGCATTATGCATAATTCAAGTGTTTGTGGTGAAGTTTGGAAGATGCAAGTCAGTAACAGTTGCATGCCAAATCTTTTTTTTTTTTTTTTTTTTTATAAATAAGCAAGCTGTTACAAAAGCTGCAGCTTTGCAAGTCGATAAATTTTTCAGTGTTGTTGAAAGTCTGTCTTCTCCAAGAGTTTGTAACACTGCACCAATTAAATGCACAACACACAATAAACGTTGCAATAACAGAGGCTCAGGCAAAAAAAGGGAAAGAGCCGGCTTCATTGTGATGGCGCCTGCTCTCCCTCAGTCCCACAATACATCTGTGAGGGGTCAGCAACAATAAGAAAGGTCAGTTAGTTGTCGACCATCCGCTGCTTTTGTTCAGCTTCCTGCTCGGCTAAAAAATTTCCACTCCACCTCCCGCTGAAGACTATGACATTTGATACAGAAAACTTGGTGTGAAGCTGCATTGACACATATGTGTTTACACCAGAGGAACTACGTCTAAATTTTAATGCCGCTATAATAAATATAATTAGATTAACAATGAATGGCAAGACTGATTGTATTTCAATGGGTCGCTCATAGTGAGGAACCCACAAATGATGACTTTCCACCTCAGCTCTACATAGCATTTCAGTGTCTGCCCACAGCTCTGCTGTTTTGGTTCACTCTCACCTCATCAAACTCATTGTTTTCAGTGAAAACACATTATGCACTACCTGCCCAGCAACACAGAGACAACATTAGCAACTAGCTGGTGAGCATATCGGTGCATTGAGAAACTGAGAGACAAATATTTACCTCAGGAGCTGGTGGAGACAAAAACAGAGCTAAAAGAGGAGTGAATATGAGTGAATATGACTCAAGATAAAAGTCAGTGTTGCTACATTTCTGCTGGATGTGTAAGGTTCACCACATCAGCTGGAAAAAAAGGTGATAATTTGTCAGTGTTGTGTTTACATCTCATTTCTGCTGCTCCAATGTGGCCAAATAAACCCATTGTTGCAGATTAAAATAATTGTAGACTTCATGATGACATGTTCTAACTGTGTTAAATTGTTGTTCATATCACGTTGAAGTTAAATTATTGTGTCATTTACTTATAGAAAAAAACAGATTGACAGAGGACTACACCTCATAATGAAGATTTGTCATCTTTAATTACATTGATTTAACACATAACATTATTGACAAATTCACTGAAGGAGTGAGATAGTCATGGCCTGGTTCTTCCCACTTCTTCCTGTAAATGTACAGTAATTTGATTGCTCAGTAAAGGTAATCCCTGAGCCGACATTAGTCCCTTGTGCTGTGCCAAATATATGAAGCTCCTTTCTTCCTTCATCTTTATCTCGTCCAGCTCATCAGACTGCCATCACATCCCACTTACCAGCCATGTTGGCTTTCTTTTTTAAGTATGCATTAACTACATGTGATACTCTTTCACCTTAAGTAATCCAGAAAGTAGCTGCCCTCGACGTCCCCTTCATTGTGTTATGACACTATCAATTAACAGTTGCATTTATTAGACAGGAAATGAAAAAGGGCACAGCGAATATTGGAATATGAATGGCTCTAAGAATACCAATTAAGAAGCTGTGGCATTGTGGTCACATTGGCTTGTCATGTGTGAAAGAGTGAGCCTTGCAATTATCTGTGTGATGAACACACGTTAATGCAGTATCCTCTTGAACCACACAGCATGGAGGGGTCGCCGGGAGTTCACAGAGCTCTCTTCATTCTGTTAGTTGCCATGAATTGCACTGCCACAATATAATAGGATGAATAAGGACTTTGATTGTGGGTTCAGTTGGGGTGATTTCGGCAACGTCCCCTTTTTCATGCGGTTTTCTGTTCACTTAGGCATGTAGGAATATCAATATTAAACCTGAGAGGATAATGGGTTGTGGTTGCCGGGTGATACATACATATTAGGTATTTAAGTGACATCAATGTGAAAAGTCGGGCAATCAGCACCCAAAGGACCATGGCCTTTTTTTATTCTTTGGTGCCAGCTCTGTGATGCCTGATATCTGTGTCATTTATAAACCTCAGCCGCGGCTCGCACAGACCATGTCATTAGACCGACTGTAAAAACAGCAGATCGAAATGTTAAAGTGGAAATTGTGTCCAAGAGGCACACTCCATGCTGTAAGTGCTTTGCAGTTGCTCTGTAACAAACAAGAGAAAAAAAAGAAAAGAATATTTCATGTGAACACCTGTGTCTGTCAGATAGTTACAAAATGCAGCATGTCATCATCTCCTGATTAGACAATTAGATAAATATACTGCACTCTCCCATCCGATGCAATCCACAGATGTACTTGTGACCAGTTGCGGGGCTGGCGGGGGGGGGTGCAGTGTGAAGACACTTGCACCTGGATCCCCCTGTCCCCTGACTACAGATGTGCTGCCGGGGTGCTGATGTTGATGGCGTCCCGGTGTGCATCTGCCTGGGTGTGCAGTGAACCTTTTGTAGGAGCAGGTGGCAGCATCTTGTCTGTGGTTAGGGACTACGATTTTAGACCATGTATAAAGCACCCAGCAAAATTCTTTTTTTTTTTTTTTTTTTGTATATTTGTATACGCATCAACTGCTTAAGATCATGTTTGTTACAAGAAGTTGATTTTTAAGTAAGATAAGAAAAATTTTAATATGTCTAATGTGTATTATAGAGAACATCAGGTAATATACCATTTATTTTATGTTTATCTGTCTACTGGTGTGTTTTATGTAATATGTTGATTTGATATGTAAATTACTGCACCCAGGCCATAGTCTGACACATAACCCTCAGTGCTGTTATGTGGCTATTCTATACTTTTTTGTTTTTAGAGCGTTTTTGCTAAAGAAAGCTGCCTGCTGCATCTGATTAGAGCAATGATGATGAACCAAAAACACAATGCAGGCCATAAAACCAAAATGGTGAGCTGAAAGACACTGAACAATAGTCCAGCAATAATGGCCTGTGGGTTTGTCTTCAAGCAACACCTTTCATATAGATATAAAAAAATACTGATTTTAGCTGCTTTAAAGTTTAGCATCAGAATGTGACATCTTGTGATCTCCTCGCTCGCATAAATAGATCCGAATTGTTACTGTGTAGAGAGGACTGACTTATGCTCTCTCACACACACACACACACACACACACACACACACACACACACACACACACACACATACACACACACACACACACACACACACACATACAGACGCACAGAGCAGAACTCTCACAGACAGAATTACTTCCTGCTAATTGGCTGCAGTTAGAGACTGTGTCATGTTTGTTCTGCGATGGTCCAGCTTCGGTAGCACACACAACTCCACTTAACAATAAATTCTCCCAATTCTCCATTTCACTGCCTGCAAATGTTCTCCACAAAGAAAGTGAAACCAATTTTATCTTAATCAGAGTTCCAGCTATTCTTGTTTCAAAGTACCTATAAAATAACTCAAGGTCCAAGATACAATTATTTTAATTCACCATGAGAAACAAACAGAGCTATCATCCTGTGTGCAATTGCAATCCCTGAAGAATATTTCCTGAGAACTTGCTCATTATAGAGTTTATTGCATTTGTGTCTTTGAATTTTGGAGGACAAGTGCATTCAAAACAACTGTGTGAGGGTGTTTTTTTGTCCATATTGGTTATTTTTATACACATAGAGATTTTTCTTTTTTTAAAATTAGTGTCTGTGAAACCTTGACATACCTAAAAGTAACTAGATAGTAATTATGCAATTTATAATGTGACTTGGCGACAAGTCACAGATAAATCGATTTGAAAACAGGAACAAGAAATGCTTCTGCATTAGGTTTTCTATTACAAATGGCTATATTTGTTATTTAGACCTCTGACTCAACAATAAAAAACAACAGAAAGAGAAAGGTCAATGAACTTTGGTTTTCCGAATGATTTATTCTGAGTAGAGCGTAGAAATAATGTTGTTGCTGTTTTTTTTTTTTTCTTCAAGGGTATTTTTCAAGGATCAGGGCGGGATTATAACATGTTTGTTGTTTTTGTCAACTAATTCCATAAAACAGACCAAAATTGACAGTGTGTTAATCCGTCTCTCACTAATTTCCGACTCCCTTAACCTGCCTGTGGCCCTTCGCCTTGAGCCCATTGGTTCCTACTTAACAAATATACAGTTCAAATTTTCAAAAAGGCTCAGAAATTTTCCTGAAACAGCTGAGCACTGTATTGTTTTTAGCAAACTTTAGCAAACAGGATTAACTAAAGCATCTTGGGGACTATTTTCAGCAGCGGATGAATGCCTAGTTGGTGCTGTAGTGAGTGGCTGCAGGACAGTGTAGAATCAACTCAAAGATATAATACATATCAGACTTTCAATAAATAGACAATACTTTTTCAGATCGGTTTGGTTTTGGTCATGGGATTTATTGACAAAAAAAAAAAAAAACTATAGAATAATCACCAGCCGTATCCTTTACCTTTTAAGGAAGCAGATGGCCTCCACTTGGTTGTAAATTGAATCTGGAATGACAAGGATGGTAAGGAGCATGTGTGCTGTAGACTATCAGATGTTGCTATTCCGGTTACCAGCTTCATTAGAGTTGACTAAATAAAACCTCTAGAGCTACAGCTGATTTCTTATTGAAACCAAGTTTTGAATGTGAGACAATTTTATTCAACAGTGTACTTGTGATAACAAGTCTGAGTCTGTAATAATGTCTCAAAATTCATTAGTAGACACAAAATAATTATTTTCTGTTCTCAGTTTAACCCAAACTGTAACCTTGTCTTTATTATCAAAATGTGCAAGACTCCACTGAAGTAATTATACATAATCAGAGGAATGCAGTACAGCTATCTGTAGAAATCAAATATTTCTCTCCACAATAGAAGTGCCTAAAAATTGTTATGTGATCATGAGAAAACAAAACATAGAAGTAATTACACTATCCACAGCATTCTGCAGTGGTTTGTGTCAAATACTGAAGGAAATTGAATAAACGTGTAGTGTGTGTGTCTATGTAGACACACATCAGCAGGTGGTTTTAGTGGAGAACATTATGATCTCCAGTTAAAGAAATCTGTTCTCCTCAGTGAGGTGTCAAGCAGTCTAGGCAAAAACATAATGTTATTTCATTCATTGCATCCAGCTCAGCCAGTGTGCTCACAGTTTATCACTTAAACTGGTTGGGGATTTTTTTTTTGTTTTGTTTTTTTGTCTCACCCCTTTGTCATGTCAGTGACAGCTGACATTTTTGTTGTTGTTGTTGTTGTTTCCTTTTAAACACTTTTTCAGTTTTAGTTCCAACAAAAACACAGCTCAACATTTTGCCATATTTTTCTCTCTTTGCAAATGCTACTTGTGTTTGGTACAAGTAGGTAGAACTTCACATCATTTGGCTCAGTATGGGCTTGCTATTTACAGCCTGTGTGTTGGTGAGAGAAACGACCAGTGATACTGTTACATCACAACAGGGAGACTAAGTCCTGGATGAGTTTTGTGCCCATAGAAAAGATATAGTTTAGAAAATCTCACCCATCAAAGAGGCTGACTAGTGTCTAAAGCAGATCAATTTTATCACCCTTCTAAAGTTAAATCTCTGATACAAACCTTTATTTCTCAGACACGAGAAGGTATGTTAAGTATCAAGAGTTTATCAAAAAGAAAAAAAAACTTTTATTAGCACATTTGAAAAAAGTCAAGTTTGAAGGCGTGAGTATAAGTGTTTGAGAAAAGCACAGCTTTCCTCAGAGTGCAGTGTGCTCTAGGTTGGACCACTGAAAAATTGTCTGATCCCTTGAGAAAAGTTCCCTCATGCTTTATGCCCCTTTTCTATAAGGATTTTATTTCAAGTATCATCTAAAGTATTCTTCTCTATGGCAGTATGTTTCAAAAGACTCTGTGATGGAGACTTAACAGACATCACCCTAGTTCTCCGCCAAGGAAATGTTTGCAAGGGTGCCTGGAAGAGGTCAGGGAAATATCGAGCAAGCATTTGCTCAAACAGAAGCTTGAGTACGTCAGGTGAATGCCGTGTGTAAATTCCACTTCATCCCTTTGCTCATAATTCAAATGACAAATAATTGGGTGAAGAGCAAGTCATCTTTCAAATGATTTTCCCTCCCACCAACTAAGAATCATAGTGCCTGTAGTATAACAGTGTCCAATTGGCTGTTTGCAGTACTGGAAAGCAAATGGCGTTTCAGTACCAAAGCAGTTCTTCTCTATAAATAATATCGGCTAAACCCAGTGGTCCTTTTTTTATTTTAACAAAGGATGAAGTGGACTAAATTCTTTCATCCGGAGAACTGAAGACTGCCATGGCAGAGCCTCATCAGTGCCTGACTGCTGAAGTGTATTTGCATACCAACAAGCACTTGAAAAGAAGTGTTCTGTAAATAACTTACAAGGGATGAAATTTGAGAAATGCATGTGGCCACACAGCTTATTGTAGTGGCTGACAGGGATATCATAAGCTAACCGGTCAATTATTCATTATTTTATCTGGTACTCATTAGATTAAAAATGTAGTCCTCCTTAATAATTTATGCAGCATGTGTGCTGTGGAGCTGCAGCCTTTGAATGGTGTGAGATATGGCAAGTACCAACTTTATGCATTTGTGATTAACATATTCAAATTAGTCTGCAAACATTACTACAATTTAGTAATCAAAGTGATTGCCTCTGGCAAATTAAAATAACCTTTTGTCACCCCACACATCAAGTTTTTGATTAGGCCAATTAAAACTCAAGTGTTTTCAACCGTGTTCCTTCCCCCCGTCCATCTACACTTTACCTTTTCTGAGCCAGAAATAACCACTGCCTTTTTCTAGTGCTTACACTCAAGTGATTTGACAATTCATTTTTACTGGTTTATCCTCCTTTAGATCACATCTGGTTTAGTACGTTCACTTGGCAACACTTTAAGTTCAGTGTGTAAGCAGGGTAACATAGTGGTGAGCAGATCTAAGTATTTATTAATGTGTCTGTTAACAACTATAACTCCTACTGTGTATGTACAGATAATGTATAAAATAGTGAAACAAAGTTATAATAATGTAATAATAATTGTTGACGAATTTTATAGATTAAGAACCACATAAAAATGACTTTAAATCTGCATTCAACTACACTATACTGCAACATAAACTGTTCGTTAAATGCTTATACACTGATTATAAAATATATGGATTTAATTGTTAACGTCTCTTTTCTCAATAGTCACAATATTGTTCTATGAGGATGCAAAGATATCTGAATGTCTTGCCACAACAAACAGGCATCAGGCAAAACTTCCAACCCGACTGATTCCTGTCCAGACTGTTAATTATAAGCTGCTCTCAACACATCTGGAAAGAAATGTTGTTTACCCAGTGAAGGTGGTGAATTGTTTCAAGGTCATTCTTGTTGCATGGTCTTGTGTGATTCCTTTGTATCATGAGCTGGGGGTTTTTTTTTTGTTTGTGTGTGAGTGTCTCTTCCTTTAGCTCTGATGTACTTCAACTCAAATATTTTATGTAAAAAGACATGAATAAATAAATACATCCTCAACTAAACCACAACCACCACATTTTTAGAGAATTGTGCACATAGAGGCAGGCTTAAAATTGCATGAATTCAGTGTTTGTAACCATGATCTAACTTTATAGGATCTATACAAATTTTTCAAGTCTTCCACATTGTTAGATTTGTGCATCCACCCATCTATACATTTTCTACACCCACTTGTCCAATGCAGGAATGTGGAGCCAAGGACAAGTAGTTAGTCTACAGCAGGCAAAGCACACACACACAGACACATTCACACTTACATTCGCACCTACGAGCAATTTAGACTGTCACCTAATTCACCTAACCTACTTATTTTTTTTTTCTGTTTTGTGTGTGTGTGTGTGTGGGGGGGTTGATGGTGGGAGGAAACTGGAGCATCTGGAGGAAAACCCACGCACTGTGTGTTTGTCACCAACATTTAAACGCAAACACTAACTGACAATGCGAGGGACAAATTAGCAGCACTCAAAGCTCTGAAACATGGAGACACAACCAGAAGGTGCTCCGTTAAATATTTGATTCTTCTTCATGCAGGTTGTCAAACTTTATACGAATGACAATGGCGGCTCTGTTCAATGCATGACAATTTCCATCTGTGACTGTTATTTTGAAAATAACGGTCACGATTGGCAGCGACAGTGCGTGAACATGTGCCTTAAAACGTCTTAAAATTGACATTAGCAGCCTGTTACTAATCATACACTAGAAATCTTACTGCATTGTACAGCATCCTTTTGTACCTCAATAAAGTCATATCTAACAATGCTCAACTATGGTGACAGAATGTAAATATTTCATTTCAAGAAGCTAGTTTTTCAAGGAGCAAGGAGGATACATCCTGCAGTGCTGCTGCTCAAAACACATTATTAATTTATAGATTTGAAACCCCACCGATGCTTCCTCTATCTGATATTATACCTTTCAAAGTCGCGCACATCGTAGAGCATTTTATAAAATCCTTGTCTGGATATTACTTTGCATGCTAGATCACCCTCCCCTTCTTGCCAAGAGACGAATCGCACGCATATGAATCGAGGAAAGAAGACACCGAAAGTCTTGTACAATTTCTGGTTCTAAATTTCCTGACACGTTACTAATCATCTGCTTTCTGCTGTTGTTTTTCAGGGTGCGTGTGTTAACCTTCACCAAAAGACATGTGAAGTCATTTTTGCCTCTGCATTAGCTTTTAAGATGAATAAATCCTTAACAAGAACCTTATTTTTCTACACCGTTATCTGTGAAGCATTCACTGAAATGCTTGTGTTTCAGCAGTTCTCATATATCACAAAGTATTCCACCAGGCTGACCACATTTACTCTTAACATCTTTTCAAATCTTTCATGCATTACAGGTCGGGTTATTTTATCCTTGCTGCTCTCCCTGTGTGTTCAGCAGGCCACTGTGCGAGCTTGTAAAGCACTTGGACATGTTGCTACAATGTCATGGTCCATTTTCACCTCTGGCCTAATGATGTCTCCCTCTATGTATACACGTTTAGTGATGCTGAGGACTGGTTCTGCGAGTGCCCCCCGCTCTACACAGGCCGGCTGTGCCAGTTCAATGCCTGTGAGCGCAACCCCTGCGGTCATGGAGCCACATGCATCCCAAAGTCGCCACTGGAGGCTGTGTGTCTCTGCCCCTACGGAAGGCAAGGTCTACTGTGTGATGAACGTGAGTGTTACAAAGAGCAGCTCCACTCAGATCAACGCAGCGTAGATTTAGCAGCATTATTAAGAGGCTGATCTGCAAACAGTTGGTGAATGAGAGCCTTGAGCAGTTGGCAGAATGAGAGCCTGTTGTTAAGTAAAGGGATTAATGAAACTAAATTCTGCTGAAAAAGCAGAAACGTCTTCCTGCAGCAATAGTCCGATAATCAAAGCAAAACTCACAGCTGCTTTGCTGAATATTCCAAAAGACTCTTTTTAGTTCATAAGATCTTTATTCCAAACATCTGTAATTCCAGCACAGCACAGACTCAAAGTAACTTTTATTGGTAATTTATCTCTAAAAATGTGAGGCGGCTGCTGTACCTTACCTAGGGTGTCGATGTGTTCTCACATTACCAGAGATGTTAATAAGCTAGCTCACTGTCACATCTGCCCATCTGTGGTCACTTATTTTCCCTTTCATTATAGGCTGCTGTTTAACATAATACCCTGGCATATATTAACTTTCTATTTCTATCACACAACTCCACAGCTATGAAAAAAGAAAAAGAAGAAATTTCATCAAGGGACATGAAATGCTGACTGGCTAACTAGAACTAATAATTTCTGAGCTGTTAGCATTTTGACTCTTGAATCAGTTTATAATAGTCATGCAGTTATCTAACAACAGAAACCAAAAACATATCATTGATGGGATCTGTACATGTTATATACAGAATTGTTGAAATATTGAAACACAAATACAGGTGTTATAAGTGATCTCCACCTAAGCCTAAGTCATTGAAAAGCAGCAGTTGTTGAACTGACTAAAGGAGCTAGCTTCTTTCGCTACGTAGCCAATATTAGCATTACCAGCTGTTTACTTAGCAGTCAAGAAGAAATGTTTTGAGTTGAGCATCAAACTTCATTCCTTTACTAATCAAGAGCTGTCTCCAGTGGTGGAAAGCAAACCTCTTATTTCGCTTCTCTTTCTCTCACTTCTTTTCTTCTGCTTAAGTTAGCATGCTAACCAGCTAGCCGCAGCCAAGTAGTCTGAAGAAGTGGTGCTGCTCAATGGGGCATATAACCTATTGTCTTGTAAACGCAACGATGACTGAAGCTCTAGGCAAGACTGGGAAGTAAACAGCTGTTAATGCTAATGCTGGTTTTGTAGCAATAGAAAAGCTTAATAAATAGGTCTTTTAACATAAGAAATGAACCACATATACTGGACAACTCAACTCACTGTTAAACTTGCTATGTTTTTACATGCCTCTGGGGATCCAAACTGAAATATCTTACAAACCTCCAGGTGGTTTCTTTGGATGTTTCCTCAAACTTTTAATTTGCTTTGGTTTATGACCAAATACTATGCTTTGTGTTTATTTCTAATTTCCAAATATTAGCACTCTGATAGGCAAAACTTAGATGGTGAACATGGTAAACATTTCACCTGCTAAACGTCAGCATGTTACCATTGTCATTGTGCACGTTAGCATGCTTATGTTAGCTTGCTGATGTTAGCATTTAGCTTTTCCAAAGTAGAGCCTCACCAATGACCAAACATTTACTGCCATATTTCTGCGTAGGCTATATGATGTAAACAACTCAGCAAATCATGTACCAAAATTTTCAGAGACTTTCCAAAGTTTTGTTCTGACATTAATTTTTCTAGTCGGAAACAAATTTTTCAGATTATTCTGACACCAAATGAATGCAGCATCATATATGTATTTCGAATGATCTAGAAATGATAGTAAGGTAATTTTCAATTCTTAATTAATATATTTTCTAAATAGAAATACCATGAAAAGGGTTAGGGGGCTTTACAGGCTATGGTTTTGAGAAACAAAGGGTTTTGCTTGACTGAACTGACTGTAGGAGCAGCAGGGTGCTTGGCATATAAGTTGCTCAGCCATGCCACATCCCCTGTCAAACTCTCAGCACCCACATACCAAACAGAGTAATCTAACCTTTCAGTGTCACACTATGTATATGGCTGACATTTGAATTTTAATCCTGATATCATCAGATAAGATCAGAGTCAAAAGTGATAACTCCTAAAGTCTTCCTGCCTCTCACGGCTTTTTTGTACTTGTTACTTGTAGAACTTTTCCTCATGTATTATCCTTAGCAAAATACTGTCGCTGAAAGCATGGTAATTGTTTTTTTTTTTTTTATTCTCTATTTGAGAAAAACCTTAAGTTGAAACAGTGATGTGATTTTTTCTAAATGTAATATTTTCTGTTCTTTCTTCCCACATGTGCTTTAATAGATGAGGATGGTCTGTGAACACGCAGGAAATGGAGGAAAGGGAAGACTAGGAAGTGGTATTGATGCCTCAAGAGTTGAGCTCGTGAAACATTAATGGATATTTAAGATAACTTCACTCAGAATTATTAATGGTCTACCTTTGTACACAAGTTGCCCATACCTCCTGTTAAGGATTCATGTTAAGAATTAATAGAGTACTGAAAACAATACACTGAATGTGAAGTGTACAGTAATGCTAGCACAGTTCCACCACTTGCAAATGTGCTTATCATTTTAATTTCAAATTAATGTTGTCAAGTCTGAGTGCACAAAGCAGGAAAAATAATGCTAACACTGCTTAAATAGTCGAATAACAAACACACAAACAGCCAAGTGTAGATATAGTTATGTAATGCAATCTGTTTTTAGTACATTATATTTCCATAGATACATCTCATACAGTCCGATCTCAAAGGATTTCATGTTTGTGCTTAAACACTCAAACACTAGCATTATTCTCCATCAGCACATCAGTCTAGTATTGATTTAGTGAAATTTCTGTTAACCTTGCATTGTTCTGAGACTGAAAAGAATATAATAGTATACTGTACACAGCACCTCTAACTCAGGAAACGTGTTGTTTTCCAGCTGCTCTGTGCCCACCATGTACACGCAGTTTTTTGTCAGAATGAATTTTACAATCCAGTGCAACATGTCTTTCGGTTTTTCTTCTGCCGCTCCTATTCAATTGCACCATATTACACAAATACCCAGAAAAGTGGAAATACTATGTTATATTATTTCATTTCTGTGGATGCATTTCACAGAGGCAGCTCATGAGGCAGTTTTTTGGTGCTATTTTCTAACCACTACTTTCACCAGCACTGAGCAGTATTTCAAAGTGTTGCACAACGATGAGTTAGCCAACAGAAACTATTGACTAAGAACACATACATGTATGTAAATGTATGAAAACTATGCTCATGCCATATGCCTGAGAATAAGTAGCTGTCCAAATAATGAGTGACTCTTCAGCTCACCCAAAGGTGTGATAGCTCAAAAATATGGGGCAAAGTTTTTTGATATCCATCTGATGTAGATGGTGTGTTTTGTTTTGGAAATTTGCAATGATAGACACTTACAATGTCCAGTTTCTGTGGACAGAGGTCTTGATTTAACTGTATTCTGTCTTTCTCTGTAACCATCCTATATACCAAAACTAGGTGACAAAACTTTAGGATATAATGGCACTTGATATGGAAACATGACAAACAGTAAAAATATTCTGATAAAATGATGTAATTAGATGATCTAATATTATGCAGTATAAAACAGTTACTGACTAACAGTAACTTCATATCACATTTGTAGCAATAGAAATTTGTATTAATTCTTGCTCATCTAAAATGAGCTAATATCAGTTTAGATTAGTAGAGTAAGGTAAATAGCCCATTCATAAACACATGATGGTTTATATATTCTTATCTGATCTGAACGTGTGGGGAAAGCACACACACACACACACACACAGAGCTCAATTGTTGTTACAGAACAAAAAGATCATCGTTTATATGATTAATTCCATCACACAACAGTTTAAAAAAAATAAGATGTAGCTCTAACACTGAGGCCATTCAGTGAAACAACAGGCAAATACAGCTCTACCAGACTAGAAATGATAACAGAAGCATTTCCAGCTTTATTAATAATTTAACAGCCAAACAGAGCTGAGGGCAGTCGCAGAGGGGAGCTCTGAACTCCTCTTAGCCGTCGCCTGGGGCTGCAGAAGAATATGCAAGGTGTTTGCAGTGAAGAAGAGCAGTTTTGTGTTTAAATCCTCACTGGTTTGTAAAAAGGAAAACATACACACACACACACACACGCACAGACACACATAGAGCAGCATGTAATTTTGAATGAGCGAGGGGAAATTTACATTGAGTCCCCACTGTAAAATCAAGTAGATGGGTACGCTGAGATGGGATACATGAGAGAGCATTATTGAATCAACCATGCGTTCTGAATAAGTAAACTTGAGATTGTAATTGAATCACCGGGATTATTGTGCTACCCTCGTGAACACTGGGAATGAAGCGATGCTTTCTTGCCAGAGCCCTTCCTAAACAGCTACTAATGAAAATAGAAAAGGACTGAAGAGGTGATAGTATTTGAAAACAGGTCATCGTCTAATAGCATTCAGAAAAGAAAATATTTCACTAATCCCTGGTTTGTATTGTGTAGCAATAGTGCCATCTTTTGGTAACATGTGAAGGAGATGATGAATCAGCCCTCCTAATACTTTTTCTTATTCCTCTATTATCCCATTTTAACACAAATGTGATCTTTTAAATGTGTCTGTTTTGCAGCCATCAACATAACTCGTGCCAGATTCAGCGGGAGTGATGAGTTTGGTTACACCTCCTTTGTGGCTTATTCCTCCATCCCGAGCCTCAGTCTGTTCTACGAGTTCAAACTGAAGTTCACACTCGCCAGCAATTCATCCGCTGTGAAAGACAACCTGATCCTGTTCGCTGGGCATAAAGGACAAGGTGAGCTCAATCCTGACACGCCGCACAGCAATTTAAAATAATTCTTACGGTCAAATGAAAAGAGGAAAGCAACTTTGAGATGTCTCCTTAGTTGGATTTGAGTTGTCAAACTTCATTAAGGATTTTAAAGGAAATGCAATTGCAGTTTTGAGGGGATTCACCCGCTGTGTATGTTAATGCGCTATCTAATAGATTTCTACTCTCTTCTGAGATCCTCTAATCAAGAGGATTCGCTGAGGATTTTCTTTCTTGGCAGATTTTGAGACATTAATAATGAGTCTTCCTGCAGTCCAGCAATTAATTGATTTCCAGCTAAACTGTTATTGTTCTTGACTCTCAAAAAGAAGCGTGTTGGCTTTGATCGAATAAAATAAACATGTGAGTCAAGCATCTCAAAAGTATTAGCGTTAATTGCCTTAAACAGACTTTGAGGCGTAGGTGCTCTGTGATGCTGTCAGCAGCCATCCCGTTAAATTAGGATCTCCTTTCTGCGAGGGTCAGGTGTGGTGGCAGGTAACCACCGTGTGTCACTGTCTCCGGAATATTTCATCAAAAGATGGAGAAAGGAAAAAAAAAAAAAAAAAAAAAACACAAGATCTTGTGGATCTCCTGCACTTGTTTTCTCTTGAGAATACAGTTCATCATGGTGGAGGCAAAAACACAACAGGAGCAATATGAATAATGAAACACTTGTCAGGAGAGTGAGCAGCCGTGTTGGAAACGGTACAAATTCAAAGGCACAACATAAGAACAGATGAAATACGAACACTTCACATAGTAATTGGTTTAATGAAGTGGCTTCTTTAAGCACCACCAGCGAGGAATGGAGCAGAGTTCATTCTTTGATGGCAGTCATCAAGTTGCATGAAATTAAACAAGTAGTGAGGCAAAATAAATAATAAAACACATGGTAATGTAAATTTAATCTTAAAGTCCACAAATGTATTATTTATTCTAAATGTTTGCTACAGATGTAATGTTTATATCTTTTTATTTGAATGTGTTTTCAGTGTTTTTAGCGGGAAGTGTTATGTATTCCATATTTTGAGTCTGCTTGTGCTAATAGCAAACTTTTCACATGTTTTGCAGGAAATGATGGCGATGACTTCCTCGTTTTGGGAATACGAAATGGCCGAGTTGTGCATAAATTCAACCTCGGATCAGGCGTAGCCACCATAGTCAGTGATCGACTGAACCACCAGATCAACATTCACACTGTTACATTTGGAAGGTCCAAGAAAACAGGATGGCTGAAGGTGATTGGATGATTAGTGAAGTGTCAGCTTTGGGAAAAAAAACGAAAAGACTAGGCAATGCCTACATGCTGTACACATATACTGATGAGAGATCCTTTAAAGGAAAGCAGCTAGTAAGGTGTAAATATTGAATGATTCCACCTCTAAAGATACTTCAAATGAAAAAATATGAGAAGGAAAAATTCTTATAACTATGTCCACACTAAGGCCGTGATGAGATGTCACTTTACTTTAGAATAGATTTAACTTTAACAGAACCAGTGCAACTAAATACAGTTAACACAGTTTAGCATCTAAATAGTTGCAAAAGTGCATATAGAGATACTGTATATAAAGGATAAACTAGTGTACAGAATGAATAATATGGGAGGTCTAGAAAGATGGTATGTAGGCAGAATATGTTGGGATCCACTGTTACCGAACAATATTCCCTCATTTGATCTCATCAAACCGCTCTGTGACCCGCACTCTCCCAAACTCTTCCAGGTGTGGGTGGCGTAGGCTTCTAAATGGTGTTATAGTGAGGCGAATGTTTTTCTTGGAGCACCTCAGGTTCCAGATCATTTCTGTCCAATGATCAGGTAGAACAGGATGTTCACATAATGTAAGTGCAGTTGAGAAATCTGCAGCAACAGTGAGATGCCAGCGAGTCAGCCGAAGGGCCGAGATCCCTGGGGAGCTGATGCTTCGAAGAATTTAGTCTGTTCAGAGGTAAAAGAACGGAACTATACAGTATCAGCTACTGTGAATGATAAGTGGACGCAGGCTGAATAACTCGGTGATCAATGCAAGGTCATACATTTTGTCAGCCTTGCCAGCCAGTCTTTCAAATGAATTGTGCCCCCACACTGACGCTTACAGATGTAAGACTCCTGCTTTAGTATTGACATTTTGACTATGTCTTTCTTAGCTTGATGGACAACGTAACAGGACGGGATCGTCTCCAGGACCTCTGGTGGGCCTCAATGTTTTCAACCAGCTCTTTGTAGGTGGATATAATGAGTACACCCCAGAGCTACTCCCTCTTGGCTCCAGGTTCCGGCATGGCTTCCAGGGTAAGACTGCTACGGCTTCATTACAAACCCAACACTGCTGTCTGCAGTAAGAGCACTGGGGCTTGGAGTCTCTCTCAGGATCTCTGTTTCTTTGTAAGCAGAGAGGAAGGTGTGTAATGAAAAGGGAGTTACAGGCTCAGACCAGAGCACAGAGCTTGGTTAGAGCTAGCCTGATTGTATCTGCACCCTTTAATGACTTCACACACACACACACACACAGTTGTGTGTTTGGTGCAAATCTATTCCACAGCTGATAGGTCACTTGAACAAGGGTGCCATACAAATAATCTTTGTCATCATCAGCATCATTTATGCTCTCTCTCTCTCAGGTGTAGGAATGTATTCTGCAGGGCATTCATTGTGGCTGCTAATGTGCTGAGCTGTGGAGCGAAATTGCCATAACCGTAATAATGACAACAGCTATGAATATCATCATAACCATATTCAGCAGTCTCTGTACTATAGCAATGAAGCTTGTTATTACAAATGTCATGGCAGATCCATTTCAGGTGAACAAGAGGTTTTCATGTTTAAAGACGGGAGCGATTTTGTGTGTTTGCTTATTTATCATTATATAATTCATTTTTCTGCTCACCAAATAAAGCTTCAAAAATCAAATCAGCTCTGGAGAAGCGTCAGTTTGCCCAGGCTGTATCAGACCGTCATAGTCCCCTGTGTTGGTGAGCACTACCTGAGCCGGGCGACACTGGTGGAACCATAACCTTTCTGCTCGGGATGTAATGAGAACTCATGAGCGTCTAATCAGATCTGTGTGACCTTCCTCGAGCCCTAATCATGATGGCTGGCAGTGAACACACTGATAATGCACTTCACTCCCAGTTATCAACAGATCCTCACTCCCCTGTGGAAAGGTGGCAGAGGAGGCACTGTGGCTGCTGGGAAAAAAAAAAAAAAAAAAAAATCAGTTACCCAGTTTGAGCTGTTGATCAAATAACAAGAAATGGGGAAGTTTGTGTTTGCGTTTGTCTATTTAAATCTCTGTTTTCATGCTGTTTTCATGCTGTTTTCATGCTGTTTTCATGCTGTTTTCATGCGGTCATTTGCTAAAAGAGATCTTGAACCTGTTGAACCGCAGTCATTTTTTTCTGGATTTTTAAATATTGCCATGAGAAATGAGCAGAAAATGTTATTCTGAAACAATTTGAAAGTTTTGTCAGAAAATGTTTTCTGCAAAAACAAATTGACTCCACGTTTTCTCTAAGGTATAATTGTCATCGTCAGGTTTACTGGTTCGCTTACAAAAGGCGGACTATGCAGCCAAAACAAAAATAACCAGCTTTTGTTATCTTCCTTATAAATCTGCTTCGCTTTTCGATGGTCTGTGTTTTAGCCCGCCGCAACCATCACTTGAGTCTGCCAAGTAGACAGCATCATGCCTTGAATATTCATGAATGAGCATGACATTTCCCCTGCATCCTGTTTATGCCAATGACTAATGCAGCAGAGAGAAGGGAGTCTGCATGTGCAGATGAGTACAAGGCTTGTGCTCAGGCCTTGTATTTATAGAAGGCCCTGTGCTCTGCAGGTACGGGCCAAAGCAAATATTGTCTTGATAAAATTGAATTATGAAAGCAAAAAGCAAATATGATGAGGGGGATGCATGATGACAGGAAGGGGGGGGCACTTGGATTCAAAACGTCTGAAATCTTGGGTGTCAGGTGTAGAGACTTTATTCCATCAAATTCAAATTCAGCATTGAATAAAGATGTGCAGATTTAAGTATGTATCTTTGATATAAAAGCCTGTGTTGTCACATGATAAAACAAACAACCATCAAAGGGATTTGTTTTAAACTCTGCACACATTATGAGAGGTGTTTTCCTTCTTACGGGCCTTATTTCAGTAGGAAACAGAACTCGGATCTTAATCACATCTTAGAGTCGACCCTTTTGTCGTCATACGAGCAAAACAAAGAATTCTTGTTTCCTCTGATAATCCTCTTTCAGATAAACGAAAGATATCTCTCTGACATTCAGTTTGGCTGCCGGTGTGTTTGTTCTTTTCGAAGGGTGCATTTTTGATGTGCAGTTTCGCACAAGAAGAGACAGAAAGTTCCAAGTACTGGGACAGCCTGCGGGACATCCAGCCTTCGGGCGCAGTGTGGGTCAATGTGGAGTCACGCCGTGCGTTCATATTCACTGCAGGAACGGGGGAACATGCGTGGACTCCGGCTCATCTGTGTAGTAAGTGGAGGGAAAAAGACAAAAAAACAATTTGGATTAATTTTCTGATTATTTATGATTCCACTCATGAATAACACATGATTGGCCTTATTATTGAGTGGCATGCACCCAAAAACTCTCTCTCTCTCTCTGTGTTCTGTTGTGACTAGACTGCAATAACCTACAGAAAATCAGTTACACAGTGCAAGTATAGCGAAAGGAAATGTCAGTGTTTACAAGCTCTTCACAGCGTCTGACTGTGTCCGTCTGCAGTTGCCAGTGCCCATTTGGATGGAAGGGAGCACTCTGTTCTGAGACCGTGTCTGTGTGTGATGTCGAGCACAGTCCCCCTCCTCTGTGTGCCCACGGCTCCACCTGCATCCCTCTCCCAAGTGGATATACCTGCCAGTGCCCCCTTGGGACTGCAGGGCTTTACTGCGAGCAAGGTTGCATCACTGAGCCCTAACTGCACCGTCACATAAGTTATTTATTTATTTAATGAGACAAGACCGCCGCTATTCAATTATTTAACCGCTGTATTGTTTTGCCTGTTCAGCTGTGACCATCAGTGATCCATTCTTCAGCGGGAACCTGTCTTCATGGATGTCTTTCCCACCTATGAGCATTAGACACAGGACTGCTTTGCAGCTGCAGTTCCAGCCGTTGTCACCAGAGGGCATCCTGGTCTACACTGCACAGCATCTCAGTGCAAGAGCAGGTGAGGACATTCACTTCCATAGTTAGGGCCATTAATAGACAAAATACTGTGTTGACTGTGCAAGAGTGTAAGAACCTGGAACACTGTTTTTTCTCTCCCTGTCCTGCCACCATGACTCACATTATATGATAAAACCAATCATTCTTTCTTCCAACAGTATAACAAAAGAATAGTACATAATAAAAAATTTGCACTTAACTCTGCAAATATGCTCCATTGTGTAGATGATGTAATGCAATTTTTTGAGCACCTTCCATAATTCTATAAATTCAAAGGAAAAATTGTATGAAACTAACAATTTCATGTTAAAATGCACCTGAAAAGAGGTTCTTTTGGCATATTGGTATCATTGTGTATTGATACCACAGGTATGTTAGATGGAAATGAATATATTAAAATAATTGTTTTTAAAATTAGTACTGTAGCTAAACTGGCATCACTGGCATAACTACTGATGTGCAAAGTAAAACTGATTTTAGTAAATGTCGAACTGTTTAATTAGCAGCATTTTACAGACAGACCATTCCAAAAACTATGTCAACAATAATGCCGCCAGTGGCAACTATCGGGGTCCAAGCAGCTCGCAAGCATTTAAATACCACAAATACCAATTGCTATTGAATTTTGGCTGAAGCAGGACTGAAGCCTCTGAGGGATGGGTCGGATTGGGACACACGTCTTACATCTAAGAAAACATGCAGTGAGGCCACTTTGTCAGTAAAGCTTCTCATGAAGAACTTAAAAAGAAAACAGGTTGCCAGTCGTGTTAAACTGTTTCAGCACTGAGGACAGCATGTGGCACCCCTGCACATCGATTGGGGAACGTTAATAGACAGCAACAGGGAGGTGCACTGTCTCAGTACCATCCCTATTTACACAGGAACAGCATAAACAAAATAGACATGGCAGTCTACAACACAGTACAAGGCTTATCCAAATGCATCGTACACAGTCTACAACACCCCAGGCAGTGACACCAACAGGTCCTGAGATGCGGTAAACATGAGGTCAAATAACAGATTTATCAAACATTCGGAATAATTTCTTGATATATACAAGAAAAGATAATAATATGAAGCCATAAGTCACAGTTAAAGTGTTTAAACTGTAAATAGTATTTAAAGTTGTTTCTTCACTTCATTTACTGTGTACTTTGACATGACAGAACAACAGGACCAGTAAACAGGAAAATTAAAAGTGCTCAAACTCAGTGGTATGACTTAAAAGTGTGTAGACTTTTATGTAGCAGGGGAGACAGACGGGATGATATGCAGCAAAGATGATAATAAGATAATGATGATCTCATTAATTAATTAATCAATTAATTAATCACTATTATTTTATAATTTAATATTATATATATTGTTATAGGTAATATTTATATAACATTTCATATTAATGTCATTAATATATATATTGATATAATTTAATATTATTTATTCATTCATTCATTTAGAACTGGTGGCAATCAAAAGATCACATTATTCAAAGGGAAGTGGGGATGCTAGACGCAGTCACAGCTTGTGACCCAGACAAAAAGAACATTATAAGATTCATGGAGAATTTCAGGTTCAACGACCTCTCTTGTCTGGCCTTCGAAATGCTAGACAGGAGCCTTTGGGACCGAATGGAGGAGAGGAAGCGGGAGCCATTGAGTGGCAGTGAAATTCGGCCTGTGACCCACCAGTTACTGGTTGATTTTGTGCCCTGAAGAATATTGGAATCATGTACACAGACTTGAAACCTGGCAATATTATGCTTGTTAACCACAAGGATCAGCCATTCAGGATCAAGCTGATCGACTTCGGTCCGGCCCTTCCAGTGAGCCAAGCGGAGGTTGGAATGCTCATGCGGGCAAGTGCAGGGCTCCAGAAGTGACCTTGGGCCTCCCTTAGTCTGAATCCGTTGATACGTGGGTAGTGGGCTGCGTCATGGCATTTATGTACTTCTTCTCTTCCCTGGTAACTGTCCATATCACTGGATGAAAGCTATGTTGCAGCTGCTGGGCCGACCAGTTGATCACCAGCTGATTGCTGGAAAACAGTTGGATGCATTTCACCTCAGAACTGGATGAAGAGTGGAGACTAAGGACACCAGAGGAGTACAAGGAAGGGACTGGTGTCGAGGCCAGTAGTTTATGAGAGTTTTTGTGACTGGGCCTGGCATTTAGAGGATGCAGTGAAGAGATATCGAGCAAAACGCGATGATCTGGAGTATGAAGACGGGATGGCATTTTTAGACCTCCTGAATGGGCGCCTATATCCAGTTACTGAATACAGAGTTACTCCCCCCTCTCTCCCTCCCTTTCTCTCTCTCAGCCCAACCGGTCGAGGCAGATGGCTGCCCACCTTGAGTCTGGTTCCCTTTTCCCATCAAAAGGGAGTTTTTCCTCTCTGCTGTCGCGCAGTGCTCGCTCATGGTGGGAACTGTTGGGTTTTCTTGGTGATGGGGTGGTCACTGATCTGGGCTTAATGTGAACTGTGCTCAATAATCAATAATAAAACAATAATAAAAAACAAATGAATGTGTGATGTATTATTTTCATTTATTTGCTTTTATTTTATACATTTTCTTGAGAATTTTTGGATACGAAAAATGCTTGAAAACTCATTTATGGAATAAGATCAAAACTATGATGTACTACTTAACTACTTAAATTGCTTTACATTAAATACAAGGAATAAAAGTAATAAATCAAAAACCTGAAACTAAACCAAAATAAAATATATATATCTGCTAGCGGCAATTATCGGGGTCCAAGCAGCTCGCAAGCATTTAAATACCACATGTACGAATTTTGAGACCTAATAAAGTCTCAAAATTAAAGCCTCAGCTCAAAAAACAACAACAAAAAAACCTCTAGTTTAGTTGTTGCAAACCTGGACGTCACAAGATGAATCTGGAGGTCCTCAAGATGATTCACAGGACAGGCTGAAAAGAAAAAATTTTGTTCTGCTACTCAAATTAGGATTCTTTTATCTGACTTCTCTTTGAACTTGTTTCTTGTGAAATCCTGGAAGGTTTTACCTCGTTGCGCCTTTAACAGTTACTCAAATGATAGAATTTTTTATTAAAATTGATTTGGTCACAACACACTGCACTCTGAACCAAAAACCCCAGCTTTACTTCAACATTAGAGACCTGGAACATGCAGAGACAAAAAATGTAAAATGAAATAAAATCAAACAAACTATGAAAAGCATGTAACAAAAAATAAAATAATTAAATCTAAGAAATACTAGTTAATTTGTGCTGGATTTTAGGGTCATTAAATGAAAATCCATGCTGCTCTGAGAGGCTTATAGAAGAAAGAGTCTTTCATATTCAGCTTGTAGATTAGCTTTTATTTTTTAAAGCCTTCAAGATAGAGATGAGCAGAATTTTGCATGTTGCTCACAATGTTTAAATATTACATTAAAAAAATATAGTAATGTGTCTCTCCAAAACAATGTCCTTGTAACTGTTATTGCTGTGAACAGGTTACATTGAAACTAGTTTCTACTGTACAAATAAGTGCACTGAGTCTGTATTACTAGACTGCTGTTTTATTTCTTCCTGCAGGAGACTTTTTCTGCCTCTCCTTGAAATCTGGGTTTGTCCAGCTGCGGTTCAATCTGGGAGACGGCACCCACATGCTGCAGTCCGTTGGGCGAGTGGACTCGCGCGGCAGGACCTGGCACACGGTGAAGGCTGGCCGAATTGGACAGCAAGGCTTCCTCAGTCTGGATAATGAAGAGGTTATAGAGAATGTGACTGAAGGGATGACCACCCTCGATGTCGCTACAGACATCTTCGTCGGAGGTGTGTCCACTCTGAGTTTCGTCTCCACGGATGCAACCGAAGGGGAGCCAATGGGCTTCACTGGCGGGCTAAGAGAACTTATAGTCAACGGTCAAGAGCTTGGGTTAACAGAGGTGGGGGCAGTAGGTGGAGCAAACATAGGGGACTGGGATGGGACGGCCTGTGGGTACAAGGTGTGCCAAAATGGAGGTCACTGCAGGGCAGCGAGTCACTCATTCACATGTATATGCCCACCACCATGGACTGGCTCTGTGTGCAACCAGTCTGTCAGCTGTGCAAACAACATGTGCATACACGGCTCCTTGTGCGCTCCATTCAATATGACCTCATACCGCTGCATGTGCCCCTTAGGACTGGGAGGGAGGTACTGTGACACAGAAATATCCATAGACACACTAAAGTTTGTGGGAAACTCGTTTGTTAGATACTGGGACCCGAGATACAACGTGAGAAATTTAAAATACACACAGGTTTCTTTCAGCTTCCGCACAAGCTCAAATGCGAGTCTGATCATGTGGATGGGAAAGGCAGAGCACGAAGATGACGACTACCTCGCAATTGGACTCGAGAGTGGCCACCTGAAAATTGCAGTCAATCTCGGAGAGAGACTTTCCCTCCCATTAACTTTCAGAAATCTTACACTGTGCTGCAACAAATGGCATAATGTCTCCCTATCACTAAACAGCACTGTCATTCAGGTGTTCCTGAATAGTACCAGAATCCTTTTTGAAGATGTGGACCCATTTGAGCGCTATGTGGCCTTAAACTATGGGGGTCAACTTTATTTTGGAGGGTTCGAATTACACAGAAACATATCGGTTGTCACTTCTGGGTTGTTTTCAAAGGGCTTTGAAGGAAATCTTAAAAATGTTCATTTGTTTGAAGATACCAAACCAGTGCTGTTTCTCAAAAATAGTGAAGGTTTTAATGTTCATGAGGGAAATGAATAGTGGTGAAGATGTAACTCCCTGCATTTACAATACCTGGAAAAAAAGCTTCTATGGTGTTTTATAATGCCCTGGTAGTGCTACACACTTGTCTGTAAGGAGACTTGTGTACCACTTGGCAAAAATTAGGTTCCAGTTTTTTAAGAGAAAGTTCACACTAAACTATATTTTACAACATGCTTCCTCAACACTTCATAGCTCAGGTTTCATTTTACTTTTTTATGGGTTGTGGAGATTTTACTCATATGGGTACATTGTCTGAATCAGAACTCTGTAAAAGGACAAATTTCAACAATCAAATAACATGAATTCAAGTCCTTTATGTCTGATTCCTTGGCAAACACTAGTGTTTTTTTAGATAACAACTTTACTGTCTAAAATCATTGTAATAGTACAATTTGAATCCAGTATCCAAGTGGTTTTTACCTTTAATACAAAGACGTGAGAAGTTTTTATAATCAACAATAAAAAAGGATTAGCTTTATTACGAACTGTACATAAACACACAGTGCAAAGGCACACTTCATCTCTAATGTATATTACAAGCCAAAATGTACATACTTTTTCAAAAGGAAGTAAGTTTATAAAATATTTAAGCAATTTAAAAGAAATTCAGTTCAGATGAAAGCAAAGCTGCTGTTTAGATCCATCCTCAGTTAAATGTTTTCTGTTACATTCATTCCAAATGTTTGAACTTAAACTTCTCACCAAATGGTCCACACATGTGTTGTAAGTTATGAGACTGTGAAAACGCTCACTGATCATTTGTAGTCAGTACAGCAGCTCAATATGAACAGGACAATAAAAGGTTAAAAATTTGAAAATGTTCCAATACCGAGTTCTTCTTGGTCTGAAAAGAATCCATGATAATCGTCACAGTCCCAACTGAAATGATATCTCATTTTGACTGTACTGTCAATAACATAAAATGGAACTTCAATAAAGGAAATGGCATATAAGCTGCAGACCGGTGTATAAAACAACAAACACACACTAGCAGCCAACATAGCTGAAGTGGTTCGAACCAGCTTAGTGACCAGCAAGCTAACAGTCCCTCTCAGAGCCCTGAATGCTCGCTAGCAGGGCTTAAAAAGCAAAATAAAAGCAACGTAATTATGAGTAACTGTCTTTTGAACTTCTCCGTCCATTCTCATAATCAGAGTCCCGTCTGTGTCTGTGTCTGTCCCTGTGACGGCTGCTGTGGTCATCGCTGTGGTGCCTCTCTTTCCTCTTCTCACCGTAACGGTCGTCTGAGTGTCCGTGGTGCCTGCTCCTCTCTCTGTGCTTGTCGTCATGGCTGCGATCATGCTTTTTCTCCCGCTCCCGGTCGTGATGTCGGCTCTTTTTCCCATGGTGGGAGTCCCTGTGGTGGCCTTGCCTCCCGTGGTGATCTCTGTCCTCTGTGTTACGTGGCCTTTCCCATGGGTCGCTGTATCGCTCCTCCAGACGCTTGTAGTCTTTGGCCAGGGTTGGAAGTTGCTCAGATGACTGAGAGTAATTCTGAAGCCCAGGAAGAGCATGTGAAGTGCTATCCTGAGGCCATGGCGTACTATGATTCTGATCCTGGGTGTTTGGGGTGGGGAAAGTGTTAGGAGGAGGGCCACTTGGGTAGTCATAGCTGCCAAGTACCTGAGGCTGTTGCTGTTGCAGAGGGAACGGTGCTGCACTGTTGTATGCTGGGAAAGCTGGTGCTGCTTGTGGTCCCTGCACTGCAGGATATAAAGTTGGAGTTAATGCAGCACCAGTCTGGGACATGCCAGGATCTTCCTTTTCACTAGGAAACGACTGAACAGCACTTTGGTTTTGTCCCTCAGGCTTGTTCTTAGCCTGAGAAAGCTGTAAATATCCTTGGTGAAATGGTGTAACTGGATCATTTCTACTGCTGCTCAGCACAGGAACAGGTTTAGGACTTGAAGCAGCTGGGTGGCTGGCTTTATCCTTTTGTAGCACCGTTGTTTTATCGTCAGTCACACTAGAATATGCTGAGGATTTTTTCAATATTCCACTTAAAGGAGGTTTTGAGCTGTTTGTGTGATCTGAAGCAGCCTGGGATTTTGATTGTGACAAAGAATTCCCTTCAGACGTTCCTTTTTCAGTTTCAGACAAAAGGCCAGCATCGCCTTTGTTTGCAGTGGCAGCACTGCTAGTTTCAGTCCCACTTGGAGCTGTTGACAAGCTTGCCAGGAACACTTCAGTCGATACATCTGGAGGCTTATCTTTCAGAGAGATGTGCGCACCATGGGTCACCACTGCAGCATCTTTTCCTGATGAGTTGTTAGCAGTAGATGTATCAGTCAGGCTGGAGAGCTCCGGTTCAGTTTTGGCAGGTTTAACCTCTTTCTTCTTGATGACAAAACGCTCTCGTGGCGCAGCAGCTGTTGGACTTTTTGAGTTTCCAGTTGATGCCTCTGTTTTCAGAGGTGGTTGGGTGTCTGCTGTTGTTGCAGGTTTTCCTCCAACATCTGGCAGAGGTGGCAACTCCCCACCCCAGCCTACTAACACACCTGGAAGAAAGCGCAGTGGTTTTTGCAGTTCCTGATTGTTGGTCTCCTCTGATGCAGATGGTTCTTCAAAAGCCTCTGTAACTGGCTCATCAACATCTTCAGTAGTGTTAAGTGGTTTGTCCTTCTCCTTTTTGTGCGTAGTAGTCAAGGAAGAGAGGAAAAATTTCTCATCCTCCTCTGTTGCTCTGGTTTCTTTAGTGGAAACAGTGATGGGCTTGATCTCAGGGATAATCCTCGCAGTTTCATTCATGTCCACAGGAAGGAAATCCTTTTTCGATCTCTGGCGAATTATGAGTCCGAGGAGAAGGTTGGCACGGTTGTTTTCTAAGCCTGTCAAATTACAAGATTAATTAACTTTGAAAGATCAGAAATGTTTGTGTAATTTACTAATGTGAAAACACATGCAGCGTTCAGGTTACCTGGCCCATCAAAGGGAACAAGCTGATGTGGAACTTTTTCAGTGGCACCCAAAGGAATGAGATACATGTCCTTCACTTGTTTCAGGTTATTGGACACCACCCCAAAACGCCTACGACTGCTGAAGTAGGCATACAGAAGAGTATAGGAGATCTCATCTTCATCTGTCTCAGGGGAGAAGCGAATCAGGCACACCTCCTTTAATAACAGAAAAAGCATGTGTCAGTAAAATCTTCCACCCATGTACAAGTAAAGAAGAACAATGCCTGAGCAAAGTGTGAGCTGCTTTTGATCGCAATGAACTGTATGTAATTGTGCATGATTGTTTTTTATGACTGAACTGTGCTATAGGCTACATGATCATTTTAAGAAGGAAAGCTGCCAAAAAAAACTCACTTTTGTTCCACTTGCCCGAATCTTCTCCAAGTAGTCCCACACCGTCTGTGGACTGATCCTCCCGCCAACTTGAATGCTGTCTGGAAGGTCCTATTTAAAACAACAAAAACAAAAACAACCTTACTGACAGTACCTTTCAACAGCTATTAAAACTTAAAATATGCTCAGTTGTGTCCACTTTACCTCAGTTAAGTTATCCAAAACGCCTGATACTGGGAAAGCGTTTGTCACAAGCTTTGCCACAGAGTGCATGTGAATGAATCCTCGCCACAGGGATTTCAGGTTGGAAAGGAAAGCGGCTTCATCATCTCTTCCTGCTACATGATCTGACCTGTGAAAAGTATATTAGCAATGTAGCCATCTTGCAAAAACAACTTAGACACAAGAACCACACAGAGTGTCACAAATTATTGCTCACCTTCCTTCATAACCGGACTGAGCGTTTCTAAAGCTCTCCTCTAAAACAGTGAGGTGCAGGTCATCGTCAATTGCAGGCGGGGTTGTTTCTTCTGTTTTGGTGGACTGCCTCCTAACAACTGTAGTAGCTACTTTGACCACTTTGGTGGGTGCCTCCTCCACCGGGGGCGCCATACGACCTTACAGAAGCAAAAAGGTAACTAGTCTGTAACTAAAGATAGTGATATATTGAGAAAAATGTTTTGCTTAAGACAGAGTTTCTTAGCTAAGATGAGGATTGTTGCTTATGTCAGGGTTTACCTGTGCAAATTTTACAGTTTAGGTCAAATAAGTGAGACTTGTGCTGCTTGGTAGTGTCTTTCTCCTTCTTGGTACTCTCTGCTTTCTTCTCTGGGGTTTTTGGAGGTTCTGCTGAGACTTCTGCCACTGTTGGAGGAGGCTCCAGCTGAGGACAGGGGTAAAAAAAAGAAACACAAGTAGACACGTCACCCTCTTTTACTTGTATATAAATAATACAGTATTGAGTAATATTTGACCTGTCCCTTACCTCTACAGGCTCTGGTGCTTTCACTGGCTCTTGGCTTTCAATTTCAATTTCACCCTTGTGTGTGATCTTAGTGATGGGCCGTCTTTCTGCTTCTCTTTGTTCTTTCTCAATCATCTCAATTGTCTGTAAAAGGAAGAATTTATTGCTTTTTAGAGAGCTACTCAAAGTTTTGCTTTCCAAAATACAACCATCTGTAAAAACAAATAAATAAAGGACAGAATTTCAAAATATTATGTTAATACTACCTGCTGACTTTTATATCACACTTATTGTGAACTATTACATGAATTACTGTGCATCATCAGGGTGAGTTTATGCAATAACTTCAGTAAGAAATTACAGCAAACACTTGTAAGTATTACTTACATGTCGGTTCTCCCTCTGCCGCCAAGCAGCCAATTCTTTCGAGGCCAGTTCCTCAGGACTCATTCGAATTAGGTTACCAGGAGAAATTTCCCCTTTGAGAACCCTCTTAAAGAGGACCTAAAAAATACAAATAAAATAAAGATTAGCAAATGGAACCACATTTTTATTCAAACTGAAATACAATGCCAAGACACTTGGATCATGTCTGATTTAAAATGGTACTTACATTATTTTTAGTATCTTTGAGGTTAAACATTAAGCTTCTATACTTGTTCTTGTACTTGTTGTCAGTATCTTTATACAAGTGAAAAAGCTCTCTCTCCGTCTTCTTGGCAACTTCAGAGGCTCTCTCCACTGAGATGTTCAAATCGGACTCCTTCAACCTAAAATGCAGTATCACATTTGTTGCACTTAGGTAATTGTTTGTCAAGTTCTTTGACTAAAACACTTTTAAATGCAATGTCAATTTCAGCATATACTCATCATTTTTTATTACTTTTAACTCATGAAATACTTACCTCTGTATAAGGATTTCTTTCAGAGAATCACGCACACTTCGCCTGATTGCCTCCACAGACACAGGTTTCTTTGAAGCTGAAGATAAGGTCTTACTTCTTTGAAAGCCTGTGAGGACAGAGTGATAATATCTAGTGAGCAGATGAGAAAAATTTGTGGCAACAAGGATTACAAAATTATATGTTGCAAAACTGTGACACACTGACAGCTGATATGAAAAATGGTTGCAACTTAAGCTGTTACCCAATATCAAAGAAAGGATAATGAGATTTTTACCCTTTCGTTCTGCATTGAACAAAGCAGTAAAGTTGTAGATGTAGTTGTAGATTACCTTCAGTTAGCAAATCTGACCACAACGGTATGTAGACAAACTGTATTAGGCAGCAAGATGACACTGACATTGGCTTCCCAATATGGAAACAAAGAATAACAGAAGCAACACAACAAAACTGTGTGCAGCTATTTTAAGAGTCGCTTACCCTACACACACATTCCCCTTTTTGTTTTTTTTGTTTTTTTTATAACACAGTATTTGTGACTCCAGACATGTCCCCACTCACTTCGAACTCAACTGTGAGCTTTGATGAGTTTTTGAAACATAAACATTGAGTTGGGAGACTGAATTTCTGGGGAGATTATGAAAAAAATCTGCCTGTATCATTATAAATATACACAACCTTTCATCTGTATTTCTACACTCGCAACATGCTAACACCACATGTACCACCACATTGCAATGAAAATTCACCTGTCACTAGTATATGGGTAGTTGTAACATTCCAGCATTATATTTGGTTTCAGAACACTTCAAAGGTGAAGTTCACATACTTATTTTCCAGTATTTTCTCGTGTATCTAAGTAACGACCATTATTTAAAGTCTTGATCATATTTGGTGCTGAAACTTAATAAAGTTTTCATTAAAAAAAAAAAAAAAAAACACCCTATGTTGTAGTTACTGTCTTCATTTCATCTTGTTTACAAGACTGTAATAACATACCTGTTTTATGAGTTGCATCTCTGACATCTGTGGACTGCCTTCTGTCAGGATCCTATTTTAAGAGAGAAGTGCAAAAAGAACATTAGTCATATGATTCATATTTAAAGTCAAAGAATATATCAGCAAAATGTGAAAAAGGTAACATCAAATATTATAACCTCCCAACCAAATGTTAAAAGATAATTAAATCAGGGTGAGTTTTATATGCGGGAAAATGTACTAAACTTTGGTGAATACACCATGCAAACCTCCTGCAAAGTAAAAGCAAAAAGTAAACAAACCTTTGTGTAGTGGTAACACTGGCTATGATTAATATCAAAGGATGAATTAGCTGGGGGAAAAATACAATTTCTGTTCTATGTGAAAGATTAACTTTTCAATGCATGACCAAACATTTCTATTTCAAGAACTCACGGTGCCACTGCTTACCTTTCTTACTGGTCTGACCCCCCCTGATGTGAGTGTCTGGGAAGGTCCTGGTCTGGGCTTGGGAGGCATCTTATGATCCTGTACCTCAGTCTTTGCTGGTACTTCGGGTTTGGCTGCACTCGGGAGCTCAGGCTCCACCTTTTTGCTTTCCTCCTCACAGCACTTCAAGCACACGTACATCTGGTCCTCCTCCTCCATTTCACGTACTTTCGTTAGGTCGAGACCAACGCAGTCGCCATGGAACCAGTCGTCACAGCGACCGCAGCCTACCATGAACCTAGACATAGTAGCACTATTGTTAAAAGTGTGTTTGTAAATGAGCATTCTGAGCACTAGAGTACAATCTGACATCGAAAAAAAAAAAACTTAAATTCCTTTTTGTTTAACCAAACATCTGCTCATTTTAACCACACAACAGCGCATGAGGCAGTCAGGTTGTTATATAATCATGCAAATATTGTGGTTCATGAGCTCTCACCACTCAAATATTGCATGCTATGCTGGTAAATGTAGAACTATCAACAATTCAATGTTGTTTAGTTACTATCACCTTGTCACCTAAAGTTAAATCTACAACATACACTGTCTGAGTAACAAAATAACAATATGCCTTTTATATTGAACAATACTCATCTTTATTTAGGTGAAGAGCAATACTTACGTGTTATTGTGGTGTTTCTTGCACAAGCCACAACAGTTGTTTCCATCCCATGCAGTGTCACTGTTAGCAGGTTGCTCCTCAGCTGTTTCCTTCTTCACAACAGGAGCGTTATCTGGAATAAACAGCTGCGGCTCATCCACAGAAATGCTTCTCGCATTTTTACTTTTCTGTCTTTGAAGGATCTTTTCTGGCTTTTTCAGCTTGGCCTTTTCCTGCCCGCCTTCTTCAGGCATCTTTAACGTATGGCTTGGACGACTGTGGGCTGGTTGGGCAGTCTGAGGTTTGGAGCTATTCTGAGGAGGAGTATGTTTGATTGGAGACTGCTGTTCACTAACACGGTTGAAGGATGTTGGGCTCTTCTTCATTACTGAGCTAGGTGAACTTGGTAATTTTGGCTTTACTTTACTATCTCCTGTGCCCTGTATCTTTTGCACTTTAGTAGCATGCTCACTTTGGGTGTTTTCTGCAGGCCTTTTCATTGGTGCAATGTCTTTCTTTTCCTTTAGAGATTTCATTTTGTGCTGGTCACCTCTTTGGATGGTTTTCGATGGCGTGGTTTGGGATACTTTATGTTCCTTGATCACATTGCTTGGTTTACATGAAACCAAGTCCTTATTCTTGACAGAGGTCAGTCCTTGCTTAGACTTAAGTATATTTTTGGCCACAATCTGTTGCTTTTCTTTAACGTCAGTCTCACTAACAGTAGTTCTGTTGTTCTCATTGCTTTGTGGCTGTTTGATGTCATCTTTTCCTTTACTGACTGGCTTTTGTATCCCAGAATCGCTCTGATTGTCAAGCTTTGTCTCTTGTGTGCAGGGGCTCCCTACTAATGTCCCATTAGAGGTCTGCACATCATTAGGATTCACATATGGGCCCAGCCCAAGGGCTGCATCATCAGCAGAGCTCTTCTCAACAACATCCATTTCCGCCACATTCTCAGGTATGGGATTCTGTACATTGACAGCATCACCCGGCAACATGGCAAACCCTATGTCCCCACCATATGAAATACCATCTTCAAAGCATGCAGCCTGGCTTGTATCAATGCTTTGTGTATAAGAGGGTCCTGGAAGCAACTCAATCCTGAATCCCCCGATTGTGACTGTCAATCGTTTCAATACAACTGTAGGATTCAACCATAATCCACCATCAAGATCTTTGACATTGATACGCCCTCCCAGAGTTAATTCTTTCTTTAGTTGGGCGCCTTTAACTCCTTTCTCAATGAGAAATGACTTCTGCAGCCTGTTGGCTGGTTTCCTTCCTGGTCGTCCTCGGGGCATGGTGTTTGTGGATGTGTTAGCAGGTTGTGGACCACCACTATATTCTGTTTCAACAAGAAGAAGGGAAAGATAGAAAATGTGTTACACCATCTGTAATTTAAAGATTTCATATTGGAAACAGAAATGTAAACAAGGACCAACTTACCGTGTACTAAATTATGTGGACGTTTCTTCTGCCTGCCAACGGGTCGCTTAACTTGTGTGGACTCTGCAGCTGTCAGTTCACTGCTGAGACCTGCGGGTGCTGAACTATCATCAAGACCTGCCAACGACAGCAAAATAAATAAATGTAGTTTATTTCCCTGTGAATCAATATGAGGTGCAAATAATCTACTAACAAATGTGTGGTACATTTGCAATAACATTGTATCACTGTATATTGTCTCTTAAAATATAATAAAATGAAAAGAAATTAAAACAAAGAAAACACAATTAAACCACAATTCAATTTTCCTCAGTTTCTGTATCCATACAGCTTTCCAAAACATTTTCAGTAAGAACCATTTAGTTTCATGACTTTTGATCTCATGCACTCAAATAAAACACTGCTGGAATGTGATATCTGACAGTACAAACAGATGTTGACACAGAGGATTTTCCCTACATGTCACCATATAAGGAAACCTGCCTAAGTGTTTTGTTTCATCAACTGCCTAAAAATCACAACTGAGCAAAACCAGAGCAAGGTAAAAGGTGCTGATGATTAATAAATTATGTTAGCAAGTTATTAGTGTAGACTTAAAACTTCCTCTACAAAGTTTTCAGGTTAATTCTGAAAGGCTTTTATTATGAAGCAGCCATGTGAACTCTTGGTAGTAGCTTATGTTAGTCAGCTTTTAATCATTGGTAATGTCAGTACCAATCTACATTTAGCCATTTTTACCATCTATTTTGTCTGTTGACATACCTGTGGAGCCAGTAACCTGAAAAGTGGAGTCCTCATTGTCCAACAGATTGAACTGAGAGCTTGCACATCCAAACATGGGATCTTTGTCACTGAGCATGTTCTTCAGTGAATCTTCCAGTCGGAGTCCTGTACCAAACTCATTACTGGCTTCACATTCCAAATTCTGTCCTATTATCAGGGAGTCATCCAACTGGTCACTGGGTATTAAATGGTTAAAGGTGTCCACAATATCCATGAATGCTGCTGCCTTCCTGCATCAGAACAACACAGACAGAGTGCAGGGAAAGCAGGTGTCAGGTGACTCATTTTGTTTAAATAAAATGATGTTAATAATTCTTCCAGACACCTATCCCAGCACCAGAGAATATATCTGAATAGGCTCAGTTGGACATCATGGTCTAATATAAGCAGGCCAGTGAGGATCTAATCAAATATTAACCGTTTTCAAAGGCCAAACTAGTTTGAGACAACTTCTCCATATAACTACTGGCAATCAAACAGTATAACAAAGTTGTAAGTACTTGTGTACTGTCCGTAATGGATCAGTGTTACATCAGAGACATTACAATACGTTAGATACATTTTAAAGTTGTTGCATATACAGTGACAGTCAGCTTAAAACTTCGCCTCTGGGTTGCCTCCATCAATAGTTTATGCTACACTGTTTGCTATCCTGCTACGTTGAGCCAACGTCGCTAGCTTCTTTTTTTTTTTTTTTTTTTGCCATTTCCGTGGGTCGTCAATATTTACATTGCCCAAAATTGTGCACTGTCGATAAGCTGACGTATCTTTAAATAAGTGAAAGGAAACTATTCCTATAACCAACTTAGAGGATCTTCAAAGAGTGAGACTAACGTAAAATGAACTGCTAGTTACCGTTTTTAAATCAAGTACAACTGCACAACTGGAGCAGGCCAGAACTGAGCAGTGCATAAACAAAAATATTACCTACTTGAATCTCAAACAGACTGGTGTGGATATTTACGCGTATTGGTTTAATATCACCTAATAAATCATAATGTCCATGTGAAACACCGAGTATGTATTGCCAGGTTCTGCCAGTGAGATGTTTGCTAGTTAGCATGCTAACGTGACAACAACCCGCTGCAGAACGCGTTGATAAGGTACAGCTAGCAAGCTAACGGTAACTTATGGTGGAAGTTACCACCCAAGATAACTCACTGTATTAAACTCCAGCAGTATCACTGTAAAAGGCATTTGCGTCAATAAACGTGTGTACCGGGAAAGCGAACATATGTTGCACAAGAAATGTAAATATTTAGTCGTACAGCTCGATGCTAAATCTGTCATTCAGGCTTGCTAAGTCGCGTTAGCATAGGCCCTGGATACCAAGTTTGTTTGTAGCCTGAGAGCTGCTAGGCGAGAACGCCCACATGCAGCTGTTACTACGCTTGCAGCTGGGATATTTAGAAATATCTGGGTCCACATATATAAAACTCTTACCCCTTTCTTGCTGCAATGCCGTATCCAATTCGCGTAAGGTTACATACTAGCACAGCTGGTCCCAGTAACTTCCTCTAACTCAGCCGTCATTCGCCCCTGGTGCTGCAAAGCCCCTGACAGGCAGCGCCGCTTGTCACGTGGCTTGTGTTTACAGGTAGCATGGCAGCTGATAGCACAGACACAACACTGTACAGCAGTTAGCTTGTCAGTCTTTATGCTTTGTAAACAAGATTTAAGACCGGTTAACTTTCTTCAACAGCAAACTATGTTGTCTGACGCTTGCTTCGGATTCACAGCTTCCTCTCCTCCCCCTCTCCTCCCCCTCTCCTCCTCTCCACTCCACTCCTTTCCTCTTCTCCTCCCATCATCCATCTGAAAGAAAAATAGAAGAAAAGCAGGTTGTAGTTAAAACATTAGAAATCACACAAAGGTAAACAGGTACAATTAACTCCATGAAATCTGATAATAATATGATCTAGACTATGGAATTTCTGAAGAATTACGATGGGATATCTGGCCTCTGGAAAAGCTGAGACTGGCTACTAGAAAAATAGATTTTTTAATCGACATTGTGTGTATTTATAATATCCTCACCATGACTATCATTTAATTTGGTTAACTTTGGGAAAATCAATTGAAATAGAGACTACATTAGAGATAAATAGATTTGTGTGTGTGTGTGTATGTTTGTGGTTGTGTGTATGTTTTTGGTTGTGTGTATGAAATTAACTGCCAAATGTCATCTGTCTAAAATTATACTAAAACATATTTCTAGTGAAAACTCTGGAAATGTGTGTAAATCCATGTGTTTTGTATGTAACGTTGCAACAGTCTGTAGCAGGACTTTAACAGAAATGTCAGTCAAGTGTATAATAACCACAGAAATCAGAGAAGTCTTCTAATCAGCTGATATGAATCAGCTTTGTGCCCCACTACACTCAGGTTGCCATGGTGATTTTAATTGCTTAGTTTCTATTGAGTGAGACATTGATTCAGTTGAAAGAACTCAGGCTTACCAGTAAAAGATCATAATTACTTTCCCCTAAAACTTTATATTTTCTGAGACAATAGACTCTGCTGAACGCAGTGATATAAAATATTTGTCTGTGGTGTGAAAAATGTAACATGTGCAGTGATTTAAAAATGCCCTGCTTCCTGTTTTCCTCCTGATTTTCTGTTCTCAGTTTATATTAAAGTGATTGAGGCAGTTGGATAGTACTCTTGCTGCTTTGAAAGTCATAGTTCAAATTCTGTAAATAGCTGTTTTGATTATCACATTTTGTGAAAGAAGAGAAATCTACCTACATTCTGGTAAAACATTATGTGTGAAGAGTGAAATTTGTGGAAATGAGGGCGAGTTAAAGAGAAAATTTTTACACTATTTAAAAAGTTTCTCCCCACTCTAACTGTGATGTCACTCACTCTAGCTGTGAACATTCCGCCACATACACACCAGTGTTAAAATATGAAAAGGTCCAAAAATATTCGTAAAACTGGAACTGTCATTGTGTAAAAACTATGAATGGGATTTAAAAGTTGAACACAACCAAAAATGCTGTGAACACTCTCAGAGGCACAGCACAGAGCCACTGGTTCAGATATGCGGATGATATAGCCTCACGTTATTCACCCACTCCAGCTCAGGGCTACACCCAAACAATCCAGGCTCCATGGGTGATTTAGGAGTTTCAGGGGGGGTCAAGCTCCCAGAGGCTAACTGGGTAACTCAGGATGTTCTTTGTAGGATGTTCTGATGCCACAAGAGCCCACTCACCCAGGGAAGTTTAAAATGACATATTGTTAAATGATGTCCAGTCTGTAAAAGGTATGTGTAGACCAATATGTAGGCTTAGACTAGGCCCATAGAGAAACAGCTAAGTGACTACTCTGCTGTACTCCAAGCTGGAAGCTGCAAGAAGTATAATGGCCAAAAGGTACGTATTTTTACTCTTGATCCTTATAAGCCTGAAAATTAATTTACTCCATGTAGACAAGTTCAATTTAGCTACTTTGTTGCAGTTTATAACACTGTCTGTAATAATGTTTTTTCTTTTTGTTAATATTAGTCAGTTACCACAGACTAAAAGTCAGAATAACCATGCTACTTTTTTTTCTCAGTCTAATGTGTTGAATGTGTGATGTACAGGTTTTGTGGAGTTCTTGTTCTTGCAGTGTTTCTCAGTGGACTGAATGCATCAAGGTACATTATAGCATATATAAACATTTCCCATTAGTAACTGTGTTTATTATGTCCGCCGTATTCATCATTTGTCTGTACTTTCTGTAACGGACCAGCTTTAAACAAGGAACAATCCTATCTTTTCAATGAACTGTGGAGGTTGGATGTCTATCACAAGTTCATTATACCTGTTCAGGAATGGAACATACTCTTATTCTTGCAACACCCTTCTGTTTTGACAAAGATGCATTCTGTGTTTGAACTGTTTTGGATAGTGCCAGTTCTGTGAGCCAGGACAGCAATGTTGTACAGGATCAGGCCTCACAGCCTCTGCTCTCCAACGTCCAGACAACAAACTAAAGAACACAGCTGGTTTGGCAAAAGTGAGGAAAAGGACATTGGCAGAAGCAGTGAGAGGTTGACCCTGAATCAGAAATAATCCGTCAGAGGCATTCAACAGTCCCATGTAGAGAAAGGAAGAGGCTATTAACATTAAAACATGTTAGTTTATTTCTATTTATTAAAGTGAAAAGGTAAAATATCTGACACTGATTGCAGGACAGTAGTTACCATACGATCAGTTACGATTCTTGGTTTACTTTCTTTTAGATTAATAAGATTTAAATATTTTACTAAAACTTGAAAACATTCACTGCACATCTACACCTCTAACTACAATATCACAGTTGTGTTCATTTTTTTCTATTACTTATGGAATGCAAAAGTAATATGTAAAGAAATGTGTAAATGAAAAAACTAAATGAGGTATAAGAAGATTTATCCAGTCTAGGAGGACATTGCTGTCAGAGGTGTTATTTAGGTGCTATAAAGACATTAAATTGGAAATATCCAGTTTTTAAAAATGAAATACACCATGTGAATAATTCAGAGCTGCGCTCATATCTTACATTACAGTGGGAGCAAATGCTCATGCTATCTCATTCTAATTCTGAATCAGTTTTATTAACAGCGACTGTCTCTGGTTGAGCAGCCATTGTTTCAAAGGATGAAGCCAGGCCAACAATGCTGCAGGCCTAATAAAGTGGAAGCTCATCAATGAGGCTATTTTATGTTAAAAACAAAAGTGCACTCGAGGTGCTTAAAGAGCACTGAAAACCAAACAACTTGTGATGGAACTGAATGACCTTTAGTGAAAAACAATGTCAGATAGATTTCACAGACATACAGCACTTCTATCAGTTAATCAGCTCAGATTGAAGAGCTCATTTCATTAAGTGCTAATCAAAGAAATAATTACTAAAATGGGAGCAACTGTCCCATCCCACCTTGAGGACGATAGTTTTCTGTCCTACGGTCAGAATGAAATACTCACAGACTGAATACTGACATACAGAATACTTGATGGTCCATCAAATCTGAGAAATAACACTTGCACAGATACACCTCTTTTTGCATATGCAGTATGCGATAAGAAAAACTAGTCAAATGTATGGATTAGTTGCTCCAGTGACTGAGTCTCAAGACTGTAATATTTATCTTCTCAATCTTTTACAATTTATGTTTCACAGCACATATGAAGAGTATGTAGCTTTAACATCACAGAGTAGACAGAAAAAAACACTATTAATTAAATGTAGCTACAGACAACAGTAGCTAATATCCACCATGTCAGACCAAGTGATCCAAGTGAATTAGTAGAAAACATATGTGAAATACAGTTCCCTATTATACTGCTCAGTACAATGTTTAATAAGGACAAAAAGCTGTTAAACTTCTTATGTGGAGAACTGCTCTTTTAACCTCTTATTTGGATCTAATCCATACCACAGAACATCACTTTCCACAGCTGCCCAAGCCATCCGCTCTGTGGTAAATGTGGCTGCCCACTGCCCCGATGGAGAAACCACAATTGCACCTCCTGCACCTCGAACGCGGTCTCCCATGTACTGCAGAGACAACTGTGAAGCATCTGCTACTGATTTACCTGCATGAGGGAAGAAGAAATTATGAAAATAAATTAAAATATTAAAATTTGTTTGCATATCCAAATTTGTTTGAAAATTACCCCTGAGCTAAATTCACGCCAAAGTTGCAACTCTAACCGGCTCCTCAATTAATATCCTTGCAAATTCTTACCCTACTCCAAAAATGATTTGGAGATAGATTTTAATGAAACCTTAATAATAAATTTGCAATGTTTATTCACATAAATAATTGTATGTGAATGTTTTCCAGTAATTAATAAAAAGATTTTTTTTTACCCAAACAAAGAATCTTTGATTTTCAAAAATGAATTACCTACAGTAAGTTTTCACTTTCTTGCTACCAAATTTTGATTCTGTGTAGAATTAATATAGTTCTATCACATCTGTGAATGAATGATTATCCCTGAAAACACAAGTAGTGACATCAAATTATATCAAGGTCAGATAAAGTCGGACCTATGTGACTTGTCTTCATGCAGAAAGTGTGAAAGCCTGATAGTTTACCTTGTTCTATCTGTGAGAGAATGAGTCTGGCCAGTGTAACTTTAAGAATGGACTCTCCATGACCGGTACAAGACACTGCACCACTAAAGTTGTCTGCATATCCTCCACAGCCTTATTTCCAAGAGAGAGCATGAAAAAACAAAAACATTGAGTCATATCTTAAAAACTAGTCATGACATAAATTAAACTCAAGTTGTGAATATAAATCTTATAAACTTAACTTGTTTGGATAGAGCAATTGTAATGATAATGACCTCAAACATAATTTATTCTGCAGCTGACAGTGTATAAGGTGCTATTTGAGAAAACATATAAAAAATAAAGTTATACCAATAATCGGAGAGTCTCCTACTCTGCCAACCATCTTATTTCTGATCCCTCCAGTTGATGTTGCACATGCAACATTACCAGCACAGTCCACAGCCACTGCACCAACAGTATCATGGGCCCTAGAATGAAAAAAAAAAAAAAATCTATATTGTCCTGAGAATTGCTGTAAAAGAAAAAGCATGCAATATGCAATGTACCACCACATGCCATCACGTTTGGCATAGTATATGAGCTAATCTAGAGCTGTGCCTCTACACTGCAAATGAACAGTACATCAGTTTAAAGATAGGGCGAGCACACCAGTTATTCTGTACAGTAGAGCATTTATATTTAATAGTGCGCATTAACTCTATTTCAAGATACTGTCAGGCTATTCAGGCTGAAAAGATGCTGTATGCGTAGAGATTTATTAGGACATTAAAGTCCAGACAAGAAAGTGTCAAAATAAAGTGAAATACTGCAGATACCTACCAGTGAGAGTTGAAATCTTCCATTACGCCAGTGACATAATTCTTGTGTTTCTCCCACTCTTTCCTCTCATACTCAGTCACCAGTGTCTCAGTGGGAATTGTGGCTATACCAATGCTCTCCGCAAACATGTTTGCACCTCTGCCTGTCAACATGATGTGGGAAGTCTGAGGTTTTCCATGGCAGCCAACATGTAAGAAAATGTTAAAAGAGAAAATGTATTTTATGACAGACATTCTCATTGATGTGTATAACCAGTCAGCTCATTGTACACAGAAGCTGTTTGCTATTAGAAACATTTGTATAAAAAAAAAAAGGATCCAAATCAGTAGTCACAAATCAGTGCCAGTGAGTGTCAGTGATCTCCTACTGCTTCTTTTCAAGAGAAACTAAAGAGTGTTTAGGATGACACCTTCTCCATCACTGCCCGTGCCAGCGACACAGGGTTGGCAATGTTCCTGACACAAGACACCGCGCCGCTGGCAAGTGTGCTTCCATCCATGATAATGGCATCCAGCTCCACTTCTCCATCAGTATTTAGTGCTGCTCCATGCCCTATAATTAAATGTCACAATCAGTAAATAACTGCAACAATGGCTCAGACAAACATTTGATGCAGGTGTTCTCACAGCTAACAGTGCTGGGAATCAAACTGGAGGGCCTTAGCCGGTGCTTAGCAACTAAATAAAGTCTAACAACAGACAACAATGGAAAGTGAAAAGGAATATGTTTTCCTTCTAACTTTGTCTGCTGAGGTTATTTAAGATTGTATTTGTTTTGTATGTTGGCAACTTTGGTTTAAGGATGTTAAGAATGTGAACCTTAGGAAAGCTGCTGACCTGTGGGGGGGCATGATACCAAGGAGACAATCACACATCTGGGTTTTATGGTTATATTGTTGTTTAGGAGTTTATCTACATCCCTGCAGAGATTTAGTGATGCACTCCCTTCCAGGAGGATGTAAGCAATAAAAGTGAAACACGGAGGGAAAGGTCTTGAGGTTAACAGATGATAGTTACCGTACCCAGATCAGTTTAGGATATAAGCAGCACAAGTTCTGTCATTCAGTGAGAGACTTGGTGTATTTGCACCAGATCTGTCCTTTGTGCACAAATAAACCAGCCAAACTGAAGTGTTGACTTGTTGGTCTGATTTGTACACTTTTTCATCTTTCGGTCTCGAGAAATCATCTTTTCAGGTTAAAAGCTATGTTTATCAGTTACCATCTATGCAGTTTTACTTTGCCTGCTCCATCCTCACAAATCCACAGGGCCGTGACAATGTAATACAAAAACAGCACTAATGACTGATACAGTGTTCATCCTGACAGAATACTTTGTAAGATATGCATCACTGTGCTTATAATTCTTTACACTGAATCATTAATAACTAGAATTACCACCTCACAGTTGTATGGCTCTGTCATTCAGACTAGCTTCAGATTACATCCCTGTTTGTCAAGAGTCATATAGAAATATTAACCATTTGTCATAATTGCTTTGCATTCTGGTTGGTGGGTTTGTAGCCTTATTCTGATTGGTTGATTTGTAGCTGCCTTCTGATTAGTGGACTGTGCCAATCAATCAGAACATGACCTTTGACCTTTAACCACCAAAATCTAATCAGTTTGTTTTTGAGTCCAGGTGAAGTTTGTACCAAACTGGTAGAAATTCCTTCCAGCGTTACTGAGATATCCCGTTCACAAGAATGGCTGCGGCCTTTGCTGCCGCTGGCGTGAAGGCATAAAAATTACACTCACAATATGTCAGTGGTCATGGTCAAGACCCTAAAGTGAACATTATTCACATATATATTCATTTTACTTTAAGTTCAAGTTATACCCCGAAAATGTGAATGTTAATTTAAGCAGGAGAAGACTGCAACCTTGTATGCTACCTTCTTTTTTTAGCAAGTTTAAGCCGACACTTAAACAGTATGTATCTCACAATTTGTGTGGATTGTGCTTAGGGAGCAAATATAATATATATCAGACAAGACAGATTCGTTTATAGACATAATCTAAAATGTAGATTCGATTTTTGTGCAGATTCCATCTGGGACTAAAGCTGGATTATGAAAATAAGCCCCATAATCAGGAGCATCACATCTGATGACCATAATCATCATCATCCAGATTCTTTAAGAAGTCTAAATGGATGTTGGCATCACCACCAGCAGATGGAGACAGAGCACAACAGACAAAGATGACTGCATTAATGAAGAAGGGGGCGATCAATGACTGGCTCCTGTGTGGACAGCTTGGGGAGTTGTTGTCTTAGTTGTTTTTTGATGTTTTTTTTTTTTTAACTGGCAAGAAAAGTACTTGTACCAACAGCTGTGGCCTAAACAACTTTTACTAAGATCCATTCATCAGTTCACATAATACAGTAAGACGAACCCTGTGTACCTGCATTAAACACAGTGTTATCTTCCAAAGCTCTCACAGCTGCCTCAACGGCATCCACTGCATTTCCTCCTCTTTTGAACACAGAAAATCCTTCACATGCAGCAGCCTTCACTCCATCAACAGAGGCCTCGGCCAGTTCATCTGGTATGGCCCATGCCCCACCATGCACGACTACAACAGCTGACATCTTTAAGTTCCTGCAGGGAAAAAAAGACAAAGTCATTTATGGAGTTTGACAAAAGTTATAGCTGAGGAAACATTGGTTATGTAATATCCACACAGTCTTCTCTGTGCCTTTGCGACTTAGTTACACTTTTACAAGACCTTGAATCAACAATATAAACACCAAATTTGTAGTGTTCTATTTCATTTAGAATTGGCTGAGAGCAATGCACAAAATACAATTTAAGAAGAATTATCAAAACAGTAAAAAAAATACAATGAAGCAACAAATGTTTTAATTCAAAATTGTACTAATTCAAAATATGTGGAAAGGCCCTTTTAGGACACTCTGACAACCTTTTTATTTATTTGCCTTGTACATTTAAATTGGTTATGAGTAGTAATATTTACATCAGATGTAGTTCAGTTTAGATGTGAGACTAATTCAGACTTCTTTACCTGCAGCCTCAAACCTCAAGTCCAAGATCATCTTGTATGATGGAAAGCTCCAGAACAGCTAGTAAATGGACCTTGTCAACTGCTGTTTTCAAGGTCAAAAGTGACCTGTGAAATTCAGTTTCTAAGCAGAGCAACTATATTTTTCATGCATAAATGTATTTTTAGCTACTTTTATAGTGTTTTCTGCTGCCGCTTTTAAATCAACACACTCACTATTTTCTAGCTTCTTGTTCTTGCAATTGATCTAATGATTTTCATTAATATTACTGATATTTTTTTTCTCTCCTTTCCACTTCCTTTCCATCTTCTCTTAGCAAGCTTTTACTGCTCATAATGAACCCCATTAGCCCAGGTAAATAAAATATAAACATATACTTTAGTTTGGTGCGTTACTCAGTATAACATAGAGACATTTATTCAAGTGAGTATTTATCGGCAATAACCAAGCCATAACACTTAATGGCGAAAGCAGCTTTGAACCATCAGTTGCATTTACATGCAGGCTACACCTTCATAATTAACTGTAGTGCTATTGGCATTTCTCCCAGTTAAGGCTCTGAGTTTGTGTGTGCTGGATGATTTCTTCGGTCATCTGGGGAAACATTCAGCAGATTCCTTCATGTTTTCCAAGAGCTGATTTGACTTCACCACTGAACAGCAGGACACGTGTGAAACCCCTCCGGCAGTGTGAACCCTATGGAGCAGTCGGCAAAAGGACATTTGTTCGGCGCAGTAAACAGATGTCAACACTTACTTGTCTGTTATTAAAGTCCAACAGCTGGCTGAGTCACGCTGTACAGATGTTAATTAAACATCAAACATCCCAATCTTCAAGCTTCAGAAACCCTCCGCCATACTCACGTGGTTCTGTGGGACTTGACAAGTGTTTTGCTCCCCTTCGCCGGCCACTTGCGGCCTCACACTAATGTCAAGTCTAATATAATCCAAGATCAGACTTCCCGTACAACCTTTCAAAATAAAGTTCGTGTTGACCAATTTGATGGACCTTGAGAACAACCGTCTTAGAGGGTCAGCGTAAAAGTATCAATTGTGTGTTTTCCAGATGTTCTTTGCATGAATAAGCACAGTGCACCCCTTCACTTTTTTCACATTTTGTTATGTTGCAGCCTCATGCTAAACTCCTTTAAATTAAATTTGTTTCCCTCATCAATCTACACACAATGCCTGATAATGACAAAGCACACACAGCAAACACAGGATCCAAGAAATTTAATAGAGGAAAAAATGAAATATCACATTGACTTAGGTATGCGGCCCTTTACGCAATGTTTAATTGAAGCATTACTGCCTTGAGTCTTCTTGGGTATGACATGACAATCTTTGTGTCTTCTCTAAAGATCCTTGGATGGGGACGTCCGTGGGCATCCATTTTCAGGTCTGCACAGAGATGTTCAATTCGCGTTCAAGTCAGGACTCTGGCTTGGCCTCTCAAGGACATTCACAGCGTCATCCCTAAAACGTCCCTCCTGTGTTGTCTTGGCTGTGGGCTTAGGGTCATTGTCCTTTCAGAAGGTCAACCTTCGGCCCAGTCTGAGGTCCTGAGTGCGCTGGACCAGGTTTTCAGTAGGGATATGTCTGTAATTCCCACAATCATGTTTTCCCACAACCGTGCAGTCTCTCCATGATGCTGCCACCACCATGCTACCATGCTTCACTGTTGGGATACTTTCACTGAGGACAGTCTTCCGTCTGGCTGGACCAGTGGAGCGTCGTAGTGATGGTTATCCTTCTGGAAGTTTCTCCCATCTCCACACAGGATCTCTGGAGCTTTTTTTGTCAGCTGTGAGACCTTATAGACAGGTTGTATCTTTCCAAATCATGTCCAATCAACTGAGAGAATCTCAGGGTGACTCCAATCAAGGTGAAGAGGCATCTCAAAGATGATCAAGAGAAATGGGAGGCACCAGAGCTAAATGTCAAGTGTCATAGCAAAGGGTCTGAATACTTACGTCAATGTGATATTTAAGTTTTTTCCTTTTGAATAAATTTGTAAAAATGTCTAAAATTCTGTTTTTTCGCTTTGTCATTATGGGGTATTTAGTTTAGATTGACAAGGGAAAAAAATGAATTTGAATTGAATCTAAACAATAATAGCCTGAGGCTGCAACATAGCAAAATGTGAAAAAAGTGAAAGGGTGTGAATGCACCATTTGCTGTCATACTTATTCATGTAAGGGCAGCTATTGTTGAGGACTGGAAAAAACAAAGGCATAAAACAAAAATTCAACAGTTGACCTAAAAAGCTGAAGCTTATCTACCATGGACCAGTCATAATAAGCCTCTACAAGTAGGCCTGATTAACCTGCTTGAGATGTGTCCCATCAGGTAATACACACCCTTTGCTCTTGTTCTATCTGATCAATTATCTCTAAAAAAAAACTAAAATCACCCCAAGTACACAACGGACATGGCTTCAAAACAGAACATCTTTTTTTTTTTTGAGTATAGAGAATAAATTGCAAATCATATTAACAGGACTGCAACTGCCCCCCTAAAACAAACAAACAAAACAACGTCAACAACAGAAACAAATAAACATATAGCTTATAGGGTGTGTCCCCCAGGCGGCTTCCTATTTTAGTTTACAGTTCACACTTTGTTGTGATTATGTTGTACAGGTCAGAGTTGTTTTACAATCTTATTTTGAAAAAAAAATTTAAAAACACATTTTTGGAAGCATCTGCCCAGCTTGATGAAGGCAGGGCTAACTGGGGGCGAAAAGAGGACAGAGTTTATCAGTTGGCCAAGCAATCACAATGGGCATAGAAAAAAGCCTTTCAGCAGTGGTCACATAATTATCACCACCTCAAGTTATATGTAAATAGATCAGTAAACTTCCATGTTCTGGGGGGGGGTTTACAAATTTGAAATGATTGTTGGTATTTGTGTCCAAAGCAAAAGATTGTTAAGCTTGTTAATCATTGATCTCACACTGCAGCTTCAGGCAGGAAACGTGACTTGGGTAATAAATAAAAATTTTACAGAGACAACTTGGTATTCACCATTCACACGCATAATAAAACAGCTGTCTTTAGTGATACATATAGTTACAAATCTTAGCACATACAAAAAGTGTTAAACTACACCAGCCCCTCGATTGTGCCAGAAATGAAGGAATGAGTCATCATCACACCCTCCCTGCATAACAAAATACACACACAATGTGATTTATCATCTTCACACCAAATAATGCAAGTAAATCAGTAAACACACACAAGGCAAATACATACTGAAAATGAATTGCCACACTATGAAACATCATGTATTTAACCTTTGAAAGGCTTATCTGCACATGGATGTAGCAGTGAAATGTGTAATGTTGCAGTTTGACCACTAGAGAGCTGCAGGAATCCATGAAATCCTAGTTTAAAAACTTGTAATATTTCCAGTACCTATACAGAAAACTGTCTAAGTTAAAATGTAAGTGTCAATCACAATACTGCTACATGCAACAGTCTGATAAAAGTCTTCTCTCTGCAACGACATACATCACTGTACAAGCTATTTTCCCCAGCCGTATTCTCTTTCTTTCAATGTTAGGCTGAAAGACTTTATGTCTGTTTTTTTTCAGTCTGCCTACTTTAGACCGGAGCTACAACCATACTACAGGATTACAAGATTAAACCATATTAATAGTCATAATCAACATCATTAACAACTGTAACGGCAGCAAGATTATGAATCATTTTATTGAATAAAATGACATCAGTGGAGGTCCAGCAAGCATTAAACGCAAAGACAGTATGGCTGACATGAATGAAGTCACTTGCTTTAGGCTATGAAGGAAAAAAAGAAGTTGTGCTTCGTTTCAGAGAGAAATGAATCGTTAATTTAAAATATTGCGAGGACATGCAAGTATGAAGTTGTACTCTTTCGACCACTTCTAGGGATGCATGGTATTCCCAAATATTTATACAGACGTAGAGAGAAAAAAAAAGTTTGTTAATAAAATAGTGTCTTTAATAGAAATTAAAACAAACCAACATGGGTAATCTACATATCATATGATATTTTAGTCTCCCAAACAAACAGTAACTTCATACTTCATACTCATGTCAAGACACTATAGGTCAACTGAAGGAAGGAGTCGTAAAAAAGAGTAATGAATAATGACAACATGCTCACACAGTCACTAAAATTAGATTTAGAATAATTAATGATCTGTGCACATCCACAGACTTTGAAATTGTATAATTTATCTAAATTTTTATTGACATGGTCAGTCCCTGATGTGTAGTAGAGCACCTCTAAAATACCAATGTTCACCTGTAGCCCCACAGTCTTTATGATTCTGATCAGTGCAGTCTGAATCATCTCTAAAGGTCAAGTAGAGCTAGAATCGGTCATTCACCAGCTTCTTCTGCTCAAAACTCATTTGTGAGTAAGTAAGTAAAGCAGCCAGCATGCTGTGCTGCAGATAAGTGCAGGATTCCAGTCGATATCATAGCTGTAAGAGGGGCATTATGAGATGCAAACGTTCATGCTTACATTGCTGACACTGCTGACACTGCTTTGTAAGGAGCTAATGAAGCGTTCACTTGACATTAAAACTTCTTTAAGGTAGTGTCCTGTAATTCACTTCCCAAGCATAAAAGGCTCTTCTTGACTTGACCCCTGCGAGGAACAATTAAGCCGTCTCAAATCATTTAGAGGGCAGGAAGTGAAAATCATTACATTATTCTACATTACTCTGACTCTTGTGCTGGGATTGCAGCTCTGCTCTTTTACCCAGCCAGCATACAGTACATGACCTGCAGAACATCTTATTGCATCAAAGGGCATTGTGTAGGTACAGTACACATATTTGCTTCACTCTGAAAAGAAAACAGATTACAGTTTGTCACATTAGAAAGAAAATATTGTGTTGTTTTTATTGAGAGTTAACCAAAAGGACTGCATATTGCGATGGGATTGCAAGTTAATAACGTAACTGTGTGAGAAAACAAATGAGCGATATTCTCAAATACTTCTACATCAGCCAAAAGTCAAATCCCCAGCAAACAGGAAACATGAAATGAGAGCACTGATGTTGCTCCCCTCCTTTCCTGTGGCCATAAAATTCAGTTCAAAAAGGTTCTCGTTGGGCATCATTTTGCAGAGCTTTTCAGGCAGATGCCAAACAGTGATTTAATAATACCGCTAAATTTCTTTGTGAAGTGTTAAACAGAGATGTGGGAGTAGATCAGGTTCTGTGAGGCTGCGAGGGCGGACTGAAGAGAGCACACAGCTAAAGAAAGTAATTACCTGATGTTGTTTCCTGCTCCCTTTCATTTGGAAGTACATGTCATGAAAAACATTTTATAGCTTCAGAAATGCTCGTTCTCCACATGTGCGACCAACATCAAGAGAGGTCTGAGTCATGCAGGTGTTGTTCAGCACCATGGACAGACACACAGAAGCCACAACTGAACTCTTTGTTTGTACCTCAGGCTACAAAGCCAGGGGCCACAGAACCACAGTGCATTGTTCATTATGACAGAAGAACACACTGGAGTGAACTTAGCAAAACTCTAATTGAAACTCACAGGCCACCATACATTGGCTGAATCGAGAAAGTAATTGGATAAGGTACGTTTGGCGTTGATAAGCTATTATCTCTCACTAGTATGACGTTACTGATTTAGCTATAATTAATCTTTGTAATATCAAAGTCAGTTATAATTTAAGCTCATCTGATTGCCTTTCAAAATCTCCTGATTAAAAATATAGTATATATCTTGATAATATGCTTACAAGGACTTAGAGGGTGGCTGGCACTGAATGACGACTTACAATGGCCTATAATGGTTTAACTATGGGTCAATTTCTGTTTTAACCCATTCAAGCCACACAACATTTACAGTTCTGTTGCACAGTATTCTTAAATGCAATCACTTGCTTCTTTTTCCATAAGTGACTATTTTCAGCATAGGCTCCATCATAAAACTTTTAATAAACCGACTGAATCTGCATTTTGGAGGGATTTTTTTTAATTTTATTGTAGGGACCAATATGAGCCCCGACCAATCGCAACCTCAACTTTTTTTTTTAATCCATTCCCTCCGAGCACATCATCCAATTGGTATGCACTCAGCGGGGACCGTCTTTGTTTTCCAGCAGCGCCAGTCCCCGAATATGGCCAATAATGCTTGTGAGGGGCGGGGAGCAGCGCGGTCTGCAGACCCAGTGAGTCTGAGAGTCTGGCGGGGTGCCGAGGAGAGGTAGCGGTGGCAGAGATGGGCTCACACATCTGAATCACTACTCACCCTCCAGTCAAGCATCTTGAAAACCTAAAGGACGACTAGTTTTTTTTTTTTACCATTTTTTTTTCTTTTTCTTTTTTTTTTTTTTGGAGGGGGTTTTTGCTTGTGGTGCTCATTAAGACCGGCAGAGTGAAGCTACCAAAAGCAGGAGCGGGAAGGTTTATAGTTGCATTCCGACGCTCAGCAGTCCTGTGGTCTCACCTGCTCCGCCCGGAGAAGAGGTCCGCTTTGATAATAATGCATCCAGATAAGTACTTACCTGAATTGGTGGCCGAGAAAAACAGCTTGGATCCCTCCTTCGTGCACGCAGTGCGCCTGCTTGCAGAAGGTAAGTCAGGTATTTCTAATCTACTCTTAGCGTTGCAGACTTGTTTCTGAGTGGCACTCACCATGTTCCCTTGCAACTGAAAACACCATTGCATTGCATTTTGAAGAAGTACAATAACCTTATGTGAGTTTATATTCTCACACACTGCCCTTGACTCTTAATGCGTTTTATTGTCGACACTGCTCTTTGGCTCCAGTGCTGAACTTTTCTGAGGCTTTTCCACCATCAAGTGGAGAAATCCAGTGAGCACAGAAAGTGAAGTGTATGCAAAGTCAGAGAGTCATTTCCTCTTATTCTAACCCTTCGCCCTACAAGGTCAGGCACCAGCACAAAAAATAATGTGGAACTGTTCATAGAGCAGTTCTCCATGACCTCAGGGTGAAAATTGTGAAAGGACTAATCACCTCACTTGTATGATTGACTGGATTTAAAGGGTGTTAATCCTGAAATACCTACATTTTAGCTATTTTTTCTGTTCTCTACTCAGCATCCGGTAAGATCAGGAATTCATATGAAATGTGTGTACTATCATAATTTCTTTATCAGAAATCCTCCTTGAGTTCTCTTGCTAAAAACAATTAAGCAACACTGACCAAATATCATCATCAGGCCTGATATTTTGAAGAACTCTACCTGAGACACACTGTAGGCTGAAATGTGATTCAGACTGTTTAATGAACTCCTCATTTAGCATGAGAGTCATATTCTCTTTACGCCAACACTGTCATCAAGGTCACAGGAGGGAGTCGCTGCCATTGGGACAGATGTTCTACAGGCTTCCCCTCTGACTTAATGTCACTGTTTGTCCAACAGGGCAGTATAATCAAGTCCAGCCTGCAGCATATAAAGTGCCTCTTCATACTGCAGGTAGCCTTAGTTTTATTCACATACTGAGGCTGTGTCACTTTTGATAGAGAACTTATCACCCGCTAAGCAAACACAAGAACGCAGCTCAGCTCATCCATTCTAGACATGTAACTTTTCCATTTCTCCAGTGCAAATCTAGACTCTGTGCTCTCTCGCGGTGATTCGTTTTTACTGCACAAGGCAGGTGGAAGTGTGATCCTAAAAATAACACTAATAAAGGTGTGAGTGAATCAATATTCTTTTATTCTGGTGTCATAGAGGCATGGGTGCTCAGCGCAGATGGGCTTACAGGGCACCGCTTACAATAGAAAACTAACAGGTATGCTATCCTAGTATGAAAACATAGTATAACAGATGTATTAATCTCATACGTATTAATCAGTCAAATTCAGATTTAAAGAGTCTTAAAATAACACAAAACCGTTTTTGGCACGTTTGTTAAAAGGGGTGAAGTCAAGCTGTATGTTAGATTAATATGCTGTGATTGGGCACGGTGTTTATGCTCTGGCGCTGCTTCCCGCTTGAGCTGAAATGTGTTGATGAGACACCTGACAGTCCCGCGCTTGTCGCTGACTGTGATGCAGATGGGATCATCTGTCACACGGTACACTTTGCCAGATTTACTCAGGGCTGAGTCACATAGCCAGGATACAAACAAAAAAATAAAATGTTGGCCACAGGGAACAGCAGTTAGCATGTTAAAATGGTGTTGTGTACTGACTTTTTAAAAAAAATTCCATTTATATATTTATTTCATTCAGTCCAATCAGTTTTTGTGAACTACCAACAGATACACTTGCACTTCACTTGCAGTTCCCCATAATATGCGATACAGCACACAACACACAATGAACACTGTAATACTTTGCAATAGAACAGCATGCATTTCCCTAAAAAGAATTTGCAAGGTCAACCCAGAAAACTGCGTTCATCATACACAATAGGGAACAATCAATATAATAAACTGTCAGTTCAGTCAGTCGTAACGCGAAAATGTTCAGCATAATCAGCTGTGGGCCAGTGTGTGAAATAATGTTCATAATTTTAACCACCGTCACACAGTTGCTGTCCTCTCCGTCAGTCTATGCTCATGTATAACACAGAATCCTGCATATCAACGGACAGCAAGATAAACTGCATTTACAGATTTATAGATTCACAGCTATTTATCACTGAATAGCAGAGCATGTAATCCTGCATTATTCACATCGTGCACAATAAACAGCACAACGTGGCCTCAGTTAACAGCTCCTTATTTATGAAATTATGAATTAGTTATGTGTTTAAGTTATTGTTGCCTCCAAAATCATTTGTCTTTCTTTAAGCAGATTTAAAGCTGTTTGGGGGCAAAGCTCTCGCAGGTGGTGGGTGGGGATAATTCTCTGTGTGAGCTTCTTATTTTCTTTGATAGTGAAAGTAATAATAAAACACTGAAGATTATGTGAATAACTTCATCATATATATATTATATATTAATATTCAACACTCTTCAGTCTTCCCACTTTCCCTTAAAAACTGTTCCTTCTTGGACTCAAACCAGCTCATCTCACTTAATGATTGCTCAGATTGACACATAAAAGTAAATTCCTTCATGTGTTGCACTTCAAGTTGCCTCTGACTAAAGAACTGCGCAGTTGTTTTAAAAGTGGGTTGAAGTTAGAGACAAGAAAGGGAAGCCTTTAATAGATCCCAGAGGTTTTCTTTGTAATACTCGCCTACATACACGCCACGTAGCTCTGGCTTGCCGTGAAAACCAATGGGATTCCTAATAAGGTGAAAAGCAGACAGGGAGGCAGTGAGACGTCTACATGGAGAGGAATATTGGTTAATGAGAAAAACTAAAGCAAGTGTGTGCCACTGTACATTTCCATTTCTCCACATTTTTACACATTTTACACTCACAAAATCTAGTTTACACTCTGAATAAGCATTTTGATAGGGTATATAATATTTCAAATGCCCTCAAAAGCGCTGCGAGGCACATTGACAATACAAACAAATCTTAATGAGATCTAATGGATGTAGGCTTCTCTGGATAAATGATGAGTATATATATATACTGTATATATATATATATATATATATATATGGATGAGGACCAATACAGAAGAACATAAGAAAATCCTTACGACAGTGTTTTCACTTATGGAAGTTCATGATTTTGCCAGTTTTAATGTCTTTAAGAGTCGTTTAGATACTTGAAGCAGCTTAAGCTCCCTGTGCAGAGTCTCCTTTTGATGTGAAACACCACAGTATGTGAGCTCAAAACACCCTTTAATCCTCCTCATATCTGGGTTTTGTACTCATCATGTTCGTTTTCTCCTTCCATTTAACCATTCCCTGAACTGTTTGAGCTCAAATTTTCACTTCGGCACCACTTTCTTGTGGTTCTCGTGTTTACATGAAGAGGAAATATTCTTAGAAAGATATTAAATATCCAGCAGTTAATCACAGAATTGGTCATTTTAGCTGTGTGCATTGTATACTGAATGTAAAAGTCTGTGGGACTAACTCTAGGCTGATCAAAATACTCAACCAAGTGTCTGTCAAAAACCAATCTTATGCCACATTTTAGGCAATGATCCTTAAGCTTTTATTAGAATTAATCAAAGAGTGCAGGAACCTGTGCAATGGCTTTAGTCAGCCAATAACAGAGAGCAGTAATTAGAAACTGAGATGGTAAGCTTCAGTGACTGACTGTTGATATATTAATCATATTCCATACTCTGAATATGCATGCTTCAGAAAACAGTCAAAGAAAAAATACTTATTGCAAGAGCAAAGGCTTTCCTCAACACATACGTATATACACATAAAGATTGCCTGCTCAGTCAGAAGGTATAACTGAAAAAGACACGTCTTAGATTCTTACAAGTGATTTGGATGATGCTTCACCACAGAGTGCAGCTCTGTCTGGACTAGAAGGATTGATTTTCACTTAATCGCTCTCTCTCTTGTTAATAAATTGTTGCTCACATTTTCAGCGTATCCATTATGAGATGGCCTGCTCAGTATCCAGCAGTGACCCAGCTCGTAGCGACAGATAAACACCACCTCGTGTTGTATGACCTATCAAAAGGACACAAAAATTACATTTCAGGAAAGTGAGACATTACATTACATTTTCGGCATTTAGCCGACACTCTTATCAAGAGTGACTTACAATGAGAGCATGGGTCGAATAAGATTAAATTCCAAGGTCATGAGCATTTCAAGCAACAGAAATGAGTGGATGAGCCAAAGCTGCAGCACTCAGACAATAGATATTAGATATCAGATTATGTTACTGTGCCTCTTGAATGTTCACATATAACAGGAAAGTTCTAAATAAAGAAATAAGGGACAAAGAGAAATGGGATTTTTAAATCAAATCAAGCAAAATAAAGGTTGAATACAGCAGGAACAATGACATTGGATATTCAGGGAAGAAGCAAAATGACTGTCTCTATGTTTATTATGCTTCTCAAATACATGTGAATACATGTATTTAGTAAGTCACTTTCAATTCAGTTATTAGAGGCCAATCTGAAGTGACTGTCAGCCATTTGAGGTCCATTTAATCCTCTAAGACATCACAACTTCATATAGTATATTAGTGTGGGGGGGCAACTGTAAAACCAATTTATGAACCTCAATCTCCTGTTTCATCCAAAACACCAGTAACATACAACTACATTTACACAATTTTTCTCATCAAACAAGGAAATAAGAAAGAAAAAATGTTTAGATTTCCATACCAATCATTCAATGGATGAGCCAACCAATCAACCAATCAATCAGTCATGGCTCACTTCCCATCACTATACAATAATGCACTGAAACATTTGCAGAAAATGAACATCAACTGTTAAAAAATATGTGGATTTGATTGAACAACACTATGAAATGCATTGTATGACAAACCACCAAATGAAAATCAATACCACAAAAGAAGTATGGACAAAAAATTTAAAAGCATAACTTCAAGTATAGTCTAACTCGGCCCAGCTGAAACACTGCATACAAACAACATCATACAATACGACTGAAGTGAAGAATCAACCACTATTTTGAATTCTTTGCAGTGCTCTTTATTTAAATTTTCCTTTAGAGTAGTGAACAGAAAATGCACCCAAGTGTGCATCAGTACAAAATACATCACCTTTGTCCCCTTATCCACCTCTAGCTAATGTCTATTTCCTCTTTATCAAGGCCATACCTCCACCCTGCTGGCCAAATAAATAAAATTTCAGTTCGTCAAATAGCAGATAGCAGCAGTAGCTTCGGTGTCATGTAATGCCCTAAGCCAAAAGGGAGACCAAAAGTAAAGGCAAACCTGTGAAAAACATATAATGTGTACTAAACATCAGCACAGTTTCAAGCACAACATACTGCACCTATAATAATAAGCCTATATATCATAAAGATTGATGATGATGATTAAATATTATAAAGAGAAAGTGATCCCATATGTATTTAATAATGTGTTTTGAATATAATCTGTCAATCTGATCTATCGACCAAAGACAGTCAGAGAATGTTTTCTATCCTGTCTGGGTTGTACGTAGGTGGTTGTGATAAGTAGATGATTATTGAAAAACCATCATGATTAAAGTGTGCGTAATTTGCTTGCTTTTTAATACGTAATTTGTATGAATAACAATTACTTTCTGCCTTAACTTTCCATTCCATTCGGCAGAGAATTTGAGGATGGCATTATAATTAGATTGAAAATTTAATACTTTATCACTGTGTCAACGGCTGAATGCAATTTACCTCAGTGCAGCTAGTTAAAAACGCATAAACAGCATGTGGCCAAACAGTGGTGGTGCATATTTCCAACCCCATGCATTTAAATGTGTCAGTCCAGAGTGAAAAAGGTCAAAGCTAATTGCACGTCTCATAGTGCTCCCACCTCCCCCCCAAACAGGGCCACTCTGCCCAGGGGAGAGCCACTACTCCCCTTACAAGCAATCAATTATTGGAGAGTAAATCAGACTAGTGTCACTAAAAGGCGTATGTATAACATACCAATTTCCTTAAGGTATATCGACCGTTATCACTACACATTTTTTACTTTTCACATGTCAATTCACACCACGTAATATATTTACTGACTAACCCCTAACCTTCCGCTTAAAGGAGCTATTTGGAAGTTTCGCTATTGCTGCATAGCTAGCATTAGCATTAGCATCAACATTAACAACTTACCAGTCTAGAAGAAACTTTGCGAGTTCAGCATCAATCTTCAAGTGGAAAGCAACACCAATGTTCACTCTTGTCTCTATCACGTCTTTTCTTCTACTGAAGTTAGCACGCTAAGCAGCTAGCCCTGTCAATTTCCGATAGCAACTCACTGTATAGCCTCCAATCTGCCCTGAAGACGTAGCACTGCTCAGAGGGTGTATTATAACCTCTTGTATTGTAAATGCAACAATGGCTGAAACTCTTATGAAGCCACAATCACCACCACCTTCTCCCGGAAAAAATAGCCCAAATACAAATAGCCCTTTTAACTTTAACCCTAACCAAAACCGTGTTAAATAACATTTATAAACCTCAAAATGCATAGACATGACGCGTGAAATATGTCCCAGAAAGTTACTTGCTATTGAAACCCAATTCCTTGATAACACAAAGAGTAATTAGATTGATTCATTTTTGCTCCCATTGTGAAGTCTTTATTGTAGATATACAATTCACTAGGTAGGAGAAATCAGTGAATAATTTACAGGCTAATGGCAGCACTTGACGAAGCCTTTGTTCTTTGACTTCTAACTGCAGTTGGTGTAACTGCCTACAGTGCAGTGCAGTAAAACGTATAAAATAATAATCACTCAATTCAGTATTGACTGAATTTCAAGCTTCAAAAAAAACTTAAAATAAACTAATGGAAAAGTGCAGTTGAGCTGTAACTTACCAAAATCAGCCCAAAGCCAAAATACTTGCATCTAAACCACATACTGTATGTTTTTCTACTATCTGCAGTATTTCTGTACTGCTCGTCAGTCAGTTTGCAGGTTCTTCAAGGTTCCATTCTTTCAGCCAGCTTTGCAAAATAAAGGGGGAGAGTAAAAAAAAAGGGAGGATGCTTACTGGATGCATTATTTGTCTACACAGAGCACATGTCAAATCCCAGGACATCCTCAGTTTGCTCTATTGTGTGTGATTAGGTTTATCTTCATGCTCTGTTTTGTCACATCAAATCCCTCTGTGGCATGACAGTGCAGGGGTGTGGAGATTAATCAAACCTGTGTTCTAAGGTATTAATTTTGATAGGATTCATAATGGTGAATCATTTCATCACGGTTTGGCTGAATTTTCATGTGTGAATTTACCATGGATTCATGTTACTCTGTTGACCCATCAGAAAAAAAAACACCATCAACCCCCTGGCAGAGTAGTAAGAGACAAATTGATCTCACCAACATCATCTTAGAGTGGAGAGCACACACATTTTACAAACAGCCTCTTTTCAGCATGAGAATAAACTGCATGCTGTAGTGGTGTGGACTGTATGGCAAACAAAATCTTACATCTAATAAAGTTACAATGTGAGGGTAAACAGCCAAGCAGTAAGCATATTATCTCCTACAAAGGATGCAGCGCCTATTCCCTTTCTTCTTATGTTATTGAACTGCATGCATGCTACTTTACACTGACAGGAGATCACTGTGAGACATTATATTTATATGTGATATTTTCTTTTTAGCGCAGTATACTGGAGCTTGTGATTTAGATTGCTGGAATTCAAGTCTGTGCACTTTGAAAGATTTAACATAATCGGTGTAACACAGTACATCACAATAAATGTATTCAAGGCATATCTCAATGGCAAAATGATTTGGTAGGTCAGCAGGAATAACCTGTTCAGAAACTAAATGTTTTCCAGTGGTGTAGCTGGTAGTCTCTGTTAATGGTGAATCAAAATGCTACCAAATCCAATATCTGAATTTAGTGATAATTCACTGTAATATATGAATACAGATTTGTGTGCATTTATTGACATTTTACTGTTGACCAGGATAAATGAACTTCAAACTGTTCCTCCGTCTGTGCTGCTGCATACGGACCAAAGCAGATGTATTTAACTTTAGCCATGGCAGGCTGACTGAGCACATTTTCTCTTTTTCAGCAAAACCTTGTCTCCTAACTCGTACAGTTGCACACAGTTATCTTGGAGCTGAAGCAGTTTGGGCAGCGCAACAGAGGGGATCAAGAGCACTAGAATAGTCACTGAGAGCGTTTTACTCATTCAGTTCCCCCAATGAGATTGTTTTCATCCAGCATGAGGACTGAAACCAGTGACCTTCAAAGCACATTCTCGCTTTTCTGATCTTTAGGATCCCGCCACTTCCTACCACGTATTTGACAACAATGATACCGGTGTGAACGCTCCTCCACATTTATGCATTGTAAGCTCATTTTCCACCTTTTCTCTCCTCTTCCATCTCTTAATCTCGCTCTCTTTCTCACACACACAATCTTCTTCTGAGTTCACTGGCAGGCAGCACAGCAGAATAAAGGTGTTTGCTATCATGCACTGTTGCAGAGTATAATCATCTTCATGGGCTATAAAAACTTCATTACTTTATTCAAATGATATGAACATGATACCCATTTGAAAGTTAAACACTTCACAATGAAAATATAACCCAAAACAAATTTTCTCCCACATGCAGAGGGGCAGAACTAATCTTTGAGGATATCAAGAAATAAATCCTTGATGAAACTGGGAACTGGGACTCCACAATGAGCACAAAAAGCAATTTTGAATCCAAAGAAGCTTTATTTTATGGTATGAGATTTACTAATTGAAATTGAAATATACTTTTTGTGTTTGTAAATTTGCATTAGGTATTGTGCCAGTGTGTTCCCTGCCACAATAAGGGGTTTGTCCATCCCCCCCAAAATGACAACACTGATTTGACCCCTCTATTGACAGGATGCCATCATTTGTCTGTGGCTTCCAAAACCATCACAAATCAGCACTTCAAAAATAAAACTGTTTTCTGCTCTGGCAAAGCTACCAAAGTAAGTTTTGGTTCAGTTTAGGCACATAGACAACTTGGTTAAGTTTAGAGAAACATAATGGTTTGGGTTAAAGTTAATTTAAGGTTAGATGACCTTCATCATCATGGTTACAGTAATAACCACTTAGTTAACGTCAAGGAAAGATAGTCATGGTAAAAAGAAACCAAAATTGACTGTCTTTAGTATACAGGAAACAAATGGGAGTTTCCCGTGTTACAGTTTTTTGTTGATCCATCCAGCCACCCAAAGCTCTTCGGTATGTTTTATGCCCTACTATACTATGACGTTTTTATGCCTCACTACACTAAGGACCTTTAATGGGGTGGCACTGTAGAGTGGTTAGAACTGTCGTGTCACAGTGACAATATTGTGGGTTCAAACCCAGTCTTGGGATCTTTTTGTGTGGAGTTTGCATGTTCTCTTTATACCTGCATGGGTTTTCTCAATACTATGACTTTTTATGCCATTGTTAGGGACCGAGCAGATACACCATAGAGACATGGGTCTTACTACAACTACAAGAATGACAAAACGTGTCAGCATAGTACTACACCATATTAATTGAAAAATAATAAACAAATAAACTCAACAGAATTGTCAAAGTATTAATACCAAAATCCCAAACTAATAAAGACACTGCCCCCTCCCACGATGCTGGAGGAACATGGTGCAGTTCAATTTGCAATCAGTATGCCTTACTTTACTATGATATTTTTTGACATTTATGCCTTAATATACTGTGACATTTCTTGACATTTTATGCCTTACTGTACTATGAAGTTTTTTGACTTTTTATGTCTCACTACACTATGATGTTTTTATACCTCACTACACTAAGTCATCTTGACGGGTTGGCACTATAGTAGAGTGGTTTGAACTGGTGCCTCCCAGTTAAAAGGATGTCGGTTTGAACCCAGTCTTGTGATCTTTGTGTGTAGAGTTTCTATATACTCTCTGTAACTTGACATTTGATGCCTTATATATATGTTATGACATTGTTTGACATTTTATGCCTTACTATACTATGACGTTTTTTGAGGTTTTTGTGCCTTACTATACTATGATGTTTTTTTTAGGTTTTTATGATTTACTATACTATGATGTTTTTTGACGTTTTTACGCCTTACTGTACTTTGATGTTTTTTGAAATATTTATGCTTTACTATACTATGACGATTTATAACATTTTATGCCGCACAACACTGAGGAAACAGGGAAAAACTGTAGTAGAGTGGTTAGAATTGTCGCTTCACAGTTAGAAAAATTTTGGTTCGACTCTAGTCTTGGGATATTTCTTTTTATGCCGTACTATAATATGACTTTCTTTGATGTTTTATGCCTTACTATACTATGAAGTTTTTTGAGATTTTAATGCCTTACTATACTATGACGTTTTTTGAGGTTTTTATGCCTTACTATACTATGATGTTTTTTGACATTTTATGCCGCACAACAGTGATGAAACCGGGTGGAACTGTAGTAGAGTGGTTAGAACTGTCGCTTCACAATTAACAAGCTGTAGGTTTGACTCTCGTCTTGGAATCTCTCTTTTTATGCCTTATATATATGTTATGACGTTTTTTGACATTTTTATGCCTTACTGTGCTATGACGTTTTCTGAGATTTTTATGCCTTACTGTATTATGACATTGTTTGAAATTTTATGCCTTACTATACTATGACGTTTTTTGAGGTTTTTATGCCTTACTATACTATGACGTTTTTTAATATTTTATGACTTACTATAGTATGATGTTTTTTGAGATTTTATGCTGCACAACAGCGATGAAACCAGGTGGAACTGTAGTAGAGTGGTTAGAACTGTGGCTTCACAGTTAGCAAGCTGTAGGTTCGACTCTAGTCTTGGGCTATTTCTTTTTATGCCGTACTATAATATGACTTCCTTTGATGTTTTATGCCTTACTATACTATGACGTTTTTTGAGGTTTTTATGCCATACTATACTATGACGTTTTTTAACATTTTATGACTTCCTATACTATGATGTTTTTTGAGGTTTTTATGCTTTACTATACTATGACGTTTTTTAACATTTTATGCTGCACAACACTGAGGAAACAGGGAAGAACCGTAGTAGAGTGGTTAGAACTGTCGATTCACAGTTAGAAAAATGTAGGTTTGAATCCATTCTTGGGATATTTCTTTTTATGCCGTACTACAATATGACTTCCTTTGATGTTTTATGCCTTCCTATACTATGACGTTTTTTGAGATTTTTATGCTTTACTGTATTATGATATTGTTTGACATTTTATGCTTCACAACACTAAGTAATTTTTAATGGGTTGGCACCATAGTAGAATGGTTTGAACCGTCGCCTCACAGTTAAAGGGGTTTGGGTCTTGGGATTTTTGTTTGTAGAATTTGTATGTTCTCTCTGTAACTTGACATTTTATGTCTTATATATAGTATAATATTTTCTGACATTTTTATGCCTTACTATACTATCAAAATTTAATGAGATTTTTATGCTTTATGCTGTTATTTAACATTTTTGTAACTTACTATAATATGGCTTTCTTTGACGTTTTTATGTCTTACTGTACTATGACGTTTTTTGACCTTCTATGCCTTTATATAATATGATGTTTTTATGGCTCACTACACTAAGGTACATTAATGGGCTGGCACCGTAGTAGAGTGGTTAGAGCTGTTGCCACACAGTGAGAAAGTCGTGGGTTCAAACCTAGTCTTGGGCTTTTTCTGTGTTTGCATGCTCTCTCTATATCTGCATGGGTTTTCTGCATACTCTGGAATTCTCCTGCATTCCCAAGACATGCACATTGTTTTTATTGGCGACTTAATGCTCTATGTTATTGAAACAGACGTTTTTATGCATAACTACTATATTATGACATTTTTTGACATTTTATGCCTTACTATGCTATGAATTTTTTTTACGTTTTTATGCCTTTCTATACTATGAATTTTTTGACATTTTCATGCCTTACTGTACTATGATATTTTCTGACGTTCGTATATCTAGCTATACAATGTCTTTTTTTTTAGATATTTTATCCTTACTATACTATGACGTTTTTATGCCTTAATGTAAAATGTCTTTTTTTTAAAAATATTTTTGCCTTACTGTACTATGATGTTTTTTGAGATATTTTGCCCTACTATACTATGACGTTTTTTTGATGTTTTTATGCCATACTGTACTATGACGTTTTTTGATGTTTATATGCTTTACTCTACTATGACGTTTTTTGACTTTTTTATGACTTACTATACTATGACGTTTTTTTTTGTTTTTTATGACTTACTATACTATGCTGTTTTTTGACATTTTATGCCGCACAACAGTGATGAAACTGGGTGGAAGTGTAGTAGAGTGGTTAGAACTGTCGCTTTACAATTAACAAGCTGTAGGTTCGACTCTAGTCTTGGGGTCTCTCTTTTTATGCCTTATATATATATTATGACGTTTCTTGACATTTTTATGCCTTACTGTATTTTGACATTGTTTGACATTTTATGCCATACTATACTATGACGTTTTTTGATGTTTGTATGCCATACTATACTATGACGTTTTTTTTTGTTTTTTATGCCTTCCTATACTGTGACGTTTTTTTTAGGTTTATATGCCTTACTGTATTATGACATTGTTTGACTTTTTATGCCTTACTATACTGTGACGTTTTTATGCCTTACTATACTGTGACGTTTTTTGAGGTTTTCATGCTTTACTATACTATGACGTTTTTTTAGTTTTTTATGCCTTCCTATACTATGACGTTTTTTGAGGTTTTTATAACTTACTATACTATGATGTTTTTTGAGGTTTTTATGACTTACTATACTATGATGTTTTTTGACATTTTATGCCACACAACAGTGATGAAACTGGGTGGAACTGTAGTAGAGTGGTTAGAACTGTCGCTTCACAATTAACAAGCTGTAGGTTTGACTCTAGTCTTGGGATCTCTCTTTTTATGCCTTATATATATATTATGACGTTTTCTGAGATTTTTATGCCTTACTGTATTATGACATTGTTTGACATTTTATGCCTTACTATACTATGACGTTTTTTGATGTTTTTATGCCTTCCTATACTATGACGTTTTTTGATGTTTTTATTTCTTACTATACTATGATGTTTTTTGAGATATTTATGCTTTACTATACTATGACGTTTTTTGAGGTTTTTATGCCTTACTATACTATGACGTTTTTTTAGTTTTTTATGCCTTCCTATACTATGACGTTTTTTGAGGTTTTTATGACTTACTATACTATGCTGTTTTTTGACATTTTATGCCGCACAACAGTGATGAAACCGGGTGGAACTGTAGTAGAGTGGTTAGAACTGTCGCTTCACAATTAACAAGCTGTAGGTTTGACTCTAGTCTTGTGGTCTCTCTTTTTATGCCTTATATATATATTATGACGTTTTTTGACATTTTTATGCCTTACTGTATTTTGACATTGTTTGACATTTTATGCCATACTATACTATGACGTTTTTTGATGTTTTTATGCCATACTATACTATTACGTTTTTTGATGTTTATATGCCTTACTGTACTATGACGTTTTTTGACGTTTTTATGCATTACTGTACTTTGATGTTTTTGGGGAATTTATGCCTTACTATACTATGACGTTTTTTGAGGTTTTTATGACTTACTATACTATGACGTTTTTTTTGTTTTTTATGCCTTCCTATACTATGACTTTTTTTGAGGTTTTTATGACTTACTATACTATGATGTTTTTTTAGTTTTTTATGCCTTCCTATACTATGACGTTTTTTGAGGTTTTTATGCCTTACTGTACTATGACGTTTTTTGACGTTTTTATGCATTACTGTACTTTGATGTTTTTGGGGAATTTATGCCTTACTATACTATGACGTTTTTTGATGTTTATATGCCATACTATACTATGACGTTTTTTGATGTTTTTATCCCATACTATACTATGACATTTTTTTATGTTTTTATGCCATACTATACTATGACGTTTTTTGATGTTTATATGCCTTACTGTACTATGACGTTTTTTGATGTTTTTATGCCATACTATACTATGACGTTTTTTGATGTTTTTATGCCATACTGTACTATGACGTTTTTTGATGTTTATATGCTTTACTCTACTATGACGTTTTTTGACTTTTTTATGACTTACTATACTATGACGTTTTTTTTTGTTTTTTATGACTTACTATACTATGCTGTTTTTTGACATTTTATGCCGCACAACAGTGATGAAACTGGGTGGAAGTGTAGTAGAGTGGTTAGAACTGTCGCTTCACAATTAACAAGCTGTAGGTTTGACTCTAGTCTTGTGGTCTCTCTTTTTATGCCTTATATATATATTATGACGTTTTTTGACATTTTTATGCCTTACTGTATTTTGACATTGTTTGACATTTTATGCCATACTATACTATGACATTTTTTTAATGTTTTTATGCCATATTATACTATGACGTTTTTTGATGTTTTTATGCCTTACTATACTATGACGTTTTTTGATGTTTTTATGCCATACTATACTCTGACGTTTTTTGATGTTTATATGCCATACTATACTATGACGTTTTTTGATGTTTTTATGCCTTACTATACTATGACGTTTTTTGATGTTTTTATGCCATACTATACTATGACGTTTTTTGATGTTTTTATGCCATACTGTACTATGACGTTTTTTGATGTTTTTATGCCTTACTGTACTTTGATGTTTTTGGGGAATTTATGCCTTACTATACTATGACGTTTTTTGATGTTTATATGCCATACTATACTATGATGTTTTTTGATGTTTTTATCCCATACTATACTATGACATTTTTTTATGTTTTTATGCCATACTATACTATGACGTTTTTTGATGTTTATATGCCTTACTGTACTACGACTTTTTTTGATGTTTTTATGCCATACTATACTATGAGGTTTTTTTAATTTTTTAAGCCTTCCTATACTATGATGTTTTTTGAGATTTTTATGCCTTACTGTATTATGACATTGTTTGACTTTTTATGCCTTACTATACTGTGACGTTTTTTGAGGTTTTTATGCCTTACTATACTGTGACGTTTTTTGAGGTTTTCATGCTTTACTATACTATGACGTTTTTTTAGTTTTTTATGCCTTCCTATACTATGACGTTTTTTGAGGTATTTATAACTTACTATACTATGATGTTTTTTGAGGTTTTTATGACTTACTATACTATGATGTTTTTTGACATTTTATGCCACACAACAGTGATGAAACCGGGTGGAACTGTAGTAGAGTGGTTAGAACTCTCGCTTCACAATTAACAAGCTGTAGGTTCGACTCTAGTCTTGGGATCTCTCTTTTTATGCCTTATATATATATTATGACGTTTTCTGAGATTTTTATGCCTTACTGTACAATGTCTTTTTTTAAAGATATTTTTGCCTTACTATATTATGACGTTTTTTGAGGTTTTTATGATTTACTATATTATGACGTTTTTTGATATTTTTATGCCTTGCTGTATTATGACATTGTTTGACATTTTATGCCTTACTATACTATGAGGTTTTTTTAGGTTTTTATGTCTTACTATACGATGACATTTTTCAGGTTTATATGCCTTACTGTACAATGTCATTTTTTTTTTAGATATTTTTGCCTTACTATACTATGATGTTTTTTGAGATATTTATGCTTTACTATACTATGACGTTTTTTTAGTTTTTTATGCCTTCCTATACTGTGACGTTTTTTGAGGATTTTATGACTTACTATACTATGATGTTTTTTTAGTTTTTTATGCCTTCCTATACTATGACGTTTTTTGAGATTTTAATGCCTTACTATACTATGACGTTTTCTATGATTTTTATGCCTTACTGTATTATGACATTGTTTGGCATTTTATGCCTTACTATACTATGACGTTTTTTGATGTTTTTATGCCTTACTGTACTTTGATGTTTTTGGGGAATTTATGCCTTACTATACTATGACGTTTTTTTAGTTTTTTATGCCTTCCTATATACTATGACGTTTTTTGAGGTTTTTATGACTTACTATACTATGATGTTTTTTGACATTTTATGCCTTACTATATTATGACGTTTTTTGATGTCTATATGCCATACTATACTATGACGTTTTTTTATGTTTTTATGCCTTACTATACTATGACGTTTTTTGATGTTTTTATGCCTTACTGTACTTTGATGTTTTTGGGGAATTTATGCCTTACTATACTATGACGTTTTTTTAGTTTTTTATGCCTTCCTATATACTATGACGTTTTTTGAGGTTTTTATGACTTACTATACTATGATGTTTTTTGACATTTTATGCCTTACTATAGTATGACGTTTTTTGAGGTTTTTATGCCTTACTATACTATGACGTTTTTTTAGTTTTTTATGCCTTCCTATACTATGACGTTTTTTGAGGTTCTTATGCCTTCCTATATACTATGACGTTTTTTGAGGTTTTTATGACTTACTATACTATGATGTTTTTTGACATTTTATGCCTTACTATATTATGACGTTTTTTGATGTTTATATGCCATACTATACTATGACGTTTTTTGATGTTTTTATGCCATACTATACTATGACGTTTTTTGATGTTTTTATGCCATACTGTACTATGACGTTTTTTGATGTTTTTATGCCTTACTGTACTTTGATGTTTTTGGGGAATTTATGCCTTACTATACTATGACGTTTTTTTAGTTTTTTATGCCTTCCTATATACTATGACGTTTTTTGAGGTTTTTTTGACTTACTATACTATGATGTTTTTTGACATTTTATGCCATACTATACTATGACGTTTTTTGAGGTTTTTATGCCATACTATACTATGACGTTTTTTGAGGTTTTTATGCCTTCCTATATACTATGACGTTTTTTGAGGTTTTTATGACTTACTATACTATGATGTTTTTTGACATTTTATGCCTTACTATATTATGACGTTTTTTGATGTTTATATGCCATACTATACTATGACGTTTTTTCATGTTTTTATGCCTTACTATACTATGACGTTTTTTCATGTTTTTATGCCATACTATACTATGACGTTTTTTGATGTTTTTATGCCTTCCTATATACTATGACGTTTTTTGAGGTTTTTATGACTTACTATACTATGATGTTTTTTGACATTTTATGCCATACTATACTATGACGTTTTTTGATGTTTATATGCCATACTATACTATGACGTTTTTTGATGTTTTTATGCCATACTGTACTATGACGATTTTGATGTTTTTATGCCTTACTGTACTTTGATGTTTTTGGGGAATTTATGCCTTACTATACTATGACGTTTTTTGATGTTTTTATCCCATACTATACTATGACATTTTTTTATGTTTTTATGCCATACTATACTATGACGTTTTTTGATGTTTATATGCCTTACTGTACTATGACGTTTTTTGACGTTTTTATGCATTACTGTACTTTGATGTTTTTATTTGTTTTTTATGCCTTCCTATACTATGACGTTTTTTGAGGTTTTTATGACTTACTATACTATGATGTTTTTTGACATTTTTTGCCGCACAACAGTGATGAAACTGGGTGGAACTGTAGTAGAGTGGTTAGAACTGTCGCTTCACAATAAACAAGCTGTAGGTTCGACTCTACTCTTGGGGTCTCTCTTTTTATGCCTTATATATATATTATGACGTTTCTTGACATTTTTATGCCTTACTGTATTTTGACATTGTTTGACATTTTATGCCATACTATACTATGACGTTTTTTGATGTTTTTATGCCATACTATACCATGACGTTTTTTGATGTTTTTATGCCATACTATACTATGATGTTTTTTTAATTTTTTATGCCTTCCTATACTATGACGTTTTTTGAGGTTTTTATGCCTTACTATACTATGACGTTTTTTGAGGTTTTCATGCTTTACTATACTATGACATTTTTTTAGTTTTTTATGCCTTCCTATACTATGACGTTTTTTGAGGTTTTTATGCCTTCCTATATACTATGACGTTTTTTGAGGTTTTTATGACTTACTATACTATGATGTTTTTTGACATTTTATGCCTTACTATATTATGACGTTTTTTGATGTTTATATGCCATACTATACTATGACGTTTTTTGATGTTTTTATCCCATACTATACTATGACATTTTTTTATGTTTTTATGCCATACTATACTATGACGTTTTTTGAGGTTTTTATGCCATACTGTACTATGACGTTTTTTGACGTTTTTATGCATTACTGTACTTTGATGTTTTTGGGGAATTTATGCCTTACTATACTATGACGTTTTTTGAGGTTTTCATGCTTTACTATACTATGACGTTTTTTTTTGTTTTTTATGCCTTCCTATACTATGACGTTTTTTGATGTTTTTATGACTTACTATACTATGATGTTTTTTGACATTTTATGCCACACAACAGTGATGAAACCGGGTGGAACTGTAGTAGAGTGGTTAGAACTGTCGCTTCACAATTAACAAGCTGTAGGTTCGACTCTAGTCTTGGGATCTCTCTTTTTATGCCTTATATATATTATGACGTTTTCTGAGATTTTTATGCCTTACTGTATTATGACATTGTTTGACATTTTATGCCTTTCTATACTATGACGTTTTTTGATGTTTTTATGCCTTACTATACTATGACGTTTTTTGATGTTTATATGCCTTACTGTACTATGACATTTTTTGACGTTTTTATGCATTACTGTACTTTGATGTTTTTTGAGATATTTATGCTTTACTATACTATGACGTTTTTTCATATTTTTATGCCTTACTGTACAATGTCTTTTTTTAAAGATATTTTTGCCTTACTATATTATGACGTTTTTTGAGGTTTTTATGATTTGCTATATTATGACGTTTTTTGATATTTTTATGCCTTGCTGTATTATGACATTGTTTGACATTTTATGCCGTACTATACTATGAGGTTTTTTTAGATTTTTATGTCTTACTATACAATGACATTTTTTGAGGTTTATATGCCTTACTGTACAATGTCATTTTTTTTTTAGATATTTTTGCCTTACTATACTATGACGTTTTTTTAGTTTTTTAATGCCTTCCTATACTGTGACGTTTTTTGAGGTTTTTATGACTTACTATACTATGACGTTTTCTATGATTTTTATGCCTTACTGTACTATGATGATTTTTATGCCTTACTGTATTATGACATTTTTTGACATTTTATGCCTTACTATACTATGACGTTTTTTTATGTTTTTATGCCTTACTATACTGTGACGTTTTTTGAGGTTTTCATGCCTTACTATACTATGACGTTTTTTGAGGTTTTTATGCCTTACTATACTATGACGTTTTTTGAGGTTTTCATGCTTTACTATACTATGACATTTTTTTAGTTTTTTATGCCTTCCTATACTATGACATTTTTTGAGGTTTTTATGACTTACTATACTATGATGTTTTTTGACATTTTATGCCGCACAACAGTGATGAAACCGGGTGGAACTGTAGTAGAGTGGTTAGAACTGTCGCTTCACAATTAACAAGCTGTAGGTTCGACTCTAGTATTGGGATCTCTCTTTTTATGCCTTATATATATATTATGACGTTTTCTGAGATTTTTATGCCTTACTGTATTATGACATTGTTTGACATTTTATGCCTTACTATATTATGACGTTTTTTGATGTTTTTATGCCTTACTATACTATGACATTTTTTGCTGTTTATATGCCTATGACGTTTTTTTACGTTTTTATGCATTACTGTACTTTGATGTTTTTTTAGATATTTATTCCTTACTATACTCTGACGTTTTTTGATGTTTATATGCCATGCTATACTATGACGTATTTTGAGGTTTTTATGTCTTACTATACTATGATGTTTTTTGAGATATTTATGCTTTACTATACTATGACGTTTTTTGAGGTTTTTATAACTTACTATACTATGACGTTTTTTTAGGTTTTTATGACTTACTATACTATGATGTTTTTTGACATTTTATGCCGCACAACAGTGATGAAACTGGGTGGAGCTGTAGTAGAGTGGTTAGAACTGTCGCTTCACAATTAATAAGCTGTAGGTTCGACTCTAGTCTTGGGGTCTCTCTTTTATGCCTTATATATATATTATGACGTTTCTTGATGTTTTTATGCCATACTATACTATGACGTTTTTTGATGTTTGTATGCCATACTATACTATGACGTTTTTTGATGTTTGTATGCCTTACTGTACTATGACGTTTTTTGATGTTTATATGCCTTACTGTACTATGACGTTTTTTGACGTTTTTATGCATTACTGTACTTTGATGTTTTTGGGGAATTTATGCCTTACTATACTATGACGTTTTTTGAGGTTTTCATGCTTTACTATACTATGACGTTTTTTGAGGTTTTTATGACTTACTATACTATGATGTTTTTTGACATTTTATGCCGCACAACAGTGATGGAACTGGGTGGAACTGTAGTAGAGTGGTTAGAACTGTCGCTTCACAATTAACAAGCTGTAGGTTCGACTCTAGTCTTGGGGTCTCTCTTTTTATGCCTTATGTATATATTATGACGTTTCTTGACATTTTTATGCCTTACTGTATTTTGACATTGTTTGATGTTTTTATGCCATACTATACTATGACGTTTTTTGATGTTTGTATGCCATACTATACTATGACGTTTTTTGATGTTTTTATGCCTTACTGTACTATGACGTTTTTTGTTGTTTTTATGCCATACTATACTATGACGTTTTTTGATGTTTTTATGCCTTACTGTACTATGACGTTTTTTGATGTTTTTATGCATTACTGTACTTTGATGTTTTTGGGGAATTTATGCCTTACTATACTATGACGTTTTTTGAGGTTTTCATGCTTTACTATACTATGACGTTTTTTGAGGTTTTTATGACTTACTATACTATGATGTTTTTTGACATTTTATGCCGCACAACAGTGATGAAACTGGGTGGAGCTGTAGTAGAGTGGTTAGAACCGTCACTTCACAGTTAGAAAAATGTAGGTTTGAGTCCAGTCTTGGGATATTTCATTTTATGCCATACTATAATTTGACTTCCTTTGATGTTTTATGCCTTACTATACTATGACGTTTTTTGAGGTTTTCATGCTTTACTATACTATGACGTTTTTTGAGGTTTTTATGACTTACTATACTATGATGTTTTTTGACATTTTATGCCGCACAACAGTGATGAAACTGGGTGGAGCTGTAGTAGAGTGGTTAGAACCGTCACTTCACAGTTAGAAAAATGTAGGTTCGAGTCCAGTCTTGTGATATTTCATTTTATGCCATACTATAATTTGACTTCCTTTGATGTTTTATGCCTTACTATACTATGACGTTTTTTGAGGTTTTTATGCTTTACTGTATTATGACGTTTTTTGATGTTTTTATGCCTCACTATACTATGACGTTTTTGATGTTTTTATGCCATACTATACTATGACGTTTTTTGATGTTTATATGCCTTACTATACTATGACCTTTTTTGAGGTTTTCATGCTTTACTATACTATGATGTTTTTTTAGTTTTTTATGCCTTCCTATACTATGACGTTTTTTGAGGTTTTTATGACTTTCTATACTATGATGTTTTTTGACATTTTATGCCGCACAACAGTGATGAAACTAGGTGGAACTGTAGTAGAGTGGTTAGAACTGTCGCTTCACAGTTAGAAAAATATAGGTTCAAATCCAGTCTTGGGATATTTCTTTTTATGCCATACTATAATATGACTTCGTTTGATGTTTTATGCCTCCCTATACTATGGCGTTTTTTGAGGTTTTTATGCTTTACTGTATTATGACATTGTTTGACATTTTAACACTAAGTCATTTTTAATGGGTTGGCACCATAGTAGAATGGTTTGAACTGTCGCCTCACAGTTAAAAGGGTTTGGGTCTTGGGATTTTTGTTTGTAGAATTTGTATGTTCTCTCTGTAACTTGACATTTTATGCCTTATATGTAGTATAATATTTTTTTTGACATTTTTATGCCTTACTATACTATGACCTTTTTTGATGTTTTTATGCCTTACTATACTATGACGTTTTTTGAGGTTTTTATGCCTTACTATACTATGATGTTTTTTATTGTTTTTATGCCTTACTATACTATGATGTTTTTTAGTTTTTTATGCCTTCCTAGACTATGACGTTTTTTGAGGTTTTTATGCCTTACTATACTATGACGTTTTTTAGTTTTTTATGCCTTCCTAGACTATGACGTTTTTTGAGGTTTTTATGACTTACTATACTATGATGTTTTTTGACATTTTATGCCTTACTATACTATGACGTTTTTAAATTTTTTTATGCCTTACTATACTATGACGTTTTTTTATGTTTTTATGACTTACTATACAATGATGTTTTTTGACATTTTATGCCGCACAACAGTGATGAAACCGGGTGGAACTGTAGTAGAGTGGTTAGAACTGTCGCTTCACAATTAACAAGCTGTAGGTTCGTCTCTAGTCTTGGAATCTCTCTTTTTATGCCTTACATATATATTATGACGTTTTTTGACATTTTTATGCTATACTATGACGTTTTTTGAGGTTTTTATGATTAACTATACTATGACTTTTTTGAGATTTTTATGCATTACTGTACTATGACTTTTTTATGCCTTACTATACTATAAAGTTTTTTTTAAAGTATATATTTTTGGGGCTTTTGTGCCTTTATTGGACAGGATAGTAGAGAGAGACAGGAAATGGGGAGGAAGAGAGAGGGGGGAATGACAAGTAGCAACGGCTGCCCGATGCAGGACTCGAACCGGGGCCGACTGTAGCCTCTACACATGGGGCGCCTGCTTAGACCACTACGCCACACGACACCCCACTATGCCATTTTTTTGATGTTTTTATGCCTTACTATACTATGACGTTTTTTTTGTTTTTTATGCCATACTATACTATGACGTTTTTTGAGGTTTTTATGACTTACTATACTATGAGGTTTTTTTTTGTTTTTTATGCCTTCCTATACTATGACGTTTTTTGAGGTTTTTATGACTTACTATACTATTATGTTTTCTTGACATTTTATGCCGCACAACAGTGATGAAACCAGGTGGAACTGTAGTAGAGTGGTTAGAACTGTCGCTTCACAATTAACAAGCTGTAGGTTCGACTCTAGTCTTGGAATCTCTCTTTTTATGCCTTATATATATACTATGACGTTTTTTGACATTTTAAGCCTTACTATACTATGACGTTTTTTGACGTTAATATGCCTTACTGTACTATGACATTTTCTGATATATTTATGCCTTAATATACTATGACGTTTCCTGACGTTTTTATGCCTTAATGTACTATGATGTTCTTTGAGATATTTATGCCTTACTGTATTATGATATTGTTTGACATTTTATGCCTTACTGTGCTATGGACCTGTGTTATGACGCCTATTTTCTGATGTTTCTATGCCTAACTATATTATGCCTACTAATATTGAGACGAAACCTACGCCCTTGTTTTGAGCTAATTGCTTACAACAGCATGCTAACATGCTCACAATCACAATGATAACATGCTAGTGTTTAGCTGCCATGTTGTCCCTCGATAGCATGCCAACATTTCCTGATTAGACAAATTCCACCTGAGGGTGATGGGAATGTCACTAGTTTTGCAAGTATTTTGTTATTAACCAAAGTCATGGAGAAACATGAAGATGGCAATAGAGAACAGGATGATCAAAGTTATTACAATTTATCACCTGGGGACCATGAATGTCTGTATCACATTTAATGACAAAAAGTAGAAGTTAAGATATTTGAATCTGGAACAAATTGTTGGACTGACATCCCCGATCCCCGTTAGTAGCAAATGAAATGACACATTCTCTTCATGTAGCCTAAAGGCCTATACTTTGTATGTTTAGCTTGTCCCTATGCAGCACCATGCTACTGTATATAAAGCACAGCTAGTTGAAAATATGTATGCCACAGGTTGTGTTTGATTTATCTCCTCTGGCAAACCACATAAATGTTATTTTTAAAAGGCACATTTTGTAAGCTCCTGTTATCCTGGGACACCTGTCTTGTGCTAAGTGTCACGAAGTGTGAATCAGCCGTGCTGATGGGAAGAAAAGGTTAGAGGGGTCTTTCAGTCTGTTTACCCGCCTGAAAGATTTGATAAAGAATCCAGAAAGTAGTCCTGAGAAGTAATGAACAAAACTTTTCCTTCTGCAAATATCTCTGTTAAGACTCTTCCATCTGGCAGTGACTCACATACTTAATATCCTAAAAAGGTATTTTTCACATTCAATCATTGCACTCTCCCATTTTGAATGGCCACTGATTCTGAGAGTGTTTTGCAGCTTTGCTAAGAGTCGTCTTAGAGAGAAATAGCAAAGAAGGTGAGACAGCATGTTCCAATTTAAATGATCTTACCTGAACAATCAGGCACAATCAGAGAGACTGTGTCACGCTGGAAGAAATCGATGCAAGTTGGAATTTGGTCTTTGTGATTTCACAGACAATAGCAATACCAAACAAATTACCTTAATTCATGGTGCAAAACGGAAACCTCTGGCCATGCGAAACTGTAACAAGTGAATATTGGGACTGCCTGGAAAAGATGGATCATTAAGCTGTTGTGGAAGTCCACAACAGCGTGCGCACCATTTTGCCAACATGGCAACACAATATCCACATAAACTGATAATTAGCCAGACATTTAACAAAGATTCTTTCGGATTCAGACACTTATGAGGATGTATAACAGTCCACACTCGACCTCCTTCTTTAGTGAACATTTTTAGCCATTCAGTCGTCCGAGCCAGAGCTGTTTGTTAACCTCACAGCTTTGTCCACCAGCTGTTGGCAGCTCAGATAAGGGTGAAGTGCTCCAGCCTAAATTAACTCTTGAGTTTCAATATAGCAGCTCAGGAGGGGTTCTTGTTCAGGAACATCTTTTATTGTCCAGCAAGTGTGGTGCCGACTGATAATTACAATTCCACTGAGTATTAATTAGCGACCAAGGAGGATCCCTGCAAGATGAACAACAGATAGATTCAGTTCAAGAGCTTAATGTCTTGTGGGTGTTTTCAGTCCAAGTGCAGTAAAATGCATCAGTCCAGAAAAATCAGTGTTCTGGTTGTTCCTGTCAAGCTGAGCCGGACAGTAATATCCACCTCTCATCTCTTTCCTATTAGCAATAACACTGGGGAGACACAGGAGGACTATTGAGCCAATTTGCACATGATTTGTCCATCTAGTAAATTATGAGGGAAAATACTGCAGTTTGATTGGAGCCAATGATCTGCAAATATGATCTTAATGTGAGAGTTCACAGATCTAATCTGAACCCCAAATGACTTTAATATCAAATGTTTTATATGTTTAATCTGACATCTGTTTAAGTCCTTTGCTATGTGGGGATCAGAGACTGCTGACAGCCCACCAGAGCTCGGTTTGCAGTGAAGTGAGGCGCAGCAAGCTGAGTGTGACTGTTTGCCTCTGTTGTTATTTCGATTGGAATTACTGGATCATGAGATTACAGGGCCTGATGTAAAGGACGTATCAGGAGTCAGCGGGATAATCTCATATTATAAAGTTTGCAATGCAAGCATATTTACAGCTGATACACCAAAATAATCATCTAAATATTCACTGTGTGATGCAGCGCTTAGTTACATTTCTCCTAATGTGTCCCCAGACTAACATCACACTGTTTGGTTGGTTGTCATGCTGCAGTTGGCTCCAGAGCAGGCTTAAAGATGTGAGTGATGCTTTTTCAGTTACCTAACAAACTAATTATCTTCTTATCTATATTTCTGCAGAGATTGAAAAGTATGAAGGGGATGAATTGAGAAAAGATGGTGACATGAAGAAATATCTTGATATCATCAGCAATAAAAATATCAAGCTGTCCGAAAGAGTGCTCATTCCAGTTCAACAGTATCCAAAGGTAAGAGAACACAGCCACATCTTATCCTGCACCTCCTTTTCTTTGGGAAGAAACTGAGCTTCTATTTCTAAACGACCAGAACAGTTAAACAGCAAGGAGCAGGGCTACATTTGAAAAACACAGAGCATGTGTATGTGTGTGTCATTAATGTTTGGTGTCAATGGGTGAATGGAGCCTCTTAGTGAGGGCACTCCAGCTTCACCTGCTCCACCTTTTGCAGGAATGCCTTCGTCGCTGAAAACCTCAAACAAGCTAATAGAAAGTCATCGGGCAGTGTCTGTTTATTTTGATGTAGTCATCAAAAAAGAAAGTTTTTTACCGTACTAAAGCACCCAAGGGTACAGTGAAGAACAATGACCATAAATCACTGTATGACACAGTACACAGTTACTCTGAGTTATGCGATGTCGGTACTGACGGAGTTTGAAATGTGGCCTAATGAGGCTGCTCCATTGGGCAGCTACGCAACAGCACACAGCTGCATGTGGAGAACCAAAAGGCTTCACTGGCAATGTAATCAAGGAAAGCTGCTCCGCTCACTTTGCATTTACAGCCGTGCAACAGGCAGCTAAGAATAACAGCTTCAGTGTAGCAACACAGACCGCAACAGAACATATTTTGATATAGTTTATTGATTATTTGTCCTGCTGTGCAAAATACATAATATACTGCAAACATTGTTTGAGTCACTGCCAGTTCCAGATCATTAGTATATAAAGGGAGTAATTCTCTTTTTTCTCTGCTTTACTGTTTTTTTTTAATTTTTTCTTTTAAATACCATATATTTGTGCCCAGCTGTCATAATTGTTCAATCACACAGTAAAAAAATAACTTTCGAATATGTGCTGCTAGTTTTTGATTTTTTGATTTTTTTTTTTACATCTACTCTACTTTTCAAAATCTTGTCTCAAAGTCTGTACAAACTGATTTTGTACATTAGTTAACTGATAGCCTACTCATACTCATAGCCTCTTAACAGCTTGCATGGTAGTGTAATGAAAATAATTATATAAGATGATGCAGGATATTTTCCATAAAATCAATCTGCTGGGTGTAATGTTTCACCATCTATGCCACATTTTTAGTATGAGCAAAAAACAACTTTTCTTAATGTTTCAAATGGAAAGATTTCTCATTTCTCTTCCTTTAAATCTCCCTCCTGTCCACCAAATCTGATCATAGGTTTTGAGCCTCAGATCATATACAAACCTGCAGGGCCCCTTTCTTCTTTAAACCAAATCTATGACTCTTCACTGTCAGTCTGCAGCAATGCTGCTATCATCATCACCATCATCTTTCTCTGCTTCCACACACTCTGACACTTTTTGTATCCAAGTGCTGATCTGAAATGAATCACTTCTCAAATCGTGCCCCAGCATCTTGTTTCAATATCTCACTGCTATTTCATGGGACCACACACATGGGACAGCTGGCGTTTAGATACAGAAACACTGAACAGTCATATGATGTTTTTTTTAAATGTACTTTACTGAATTTGTCTTATCTTATCAGAGGATGTTAGGATGTCAGGAGGACAGGGAAACTTTTAATCGTCCCTCAGGATGACAGGCCGTGTACTTTAGTCCAGTGAGCACTTCAAGACACTGCATAGAAATCAATTTGCTGTTTCCTCCTTGGGATCTGTACATAGAAAGTAATTAAGTTGCATTCAGGAACTCCTCGCTCTATTAAATGGATTTCAAATCTATAAAATTGCCAATTTAGCGAGTTTCTTGTGAACAGAAAACCCACAGTGACTCTTGGATATCCCATGAAGGTGCATTCTCTGTCTATCCATACAGCATCAGTGAAGTACCTCCGAACTGTGAACACTGATTTTTCCTACCGTATGTAAAGCTAAGAATAAACTCTTCCAGAGACTTCCAGCAATATTTGAAAAGTCTGTCATGCTGTTATCTTAGGCTTAGGATTCAGGATTTACATGAAGAAGTATAAACACATACAGTAAAAACTTAACATTCAAACTGAAAGGCAAGTCTGTCGCTCTCTAATAAAGTCAAACACCCATTTCTTCTGGGAGATTACAAATGAGAAGTAAAAAAAAATTATTGTAGAGGAGGGATAGTTTTTTTTTTTTTTTTTATCCGACCTGCTGGTTAATTGCATTGGTGTCCCATGTGTGACTCAGCTCCTGATTAGATGGTTAATGAAAACCAATGGAGCTTGGAGTCAAAAAAAAAAAAAGACAACTGCTGGGATAGAACTGAGATATATAAAAAATGTATTGGTGAAACAACATACATGAGAATATACAGTACACAGGCTCAAAATCCTGGTTGTGTATAATTAGCATACTAGTGCCAGTTCTGCAAAGTAAGCAAAGCAGAGTGGTCCTAAGGGGGACAGAGCAGTTGTCCGACAACAGTTTGTGCGACCTAATTGCACAGTCAGCACCCCACAAGACTGCAGTGTCACTATCTTAAACATCTTGGTAACACTGCACTTTGAGTTAATAGTAATTAGCCACATCAAGCAACTCTTTGATGAGGAGCACGTCCTGCAGAGAGGGGAAACAAAAAAGTAACGCAGCGATTGGAAAGAGTAAAAACCTCACCTAGTTCCAAACTGAGTTTTGACACTTGACACAATTTGACACCACAAGGACACAAGTCAAGTCTTCAAGTTTAAACTAGATACATGTTTTCAGACAAAAATACAGCCTACTGCATAATTATTTCATTTTTGATAATACTGTTTAAAAATAGATCATATTTATAACAGCTGCAAACAGCTGCAGGACAGATAAAGAACACATATTGTTACACCAGTTTTCTTTAATGCTTCTGTAAAAGACATTAAATACATTTATTTATGGGCTAGGACAGAGATAAACATTAATTTTACTGCCATGAAAAATGTTTGTACATTGTGGCTACACAGATATGGATTCTTGCCAGTTTTCACTGATCGATATATTTGATTTTTTTTTTTTTTTTTTTTTTTACTCCGACAACATCTGGCCCTCTGAGAGGCACAAACCAATTGATTTTATTTTGCTTCACATTGGAACCTCACTTTGTGTCACAGCTATTTTCTACTAGTGTCTACTATTCAATAATGTCCAGTCTTACTGAGTGTCACCAAGGGCAGAGCAAAGAATAAAATATCATAAATTTCACGTTCCAGCAGTCTGACAGTGCTTATTGCCGCTTACACCTGTCATCTCCCTGCAAAGTAATTAAACTCAAAGTAATTAAATTATTACTTGGGAGAACTCTTCTGCAGGGTTTCGGATGTGACGACGTGACACATGGAGGATTAATGTCGTCTAACAGTGAAACAGCCAGTGGTGATGAAGTCATTCTTTACGGTGCGCTGACAGACACACACTGTAGGCCGTGGTCACTGGAGACATTTGGACGTGTCAAGTGTTGTTAGTAACGTGAATAATGGCTGCATTTCATTGGCCAGTTACGGGAGGCTGGTATTGTGCAGGCTGGGCTGCTGACACACCTCAGTGCAATGCAATGTTATTAGTTCTACATGTGCTTCTGCTGCTATGACAAGTGAAAATGTCTGCTGAGAAAAGAGCCTGTTTAGTCCTGTTCTGTGATGATACATAGTTTCACTGTTCAGGTGGATTGCAGTGATGATGATATCACAGAAAACAAGCCCCGGGCGCATACACAGGGTTAATCATTACAGTGACACAAAGTGAATGAGTGAGCGAAACACACAGCATCACACACAACATGTGTTTGTATGTTTGTGTGCGTGTGGATACATAATAGGTTCTTATAACTATGGCATCCACAGACAAATCAATGCAAACACAGCAGATTACAGGAATATTTAATTTCATTTGACCATTTATTTAGCAGTGAGCGGGCATACGATGTTTGTTCTTGTTTTAGTGAATTAAACATTGTAAGAAGTCAATGGACATAAAATACTGGACCAGCACAGTTAACCATGACCACCAACCTCAATACATTATGTATCTTATTCATGAAATTAACTACTTAAAATCACTTACTCTTGTGACACAACAATTATAATTAATAACCACGTTCATGTAGTTGAAAAGTCTACACTGCAAAATGAATCTGAGGGATTAAAATGTCAGTGTCTTCCACTTACTCCAGGGGTTTGCAACAGCGCAGTTGTAACTTCTGTAAAAGTGTGATTAGAATATTCTACTGCATCTGACAGAAGAACATTTTGGCAAAAACAAAAAAGGAAATGGATTCTTGTTTATCTCAGCTTTGCTGCTGTCAGCAAAACTGTAGAATTAATGTCAGCAGTGGTATTCAAATAGTTTACTTATGTAAAGGTAAAGTAACAATGATACAACATAAAAACATAATATAAAAAAAAGTCCTGCATTAAATATCTTACTTCATTTACTCATTTGTTTTCTTAATCTATGATAATGCATCATATTTGATAAAGTTTTCATATGTTGTTGTTTTTTTATGTTAAATTGAAATAGGTAAAATAGGTCTTGAATTAATATAGTGGCATAAAAAGCGAGGTATTTTCTCTGAAATGTAGTGGAGTAGAGTCTAAGTCAAGTAAAGTACATATACCTCATAACATGTACTTTAAATGTACCTCAGTTACTGTCCACCACAGTATGTCTGTATACTGTATGTATAATTGAAAGTAACTTAATTGTGATGAAACCCTGCAGGAAAATGTGTGAGGTGTATGAATCTGGCTGGTTAGGCTGCAGCTGCCACACCACAGATCTATTTGGATAAAGTCTAAAAGGATGATGGATCTTGTTATGGACTGGCCCCGCTTGCATGCATCATTCATAGGGGATTACTTGTGTGTTTTGTGCACCACTCTCTGTAAAATCTACGTCAGGTCTCTTGTCGTTTTACAGCCTGTCGAGATAAAGGAATCTGGCCTTGGAGCGTTCCTCCAATGACCTTACCATTACTTTCTATGTTTAATCTCACCTGAAAAAAGTTAAGAAACCTTGAAAACAGGGTTGATCTCAGTCAATAGCAGAAGAAGAGGCACATCTGTACCTGTCCCATATTGACATGTAAACAAACGATGCTCTCACAGGACGCTTATGGAAGTCTTGAAATTGCATGCTGAGATCACCATTTACTAAAGCAAAAATTATGATTAAGATAATCAGCGTCGTCATTTTCATTATCGCTTAAGTAGAATTTATCCTCTGCTGTTTAATGAGACAGCTTGATTAGCATCTTATAACCTTTGGGCATGAAATGGATTTTCAATGGCTGATACTGTTTGTGAGTCCGGTGCTGGTTGAGAATGTTATAAAAAAAAAAAAAAGAAGATTTTTTCTCTTTTAATTACAACAAATTTGATTTGGTTCAAAAGCATAATGGGCCTATTCCTGCTCTGTCACATTTAAACAAGCTATTTCACCTCTGTAGGGTATTTGCTTTAACTATCCATTCTGCAGGTGCATACACAGCCCGCAACACATTAAATTGTATTTTGTCCTTGTGGGTGCCACAATTTCGAGCTTATCAGTCTTGGGTTATTGTAACCTTTAAATAGTGCAACAGCTGTGCTCTACCCATAGAGAAATTCCATTTTTGTCGGCCCAGAGATGTCAGTGTCCCAAAGAAAGCCCTATCATGTGGAAAGGTGTTTTGCTTAGATAAGTGCTGAATACAGCACAGGGAGCACTGAGTGTGAATTAAAATTAAGCACTTGTATGATAGCATCACAGTTCCACTTTGGGATGCCACTGAGTCAGTGTTTGTGTGATGGCTTTGTCTGCCACAGTGCTGCTCATGAGATATAATAAAGATAAAAATGCCTCCCCATGTTAAAAACCTCCCCACATACTGTACACTGTGCCCCAGCTCCATATGAGATACAGCTTTCAGTATGCTGTGCGCACTCTAATTTGACCGAATCGAGGAAAATGTCTTCACGCTGAACAGATTCACTTGATTTTTAAGTGTGCTGCTGATTGACATTATTGTCTTAAGATGAAGTGCACGACAGAAAGGGGCTCATCACAGCAGTAGTGAAGTAGTGACGTCAAAAATAAAGTAATAAATGTAAAACAAAAGCATTTTGTTTTCACTTTAAAGCTGCCCATGTTAATATCTCACATTAATAATGGATGAAATAACTAACTGTGAATTACTGTATATTATCTGCCAAGACAGAATGGAATGAGGATTCATAGGCAATGTGCACATTGTAGCATTGCAATACAATGTGATCACTACTGTTGGGTCTGAGCTCTATTAGTAACTGGAAATCATTATTACTCGGCCTCACACGGGGGCATCATTAGTACTCGGCCTCACCCGGGCGGCACCATTATGTTAACAGTACTCTACCTCATGAGCTGGACACCAAATATGTTAGATTTCGGTTGTTTATCAATTTATTGGCTATCACAAATTAAGGAAATATTAATATTAAAAATATTAATATTAAATAATATCTTTAAAATGAATTAAAGTTCACGGGGCACCAGCCTAAACTAATAGGCAAAATAGCCAATATGGTTTTAGTCTCAATTTATTACCATTAATCTGGAACTCTGATTAATCATTAGCTTACTAACTATAACCAAATTACCAAATCAATAGTAAGTTACAGTTGAAGGATTGGAATTCTACCGAGTAGAGGTTGGCAATATTCACGCTTGTGCAACATTAAAGACACCAGTAGTTATACTTAAAAGGCATTTATTTACAATGGAGCAGAGTAAAGTACAATGTCTAATCTAGCATATACAGGTGTGTGTGTGTGTGTGTGTGTGTGTGTGTGTGTGTGTGTGTGTGTGTGTGTGTGTCTGTGGGGACACAGACAAAGGCAAGATGGCCGACTCAAAGTGGTCACTGTGACCACATGACCTGAACAAAGAAGACTACAAAGATGGCGGTAAACAAAGAAACTACTAAAATGGCCGCTGAGACCACCTAGTGTGTGTGAGAGGGAGGGTGTGAGTTTCTTTGTTAGCCTAGCTCATGTAATCTAATGGTACCAGGTTAGAGGGGGAAGGTTAGCTTCATGCAGGTTCTAGGACTGAGACGTACTGCTATGTGTGCGAACATACGAGTACTCGATTAACTGTATGACTGACCACAACCTAAGCAAACATTGCAACAACAAGACATCAATCAACAAGTACATTAACAAGTTAAGACTTCTGCTGATTAGCTATGCGGTGCTATGCTGTGCTGGGAGAGGTAAGGCCCAGTCCGTTAACGTTACCCAATCCTTGGAACAAGCAAAGAGGTCCTTTCCAGTGTCTTGTAAAGTCCAGTGAGTTTGGGGGGTTTCCTGGTGGAATAAAGTCCTGTCTGGCTGTGTTGCTTGCTGGTATCTCCTTTGTTCTCCTCACAGAGTTAGCTGTTCCATGCTAACGCTGCTACGACTCCTGTTGCTTGGAAAATCAGCTGGCCTTGTGTTGTAGCCGCTGATTCTGAAGAGGATTTGGTTCACTCACAGTTAATCCGAAGCAGGTCGCTGTTGTGGAGGAGAAGAGTGTTTGCAGGCTGCTGGTTGCAGGCCGGCGAGAGAGCTAGTTTCTCAGGTAGCAGAGCTGACCTGGGCTGGGGCCTTGTTGCCCTTTGAAGAACCGAGAGGAGAGGGCTGGAGCTGCTCTCCAGAGCAAGCCAAGAAGGGAAGAGAGAGAGAAGGGGTCTAGAAGACTGGTTTTGTTTGGTGACACCCTTGGGGGTCACATGTCACACGCTGGCCCACACTGGCTGGCCAGTGGGGTCCGTGGGGGGGAAGGGTCATCCCCAGGTGTGAACCGTGAGGAACTGTGGGGTGTGAATTCCTTTGTCCAGTGGAGCAAAGAAACATTTGGTCTATTGAATGACTGAGTCCCAACACTACATAGGCTGCCTCTCTTTTGTTGCGTTTTGAACAGGATTTGTAAAACGCTGCCTTTCCATTAGTTGAAAAAAAAAATGGACGACATTCAGTGCAGAAAAGAATGTGTGTTTTTTCTTTTTTTTTTTTTTTTCATTTGTCACTTAAAGGCTGTAGCTTGTTAGAAACTCGCACAAACAGAGCTATGATTGTATGCATTGATTTCTCCTTGCTATGTAGCTGCTGCTCTGACAGCGAACGCACAGCCTGTCAAAGTTTGTTTGTCACCTGTTAAAATTTACAGTAATCGTGATATTTGTTTTGTTTACTGTCTGTGTGTGTAGGCCATCTGGGCGACAGGTCTGGTTTTACATATTAATGAGATTTGTGACATTTCTATTAGAACAGTCTGCTCCTGTTGGTTGTGATAAAGATGAGGGATGATAGGTCATTCTGTCACTTTGTGCAAATGAACATTTAATAATTATTCCCTTATATTTTGTATTGCAACTGGTTTGACTATATGCTCCTCTCTGTGAAATATTATACACTGTGAATTACATGATGTTTCCCAATTCAAAAATGACTAGGTTCACATATCTGATGCTGTTTTATTCATGTTTTGAAGTCGTAGCTTAATATCATATACCAACGATTAGCATTAACACTGACAGACAGCCTCTCTTTAAACACTCAGCTGAGTTGGATGCCTTTCTCACCAGGTGAATGGTTAATCTCCGCCCCTTGTCAGACACACACCAAACAACCACTCATCTGCTTTCTTTAATGTCTGCGGAGTTGATAGGACACACTCCTCTGACTGGCTCACAGCCCAGTCATCCCTAGCTGTCATTAAAGCATAAACCTCTACCTGAGGCTTTAATCCTCCTATCAGACAGGACCTGGACTTCCCCAATAGCACAGCTCGCTAACCTGGCAGTACGTGCCTCAGGACATCCGCAAATCTTGACTGCATTAAAGGGTAGCCACCATGCACACTTTATAAAATAAAAGGTGAAAAGTTGTTTTGTTTTGCAGCGTTACAGCACCTTTCAATATTTTTCTTGCTTCCCATGGAACTCAAAAGCACAGAGACATGCTGGTTTGGTTCATAAAATCACACTGAGGTTTCATTCCTATTTATGTGTGTGCATCTTTGTTGTTTAAATTTTTTTTAATTACTTTACATTTAGCAGCATTTAAACAATCAAGGTCATTAAAGGGAGATTCTTTTCAAAGCTACATTATTTTTATTTTAGCATATAGAAAAATATTCTCGTGTGCTGCTTTGACTCTCGGCTGGGATGTTATTGTGTGTTCACAGAGATCTCGGGCAGGAAACATTAGTGACATGGTATGAAATAAAGATGAAATGCCGCAGCCTGCAGCAGAAACTGTTTCTTTCGTCAAGTAAATGAATCCTCTTATAGACAGCAGTGGTTATATTGTTTTATATAGTGTATGTGATAATCCATACGAGGTCAGGCTTCACTCACCAAATTCCATATGAATATTAACAACTTCGTGCTCCGGGGGGCTGTGGTGCATTACAGGTGCAAAACCATTTCAAAAGGATTAGTCAGTGTGCTTTCCACCATCGTGCCTTTGAAAAGAGCTATTGTCTTGATCTGGTATCAAGATCAGTAAAGGACTCAAGTTATCTTAAACTGCATCATTAGTAAAACATTAATAAATAAATAAACAAAACAAAAATGAAATATAATTTGGGCACAGTAGTATCACCTGGGTCTGTGTTAGGTTTCTAAGCGTTACATGTTGTTTTACATGGATCACTTGGCTGGTTCAGTAATCCCATGTTTACATGTCTTCAAGGCAACTACAAAGAGTCCCATGTCAAGTCTCAGTTGCAGACAGCACTGGTTTTCAGACATAGTATGCACACAAAGCCACCACAATGACAAGTGTGATTGCAGACTTGTTCCTTTTGTGAAAGAATCTCTATTTTTTCTGTGACTCTCAGTCGCTGCTGTCTGTCACCACAATGATGAACGAACAACGAACAAGATGAATGTGGATCACTGGCATCTCTAATATGAAAGTTTTGGGGATATAAAACTGTTTTTTTAAAACATAGTTGTATAATAGTCATTTATGAAACCAGAAAAGCACTAGCACAACCAAATAAAAAGAGGGAGTTTACTTGGGGATTATATTTAGCAATGCAGGGCTTACCTGTACCACACAGCAAGTGCACTATGTTTCCAGTCCTCAGAGCAGCTCCTGGCTGTGGTGGATTCCACAGCTAAAGCTATGGTGTCTTAAAAACGCTCTCTGCCTCTTCTAATACTGTCGGCCTAATGAAGGACAGTTTAATAAATGCAGCAGAACTAGTGATATTGTCTTTTTTATTCCACACATTCCTCCGAACTTAATCACAATTCATGTCAACTTACCTACTACTTACTACTTATAGTTCAGGTGTGTTATGCTAGTAGCAGCTATGTAGTCTCCAGCAGCTAGTTGCAAGCAGAGATGAGGAGTGGGCTCCAGAGGTCTGGTACCATTATTTCTTTCTAAATGCACACGCCCAGATTTTTTTCCTTTTCAGTCTTGTAGTCTTCAGACCCAAACAACATTGACTCAAGTGACATCACTTGAGTTTATCAGATTTCACACAGCTCTCTGTGAAGCCACAAAAAGCTTTATACAACCTTTTTTCACATACTGTATATACGCAGTAGTAGGCCTACTCTCCAAGACCAGTAAACAGACTTTGATGTGTAAAGTTGGTGGAGTTCTCCTTATATGCGAGTGGAAAAGAAAATACATACAAGTAAACAAAACATAAGAAGACTGAGAAGCACATTCACCAGTTTGACAACACATTTGTAGCACAATGAAACATGCTGGAAATACAGAGATGCTGTTGTACAGAACAAAATGGAAATGAGTTGCAAAACAAAAGACATTTTAAAGGGAAAAATAGTTTAAATGTGAAACACTTTTCTGTGTTTCACCGTACTTCATGTGTTTTTCTTGAGTTTCAGTGCATTAAGTTTTCAAGGCCACTGTATGGGTCAGCTGTAAACAGATTGTAAATAAATCATCAAAACCTTTTTCAAAAGTACAACGAAGAAACAAGCCTCTGTCTCTGAGGTTCTTGTGAAAGGTGCTTTTCTCAGCTGCTGTAGCAGGTTTGTAGATTCACACTTGTGTGATGCAACTCAATCATCACCTGATGCTTTAAGCCCTGTAGATTTTGGGGTCCACAACACAGAACTGCATGAAATTGGCTTCTTAGTACTAAAATGCACATTAATGTATCAGAATTCATCCTGCACAAAAGCTCCCAATTAAATATTTGTCCTTCATGTAGAATAATGTGTGCTTTGTGAAATGCAAATAAGCATATCAGTGCATCCATTTTATTACTGAATATTTGTTCAATGTCTAAAATGTCTTTGTGTATAATTGTTGGATTCACAACACCCTTCCTTCTAATATCTGCATCGTTATCAGTGTTGAGACTACAGGGGGCACATAGCATCATTTCAAACCTCATTTAACACCGAATCGTGCCCCTTTCTGAAGCCCAAATTGCTCGCCATGGAGCAGCAGAGTGGCTCCAGACATTCATTAGCTTAATGAAAACAGGCCACTCTTCTACCGCCCAGCAAGCGCTTTCTCTGCGTAGCTGCAGCAACCATCTGCTCTCAAGCTCCCTGCCAGCTATAGGATAGTCCTGTCAAGGCAACCCCTGTGACGAAAGGCGTCTACAAAAGGTGCCTTAATCATTCAGATCAGAGGACGGGCAAGGACAGCGGGGATGCTCTGTTTTTTTTTTTTTTTTTTTGTGATGGTTTCATCTCTGTGTCCCTGGTGCCTTCCTAAGATGAGCTGTAGCATTCAGTCATGATGTTAATCATGTTCATGAAATTAGCTGAGTCTGCATTTGTTGGAGTTGAGTTGCAGCAGTCACACAGCTGGCAGTGAAGTTATTAGCCGCTCAGCCACAGTGGGAGAGTCTGTTTTGTGAAAAGGTTAATATCATTTTAGGGTTGGCCAGAGTATGGTGTGGTGGTCGACTGACCACCTGTTCAGCTCTGGAGGAGGTCTCTTATCATCTCATCCAATAGCACACATTTGAAGGTCGAACCATTTATTACAATAAAACATAAATAAATAAATAACAGTGTGAGATAGTATAAGTAGTCTTTATGGGTTTGTTTCAAGTAGCAAATGATTAAGTCTCTTTTTTTCTCATTTTCTAATTGATCTTCTGCTCATATTTTCTTCAAAAACGACCCATTTGACTGCAGTTGTGCTGTGAGTTTCACCTCTCGGATTAATCACCACTAATCTCAGCAGTGTTGCGCCTGCAACAACCCAGAGCTACTTTTCTCAATATGAACACTAGCTGGTGCACAGCGAGAGGGAAATGATCGTCAGAGCCCCGAGGCTGGAATCTGATAGTTTGTCATCTGGATAGTATTACTTAATTTCCCACTGGGAAGAAACTCATTATTTCTGACTTTATCTCAGCACTGACCTCTGAAACAGTCTCAGGAACGTTATTGGTTTGAGCCCATGTTCCCTTTCCTTTTTTTTCCTCGGCAGGACATGCATGACCCTAAACGCCAATAAGATACATGACTAGCGAGGGCACAGTTCAAGCAAAAGGATGGATGCATACATTATGCCAGACTGCAGATGAGAGTCCCGTTCACCTTTAATGTGCTACATACAGAGCACAATTATATTGATTTATCACAGGTCACATTACAGCTTCTTCACACATGATGAATGGTGAATGGAATATGAGATTATATTGATAATAGATAACTAATGTCCAGCAAACATATTTTATGTTCAACCTTTTTTTCCAAACAGATTTATATCCAAGAGAGTGGGAGAGTTTTGTCTTGACATTATACATTTTTCATTATGTGTCCTCTTCTTACAAACTGTAAGTTGAAAGCATTGATAAGGGGTCTGATCACTTCTATTCTCTGACCTGTGTCACAGTTTAATTTTGTCGGAAAGCTGCTGGGACCACGGGGAAATTCCATGAAACGATTACAGGAAGAAACGGGTGTGAAGATGTCCATCCTCGGCAAAGGGTCCATGAGGGATAAAGGCAAGGTAAGAAAAATATCGATTTGGGTTGAAATATAGCTGTTTGGCTGCTCCAAGATATAGATCAAGTAGAAATATTTACAGAAACAATGCTTGAAATTCTGCTTGAAAGCACAGAGGAATATTCTAACAAATAATATCTGAGCTGTAACTGAGATGAATGGCACCCAGAGTACAATTAATAGCTTTCAGTTGACAAACATATGTAGAAGAAAATGGAGATGTTTTTCTGTGTGTTGTTTAATAGCATATTCTGTAATAGTCAATTATGAATGCAAAGTAATGAATCTCTGCCAAAGTCATTTATCCTGCTGACTTGTGATCCCCTGGAGCCAAACTTATCCGAGCATGTACACAGACAGGCTGCTGGATCTGGTATTCACGCTCATAACAGGTCTCAGTGTGCTGCTGTAGAGTTACATTGCTATTATTACTGTAGCCTCTGATTCAGACATCCAGACATGACAAAAGCCCTGCAGTCTCACCACCTCTCTGGTGAACTGAAGCTGCATTTCAATACGTCAAAAACATGTAGAGGGGAACATACCGCAGGAGCTGTTACAGCTACTTTCAACATGTCACTGAGGTTTTTGTTGTCACCTGTACATATTTAATCCAGTTTATTAAGGTGAATATGCAATCTCACCGCAAGGTCCATTCAGTAGCTGTTCTGGATCTTTTGATGTTAGTTCTCATGGAAATATGATTGTTCAAACTTTTTTGAGCACTTCAAGGATTCTTGTTAATGTTAGTGTAAAAGTTAAGGTGCAAAGTTCATTCATGGCCTCGCAAATATATATAAAAATGTATATGCAAACATTCATACATTTTTACCTGTCATACAGTGTACTTTATGTGCTGCGTTTGCTGTATAATGTAGTTTTATTTATTTTTTTACACTATCCAATTTTAGACATTCTGTTAACTTGCATATTTGCTGGTAAAAAGATTCAGTCAACAAAATAAAACTAAGAATTTTTCAATAATCGTGTGGCTTTGTAATTAGAAATCAGTACCATTCACAGGGATTTCCATTCAGGCCTAATTGTGAAGCTGAAAGTTTTCATCAGCAGAAAGCACTGAAACGTTTCTTTACTATCACATTTTTGAGCATGCCTTAATCATGTGCAAGAGTTCATTTAAAAATTTGGCTTACCGCCACTAAGTCCATTCAGTTTACCCATGTGCTGCATTAAGGAATCAGTAAAGAGGTGCTAAAACGTTAATAACAGCCAAACTATCAGCAATATGGCAATTTATATACATGCATGCAACGCTTAGGTTGTGATTCTGCTCTGTACAACATACATTATCACTATCAGTGTCAGTCTGAGGGAGAAGCATACTGTGTGCACCACTGAGGAAGAATAATAGACCCTTAACAGTTGTCTCTCACCAAAGGAGGCCTATGTAACGATTGGACTTAGCTTGGTGTTGTCAGTCTGTGATATTGATTTTGTGTACAGTCTGAGCTTGTCTGAAGCCCTGACAACCTGAGACGGATGCCGAAAGGTTGTGACTGAAAGTCTGGCTGCCATTTCAAGCGGCCTTGTGGCAAGGCTGTGTGGTACAGAGATAGTCAAAGGCCCATTGCATGCAAAAGCACATTGACATCACACATTTCTGCCATCTCATCCAGTTCCCTGTAGGGTCCATCAGTCCAGTGGTAAGGTAATAGCCTAGGTTTGGAAATTTTGCATCTGAGTAGCCCACTCACTCATATCAGACCATATGGTCAATATTGCAACTTGTGCACAGGTAGGCTATTTGCCTATTTAACACTGTGCTGACTCATAGCTCTAAAGCCTAGAGTCCTCATTTCACCTCTCTGACTCTAGACTGTGCACCACTAGTCAAAGCAAACACAAAGTCAGAGAGAAGTTTTATTTCTGAGCTCCTCAAGTCCTTATAGCAGTGCAAACATTTAATATCGATTGATTAAAGACACGGGCAAACTGCCGTCATGGTGACTGATGTATAGCTCTCTCTCCACTGCAAAACAGTATTTCAACCCTTTCAGTGACAAAGTATTGAAACAACTCAGAGACACGATCATCTGCATGTTTTGATCTGATCCATAATGACTGAAGCTCTCTGACAAAGAACTGTCAAGCCTGCTGAATTTTTTTAATTAAAGCTGACTTCCCCCAGAGGGTAGAGAACAGCCCTATGATGCTAGGACAAAAGTTTGAATCCCCAAATTGGCTCGGTGAGTAAAGTGTGGCACTCTCACCTCTCTGAATAAAGGTGTCCTTGAGCAAGGCACTCAACACCCAACTGTTCAATCAATGAATATGCGTTTTTTTTTTTTTTTAAACTCCCAAACTGTGTTTATTTGAGATGACTGAATAATCTCTGCATCAGACTGCAGCAGCTGCATTTGTAGATGCTACAAGTAGAAGAAATGTTGCCACTCCAAGTCTGACATGACGTCTGATCATTTGTTCAGAGGAGAATGGATTTTATGATTCAACTGGTTCCTTTTAAAACACAGTTAAGACCCCGAGCTGTATTACAGATCTTTTAAGCCTTCAAAGCCAGTGTGAAGCCCCAGGTAGGACCCTCCAGGGCCTGGGTTAAGACTAAAAGGTGACTGCGCTTTTCTTGTGATCAGACTGCGGAACAGTTTGCAGTAGGAGCTTGGATGGGAATCTTTTTGTTTCTCATAGACTTGCTTTACTTAAATACTACACATCCAAACTGAACAGCCAAATAGTTTGCTTCATTCCATTTTCATTTTTCTTGAGCTCTTGTTTTATCGTTTAATCACTTTGTAAGCACAGTATTAAATTGTGCTTTAGAAATGTTATTCATTCCACGCTAACACTACTGGTGGTGCTTTGAGCTAAATGCTAATATCAGTATGCTAAAATGCTCTTAAATAATCTTAATAATATTAACCTTGTTTGACGTCTTTGTTTAGCATGTTAGCTTGCTAAAACTGGCCAATCGCCAGTAAACACAAAGTACAACTGAGGTTGATGACAATGTAAATATTCAGTCACTGAAAGTTGTGAGAATTGAGATTTCACCTGCATCCCATGGTCTTCATCAGTAGATGGAGTCTGCGCCACTGTACATTTCCCTACAGGACTCTTTCACAGATATTTTGACTTGCTATTGCAGGAAAAGCACAGGTGTTGCCAATAGCCTTAACGATGTCCCATTCCATTTAACTGTCCCAGTAACCGTGCCAGTAGTCAAGTATGCACATGCACAGGCAACTAAGACCGGAGCACCTGACTGGAATGCTGCTGGCATCGTTAACTTTAATTGCACCTGTGCTTTTCCCGCTTTAACAAGTCAAAAGGTTTCCAGTGAAAAAGGTCTGTTACATTACTGCACTTATTTAGCACCATTTATGTTGTTAGACCTTGGAACTAATTTAATAAAGGGAATGTTGAAACCTTTCCAACCTTTTTTTTTTTTTTTTTACCACCCCCTGATATTTAATGAAAAAAAAAAAAAATCCGAAAAGGCACTGCGTCTGCTGCTTTTATATACTGCATGTTGTTTTGCCATTGTGAAGTCTTCTGTCTCCCCCTCATTAAAAAAAACAAACACACACACACACACACACACACACACACAAAGAAAGGTGTCTATATGTTTGTTTTTATTTAATGAACCTGTCATACCGTGCCTGTCCACCAGGGGCTCTGAGTGGATCTGCCCACCCCACATCCATATTCCTCATCAGCTAATCAGTCTTCTATTAAACTTATCTGTCTTTTTTGTGCTGTAGCCTATACAGCAGTTGACATTTTTGACTCTTACCATTTGCATGATTCTACCTGTTGGTAAGTGCATACCTGCCTGAACACTAAAGTAAAGGTTCTTTTGAATGCACTCGTCCTCTCCTCAGTCTCTGTGCGATGGCAATTACTGATACATTACTTCCATTTTTCTGTCCCTTGGGTGTGCCTTTTTTTTAGGGACTATATCTGTCATTTTTTCCTAGGTGTTTATTTATATATTTTTATAAGGGTTCCCAAATCCATATGGCACAAGCAGCCACCAAATCATTTACTGACCATCAAGATGACCTGAGCTAAACACCATGTCTGGGTCACTGGAAGTCTGTCCATTTAAACATTTCTAGGAGCTGTTTTGGAGCGGTGCCTGCAGAGCATTCCTCACACAATCACAACATTCAATTTCTATCAGAAAAAAAAAAAAAAAAACATTCACTAACAGCATCCCTGGTGCCACAATCTATGACAGAACTCTACTATCTAGCCACTTATTCTTGTCTTTTTTTTTCTGTTGTTGTCAGATGAGCTGTAATTATTCTCCAAAAGTTAAATTATTCCTTGTGCTCATGCAACCACACATTTTTAAAGCAGAAGTCCTCCATCTGGCTAGATGTAGATTTTTTACCAAACTAGCAGCATTTCTCTAGGGATGGTAATATCAGTCAGTCCACCAGTTTGGTCCAAGGACTGAAATATTTTACCAACTGTTGATGGATTGCCATGAAAATTTGTGCAGACAGTTTTGGTCCCTGGAGGGCAAATCCTGCTGTCTTTGGAGATCCAGCTGACTTTTCCTCACACCTCCATGAGGTTGACATTTTTGGTTTTTAGTAACCTGCCTTTGGCTTTTTAAAGTATTTATTACAATTGGCATATTATAGTAATATCATTAGACTACGTAGATACTTATCCTGTGAATGTTGGGCTCTCTTTAATGGACACAAATCCTTAACATGCTCTCCTTTATTCATAGGAAGAAGAATTAAGGAAAAGCGGGGAGGCCAAGTACGCCCATCTGAGTAATGATCTTCACGTTTTAATTGAAGTTTTCGCTCCACCTGGAGAGGCATATTCCCGCATGAGTCATGCTTTGGAGGAGATTAAGAAATTCCTAGTTCCAGTAAGTTTTATTCTTCACCTTATTTATTCCTCCTAATGTTTATTCCTGTGTCATATGTAATCATTAGTCATTACTGCTGACTTGATCGTTTCTCCACCAGGCTTATTAACACAAAGCAAACAGCTCCTCAGTTTACAGCACTCTGCAGAGTATCCAGGGTGTGTTTACATAAGAGTAAGATATAAGCATGAAGTTTTTCTCTGTATTACAACCACTGCTCTGCACTTCAGGCCCTTACTTACAAATGAAAAATAATGTATTCAGCAATTAAAGTGCAGTATGGAACAACTCGCAAGACTCCCGACAACTTATAGCCCGGAGAAGTTAGCAATAATTAATGTGCATGTTGTGTACTCTTGCTGAGTCAAAGCTGTAAATATTAATCAAGCTTTGCAAATGTGACAAGCCTAATAGAGGAATTGTGGTGCATGAGTCTACTTTATGGAGTTCATGTGTCTTCTATAGTGAGCCAATGTTCTTACAAGCATGTCTGCTCACTGAGCCAGGGGGATGATGATACTGCATCTGCACTGAGCAGTTCATACTCTTCCAAATACAAATTACTTTACACTGCCACTGTCTGCCAAAAAAAAAAAAAAACAAGCAAACGAATATGGGATAATTAATCTGTTCCTATTTTCCCTGAAAGCTAACACAGAAACATTTCTGTGTGTTGGCTTTCATGAAAAATACTCCATTTGTTTCCCTGTTTGCAGGCTGTTAGCTCGTCTAGATTTACTGTAACATTAGTAAAGTGAAAACCGAGGAGAGAAACAATGTTGACACCATCAGGGTCTCATGAACCCGTGACTCATGTTGGTGCTAACGATTTGCATGCAAAATTAGGCCTTTAAAAAAAACAAAACAGAACTGGCCCCTGCTGCACCATGTTGCATGCAGCCAGAGCACATATCAGATCTGTTTAAAGTGTTGTGAAACCCTTCGTCTACCTCGGTGTTATAAATGCACACCACATGTGCATTCGCTCAGAAATCAGCATCCCATTTGTGCCGTTCTTCACACTGTGCAATCCACACCAATAAAGGGGTCAGCTGGCTCTCCTGCTCTTTTCAGATCAGCGGGGGCTTTTTTGTATTGTATTTGATGCTTTATTTGACTGTAAATATGCTGGCAGAGTCTCAGCTCTGGCTTCACCGCAGCACCTTGAGAAAAGATGAGGTATTGTATTCTGAATTATTCTAAAAGAACTGCAGCCGGGTTTTTCTAAATAGCGTACACACAGGATTGGCCGTTATACATTTCTTTTTTTAAATAGGTGCACTCATTCAATAAGCACAGACAGGTTAGGCCAGGCAAAAAGTTGGAATCTTTTGTGAAAATTTGCCTGCAGAACTAATGATGTGGAGAAACTAGGAAGAAACCTATTCAGTGATATTTCAGTAAGTGACAAAAGGGCTGAAAATCATAACTGTGGATGAGAATGCTCAGTTTGGTGATGTCCAGTTAGTGGAAGGTGGAAGTGAACAATAAAACCCTTAAGTGATGATTTATTATTATTATTATTATTATTATTATTATTATTGACAGCATGGGCACCATATATTGGGGGGAAAAACAAGTTATATCTTGCTTCACGAGACCTTACATTTCCTTCCTTACATTGTCTTTTCATGGTGAGTATGGATAAAAGCCCAGATTATTTAGTGAAGTCAGAAAAGGGGAAAAGATCACTTTGTCCCCTAATTCATTTTATTCTATATATACATGTCGATAAAAGCATAAAAAATGAACTGCACATAATGTAACACAACAGGCATCTGTCAGGATCCATAGTGACAAGTATTTCCTTCCTCTGGTGGCAAGTGTCTCCTTCTGTCTACTTGTTTTTTTTTTTTTATCACTGCACTGTGCAGGAGCGGGTTGTCAGAGAGCGACTTCATGTGAAGTGTTAGTGGGGTTTGATTTGGCTATAAATTAGCAAAAGTGATTTAAGAGTTTATGTTTCCAACAGGCTGAGTAATGTAAATGAGTTTATGTGGTTGGAATTAAAGGGGGACTCTATCAAAGTCTGTTTACAGGTCTTGGGAAGTACTACTCATTCGGCACCGTGATGTCTGGAAATAAATGTCTGATCCCTATGATTTCACAAAACCCTGCTTCCCACTGAGCTCCCGACTACAAAACAGGAGAAATAAATACACGTTCTTTTCATCTTTTCACACTGATGCGCTGTGCAGACTTGTCTTCTGTTTATAAATCTCAAATATTCATCATGTGAACAGGCCGTGCAATCATTTTCAGTTAGAATTGAAGGTGCACAATTTGTGTGTATTGTGTTTTTTCATTTAGTTCTGAGAAGAAAAAAAGAAAAAACACACAGACCACCAACAAGTGCAGTTTGTCTGACTGCAAGCTTTGTGAGATGACTGAGAAAAGAAAGCTTGTCTTAGCGGGAGCCCTCAGATCTGGCGCAAAGCAAAAATCTGATCCGTGCCGTCAGCTTAGAGAGAGAAGGAAAAAAAAAAAATGTAAACAGGAACCTAATCAGTGGACTACTGTATATACAGGCTGAGAGTGACGAGCACTGGAGAAGGACAAGCGATCCTGCTCTCAGCTGGATGAGCATGTGGCCTTCATCTCGGGCCAAGCTGCGATGGGGAGCATTTTGGCAGAGAGAGGATGACACAGATGCTTGAACAAGATATGTGGCAGTAAATTGTTTTTGCATAAAGTCAAACAGATTATGACGGACACAGGTCTGCTTGTTTTTTTTACTTTTTATATAATTTACTTTGAGCCATATGCTCCCAATGAGCAGCAGCACTTAAGGTGGGTCTGGGTTTGCAGGGGTGAATGCTTGATGCACATCATTATCTGCATTTTCATCCTCAGCATACATCCAGACTGTGCAGGTGTTCTCAACAACGCAGGGGCCAATTTTGCTGTGGAAATGAGGGGGGTGCAATTTGTGCTGAGTTAACTTGGCAGACAATATATAAATATATGCAAATTCCAGGTGTGGAAAAAGGCTCACTCTGTGGTTCACTTATGCTTTGCTGCATCAGGACATCAATAGCAGCACTGATTCTCCTCTGTATTCAATATCAAACCATCCACAGGGCAGCACAATAAACTGAAACGCACAAGTCCAAATCAGGATACATGAAGGTGAATATGAATATAAACTTTTGGTTTCACCAAATAATGAATAGAAGTCCAGATCAACATCCAACATCTTTTGATAAGGAACGAAAATCAGCAGCTCGCACCGAAAAACATACGGTCATACATTATAAAACTTCACAAACGTCGTATCAAGATGCAGATTAACAGCTGCTGCAGCTGCTTGGCGGCTCCTTCGCTTTGGGAGGAACATCTTTCAGGAGCTTGTTATGCGAGACAGCATGTGCTATGAAGATTTTTCAGACCTTCTTAAGCTGAAAAAAAAAAAAAAACAGTTTAGAAACTGGCATCTTCCTGGCATCTTTTCTGTGCTGTACCTATCCATGAACCACGTCTGCTGTGCGCTGTTAACATTTCCTGTTGCTTCCAAGAGGTGTGAAGTGGTGAATCTAAAAATGCTAACAGCGGCACACAAAGTCAAATCTGATTTCTTGAAGTCTCCTCTCCCATTGCTTTGAATAACTTGTGGCCTGTGACAGTGTTGGTCAGAACCATTTGTGTGTATAAGGACTGAAACAAATGCATGGCGCCAGGATGCAACGTCTGTAGTACGAGTGTGTGTTTGCGAAAAACCACATGTCCCTGCAAGTTGCTGTTGACCTGCATACCAGCAATGTAAGGCAACAATGTCTCACACACTTCAATAAGCCCATGCAGCGCTGCGTGGACATGACGCAACCTGAACCTGTGTGAGAGCATTTTCAGAAACATGCCGTTCAGGAGCTGTGAGGTCATCTAAATGGATGGGGACGGGATGAGTCCCTTGCATCAGCCGATCTAAAACGAGATACATTTCAACAATTCAATTACCACTGAATCTTTAGCTCTGTCCTCCAAACAAACCAGGGGCATCTCCTGACATACATCCATCTGACATGATATGTGATAGCAGCGATCTCATTATAGTAATAGCAATAGTCGAGATCAAATAGGTCCTGCAGCTAACCTGAGGTCACCTAAAACGCGCCATGTTTAACAATCGTTGACTGTATTAGTAATACAACAAAGGCCACAGGATATACAGTATTTAAAAGCTGGCATTGATTTGTTTTGTTTGGATTCGTATTTTGTTTCTGTTGGAGAAATTCATTTACACAGTAAAATCTCACCACTTCAAGCCTCATGGTTTCAGGGGAGGTCCGGCAACATCCCTTTTAATTAAAGATCAAATCCACTGAGATTGGTTATCCAAACAGGCTGAATTCATTTCTGTGTATATTTTTACCGGGGAAAATGTCCAAGGATACAAGAGCAGTTCTTTCACAAATGCTGCTGTGGCCGACAGACTCAAATCACTGAGATGTAAGATAATATATAAGAGTGATTGGTATCACCATTCTTCCTGTGTTGACCTCTTAAAAGTCTAACTTTAGCTATTTGAAGGGCATCATTTGTGCACAAGGTCATGCATGGTCAGAATCAATCTCAGTGAGCAAACAGTCTGACCCGAGAAGCCTCAGCATGGGGTTTATCTCTGTATACTCATGTTAACGCCTCTGTCAACAGTCAACTTTTACAGGCTTTGGCAGATTTGTTGTGCTTTGGATAAGCTGCCAGCTTTCAAATTAAAAGCTCTGCCAGTCTCCTTCAAACCAACAGAATACTGTACGCCGTATTAATTCATTAACAAGAGGAGCGCAAGTGTGTGCATATTTTTCATAAAGAATGGTAGGGTATTACAGTATGAGGAACATGATGCTGAAGTTTGGTATTAATGTGCAAAGTGTTCTTCAGTACAGACCATACAGTCTACAGTGTCATTGGCTCGGTTCTGGTTGGGGACCGTGATTGTGTGTCACTTCCCTACTGTCTCCAATCATTTCCTGTCTACAGTCCACCTTTAAATAAAGGCAAAATACACACCAAAATATAAATAAATACAAATAAATTATAGTATTCAGTTCTTTTGTATGACAAAGTGTAACATACTGTGATTTTATGAGGAGTTGCTTTTGGTGTTTTTCTGCATCAGTACCTAAATAATTTCACTGATCATCACTGATCCAAGATTCTGCTCTGTGTAGAAAAATATCAAACTGTCTGTTGCCATGAAAAATAACCTTACACAACAATGTGATGTTATGGGATCATTTAGTCCAGGATCGAGGTCAAGACCTTAAAGATCTCACCCAGACATGTTTAAAGACGTATAGAATACGCTGCTTGAAAAAACAAGTTCAGTTTACTAGTCAGAATTTCTAAATTAAAAAAACTAGAATTACCGCCTCGTTTGCCTGTGTGAAATCTTGAGTTATGGCTAAAAAGTGTTTTGTGCAGTCACACTGACCTTGACCTTTGACCTTTGACCACCAAAATTGAATCAGTTCATCCTCGGGTCCCAGTGAATGTTTGTACCAAATTTGAAGGGATTCCCTTGAGGCGTTCTTGAGATACTGCGTTCACAAGGCCAAAATCATGTTTTGATAGGTCACTCTGACGTTCATGTTTGACTTTTGACCTTTGACCACCAAAATCAAATCAGTTCATCCTTGAGTCCAAATGAATGTTTGCTCCAAATTTGAACAAATCCCCTCAAGGTGTAACTGAGATATTGCGTTCATGATAATGGGACAGATTTATTTACGTATGGATGGACGGACAGACAACACAAAAGCAACTCCTTCCCTCTCAATGGAATGTGAATATGCAAAGTTTAAAGGTGCCCTGCAGAGTTATATTGTTTACATTCACTGACACTCACCAAGACACATTGTGTGTATCCTGGAGGTTTGAGGAGCATGTTGAATGTATTTCTATGCTCATAAAACATTTGCAAAGCAGATTTTTCTTAAAAGTGTGAAAGCTGCAGCGTTTCTATCCATGTTCATTGTCTTACAGTCTTCCTCCTCACTACCTTTACTGTACCTGTTGATCAGTGGTGAATGAGAGTGTGAAGCCACTGGCTGCAATGTGAATCGTGTCGCCCATGGGCTCATGAACGAACAAAATGGAGACAGATGCATAAAAACATCCATAGAGTTACCAGAGGTGGACAAAGCACACAACTCCATTACGTGAGTGAAAGTACAGATCCTCTTGTTCAAATATTACTCCAATACAAGTGAACGTTGTTCAGTCAAGTTTTTTCCTTCAGTTAAAGTAATGGAGTACTTCATTTTTAAAAATAATTAAGAAGTTCTTGCATTTTTGTCAACGCATTGTTGTATTGTTCCACAGTGTATTTACAGAACCTAATGACTCTGAAACAACCTACTGAAGCATAACCTATAAAAATAAAAAAGCTTGTAGAATATGATACAAGCCCTATAGCAACGGACATAAAAACACAACTGAATCAACAAAAGGAGCAATTGTTGTTTTCATATTTCTGTCTCTTTTATGCAGCGAATCAGTTTGGTTGTGGTAAACACAGCAAACATTTAAGACAAACTTTATTTATTTATAAAGTTTCAAACATCGTTAGATCTGCCGCTGCCAAGTTCAAACTGAGATGTTCAAAAATGCAAATGCAACAAGCACAACATGACTGAAAGTGTAGGAGTTGGCTGTGATCGGTTTTTCTCCTGTGATGAACACAGTGTATGGTCTATCACATTTTCAAAATAAAAGAAAATTTATTCCACAGACTAAAAGCTGCTTCAAAGTAAGAGTACTTCAGTACTTCATAGAAATGTAGTGGAGTCAAAAGTAGAATATTTGTCTTTTAAGTGTAGTCGAATAAAAGTCAGAAGTTTCCATAAAAAAAATAATACTCAAGTAAAGTACAGATACTTGAAAAATATATTTAAGTACAGTACTCGAATAAATGTGCATCATTACTGTCCACCCCTGAGTGTCAAAAACTGAAAAGTCAGTTTTCAGTTAATGTGCACTGGATGCTTCAAGTTTCCACATCACACTTGTGTAAGCCGTACATTGAACAACAACTGGCAACAACAAGCTGTAATGTCACAGAATCGTGCTCAAATGTCCACGTCTTATGAACTCACAGAGAAACTTTCCTCCTTCAGCAGACGAAATATGAAAACTGGGCTCATTTATCATTCTGCATAAAGAAGCTCAAACCTCCAAAAATGTAGAAAAAAAAAATCAGTTACATTTATGAATGGAGGGGGGGGGGCTTTTTGACATGAGCAGCTCATGCTGAAAAGACCTGCCAACATTACCAAGCTGAGAAAAGGTCCAGAGGAAAATTACAGAAAGAGAACGTGATTGTGGACTTTCTTGCTAAAATTGACGTCTGATAATCTACAAGTCTACAAGAGGAACTACTTATCACACTTTTAGATAATTAATTAGTTTCGCAATTTCCTGTTCACACAAAATTATTCAAATCTAATAATAGGTGTTTGTCAAAGATTTTATTGTATTCAGTGTCAAAACTATGCAAATCATTGAGTGGGCAGGTACTCCGCTGTGACTAAGTGTGGTGTAGGTGGGCTTATACATGTAACCTAATGGAAATACACAGAGGAGAAAGAGAAGGAGGGTGTAAGAAGAAAAGAAAAGGTGACACTAAATCACTAGTGTATTATATTATACTGTGAGCTGTAATCTAAACCGCACAGAACTTGCACACCCATTAATGTTATCTAGTCCTGCACTTATCACTCTGGACGGAATCATATCTTATGAATCAATGTGCAGTGAATTTATTGGTTGGATTAATGCTCGCACAAAGATGTCATTGACTCTATGGTTGTAAAGACTAAGAGTAATGATTAATGACCAGGGGAAGTTCTTTTCAACTCTTACACTGCCTCACATAGTCTGGAAACTTACTGTATGATGAAAACTCAAAGTGCAAACTGGGTCTTTAATGACCTCAACATGTTTTAGGAATTTGTTCAGAATGAAGTTTTTTGGGGGTTTCTCGCTCTCAGTGCAGGACAAGAAACACTGACCATCAAAGAAATCTCTTTCTGCCTCCGCTGCTTTGCTGTCATTACAAAAACATTTTGGCCATTGTAGCAAATCTTGTGGGTTTGGTTTAAGAGTTTCTGAGAAATAAGCCTGTTTATCTGTCAGCAATGACAAGATAATGAATACTGCTTTGTCCACTCCCTTATCTTCTGTGTAATGATCCATATCATGTTTGATAACGGGTTGAGGAAAATGGTTCAGAAGCACAAGATGACGATATTCCCCACAAAGTTGTTGAAAGTGTCAATTACAGTCTGTGTGTGCCAACAAAGTAAAGGATATTTTTATGTTGCGTTAAAGGGAGATGAAGGGTTTTTTGAGGTTTTTTGATTATTTTTTTTTTTACCCCTTTTTTATCTCTTCTTTTTTCTCAACATAAAGGTTTAGGAAATTATTTTTGAGAAATCTTAGTCTTGATTTTGACGGTTAGACATTTTGACTTTCAGCCACCCAGAAGACAGTTTGTTGTCAAAAATTCACTCTAATTCTGCATAACAGAAACAAATTTGTTTTCCATTTTCTTTTTATCATGCAAACTTACTGCAAACAGTGGATCCATGGCCCTTTTGAGGAAGATGTATTGTCTTTTCCTACATTATTTATCCCTCCCCTGTATTTTCCGTCCAACCATAACCAAAGAAAAGAGTCTTCAATGCTCAGGAACACCATGTGTTTCCTGTGCGTGTCAAGATAATTTTAATTTGATGACATTTGCTGCTGTTGCGAGCATCTGTTGCAGTCAGGAGACAAATGTCCTTGTTTTTTTGTTGTTGTTTTTTTTATTCTATATGAGACATGCTGTTTTTTATTCCTGCAGGACTACAATGACGAGATCAGACAGGAGCAACTGAGAGAGCTCTCCCTGTTGAACGGCTCTGACGAGTCGAGCAGAGGGAGGAGTGCGCAAGGGAGGAGCGTACGGCCAGCAAGCACAATATCCACGAGGTAAACTCTTTATTACAGCTTCGGAAAAAGGTGCCCAGAGTGTTTTTGTGAAAACCATTATTAAGGCTTAGTTAAGAAATTCTGAAGGTTTCTTTTTTAATAATAGATCTGAGAGAGAAAATGGGATAATCTTCCAAAGCACATCTGCTGTAAAAGCCGAGACTTGTGCTCAAAGTTAATTCTGTTTTGTTGTCAAACTTGGTGAAAACTTTTTTTTTTTTTTTTTAACCTCACAGGTACAGACATTATAATTTCTGTTGCACATGATGTAAAATCAACATGCTCTTAAAGTACTGAGAAACATTTATAGGTTTATTCCACTGATTTAGTATTGTAGCCTACTCTCATAACGTTGGGGACTTAAAAGAGATAGATGGAAAAAAATAAAACCAAAGATCAGAATTGATCCAGTTTCAAAGCCTCGAGCCAAAGCCAAGATAAGTCTGATGACATCATCAGAGTTTTTAATACTGTTTTCATCATTTTTCTTGAGAAAGGGCATATGACAGAAATTACTCTCATTTTGACTTTGTCCATGTAGACTTTTCTATATTCTTTTCTGCTATCACAATAATAATAACAATAATAATGATAACAATAATAATATTAATAATAATGATAACAATGATAATAGCAATAATAATAATAATAATAATAATAATAATAATAATAAACAAATGTATTTGATTAATATAATATTACTGGCAAAATACTTGATCCACTAATCTAAATATGCAAACTTAAAACCTGTGCTTTTTGTTAGTCATTGATAAAATCAAACATCTAAGAATTTTATAAGTGATATTTTTTTATGTTTTTTATGCAGAGACCCTGGTTACTGTTAATGAGCTGCTTCTCTAAATAAAAGTTAATAAAGACATTATACAACTGTTGTTACAGGCTGAGTTCTCCTCATGGTGAGTAAACTCATCTTTGTGTGTAAAACTTTGCTTTGACCTTAACACAGATTTATTATTCATGGCACTACGGTGTGTAATTTTATACATTGATGGATATTCAGAAACTTAGTGTGCATTGTTATGAATGACAAATATTTTTATTTTGTAAAAAGGAAGTTCTCACCTTCATGGTATATTTTCAGATAAGCTGGTTCACTGGCAAACATTTAAGTATCCAGTATAACATCATTCTCTTCCTTAGGTTGTAGTTAATAGTTGTGAACAATATTTACATTTTTTCCACTTATATCCTCCTGATAATGTATTACTCTTGATAATCAAATATGACTTGTCGTGCAGGTGGAGCAGACTTCAGGATGTATGCAGGACCAGCTAGAAAAAAACGTAATGTTACAGAGCATTTGATTGGCTTAGCCACGCATGAAGCTGCTAGTGTGAAACGCCTGACTCTTCCAGTCGCCTCTATAGTTCGTTTTTAGAGCAAAATTTCCCATAATCTACCTGAGCCGTGGCGGTCCCTCAGAAGTAAGCAGGTACAGTTTGCCATGGCAGCCTGGCCTAATTCAGGCAGCGCATGGTAGATGCTTTAAATCCAACAGTAACACAGGACGCTCGCAATTTAAAGTCACCACCACCACTTCCCTACCCAGATTTTCTCCTTATGGCTCACCGATAAGCGATTATTGTAAATCTCCATGAAAAATGTGCACCAGTAATTCCCCTTTGAGTGTCTGTATTTTTGGATCACAATGAGCTGCTACCTAGTAAAGGATGTGCCAGAGGAAGAAAGGGTATCCTTGCCCACCTACATCATGCTGCTGTTAAAATGTAAGTTAGCAGACAATAGATGGCTTTGCGACGCCAAATCCACCCTGCAATCCCTGTGGTGTTCATGTGGTCCTGCTGCTGGACAGTCGCACTCCTATGAAAGAAACAATCCACCTAAAATAGCATGTACCTGCCCAAGTCCTTCGGGCCTCTCACGTCTCTCTGTTGGACAATATTAAAGAAGTCTTTACTCCCTTTGAACACTACAGCTGTTTGACTACAACATGAGTGTATTCAGTAGACTCAGGCAGATGGAGATGTGATTTTGTACAAACACTGGCATGGCACTGCTCCATCGTGTCAGTGAAATAACCACGCAGCATCCTACAGGCATGTTTGCAGAGCAGAGAAAGACACAAAGTGACACTCTTCAGCTACTCTCCTCATTACAAGATCAACCTCCTTGCCAACAGAGGTTAACACCAACCTCCAGCTGAGGCTGCCTGCACGTATGCAGCGATAAGAGGGATTTAACAGGTTTCCCATTGTTTTGACTCCACTTTTTCACTGAAATCACTGCGGCTTATTTACACACGTCATGAAGTAAAATTCTTACGGCTAAACTGATGCCATGTCTGTCCGCTTGTTTGCTTTACCAGGGGCCATAGGGGCACAGGGAGGAGTGCAGCAGCACCTCGAGGGACAGCAGCAGTGACACACAGCAAACTCCCCACGACTGTTTTATCGAGGGAGGTACAAGCTCCGAGAGCCAGGGGGGCAGCAGGGAGCGCTGGATACAGGGTCCCGCTGTTAGCAGTCACACATGAATCATACGACGACTATGTGAGTCCAATCCTCTTTGCACACTGAAAAGTATAGCTGATAGTAATTTCACTTGAACTGTGTGTGAATCAGACTTGTTATAATCCCCTTTCGTGTGATCTGGATGACTCTTTCCTTAAATGGAGAGGTGAGGCATTCAGGGATAAAAAATTAGGGTAATCAGGAAATTATTGCAACATATTTTTACATGATTAACTTAAATTTTAAAAGCATTCTGTACATTTTATAATGAACTTGAATCTTCTGTGCAGCCCTTTAGTTTCATTTATTTCAGCGCAATATTAAATTCAACTTGTTTGACTTAAACACAGCCTAGGATAAGTGATCCATCCCAGTGAACATTACATCGCCTTCATCCTTTGTTGCTAAGCTGGGTTATCATTGAGTGAAATACATTTGCAAGCATTATTTGTATGCATAATAATGTATATTTATATGCATCATGCATATTTATATGCATTATTTGCAAGGATTATTTTTTCTTCATCCAGTTTTATGTTGCTGTGCAGATTTGCAGATAAATATTGCACTAAACTTGATGAATAACAATTGACTATGGTAATTGATTAAAGAAATTTCTGTTCAAAAGTAAAATTCAAAGTAAAAATCTAATTTTTTAATTACCTCTTAGTCATTTGAAATATCTTTTCTGTCTACTAAAAATCTTCACCTTGAGGAAAAGTGTCATATAAATGTAAAGCAGCTTTGGATGATGGCAAGACACAAACCAATGCTTTGCATTGTGAACAGCTGCACGATTACCATGGGGAAAAAAATCCTCACCAACTCGGGTCAGTGGCATGCACACGCAGCACGCTCTCATGCACACCCTGAATGACAGGTACACAGAGAGGCCCTGTAAAGACCCGGACAGATGGTCCACTGGCCCACCCAGATTTGTCCCAGTAAATTGTAGGTAGTCCCTTGACCAGTGCTCTATCAAATATATGTTCACTCCACTTAAAATGATGCTGGGATCCATATTGAAAAAAACAGGCCCTATTTAAAAGTATGCTTGTCGTCAGATCTTGGAAATTTCCCAAGGTCATTTTGAAAAGACTACACAAGGTGAGCTCTAAGTTTCATCCAAATGAAAAAAGGCAACACTTTTACCAGTCTATTTCCTCAGAGCCTTCCTGCTAAGCAAAGCCCCCATGTGTGTTGGCAATTGAAGATTGGGCTGTCTGCATGGGGAAATGCACAAGCGCAGTCTCATTACCAAACCAAATTGAGTTCTGATGTAGAGCCTGTGTATTTCTGAGGAATGAGAAAGCGAGGCATTTCTTCTCTTTGTAATTGGAGGGTGGGAAGGAGGGTGGGAGCACAGAGACTAGGGGATTATGGAAAGATGAGTTTGTCCTGAACATTTTCTTTCCTCATATCTCACTTTGCTATTTTTTTTTCTACTACATTACACGATTTCCTTTGAGCATGTTACCAGAATGTACCAAGACCTCTTTATGCTGAGGTCCAGGTTTGTTTGTTTGTTTGTTTTTTCAATCACCGGCTATACAAAATGCTGTGCGGCTTGTTGTTATTCCACTACAAGAATCCTGCACAGTTCAGGCTACTGGAACACAATAATAGATCAGCAGCAGTAGATGGCTCTTTGTTGTTACATCCTATATTTGTCTTTGGGTAGATGCTGAATGTACTGTAGCGTGTATGGGTATCATGTAGATTTCTCCAGAGACATGTGATTGATGGACTCTGTCAAACTGTCAGTCTATCTCATAGAAGTGATACTGTGAGAACGTCCATAATTGTTCCTAATCGAGGTTGGTATTGATTTAAAACTGCAATGGGAAGCATGAGGAAGCTGGTAGTTATCATGTATCGTTGTTTGCTTTATAATTTATGAACGTTTTCTCTTTATCTTTCTCCCACAAATCTCACCTTGCTGTATCCTTTACTCCAGCACCCGCTTTTCTTTGTTCCTCACAGAGTGTGGCTCTTTGTTCGATGACTCACCTTAGCTTTTACCATTCAGGTTTACAGAATGCAGCCCATCACTCACTGAAACCATATAAAGCAAAGCTGCCAAAAGCAAAAAACAGATTTGCACACTTAAGTGATGTTTTTTCGACGTTCCGCTGTGAAGGACTTAAAGGCCAACTTGGCTGAGATCTCCCTTTTTATTGAGGATGTTAAAGGATAAAGCTGTTGATAATTTTATAATGCTCTTACTGTCAGCAAATTCCATTAAGAAAACAAAACCGATAATAAATTGATCCTACTAACAAGTATTATCTGTGTATCCAAAGCCGGATGCAGCTTATTCCTCTGTGCCACCAAGCACCATTATTGTGCGAAAAAAAACTATTAAAAACCGTGAGCCGCACCGTTGCACTCAGTGGCATTTTTCTTCATTACAACAAGCATGGGAACTGTAGTTTATTTCACCTCAATTCCACTGCCTCGGTAAAAACTTACAAGAGCACCAAATGTGTATTAATCCACAGCTGAAAATAGTCCCCTACAAAAACACAGTTTATTCCTGTTTGAGTAGTGCTTGCTAGAAACTACAGTGCCCAGCTGTTAATTATTTAATGATATTAAATAAATTATTTAGCCTTTAAAAAAATTTACTATTTGAAAAAAATGTTACTAGGTCTGACCTAATGAAATTGCCATCGTGACTGTGTAAAAGTGCCCAGGATGCTTATTAAATTGCCATCAGTTTAACATAAAGCGGTGCGTGTCTGAAAGGGGCTTTAATTACAAGTAATTATTAGTCCATTAGTTGGGGGAAATATCTTGCTTTGAGGAAGATCCTTGAGGTTTTACCAATATATCCATCAAGTGAAATAATAAAAGAAACCTATCATATAGGTTGTCAGAGATCCGTCAATCACATGACTAAAGCCACTGCTTGTTTCCTGCATGGCTGCATTTTGCGGTTGTATTGTCCCTCATTCCTTTATGCACAGTCAATACAGCAGTTATTAACATTGTTGCACAGTCTGCCGCCAGAAACCAATTTGCATAGGATTGCTTATTCATTAGCAGCACATACACATGTAATTGTGCATGCGCCCTGTAGTTTGCAGCCATTGCATAGTGAATGAATGACACACTATTGTTTACTCCTCAGTTTGGGGTGAAGTTCCCATAAATATTTGCTGTGTTTCTGCTGTGGAGCAGGTTATCATGTAAAAGGGAGACTGTAGTGATTAATGGCCTCTGTCACGCTGTCAGTGTCGTAAAACTAATACACTGACAGTGACCATTATTGTGCCTCTTAAAGGATAGCAATGATTCAGACGTGAAGTGGATCGCAGTGCTTGTGGATGGAGCATGGGGGGGTTAGGGTTAGGAAGGAATTAGCTACAAATATTTTTTACAAGTTGAAGTCAGAAGTATTTTATTTTCATGATTCTGGGCTGATACAGTTTTTTTTTTTTTTTTTAACCGATTCTTCACATTGTCGTATGAAATCTTCTAATCTAGAGATTGATGATTGTCAGGCTTTCAATTCTGAGGACAGGTGTTAACATACTGCAACAGACATGCCACTAAATCATCTGCTGTGTGTCTGGTAGATATCTCTGTCTCATACTCATAAGTACGAGTGGGCTTTTAGCATCAGTTCAGATAAACTAATAGGCTTTTTACTGATTCAGTTATCCATAAAGGATTGACTTATCATTAGGCTAATTTAGTCAATCTGGTCATTAAGGTGAGACACTTCTTACCTTTTCATTAAGACCATTTGATAATAAAAGAAACATTCGAAGAGTCAAAACACACCATCTACTCACATGGTGGTCAACCAAAGCACGAGGCTGTCTCTCGCTTCCTGGTGAAGGTAATGTACCATGCTTTGAAAGAGGACATTTTGATTGACATGACTAAAAATACAAACTATTAACGATGACTTTTAGCTTTTTTTTTTTACATCTCTGACAATTATTTGACATATTCATTACACCAGGAAAATAAGCAATCAGCCACCCATCTGAATAGAGCTGCGGAATGAATTTCCCCATCTGTACTATAATGTGAAAGTGCTTAAAATGCAGATCTGTTATCCAGTCAAAAGAGGCCTGTTTTCCAGTGATAAGTTATCTGCTATTTCAGCAATCAGCCAATGTGTAAAACTGTGTTATTAATTGTTTTACAATTGCATCTGAGAAAATGTCTTTCCAGCTCTTATAGTACAGTATGTGATGTAATGCAGCACTATTTTAGTTCATGGTTTTTACACATAAAGCACAGTTTGAATCGGTACAGTACTTATGTGCAGATATTAGTTTTAGTTTCAGTCTGAAACATGAGAGAGCCACTATTACAGTCTGCCTCTTATAATCCATTATTAATATGAAAATTACTTTATTGAAGTATGTCATTGTAGGTGTCGCAGTGAGGTGTACTTGATATCAAAGTTCTAAAATTACCACTAATCACCGTGATTTTCTGACTTTTTAAACAAGCGTGACTGAATAAATGTTTCTAATCCTCGAGACAGAGCAGCAGTGAGACATTTCACTGTGATCAGTGAGAGTTCTTCCATGTGAAAAGTGCAGAGGGAGATTAAAGACGTGATTGATGGCATTTTGTATAGACTGGGACCATGGCCTCAGTTTAATGTTAAAGATCAAATCCCATCTGGATCAAATCTTATCTTTTAATGTCAGGGCTGATGATAGAAGAGAGGAATCTGAGAGTGATACAGGATTCTGCTCCTGACAGCAGACCATGAATTGTACAAATTGCTGGTAAAAACTGAAACGCATTGCTTGGTTTTTTTAAACCTGAGCCCTGCAACCATACCAAAGCTGTGCGGGAAATGCCATAATGTGATTAAACACAGAGCTTTGGGAGGCTTTGAAGAAAAAAAAAAAAGAAAAAAAGTCTAATCTATCTACTGTGAAAAAAGCAAAAGGACACCCTTTTGAAATGGGAGGGGGGGGGGGGTCTCCCCATATCATCTATTTCATGAACATAAAAGATGCGTGAGATTCGTGAGATTCTGTATTTTTCTTGGAGGGGAGCAGTTTCTCAGGCCACCTTTAAGGACGGCATGCACATCTGCTGTAATTGCTTTATAACAATGGGTTCAGATACACTGCTGAGTTCACATTTGTTAGATTAATTATGGAAATTCTCCATGCAGAACTCTCTTGTTTATTAAAACAGATGTATGACACACACTTGCACTTGGATTATTTAATACAAGAAAAAACTCAGGTAGAATGCATAATGGCCCTTGTTTTATCATCAGGGACTAACACCGCTGGTGAGGGAAGAAGCAGACAGATGCAGTTACATCTGATGCTAAACTCTGCAAGCACACCAAGTAATAACATTTGTATAGCGACGAAGCCTTGTCTGGTTTGTTTATTTTGTTCTTCAGCCTCCCTGAAGCCAATATGACAAACATGATATTGTTTAATGTCACTAAAGTAATCGAGGTTCAATCTCATCATAATTATTTCCTCTGGTAAAAGAATCCTTCTCAAATATAAACTGTGACACACTCGCGGTAAATATATTCAAAAGTAAACTCATACTTTAAGTGTATAACAGACAACAAAAGGTTGGTGCTGATTGAATTTGCACAGGTAGAAAGCAGTGAAGAGTAGCATCTATTCACTGAGACAAAAGGCTGCAAATCTCATTTTCCTTCCCTTTCTGCTGTGTGGAGAGGCATTCACAGGCAGCTCCCTATGAAGATCAGTCACTGTCAGGGGACATACAGGTTGTCAATTGATAATGAAGCACAGTGCTAAGGGCCTTTCGGTTCCCGCTGTCCTAATTACACTGAGCTAGGACTCTCCAGCCTTGTGTTAACATTTGATTTATTTCCTCTACCTTGTTAAAAGGGACCAGTGTTAATAGTTTTTACAGGTAAGTGTCAAACTAAAGGAATCAGGCCTCTTTAATTGGGGCCAGGTCTATTTACACACAGTACCTTGTCCAATCTGAATGCTGCCTGTGTTCTGGGTCAGACTAAGGTCAGCACAGAGATAATTCATTGTGATGAACATTTTGTTTTCTTTGGGCCGACACTGATTATCTAGGCTTTATCATACATTATATCTGTTGCATAGCTTCTAAATATTGATTGCTTGTATTTCAAAATAAATCAGTTGCAACCTATATATGTAGGCCTATAGTTAAAAATCTTAACTCAAGGCTCACCTACTAGTTTTTTCCAGAGCTTTCAACCGCATCTCACTGTCTTTCTCATACATTTATTAACATATTATAGTTTATTTGAAATATAATTTTAAAATCAATTCAAAAATGGATGGCTAATCATGCACCATTTATTAGCAATATGCTCAGAGTGAGATTTGAATCGCGAGCGTAACAAACGATTTTAACATTTGAGAGGATTATCCTCTTACTTGTGGCTGTGTGAACTCCCTGAGCACAGTCTCAAACTGAGAGCAGAGCGCCACCTGTTCAGTTTGACCTGATAGTGAACCGTCATCCCGTCCTCCTTCTATTTTTAAAATAAATTGCCGTGGCCATGTAAGCTAACTTCTATGTCTAGTGTTTTCTGACCCAGATGTAGGGTTCGGATTAAATCAGTTTAACAGATAAATGTATTAGTACCATTATGAGAAAAATATTTATGAAGGAGGCTCATTTACACCTCTGAGCTGCCCTCAGAGTCTGATATGAGGTGATTCAGTTTACTGTGATCTGATCTGAAAACTAATGGTATGAATAAACTAAGCGATGGTAAAGGGATCAACTGGATCGCCAGACTATGACTGAACTTCAATCTACAGTGCAGATCCATACACCAGTTCATAATAAATGATAAGGCAATAAAATACATAAATAGCATGGTGCCCTAAGTAGTCGGTCACCTTTCGTGACGGTGTCATCCAGATGTGGGTGTGTCCTGTTGCAGTTTGCTATTCAGTAGTGGTTGGCGAGTACCCTCCTGACATTTCAAGTGTTCAGAAACTTCCCACAATGCTGTAGAAAATTGAGAGAGCAGACTTAGAAAGCTGCACGCACATGATTGGGGACTTCGTGCTCAGATCTATTTCTGCTCTCACAAATCCGTGCCTAGACGCTCTCAAATGTCGACTTGCTGACTGAGTTGCGCTCAGACATTGATGTTTGCCCTCTCTCAAACCTTTTGTCGTCAATTTCTTTCCATAGACAGACCTGCCATGCCTAGTTACTGTTGCTAAGATATGATGGGCCCATCGCTGCTCAGGAGTGAGGTTTAGCAAACAGTCCATCGCTTACATTACAGTTATTTGTATTACCATAAATTCAGTCTCACGTAAGTTTCATTGGATGTAATTACTTTTTTAAGTATTAAAATAAAACTCAACACGAAGTGATGACCTAATGGTCAAGTAAAATATGGGAGTAATATTTCTCTAGAAACTGTATTTTAGAAAGTAAAAGAATAAACCAGACAACTGTGGTGTTAAAAATGTAAACAGCAGCAGGACTCAGAGATAACTTTATCTATACCTTCCTTATGCTGAGCTGCGCACACACACATCTTCCAGGTAAACTAACACCTACAAACAGTATGCTGGGCTATGATGTGTTCAAATGACTTCAGTGTCTCTATCATTCATTTAGGTATTTATTTTGTGCAGCTAATGCACTAGGAACAACAAGGACATATTTATTTTGTGCGTCTAAAAGCAGCACGGATATCATGGGGAAAAACCTTCTACATGACTTCACATTCCTGCATTTCTTTATCTTAACTTTATTTTTTATAATACATTTGACTGAAATTAATCCACTTCAATGTGGATATGGGATTGCTAACAAAATGGTCAATTACTGAGATATGCAGGTCTCTGACTCCTGACGCCTTTGTGGAGAAAGACTCGTGCAAGAAAAAGAGAAGTATTGGATCCCCTGAACAACTTAATCCCTGACATAATCCTTAACTTTAATTTAGTCAAATTCATGTTCACACAAATAAAGCCACACAGCGGGAACTGGAGCTGTTTGAATCAGCATTACCCGACAGGAGAGAGAGTGTACAGTTGTCAAAAATGTACTTTTTTTTTTTTTTTGCATGGCTGCACTCGATGTCCTTCACACTGGTGCGTCTACTTTTATACACGTCTACAGCCACACCTAATGCACGGTGCTATTACTCTACTGTTAGATGTGGAGGAATAATGCGCTGTTGAGACCACGTCTGGCATAAACCGACTGATTTAAAATGCACTGGATGTCTAAAAGGAACTGAACACTTGTACGTATCATAGTGGAGCTTGATTTGAAACAGCAAGCTTGGAAAGGATTAGAAGAGATTAGATCATGGCTGAAAAAGAAACATAAGCACTTTAAACTCCGCTAAATCTCCTTAAATGAGCGAGATCCAACAATTACAAGAGCAGACAATAGCGAAGTTTACTGTTCTGCACACACTTTGGCCTTTCTTCAGTTATGGTGTTATTCAGGTTAAGCTGTTTACGTGAGCCTGTGGTCTGCTGAGACTGGTTACCCCTGCTGTCAGGAATAAACCATTTCACAGAATATTATGTGGAGTGTTTTTCTTCAGACAGATCAGAGGTGTAGGTTTGGTTTCTATCAATTCTATCTATTATTGGCAAAATAGCTCCTGCAGTCTTCCTCAGGTATCATTCAGCTCCTGCAACCTCCTCCAAGAAGAAAGGGCAGCCTGAGTGTTGCCTGAGAGGAAGAAGCCGGGGTAAAAAGTCACCAAATACTTGCACCAAAAACTGCTCAGAAAACCTAATTGGTGTGGGGCGCACAGTCATATTTGAAAGTAACTCTGATGAGGGTATCAAGGTTTTGACCAGCTCCTCTCCTCTCTGATCAGCTGGACAGTCAAAGGACATTGTCCTCTTTAGAAGGATTTGGGGAGTAAATCAACTGGAACTGTAAAAGTGGGATGGACAAAAATAGTATTTTGAAAAGTGAGACATGTCCACCCTATCTCCAGTGGAAATTACACCCTGAAGAGAAGAGAAGTAAAGAGATTAAAAGATGGTAAAGAACTGATGATCTTGAATTGATTATGTGAATAGTATATGGTTTATGTGGATGAAAAAAGACTAAAGTGAAAAGAGTGAGATGTTTACATGTCACAGCATTAGAAGGTTCTTGGACAGCCCCTCTGTGGTTTCTTCCTTTAACCGAGTTACAGTGTTTACCTGAATTGTTTCAAAACCAGGTTACTTGCATAACTGGGTTGAGAACAGAGTTTTCTGTAGTTGTAAAAAGTCACTAACTGGATTAACAGAGTCTGGGACGCAGGACGAGATTCACAACAGGAGTAGCCCTTTAGATGAAAGAAAACTGAGTGTTGACTGCTTATTCTCATTACGTGATTACACTCCAGTTTAAAATGCAATGCTGATACAGAATGATCCTTCCTCTGTGTTCGCAGAGGACAACAGCGCTGTCTGTTTATGAGAAATAAGTGTTATATATCGACACCCTCTTAAAATAATGGCCTAAGTCATTTTTTCAGGTTTTTCAGGAAACACAAAAAACTCAACAAAAGAGTCACACTTTTGACATAGGCCATTATACAACCGGGGGTAGAATTGCATGTTCCCCTCAACTGAGGATTCAGGCGATTTTACCAGAGGTGGCCAGCATCATGAGGGGGTGATTTAGGCAAAAAAAACATTTTTGTCAAAACATGACTTAGGCCATTATTTTAGGAAGGTGACGATATAGGTGCTTTAGCTGCTGTCTTTTTTTTTATGTGGTTACCAATACTTACAGGTGGCGAGGAGGGACATTCTGCAAAACATCTACAGTATGCAATTGTTGATAAATTTAGGAGGTCTTTATTAATGTGCGCTCCGTGCTGTTTAGCCACTTTTATTGTTATTGAACATAACTGTGGTTACGCGCTGGCTTTTTGTTCTTGTTTTCTGAGTAGCTACTTATCAATAGATGAGATCCATATCGCTGTTAAGACTCAGATGGTGTCCATTAGGTTCCTCTAGTGAGACGTGTTCCCCCTGAACATCTCAATCAATAATCTCTGCTGGACATGAATTTTTCCTGTTTCCTCTTTTATTATGGGCACAAAGTGACGGACTTTGCCTGTAGAACCACAGTATCGATTGTTTTTATATTCATCTCTAACCACTTAGACTGGATAAAGATGAGGAGATAAGTCAACTTGAATGCTTACAGTGTGTTTCCTCTCGCAGGGCTACGATGATGGATACGGTGGAGAATATGATGACGAGAGTTACGAAGCCTATGAGGATAACTACAGCAATCAGTCAAAGAGGTGATGTTCGCTCACAAACGCTGGAGAAACAAACAAAAGAAGCTTTTTAAGTCAGTCAAACACTGTTTTTTTTTTTTTTTTTTTACAATCAGCATCTGTTCACTTACAGCACAGCGTGTGAACAGTTCTGTCTTCATTATCATGTTTCTGCATTTCAGCATTACATTCCAATTTCTTTTATAATCCACTTGAATTATGTTGTTTACTCACAACATTTAGAATTAAAAACATGTATCTTTGTAAAAGGATAAGGCTGGTGATATATTTTTCTTACTGTCAACAAATACCAGAAAAAGAGATGAAAAGAAAAAACTAATTACTTGATACAAGTAACAAGTCTTGTTCAGCAAAAGTCTGATGTAGCTTATTCCTCTGTGCCACCGAGCTCATCTGTCCTCCCACATACTCCGTTTTGCTGCCGTAAATACTCACTGGAGCATCGAATGTGTATTAATCCGCATCTGAAAATAGTCCCCAGCAAATTCACTCTTTACTCCTGTTTCAGTAAAATATATACAGTATGTTTGCGATGGGATGCACTGACCATGAGATAAATAGAGAAAAAGGCCAATATTTTTTTTCGTGGCCTTCCACATCCACCGAAACAAAAATATGAACAAACGTGGCTTTAGTTTGACTGTGATGTTTCCCCTCTGTCTGATTTAGTATTTCAGAATATTACGAATATGGACATGGAACCAGTGATGAATCTTACAACAACTATGGTAAGAACAGCTTCTTAAGTACTTAGCAGAGATTTTTGTGAGCTGAACATCGCTGATCCAAACATGGATCATAAACTTTTTAACAAACATCCTTGGACCTGATTTAAATTCATTCCTGATAAGAGAAAAGTCTTGGCCACACACTCCTGGCTGCTGCTGCTGCTGCACTGATATTTAAAAGATGTTCCACAGCAGAGAAACAAAGGAAAAAAACCTTGCGCTTCCAGACCACTTCTAATCATCCTCACCCAGGGAGCTGCTCCTGCATGCTTCACCCTCCCTACCCTCATGACTACGAGCTGCATTTGACTAGAACAGCAAATGTGCCAGTGGAAGCTCAGGGGGCTAACCAATGCCTGTTGTAAAGGTGGAGTGTTTTGCCTTTTTGGATATGTGCCCTCATAGGCTTATTCCAGAAAGGCTGTTACTATCGGCTGAGTAACCTCTGCTGTGCATACAACACTGCCGTCAGGTATAAAGAAATATCTCGTATCTCCAAAACGCCAACTGCATCTTCAAATTTCCTCAAAGCTCTAAATAAAACACATTAAGCTTCAATTTAAGCCAAAATGTTAAAATCACCTGAAGTGAAGTTACAAGGTTATCACATGACAGCTGCGATAAGCTGGTTGCCACAGTGGGTTTGCAGGCTCATTCATTTTCAGCACAATGAATTGTGCACTGGTGTGTTGAGGTCAGACCAAACCAAAACCAAGGGGGCAATGATTTGATTTTCTGCTCCATAAACACTTTCTTATTTGGAAGCTGTGCAATGTGCCATGCAGCAGAGGTGGCCATCTTTATGTAATTTGGCTCTGAGGAAGGAGCTGCTGACTGTCAGATCTCAGTATTGGTCCAACAGAGGGCAAAGAGCTTATGAAATTAATTTTCCGTGGAGAGCAGCCTCTGTAGGCTCTTCTCCACGGAAAATTGTGAGATGGTAGTAGACAATACCTGTGTGACATGAGCTCTCAGCACAGTGAATGCAGCGGGTCTCTACCATGTGTTTTTAACTGTTTTTGCAGAGGAGGAGTGGGCGACTACCCGTCCCAGTCTCAAAGCCCCTGCTTTACGGCTGACAAGAGGGGGCTACAGGAAACATCCCTATGGTAGATACTGAAGGTGCTCCAGATATGTGACCTCCAATTTCAAGCTGTTTGTAATTTTTTTTCTAAATTCATCATAAAACGTTGTAACATTTACTTTTTTGTCCGTCTCCTTCAGAAATTGAAATAAAAAAAAACTCATATAATGCATAAATCCACAAAATCTAATATTGCAGTATTCAGATTTTTTTTATTTATAAAGGATGGAGTCATTTTATGAAAAACACAGTGAAGAAAATCTATGTTACAGGAAGGTTGTTCTTAAAATTGGCTGTTTAAATACCCTTCATTACACCTCCAGCCCCAAAAAACATAGTTATTTTAGATTTTTGACATTACACAGATTTTGTTCATACACGTTATGTCTCAGATTTTGACAAATCAGTTTCCATTTATTGCCTTTAATGCAGTGATACTAGCCGACCCCTGTAACGCCATAAGACTACACAATATTTCTGCCTCTCAAGATGCTCACTAAATTACATCAGGCAATCACAGATTCAGAATTTCTTCAGTGTAACAAAACAGAAAAAAAAAACCCCTGCTTAGCTCATTTTTGGTCACGCAATATGAATTACAGGCAGGATGAGTCTTTAACCAACCACAGCTTTGGAGCAAATATGACACTCACGACAAATTTAAAAAGTTGCTTTTTCTTCTCCACGGTTCACTGATTGGTCTGCATGTGGGGTCAGTCTGCTTTAACTAATACCTTATAGTGCAAACTTAACTGCGAGACTCAGACTGGCTTCTTCAAGACATGTTTGTTTTTCCACAACTGTAATCATGATTTGGCTTCGCAAAATTAATCACAGACAGTTTTGTTTTTGAAAATAACATGATGAACTCCATTAAAGGCAAAACATGGAAACAAAACCTTTTCCGGAACTGAATGCAAAGTGACTAAATGTACCAAACATTTACTTTAAAAATGTTTAATGTTGAGAGATCTAAACCAGTCCTCACGTTTCCCCATAACTGATTGCTATATGAGACTCTGATGATTTAATGGTAAAAGTGAACGGACTGACTAAAGTTAGCCTAAGTTATATTGTGATTTTAAATGATGAAGATGTGAGATCGTAATCGTGCAAAGCACTTCTTTTATTTTTTGTTTGGGTTGAAAGCAATCAGCAGTATACAGTGTGTAATTTATAATGCGTGCTTTGTTCTGTGTGTAATCTGTATTTGTACATAAAGCATTTAATAAAAACAACATAAACCTCAACACAGTGTGTAAGACTTTCTAAATAGGTGCCTATGGAGCTATAAATTGGTATTTTTTTCTACAGTTTGTTAACATAAGCGAGAATATTTGAGCTTTTTGTTCCTAAAACTTAACATCTGCTTTCAGGTAACGGCTAACCCGCTTCATAAAGACAGCGCACCAACCTGTCCCAAATGAATTATTGGTTAAATAATTTATATTCCTGCTCAATCTTCCTTGAATCTTTGATCATTTTTTTTTATTTAAAAAACTAATACATTTCTTTTCTTAATCCATTCTCTGAAGTTTTACATCATTAAACAGACACACTGATTGACTCTGAGAATGATTTGGAGTTAAAAGAGGTAAGAAGTCCTCATATATTATCTTAATAATGCCTTAAATACGCTGAGCCTTTGAAGCTGGCTCGTGAAGAGAATAATGGGCCATACAGGATGTAGATACTGGTTTTCACCCTCTGATGTTATTGCTGAGTGAAAAAACAGCATACTCAGTGTGTAGTGTCTTATCTGCAACTCATCAATGTTTCTGCTAATCTCTTTCTGCATTTCTGTCATTTAACCTGACAAAGCTGTATATGCACTGTAATTTTCCGTGCTTTAAACATCAAAGCTGAAGTCCATTTAGCGATTTGAATTCTCTTTTGTGATTAGTACACCTGAAGCCTGGCTCTCATGAAAGGAAGACTAAACACTAAGCAGGTAACCCTAATAATAATACTAATTTAATCATCAAATGCAAACTTCCACTTAAAAAAAAGTAAACCTGCCCTTTTTAACCCCAAATAAATACACGATTGAATTAAAATCCCTTTCTATCTCTAACTAGATAGTCCATAAGGAATCCAGCTAAACTGTGATAAAAGAAATAATAAGTTTTTATAACAGACACTAAAATAATGTCCTGCAAACTAAACATCACATCAGTGATAAAAATAAATTACAAACATTTGCTCAAAACCTCTCATAAAATGTCAAGATATTTATAACACCTTGAATTGGTTTACTTTTTTCACAGTGATGGAATGTAATGACTGCTGTGCTATACACTGTACACATTGTATACATATACTACATGGCATGCAGTCTGTCAGCCTACACTTGTTTAATATTGATGGTATATAGGATTGACATATTCTTTATCATATTGTTTTGTTTTTTCCTGCAGATAAAGAAACCACCAACACCATAGTGTGATTTGGTCAAAGCAGAGAGGAATACAACTGGTGAGTGGATATATTTATGCAAATGATTTGTAGTCAGATTTGTTGAAATCTTCAGGGGTCATCGGTGAGTCATATTTAATTTGAACATTTAAATGAGACATAATTAACAGAAAATCAGCAGGTTTGACTCATTTGACCTCCTCAGTCTCATGTTTACTTTGACTCATGAGTTAACAGGCTAAAACAGACTGAAACTTAAAACGAGTGTGTGTGTTTGTTTTAATGCCAGAACATAATTTACTACTGAACTTGTTTTGCGAAGAGCAATATTTTCTCGCAGCTCACTGCATGTGCACTGTTCATAAAGGACTGAAATATAATTTCCACCTCTCATAAATTCAACATTAAAGCTCATTTACATCAGCTACAAGTCTTAGAGTACACAGTTTTTATTACAGTGATGGCTCATTAAAATACAATAAAGTACAGACATGCAATTAAAATAATAGAAACAAAAGGGATACAGGAAACAAATCTTACTAAAACTGCAATGGGATAGAAATAATCATCTTTAGTAGAACAGCAAAGTAATGACTAGTTTCACTGTTTAAGTTTCACAGTGGAACTCTGCACTTCAACTAATTAAAAATAATATTTATTGTACCTATATTACTCATTACATATCTTATTTTATTTCTTCTGCACAAGGTATTTGCATATTTTTCTTTCTGCTGTTATGTAATACTCTTATTATATATCTATGTGTGTATTTTTTATTCCAATCTATGTCTTATCGCGAAGCAAACTACCGCTACACTTAATCCCTATGGACACATGCACCTGGTAACTTATTCATAATTCATGTTCTTCTACGGATGTTTCTCCAAAGCTGCAATTCTTTTTGAAAATGTATTCAGAGGTACAACACCTTAATTGTACACTTGTGCTGATAATGCACAACAAGATTTATGAGCAACGCTGATCCAGAAATTCAAGACACAGCATCAGTGGTTGTTACTGTAATATTTTAATATTTGTGACATACACAAATATGCCATGAGTTTTCCTAAGAGGGTTCTATTTTTTCCTGTAACATATCTGTTGATTCTCACCGCAAACCCAAAACATTGCCATCACATTTAATGGCCTATAAGGATGACTGCAAGGCATAGTAACAGGATTGACTGAGACAAGCAAGACAACTGTCAGAGCTGCAGGAATATCTTTTCAACTTAAATGCCCTCTCATCAGTTTCCATCGAAATAAAATTAGTAAAATGAATGAATACTTCTCTAGAGTTAAGACATTTTTTTTTTATTTCAACAAGCTTAAATGAAGTTGATACTTCATTCTGTGACAAGAAAGATTCAATCAAGAACAAAGAGTCAGTCAATAGTTGCAGACAGTAGTTAACATTTTACAGTCTCAAGTGTCCCAATAGTAAGTGTGATTTTGTCCTGAGCATCTGAAACAAAGAAGATCTTTGTGGAAATGAAAGGTTGTGTAAATTATCGTAACTGCCACTATATGTCACACTTAGACCACCAGCATCGCAGACCCATTGATATGCGCCACAGGAATGCTGCCAGTAAGCCAGGTTGCAATAGCTATATTTGCCAAACATATTCATAACATCGGAAAGGTAGCTAATGTTTTCATGCCTTCAGTAGCTAGTGACTAAAGAAAATAGATATGTAACAGTATGTAGCCATCAAGTTACTTACAAATGGAGGAGAAGAGAAGCCAGTTTTGAGTCAAGCTGGAGCCCCTTAGCCGTTTGTACGGTTCTTCATCTCAGTAAAGTCAGACCGGTATTGACTCCACGGTCGGACTGGGAAAGAAATTCAGCCTTGGACTTGTCTGATGGGACCGGTCACACAAATGGAGACTGTCTTCCTGTGAAAAACAAGCAGACAGGTTGTTTGTGCAGCAGCTTATTATGACCTATTTTTACGTTTTGTTGTTAGGCGACATCTAGTGGTCGTAGTAATTATGACAAAAGGGAAAAGTGCGGTGACGTAGTATAAAGAGTGACAAAGTCCGTATTAGGAAGAAGTTGGGGTGGATGGATGGGTCAACAAAATACTGGAATATGACATAGGAGATCGGTGTTCTTTTTTTGTAGATGAGAAATTGGTTTCTTCAGCGCAGGAAATTCTGGCTGTGGGCGGTCTCTGTGTGTTTATAAACGTAGGGAGGGTCAATGGTTTAACAGGGAGGGAGTCACATGCACACATACATGCACTAACATAAACGCACTGCTAGACCAGATACCAAAACAAAGAAAAGAGAAACTCAGATTGCAACACACAGAGGAGATGTGACTTCGCTCTCTGCTCAAGATGCCATTACTCCACTATATCTTTCAATAGAAAATACTTGTTTGCTGGTCTATTATTTTTTTTAAATCTCATTTACAGAACCTTTAATGAACACGTTCACGGCAAATAATCTGTCTTTGGCTGAAACAGCTTTAACTTTAGAAAACAAATACTGCATTTAAACTGATAAAAACATGACAGCTTCCATTTGGCTCCATTGGCCTTTTGATGAGCCAGTTCCCTGGACAGCATACATTTCTTTAAAAAAAAAAAAAAAAAAGCTCTCGACCTCCCATATGGTGGTCAAAATAATAGCTACACATAGTGGGTTGAGCTGTTTCGACAATGATGCAGAGGAAGCATTGTTGCCGAAGTCACATTGTGCTGAAGTGCTGTTCAGCTGAATTGTACAATTACAGCACAGTCTCACTGCAACATATTCTCATTCTGCAGTAATGTAACACGACTCACATCATGCTGCCATTGCCTTTTTTGCAAAATACTATTTTCTACTTTTGCTTGTGCTCATTTCCAGAGCAGAATGCACAAAAACCAGCTCCCAGAGGAGTGAAGATTGTACTCAGCCATCAGACATGTTCGGGTGCTTCATCAGTCAGGAAAGTAGCTTGGTATGTATTTCAAGTTGTTCTCCATAAAGCAGCTCACTATAAAGCTGTCTGCATCGGAAGAGATTAATTGTTGAGGTTACAGGAAGAATTAGTGTCAACTTGATGCAAAATTAACAAGATGTCTTCATTTTGCATTTCATTAAAAGATGACATCCTCTTACGGTTTATTTTTCAAGGCTGTTTTCTCAGGATAATATTATTGTAAATCAGTTCCGAGCTACAGCAGTGCTCTATTTGTTAAATACATGTGTCAGGGAACATGGCAGTAAAGCAGTTCAGACACAACTGTTTTGAGGGAATCATGTTGTTCACAGATGATCGTTCATTAAATCCAAGTCTGGTTTTGTTATTTATTTATTTATGCAGCCAAGAAAAATTATGTTGATTAAATAGCTGTAATTGAATAATTGTAAATAGTTGCAGAAATGATTTCATATTTTCAACCCTTTTTTGTCCTTAGTTTCCTCTTTGACTTGTTTCTTAAAACTAACTGTCATGTTTATTTGCACCCATGAGTTGGAAGGGATCAGTGTTGCTAGAAACTCTGTGTGTGCCAGTGATGTTCATGCAGACTTTGCCAGAAGCGCTCTCAGATCCATTTTCATAACAAGCCGGCCGCCAGCTCGAATCCAGCCAAGAACTGAAATCCCAAAGCCTGCTACGGATGTTGATGCATTTCTTAAAGTGAATGCCACTGATAAAACTCCCCTCACACTCAGATTACAAAAAGGATTTCAAAAAAACAATCACTACTCATTGCACATCTTTCTTATGGAGTCTAACGTGTTTAAATGCTTTAGCTGTCTTTACATTTCTGTGCCATTAGTCCTCACATGGATCCACAGTGATTCTTGTCCATTAGGCAGTCCTGGGCTGTAGCCTCGGGCACAATAAAAAAAAAAAACTGGCAGCTGTTTGTTTTGTTGCTTTGCCAAGTTTATCACCTTTGGCAACACTGTTTATGCAGCCACAACACTCTTAATAGAATACACATTAGCCTATTTAGTGAATTCTCTCTGTTTATGCATCTGTTCCTGTGAAAAAGTAAAGACACAGTCTGTTTATATTAACTTCTGTTTACTGTGCACAGATAAATTTGGACTGGAGAGAAAAAGATGATGAAACATGAAACATGTTGGCAAAGACCGACAAATGACTCACAGGTAAGGAGTTGGTGGTAACTGTTACTTTTCACTATAAGAGTACGCTTTGCAAGTATATTTGTACATGATTTGATCTGAACTGAAAAGAAAAATCAGGTAGTTTGTTTTTGTGGAAATATAATAAACACTTTTATCGTCCAGTCAAGTATGGGCCACATAAATACAAGATTTTAAAACCTTTAAAAACAAGACAAAATCTCAGTTTGCTTTCATGTTTGGACAATCTGAATGTTTTATTAGTTATGCTAGCTGTTATGTATACACTGTATACGTATCCACTGTATACAAAGCTGTTTCACACAGGTTAAAGGAGCTATATGTAAGTCTTGCTATTGCTACATAGTCATCATTAGGCATTAACAGCTGTTTACTTACCAGTGTAGAAAAAACATAGGGAGTTCAGCATCAAACTTCATTCCTTTACTTGCCAAGAGCTGTGTCTAGTGGTGGAAAGCCACGCCAATGTTAACTCTGATCTATATCGATCTTAACTCTGACATCTTTTCTTCTACTGAAGTTAGCATGTTAACCAGCTAACCCTTGCCCGTCTCTTCACTTCCCGATAGTGACCCAGCTTCCAGTCTGCCCTGAAGACGTAGCTCTTCTTAGACGGTGTATTATAACCTCTTGTCTTGTAAATGCAACGATGGCCGAAGCTCCTCTCAAGTGTCAATCACCACCACCCACTTCCAGCAGGAAACCATGTTTGATGGCAGAGAATACCTACAAATAGCCCCTTTAAACCTGAAAGTAGTTGTAAAAAACTCTTAGTGGACTTTCTCAGGTAATAACGTATATGTAAATTTATTATGCTAACAGTCTTATGTTAACTGTATGTCACAATGACCAGAAAGTTGCAAAAAAAAAAAAAAAGACACAAAATTACCTCAAAGGGATATAGTGCAGCATTTTGGGAAATCTTATTCGCTTTCTTGCCAAGAGTTAGACGAGAAGATCAATTCCTTACGTATAATAAGTATTAGGCCATGGCCAGAAGCCGGTTAGCTTAGCTTAGCTTAGCAAAAAGAATGGCAATTGGGAGAAACAGCTAGCCTATCTCTGTCTAAAGGATTTCACTGTGCCCTGTCAAAACATAGCCTGACACATAACCCCTATAAAACCACATAAGTACTGTTAGGCTAGCTGTTTCCCCCCATTTCCTCCATTTGTGCTTAGCTAACTGTCTTCTGGTTGTAGCTTGATATTTACTGTGCAAATACGACAGTGGAATTGATCTTCATATCTATCTCCCTCCAAAAAAGCTAAGAAGTGCGTTTCTCAGAATGTACCTTTTTCTAAGTAGTGCACTAAATCTTACTCTACCTGTGTTCATTGACTCAGTAATGAGACAAAAAACACAGAAAAATAGGTATAAATATGTATGATTGAGAATAGAGGTTGCACATCTCAAGATGATACCAACACATTCTGCAGTCATGTAATGATACCATCTGCTTATGGGTTCAGACTGGCTGAGAGAGAGAGAGAAAGAGAGAGAGAGAGAGAGAGAGACATCTTCAGAAATACAACGCGCCATACTCACTAATTCAGTCAACAACTGTGTGAACAAATAAATGATGGCAGCACACTCTTTTTCGCCAACTCTCACACTTAGTGCCGTATTTTCCTGAATAATTGCACCTATTTGTTCTTAACAAGACAATAAAAGCTCATTTGAAAAGGTTGAGGTGAAAGTGTGAGGTGCGAGTCTATCTCCATCTCAAGGACGAGCTGATTGTCTCTGGCTGAAAGCTGCTTCTCCATACAGAACGCCAGCCCAGATGTCAGACAAGTGTTGACAGATTATAACTGGGGGATTCATAAAGAAACCATCAGTGGATCTAGGGGAATTACCGCACTGCATTTGATGCACACCCAGCCAAAATGTCAGACCTGGGGCTCAAAGGCTCGCTGCATATACAAACTACTGCACACCAAGGACACAATGTCATTTATCATACATGCTCAGCATCAATTGTGGCAGATGTCAACATGCTTGACACATAAATGGTAGTACAGATTATTTTATAGACTGAGAGGAATAGTTTGACATTTAGACATTAGATATCCAGTCTAGGTGCTAAACTAACCGTCCTTAATCCACCTTCATATTTACTGTGCACACGAGAATGGCATCAATCTTCTCATCTAACTCTCGATAAGAAAGAGAGTAGGCATATTTATCAAAATGTTGAACTATGGTTTTAAATATTTGCCATTATTTTGTGCTTGCTCTTTTTTGACGTGTGTATACAGTTTCTTTTTTTGTGTTACAGGTTGTTAAGTGACATGAAGACAACAAGAAGTTACATCCCTTGGGGACAATAAAACTTTTAACTTGTGCTAAAACATCTATTTGTTATATTTTTGACATGTAGAAATGCCCTCAGGTTAGTTCATTTCATTTCAACCAACCAGTAGAAAAGGAACTTTAACCTGCTTCTGATATTAGACATGTGTTTTTTGCATTGTGTCACTTCAGTTTCACTTTATCAATTTTTTTTTTTTTTAATAAAATGGAATGGCGTAAAGTAAACAGACTTTACACTGGAAATATAGAAAGAGAAAAACTCAACATGACTGCACCTTATTTCTAACCGTGTTGAGAGGTGTTGTCATCTGGCGGCTGCTGTCATTACCAACCTGTGCGCACCCTGTGTCTGTTCCCAGCTCACTAATAAATGGTTCACTTAGTGCTGCCAACATGAACATGTTAGTTCATTAAGCAAGTCGAGCCCACTGCTGGCGTTCTGGCCAAATGTCACAGCTACTTTACGAGCCCAACCCATCACTGCCTCCGCAATATACTTCAGCAAGGAGTCACAGCTCACACCTTGTGTCATTTTCTGAGTGGTAGTCATAATGGATGACACCGTCTGCAGCTCTACATATGGTATGCAGTGATTAACACTTGAGAATGATAGAAGCAATACAGGCGTCCCACTGTTCATGAATGTCTTTTTTCTGAATTTGTTTGTTCCTATGTGATTTACAAAACAATAAATCGATAGCCTCGTAAACCGAGCACATCTTGAGCTTCTCGCAACATGCTCAACTTGAACAGCTTGCGGGCCAAACGAGTCAGATTTAGTGCAGACGATCATCCATTTCTTATCTTTTTGGATTGAAATGGATTTCATGAATCCAGTCAATTGTATGGCAAACTCATTTCATCAAAATACACACCCCTGTCTCTGGCATTTGTTTAATTCATTTGCTCCGTGACATGCGCCCCACACAGCCTGTCAGACAGCATGGCATTTATCTTCCTCGATATCACTTGATCTAAATATTGGAAACACAAAGACACACCAAAGTGGATCAGGATCTAGGCGAGTACCCAGAAATGTTCAATGATGCAAAACAGTGCATTTCCCCCAGCCAGGGACAGCTACCTGAGCAAACTGAGCTCTGTTTAGACAGCTGCTTGATGAGCCAGAATAGAAAATGAGGGCTTATGATCACCCGAGTCTAAAAGGGCCTCTTCACCAGCATAGCACTTGTGATGAAATGGTGTGCGGAGTCAGAGTCCTTGACGTGTTTTGATGATTCTCATGTTGTTTCCCCTGCGACAGCAGGCTGGGATCTAAGCCAGGTGACAGAAGGTGAGGATGTATAGCTTGAGTTGCAGTTTTTAGGAAGTTGTGAGCTACTGTATAGAGTACTGATCTTAGCTCCCTTTTGCACAAAAGCCTGCCCCCCAGCTCATTAGAGCTATTTTTGGAGAGATGATGAGTTCTGACATGTTGTGTTGCATTTTGCATTTGGATAAACTAAGCAGCAAGTAAACTGGGCTAACTATGTTTTCTACCAATGAAGTGATCACGTACAAAAAACATATAAACAGGGCTAGTTTGATGCAGAAGAGGTTTTTGGTTTGTACCATTGCATGAAATGTTTGGCAGGATGAGGCATTCCTTGAAATATTTGCAGCAGGATTGCATAGCTTATTTTAGAAAAAAAAACATATAAATACAATATACCACCCGAGAAAAACAAACAAAAACTGATATTCATTGTAATGATTTTCAGCTGTTTGGGCTCAAGGTCTAAATCTGCCTCGAGTCTCTCTCAAGGAAAACTAAACAAAGTATCTCTGGATAATGTCTTAAAACAACCAGTAGAGTCTGAAATCTCTTCTCACCGACAAGTTACTAAATACATCTCCATATTCTGATCACACATAGCTATTTATGAATAAACATAATATTTCCTTGGTAACTAGGCTTCTGTAGACCACAAAAGGTAGGAGAGAGCAGGATAAGGTGTTTATACGCCTCTATACTCTGGTTAATGATGGCAGAGTGATGCACAGCTTATGTATCTTTTCCACTAAGTCTTAACTGGATCAGAGATACAGTCAAATGTACAGTATGTGTTACACAAAATCTAAGCAGGATTTAGTGCTACATATAGTCTGTATTTTTTCCCTCATTCAGTACCAAAGGTCATCTGTGTGATGCTTTCCATAGTGTGTAAAAAATTTCTCAGATTCAGACAAAACCACTCACTGTGTTTTGAGTACACACAATAAAATTATGTTCAATAAGATCTTGAGTTACGAGGTTCTTTTCATATATATATATATATATTATATATATATATATATATATATATATATATATTTCACTCTTTATTTATCTAAATTATACTAGGTAAAGTGGACTTGAAAAGCCTTTGCTTCACTGGAATTGCGTATGATTCACAAACACCTGTATATTTGAAGTGGTTTATTTTAGCGCAACATAAAACAGCACTTACGGCTTGTGAAAGCGGACTCGTATTGAACATTATAGAGGAAGTTTCATTCATTGATGGAACACGAGCGCTCCCGTCTGAACCCCCCTAAAACTGCGGCTGTAAACTTATGCGCAAAAATAGCATTTGTTCTGCACGTTGTTTTTAAATTGTCATTACTCACACAACTGTGCACCATGCCAAGGGTGAAAATGAACCTCACTCTAGCCCACAGCAGTTGTTTACTGCAAATGGCTCCTCTCATATATCTCTATGCTTTTCCATCTCATTCACTGCTGCGTGTTACAGCTTTGAACTCCTCTCATGGTGTTTCACAATGTAAACTAAATTTGAGTTATTATTTCAGGTGAGCTGTACCAATCATGGAAATCCAAAAGTCCATTCAGCTTAGAAACTACATCTTAGATTGCAGTAAAAGATGAAAGCGCCACAGGTGTCTCTAGTCTGTTTTTTTTTGGGGGGGGGGGGGGGGGGGGGTTTTAGCTTTAGCTTTTTTCCACACAGTTCACATCCTCATGAGTTACAATGCAAGATGCCATGTCAGATAAATTCCTCCAAAAGATGAGACTGTGATGTAGCTGTCAAAATTCAGAATCACAGTCCCCAATGAAGCCTTTTTTTTTTTGTTTTGCCTAGATTGTATTTCCTTTCACAGCCAAGGAAATAATACACAGTTGTTGGATTCAATCTGGATGACAAAAGTACCTACAGCAACTATTGCTCAGAGGACAAGGTGATCCATTTAGCGTACACAAAAACAGTCACCTATTGATTTAGCAGTTGATTGTCAGCCAAGGTCATGTTTGAGTCATGTTGTCCCTGGGCACCTAAATGAAGAACTTATGACAAGAGTCTGCACTTTCTATAGGGAACTCTTCAGAGCCAAACAAGCGAAATTAGTCAGACCTGTCACATCTCTGCAGAGGACAGTCAGTGCTTTTCACCTGGACTGAGAGTCAACAACTAATGGGTACTCTTCGTTCACACAATATAGGCAGACATAATTTGACTTTGCAGCATGCAGAGCAAACTGCTTTTGAAATAGTTTTATGTGTCAACTCTGCCACATTCAATGTGTGACTGCAAGTGATAAGAAGATGCTCACATTCACTTTACAGCGCATGTTGAACATTTTACGCTGATACCACTATCCATTACTTTAAACATAATTCATAACATATACTGTGACATATGGAGCCCCGAAACAGAATGTGAGAAGAGGCAGGCAAGTCAAAAATAGTACGAAAGAGAAGCTGAATTACTAAGCAAATAGAAGAGGGGAAATGGAAATGCAAATGGGAAAGGACATTTTCCTTTTAAATGCCTGATTATCTGTAGTCTTAATTCAATTTGAGAATCCAGTTTTTTATATCTCTTCAGCTAGCTAACTTTGCTAACTAGCATTTGTTTGCTTGCCAGCTAAAACGTTTTGGATGCTGTTGGAAGAGTTTATGCAGGAAAAAAAGAAGGTATACACCATTATATTACTTTTGAAAAGTCATTTTTTGTTATTTAATAAACAATATAATGTACTCTGTTATATTTCTGACTGTATATTGTCAGTTTCTGGGTTCACAGAACCCTAAGTTTGATAGAACCGCTGACAGCAAAAACCCTCCACAGCCACGGTTCAGATACTGAAATATTCCTTCATTTCTGCTTTTGTTTCTTTGGTAAAATGCCCAAAGGGTCCCTGCAGTAAGCTGCTGAAGTCGATTGCGAGCCAACATTTACATCACCCTATCAGTGTGCATGGTAACCCGTGGGGCTGTATTAGGGCTTTGTCTCAAGTGAAAGTAATCCACGTCATTTTCAGGATGGAATAAAATACAACAATGCAGGCTCTGCATACAGAGCCACTCTGGTACTTTCTAATGAACACTTTTCTCAATCCTTCGTTTTTGACATACTTTTCGACCATGATATATGAATGGGAAGAAAATGTGGATAGGCTTTTAAAAGGGCCTACTGTATAATTTTTCATGAATGTAATCATAAATTATTTTCAAAAGGTCAGTTTTGCAGGTCTCTTGTTTGATTTGATTGTCTTTTACTAAATTTCAAGGGCTAAGACCAAAATAGATTCCGCTGCTAAAGGGCAACCCCATATAAAACACGATTAATAAAAAAAAAAAAAAATGGAGTCATCAGTCACCCTGTGTACCATCTAAGTCCCATGAGGTGTTGACATAATGCTGTGGGGTCAGAGAGTGATGTCATTATGAAAGCAAAAGAAAGCCTTTTTGTGAAGTCACTGGTTCAAATCTGCACACGTGTGCAGCCTACCACAGCTAAGACATCAAACCACAATTATGCAGCCTGTGGAAAACCTCAGTTCTCTATAGTGAGTGCTGCTGGAAACCCAGTGAAGATGAAAAATGCATGTCAGTAGTGAAAAGTCCCAGCTCCCCGCGGGGCGGGGAAGCTGTGAACCACGAGAAAGAGATTAACCAATAAACCTGTGAGAGTGAGGTGGACTCCCTGTTCTCTCCCCCTGCTCTCCCTCTCAAACAGATAATTTCTAAAATGAATTATTTTTTAATAAATGTTCAATGACAGGTGTGATTTAATGGGGCAAATTATTTTTGTCAACTTGAAGGGCCCAAAGGACGGTTTGCTCTTACAACGATGAACCCATGTACAAAAGCAAAGAAGCTCAGAAATTGATTCATCAAACAAAAGACTGACATTTCATTTTATTTTATTGTTTTTTTGGGGGGGGGGGGGGGGGGGTTTGTCACCATGCATGTGTTCTAGTCATGCCTAAAAGGTAGAGCATCACATTCCTTTCTTATTGCATTAGGCAAAATTTGATACAGTGTACAGAGACAACAAGAGATTGAAGCACCTACGCCGGCCGGCTCTGGTAATAGCAAGTCATGAGCTCAAACCAAAAGAAGATATCAGGTACACTCTTCATTGAAATGTTGGTTTCAAATTGGAATGAGTGGTGTGAGGCAATGTGCTCTTTCACAGCCTTTTATCTGGCTAGAACCTACCCCTTTAGGAGGGCATCAACATTGAAAATAAGGGGGGGGGGGGGACACACGCATTTATCCATCAATCACAAGGGGGCAATCTGGTGGACTGCTGTGAGCTCCGGCTCATCAATCTATCAACGTCAAAGAGGAAATCCAGAGGATTACTCTTAACTCTGGTTCCTCGCACTCTCCCATCTTTTGGATTCTTATCACCCGTCTGTTCAGACCGCTAACTCTGTGTCAGCTCAGGAAGCATCAACAAGCTCCAGCACTCTGTGTCCATCAACACCCCCTGCAGGGAAAAAGGACGGGCACTCTTGCTGGTTGATTGTCAGGGCCATTATGTCCCCCCCCCCCCCCCCAACATCCAACAGTCCCTGCTTCCACAATTCCCTCCATTAACAAGGGGGGGTTTGCTTTCCATTTCTCCTTTGATGTGTCACACTCTGCTGCAGATTTGTTTTTAACATGTGTGACAGAATCCACTTAACCGGTAGTGAGAGGAAGATTTTTTTTTTTTTTTTCTTCTTTGGACTGACAGCAGACATTCAACCCTGATGTGGCATTCAAGTTCTAGTCTGTGTTATGTTAAACCACAGGCAATTATAGCGAGGCAGCCATTAATACTTATAGTCCACATTGTGTTGTACATCCAAGGAACAACTCTGAAGAGAAAAAAAAAAAAAAAAACCTCCTAACCACCTAATATTCTCTATTTCTTCTTAAATGAATAGTTCAACATTTTTGCTGAGAGTAAGATGTGTATTCCCCAAAATGTTCAAGTATTCATTCATGTCTCATTCACTATCAAATAAAAACCAAAACCTGGCTGTGATTGATGCAGTCTGAATGCACAGACAAACTGGGTTTTGGTATTTAAATGTACAATAATCCAGCCACAATAATGTCCTCACAAGCAATAAGAGGGAGAATACTGTAAACACAGTTATGGACGAAAAGAGGCAAATGAGATGCAAGTCATTCTCAGGTCAAATGTGGATATACAGCAGTCTGATCTCATTAAATTCCATCTTCAAAGCTTTAATAACTCATGGGGAAAATAATTGTGGGGAGAAAGATGCAGTCGAGCAAACTCTACAGTATATAGGGCTCGAATAGATGGTCAGTGTTTACTTGGCAGTTTGAGCCACAGCAGCGTGAAGTAGCTTAAAAACAAACTCGCATTTGTGCCGCAGTGATTAAAGCCTGTTTAACCAAAGCAAGCGGGAGCAGAAGACCAACTCTCCTCTTTTCGCAGGTTGTACCCAACATAAAGTCAAACACGAAGCGACAGCACGGCTCCAGGCGGAGCTCTGAGAGAGTGAATGAGTTTGTGAGTTAAAGTTAATCACATGAGCAGCGGCTCACACATCTGTCAGGTTAATGAAACAACGCCCAGGGGATTAATGGTGAGTTTACATACAGCTGCGGGGACTTTACCACCAATTTTACAATCAACAGGGTCGTCACATCTCCTGGCTAATTTTGTGTTTGGAGAGAGGACGTGATGATAAATGTATTGTTTTGTTCTCTCCATTTAGATTTCTTTTTCTTTCTTTTTTTTTTTTTTAAATTTAAGAGACAAATATCACACTCTGTATCCTAACAAGAAGTGCCAGGTTTTACATGAATTAGACAAAATGCTGATGGGAGTGTAACTGATGCTTCCATCTGGTGTTACGATCAATACCAAACATCACCTAGAGACAGTAATGGACACTGGTGGATCTCCGGATTTAGACCAATGGAAAGATGCCAACAGGTGCATCCTCGCCGTACTGTGAGAAGGACACCTATATGCAGTGATTGATTTTCCTGCTAAATTCACTTTTATATTTTAAACCAAAGCAGCATCAGTGTTTCCTCCCAGCAAGAACACAGCAGTCAGTTCCCGGCATGCTCACCTTCGGTTTGTGGTGGTTTTCTTCCACAACCCAAAAACATGCATCAATTTGGTTCATTTTATGCACCAACAAGTCACACAGAGAGACTACGACTGTGGTTATATTAATGAAATACTTAGTAAAAAAGTAAAGTAATGTGGAGTGGAGCAGAGTTTTGCACGCCTGGTCACTTTCCCAGCACATCTACATGCTTTTCAGTAATGATTTCAGACATCTGTGACAGTAAAATGTCGCCATGTTGCTTTACATGAATGCCAGTATGAAGAGGAAACAAAATATAAATGGTAATCGGGGTTCTTAATCTTGGAAACACTAATGCTTAGCAATAAAAGACCATATATATATATATATATATATATATATACACACACACACACATACATATATACTTTTAATATAATTACCATTATCAGTCTTGCAACCTGCCACAACAGTATATTTCTCTCAAATTCACCTTTGCAGAGTCATCTGCCAGGACTATTTCTTGATTAAATGTCAGTCTGGTGAGTCATATGAGCGCTCAGAGGAAAATGAAATTGTTAAAATTGAGAATTACTTTTCTGATTGGTCTTGTGACACAAACAATTTTTTTATTATTATTATTTTACTTATTTTTCTGAACATATTCTTCAGGCTGTTGTTAGCGGATAGAAGCAATGTTTTTCATGGTAAAATAGTTTTTGTCCTGCTTTCTTTGCCAGCCAAGTAAACATCCAAGCGCCTGTGTGTTTAATACATCCCAGTGGGACCCTGGGGTGGAGGGTGAACTCAGAATATAGGGAATGTACTCATGGATGACATTTGAGTGATTCTGCAAAGTGAAGGAATTAAATGTCACCCTCTTTGCCATTATGTTCAAATACACAAACTTCTGACAGAGGAGCGTTTCAGACTAAGTAAATCAAGTGTTTAAGTTAGTTAAAAGAGTCAATTCATACACCATGATCTCTCTAGCTTAGATGTTAAAACCTCCACCAGGCTTCACTTCACATCTGCTCAAACTTTATTATCTTTATTTATTTCTTCCAAGTGTGGCAGCGACCACAGCGCAGAGAGGATGAAGGCGGCAACTGCAGTACGGCTAATTTGACAGGAATCCACCGAAGACCCAAAATAATCTGTTCTTCCTCCCACTGAAACGTTAATACTCCATCATGACTACACAAGCGTTTATGAAATCTGAAATCAGGAATGAGGCAGTTATCAAATAAATTGCGCTCGTTTTTACACAGCTCCAGGGCGAGATGTACAAGTATGCGTTATGGGGTGTTATCTAATCCTTAAAAAATAAATAGAAAACAAAACTCACACAAATCCCCAAAATTAACCAGGGGCCGCTCCTGGTGAGGCATATTAAATAACAAATCAAACTGCTGTACAGTTGGTCCCCTGGGCAAAATTATATTAGGAAGAGGACAAAGAGAAACATCACGCTCTGAATAGAAATGTACAATGGAGTCAATGTGGAGAATTCAATACCACTGACAAATGACCTATTGTTTTATTTTGGTGCTTTCACATCATAATGCAACAATTGCACTTCGCAATTCTAACTTCCCTGTATTGTATCTCATGTTTTGCTCCCTTTCTTTTTTTTTTTTTTTTTTTTTTCATTTTTACATTTGAATTAATGTTACTTGTTTATGGATGCAATGCAAATCAACTTGTGGATGTTATGTTTGCAGCATTTACGAGCTCCAGATTGCAACACATTCACAGGGCTGCAACAAAAGCCTCACTCCAGCTACACTGCACGTCCTTGCATACAGATTCACCCTGCATGTCAACCTCCATGTGAGGCCCATGAAACAAATGTTGCGGTTAGGTCTCAAATTGAATTTCTGGCTCTTTCGGATAATGCACCATCCCCAGAACACCTCTCGCCTATGTAATGAGTACGGGAAGAGAACGAATCGCACGACGAAACCAAGCAAGTTCATGACTAATGATTGTAAATCCATTCGGAGGAGATAAACACTGTTCTAGTCAACTGCCTGCCCACAGTCTAAGAAAGTGCCAGCTTTGTCAAATGTAGTCATGCTTTACCAAATATTAAACATCAAGGGTCTCTTGCTGACAGCAGCCCGGCTGCGCACTGTTATCCAGTTGCCTTATTATACTGAATAAATCCTCTCTGTGTCAAGCACCATGCCTGGATTTTAAGACCTAATTTAATTCCAGCTATATGCAGCTCTGGTGAAAACCATGCGTTTGTGCTCTGACGTATAAAGCACGAGACAGTGATGAAGTGTGGTCTGAAAGTGTCTGCAGAGAAATCTGCAGAAATGCTGTGATTTTTTTTTTTTTTTTTTTTTTTTTTTTTAAATCGTTTGCCACCGACACCATCTGGAACATTAAATTAGATTTAAAATGATCAATCATTAAATCACAGAATGGTTTTCACCCCATCATTCAATATTTCCTTTGGCCTCCTGGAAACACATTTGTATTCATTTAATTCCGGGCCAACTCTTCAGCGCCTCTAATTGGATCTTAAGTTTGTAATCTAGTAAAATGCATGGTAAGAGTGGAGATAAGGGCTCAAAACTGTACCTCCTAAAGAACCAAGATTAGAGGAGCAGTCTCCGTTACCAACATCACAGCAGTGCAAAAGGTCCTTGACTTTCAGGCAGCCACCATTTCTCACAAATTATTGAGCAGGCAGTTCGAGATAAGAAAAAGGAAATATCTCCTGACCACGTATGCTTTGAATAAATTGCATTGTGCACTATGAGGCAATATTCCAAGGCGGCATAATACAACTGTGGAAATTATTTATTTTCATCCATCCTCCTGCCACCATTCATCCATACTCCTGCCAGCAAATACAATGACATTGTTTCTGAGACAGCTGGGAAATGTTCTAGTCATCACCCCCAAAACTGCGTCCCTGCCAAAACACTGTGCACTGAGACTGGGTATAAGCCATCTGAGTCCAGACCAGAGTGAAAACAAAGAAAGAAAACAAACCAAGAGACTACTTTTAACGCATGGGTTAAACGGCAAAAATGAATGATGCAGCCTCACAGACGCTAACAAGGAATTTGATCAGGTAGAAAATGTAATGCTGAGATTAAGAAGATGTCGCTTAGAGGCTAACTCAGACCCTGCTGTGTTTTAAAGTGGACTCGATCATTGAAAGATTACTGATATGCAACTTTAATACATGTCAGAAACAGAGTCTTCAAATCATGTAAATATGGACCCCGCCCCCCACCCACCTTCATCCCTCATAGAAAAGACAGACATTTATTTCTACATGTATAAAAGTAAAAAAAAAAAAAAAGAAAGAAAGAAAAAAAAAGAATTAAAAAAATGTTTTAAAAAAAAAAAATCAGGCGTCTTGAAAGAAAGAGTCCAGCTCCTCCGTCATCTCGGCCAAATCCTGGGGGGCGTTTGCTGCTGCTTCTCGTGCTGCAGTGGATCCTTTGGCAGCAGAGTTTTCCTGCAACCTCTGTGGAGCCTCCATCTCTCGCTTAATATCCTTGCCGCCGCCCAAAACTCTCTGGCTCTCTATGAAGTACTGGTTGGGGTGGTTGAGCGAAAAATTGGAGTCCTCAAACTGCTCAAATAAAAAGTAAAAAAAAGAGAACACAGGAGAGGTAGGTCAAGGGGAAATTAGAACAGCAGTCTCAGTTTTCCCAGAAGTGAATGATGGATTCATGTCACCTTTTATAAGATGATCACGTAACATCTGCTTCATTGGGCAAGATGTGGAATGGCTTGCTAATTTACCAACAATTTACTAATTAACAATAATGAGAACTTTCACAGGCACATTAGCGAGTTAAGTCACCAGCTAGCTATTCCATCAGAGCACACAGCGAAAAAGATGAAATGTCCTCTCAGGAAATAAAATGTCAAAATCACTCATGATGAGTAAAAACCTATGAATCAATTAACAAATGAAGTTTGAGCTCTTTCAGAAGTTCGTCCTGTGACCTTTAGTTTTTAAACAGCTGTTTAATGGTGAGTGATGTTTTAAGTTACTGTGACAGATTTGTACACAACACATTTCACTTTGCCATTTTTACTTGTTGAACTTCTAGAGTGAAGGAAATAATTGTGCACCGAGCACTTTAACTACTATAATGTACATCTGCAGGTGGGTGGAAGAGTGACAACATACTTCTGTTTAATCATTGCTTTTATCAGCTAGTAGCTTCATAAGAATGTGATTTCAACGTGCATAAATTGTCCTGTGAAGCAAATTCATTAATTTTACACATGACTGCAGAGTACAACATCTTTGTTCTTTCATCAGTTGTTTGGACTAAATTCATTAATGTAAGTGTAGTGACTGTAAGCAAATATGACAACTGCATTTTTCATTAAGGTCAATAACCAGTCAAGGAGCTAAGGAGCCCAGGGTTATGACTATGTAAAAGAATGTCTGTTTGGTTTTTAATGTCTTCCATATTTACACGTTTCATTTAAAATGAGACTAATTTTTTAGCACATCCATTCTGTTACAAATAAAGAACTGAACAGTGTACTTCAGTGTACTCGGGGGTTTTGCTGCTACATCCTGATGTGGTCTGGTATGACCAGTAGCTTCTGGTGGCTAATGTTAGCAGACACCAGGACTGTGTCATGGACACAATTTTAGGCAGTTTGTGTAATTACTGATCTACATCCAGAAGAAAATATTTCATGAAGAGTGTAAAGGTGGATTTTACCATGATGTGTCTCAGAGGTATTGTACAGTGTATTTGCTGCTGATTGTACTGAAACTGACAAATAAATTGATTCAAAGTCTAAACTTTTATAAAAAAAACTGATAAACTAACAACTTAATTATACGTTGCGTGAATTCTTTGTGTACAGTCACTGTTATTACAATTTCAGGGATACAACTCCATCACTTGCAATAGATCTACTAAAAAGGTACAGTATGTGAAATGATGTTCCCTCCCAAAATTAACTATGACACCTAACGTTTGAGCATTCAAAATAACTGTTTCACCTTAGACACAATATATCAAGCTGTGTAAATTTGGTAAGAAGAGAGAGAGAGAAAAACCAGAGCACGTGTTAAACTACTGATCACAATGTGCCAAACTCAGCTGAATGACAACTGCAGTCACAAGCAAATACATTGTGAGTCTAAGACCTTGTTTATTTGTTGTTTTCTTTTTTCAAGTCACTACTCTTCCCTGAAACCAGGACTCTGAGTGTGACTGAAAGGGATGATGACTCAAGCATCCAAACTTAAACAGATTAAATTAAGTAAGTATCCACAGGGGACAAAATAGATCCGAATGCCATAATAAACCTTTAAAAATTAAGTGGCTGTGACAGCCGGCTAATGATGGATGTGATGACAGTTCTGGGTCTCTCTCCCCAGCCGTCATGCATCACATGTGAGGACCAAACACCTGCCTCCGATACAGGTACCCCCCGCTTCAAATTAAATCTGCACTTACATTGTGAGTCAGCTCAAAGTACTTCTGGCATGCCAGCTGATAGTGCATTCCTTTAACCAGCTCCAGGATCTGCAACAATAAGTAGAGGATAGGAAAAGTTCAAAAAAACATCAGGGTAGAAATTTCATCTGCATTCTCACACTGTTAAACTGTTACACTTTGGAAACCGGCACAGAGCGTTTACATAAGGTATTGCCAACATTTTGTGATTTTGCAGTCTTGTGATCCAAATTGTTTTAATTGGCTTTTCGATCAACTACCTACACAAACATCTCTCATAAATCATTAAGACAGCAGTGAGCGCATCCTTCAAGAAATCTTTGCAAATGTAATCAAAAACAGATCACTTAAATATTCATGCCCTGAGTCAACTCTTTGTAGAATGTAGGAACTGTTGGCAACGTTTACACCTTCAACTCTTTTGGTACATGTACATTTCAGAATTTCTATCTGCTTTTTCATTCCTGGTTTTCGGAAGCTCTGTAAAGTTGGAAAGGGAGGGTGGGAGCAGCCAGTTCGAAGCCCGGGCTTTGGTTGGGTGGCACAAGCACTCTCACATTCTGGCACCAAAATCCCCTGTAGCGTTAGTGCGACTGTACACTCAGGGTGACTTACCTGCTGAAAAATAAATCCAAGGTCTTCATCACTCGCTTAGAGAGAGAGACTGCCTGTATTTGGCTCCGTCATTATTCTCTATATTCCTGAAGGTTGCCTCCAGCGTGATACTGCCACTAGCACGCTCAACCACTGTGGCTGGTATTAGATCTGCGAGAGTGGTAATAAAAGGCAAACACTAGCTGTGCTCTCAGTTTTATTCCTATTTTCTCTTTTGCAAAAGAGAAAATATCGCACTTATGTGATGCGAGTACTTCACTTCCTATTTGTGTGCTTTACTCGAGAAGGTTCTTCTGGGATTTGAGAAACAACATGTCAAACATCCACATTATCGCGTTAACTATCTATTTTTACTTGTCAGTACTTTTAGAAATAAACCCGCTGTTGCAGGAATATGTTGTAGGTCACCCTGTGAAAGACACTATTTTGTGCAGGCATTCATGGATGAATCCTCATGACTTTGGTGATCCTGACTTTTCGTGTAGCGTCTCCGGCAGGTCAAAGATTTCATATAACCTGTGAAATTTCATTTCCTCTGGCACAATCATGAGGTTGACATGTCGTTTTGAATGAAATATCTTGACAACCACTGCATGGACGACCATGAAATAATGACTCTGGTGATCCATTAATTTTTCATCTGGCGCCATCATTAGGTCAGCTTAATAATTTGTCAAATATTTTGGTTCATGCAAGTACCTGCAACGTCGGTTACAGGTTGGCATCTGTAACTACTTTCAACTTGCATATTTTCTATACTGTAGTTGAAATGTTATAAAGACACAGCTTCTAAAGGCAGCTGCTCTCAGCCAGGGTGTGAGGGTGTGGTGAGTAGTACTAACATTTTCCAGTTTCTAACTCTAGATTTTATTTATTTTTACCCACTGGAAAAAAAAAAAAAAAAAAAAAAAAAAGATGACACCCACCTGACTGATTCCACTGGGAGACACTTTGTAGAACTGAAGCTTCTGCTTCAGTAGCTCTGGGTCACTGTGGCGAAATGGGCATCCTACAAACATGAAAATGAATTCAAATAATTTGCTTCATGAATTAACAATTATTTGTTTCACCAATAGGAGCAAACTGAAGTTTTCAGCATGTGAAAACTGCATGAGCAGAGATTTGGGTGATGATTTCGATAATCAACACCCAGTCAGTCGTGTCACTATTTCCAAGCCAAGTTCCGTTAACTAGAAAGCCTGATAATTAGAGTTGAGTGGCTCATCACATGGGTAATGGCTTCTTCCAACAGCCGTCAACTCACCATGATGGTCGCCTTGGCTGGGTGGGTTTGATAAAATCACCTTCATGCAGCTGTAGGGGGTGTAGTCTGTTCGCTTGCCTTCTTTGCCAAACATGTGGCGGATGCTGTAGGCATATGCTTTGTCAAACTACAGAGAGTGAGAGGAAGACAAGAGGGGAGAGAGGAAGAGAGGGCATTAGTGAGGATGAGAGTGTAAGAGGGACAAGGTTGGGGTGAAAAGAGACATTGTCATACATCATGTCAGTTTTGACAGGGTGTTTTCCTCAATGAAATATAGAGCTATTAGAGAGAACCTGCTGTAGAGGTGTCGCCACACTCGAGATAGCTGAATTATGGATACCTTAATACGGCCATCTTTCGCTCTCAGTGATTGTGCCCCTTGTCTTGCAGAGCACTTTGATACAATGTGTCTTTAAATAAAATAAATAAAAGATGTGTCCTTAAATAGAAGAATGGAAATCCCAATATGATGTATCAGTATTCAGCGTGATGTATTAACCATTTCTACCTAAAAATGTAGCACTTTACTATTTTATTGGTCCGGGAAAGTTGTTTAGATGTATGAGATCCGTGTTAATATGCACAGTCTGGGCCCCTTGTCACATTTCAGGAGTTTTTGACCTGTTGCAGATCTACCACAGAGGCATTTCCCATTTAAACTTCTCTGATGGGGCAAATTATCAAATAATTTCACAATAAAAGCAAAGACAAAAATGTCCAAGAAGATGGAGACACATTTTTGCATCTGATTTTTTTTCCGTAGTAAAAACTGGCTCCACCTCAACAAGCTACAACAGCAAAATGCTGCTTATACATTGATGCATTTATCATATTAACAATCTAATAAAGTAATATATGATGGTGTGTCAGTCACTGAGGTCATTTTTTCTGTAGAGCAAGTACTTTTACTTAAGTAAAGGATCAGCGTACTTCTTAAGTTTTTGCTGCTAATAAAGTGTCTTTGGGTTTTGGGTTGTCGATTGGATAAAGAAACGTGTTGAGGAGATCTTTTGATTTTAAGATATTATGATGGACAGTCGTCACCATTTTAATAACTGAACAGTTAATCTTCAAAATTATACAGTAAGTGATGATGAAAATGATCATTAATTGCAGCCTCAGGCTTGTATAAGATTTGTATTCTACTAAGTTGAGTAAACAAATGATTGAGCATCCACATTTTGATTTGAATATATTTTCTCTGGCCTTTTTTGATTTACAGTTTAGTTCCAACTTATTACTGAGAAACAAATGTACCAACAGGTTGCATTCACAGTCAGACAAAACTAGACTTTGTGTAGAAGTATTTGATCTATGACCGGATTGCAGCAGGGTTTGAATTCAAACAAACTTTATATTAATATCTGGAAAAATCTTTGTATGATAACCTAAAAAGAAAAAACATCAAAGTCAAGGACACAAGTGAACTGTATCAATAAACTTTAAAGTGCCAGACCTCTGCAAACCTTCACACCATATTCTGTCCAGTTTGTTCCAAACCAAAAAATCCTCAATATTTTTTTTGATAGGGGTCATTCTACAAAATCTCCACGGTGAACTCCTTTTATGTGTACCGTACTTCTGCGCAACCATTAAAAATGAATTACAAGGACCCTGCCTCTAAAAATCAAACAGTAAAATACACACTGTGTGCTTCAGAAGTGGCGGAACACAATCACCATGACTGCACCCATCATAACACATTAATGTTGCAATAAACCCCCTGAACTTGCTAATGTGACAACCTGCAATAGCAATTTAAAAACCCATAAAATCTTCCTTAAGTACAATAAATCAAATATTAATTATGTAGAGCTTCTAAGGATTCAAGAGGCTGTTTCTCGATTTAAGACCACCCTACTCTATTAAAACGAATCCTGGAACTCCACTGGCATTAAAGTGTGTTTAATATGTATTACATGAAATAATTAGGACATAAAAAGATCCTACGTCATCTAAAAAAGTGATACAAACACTTGATATGGCATTGAACTGTCACTGAGAAAGATAAGACTGAGGAGGTCTGATTAAAGAGAAAACTTCATATGAACAACAGGTACCAAAACAGTCTGTTCATATATACTGGGATTAACTGCAAATGGCTCCAGAGGTAAACCTTAAAATGTGCAATAACTGATGAGATTAAACTGTATTTGATTTCCCCTCAGCATTCAGATTCCCTTCAGCACTGAGATGTTGAACAGTGCAGTTCAGTTTCTTCTCATCTTGTCCCATATTTACTCATATTGAATGAAACTCCTTTAAATGCAATATATTTGCTGCGCTTCCTCTAATCACCAAGTGTGTTCCTACACTTCAGCCTACACTTTAGATAATCCTGGATATACTCTAATACAGTTGACCTCCAAACTGATGGAAGTGAGGAAAAAAAAAACAGTAGAGTCTGAACACAAGCACAAAAGATGCATTAAAAAGGAGCAGAGCCATAGCTCTCCTAGTGCTTGGCTCGTGGGGCTACATCACTGCAACATCCCCCCACACTCTAGGACACATTCACAAAAACCTGCGGCAATGGAGACAGAGAAATAGGACACAATCAAAGGGATTATGTACGTGTGTGTATGTGCATGTGTGTAAACTTGGCATGGCTTCTTAGGCTCAGTCCATAGTGACTGATGTGCCTGTAGCTCCAATCCCTCTTACATATAATACCATTAAAATAGTTTTTTAAATCTGCACTACTGGCCTTTTCACACCCTAAAAACAATAAAAAGGTGAGGGACTGAAAAATACTGCAAATACACACAAGGTAAGAAGTTTGATTTTGCGGAAAGAAGAAACGAACTGCTTTTTGAAATGGTCATTTACTCACAATGAACGAGGAGAAAGGAGAGAAAATATACTGCTACATTAATGACAAGCCAATATAAGATATGCATCTGCATAGTCCTAGGTTCTGCATGAAAGCAAATGTCACTTGAACAACTTATATTCAGCATGAGCAGTAAAACTAAGTGCGATTCTCCAGACTTGTTTTCAACCACCTATTTCAGATAACAATGTACTAGCCAATATTCTGTTTATTTAAGATTTGGATTTTATTCATTTATTTAAATTGGAGCCTTAACTTTCTAAAATGAAAACAGAACAAAAATCTCACTAACACAAAATAATTTCTCTTGGATCTCTTCAAGAAGAAGACTTTTCAAAAGTGAGGCAGACCCATAGCAAAGGAGGAGCTCGGGGCTACTTTGAAATGTACTGAAAATACCAGTGATTAAAATAACATGGTGTACATTTGTAACCATACTTTAAGAGCAGTTAATACAAAGTGTCATCTAACGAATCTCCTCTACATTTGGAAAAGACCCCAGAGGAAACCAACGCTATAAAGTGAAAAATAGTGTCAGTTAGTGGAAATTAATTAACCTGAAGTTAACATCTGTAAAACAAGCAGTTCAGAGCAGTCCTACCCTGAGGCTAAACAACACACTAAAATGTGGTACAAATAGACACTCCTTCAAATGAATTGGCTGACTTCCGTGGCAAGAAAAATGGTTAGATCAAGTTGATTTCATCAATTTTCCCTCTCCCTCTAGTCTAATATTACACTGCCTCTTCCTCCAGGCCTCCCTTTCGGCATCGCTGCCTCCCATCTTTTTCTCCGTGCCAGTCGCATACTAATGAGCAGGCTTTGTGCAGCCTGCCACAAAGTGCAGTCCCTGACACAACACATACATCACTGTGAGAGCTGCGATCTGGTCAGCACCACTCTGCTGCCTCTGCTGTGGAGCAAGGGCTGGGCTTTATGCAGAGCCCATCACACTTTCTCTTGGAGCTTGTACACGCTACTTCAGAGATGGGGCACCAAAGAGGGATGTAACATGAATCCAGTCCTCTGTAGTTGCCATGAGGCTCTTACTGAGGGGCCAATAACAGACAGTAGGACAGGAGAGAGTGTGGGCAGGAGAGATGGGATATTTTTGAATGGCTCAAATGAAAATACTTGAAAATGAATGTTTTTATTTTTTCTTTTTATTAAAGATATGGGCTCACAAAAACCAACAAAAGAAACTGACTGACCTACATCTTAAGAGAGTGAGGAACTAACCACACTAACCACCCTGACTTCTAGCATATGTTGCTCCAGTGCAAAACTATTTCAAAAAGCTACACAAATTACTGCTGATATTTTGGTTCACTTTACTCAGATTAGAAATGTAGTCTTATTATTTTGCTGTATGTTTCTCCTTAGTCATAAATACAGGTGGTGGTTGCAATCAACAATGACAACCAACCATTACTCAGCAGGACACTGATGTTTAGAATAACAAAAACAAAAATATTAACATGTTGTAAGGGCAAGCAGAATTAGTTAAATGGCACCAAAACAAAATGTTTTTGAAATCTGATTAAATTGTAAAAGTTTCAGAAACAACTAAGCTTGTTGTGGCTTTATGTTTTAATTTCCCATAGTGATCTACAGCTCAGCTCAACAGCGATTGTTTAATTTATGTTGGACATTAAACTTTAAAATTCTTACCAAACTCCTGAATTTGTTCCTATTCACACTATGTTTACACTGGTTCTGGACATGGCGTTATGCTTTTACACATTGGCCTCTAACCAGTTGCATGTTAGTGTACTTCGTCCTCCATTTCTACAATGCTTTTGCAAAGAGATGAGAACAACCTTACGAATGGCGAAGTATCTGGATTTTAAACAGGTGAAAACATGAAAAGCGTCTCTATGCATCTTTGTGCATCAGAGTGTGGTCAGAATTCTTCTTCTTCTGTCTCATTACAACTAAAAACTGACGCACCAGCAGAAACAGATGCCCCATATATTCCCACGACACGCCTGGAGACATCGTCTGGCTGATGTAAAACACATCCTTGGACTGGAAAATATGCAGACTACCTGGAGTGACATGGTAGGGGTGCCAACCATGTGATACACTGTACTACTACAAGTCATTATTAAAAGACAACACTGCTCAGGGATCAAGGCCCATCCACATGAACTGCTGTGCCAGACTGCTGCACTGGGTTTCTATTCAACTCAGCACAATTAAATGATTTCTTGGCACCTTACACACTGTTAATACTGCATCTTTTGAACAGCACTCAAAAATGCAACACACATGTGTTTGAGATTAAGCTCTGGATGGGTGTTTATCAGAGCAGGTCATAGGGTTAGACAGACAGTATTTTAAGCGTTTACTTTGCAAATATAATTTACAAAATAGAAATTATTACAAAAACAGGTCAAAATAAGACAAGTCTCTCACAGTGTCACAGTGCAATCAAATCATGCTGGTTTAATATTTACCTGCGAAGTAGGTTTGCATCAAACAATTATTTTTATTACCAATTATTTTCTCAATTCATCTCTTTATCTATAAACACCAGAGAGCAGTGAAAAAAGACCGTCCCTGTTTCCTAGAGCCCAAAGTGTTGTCAAATTCATTTAAAAACCTGATACCATCAAATGTTTCAAATTTTTCCTTTAAGTGATTCAAACTATTAATCGACCAATAGCTGCAGCTCTGCAGTCAAGAACTCCCTGCTGTGGCTGAGCAGCAAACTGTGTAATGGTCTCACGGAGCAAATGATGCCACTACTAAAACAACAAAAAGGGTTCATAATCATATTTGGGGGTTATGGACCTGCAGATATTTTTAATATTGTGTGATCTGACCATTCATATTGTAATTTGCTTTCATACTGAACTTTTTAGGACAAGGTTCATTTGGTTGTTTTTGGCTTGTATTCAGGGAACCACTGAGAGCAAAATCACTGACATGCTGAAGAGGTGGGGTGAAGTGAATGAGGCACGAGTCCAAATCCATTAATTGTAGCGTCAAGCTTTTTTTTCCCTCAAATATACAGTATGTGTTTTAATATTTATTTTTTTATTAATATAGAACATGGCGTAGAATGAAGTTTAATCACTTGAACTGAAATTTCATTTTCATGTTTCATGCATAATATCTCAACAACAAATTCCTAAGTGGCTGTGTGTGGTTGTCGAGCATTTAATAAAAAAAAAAAAAAAACTACTCAGAAACAGGGAAGTCTGAATCAGCCATATCTTACTTCTTTTAAGACAGGCCAACCAAGGTGAGGCAGACGGGGATGTTCTAACAGTCTTTAGTGTATAGAGCAATATTCCTAAAAGCAAATCGATGCAATCCAAGCAATTATCTATCTAACACGCAGTTGTTTCCTTTACAGTCAACAAGGACAGGAATTAGCACTTGTACGATCAGACTTATAAAACCATGCACTCAAGCCAAGCTAAGTAAGGCACACTGTGTAACAGCATGTCCACAGCTACCTAATGACCTAATTGAGGAAAGAAAACTTAATGCTGTAGCTATTGATTTCAGAAATGAAGAAAAACTGCAAAACCTTTTCAGAACTGTTAAATAAAATGTGGTGTGGTCCTGGCTTATGTCTAATACATTTAAATTAAAAGAAATTACGACAAGAATAAACAGCATGATTCATTTGAGCTGGCATCTCCTGTCACTATCCACATGAAGAGTTGTTGTTCTCCTCATGTAGAACAATTTTAATCTCTTTGCTGTGAATCTGTCTTCTATTGAGAGATACAACAACTGAACCCACAACGACTTAAGTCTTCATTAGACTCATTACAGTACTGCGTGCAACAAATGAAACCGGTGAACTTTCTTTCTTTTTTAATCGATACAGCTTTGATGAGGCCACTTCATCAACAATAAAACAGCACCACTGACTCCAGTGTTGAGAAGCACTCAGGAGAGGAGAAGGCACTGAGACATTAACACTGCTGTCGAGCGTTTCTTAATTATAATCATTATATTACTAAAGTTTAGTTTGCTGTAATCTTCTTTTTACAACACATTCCTACATTATAATATTATAGCATTAATATCGTCAACATTACCTTGTCTGCATCCACTTTCCCTCTGGTGAACTCTGACCTCCAGAACTGCAGCGCCTGCTCCAGAGAGAGGCCGATACCTTTGAGGAAGAGGCCGTACTGCATACGTCCCCCATGGCGGAGATGGTGGTTCTCTCTCAGTGACTGGTGGAGCTGCTTCATGCACAGCGGGAACGACTTTCCTGAAAGCTACAGGCAGAACACAATTAATGACTAATAAGCAAAAATAAACTAATGTGATTCATCAGTACCTGTTTATTCCCATTTCCATTCTATGGACCACATGTTAAACATAATGTGAACTGACTGATTAAAACTAACGTGACACTAAATACACTTTCGATTCGTTCCTAGCTCTGGGCCACCAGAGTTACTACACAAGCATCATTTCTCCCCTTTTACGCCACCCATTCCCAGGCAACATGGCACCCTGAACTTGACATTTCGAGAATAAATGGTCAGTGCAACTCACTGAATCAATTTGTTCCAAGGAGATTTTCCCAACATTCTTCTGGATGCTGTAATCCTGTCCCACATAGGCATGACTGAAAGAAGAAAAAAACATGAAAAATATCAGGATTTTGACAAATGAGACTGTATTCCTTTAGGAATATTAATGCAATTTTAGAGGCAATTGGGGCTGCCATAAAAAGTGAACGTATTTTCCGAGGCATGTTCCCTTAACTCAAATCAAATCTTCTTGATAGAAAATCAGGTTAAGACCTGACAGTAAGACTGGACACAGCTAAAATAATGAAAACTTTACTGCAATAATAAAAACAAGGGGACACATGCCTGTAACCTCCTGCCAAACAAACTTGAAACTGCTAAGCTGCTATCAGTAGATTTTTAAGTCGATGACTTTGGCAATCCATCAAGTCCCGTGTGGCAGTGCTTCACATCACATTGTGTTACCCCCCCCACCACAGAGATTAGTGGCTTGCCCACTAATCTCAACAACCTGCCCACTAATCCCCAACAACAATCAAGCGACACGACTTCTCCCACCCCTACATTCATGTTCCTACTTTTATCTGAAGTAAGATAAACACCCTCACTGTGCTCTGAGTTGCTCTTCTTGGCTATTGAAGATGAAATGAAGTCAGCTGCCTTTTCATGCACACTCATGTGCTGTTGCTGATTCACTTCAACTTTCAGTGGTGAACACGTTTAAGGTTTTTACATCCAGTTATCCACAAGAGGTGAGCCTTAGTATCAGAAGTTAGCAGCAGCTCTATTGTTTGAAAAAACTATATCAACATTTAAGGTGGTTTTTAATATTGCAATGCAGGTCTGATAAAACAAGATGCAGGTTTAGTGCGGCACTTCAATGAAGTGACAGGCTTGAATTGCATTTTTTGGCATAACTGAACACTAATACATCAAGATAAGTGACACCTTTTACTGCAGCATTCATGTCTTATGGAAAATAACTTGCAGTGTGTCCGCATCACAGGCGCTGATCACAGTCTGCTCACAGGATGACATAAAGCAGGTATTCCCACCATATGGAGTTTGACTTATGAGGGCTGCATACTGAGCTCTGCTTAATCTATGATTTGATCATGAAAATGCATTACAATTTAAAATTCTAAATCAATTAAGTAATTTATCCCAAAAAGCAATTACTGGGGGGGGAAAAACATGCCCCCCCATCAGTCAACAGCTAATGCAATAACAGTGTTTGAGAAATTGTAGGAAACATAATGCACATGTTGCATAGTGCTTACTGCTTCAAGACTGAGTTAACTAACAATAAAAATAGATGATGGTGGGCACCGGGCACCATAAGTCTCCACAACATCTGGACTTGTCTACAGGGACCGATTGGGTTGAATCAGACCAGGCACAAGCCCCCAGCCCTCCTTGGTGCCAAAGATCAATCCTGCTAAATCTCTTTTTCAACAGAGTTCTGGAAAAATGGCAACAAAGTTATCAATCCTGCTGCTTACCTGAGGTGGTTAAGGAGCGGTTGGAGACGTTCATCAGAATGCACTGCTGGTAGTGAGCGGGCAGTCAGCTGCAGAGAGACGGACATCACATGAGTGATGGTGAGCAGTGTAGGTCAAAGGATTAGAACAGCCGACCATTGCAGGTAAAGTGCAAAGATTAAGTAATGCGCAGAACAAGAATTAAAATACAAGGTCATGGAGTCAGCTTATGTGGGTTGAATAAAACTAAAGGTATACGTATATAAGACCACATTATCCAAACTGATCAGGAAAAATTGAAAATGATTTAACCAAACATGTAAATACACTGTATTATCAATCAGGAATAAATTCCAGATACTTTTTCATGCTGTCTCAGTCTATTTGAGCTTAATTTTCTTAATTCAAAAGCAAACCTAGAGATGGAGGCACATCTCTCCTCAACAAAAAGCTTTAGATGAACTGCATCATAAACACGAGTCCAATCGGCAACAGTCTCAACCATTTCAAGGTCTGCCCTACAGATAGACAAAAACAGTTTAATATACAATACTCTGCCTGTTGAAATGAACAGCGAACAAATAACTGGTCATTGGAGTCATATGGAGAAGCAGCTTTCCATTTCATGCTTTTTTAATGGCACATTTTTGGCGATGTCCCCTTGCTGTCCCCAGACAAGGAGAATAGACATTATAGTAACACAGAAACAGTCACAATGGCACAGTTACAAAAAATAGTTTTGGAGCATTACTCCATTCCAGCAGTTAGTGGTCCGGATAATTACCAGAAAATTGGAGAAAGGCCCAACTGGACCAAGTTGTCCTTATTATGTTTTTTTTTGTTTTTTTTTCTGTTTTTCCTTTTCTAATCCTGCCTGCCTGTCCTCCTGTAAGGGAGGAAATGCATTCAGATTAAAGCAAATCAAGCAAATGTTGCCCACTATGCCAACATTAATACAGAGATAATGACTTTCTATATTACAGTGACCTAATCATTATTTGGACATCAGAATGAATTCTACAGCCAGTGGAGTTCTTTACTTGCCCAGTAGTGAGTTTTAGACCAGAGATTCAGTTTGTCAATAGGCATTTTAGATCAGTGGCTGAGCAGAGTCCACTCTTTGTTGTGAACACAGGCATTACCTCAAAAACGCACTGATTGAAAGTGACTACTCGGTTGAATGCGAGGGACGGACAGCAAAACACAACCACAGAACAAAAACTAACCTTTGTTCAAACTGCTAAAGGATTTTCTAGGCGCTAAGCAACAAACCGCCTGTCCTAAGGTAGACACAAACAGCTGCTTTGGAAAGACAAGGCATCTGGTGTCTCTTTTGACAAAGTGTTTTTTAGTTGGAAAAATCATCAAACTATAAGAGGACACATGATATACATGTATGTGTGCATAGGTATTAGAGCTAGCCCAATATATTAGCCGATATTAGCTTATTGCAGAAATAGCTGTATTGGTGTATTTGGGTGGATAATTAATAATTGCAGTACATTTCCTGCAGAAGCCTATTCATGAACTGTACAGTGCCACTGCCTTTGGCTGTTGATCACCACGATATAACCTGAACTTTGGTTGTCTCCTCACATGTATTATATATGCCTCTGGTTCCCAAAACATCATGGTTCACATCCTACAGGGCATTCGATGCAGTGCACAAGTGTGCCGATATTGCGACTTCACAGACCCCCTTCAACAGCCTTTTAAAAAAACATCATGCCTGTAGGGAGAATAAGCACTTTCACACTAGCTGTCCCCAGTCTTCCCTCCAGACATTTTATGTCATGTGTGCATACTCATTCCCCTCATTTGAACCATGAGTTTCTCTAGTTTCCCTCAGGGCTCTGAAGGGAACAGCCATGATTGCAATTTAATAATACGCCTTATGCACCCAGGATTACTGTATACACAAAATACATTTACAGAAACTACATGTACAGGAAGTGGACATAACAGAAACACTTTGCAATGTAATGTAAAGTGAAGCTCTTGTAGTGAGTCAGAAAGGTGTTGATTCAAATCTATGGTACTTTCATTTATGTCAGAGTTGTACATGCACATGCTATATATATATATATATATATATATATATATATAAAAAGGGGTAAATCTTTGCTATATGTTTACACCATGAACTGCAGTGAAATACGCCTGAAGTTGCCATGTTTCTCTCAAGTACACATTCTCATCTTCTTTGAGCTTTCTGGAACACAACCCATTATTCAGCCTTTCAAAAACAATGAAGAGATGTAAACACTCACCGCGAGAGCTTTAGATAGCCTTGTGCGAAAATCATTGAGAACAATGGTGACAATGTCCTGATGAGGGATGTACACGTAGCCTGCTTTGAGGTACACTTTCCTTGTTCGCACTAGATCCAGGGCATCTTGAAAGGGAACCTTTAAAAAAACAAAACAAGAGTTGGAGAGAAAATGTTTTGAATAAATAATGCATTCAAAAGATACATTTTAATATTCCGTTGGCATGTATAGTAAGTATAGTGTCAGGAGGTTGATGCTAACCCTTTTGCCCTTTATATTTTTTGGCCACTTAAAATGTGATCCAAGGATTTAGACTTATTCTAGTGATATTCAATAAAGCGAGTGTAATGATTTACATTCTCAATGAAGAGACCATCAGCAACAAGCATAAAATGTAAAATGAAAGTCATGTAGCAGGCCATGACATTTTCCCCTTTTCCTTTTCATTTTGTGAATAGACAAACTGAGACTTAAACTTAGTCAGCTGTGAAAGGTTATGATGGTGATCTGTCAATCAGGCAATTACTTTTCAGGCTCTCTATTCACACTGATTTAGGAGATTCCTCCACTATGTGAACATTTAATGATTTAACAACATTATGTCAGAACATTTCTCATGTAGTATTACAAGATACTCAGATGCATTTGGGAGAGTATGCATTCTCCAATAAGTTGATTTAAACTGCCTGAGGGAGAAAGAGTTGCATATTTATTTCATATTAGAAAATGTTCTGACTTGATCTGACAAAACATTGGCCCTGGGGGTAGGGGAATTGAAGTAAAAATATAGAGCTAAGAAGGCTTTACTTCAGTGTAATCAATATTTTATTTATTTTTAAGAGTATTTTAAGAGTGACTGGTACACTCTTGAACAGGTAAGTATTACACAGAATGGTTTACACTAATAAGAAAGCTCTTATGGCAGTTATTCCAAGCTTAACATTGGCCCAAAGGCAAAAGTTAAAAATCTATGAATCTTTATAAGTTTCTCTCTAAATTCTACCCAACCTTTTTTGATCTTCTGTGATCCGAGTTGTTACATGTATTAATGGTGGTCAATATCTCAAATTAATGGTTAACATTAGTGATTTGTATCTCATCAGTAGTGAATGGGACCCAAATTATGTAACCTGGTATACTTTACTTTGTAATGGCTTCAAATAGGAACAGCCTTTTAGTCCGTAGTGTCGGTCAGGTTCCAAAATCACAAGATCCTACATTTCCCATTATAGAACCTCCCCGACTAACTAACGCCACAACTTTTAAACTCCACACCTCCAGTTTTAACCAAAACCTCTTTTGTTAAAAATGTGAGGCTTATCTGGGAACCCCGATGACATCATCTGGGTAAAACTGGTGGAGTGACCCTTTAACGTGGCAATCCACTCCAGAAGAGTCTCTTTGAAAGACTAACCCTGACCCACAACTTTGTTAAACTTGTTAACTTGTTAACTCAAAATTACAAAGAAATGACCTTCAGCTGGAAATCCTGGAGCTTTTGATAGTGAATGGAAGAATCACTGTGAGGATAATTACAGTGGAGAGGGTGATTTTAACATAAAAAGCATTTTCTGATTGGCTGTTAAGATACAAATGTTCAAATCTTTATTAAAGCTCTAACATTCAGAATACAAAACATTTCATGTTCATTGTCCCATGTCTAGATTCTGCACCTGCTGGATTCTAAAAGGACTAGAAACTGTTTTATGGGCACATCAGCACTTAACTTTCTTAGTGGACTCAATGGACAGAGACGAGTAACTCACTTTGTAGAAGTCCTGACTCTCAACAGTGACTCCACTGACGGCGTAACTGGAGATGACAAGCTTTTCCTGCAGAGCCTTCTTCTCCTCGACAGTAATCTGAAAAAGTTATTGAAGAGGATGATGAATTTCAGTGAAGAGCTGCAAAGGCAGAGCTGTGTCAGTGTTAATACATTGAGGGTTGAAGCTCATGGAAACCAAATGTCATTTATCAAATTAATGCACCATTTTCATTCTTGCGTCGACTCATTATGCGTAGATGAATTATTCAATAGTTTTTTCCATTTATGAAAACCTGCTGCGTGCTTTCCTTAAAGTGTGTCTTTAGACGGACCTAAGTAAAACAGAAACTAAACACACCGTTATTACACTTTTATTCTTCAAGTGATTAGGGAAACTGTTAAAAATAGCATTTATCTACATTTATCATCTCTGAAATATAATCTGTTTTACAAATAAATCTTTTACCAAAAACAGAGCAAAAAAAAAAAAAAAAAACACTTTTAAAAATGAAACTTTTTAACTACCACTGAAGAATACCTCACCATTTATAGATCCTGTTACAGTGATCAAACAGCTCCATCTAGTGAAAATACAATTGAATACCACTATGTTGTGAATGGAGGCAGCTTATACAGCTTGTTGTCTCCCATGACACACTCATTACTTAAGTCTGCCCTAAAGAAGTAGCGCCGCTCAGAGGGTGTATTATAACCTCGTTTTGTAAACGCAATGATGGATGAAGCTCTTGCTAAGACTGGTAATTAAACAGCTGTTAATGCTAATGCTGGCTATGTAGCAATAGCAAAACTTACAAATAGCTCCTTTAAATCAAGGCAAAATAAAGGCTTCAGAAACTTACTGTGTTATATTGCAGATTATTTCTGTGCAGAAATTCACGTTTTTGATCTGAAAGCATGCCATCGAAACGGTAGCGGAAAAGATCAACTTCCTGCTGTATAAACCACCGCCTGAGATCTTCCCTTTAAGAGATCATTGAAAATGAATATTTAGTTTGGTTGCTTTTGAATGACACTCATTTGTTGTCAAAAAAAGAATACAATTGTTATTTAAATTTAAAATCATTTGTACTTACGTTTGGCAGTAGGCGAGCCTGAGAATGAAGTGGGAGATATGATCCTTTCTTCGTTTCTCATATTCATCTTGTCCAATCTGAGACTTTTTTTCATCCTTGACAGACTAAAAAAGGCATTTTAAATGACATTATGTAAATAACATATACAAAAAAAAAAATTTTCATAATCTGTCTTGGAATATTGAGAATTGACTGCACCCTGAGTATTTTTAGAGGCTAACCTGCCACAGGTGTAAGCTACTAGTGTTTGTTTACATAGTGACTGCATAGTACAAGCTATTTTTGGGTAAACATTATAGCAGATTATTGTTGTAAACATGCACATGCATGTACCACACAGGGACAACCTGAAAAAGGATGCCATGGATAGGATGGGATTCGTGTAACATGAATATTGAGGCAACAACGGAAGTGACATAAGATATTCAGATGCATTTGGAGAGTTTCTTACAATTATGTTAATTTAATGGGATACTTTGACTAATTCTTTTAAATTGGAAGGAGTGTAAACCGTGCTGCTTCTCTAGGGATGCATGGCTGGAGGAATATCTGGAGGAATATCTGAACATGGAATGAGCAGATTGTCTCTTAAAGAATTTCAAAAGGGCCCTGAGGGACATTGGACACTGTCCGCAAGCTCCTTGCTCAATCATGTAAACTGACCGATTAAATTTGTTGGTATGTGTTCATCCATGCATCCATTTTTTTAGACTTCCTCTTTGTAGAAGACAGGAGCATATTATCGCAGCCTTTACTGTCAGTTGTGTTTACAAGATATAAACATTTTTAAAAATACCTGTTCGCTAGCTGTTGTGAATTTAGGCCATTGTGTAAAATGGCTTTTGTAATTCAGCTTGAGAAGTAAGAAGACAGCTTTCTGCCCACTGACTTTCTCAGTGATCGCTTCTTTTGTGTTTTAATATGTGTGTCTGTCTGTCTGTAGCAGACTAAACATTTTACCTCAACTAATGTTAAAACCATTAATATTTACAACGATGTTTGTTTAGAGTCCATGCAAAAACACATTTTGTAGTTGCACAAACTCAACCTAAAAGCCAGAATAGTCAACATTACCGATACATATACCACTTCCCATCCCTCACCTACAGCTCAAACTACCAATATGGATCAATGTAGTGTGACAATTCAGGATGAAAGCCCTGTACGCTTCATCTAACAGCCAACACTTGGTAAATGAACATTGAGAAACTGTATGCATTTGAGTATAACGGTTTATACAAGCTGCACTGCAGAGTTTTGATGTATGTCATGCTTAAAATACTCACAGCCTCTAGTTTGTAAGGAAAGTTCAGGTTTCTAGACTCATTCCACAGTTTCTTTTTGTAGTCTTCTGACAGTTTCACGTAGCTCACTCCCAAATTCTCAATGGTCTTCAACACTGCATTGACATTAAAAGAAAACTTCCTTTTTAATATGAAAAAATGTATTTCACAACACCTGAGAAAACAGTGCTTACAGCAAATTTCATAATTAAAATTTCATTTGATCAACATGAGACCAACTACTTACATTTCACTCTGTCCACAGCAAATGTCTCAAATTCAGAGAGAGAGATGTTTTCAAGCGGAGGCTGCACATAGAACTGCAGAGCATGTCCATAGAGCTCCGTCTGAGGGCTGGTGTCAATCTTCTTTCTTCTGCTACCAAACTGCATTTTGCCTAATGGTAAAGGAAAAGTATGTTTAATGTACCACCAGATAATAGGCCACTAGTGGAAACCTTGTTGGGATATCTGGTGCAACTGAAATGCACATACAGTGAGGTGGAAATCAGCTGCAGCCCTAAAAGACAAGTTAATCAAAATTAAACAAGATGCACAATTCTTTACCGGGGTGCTGGCATTTTGGGACTAAATATGGTATATTGGAGAAGAATTGTTTGGCTTTATACATAACACCCACTGCCAACAATTACAATCAACTGATGATCTGGTCTGAAATGATCAAGAATGCTGTGACTCTCCTCACAACATAAATAAATAAACAAATAAATAAAATGACTGCCTAAACTCTTTTACCAACTGTGTACAATCAAAACTGTGCAGAAGTGACACTAGCTAATCTTTTTTACAAATCATCATAATCCAAAGACAGACCGTCGTAGAATATGGAAGTTAGAAGAAAGAAAAATACACATGCATGAGGCATCTTCTCTCTGTCAAAACATATTTTTAGCTGCACCTACTTGGGCTAGAAAGCTGACCTTGACTAAACTCTGTAAAGACTATTATGAGGTTAATTCCACGATACACAATCTAGCCCTGCAACCGTGAGCTCACAACTTACTGACAACTTACTTGACAAGCTACTAGCTTTATTATGTCACACTGGGTCCAGACCAGCAGCTTGAGACTTCACTTAGAGAGTATCAGAGACGAAAGTTAACCAGACTATCATTAACACTGTCTAGTTAGCTAAACGCAGAACAGCAACTTGAGGGTTGTTGTAGATGCTAGCTAACTTACAGTAAGCTACCTTGGAAACTGACTTGAAATCGGCCGAGCTCTAAAACAAACGGAGCAATTTATCAAACAAGCAACTGGCAGAAGAATTAATTTGCAAGATTGCAGTTACATTACCGATTAGATGATGAAGCAGCTGCCTCCAAACTCAATCCCGCCAAACAAAGTGGGCTGTTCAACAAACGCGGGTAAACGATGACGTTTTTAACCAACTCAGGAAGAGAAACCTTGTCATAAAGAGGGCACTTGTTTTCTTGTTCCGCCTGACACGGTGTGCCTCTCCCGCTGTTGACGACTTCCATGGAAAGATTAGAAAGTATTCTCACTTTTGGACGATACATTTGAACCAGGCGTGTATCCGGAGAAGTTGAGATTTAAAATAACTCATGGTTTTTACATTGTGTCATTTCTATGACTCTTTTGTTGTCGTCGACCTGGGTGCAACAGGAACTTGCGGGGGCATCTGTACTACATAGCAAACGCACCCAGAACATGTGGGTTTACCCATAACCTCGAATGCAGACTTCTTTTCTCTAGAATATGATAATAATACGTACCAAATCTTAGCCCCCCGTCTTTATTTATCGAGACGCTTTCTGCCATTAATAATCAAAGTCAATAGAAAATACTCAACCATCGTCTTCGTTGTTCTGTGACTGAACTTAATACAACGAACTCTGTAGATACTAATGACCACCAATGTCCATAACCATAGACTGTAAATAATATAGTCGATGGTCAACTAGGCTACTGTCCATGTCACACAGAGACAGTACTAAAATGTATACTTTTCAGGGGGATATATTCTACTTATTGTAGTTACATTTATATCATTATTATTTATTGATTGATTGATTTATTTATTCAATTATGAATAATTATGATTCAATTTATTCATTGTTGTGTTGGTAGTTTAATTTAAGAAAATGATCTGAATACTTTCTACACCAAGAAGAATAATGGCATTCGCATTGAGTCAGCCACAGAAATAAAACACACACACATGATAGTTGTGAAGAACATATCATATCATTGTCGGGAAGGAGTCATTATAGATTTACCGACATGACAAGTACCTCAACATTTACAGTCGTGCCTTTAGAACTACAAATGTTCCCAAGACTCCTACGTCGAGACGTGTGTTTCATGTTAACTATCTTGCGTTGTGCACTCTTTGGCTCTGCTGCTTAGCAACAAACATTAGCGAGCTAGCCAGTTGCCAGGTTAGCTACTCTCATGCGCAACGTAGTTAGCTGGAACATTGGCTCGCCGATAGACAGTAATGCCGATAGATGGTAATCTTCATCCCGTAAATGTCACAGATTTTACTCAGCTGTCGACGTTAATTAAACTTTATCAGCCTTTTTGAAGCGGAAAACACACATTGGCTCTGTGCAGACATTAGCTAGATATCATTAACGGGCGGAGCAGAAGCTTCTTTTCTCTGGGAAAAGTGGCTAACCTTAGCTAGGTAACCTTAGCACCAGAGTCACTATCGCCTCCTCTTGCCTCAGGGTAGAGCAGGGGGAGACTGTAGATATGTGATTGTCGGTTATCTGGCTGGTTACCTCATCTAATGTTGGCGGACATCAGATGAGACGTAACGTGATTTTACAGGTAAGAAATTGCTTGCTCTGTGGGTTTGCTAGTTTTTAATTCTCACTGTCCAGAACCGTTTCCTTCAATCAGCTTTAAGGGACTACACCAGCAGCTGTTCGGTACTTAAAGCTGCTATTCAACAGGTCATATCTTGAGGGCGAGGGAGTCTGATTTGGGCAAATAAAAAACATTGAAAAGTTTACTTGTCAACTTAATTCCACCCACAGACTTTGGAAATACTACATTGCCTACAGTAGCAGTAAATTTCGACAGAAAGTAGTTGTTACACCTCAATAATTGTATTCTCCCTGTGCCCTAAAATATTGGCTTTAACTGTGCCCCGCCTTGACGCCTGGCTAAATTAACGGTGTGTCTGTGAAGATGACTCACTGGACTTGGAGGGGAGGTGTATTATCTTCTACATATTTAACAGAGTTGTTGTATATGTGCATTGTAATGCACAGGACACCCAACCCTGGTAACCTCTCATGTCAACGGCAGGGCTATATTTTAGTTTGTTTATGTATTATATAAATATGTTGTATGAATGGGGTGATGATCTCATTGTAGGTGACAAATACGATAACCAGAGGACCCTCAATATAGTTAGCATAGTTATCTGTGCAGGTATGGAAAATTATCTGTTTAATTGTAATTTGTGGTGATCATACTGCAGTTGATGTTAATGTGCAGTCAAACTTTTCATCTGGTATTTTCAGATATCTCAGAAATCATTGTGATCGTTTTTTGCTTTATTACTTTGTATTGATGGATTATACCACGCTTTGTGATTACAGTGATACACATCAAATAATTGCCCAACATTATTATCAATGTTAATAGCATGATATTACTTTTTTTTTTTATTGTGTCTGAGCAGACTGTTTAAGACTAGTAGTCGACTGTTCTCCAATTATTATCCACTTTGAATCACTTTTTGTGACCTAACCCTAACCGTAATTTAAACTGCACATCTAGGAATGATTAGACTGAGATATGAAAGAACTGCAAATGTTTAACTTTGCTTGTGAGATGGCAAGTTAAAAGAAGAACAGGTTCTGAGTTAGATCAAGTGTATTGTATTAACTTAACCTGAAAAGAGCATACAAATAAAGAGCAGGCTGTTTTATTTTAAGCCATGTTTTGATTAAGCGTTATCACGATAACAATATATACATATATAATAACAACTGCTGCATAATGCGGCTCAATTATGGTTCATGAATAATATCCTCTACTACAGTACATATTGTGACAGACAGGCTGTTGGACATCACAGTCACACAGTAGGTTGTCAGTGTCCATTGGGAACAGCTTTCCCACAAGATGTTGTTTATCATTGCACTCAGCAGCTACACACATATAACTGTGGAAGACCCCGTTGCTATGCGAAGTCTGCTGCTCTCAGTCCTAATGGAAGAATAAACACATCGCATAGCCACTCCAAACAAGTTCCCTGTAAAATTTACAATCATTTGTTCAATTTGAGCACACACATAATAGTTAAAAGGGCAATTCCAGTTATTGTGTATATAAAGTCATTTATTAGAGTGTACCTTGTCCTTAATTAAATTCTTATGATAACCTGTAGTGCTAAGATTTATAAGATTTCAAATTGGATGATCTATAAAAATATTAATTGGATACTTATAAAGTTTTAACTGTTGGCTAAGCAGAAGAGGCAATAGCTTCATACTCTTGTAATTTTTAATTTTGTTGATATTTTTGACACACAGTGGGGCCCAAAAATGGCCTCAGACTTTTGGACCCCACTGTATACTGTACAAAAAAGATTAGTTGAAGATTAATCAATAACAAAAAATAAACATTTGCTGCAGCCTTAGTAACCTGTAATATAAAGGTACTGTTTGCATTGGATAAGAAATAAGTTTAAAAAAGTTGACTACTTACACCCACTACTTTTATCAAACCAATTTAATCAGAGCTGTATTTTGGTGGGAAAAGTGCTAATAACAAGTGGACATTCATGTTGATGAAAGAGAGGTCTTTGAGTCACTGACGTGATGGCTTCAAATGTGAACTAAATCAGGATGTGTTAAATGACAATACAGTATTTTAGCTGCACTCGTGTTGATGTTTCACTTACAGTATTTAAACATGTGCCACACGTCAATGTTTTGTTTAATTTATGCTTTCAGGTGGTATATGTGTCCGTGTCACATCACTGAATCTACCTGGGCAGAGTGGAACTGAGAAAAGCAGCCAGACGTCGCCACCATGTTGGAGGAGGACATGGAAGTGGCCATCAAAGTGGTCGTAGTTGGCAACGGAGCTGTCGGAAAGTCCAGTATGATCCAACGCTACTGCAAGGGCATCTTCACTAAGGACTACAAAAAGACCATTGGAGTGGACTTCCTGGAAAGGCAGATACTGTAAGCAGCTTGTTTCACAGAAATTCTCTTTTCTCTATCAGGTAGTTACTACTCTGCTCTGATGTACCACAGTTTAGACATATATTGTACTTTTTAAGGTTATTGTAAAGTTGACAGACAACAACTGCAACTTTATTAATAAAGATTTTTTTTGTCTACATTCCAATAATGAAGATCCAATAAGATGCATCATTTTATTTTGATTTAATTAGGAAACAGTGAGATAAAATGTAAAAAATGTTCTAACAAGAGCAGGTTTGGCAAACCTATAGAGAAAAAATGACTGTGTTGTGCTGGGTAGGATATTGTTATGCTAACTAGTAGTTATTACATACTTTATATAGCCTCATTACCTGTTCATTGTTTTAGTGTAAATGATGAAGAGGTCAGACTAATGCTGTGGGACACTGCTGGGCAGGAGGAGTTTGACGCCATCACCAAGGCGTATTATCGTGGTAAGACCCCACCCCCACCCCACCCCCACACTGCAACAAACCTATCACTGTTGCTTTGGGTCACTGACCACCGGGGTTTTGGGTTTTGGGTTTTTTTTGTTTTATTTTTCAAAGATTTTATGGTTTACTGGCAGCGGAGCATTTAACCAAAGCACATATTCTGGCACACAATACCACTGTAAACATGCCTCTCCAAAGAGGCTGTTTTGAAGTTCACAGTGTTTTAACATCCTCAAGGAGGGTGAATTATGTCTCATACTTATAGCAGAATAGATTAAGTTTTTTTTTTTTTTTTTTAGATTCAGCAGCTTGTAAAATGTGAATTGTTGTCATGGTGTGTTGTCTTGCATTCCAGGCGCGCAAGCATGTGTGCTAGTCTTCTCTACCACAGACAGGGAGTCGTATCAGGCTATTGACAGCTGGAGGGAGAAGGTGGAGGCTGAGGTTGGAGATATTCCCACAGTTCTAGTGCAGAACAAAATCGACCTCCTGGAAGAGACTGTTATAAAAAAGTAAGTTTCTTTTTTCTTTTTTTTCTTTTCTTTGTAAAAATCACAGTGGAACAGTAAAGCAGTTGAATGTTAGGGACAAATGGTAATGACTGTGAAATGTAATTCAGGCAGTATACCTTACCATGAATTCAAGAAATGTATTCTCTTCACTTGCATTGCAGCGAGGAAGCAGAAGCCTTGGCTAAAAGACTTAAACTGAGATTTTATCGAGCTTCGGTAAAAGAGGACCTTAATGTCAACGAGGGTGGGTAACTGAAAATGTGGACAAATAGCCTTATGCAAGTGAAACAGTCTCATTCTTAATGTTACTTTCGTAACATTTTTGCTGGTTCTGTCTTTATAGTTTTTAAGTACTTAGCTGAGAAGTATCTTCAGCGACTCAAACAGCAAACAGCAGAGGAGACAGAGGTGGTCCACACAACGAGCAATAAAATAGGTAAGAAATAACCTTTCATGCTACATTAAGTGTTTTTTCTTAAGTATGGTGAGATAACTCGTATATTGTGTTTTTCCAAAGGTGTTTTTAATACCACAAGTAGTAATGTCTGCAACCAGAGCTCCAGCAACGGCAGAGAGGTCATCACTTTGCGACCTAACAAACAAAGGACCAAGAAGAATAAAAATCCTTTTGGAAGTTGCAGCCTACTCTAGATAGAAAATTTAAGTTTAGTGATAGACTATCGTTTCTATCTATTGTTTCATGGACAAAACACTATCAAATCCAGAGTTAATTCTCTGTGCAGAAGTATTTTTGTACGAATCACAACAGTGTTGAGTGATATTTTCACTTAAGTGTTGACATAGTGCCAAATTTCCATTTTTCTGAGCTGTAGTTAAATATTAGTACTGCAGTGATTTGGATGTAACATGAAATTAATAGAATATGCTCCTATGTATAACCAAATATCAATAGCTATTGTCAACAATAGTCCTCCTTAATACCTAAATACTCTGCTCTTTGAATCAAAGTACATCAAATCACAATCAGTTATGGTACCATGTTTTGATTTCACTTTTACAATTTACACATTTCATATTTAACTGAGATTTTCTTTAACTGTGGTACAGCTTTGAGTAACTCACCACAACCTCAGAGTAAATACATTTCAGTACCTTTTTGTTTTCAGTTTTCACTACATTTATAACATTTCAAACACTAAAAATGGTACAAGACTTATAGTTTTGGTATGCCTTCTGTTGTATCGTATCAGTTATTACTATTTTATTGATATCATTCTGCTCCTGGGAGGAGTGGGAATAGCTCAGTTGTATCTGCCCCTGTGGTGTGGAGTCTTGAGGACAATGCAAAGCCTTGTTCTCTGAAGGTTTTACAAAAAGCTGACCATCAGGATTGGATATTTTTCTTCTGACTGCTTGTGTTTGCCTGAATATGCAAGCAAATCCAGTTTCTTCGCACTACACGAGGGTACTCCAAAAAAGATCTCCCAGACTAATGCTCACTCCTCAGTGCAGCTAGCTGTGAACTGTATGTTATTGCCTTGTCTGCATCAATCAAGCCTTTTTATAATTGTTCTTTCCAAAACTCATTATCTGAAAGACACCGGTTTACCAAGCACAAAGAAATATGTGGTAGTGTCGATAAGTCGTATATTAAATATCCTGTCTGAAATTATTAACATTTCTTTATTAATAGTTACGATTCTAAGTATTTTACATGGAATTATACTACATAGGACATCTGGGATTACATGTGCATGCATGTTTTTGTCTTTTTAAAAGTTTTGTAACTGATCTCAGATCTGTGGTAGAAGCTTCTACAGACAAGTTCAGATGGGACTGAATTTATTCATTTTTTTCACTTCATAGTTTGTTGTGAAAATCCCAACAGTCGGTTAAAATGTGTTCAATATTTTTACCATTGGCACTAAATTGTGTCACATTTCAAGCTCCCTCATTTGTTTGTATGTGAACAATTCTGTTTTGAAAAAAAGAAAAAAGCGTGGCAACTAATGCATGTAAGCCTTTTCCCACATCAGTGAATGTTCAACCATGGTCACAATGCCACAATGCCTTGTCCATGTTTACATTCTCCCCTACTGACCACCAGTAAGCATTTTAATCCTACTCTTGCTGTTTGTTTAAGACTGCCTGCACAGTGAATCTGTAAATATTTCTTTCTCAAACTTTCTCTTGTAACATTGTGTTTACTTTTGGCTTTTTTGCTTTCTGACTGAATGGATTTAGCGCACTTTATCATTAAGATGGCATATAATCTTAAAGAACCATAAGTTAAAACTAACCATACTTATGTGCTGTCACTCAGGTGTTGTTATAATCTTTGTGTCTTACTGCTTTTCACACACAACTTCACAAACCAGTTTCACACATTTAGATAGACAAACCAATATATGTATGCTTAGAGTCTGACAAAAACAACACTCAACTGTTGGATTTTTTTGTTTTAACAGTTACAAATGTATCACAACTTGAAGCGTGCCACACAACTGTGCACCTTCAGTTTGGGGGGAAAGTTGACGGTAATCTGACTTAAATAAAACTACTTTTTTCTCGGGCATCCAGTGTGTCATTTCAAATGACCTTACTCTCCTGTCTCCTGTTGACATTAAAACATTTTGTTTAGTTGCATTTGGTCAGAGTTAGCAAGAAAATAACTAAACTGTAAACTTTGTTGCTAATAGATGGTGTATTAGTAACCATGCTGGGTGTGGAACTTTAGTTAGTCTTAACCTTAGAAACAGTAGTTTGACAGAAAATAAAAATGTTTGTAAGTCAACGTTTTAACCACTAACCTTCCTCCGACCATATGGGAGTTTGCTCGAACTCCATCCATAGAGGAAGAATAGTTAAGCTTACTAAGATGTTTATAGCTGACTTGCGTGACTATAGCACCATTTCACCATTGCTTTGTTGATGTTGTTTTGTTTATAGCTTCATACCCATCCTAAATAATTGTTTTGGTCTCCATTTTAAAAAATATCTCTGATACCAACAGGATACAGTCTATAGATTAACATGTGTATGTTACCAGATGGTTCAGCTGAAGGAAGACAATAAACAAGTGTTCATTTAGGGTGTTAGAACCAATGTAGAATAGGTTCCCTAAAAACCAACTGATAACTTTTATTCCCATCTATTACAGCAAAAGTCCACCTTCAACATATTCACTTATTAGACAAAGCCTTTTTTTGAATTTGCTTTTTTGACACACAATTAAACTTTAAAAACGGTTTTATGCAAATATGAACTAAGTCCACAGCTTAATGTGATTTGTGTTGCCGTCACACAAAGAGGTAGTGTATGCACACCCGAAATCCTTTAACAAGTGCCTGATTTAAAAGGTGAGAGTGAAACAGAAAAAGACACTTTCACACTGGGCTCACTTAGCAGTTTTCTGACCTTCATTCATCAATTACTTCACTTTAATTTGGATCAGTCCAGATGTTCCTGATCAGAGTAACAGTAACCAAGTCATAAAATACCTGTTAACTGCTATGTAGACTATTATGGTCACTTCATTATAAGTTTATTAACAGAACAGACCTCCAATGAACCACTGCTACTGTATCTTTTTCTGTCTTCAGTGCACACGTGAACACACGTTTGGTGGGTTTACACAATAAATGATTCATATTAAGTAGGTCAGTGTAAATGATGATCGTTTAAAAGTAAAACTTGATTATGCATAGAAATCACTGTAATATTCCTTAAAGGAGAATACTAGTGTCTGCTCACTCGTGAGTTGTGCTTTACTCATTGCCCATAGTAACTAGTCTTTCTGCTACATGTTGAGTCTCTCTAAAAGTTAGTAGGATTACAACAGTTCTCGTGAGGTTAGTAGCTTTTAAGACACGTGTTGTGTTTTGGTGACTTATTGACTGCCGTTGGCTTGTGGCTCCTCTAGTTTTTGGTGATCCATAATCTTAATATTCTTCTCAGCATTTTCAACGTTCCTCAACAACATCTCCAGCCTCCGCTTGATCTTCTTCTGGTCCTCCAGAGCACAGCTGATCACGACGGCCTGAAACTTTTGGTCGATGGGGACGGGCGGCGCCTCAGACACACAGGCCGCATGCAGGGCCAGCAGCCGCTGCCGCCCGCCATCCATGTCACTCAGTAACTTTTTCACCATTTCATCTATTATAGATGTGGCCTTGCGCAGTGCCTCCTCCTGCTGGGAGTTTCTGATTGTGCCAACACAGATCTCCACACACAGCGTCCGGCCCATGAGACGGTTTGCAGTTAAATCTAACTCTTCTCTCTCCCCTAGAAAACATAAAGAGATAAATCAGTGTGTCTTCAAATAAATAAAATACACTGGTACAGTAGTGGACACAATAATAAGAACATATATGCAATCTACTGTAAGTGTTGCCACACAACAAGGTTCTTGTCCTCAACCTCGTGAGTGGAGTTTCAATGTTCCTGCTCCAGTTTCCTCCCACAAGCCAATGACATACAACTCAGATGAACAGTCCTAATTTAATGCAATACAATCCAACAGGATGGCCCTGCAGTTAACTTCACTATACTTGTGGAGCTTATGAACTTCATTTTCAAGACTGTCAGAGAAGTGTTGATTCAACTCATGCAGCTGACAAAACAAGATTTTAGCATTATACTGTATTAGATGCTTATATGTGTGTGTAAACCAAACAAACTCAACAAAATTGATACATAATTCCCTATAATATTCACAGTGGTTTTTATTTATTAATGGCAGGATAGGTGGATTGGACAGTGTTCGTGTAACTTCCAGACCCTGTATGTACAGTGTTGTGTCGTTAGACTGGAGCTGTATTGATGTAAGGTGGACATACTTCAGTTGGGAAATCAGGAAATTGTAATTGTGATACATTGTGTATGATCATTTAACTGTAACTACCCTTTGTGCATCCTACAATATATAAAAAGAAGGAAAACAAGCTATGAATCTCTGATGCAAATTTCCGTCTTCTTTAGGGTGGGGTGCAAAAACTCCCATGTTGACTTACTCCTCTTTCAATCCCTTGTGGTTCTTGAACACCACCACCCAACTATAAAGCAGCATTCAAAGCATAACCTCACTGGATCACAATGTTACAGCAGCTTCAACTATGCGTGGATTTAAAACACACACACACACACACACACACACACACACACACCACTGAAAAACACACAAACAAGGTGTGATCAGACTCTATTATGGTCAGTGTCAAAAACACAGTAAAGCAGAGTGGGAGTCAGAAGCCTCACCAGCACAGATGTTTCGCATTTCTTGACTGTTCTGTATGGACTGAATCATTTCCAGGATGCACTCCCTTTCCTGCTCCATGGCCGATGCTGCTTCGCGTAAAGCCTCCACCCTGATAGAGAGACAGAGGCAGGTCACAACCTCCACCGCCCATTCAAAACCACATCCCTCCATTGTGAAAAAATAACGGCTTTTACAATAACAGGTCGATGAACGTGAGCTTCACAATCAATACACGTTAGGATACAAAATAAAAGCAGATTTTTCTATTATGTACTTATGTCTCTATACATATTTAGATATATATTTTTTTTTTCCTCGCCTATACCCAATTACTGTCACTAAACTTACTATAAAGGCTGTAAGCAGCCACACAATGTAAACAAGACAAATCTTCAAACATCTCCTCAAGTGCACTGTACATAACGCACATGGTTCAGGCCTGTTACTTGACTGTACCTCGTTTCCAGCAGATCCAAATTTTCCAGGAGTCGTCCGGAGCGATCTGCCATGGACAGTGTCCGGCTGAACTTGCTACAGGGAGCTTCGTTCATTTTCGCCTGTATTTTCGCTTGAGCCATGCTGGTAAATGATTCTTCTTATTGTTATTATTGTGATTCGTGCCTGAGAGCAAATCCCGTACGTGCGATCGACACCCTGAGCCGTCCAGCTGACACTAACTCCGCCGGCTCCAGCAGCGCCCCAGGGAGAACATTTCCTAACATGGGCTGCAACTTCCTTCAGTCGCTCCTCGCAGAAGTTTCCCGAGGAGCCCAGAACAGATCAGTGGTTCCCAACGTCGGGTCCGAGGACCACTACAGGTCCTCGAGGAGCTCCAGTGGGTCCCCAAGAATATAGACTAAGATGTAATTTACAGATGTGTAAATATGAATGCTTATTTTCATATTTAACAAATATATTAATGTGAGGGGGTTTTAAAACCTAATTTGGCTCTATTGCAGTAGAAGAATCATTAGTTTTGGGAACCTTGGCTTAAAGTGGACCTCAGATGGGTGGGATTTCATTTGTTTGTTTGTTTGTTTTTTAACAAAACTGGCAAATCAGATAGGACAAACACTTTCCAACATTAATCTCCTTTTCTAATCATTTAATGACTATACTGATTTTTATCAATGAGTAGAATATCATAAAGATTAAGTATTTTATGGATGCTTAGACTAATTACCAAGATCTATCTGTCATGTTCCACCGAAGCTGCTGAGTGAGAATTAGAGTGATTTCACACAAGTGGTTGAAACTGTAGTTAGACAGAAGCTGCCAAATTCTACAACCAGGAGGGCTCAATCTGAAGGATTTTGTTGCATGAGTGCATAAACATGCTCCGTTTACCACCTGGTAAGTGACTTAGAGGATGTGAACGAAAAAGCAAACAAGCAAATAAATTACACTACAGTACGTCCCAATTACAAGGGCAGCATCACAAAACGCATCTGAATGCCAACTTGCAGTTTGAATCCACTTTAAAAGGAATTAGTCAGTCACCCACTAAAAATTTTAACGACAACATGAGGAAACTGACAGTGCCCAAAGAGCTGTTGCCAGAATTGCAATGGCAACTGCAATTATACAGGACTTCCACTGGGACAGTGTTTATATTCCAACCAGTGCACAAAAACAATTTGCTGCAACAAGCACAAAACAGGCCCTTGGTGGTTATTCTCCAAAGTTTCTTTCATCTTCATCCAGATGGGCGTAAGAATTCTATTCTAGTGCATTGTGTACCTTGTACTCCAATTTATGTTATCGCATTATTACATTTCTGTAGCACAGGAGAATAATGCCTCTCTCAATATGGTTGACCTCCGACCAGCATAACAAAGACAAAAAAAAAGAAAAAAAGAAGTGGTTTTCATTTTAGAAGGATGATCTAGTGCACTTCAGGAAAGACTGGTGCAGGCTATCCACTGGATTTCATGTCTGCAATGAAAACAGAGACTGCAACTCGAGACACTCTTAGCACTGTGGTCACAAGTTCAGCTAAGGCATTTTGCAGTGTCATCAATGCCATCTATAGCAAACGTGTTGGCACACTGAATTGTCAAGTCTTTTACAACAGAGGACTGTGCGTAAATCAGCAGCCAAAAACCAACCTTTCAAAACATGGGATCTGCCAACCACAGTATGATCTGAGTGGTGCTCTGTAACTGAAGTAGACAGGAATTCTAATAATGGAGACCGTCATGTCCGATCTTGATTTTAAAATGATTAAATATGTAAAAAAAAAAAAAAAAAAAAAGGAAAATAACAACTAACATTTATTTAATATATTCTGATACAATTACCTTGTACAAAACATTACAATATGTCTCATGAACTGTGTCACAAAAAGTTTTCAGGTCATTAGTATTCCACAAGACTTCTTTTAAGTGCTTCTTCCAACTCTGTAAAGAAAAAAAAAAAAAAAAAAAAAAAAAGATAATCTGTCACAGTAAGTTCGAATAAAATTGACACACAATCGTAACACAAAAAAATACTTTGTTCATATTTCATTTTATTGCTTTAGATCTATCTTTTAAAGCAAATCATGAACATTATTAAGTGCATCAATATCTTGAGTTGGTACAATTATATCCTTTTATGCTGTACCTGCTGATTCTCTCGCTTCTTCATCAATCACAGACAGAGCATGCTTCATCTCGTCATCTGAAACTTCTGTTATAGAACACACAAAAAAGGAGAAATTGGTTCATTAAAATCTGTATTATTAGATACTTAAAGACATGCAAAAATTCCCTAAAAAAAAAAAAAAGCACTGAAATGTGATGTCATATAACATTATATATTTATTTGCCTCTCTAATTTTCTATGCATACATTACACACTGGCTATGCATTATTTATTGCCGACTTTCATTTGCTTGACTCTTTGTTGTCTCGGCAGATGTTTAAAATCTTAACCTGTGTTTCGCCCTAAACATAAATAATAAATGCTAAAAATGTGATGGAAACTGATTTACCATTGTTGTCTGGTTCGATCTCCACAGCACTCAGTATGTTTACAGTGGCGGGTTCTGCTTTCACTTCTTTCTTGCAGGTCCTGGAGTTAATGCAGGGTTGCAGTGTACAGTGTTGGGAGTGATAGTGTTTATGGAAACTTGGTACACCCGCAAAACTCGCCTGGCAAGCTTCGCACTCTACATCAAACGTCTTCTCCAGATTCAAGGCTGCATGTTTTGTGTGGACGTGAGTCTTCATCTGTGCATAGGACGGCACAGATACACCACAAGGAGTACACACATACTGGCATTTCCCTTCGGCGGCCAGATTCCTCATGCACTGTGTATATGTAGCCTTCATTTCCTCTTTGCGCTTTTCTGAGCCCATGCATGGGCATGTAAGCTGACTGGTGCTTTCAGCAATGGCTGGCTGAACAACGTCAGCATCATCCATACAGTAGTAGTCCTTACTGTGAAGACTCTTGTAGTGCGCCAAGAACTCGCTTTCAGATTCCAACTGCATGCTGTCACACAGGCCGCAGAAGTGGGAGCTCTTTATCTGCCCATCGTGCTCATTCATACAGTGTCTACGCACAGTGGACACTTTAAAGAACTTCTGTGGACAATGTCCACAGATGAACCTCTGAAAGCTGTGACTGCTCACGTCGCTGCAGTGCTCATGGACGGCCGCTTCCGAGTCAAAGATGTCCTCGCACATCCTGCACATCCAAGTCTGCTCTGCTTTTGGAGGAGGTGGCTCTGCTATGTTCTGCTGGACTGTGGACTTGGACGATGAATGTCGCCGGACTTCGTGGCTGGTGGAGGGCTTGTCATCGATGACTGTGACAGCCTCCTCAGGCACTTCTTGTTCAGTGAAGTAGGTGTGACCGCTGTGAGCTTCTGACACATGCGACAGGATATCTTCATACCGGGGCATTTCCACCTTGCACTTGCGGCAGTAGAAGAGGAAGTTGGAGAGATGAGCTCCCCCATGAAAGCGACTCATATGCAGGCGGGTAATTGAAGACTCTCCCATGTGTTTCCCACACACACCACACTGATGGAAAATCTGGTTCACAGCCAGGAGATGCTTACTGGCTGCAGCCTCCTCTGAGAACTGTAGACCGCACTCGCAGTACCATGCTGTTGCTAGGTTTCTGCTAGTGCTGTCATGCAGAGTCGGGCTAAGTCTCTGCCGCTTGGCTGGAAATTTTTCACAATCGTTTTCCTTCCGGATTCTTTTCTGAAAAGATGTTTCAAGGCCATGCAGTCTTTTCCCTTGTGCCTCTTTAGCGCTCTGGCTGTGTTGAATTTCACCAAATCTGCAGTGCTGAAGAAGTGCTTTCTCCATTGCTAGGTTGACCTCCACATCATGCTGGGTCGATTCTTTGTGTCTCTCAATTTCAGCTTGGCTGAGGAAGATTTTGCAGCAGAGGGAGCACTGCCCTCGCACTTGCAGCTGTTTCATGACCTGCGCTATTGTTTTATCAGCCTTGGCCACCGCACAGCCCTGTCTGCAGTGCACACTGAAAAGAAAATAAGGAGAAAACCACAGTAAATCAGTTCCACAAAAAAGAAAAGACAAAAAAGCAAACAAAAACAATGTCTACTATATAAACATGTGACACTGCATGCCAGAATAATCTCAACAACACTTACTTAAAGTGAGCTTGAGCTGCCTGGTGTGAGATCAGTACTTTGTGACATAAAGAGCATCGGACATTGAACGCCACATCCTTGCACAAAGCAATGAGGCGATTCTTAACATATTGTGGGAGAGGAACAGGCAGTGCTCTTCCTCTGGGTTCTTTAACAAGAAGAGAAAAGTAAAAGTCACACATAATCTTGCTCATATAATACCGCCGAAGTCCTTTCTTTAAGTTTAGGAGATTTGGATATGTGAGGTTTTTAATGAAGATGTACAGAAAATAAAATTGTTCAATAAACCTTACCACTCATGGTGAGTGTCTCTGTGAAGTGGTTTTTGGCTGACATGTGCTGCAGACACTCATCTCGGAGGTTGAAGAGGAGGTAGCAGGCAGGACAGGCAAAACACACAATGCGCTGATAGGTCTGAGTGATGCTATGATTATCAGCAGCAGATGAGGACGCCTAAGGTTCAAAACTGAGTGTTACTAGAATTATTTTACTCCTATAAATCAATAGTCAGATTGACTTTCAAGAACTAATTGTTAAAACATTCACAGAGCAGAGTTTGTGTGCACAAACCTTAGTTTCGAGGTGTTTCCTCCATGCTTCTTTGGTTTGAAAATGTTGACCACAGGCAACACAGGCAAAGAGGTCAGATGGACTCCCCTTCAGATTGATAGCTGGGTCACAAGGGGAATGATCAAACCTGCACACAAGATATTTTACTTCAAAATATACCAAATTGTAAACAAGAAAATGGTTAAAAGCATTACACCCACACTGAAATGAACAGAAAATGTTTACCTTTTTAAGTGCCCATCAAGGAGGGACGCATTGTCATAAATTCGACCACAGCTAATCACTGGACACGTGTGTCTAGTTGAACTATTAATGGGGAAAGACGCAGGTCTGTGCCTTCTTCCAGAGCCAGCACCGATCATTCCGGGTTGAAGACCTAAATAAACACAAAGGTACAGTATAACCAGGTGCACAGAGTCAGTCAGCTGACACAACATATTAGCATGGTAATAGGTTGGCGTTTGCATGGCTAGATCTATTAAATCAAAATGACACTGTAATCATCCCTGTAATGAAAGTGGGTCAATGCAGCAGCCAAGATAGTATGCTGGCAAGAATATCAAACACTACATGGCAGAAAAACACATGATGTTCTGACAAATTTACAGGTGACAATGTACCTGGCATCTTTAACCACATGTCTACACAGCGCTTTGCTTCCTGATTAATTCCATTTGCAGAACTAAAAGCCAGCTCCTGTTGTCCATGAGCTCTTTGTAAGATTTGCTTCTCCTGAAAAAGAGAAATGCAGAGATGAATGACAACAGAACATACAATGTTGTTATATGGAATGAATACACTGCTGTTTATTCATCCTAGTACTACAGGCCGCACCAGTTATTTGTTTTCTGATTCTGCCCACAGGGTGGCACTGTTGTTGTCACAACTGGCCTTAATTGACCCCATAAACCAACACAACACAGACAAACACACACATTTCTACTGGGCATTTTAAGTTACATTTAGCCATTAAATGATAAAATGCAAATAACAGCTGTTTATAAGGTTGTTGAGGAGGTTTTGTCAGCACTGATGCTACAGACTGGACTGGACTTGACTAAGGATATGAAGATGATTTTTACAGAGTAGTCTATAAATTAAATATTATATTTCAAAGTTGACACTGAACAATCTACATTCTGATTCACTATAGATCTCACAGAATATATAAGGCATATTTACTTTAGTTTGTCCGTGCAGAATGCATGTGAATATTTGGATGGAAACACTAGTAGAAGTTATTTCAGTATAGATTACATAAAATTTGAAAGCTGGAACTATAGAGTATGCATTAACCGTTTTTTGGCTTTAGTATTATTTTCTGTTAAAAACATGCCCTTACAATGAGCAAAAGTCATTTTGCTTTTAAATGCAAGGGGTGAGTGAGTGAAGACAATGGCCTGATACAGACACCTCCAAAAAAAAAAATGAATAGCTTAATTACAATCTGACAGGCAACAAATGATAGCAGCTCATTTTATACTGAGGTGATCTCACCTTGAATGCTCTACATTTATCTGCTCGTTCCTTTTTCTCTAGGGCCACCTGGTGTGCTAGTCTGTCCAGTGTAGATGTAACACGTGCTTTGTGGCGGGTGATTTTATCTTCAAGCTATATTAGAAAGAGAAGGCACAACACTTTTAGAGAATTATAGACAGGTTTTCACACTATATAATAAGAAAGGTGTTCTATTCAGCCACTCACCCCTCCTGCTAATGATGAACAGCCCTCATCCTCACTATCACTCAGCAGATCAATACATTCCAATACTGGTTTGAGAGGGCCCTCCTGAAAAGATAGCATGTCATTTAGTGTTATAAAATACACCAACATTTATCAAAGAAGTCTGCGAAGCCTGTGTGCAATGTGAAAAGGGTGGTTTCTTGATGTTAACATGCCCATGAAAAACAGGAGTGATCTATGTCTGAATCATCACTGCAGTCACAAAATATAATATACAGAGCTTATTTTGTTCAGTGAGTCAAATGTGATATATTCAGGAAGTAAATTAAAAGCACATCAGTCTTGTTATCAGTCTAGATCGATATGTTATTGCACAATTAGTCCAGTCAATGTCAAGAGACAGAAAGTAAGCAAATGCAATTGATTATCTTATCCTTGGAACCTTTTGAAGGTTTTTTTTTTTTTTTTTTTTAAATTGATTAAATTTACACATGACTTACTGATACAAACTCCACGTCTTCTTCTTCCAACTCATCTTCGTCTGCTTGACCTGGAGAAGACATTTCTCTGTGGAAAAACAACTAATTAAAGTAACATCTGAAGTTGAAATCCTAATTTTGAACACAGGTGAAAAAAAGGGGGGGGGGGTGCACTTTTCAACAAAGGCCAGCCAATCAAGTACCTGAGCAATAATGCACGCCCACGACTGTAACTTTGGCATTAGACCTGTGAACTATCAGTCAGTCGAAGGTGGGAACCGTTCTTTTCAATACGACCCTCAACAGTGCAACATTAGAACCAGAAATTGCTCACTTAGACATTGGATTTAGCCAGACCTTGAGTAAACAGCACCCTCGGCTCAGCTAGCTACCCAAGTAGCGTACAGCTCTCGTATTAGATATACGTTGGTAGGATTAATAAGGTAAGGTTGCTAAAATTACAAATGTTAAACCGTTGTAAAAATACATTGGAGTGCAGTTATTACACCCGGCAACTGATCCGGGAACCTTGCATCGATGTCAGGCTTGTGCACAGTTACAAAAAAACACGACTTACTCCGGTGCTATACAAGTCGCTCCATTGAATTCAATACAACCAATGTAAAATCCAACAGGGGGGCGGCGGGGTAAATTCTTCCTCGTGTATCGCTCACATTGCTTCTCATTCATGCTGCCATAGACGGGTGGAAGCAAAATTGCAACGGTCTACAATACTCTTAAATCACGCTGTTGTTGCAATATAGCCCTCGGCCTCCGGTGGCAGCAGTGAGCGCCGCCGAGCTGCTAAAGCAACAACCCCAGGAGGAGCGAGGATAAAGTTACGCGCCATAAAGGACTGCATGGACTGCCTCGAGTTTAATAGGCATTTAGCGGCACTCCATCGAGGTAACACGTATGTTTGCTAACGTACACATACTTGACATCGACGTGAAGTATCCTAATCTGTCGCTAAGAAATTCACCTGCAATCTGATGGGTTTGTATTATAAACCGTCGTCTTTTCATCAACTTTATGAACAGCGAGATTTTGAAATCGGCGCTTTATTTTGACAGCAATCCAGAACGGTCCCAACGTCCGGACTCCGGGTAAGCTAACGTTAGCTCTCTCTCGTTTGCAGTTGCAAGGGCTTTGCACCTCTAAACTACAGTAAGTTAAACACGCCAAACTGGGACTTGGGTTAGTGTTAATTACATATGATTGAAACAAGCTGATGAATGAAGCTGAGCATCACATTACCTGCTGCTTTTTCCGCTGATTCCTCAGTTGAGAAGAGAAGCAGCTAGCTACAACATCCCAAATCAAAGTAAACGCAGCTAGTCTGGTCTGCGACGTAATGTGTCACTGAAGCGCTCCTTTTCTGCGCGGAGTGTGCCGCATGGACGGGGTTATTAGATGTTGGGACAAACTCCGCCCGTCTGTAGTTAGTTGTTCTGCTCGAAGTATGAAGCTGTGGCACGGTATCACTCTCTGAATGTTTTAATTGCCCCAGTCGGATGAATAACTAAACATACATTGTAAGTAATTGACACCATTCATTTGAGAAACGTATTAGCAGTAGCCTAGTTAACTATGTATCCATACATGTCACATATTTTAAATTATTCTGACACCATATAGTGAATGAATTTGACATATAGTTATGCTATACTGTATGTAAAATCCATGCAACAAAAATGTACTGACCGGCAATGACTGTGCACAAATGTTAAGTACATAAATGCATTGTGATTATGTGGAGATGTTGTAGTATGAACCTTTTAAAAAAAACACTAGTGCCTAAGTAATTTGCAGCATCCAGTTGAAAACCTCTGTGTTTAAATTCGTATGCACACAGGAAGAACAACACACAAAAAGAAATAACACCCCCACCCCTCCCCACCTAAAAATAAAATAAAGCAAGACTAAGCAAACATTGAAACTGCAGCCTCATGCCAGTGTGTGGTTGCTTATGAAAATGTGTGTATACAAATGATAATGGTATTTATGCAAGCTCACGGTATACATTTACATGTATTACAATAAGAATGATTATACAGTGCATCGCTTACATAAATCTAAGACATGTATAACAAAATGTTAAATAAATAAACTAATAATGTGAGCATTTCTAGCAAATAAGAACACATGTTGACATACTCAGAACTCGGCACACATGACAATTAGTTGTATTTGCAGATGCAACCCCTGGTCACTCTATTAGGTACACATACTGTATATAATCTAACTCAGTCCAATACAACATCTCTGCCACATATTCCATCCTAACAAATCTTATAGCCAGTTTTTGTTTAAACTTTCCGAGATATGTTTATTCAACTATATGTTTATTGTTGTGGTTGTTTAGTGCCGGAGGTTCCCTGGGCTGAATTATATTGAAATATGTTTCTAATATTCTTCCCCACTCATGTATGTAAATGGGGTGGGCAAAACATCAGTAACATCTCTCAGTGTAATGCTTTCCAGTGCAATACCACTGCCAACCACAACCTCAATAAAAAACATTGAATTAATATGTCTGACAGTGTCATGAAAAAGTGAACATTATTATCTATAGGTAGAATTTACGACTAACCTGTTGTATTAGATTTTGCACGTGTGTCTAAGTACTGAATGTTCTGTATATTAACATACATATCAATGTAACTGAGCATAGGTTGTCATACGGTACATGGAATACTCTGCCTCTTCTGACATGTGGGAATAACACTACTTTGTATTTAATAATGCTACATAAGTGAATACATGCTATATAAGAATAACCTTATACAGTAGCCTACATACATTCTAATGAGTCATGTATGATAACATACTGTATTCAGATTTTTTTGATCATGTAAAAAATATATTGAGCGATACAATGTTATATTGGTTTGTTGTATAACACGTGCTAACATACTATGTTTAGTACTATGTTTATCAATGGCAGCCTCTGGCTTTTTGTTTGGGTGCAGAATTACCCTTCTAAATTTGAAAATAAAACTTTTTTTCACCCATTACACTTTGCTTGTCCGAGTCTTACATCTGACTGAAGAAAAAACCTGCACATGATGTTAGTTCATCAAAAAAATTATATAATCCATGTTGGATTATGATTAGATTTGGTTTCTATTTTTCCCCCCTAATCCTGCAAGTGTCTGTGCATAGCACCTGCCTCGTTGCAGGGCCTGCCAGCACAGCATGCTACATTTTACAGGGGTAGTAAGCCTGTACAGAAAAATATACCTAGGTACTCATAATAAACTGTATCAGACACGCATTTTGTATTACCAATAATAGTGATCCAAACATAATAGTAACATTTTAGGTATACCATGGGTTGTGAATGCAAAATCTGTTCCATATAAACTATATCACTGGACTGTTGACTTTCACATACCCACGAATGTCTATGTGGATCCTTATAGGCTTGTTACTACTAGTATTACAGCATCATCCGTCTGGGCTGTCGACTCTGCAGCACATCACTGCGATGCTCAGACAGACTCTCCCTGCCCCCTGTTAGAGAAAATAAATAAATAAAACTTGCGTCTCTGCTGAGTCATGCATTGTGCCTCACAATAACGATATCAATAGTCTGGGCTGTCTACTTTGAACCTACACGCTTGACACGGTTTGCTGTGCGATGCTTCACGTATGTCGCTCAGCGTCCTTATTCTCCTCTTGAGCTTTCAGCGGTGTAACGGCAGGGGAAGGAACCAGCTGTCTGATGCTGCGGGATCTGTCCTACATCTCGTCTTATGATGATCGCTGCGGCGTTTTTGGTCCTGCTAAGGCCGTACAGTATTCAATGTGTGCTGCTATTATTGCTGCTTTTGCTCGGGACTATTGCGACTATTTTGTTTTTTTGCTGCTGGCATCGCAGGCTTCGTAATGGAAAACATCCAATAAAATCTGTGCTGTCCGGACGCTCCAAGAGCCGCGGTGAGTAGCGCAGGCCAGCCGCATCTCCTCACCCTGCCAGCTCATCTTATGTCTGGACATTTACTGTATCCTCTGTGCGTCTTCATAGTATGTTTCTCTTATTTGTTGTAGCTAGTAGCAAAAGTCTGTAGCAATTACACCTCTGCAGTTTGGGCTGATCAAACAAACACATGATTTTCCGGAAGGTTTTAAGGCAATTAAGGTTTTAGTTAAACTGGTCAGAAATGTCTTAAAGTTATAATAGGCTATATTGAACGAACGTATATCTGATATGTGACATGTCATACATTCATGGTAAATATTTGATCATAACACCCCATTCTAACATCTGTTATCTGTCCTGTAGTTGGCCTCCGAACGCACCATTTTCGATCAGAGGTAGGATGAACTTTTTACATTATGGGCTTGAGTCATTGTGATTCAATATTATCTAATAGCCAGGAGAGATGGTACTTTAAATGTGTGAAAGCTTTGTTCAGGCTGCATGATCCTTCTATGTATAATATAACGAATGCTTCACACACAAGTCTTGATTCTTTTGACTTTTATCGAAGGGCTGCGTGACTATTTTAAGGACCATGATGTGCGCAATGCGCATGTGTTATCAATAAATCATATAGGTGATTTTGCAGTTTCATACTTTAAGGTGGATGGAAACTCTTTAAATTGTGTTCTCCAAAACGCATTGCTTGAAACTCAGGTCTTAGTGAGCCGAGAGAAAGCTACTCAAATGTATGGTCCATAAACTGTATTCATCCTTCATGTTTGATGCTTGTGTGAATGCGTCCAGTAGAGCTTCAGGCGATCCGTTTCCGTTTTACGCATATTGTTTTCAAAATAAAACCTGACATTTTAAAGCTTGTAAATACATCAACTGCATAAAAACAAATTTAAACCATTATCACCACAAATTTGGCATCTTAACATTTAAAATTGTATATTATTGTATATAATGGCAAAGGTTGCTTTAGTAGGCAGCCTTTGCCAAAATAGGCTGTTTCTATAATCTATCTTCCTGGCATGGTCTGTATGGAGAGGCTTTGTCTGTAATTTCATTAAAACTAAAACTAAAGAGGGGTTGGTGAAAAGCAATTTTAGCACATAAACTCATTATTTAGTGATTATTCAGGTTCATTGCCACATTTGCATTTGATACACTGATGCGTACGGTCTTCTTTTTTCTGTCTTTTCTTTGTCTTTTCGTGACTGACTGTGGTTAAAATGTTCCTAAATCAAAAGCTTGCCGTTCCATAGCGGGTTATGTTATCTAACCACAGGACACTGAATCCCTACCAACTCAGTGCTGTAGCTGGTGGATATTCAGTATCATGTTCAAGGACACAACAGCAGGACAGTTGCTGAGACCAGTCTCCTTGATTATTACCTTCAAACTTAACGTGTAACAATAAACAGCTTCTTAAAGAAAAACACAGAGAGGGTCGAAGGAAGAGGGCGATAGTTAGAAATGTCGGAATTTACACTGAAATATTTTCCTTTCCTTCCTGTGTGGTGATTGGAATTGCTGTATCATCTTTCTCTGACTCTGAAATCTAGGTCACACAACAGATCCCCCCCTAGCTTAAGAAGCCTGGATCACATCACAATTATTATTCCTTTTATAATGAAGCTTTTAATTTCTCTTGCTAAATCTGCTGAAAGTCTTATCTGCTGTGTGCTTGACGTTTGTTCATGGTTTCCCAGGGCTTCAGGCACAGTCCACGTCACGCAAGAAGGAGCATACATGCTCGAGTGACAGAGGAAAAACCCAATCTGGTTGAGGTTCCTGAGAGTGAACCTGACTCATCAACCACTCTACGGAAACGCAAAGTGAAGAAGAGAGTCCTGCCAGAATTTTACCAGTCTGTACAAGTCACCCCCACACGCAAACCTGTAGGTACCCCCCCTTACCTGTAACCTTGATTAACACATGATGATAAAGTGATACTATTTTTTGCTTGCTCCCCTCCACAGGGACACCCTTGTGCCTTTGAAGCCGGTAAGGATTCAGTAACTTACTCAAGGACACAGGGCAAGTGTTTGACTACAGGGCTTGGACCCTGGGTGTGCTGTTGAATTATGGTCTCTTTACACTATAGGTCTTATGAAATGAAAACCGGTACCTTGTATCCGTAGGTGTATTGTTGACTTATTTATCATCATATGACAAATATGGTGGTCACGGATTTTTGCACAAAAGACAATAAGGCTCCAGAGTCGCACCTTTAACAACAGATCCCATAGATTTGGCATGAACCATTTCATACTTGTCCTGGAGGTAATCTACTTTTTCTTCAGGTAAGCCGCCAAAAAATCTTAAATGCTTCTAAGCAACTACAACTACAATACATTTAGCCGAATACAAGTTTTGTGTAATAAGAAATATTTAGTAATCACAAAATGACACCATGAATTCATACCTGATATGAAGTTCTACATTAGATTGAACCACTCTGGTCCAGTATTTTGACATTAATGTTCAATTTCTAAAGGTGTAGCAGCCTTGGTGTTAAAAAGCGGTATTGAATATGTTTCACAAACACATCCCTGAGCATTTTACTTATTCAAGAATCACAGGTTTTATAAGGTATTTACCTGAGAACCTGAACAAATTGATTTTTACTGATTTCCAGTTCCTCCATTTTAAAAGATTCCATGGGATCTATTCATTTTGCCTTGGTTTGTAGTCATCTTAGTCAGCATCTCAGCAGGTGTCCTCTCTTATCCATTCGAAGCCTGTTAACAATTTACCATGTTGGCATGAAAACATAATGTGTCTCATGTGGATCAACAGCTCAGCCCTTTGTTAACTCACCACAGCTTTAGGCCTTCAGGTTTTCATATCTGCATCTTTATGTCACCCTGTGAACCAGCTGCTCTGTTTCCGAACAAGAGCGTGCTCACCATCCTTCAATACCGTTATCAGCTTCAGATAGTGCAGTTAAAATGTAAAGTGAGGAGAGACGGGAAACCCTGGGCCAGACTGGAAATATTGACTTGAGGGGACGTGAATCAGAGAGCATAGCCATGACCCCCTCAGGTTTGCTGGGTTATCTGTATGTACTGCCGCTCGGATCCGAGAAAATGATCAAATCACAGAGTCTCTGGATGTTTCTGGGTGTGTTGAATGTCATTTATTGTATCCAGAACATTAAATATCCTACCCAACATTTATCCCTATACTAAACATCTCAAATCATGTCAAGACTTGACATGATGCTGATGCTGAACTTACTGACTGTGTTCAAAGGAACTTATTGATCTGTGCGAACATGTTGCAATGTCAAGCTTCTGTTCTGCAATACTGCAGATAACAGACACAAACAGTTTGGTTCTTTTTCTTATTGCCATTGTCAGCAAACTACACACGTCAATGTGACTAGAACCACCTATAGTAGAGAAGACTTTTCATATCACAATCTTGTCTGATGGAAATTATGTTTATATACAACTACCTGAACATAATCCAGCCAATGATTACGTTGCCACCACAACGAGGTGCATATCGATGTGTTATTGTGGTTTCTGATGCCTTTAGATCGAATATTTTGTTGCCATGGGTAAAACAAAACCAAAATGTTTAAAATATTATTGATACAATGTACAAATGAAATACTTAATGTGGCATTGAACAAAAAGCAAATCTGTGTTGGCTAATATTGTTATTGTAATAATAGAAAAGTGACTGGGGATCACAACAGGAAAAACTATTTGGAGATTTAAGGAATCGTGGGAGCTCCATGATGTGGCTGTAAATGAGCAGACTTTAATATGTAATTGAGAAGTATAAACTAGTGCAGGCCTCGATCGGCCCAGCATGCATCATTCATGATATATTTGCATGACTAAAAAATGAATCATCCAGAGTGGTTGCCATGTCTTGGTGAAACCTATATTTTGTGTTTTTTCATTGATACACAGATATAGTATAATGTCCTCATATCCCTTTTTGTTAACAGTAACAGCTCCTGAACAAAGAATATTGGGTATTAAAGAATAAAGAATTTTGTACATTCTCTAAGGGAGAGGATAAGCTGTGTATGAAGTGATGGGGGAGGGCCTCCAGTCTGTCAACTATTCTTATCCCTGTGCAGTTTGTTCCTCATAAAGAAGGGGAAAACAGACTTGGGAAATCATAACAGCCCAAACTAATAATCATTTCATAATAGTGCACATTAAATTTCCTCAAATCATGGAGATTTTTTTTCTCCCCTTTTAGTAGGAGGAATTATGAATAAGCAGAAAGCTGATAAAAAAGTGCAACGCTAAGCTGCAGTTTTATCCTGACGAAAAGTGATGCAATGATGAAAAGGCTGCTAATATTAGCAGTGTGTTGCTTTTATCAGCTCTTACAGATTCTGCACTGAATGACCCCGCACTGGAACCCGAAGCAGATTCCTCTACTGCTATTTTAAACCAGAACTTATTTGCAGACACTTTCAAGTTTATCCTGCACATTTACATTTCATGCATCCAGATTTACTATATTAAAAATATCACCCAGGCAGGATCATAGTCAGTTTTTAGGTTGCATTTCCCCTTTATCATTAAGCAAATAAGGTGTCATCATACAGGTATTTTAGCGCCCCACCCATCTCCTTCTAAGTCAGGTTGTGTTAACCTGCATTTGCTCCGTTGCTCAACCTCAGGTGTGTCAGGGTGCAGCAGGAAAGTCATTACTTCATAATTTTCCTTTTTGTGAGCAATTATGTTATTAGCAGCTCGAGTTACAACTGGAAAATGTCTGCAAAAGTTCAAGGAACAATAACAGTCAGAGATAATCCTGGATGGGTTGCATTTAATGGCGTTATTATATGTTTTTCTGGTTAAAGTAGCCTTTAACCGGGTTTATAATTAAACCCGGTTAAACCCACTTAATCCAACTGCTTTTGTTGTACACCCATGATCCACTCCATCCTCTCAGGTAATTAGCACAATGTATATGAATGCTTCCCACCCTACCCTCTGTGGTTTACACACCACCTACAGTGTAGGAGATTATAATGTGCATCTGTAGCGAAGTCCTTGCCATGAGAAACCGTGGGAGCCCTTGTCTTCCTATTACCCCCCCCACACACACACACACACACACACACATTCGCCTCGGAGGTAAATGTGTAGCCAGCCAGCACCTCTTTTTGTGCAGGATGGCGCTCTAACACCGCCGTTGCTGTTGGAGCTGCTGTTGTTGGCTACACCGGCTGTGACGCGGAGACACATGCAGTCTGCTCTCCCCATCACAGTCCAGCTCTGCCTCGACAGCACACAGCGTACCATCCCCATCAGCCCTCCGGAGATCTGACATCACCTGACATCCTTAATGCTCCGATGGCCGGAGCATCCCTCAAAGGGCGTGGCACCTTGAGAAATTAACGCACGAAATGTGTGACTGAAGAGTGGAAGCTAATAACGCACAAATAGGATTTTTTTCCCCCTTCTTCTTCTTCTTCTTCTCTTCTTCCAGCTGACAGGTCTCCATGTATACAGTGGTAAGTCTTATTGTTGACCTGGCGGGGGAGCCATTTACTGTTGATTTCACATCGCCTTTATTTGGCTCAATTTTTAATTGTTATGGATGATTGCGAGCTGGCGGCTCATGTCACGGAGCGTCCTCACACCTAACATGCGCTCACATTACGCACTTTGACCCGCAATGGTGAGAAATCATCTGATTTGCGCTTGTTATTCCTGCGCCACGTTCTCTTTCATTTTTGCCTGGGAGTGAAATCAAGACAAGCATTGTTCATTTTTTCCTCTCTCTCTCTTTATCCCCCGTTTTCTTTTGTCTCACAGAGCTCCAGTTCGGGGAACCCTTCCCTCCACTGCTCCATGTCTTCCTCGGCGGATTTCTCAGACGAGGATGATTACAGCGTTAAATCCGGGTCGGCATCGCCGGCTCCGGGGGACACTTTACCCTGGAACCTGCCCAGACACGAGCGGTCCAAGAGGAAAATCCAAGGAGGATCCGTGCTGGATCCGGCAGAGAGAGCCGTGCTCAGGATCGCAGGTGAGCGGCTGACTCCTTGTTGTTGTCCGGTTATCAGATAGTGCGGTAAAGAGAAAAACAACGCTGGAATATGCTGCAATATACGGAGAATGCATGAGCTCATAGCGACTTATTAAGCTGTATCTTTTCCTGGTAAACCCAGTGTTATTTAGGGACCTAAACACAGGGTCTGAAGTGACATGGACCTGTGGTACATGTGATGGTATTTTGGTCAGTTCTTATTCTGGATATGGTGCTTTAAAATGAACCAAAGCGGTATTGGATATGTAGTGTAATTTCAAAAGGAAACAACTGTATTTTTCTTTGAGCCAGCCTCTGTCAATGAGTAGCTTTAAAGGCCCATTTTAATGTATGATTTCATTTTTCATTTAAATTATTTATTGAGACACCCTAACCCTCACGAGGACGCATCTTAATGCCCAAAGGTCACATTTGTTCCCTATAAATTAAAAAAAAAAAAAAAAAAAAATCCTTCTCATGTGGACACTTGTTCGTTTCACTCTTTATAACAAGCTTAGAGAGCTGAAGTTTATAGCACTCGTGTAGGCTATTTAATAATGATACTCTTGGACGTTTTAAAAAAACGCCACAAACACAGAAATAAAGTCAGATCGATATAGGGAGTGTTGTGGGTGAACTTTTCAATGAAAGCTTGCAGCTTAGTGTGACAGTATGGTGACAGCTGATCTGAACCACTGGCAGCAAAGAGACTGACATCTTCTCAAACAGTAAGTCCTGTAAATGTGCCAGAGTTGTTTAAAGTCTTTGGCAGGTGGACAGCAGCGAAAAAGAAAGTGGTCCATGTCACGAGCCGGTACTGAGAAGCCTGAGTTTATTATCACACTATAAAAAGTGAACTGACCATTCAGTTTGGTTTACGCAGGTAATTTTACTCACTGGTGCGAAAATCGCGCACATGGGCGTCAGACCTGCTGAGATGTATCCTCTCGTGATAAGAGAGTAAGATATAAATCTCACTTTCGCCGTCCGGCTGATTGACTTGTTAAAAGAGGCATTTTTTTTTGCAGTGCAGCACGTCCGGCTGTCCTCCCTATCAATCCGTGAACTCCAGAGAGGAAGTGTGGCCACTATTGGACAGAACGCAGACAAGGGAGGGACTTAGGGCGTTTCCTTTAGTGCAACAACAGCGCCGATCACTCTCGAGTCCTCAGCACATACACATGCACACACACATACATACATACATACACACACACACACACATACACTCACACACGCTGTGTCCCTGTCCGCCGCTGGTGAATGTCCAGTTTGTGGAGCCCGGGTTATGGCTCAGTACGCACCGCAGGCTTATGTGCTCTCCGACGAACAGGAATACCTCCAAGCCTATGAGGATGTTTTGGAAAAATACAAAGGTAGGATCAATGGTGATTGGATAGCCAATTGCTTCAGCTTTGGGACGATGAGGAAATTGCCTGATTACTGCTTGACAGCTCGATAAATGTCAGCCTGCGCCCCTCTCTTCCTCTGGTGACCGGCTGCTCCTAGTGTCCTTATCCCCGCAGTGGAAAAGTGAGAATATTTCCTGCATGACATCACGTTTAGGCTGATTTTTAGTAGCCAAAACAAAGGCCTTATTATATGATCACATCTGATCATTAGATTATGGGATTATTTCTCTTGTTTAGCTGTGGTATGAAAATTTGTAGCTCGAAATATGCCTGGAAAAACAAGAAATCAAGCCAGACGATTACAGTGTCTGCATTGTTTACCTTCAGTCTGAAAGTCTAAACAGATAAATCAAGTCTGTTGTTTGACTTAATTGTACTTTCACAATATAAATGATGTATTTGTATAGGTTTTGGCTGATCGCCTATAGAAATACCACTGAGTGAATAGTGCTTCGCTGACCTATGTGGTGTCTCAAGGCAGACAGGACAATGACATAGCAGGGTGAGGCGTTAGCTCATATCAGTGGCTCGTGTCGTTTCATGTAGCTGCTCCTTTTAGGTCAGTCCCATTAATTAGATCAAATCCATTACACATATAGAGATCTATATTATTCAGTGTCTCTGCGACAGCGAGAGCTCGTTGACAAAATCATACACATGTACTCTGAGGCCCGAGGAGATCCAGTGGAGCTGCATTCACACTGACAGCAGAGGTTTTAACTCTTGAGTTTCCTTTTCAATCAGGCTAACAAAGTGAAACAACAGCACAATAACTAACAGACTGTGGACTATTGTATTCATGCTTGCCATGAGCTTTTTCTCTCAGCTGTTTTTCTCTCTGCTTTCTCTGAAGCATTGTAGCCAGCAGGGCCAGTCAGCTGTGGTATACGGCTTAAACGCCCTGACTGGACTCTTAATGGGATCATATGATGTAGCATCATTAGGAATCTGTATCTGTTTTCTTCAGGCAGAGGAGCTTTGACACACAATGAGCTTACTTAGTTTTCCTGTTTTCTCATATCACTAACTACCACTCGGATTAGTTTTTACATGTTAAGTATTGATTCTTGGGAGATATTTGACTCCCCGCCAGCTGGTGCATGAACAATGAACGTATCAAAGAGGGGTAAGGTATTCTTTTGTATTTTTAAAAAAATAATTTTAGCAACAAATTTCCACATTTTCTGGAGTGTTATCGTCTTGCAGTAATTCTAATGTAGTTTCAATCCAACCAATTTATTATGCTGACTGTTTCTTAAGTAAAATTGGCTGAATTAAGTGTCTTTTTGGCTTATCAATAGCATTCTGCACAGATTTGTCTTTTTTTGGCTACAGAGCCTTCCTGGTAGAAAGTTGAGTTTAGCAGATGGGCTAATCATTGGCAGGAAAAAAAGTTCCAGCTTAGAGAGCTGAAGCAGAAAGTCTTCAACACTATCAACATTTATTTACCAGGGTTCAGCTAAGGAGAGAGGGAGCTATAGCTGAGACTATAGCTGGGTTATAAACATGAAGAATTCATAATTTCTTTGTAAGGTAGTGGGCTCCATGCTTGTACCTGATAATGCTGGAGAGTGGTGAGTGAGATAACGACAATTGATAAAAATGAATATTAGCAAAGCTTTAGAAAGTTAGATCTTAGCTTACGAAAGTTAGGTATACAACACCATAGCACAGTGTACAGTATGTCAGCATATATAACAGGATGATTAGGCCTAAATATGTATCCTTACATCAGAGCCAAATACCTTCTACCTTCTTAAAATGATCTAGTTCCCAATCAATCCCAATCTTCCCATAAAACATTTGCTTTCATAAAACATTTATTTGCTTAATATGTCTATAGAGTGCTGGCTAAGTGCAGGAAAAATCCTTGTTTTTAATTTTTAAAAGTTTTATTTGCAGTTGACAGAATTAGCCAGAGCCCCCAAGCTTCTCTTCATGTGATGCTAAGCTTATCAAAGAGAGACATTTTCATCGCCAAGTCATCATCAGTAACCAAACAAACAAACCAGTAAACAGAGCAGCAAGAGGGCCAGCTATAAAGTAGGGAACAGTTTTTTCTTTGTTTCTCCAAATCAAGATATAGGATCGGATCCTTTTCATATTGGACAGTGGAAGTTCAGGCAAACACATTGTAATTTATTGTTAGTACGTGCACTGGTGACTTTGTGTTTACGTGGGTGGTTGTCATTGGTGGTTTGGCTTGGTTCCAGAGTCATCAAACACCTCTGAGATAATGTCAGCTGTCAGTTTCTAGAGAAAACTGTACAAAACTGTAGTCTTCACTGTGGTGAGTGAGTGCCATGTGGCGCGACACATGCACTTGTTGACCTCCAGTGTGACCCTTAGTGAACTTAACCATTAGAAATAAATTGGCAAATTTTCAAGATCAAGGAAAAACCATATGAAGAGCTGAACTGTGAGTTTCGGATGTTTCTTGAGCTTAAGCACAATTGCCATTGACTGGGTCCATGCATGTAGTTCCTATTGCTCCAACCTTAAGAATGTCACACTAATTAGGTATTAGAGTTAATTATACACTTTGCGATGGAATTGCTTTAGGCCAGGATGAAATTCAATGCAGGCTTTACAAAAGACTGTTAACTTGAGGAATGAGTTAAAGACATGGTTTCCTGGACACACACAACAGTTAAATACACTGGGTAGTGGCTGTTGTTGGATTGCACTGTTCTAGCAGAGCCTGCTTGGTCGGTCCTCAACATGATGGGAGCGAGTTTCCCAGCAGATGATCATCCTCTGACATCAGGGAAGATTTAATGGATTAGACATTTGGTGGTTCAGTCAGCTCTTCTTGCAGTTGGTTCATTTTGTTTTTAAGGTGCCATATGGAGTCAATAGTTTGAGTAGATGGAAGGAAAGTATATTTCTAGAGGTGGACCCAAAATGAGCAGGTTTTGCTTATTGAGTGAACTGAAAGTCTTGCAGAAAATATGCAGAAAATTCTATTTTTTTTAATTTTTTTTTCAATTTGGTGACTTGCTTTGTGACTTTTGTGCATGAACACCATTTTTTTTTTATTTGTGGCCAAATATATTTTTGTCTTAATAAACATTACTAGAAGACAATGTTTAAATTTACATTTATTAATTTATTATTAATTCATTGATCTATTATTTATCAAACATCCATTAAGCTCATTTCCCAAGTTTGAAAAAACGATCTTTTGTGCAAGGCTTTAGATTACAGACATATACAGTATATTGTATTGACTGTTACAGATTTAATTCCTTTCAGTAGACGCCCATATACACTACCAGTCTGTAGGATGGCTGCTTTGTAAGTTATGTGTTATATGAGGGTGTGGTCTCTCACTGGCTGTCTGACATTTCTGTCTGTGAATCACTGCAGTCTGCCTCATGATTTAATCTCTCATTACAAGTAGGACTTCTGTAGAAACAATAAGAAATACCTTATTATTATTCAAATCACCCTCATATACCCTTATATTATACTCATATTATCCTGTGTTGTCAAACAGTGATGAGTGAGAGAGCATTGTGTTTTTTGCAAGTCACTGCCTTTGTCCATCCTCCTGGGCCGTGCCCAGCCCAACCCCTCTGCTCTATGTCGACAGCCCACTCATCACATTCAAATGGCCCAGTGGCCCACACATGCAGCAGGCTGCTTCTATGGAGACTGTCTGCTGCCATACAAAAGACACTTTGTTTTTTAGGGCGAGCAGCATCCAAGTTCCACAGACTTGTTCATGTGTCAAGCTGATGATGGTGTCACTCCTTTTTTGGCGTTTCATTGAGGCTTAAACGTCAAGGAGCCTCACTTTGAAGGTGGTCTCTTTCCACCTAATTCAACCTACGACTTAATGTTCCGTACTGCATATTGCACGTGCACAGCTGGCCATTGTAGCACTAACCACTAACCTGTATTGTTCACAAACAACAGGATCATGCTTCATAGGTTTAAGTTAAACCCTGTTTTTCAGATTGGTAGAAAGGGAGAATACATATTATTTCAAGTATGTACACTTTATATCTGCCAACCAATAATTTTCTAACGACATCAAATGAAACAATTACTTCCACTTAAAGCAAGATTTAATTTTGATTTAAATTTTTTTTCCATTCTAGAAGATTATCAGGAAAAAAATATGGCACTTGGACATGATGTATTTGATAGCAAAAATGTGCGCAAATATGATTTAGATAGTATAATCACTAGGCTGTCTAATTATAGTGTATGGTGTGTTCTAGGGTAATTTCTCAGCTACTACGGCCAGAATTCAAAGTGCTAAGTTCTAATAGCTAATTAAGTGCATCAGATCTTTGGATCAGTTTCCAGCACAAGCTCAACTTTCTGCTCCATAACCTCACAATAACATCGAGCAGAGGCTGATTTGAAGCAATGAAAACAGCTGCCCATGGTTTCATTTTACAGGCTTCACTAATATGTGTTCTCAGATCAGAATGCAAGTTATCTGCAGTCAGAAACCCAATGTCGGGGCATTTGCCGTCATTGTCCATCAGTTTGTCAAGCTTTTTCCGTGGAAAAACAAAATGTTAAAAAATATGAACCATTAACAGTAAATACGCACTACGCTAGAAGTACTTAAGATAAAACATAATATTGTTCTTGTTGCCATGCTCCTCACTGATCTGATCAATAGACTTCATTTAAAATGGGCCGTGTAATCCAAACCAGGGCTCGCAGAAAGCTTCTTACTGCTCCATCAGTCTTTCTCAGAAATCTATTTTGTTTTTGTTTTTTTCTTCAATCATATATTATTCCTGCATTACTCATTTATAGATAGGTAGCACATGCATTGCCCCTTTGGAATACATTTGATTAATATTATCAACATATGTTTAGGAAGTTAAATGAAATATAACTTCAGTGCAGTCACATTCAATTGCATCATGTCTGTGCCAGAGCGTGATGCCTGTTCTCTGTTATATTTCTAAATGTTGTATTTATATGCTGTCATGGTGATGGGAAGACCAGCGTGGCCGAACCTCATTCCACAGCTTTGCTTAGCTCCACTTACATGAGATCATCTTTTGAGTCTCTGTCCCACCCCTGACTCATGCTCGGTTGCCTTTCCTCTCGCGCTCCAGCGGCACCACCCTTCTCTCCTGAATGCAGCAGATGCTGGGAAGCAATCACACACTAGCAGCAGGAAACAGATTTCCTTTCTCCACTTTTTATTGGGTGGGCAAGAAACGGGCAGCTCCATCTGCTTTTATGTGAACTCCACATCATAAAAGCTATTGTTTTAAAACCTTTGTGATCCTCACATGAATTGGATTATATCAGAAGCTAATTGTGAAAATAACATTAAAGGATTTATTTTTTTTGAGTGCCCATTAGTGAGAAGTGGGTCTAGTGTGAAGATACAGACTGGTGATGAATTAAAGGAAAAACCTGAATACAAGAGAGGAGAAACATAACAAATACAGATGCTTCCACATAGGGTACAGGGGACCGCTGAATGTTTTGATGAGTATGAAAATGATGTGAATCATATACTGTGACTTTTATGTTCGCATTTTACACTGTGTGAGACAGCGCCCTCCGGCACCATCATCAAAACACCAAATATGGGAATATCTTATAAAGAAATAGTTTTTATCCCTTCAGTGAAGTTTCAGAGGCTTGTAGAATCTGTTTTTTTCTTTACTTTGTCACCCATCTGTATAATTTAAGTAATAACATACAAAAACCATTTTACCTTTTAGAGTGAAGATTGTTCAAAATGCGAGTTGCAAAAACAAACAACTCACCAAATCTATTTTATATCGCTAACGTAATTATCATCAATATATACTAGCTAATGAATTCATGTCAATTCTACTTTGATACCTTAAAGAAGCTAATCCTAAAGAAGTGGCGCTGCTCAGATGGTGTATTATAACTTATTGTCTTCTTAATGCAGCAACGGCTGAAGCTCTTGCCAAGACTCATAAGTACGCTAACCAGCAGTTAATGCTAACACTGACTGTGTAGCAATAGCAATACTTACAAGTAGCTCCTTCAGTTGGGCTGATCAAGAAAAGCTTTGTTTGAAAATGATGGAAAGTAGCCCCTCTTTGTAGTTGCTATAGCTCATTTTTATGCAAAATAATTCAACATGACTGAAAATTGTAACTTTATTTAGGATGATATTGGAAAAATATATATATTTACAGTGGGTACCTGTTTTTTTTTTTGTATTTTGGCAGTGCCAAGCCAACATTTCTATGGTGTTTTTTCAAAAAAGGATGAATGTGTTTAACAGCCCCTGTGTAATTGTATCACAGCTAAAAATTTACACAGAATTATCATAAATTATAAATCTTGATCAGGATTCTCCGTAGTCAAAGTGAGAGGGAGGAGGGGGAACAGATTTCCATGAGCAAATACTCACTTAAATGTGGCAGTTGCAGCTGTTGCACATATGGAGGCTAGAAAGTGAGTGTTAGTAACTGTGTGTGCGTTCATGTTAGTGCCGTTAGTGTGTATGTATGTCCCATTAGCTGTCGTTAATGCTCCCCCTTTTCCTCTCCTTGACTTTGCTGAGTGCCTCTGTAGTGATAGCTCATGCCTAAGGGTACTTTGACAGCTTCACCTTGATCCTCCATTTGCTTTTCATCAAGGTTCATGGAATATTCTATCATCACTGGTGAATATACTGAGTATTATATCTGAATAGCCTGAAACTTAATGAATAAAAAGCCAGTCATTAATTAAGAAGACACCTCTTGATGCACTACACAGTAAAATTAGTCACAAAGTTAGTCAGTAAGCTCTGTGTATATAATCAGTCACTACTGCTCTGTGTAGAAGCCACTGTTCACTGTGATTTAGTTTGAAGTTCAGGAAAATACTGATCAGAGGAGAATGCTGAAAATTTTATGCGGAATTGGCTCAAAACAAGACGGACAAGATAATAATAATACTCTGCACAGATGCTCAGGCATTGTACCCTTTTCTTGCAGTCTCCTTTAATTTAGTCTCCAGGCTTAAGACAAAGCAAAGGCTGAGTTGGAGGGCTGCTTTGAAGTCTTGACAACCTGTTTCAGTTACATATTTCAGACTCAGCCCTGCCCCTCTGAAAAGAGTATTCTCACTTACAAAGAATGACAGGTATTTCCCCATCATCGTCTCACATTGTAGTTTTGTTTACCAGCTACCCAGATACCACTTTGACAGAGTTGTCAAACAGTAAAATCCAGTGGTAGCCATTTGTGCTGAGTCACCACTCCTGTGGGCCTCAGTCATAAAGGGCAATATACATTAATTCCCAAGTGTGACTGATCTGTAAGTTGCAACAGATCATTTTTAGCCAGGATACTGTCATGGCTAAAAAGGATGGCAGTGTCAGTCTATTGGTCAAATAATCAGTTAATCAATTAATCATTGCAGCTCTACTTTAATTAATCTATAGCCAAATACCTAAAGCTAATAACATTCCCATCAACCTCATCTGTACTTGTGTTTTCTGTTCAATAAGCAATGCTAACAAGCCAGGCTAACAAGTCAAGCTAACATGGTAAACTTTATACTCCCTACACATCAGCATCTCAGTATGGTCATTGTGCATTTAGCTCAAAGCACCACTGTTCCTATAGTACAGCCTCACCATTTCCGCAAGCACTGGAAGAGTGAACAATGTCTTTTGCACATTGCGTGTCCTAATGAAGCATGAACGTTGATCTAGAGCTGAGCTGTAGGATGTAGCGAAGCTTTTTCATTTTGGATACTTTTACACTGACTGTGTATATGTGACCATGAACGCACAGAATTATGCTGCTATGAAGGAGATTCCCTCGATGTGTACTTTAAGGAACATTTTGAGAATTTTGCTACTCATCAAAGGGAAGCCTGTTCAGTCAGAGGTGTAAGATGTTAACCTCGAGCAGGATAACAGTGACAAAGACCAGTACCTACTTCAAAATCTCTGCCACTGCTACGCAGTATATGGCCTTGTACCCAAAACAAAGCAGAGGCATACATGTCTTTGCTCACTGAGCTGGTTATGACACACAAGAGGTGAAATGAGAGCTGTTGAGCAAGAATGTTTAGCGAGTCCTTGTCATACGCTGGAAGGTTGAGGGCTTTTCAGTTTACACTTTGTCTGTTTTGATCCCCCTCCCATACGAGGTCAAGAGGATTACACAGGCTGGATTTTGATTGCGAGGACTTTTTGACTTTGCTCTGCTCAGAATCATGTGAGGATATTTTAGGCATCCTGACGCAACAAGATGCCAAAGGATGTCACCAGCCCCCCCTGTGCAAGTCATTCTCTGGAAAACAACAGTTTATCCGTTCTATTGTTCAAAGAATCTTGTAAAAATATTGTAATGAAAAGCCAGTGTGAAGTGCTGTAGACTTTACTGCTGCCGGTTGAATTTCCAACAGTTTGGTTGTGCGTTGTTGGACACAGTTTAGTAACTATCATTCATTCATTCATTCAAACTCTACTATAAGTTTAACTTTACTACGTACATTAACTTCAGTCATCTTTATTGTACGTAAGGAAATGAAGGACGTCACCTAAGGGCCACAGATTATGTGGTCTGCAGTTTCAATGGCAGCATGGTTTAGAGTTGTGGCTATTTATAGCTGTGCACATGTGCTTTGCTGAGGTCTACAAATAACAGTCTCAGGAGCTCCATGGCTGTCCGTTTGAATGCTGTGGTGGACTCTTGGCTAGTGCTGGGCTTAGTTTGTAGTCAGGGAACAGACAGGCCTAAAAACCGGTGTGTACGATGTACTGTACAGTAAATAATACCTTAATTACTCACAGGTCAACCTCCTATCATGGTGTAAAATTGCACTTCTGCAGGGAGGCTGTAATGGCAAAATCTTTTAGATGGCACCCAAACATCAAGAAGTGCAAATATAACGAGAGAGACAGGTGGTTAGTCTGGCTTTTTCATGTGATCCTTCAAACATCAACCCATTAAAGTCAAAGGTCACAAGCTGTTGGTTATACTCTAAGCTGTTCCCAGACCTCTGCTGGATGTGATTCATCTAACTACTTGAATGTGTGCGAATGTTTAAACGTCAAAAGGAAAATTTGTGTTATTCTTAAATACGTAAAGCAGTGTGGTGGATTTGAATAAGTACTGTATTTTCAGTAAAAGCAGTTACTGTATGTAGTTCTAGTTGGCGTCAGTGATCACAATTTGGAGGCTCTTTACACTATAAGAAAGCCTTGTGTGAGAAATGCCTTGTGTAAGCCGTATGAAACAAATCTAAATAATGAGAAAAGCAATAAAGAAATGGAACACACGTCTGCACAATAAGCCACAGTATTGTACTGTCGCTAATTGAATCAGATATGGGGTTTAATAGGTAAAAAAAGTGTGAAAGTCCAAGTAGCATAATCATGTATTTTATTAGATGTGATAAGTAGAATGAGATTGATTGGGCGGATAAAGTTGTGCAACGTCAGGAGAATGAGATGATCATATTTGATCTGACATTATGTCATTGTTATTGTTAGAGGGGGAAAGCTGATTTGTTTAATGTCTGATATTTGACCTTTATTTATCTTTAGGACTGTTTTCATTTTATGACCAAATAATCTGAGACTGCTGTTTAAAAGATGGGAGCATTCAGTTTCTGTTGGACTGACAATAAACCAGTTAATCCTTACGTTTTATTCTCATAAGATCCTCAAGAGGGCACTATACTATTAAGCTCACCTTCATGTTTTTTTGGGAAGCACATGTATAGAAATAACTCATCTTATTGCATATACAAACCTGCTGCCTACTTCTGTTTCTGTTTATGCTGCTAGTATTAAAGATTTAATAGGGATGGCATAAATAATGAAAAACCGGGTATCTCACCATCTGACACTAGCTGATGTTGATGTGATGTGTTCAGTGTGTCTGTTATCAGTAATCTGTGCAATATGTGAAGCACAGCAGCCTATTGTTGACCACATCTGATAGCACTCTGTTTCAGCCTGTCCTTGATCTGAGCTGGAGAGTTTCCCTGAATACTTGCCCGGCCAATCTATATTAATGAGTTTTTCAGTGGAGGTTTATATATTATGCAGCAGAGAGCTTAGATATGGGCATTACAAACCAAATTGGTATCCTACTGCAGACTGCACTGCTTTATCTCTCTCTGTGATTCAGCTCTACTGTAGAGTCACAGGGACGGACGCATCGGCGATGACACAGCAGCACTGCCGGGTAAAGGCCTCTCGCTGCATCACTGTTTCGATGTGATCACAGACTACTTTCCTTATTTGGTAGGATTCTTTAATTGATCACGTTTAGTGAGTCATCTTAGTCGAACTGCTTTGACAGGCCAAAGTGTTCCTTCTTTTATGTGATGTTTCAGCTTCATGTCAGGCCCTCATCTAGACCAACATACATAATGATAAATTGTCAGATCAACCCACTTTCTAATTCTCAGCAGCTTTTACACATGGACTATTTTTAGATGAACTAAATGTAAAAATCTGCAGAGTACAGTCACAGGACTCTTAAGGTACCCCTGTTGTCCTGGAAATGTGTGTTTCAGGCGTTATGATAAGTCAGCCTGGTCTGTTATATAAGAATAACCACCCACAGCAACTGTCAAATGAAAAAGATGCCACCCTGTCAGAGGTAGGCCTGCTTTCGTTTTCTGTGACTGCCTTATGTAACTGGTACACAAATTATCAAAAAACAAATGTAGAAATTCCATTAAAAAAATCTGATCTGAATAACTTGTGTTGAAAGATCGCTTGGCCTTTTTTGGTCAGGTTGCTTCAGGAAGAGTGTTGATGTTGTTATTTGTCTGGATGTGTTCTCAGTTGTTTCTGCTGATGCACAATATAATGACCTGAGAATGTTTTCACCTTTGAACATTAAAGTATATAGTTGCGCATGGTTATATTGCTCAAGATACACAGGATAAGATATTAGCCTTAATCAAGTGTACCATGCTGCCAGAACAAATCATGGTACATTTCTCTTAAATAACATCTTAAACTGTATCCTGCCGCAGTCATTCCTTAAACATGTCAGCAAGGAACTTTTCTTCTTTTTTTTTTCCCCCTTCATTTTCTTTTACAAGAAGCACTGATTTCTTGTGTGGTTTTGAGTGCTGCTGCTAGATAAACACTTAACCGCGTGGAAACTCAAAATAGTGTGTAGCGATGGAAAACCTGACAGAACTCGTTCTGGAAGCTTGATGAGAAAGGGAGTCACGGCTGCCCTAGAGGCTGGCAGGCAGGCAGCAAGGCAGTCAGGCAAGAAGACGGCGACTGTAACTCCTTCCTCAGTCGCTTATCCACATGGCATCCGTCTACCTGAACCACGATCCTCTTGACAGCCCTCGGGAGCTGGTTCAGAGAATGAAGTACCCGCTTAAAACTGAGAGGGAGCGTAGGACTCACCTGGTTACTCTCATGTGCTGCATGGGTCAGTATTAATCTTACTGCTTCTTGTCATTTCCTTGAGAGATTATTCATGTCCGTGCTCGTTCATGACTAATAGTAGGTAAGTTATCCTTGAGCAAAACTCATTTTGTAATCCGCACTGAGGAAAATTAAAGGGAGGATGTTATCTGTGTTGTAAGTCCCGTGGTCAAAGTTCAGGAAAATGCTGATTGTCATCCACCTAGTTGTTGTGAACTGAATGCGACCTAGTTGGCAGATGATGTTGTAGATGTGATCGATTGTGCGTGTGTGTTTTTTTGGTGTTCGCTGAGGGATAATTGAGAGGAGTTGTGTCTGTCATACTGGGAGGCGTGGCAGCCGTGACATGAGTCATGGTTGTGGTGGCTGGCATGAATCCTCCTGTGCTCTGACACTGCATAAAGGACAGTCTTAAAGAAAATACGGTGACAAAAAATATGAGTTGCTCATAATACTGTAAAGAAAACATATATGAGATGCAGTGTAAGAACTGGTGTTCCTTTTCTTCATTATACTACTACTAGAAAAAAAAATGAGTGAGCAAAAAAAAGAAAAAAAAAAAAAGGATAAAACTTTTTTTCCCTATTTTATTGCATCCATTCGCATCCTGGTCTCACATATGTCACTGGTGGCAGGAAGTGTGGTTGCTATGGTGATGGGAAACAAGAAACATAATGTGGTCAGCAGCATGCAGGAAAGAGTGATGCCATTTCAGTCTCTGGGTAACAACATCCTTCTTTTTCAGCCACAGGGACTTGAGGTCTTCATTAGTTCTTCCATCACTTTCAATGAAAGTATAAATAACTGACTGTCTGCAACAGGAAACAGAGGATTTAGCTACTAAAATGAAATGCTTCAAAACCTCGAGGCTCTCACATGCTCTACAGATGCAGTTATGTATTTGTGCCCTCTGTATTTGTCTCTGACCTTGTATGCCATTAAATGCCATGCAACCTAATAGGCTAGATAACCGGCTTACACAGAGGAGAATTAAGCTACTCCAGAAACCTTCACAAAAAGTGTGCTGCCCGTACACCTCTGATGATTGCTTTATAAAGTGAAAAAAAATCACAAGACGTGTTTTCTGTTCTTGCTCCCTTCCTCAGATGAAAGAGACAGAGTGCAGAAGAAGACATTTACAAAATGGATAAACCAGCATCTGCTGAAGGTAAGAACAGTTTGTTTGTCCTGTCTATTTAATTTAGAATTTCATAATATGGAAGCTGATCTAGAAATCGAACTCATTTGCGCCCTATGTGTTTATATGGAAACTATAGTCACTAATACAGAGATGAAACCTAAATAATAGTTAAAATTCCAACGATCAGCAAAACGTTGTCCTCAAACTTAAACAATCCATTAGAGAGGTGTTGACAGTAATAACATTTACCATGTTAGGTCCCAACATGCTAACATTCCGCCCTCCTTATTAAAGCTTGATAAAAGTCATTTAGTATGACATGTGCTGCTATGTTGCTGCAGCAGCAGGTTGTCTTTTGTTGACTCAGGCATTTGAATCACTTACTCCGCTTTTTCATCTGTCCATTGAATTTAATGAAACACATTAACAGACGGACAAGCGTTGGCAAGTCACTGCCAATACGCCTTTCTTAAAAAAAATGAATCATTGCCTGGGAATCAAATGTAATATTGTACTTTATGGGGTTCTTGTGTCATACACGTATGTAAGACATAAACATGTATCTGTGATATAGCCTCTAAATTAAAGGGACTTTAAAAAGAATAAATACATTTTAGACGTGAAATTGGTTGGTACTAGATGCATTATGTCTTGAAAATTGGACATCTTTCAAGTAGTCGTTTGCTTGCCAGATAAAAGTGGAGAGCAGAAAATGGGGTCAAGCTAACAGAAACGTTTCAAGCTAGCCTGGCAGTAACTCTCAAAAATAAAGTGGCTAGATGTGGCTTATTGTGTTGGGCAGCTCAGTGCTCAGTTATAGAGCCAGTGAGAGCGATGATCAACCGTAGAAAATTGGTTGCTTTTGCACAAGCTGTCTCAACAAGATGAGTTTTTTTTTTTATTGTCCGTCATCCATTCTTGCAAAAGCGGTACCATGTGACAGTAAATTCAATGGAATAAAAAGAGTATTCAGTACTTGGTATTTTCATACCATATTGAAATGCAAATTATGCAGGAAAGGTAGGAAATCAATCAAAAACTAATGGTATGCTTTGGAAAATGGATGCAGTTTGCAGATGGATTGCCATTAAAACTTTGTACACCTTCAAAGGATGAAGCTCATAATGCTGGCGATTCCCTGACCTTTCCTCTAGTCCCACCAGCAGGGCAAAGATTTCACATGTGAAGTGAAATATCTCAATATAAACTAGATGGATTTGCCCGAAACTGTGTAAGATACATTCATTGTTCCTAGATGATGAATCCTGCAGACTGTGATGATCTCCTGTTGTCTCAATTCAGACATGTCATCCTCTGGACTAACTTTAATTTTGATCGTCCTGTGACTTTTCATCAAGCGCTATAATCACATCAAAATTTGAATTTGTTCAATACTATAATATAATATAGCTGTGGACTCTTATTCTCTTATTGTTCATTATAAAACAAAACCTCTGGTCCAGCCCCACAGCTGGTTACACTGCAGCTAACCCGTTACCAGTCTTCCTCAGAAATGCAAATCAAGTGCCACAGTGTGAACAGACTTAAATTATTACATAACAGTGGGCCTCTCTTTTTCTACCTACCATGTTGTATTTACTGTTTTGCCCCTGAGGGGGGGGGGGGGGGTTTCTTTGATAATCATCTTCAAAGCTTGGTGTCCTGAAGGGTAAGTTAGAGGGTCTCTGCCAATTAGACCAGTCTTTACTTGATGAGGGACTGGGCTTCCCATGGATCCGTGCTGATGACTAGTTTTATGAACACTTGTGTGTGATGTTTTCAAACTGGAATGCATTTATTATTGCCAATACGACAATAATTAGAAAGATGCTTGAGGCCCTAAGGAGCTACTGGTTCCAGTTCTGCCTTCACGAGGTGCCGGCTGCACCTCAAACTGTTCCACGAAACTTTCTCACAATCTTGGTTTAAGAAAGAAGGAAATTATATTTTATCTCTACAGTTCTGCAATAAAAATATGACACATGCACATGAAGCTGCAGAGATTAATAACAACATGTGTATAAAAACCAAAGGGGTTTGAACCTGTTGGATTTTTGCCTTTTATTTCACGTTGGACGGCCAGGTTTTGACAGCTGTATTTCAGGCATCTTTAGCTTACCGTTAGGTCTTTATCAGCAGGCTACACGTATGGTCCATGAGAAATCAGAGGTGCTGAGTAATAGTTGGGGAACTGTTTGGCTGACCCCATAACATAAGGGTGCAGGTCTATTTTGGCTCCACAGCTGTAGCTGCTATGTGGGATTACAGTGCTGAAAGCCCTGTGTGAAAGCAGGTCAACGGGCAGCAGCGTGATTTCAGACACGCGGTATTTAGGACAGGAAGGAGAGATGGGCCTGCTGGGAGGACTGGACTTGTTAAGTGCCTTGCTCAAGTGCTTAGATAAGGTGTCACAAAGATATGCTGCCCGGGCAATTATTACCTAGTGTTTTATGATATATGCATTTCAGTATAGAGAGAAATGTGAGGGAAAAAAAACAATCATGTTGTAAAATGTGGGCCGAAACTGTTTTTTAACCGGAAACTGAACACCAAGTTGAATGAATGACATAAGTAAGAAACATCAAAGGCAATGCGTGAGGTGTAGTTATGCCAGATGTAAGAATGTCCTCAAAGACGTTGATTATATGTACAGTAGTCGATTAAAGGTATTTGTTATAGTGTGTAACAGTATGTATTAACAGTTGTAAGCAGTAATGATACCTTCAGTTTGCTCACACTTTGCTTTCTTCCTCTTTGTCTGCAGGTACGGAAGCATATAAATGACCTGTACGAAGACTTACGAGATGGACATAACCTGATCTCGCTGCTGGAGGTTTTGTCTGGAGACACATTGGTGAGTTCATGCTTTTCTGTCATCTTCGTTTTCATGGTCGGCTTTTCTTAAAGGGATAAGAGCTCAAAACAAACCTATTGAAATTTTAGTCAGAAAAATTTCCATTGAGATCAGTGTCATGAAAACACAAAACATTCAGATTGTCATTAGACACCATGAAGGACAGTGAGAGAACCTCTTCATATAGACCCCCCCCACCCCCCTGACTTATGTAACTGATGGTAGGAGGGAAGAGGGAATCCTGGGATTTGATGGTCTGTAAGCAGATCCTGTGTGATTTAGCATTCACTGAAACCTACTCAAAATTCTATGCGGGTTTTTTCGTTTGTTCATTTCTTCTTCCTTGTCCATTCTGGGATATCAATGAAACCAACTGATGTGCAAATCACTGTGATTAGTTTTGCGGTGCTAGTAGGTGCAAGTAATATGAAACAAGGTGATATAGTATGCCCTGCTTTAAATCTCCTGCGCGTACAGTCAGAATACAGGCAGAGATGGGGAACTTTGAGCCACAGTTGTAGCAGTGATGCTCAAGTGAGATATAAACTACGGTACCCACAACAAGTTGTTATACACACATCGGGAGAAATCTAACAAGTGGGAAAAGTTCTCTGGTTGCCCACTGGAGTTTCCAGCAAGTTCTTGGCAGCCAGTAATTGGTCATTAACAAAGTTTAACTCGCTAACTAGCTTTTTTTTTTAACTCACTAACTGCCAAAGGTTAACTTGCTAGCATGAATACAGTACCCTACATGGATACAGTATGTATGTAGAGAAGGCACCAATGTAACAGTTTGTACAAGATAAATAACAATACAGTGAATAACTTGCTATGGACTTTACCATGCTTGTTTGTTGTACATTGCTGCAGTTCTGTGCACACAAAGTCACTCAAAGGACAAACATTACTGCACTGGACACACAGCCAGCTTGAATATGCAATCATGAGCAGTGTTTGTGAGTGCAGGAAGCTGCTGTGTTACGGTGATTAAAGCACAGCTGGAGTGATCACGGTAACGGCTGTGTAATCAATTTCCAGTCAGTCAAGACTTGGAATGAGCAGGAAATTATAAGAAACAAAAATCTTTCACAGATATCAGTCAAATTTGTTTGTAGTTAGGTTCATCATCTGATAATGTGTTAATCCAGGGCCCCTAGAGGCACTTTTTCCCTTTTGTTATTCAGCCGAAAATATTACAATATTTCCTAACAAATAGGGATGGTGGAAGTAAACAACGGCCTTTTTAACTTCGTTAATAAGGAAATCATATGGGTTCGAATTCATGCACAGTTCAGTATGTGTATGTGTCTAATCGCTCACATATAGAGCACGTAGCTGCACAGTGGATGTAGCTGTAGTGCTTTGGCCTAAGACACATGGTACTGATGTGCTGCATGTTATTAAGCAGGTTATTTACAGTAGTATTTTCATCTCTTTTAACATGCCATTCTTTCCTCTTATATTGAAGTATGCTGATACAGTCTCTGTGAAGTTACACAATGTTATCATGCTGTGATGTCCCTTACTATATAGTTAAACTGCATGTATTCCTGTAGGAGGAACCCAAGCAGTTACCCCCCTCTCCACTGTGACTAACTTTCATCCTCTAAACAGCTATCTATTTTCTGTTTACATCCTACTTTCCCCATCTTCTGTTCTCCACTCTTTGATCGTTTTCTGTCCATTGTCTAACTTCCTTTGGTTTGGCCGCTGTGTGTGTGCGTGTGTTTCTGTGTGTGTGTGTGTGTGTGTGTGTGTGTGTGTGTGTGTGTGTGTGTGTATATGTGTATGGTCCATGTCCTCCTTTCTTCCCCATGTGTTGCCTTTTCGGTGATAAGCCAAGGGAGCGTGATTTTCTGAAGACATTGCGGTTGGTGAGTGGGACAGAAGCATGTGCAGTTGAGCAGCATGGAGACACGGTGGATGATGATAAGGGGGTACGTGTGGCTCACCCCCTCCACCCCCTTGTAACAAACTAATTCAGAGCGTGCTGTGGCCAGTTAACAGAGGTGTAGAAACAATCCCACTGTATGATTTGTCTCTGTGTATAGTCTCACTTAATTGCTTTAGCAGATATTGTAGTTCCTCTATACACTTATAGAGTATTTTCCCCTTTTTCCAATTTGCTAAATTTGTGATTTCTATGGAACGTTATGTTTCATAATGCCACTTCTTTTGATCAGGAAACAATGTCAGAATCTTTGTTTCACATACCAGATGATAGCGATGATCCAGAGACCCAGGCAGCTTCCTGCTCAAATCTTCTTTTTAACGTACAGTATATTTGAGATAATAAAAAAAAGAGGAAACAATAAGAAGTCTGGCATACTGGCCTAGCAAAAAAAAGATGTAATAAATTGCAAAGAAAAAAAAAAAAGAAAAAAAAAAACTCTGCACATTATTGAACCATACAGTCAAAGTGCTCCGAACCTGCGTGAGCATCAGGACACTTCTCATCCGCTGCTTTGGAGTATTTTTGCAGAAGGCTTCATAAGTGAATGACACTCACCGAATGAAAGACATGGGTTTTTATGAAGTGTTGTTGCTTTGCTACTGAGATGAGCGGGATTCGTCATCCTCTTCCTACCATCAGCGTAGAGATATGGCTGAATGCGGCACAAGTCTTTTGCCGTTGCTGCTGCACCCCGGCTTGAGTGCATTTTCCATTTCATTACCTCACGCTGTGGCCCCTGACCGTCCACGTGCATTTTGCCACACAAGATCACATAATACGACATTTTACAGCACCGAGAACTGAGCGTAAATATATTTCAATTGCACCTTTGGCTGTCAGAGCGGGTTATCGAGCAGGTTATGTTACTTAATCTGTTATAGCAAGTTCAGAGCAAATTTGTGGAGGTGGAAATGGTGGAAAATGTTCTAGGATGGTAGATTATATGTACAGTATGCACAGATTTTGAGTGGACTTGCAGGAATGGATGCTCCTGTTATTGGTAGAGTTTTTTTGTGTGTGTGTGTGTTCTTTTAAGTCTTTACCTCACCAGATCAGCGGGTAAGAACCTAAAAGCATGTCCTGATGTCCTGCGTCTTCTATGCCACTAATCATTTTTGTAATTTGTTCTGTGATATTGAGAAGAACCTGATTACCATGCATGGCTCCTCTTCCCTCTTTATGTCCATAGCCTCGGGAGAGAGGGAGGATGCGCTTCCACAGACTCCAGAATGTACAAATAGCACTGGATTATTTGAAGAGGCGGCAGGTAAGAATCAGTCGGAGTGTCCTCTCAAACTCTTGTGCGGTCACATTTTTGATTCAGGACTGAAATAAATTTCAGCCAAAATTTTGTCATAAACCTTTCAAAGCATTAAACTACTGGAAATCAGCCTGCTGTCAGATTTGATTCAGTGATGTAATAGCAAAAACACGTTTTTCTGCCTTTCCTATGCTGCCATGGATTCATATCCAGCTCAATATTGTGACAGATTCTTTTATGTTCATTTGCCACTAGTAGTAAATAGCAGCATTTAAGGAGCTAGTAGCAGCGTTTAAGGAGCGCTGACTACAAATCCCATCAGTGGGGTTTCAAATTTGCCCTCCCCTCCCCCACCTCAGTCAGGATGTGATGAAGAACACAGCCTGGCTGAGCCACAGCCAGATGTGACGTAAGGCTCGAGACAAAGGATTCATAGATGGTCACAAATGAGTTGTTCTATTGTTTTAGCTACAGTTCATACCAGACACATCCACGCATCCTCCGTAGAAAGATGTTGGAAGTCACAGTTATTAAAGATGATCAGGCTGGCACAGGAGGAAGAAATTCATTATCTCTATATTAAACCAACACTATGATCAGACTCTGCTTTCCGTTTCTGTTTTAAGTGAAGGACGTCATTAAATACGCATCATTTCTCACTTTGATAAAGCAGCAGATAAAGCAGTCCTGGCAGGTTTATAGCATTTAATCAGTAGCAAACATGCTCTCTCAATCACCTCAGCCTCACACTGTGCGGACCATAACACTGTTCTTCCACAACCATATAATGACTATTGTGCCACCTTGTGGTGCATTTTAAACAATAGGCCTATGAGGCAACATGGGCACAGTACAGGGAACGTTCACCTTTATTATGTTGAATACACAACACAAATATAATGGTAAATACCATAATTTAGAAACTCAAGAGCAGGTCTTTTACACTTTGAGTTATTGTAAACGTGTGTGTATTAATCGTGTTTCTTGTCTTCAGGTCAAACTTGTAAATATCAGGAATGACGACATCACAGACGGTAACCCAAAACTGACCCTGGGACTGATCTGGACCATAATTCTGCACTTTCAGGTCAGTGTTGTCGTCTTATGGTCGGGAAATTCTTATGCTTTTAACAGCCATGGAATTAAGATGATCTATTACCCAGATAATGGATTATTACTTACTTTTATTTCTTTGTATTACGTGTAACTGATGAGCTCACACTGATAACGGCTGTTAATTTGTATAAACCTCTACATCTGACTTACCTGTTAGATATCTTTTTAAAGCAGAGGATTGTGGGAGTTCAAATGTATTTGAAGGCAACAGAAAAAAACATCCATGTTGCCGGTTATTGACTTACATAATAGTGTGTTAAATGGCCTTCAGTGAGTCCACACCCATGAAGTGGATGTTTCTACTTTTGACCACAAGGTGTCAAAGCTGTGCAGCTTACATCATGCAGAACATTGTTATTGTAATTTTATTCCTTGGAGACTGCTGTGAAATATATGATGTTAGCGTTGCTTACTGGCTTTAGATCATGTTTGATTAAAGTTGTAACTTGGCAAGTTCACATCAGGTACCTCTTAGTAGCTGAAATATCCTGGTATTCACAAAAGAAAAGTATTGTACTCTATGTAATTCATTATTTCCCAAAACCTACTTTAGTCTAAATTTGTTTAACAGGACAAAATGCTCTGCGGATTCTTGTGTACTCTGTGCTACGTTTATGTTTCCCCCCTGAATGTTCTCTCTGAGGCAAATCATGTCAAGTGGGTTGGTCTGTGTTTGCATGCCAGGATCCAGGTGTCCACTGCAGTTCAGTATCATGCAGACATTTCATTCTTTAAACTACTTCTCATTTACACTCTCCCCTACTCTCCCTCTCTCTGTCTTAGTCTTGACTGTCTTGCATTGGATTATTAATATCCCTCTTGCACATGGCATCGACTCAGTTGTTGGTCACTTACAGGAATATTACAGTAGACTTTCAGCTCTGATTGAGATCGCAGTGATTTCAGAACAAGCATGCATCTGTCTGACTAATGCACTCTGTGAAATAATGACGGGGAAAAAAAAAAAAAAAAATAGCTAATATAATTTTGCATGCACTCGAACACGCTGACAGGTAGCGTCTCTGATAAAGCCAACACCTGCTGCTGTCAGTCTCACGCAAGCCCTTGAGCAGTCGCTCCAGAAGCGATTGGGCCTGTTTCCTCTTGATTTTGGAAGGGTAGCAGGGCACGTCAGGAGAAAGTATTGAGCCTTAGTCACAGCGTACTGCTTTGTCTAATTTTTATATGTTGCCAGCAGATTCACATGTATAAACTGAACACTGCTTTTATATCATATTCTTTTATACGCCCGGTTTTGCCGAAAGTATCACGAATCGGTTTCCGTCTAGACAACAGGGGTTGTTTTGGGAACATACTGTACGTGCTTTTCTTATATCAGCGGGCTAATATTTTAATATGAACTCATACAAACTGAGAGTATTTACAGTGTGTGTGTGTGTGTGTGTGTGCGCGCGCTGTTTCCCTATGGCTGGGTTCACTGTTAAAGTCTTGAATTACAGACACTGGCCATTGTTCGATCATGCCTGTACAGATAAGAAGTTGATTTCATTATTGTTGTAGTCTTCACAAATGGGCTCACACTGTATTTTCAACGGGGGCAGTGTGGTGTTTACGTTAGCATAGCCGGTGACATAGCACTGCTGTCAGGCGTGTCTGTGCATATTTTGTTTGTTTTGCCCTGATTCACAGTCACCGTCTCTTTGTGCCACGTCTCTTGTTCTGTCACTCACTCAACACATGATTCACTCATGTCAGTCGGTCTCTGTTGTTATAACATTGTCATTGCAAAAATAAACTGTAACACCCAAGGCTATAAATCATATGATCATTTTCCTGAAATATAACATGCGCAGACATCATTTAATACTGCAGTAATACCGCTCAATATTTTGACCATAAGCTGGCCATAAATAGAAGCAGGAGTTTGAACTGTGTTTGCTGTCAGGTGACTTTGACCTTTAGGGAAACTTCATGAAGTTCAGATATTGTGAGCTCACGGTGACACGGTTATATTTAGTGGAGCTGTGTGGTGGCATTATATTCAATCTTTCGCATCCTACTTATTTCAAAAGTATCGATACACGCACCTCTGCAGTTGGGCTTGTGCCACACTTTGTCGGGCAATGTTATCGTCTAAGTGTTGTGATGGTTTTACACGGTGAATCACTTCCTAGTCAGAGCATTTGCCCCCTTGTGAACTGCGGCGGTGGTGATCTGCTCAGATAATAGTGTTTGTTCAAACCATTGTCCTTACGCCCCACCTCTGGCTTTGCCATTGTACGTGGCTTGATTAATAGACAAAGTGAAAGCACTTTGTTGTCCAGCTCGGATTTGCCTCTGCTTCTGCCGCTCTCGTTGACCCACGCTGTTCTGTTTTTCAAAGCCCCTCTGACCGGCTGGGACTCTGTCTGGTTCGTGCAGCCAAACTTGCTGAGCCAAAATTTCTCACAGCATAATAGGTGGCCATCAGCTGGCATCCTCTAGCACTTTAAACCTTGTCCTCCCTTCACCCCTCGTCCCAGACACAAATATTAGGAAACCCAAGTAGCGGCTGTGACATGCGCATGTTTACTGTAGATGAAGCAGACCAGCCGGCCCCAAGAACAGGTCTGTCCACAAGTCTTTTTCATTCTTGCTCAGCTGAGGGCTGCGAACACGTGGGGCACGTCTGTATGTGCATTTATGGTGTTTGTGCTGGATTAGCAAAGCCAGAGAAATGTTTCAAAGGTCAGAAAGGATTCCAGTGTCAGAGGAGAGACCCAAGAGAGAGCGAGCGAGCCAGAGAGAAATACAGTGAGAGAGAGGGGGAGAGAGAGAGAGAGAGAGAGAGGCTGACCAGTTCTCAGCTGGGAGTCTCTGAGAGTCAACGAAAGGGAAAAGCCAACTCTGCTCTGGGTGAAGCCGAGGTTTATGTCTGGCTGCCAGGCTGTTTGTCACCGCGCATTGTGCGCTGGTTGCGCAGCGTGAACATGGCTTTCTGTCAGCGGGATACTGGCTCTTCGGATCAGCTGGACCTCACCCGATACTCTGCCTGAAAGCGGCTCTGACACGGTCGATGGGGAAGAGACTATTTGACTGTCAGCCATGGGAAACATCTGTGGCTGTGTTCGAGGCCCTAAAGAGGAATGTTATGTTGACCCCAAGAAAGCCCCTCTGAACCCTGAGTCTAAAGAGCAAAAAGGTCGACGCTATTTTCAACGGAAGAAGAGGAAATCCGGGGAATTTCAGCCTGCTGGATCTCTCAGGAGTCGTGGAAGTGAAGCCATTGCAAGTGGGGACATCTGTGACAGTGCCGAGCTTCAGGATGGCCCGGATGGGAGCACAGGGGGGAACCAAGAATTGCTGGATAAACCATCAGAGGTGGAGAATCCTCTACTCAGGCAGGACAGCATCAGCAAAGGCGTCTATGTCGGAGAGGTACCAGTTTTAATCCTCAGAGATCGTAATAATCAGCCTCTCGGCAAGAGGTTAGCGTACAGGCTGGGAAGGTTTTCCACAGAGCAGACAGACGGTGACAGAAGCAGGTCCTTTGTAGAAGAAAAGCTTCGTTGTATTAACACAACGTCCAGAGGTGTCTCAGCCAAGGATGGCCTGCTGGTGAAGAAGCTGCTACAGCGCCAGTTGAGGAGGGCTGTGAGCTTTGGAGCAGTGGAGCACATGCTACGGACTCTGAGGGGTAATGACAGACCTGGGAGTGAGGAAAGGTTTGCCAAGATTATATGGGACTCTCAAGCACACAGGAGGAGGAGACGGAGGGCCTACACCTGCTCTGGTTACGTAGAACATCCTCCAGCTCCTGCCAAATGTATTTCCACGCAACTCGAGGTAAACCAAGAACGTGTTATTTATAGCATTTACGTGTGTGATTCATGATGGATTAATAAGGGGTTCGACTGGGGTATAATGTAATTTGAACATTGCAAGTGCGGTGTGTAAATAATGGTATTTAAGTACTACAGTGAAAACATATGCTAGAATAAAGAAGTTGCTCATTTTGTTAAACTACTTAACCCATTACCTAATTTTATACCCTAATTATATCTCAATAATGTATTTACACCACAAAGGCTTGTTTTAATTGTCCTAATTACTGATCTCACTAGAATAGTTATATTTGTTATGTAGTTACAGTATGTTTGATATTATAGTGGATATATTCTTTATATTTTCTACATTAATGGCTGCCACTCCTTGTATGTAAATCGGCACAAAATGCTGATGATGTCTGGTTGATAATTACAAATATCTCAGGGCGGTTATTGGTTATCTGCATTTTGAATCTAATGTGTCAATTTTGTTTGTAAAAAAAAAAAAAAAAAAAAAAGAAAGAAAAAAAAAGCACCTTTATTATCTTAGAAACATGTTTATGTTTCCATGATGGCTTTGTTTTATCCCAGTCTGATTGGATCTGTTTTATTTTTATTTTTTTATTGTGGTGTGGTATGGAAACCTCATCCTGTCCAGCAGAAGTCAGGTTCAGCTCTTTAACTTATTTACTCAGCGTGGTCGCAGGAGGGTTGAGCCTATGCTGTCTTGAGCTGTTCATCATCCCTTGTTCAAGATGTCTCAGTTACTGCCAGAGTTGTCATTTCAGGATCCCTGCTGAATGGACTAAAGGACCAAATCAACCTTGTGTCTGTGGCTGTTGGCCTGTTGTGTAGAAATGTTTCAGGTTTTCTACAGGATGGTGATATTTTTTGTGTGTGTGTAAACTTTGTCCAAGCTTTTTGTTGTAGAGCTGCGAAGATTAGGCGATTAATTGATTAGTTGATTGGAAGAAAATGAATTGGCAATTCATTTGACAACTGATTGTGTGATGATTTGATGTGTGATAGTAAATAAATTATCATTGGGTTTTGAAATGCCGGTTGAATAAAACAAACTCGGGTCAGGAAGATTCTGATGGACGTTTTTCACTTTCTGATTCATTGAGAAAAAGAAGTGGCAGATTAATCTTGTGTGTTGTATGCGTGACTGTTACTGCTTTTCTGCTTTCCACTGTTGTTTTCACGATTGATGGTGATATTTTTCTGTGATATGGGAAACAGGAACAAACTCTTCAAGATGTATTGCATGGCAAACAGAATTATTTCCGGCCGCTTGACATGCGTATTACCGGAAAATAAAGTACAAAGGCCTGAGGCTTGTTAAGATGTCTTGAATTGTAGTATGGTGTTCTGTCGCAGGATGACCCTCCCTTCCACAATAGCTTCATAAAGAGCAGCAGGAGCATCTGGCTCCATTGAAAGGTCCAAGGACGTCTTTTGTTCCTGTGGCCAACGTTGACGCGGTTACCTTTTCATTCATAGTGCGCTGCAGTTACCTATGCTTGCTATTGTCTGCATACAGTTTACTTTGGCACATTTTCACTCTTGGTATTTACGAGCTTGCGTTTCATCCTGTTATCAGCTACATACTTGGTTTTTCACTGACTCTTACTGTTGTTGCATTGATTCTGTGTATATGTCTCTGTCTGTGGTGGCAAACCAGTTTCCCTGCTGGGGATTAATAAAGTTCATCCTATCCTCTCCTACCTGACGTGGCGCTGTTTCTTTTACGTCATCGTGCTCTTCATCCGTTTCGTGTGCTGTAAAGCTGTTGGGTGATTTATTACACGGCTCTATCTTTTAACTTGCTCGCTGAAATTTTCCGTGTTTAAAGTACGGACAGAGCTTTTCATGTGTTGGATGAAGAACCTCTGATTCTTGTCAGATGTGAAATAAAATACATCTATATTTTATTATTTACAGGAATATTTCTCTGTATGATAAACCCTAACTTTAGGTTTAACATGTTGCTCCTTTGCTGAGTCATAGTGGTGTTGATCCTTTGCTTAGTCATAGAGGTGTTGATTCAACGCATTAGTTTTTTATTACAGCTGTAATTTGTGTTGCTGTCACATTTTCTGATATTGTTACCACTCCTGCATATCTTGCTTTTTATATCATAAAATAGACAAATTGGTGAAAGGTAAGGTCTTTTCTGTGTCTCTCGACCAAGCGGCCTTACCTGCACATTTTCACGTCAGCACATTTTGAAACACTTTTTTCTTTTTCTCTTGGCGACAGATCTCGGAGATCCATGTGACAGGGGAGTCCGAGGACATGACAGCCAAGGAGAGGCTGCTGCTCTGGTCCAAGCAGATCACAGATGGCTATGTAGGCGTCCGATGTGAAAACTTCACAACCTCCTGGAGGGATGGGAGGCTATTCAACGCCATCATTCATAAATACAGGTACACACAAAGATTTTACTTTTATTCCTTCAGCTCTAATGTGTTGTTTTCCCAGTGTTACCTTGTCATTATTGTCTCGTCATACTTTGCTTACAAGTCTCTTTTTCTCTCTCCGTCTCTTTCTGTTGTAGGCCAGACCTTGTTGACATGAGCCGCGTGTCCACACAGACCAACAGATCAAATTTAGAGCACGCGTTTGGTGTAGCCGAGCAGCTGGGGGTGGCCAGGCTGCTGGACCCTGAGGGTGAGACCCATATATACAGTCGTGTTTGATTTGGCTCCAAAAAAAAAAAAAAAAACACACACCTCAAATCATGTTGGAGTGAAGCTCGGATTTTGGCTTGAGGAGTAATTCCACTGAGTACAGCTCATATGTGACCCTTTTCTTTTTTTTTCACCTCATTCATCAGACGTAGATGTTCAGACACCGGATGAAAAATCAGTCATCACATACGTCTCAACGCTGTACGACGCCTTCCCCAAAGTACCTGACGGTGTTGAGGGAATCAATCCTAATGTAAGTCGATGGCGTCCGTCCCTCAGCAACTCCACCCAGAGTGAAAGTGCTGAGAAGTGTTTTGTTGCTGATGATCCTTTTGATCTGAACAGGATGTGGATATCAAATGGGTGGAGTACCAGAACATGATCAAATACCTCAGCCAGTGGATCAAACACAATGTGGCCATAATGTCAGACAGATCATTCCCCAACAGCCCTGTGGAACTCAAGGTATCGTACCGCAACAAATAAACCCCATTTTGTAGATTTTAGTCATTATTATTAACTTTTAATTTACCCCTTGAACTTCAGCTGTCTCATTTTATAGAGCGCTTAGAATCCGCATGTAATGCCTCAAAGGAGAAGGATAATTGCCGGCTTCAAAAGTTTATCTGCTGTAACTGAGACTTAAAGTGATATTGATGGATGTGAGGGAGCAGCAGCATCCGTTTGCTGCAGGAGATCGATAGCCTCTAACAACGACGGCACTTTAACGCAGTTGATTTCAAGACGAGTAGAGAGTGTGGACTAATATTGACAGATCTTCCTCCTAGTTAATATCTATTCTGATTCTTTGTGGTACAAAAAAACCCAAAAAACTACATTTTCAGCGTAACCTCTGCTTTGTTTTACAGGCACTTTATACACAGTATCTGCAGTTTAAAGAACACGAAATCCCACTGAAAGAGAACGAGAAGACAAAAATCAAAAATCTCTACAAGATGCTCGAGGTATGTAAACGCAAAAACAGCAGAGCATGCCGCTTATATTTCCCATTGCAGCGTTGATAGTCTTAAACGATGTTATAATGACAAAATCTTATGTTTGCGGTGTCGATTTCAGATGTGGATCGAGTTTGGACGTATTCAGTTGCCCCCGGGTCATCACCCCAACGATGTGGAGAAGGAATGGGGAAAATTAATTGTTGCCATGCTGGAAAGAGAGAAGAGCCTGAGGCCCGAGGTGGAGAGGTATGCAGAGGCACTGAGCATATTAACACTTTATCTGTCCTGGCCTATCATAATGTGATTGAGAGAGTAATGTTTAGTGTTTGTTTTTTTTTTTACCTAATATTATGGGTTATTTATCTACCAAAGATCACTATTTCACTAACGCTATTTATTACGTAACTGGTGCTTAATATGACGACATGTGTGTTTGAGGCCACACACTGGGATCTAAGCCGTGAAACATTTGGATAATGTGCTGTTTATCTCAGTGAAATGTACGGTATATAGATAAAGGAGCAAAGATGCTACATGAGTCAGCATAACATTTTGTGAGGCCGGAGTGCTCCAGTGTCGTATTGCAAGCTCACTAATGTCTCTACTGAAAGCAGACACAGACGGACGGTGTCTCATGTTAGTGTTTTATGAGTGTGATAGAAATCCCCTCACTGAGCTGTTGCCCTCTATGATAAGGTTCCTATCAACATATCTATGTTGTGCGCAGTGTTGCCGGGTTAGATTTACTGCAGCCAAAGTGCGCAGTTTGTTCCACTGTAACAGATGATTTGCAAAAATCATTAGGAAGCAAATGAATCTTCATTCATGAACTGCAGAACGTTAAAGCAGTTGCTCCGTGATGGATCTAGTGTCTAGTTACTTTGAAAAGGCAGAAACTTACAAAGGTTACCAACATAAAAGGTGGATTTCACGTCACAGCCTGCTTGAATCAAAGATGTTTTCTGATATAATACAGGGTGACAACTTTCTAATGGCAAGCTTGGTCAAGTTTTTGAACTCTATTTGGTGTTCTCTTTCCATCAGCGTTTGTTTGCAGAGGCGATCTTATTTCTATGGAAACTGTCTGTTAACAATAGTTTACACAAGTTTACATCTCCGTTCCTGCTTTTGTGGTTTATAAACACATCATATTTACAGCATTAATGCTAGGTGTGGTGAAAACTGGCATTAAGTGCAGTTTGGCAGTTCTTTTATACAGTCTCAGCTCTTATAAAGGAGTACTGTCTCAACCTGTTATTTAATTTTTATCCCCTCAGGGCAGCATATTATGTCAGGGTGGGATTCATTTTACACGCTCCTTACCTGGCTGCGACACTATAAATATCAGGAGGTTGAAAGTCGTTCCATCAGTTCAGACTGCGAACGCTTTGCAGTCGAACTGTAAAGGTGAGCTCGAGGCTGGGTTTTCTTCCAGAGGGATCTTTAAGATGAGAGAAGGTGATCGTTTCAGCGGCTGGGAGTGGCAATAACTGTTTAGAAGTAAGATGGCCTATTTTAGCGGGATCTCATCTGTTAGCAACAGCAGCTTCACCAGCTGTGGCTCCAATGACAGCGTCCTCACTGAGCCTTTCCGAATTAACAGCTCAGTCTTTCTCAATAACAGCATTGCCTATGGATCCAGGTGAGGTTACAGTGTGCGTGCGTGGCTTTTGTGAAGCTTTTTAGTTCTTATCGAAAGTGATAACATATATTTTGTTTCCGTCATTATTTTTTTTTTTTTGCAGGCTTGAGATGTTACAGCAGATTGCCAACCGGGTCCAGCGGGACTGTGTTAACGGGGAGGATAAGCTGGCGTTGGCGCGGACGGCCCTGCAGTCTGTAAGTTTTCTTAGAAGTTATAACAAAATATAACTGAGTGTACGTTGTTTGTCTTGAGTTTTTAAGTCTGGTTTTTTTCCCCATCTGCTCAGGATGCAAAACGTCTTGAGTCAGGAATTCAGTTCCTGCATGAAGCAGAGATTGCTGGCTACTTGTTAGAGTGCGAGAATATCCTCAGACAACAAGTGGTGGATATCCAAATTCTCCTGGATGGGAAATTCCCCTTTGCGGATCAACTAGTCCAGAGGTACAAAATTAGATCCCCTTGCAAAAATAACACACAGAATATTCTCATACGTTACGATGACTCATATTGTTGTTCCTTTTTCAACACAGGGTATCTAAACTCCGGGATGACCTTCTAACCCTGAGAGCTGAGTGTTCCTCTGTGTACAGCAAAGGCCGAACTCTGACAACAGAACAAACCAAAATGATGATCTCTGGCATCACACAGAGCCTGAACTCTGGCTTCTCCCAGAACATCAGCACAAACCTGACACCAGCCCTCACTCCTGCACTCACCCCAGGGGGGTTAGGTACCCCTGGTTCCACATTCACCTCTAGCCTTACACCGTGCCTGACCCCGTCCTTGACCCCCACCTTGACCCCCGGCTTGCAGCCTGCTTCAGTCCAGAGCTACATGGGGGGCGGTGGCGGCATGGACCCAGGCAGCCTCAGGCATTTGAAACACATGCAGATCCGCAAGCCCTTACAGAAATCCTCACTGGCAGACCCCAACATGACCGAGGAGGAGGTCAACATGAAATATGTTCAGGACCTGCTGAACTGGGTGGAAGAGATGCAGGTGAGCTGCCAACACCAGTTTATTTATAATGTACCGTGGCTTTGATTGTAAAATAAGATACTAAATATTTTGAATTTGTTTTTTTTTTTCTTCTCCTTTCCGTCTTAAAAGGTGCAGCTGGACCGTTCAGAGTGGGGATCTGATTTGCCAAGTGTGGAGTTGCATTTAGAGAACCACAAAAGTGTACATAGAGCCATTGAAGAATTTCAAATGAGTCTTAAAGATGCCAAACTGAGTGAAGTAAGGATTTTTTAGTTTCTTTCTGTTTTATAATCAAAACTAAACTCTAATGAGTTTGAATTTAGTTGCTCCATTCTCTGAATTAAATCTTAAATCCTGAAGAGGAAACTAAAAATACAACAAAAACATGTTCTTTTTTTCTCTCAGATTCAGATGACCATTCCCCTGAAGCTAACTTATTCAGACAAACTGAACACACTAGAAAAGCAGTACGAGAGGCTGTTGGTAAGTTCGCAGAAGTCACAATCTAAAATCTGTGCTGCTGTGGAAATGCTCGTTGTCGTCTGAATACACGGATGCCTGCTCGTTTCAGAGCTGTTCAAGAGAGCGACAGAGCCACCTGGAAAGCCTGCACGACTTTGTGTCTCAGGCGACTCAGGAGCTCATCTGGCTGAACGAGAAGGAGGAGGAGGAGGTCGCCTTTGACTGGAGCGATCGCAACAGCAACATCTCCAAGAAAAGAGACTACCATGCCGTAAGCGTCTTTTAATGAACTGTAATCTGTGAAATCCCCCCCGTGCAGACAGAGTAACAAAGACTTGCTCGGGCACTTGTTTTGGTTGTAGAGGATTGGCTGCGTTTCAGCTGCATTCATTTAAGCAAACAATCGTGTCAGTGAAGGGATTTGTCTTCACATTGTGGCCGGAGTGATTAGCCTCACGCTCAGCCGTGCGAGGCAGGATATGAGATCGTCTGAGAGGATGGAGTGAATGGTCACTTGCCGCAGCTGGATGTCAGAGATACTCAGCTTAATTTCTTTATACAGGACCTGATGAGGGAGCTGGATGAAAAGGAGGACACGATCAAGTCTGTGCAGGACAAGGCAGAACGCCTTATGCACAAGAACCACCCAGCCAAACTAACTATTGAAGTAAGCCCTTTTTTTTTGTTTTTGTCTCTCTGTTCTCAGCGCTGCGGTCAGCATGACAATTACATTGGGAACAGCGGTAGAGTCTCCACCCTGCATACAGCTGCCGCACTATGATTAAAAGATTGTGAAGTCCTGTTTCAGCTTGTAATTTTCCAGCTATTACACCTGGATATTGTGTGTTTATATTTTTTCTGCGTCACTTCTCTTCCAGGCGTACAGAGCCGCCATGCAGACGCAGTGGAGCTGGATTTTACAGCTCTGCTCGTGCGTGGAACAGCATCTCAAGGAGAATGCTGTTTATTTTGAGGTGAGCTGCTGCTTCGTTAATGCAGAAAAGACGCTTTTGTTAGACGCAGACGATTTCTCATTCTTATCCCCTGTGCAGTTTTTCAGTGATGCCAAAGAGTCCATAGACTACCTTAAGAGCCTGCAAGATGCCATTCAAAGGAAATACAGCTGTGACCGAACGAGCAGCCTGCACAGACTGGAGGACCTCATTCAGGAGTCCATGGTAAACTGATGGAAAGATATAAAGTGTGCATGTATGTGAAGGTAAATAAAGGAAAGAAAAAAAAACATTGCACTGGTGTTGTGTGTCCCTAGGATGAGAAAGAGCAGCTCCTTCAGTACCGCAGCACGGTGGCTGGTTTAGTGGGCAGGGCCAAAAACATTGTGCAGCTCAGACCCAGGAACCCTGGGAGCCCTGTGAGATCCTCCCTCCCTGTAAAAGCCATCTGTGATTATCGTCAAATAGAGGTACAGCTTTCCGCGCTGTATTGCGCCACATTTCATTTCAGTTTATTTCAAAGTGTCATACAAAATCTGTACCGTGTGTCTTATCCCCACTCTTTCAGATCACTATTTACAAAGAAGACGAGTGCGTATTGGCCAATAACTCTCACCGGGCCAAGTGGAAAATCATCAACCCAGCAGGGAATGAGGCCATGGTGCCCTCTGTGTGTTTCACTGTGCCTCCACCCAACAAAGAGGCTGTTGATATGGCAACAAGGTGAGGCACTGGGGTTCATTTTGTGCGTTGAGTTTCCTACACTGCAATTACACTAAATATAAAGTTGACTCGAGAGTTCAAATGCCCCTGAATGCGCACGTTGCGGTGACCCGGCTGAGTTGGGATACATTATTAATGCCTCTTGCCTCATCCTGCAGAACTGAGCAGTTATACCAGAATGTCCTGGCGCTGTGGCACCACTCCCACATCAACATGAAGAGCGTGGTGTCCTGGCATTATCTAATGGCTGATATACGAGCCATTCGCAACTGGAACGTGGCCTCAGTATGTTTGTTTTTTCCTTTTACGACTCTTCTCGATAATCAGATACATTTTTGATGATCATTCTAATAAACATGTTCGTGTTTGTTTTATTTCCACTTTCATTTCGCTAACTAATCCAGATAAAGACCATGTTGCCAGGTGAGCATCAGCAGGTCTTGAGCAACCTACAGTCCCACTTCGACGAGTTCCTGGAAGACAGCGAGGAGTCTGAGGTGTTCACAGTGGCAGACTGCGCCCAGCTCGAGAGAGACGTCGCAGCCTGCAAGGACTACTACCAGGAACTGCTCAGATCTGCGGAAAGAGGCAAGGCTCCGATTCCCTTTCAGTCCCTCCCAACAAGGAGCTGCTGCTGTAAAACTGAACACAGCGACGCGATGGAAACACATGGCACTTTAAGCCATTTAAGCCTTAAATCAGTTTCTATAGAGATGATTGGCTTTGCTGTGAAGTAAAGCAAACACTGGGACGTTGTTAGTGTGTGGTCATGGGTTTTTGATAGGGTGGGATACCTGGAGAAAAAAATACTGAATACTTTTAATGTTATGTTGTGATATTACATAGATCTGTGTAGATAAACAGAGACACATTCATTTACATAGATGCACCTCCCCTTTTCACAAAAAGGTTCTCATCTTATTTCCTTCATTTGTGTATGACTTCACCTCATTGCAAAAGGCCCTATAATGATGCCACCTAGAGGTGAACTTGTTACTGCCAGCTCATGTGTGAGTCAACACTGTACGCAGGATTAACACTCCCTTTGTTTTATCATGTGTAATTGTCTGTAGTTGTGATTTTCAGACGGAGACAAACTTTGGCATTGGCAGTTTTAAAAAAAATACAACAAAATCATCTTGTCACTGTTTGAAACTCCAAAGAAATGTCATGCTCTCATGTTAGTGTTCTTACCAAGTATATTTTCTCTGTAACAGAGGAACACGAGGAGTCTGTGTACAACAATTACATCTCAGAAATACGCAACTTCCGCATGCATCTGGAGGCCCATGAAGAACACCTGATCAGGCAAATCCGCACGCCACTCGAGAGGGATGACCTGGAGCAGAGTCTGCAGCGCATCACGGAGCATGAGGTACACGTCTGGGTGTCAGTAATTAACACGTAACACATTGAAGAACTTACTGGTGTTGTTACATTAATGATGATTTTCTTACATTCCACCACCCAGAGGAAAACAGCAGAGCTGAATAAACTGAAGGAGGATCTGGATGTCATGAAGGAGAAGTGTGAGCTGTTCCTCAGACAGGCGGCAGGTTCCCCGTCTGTGCCGACGCTTTCGTCCGAACTAACCGTCCTCGTTCAGAGCATGAGCCAAGTGTACTCCATGTCTTCCATTTATATGGACAAGTAAGACATTCCTTTCATTGTCCCCAAAGAATTATAGTGGCATTTAGTAGATGAATTGAAGACACGCTCCTCTTTTCTTTTTTTTCTTCTTTCACAGACTGAAAACTGTGAGCTTGGTGGTGAAGCACAGCCAGAGTGCAGAGGCACTAGTTAAAGCCTATGAATCCAAACTCTATGAGGAAGATGCCATGAACTCTGATGTCAAGTCCATTGAGACTGTCATTTCAACACTTAAGGTAATGCACTGTTTGGGTAAAACCCTTCGCCGACATTGGCAACGTTTTCAGTTCTTTTTGAGTGATCGCTTGTCCTTCTGATCATAGCAATGGCGGACAGAGATCGATGAGCAGCAGGAGGTGTTCCATGACATGGAGGATGAGCTGCAGAAAGCACGAGTGATCAGTGACCGCATGTTTAAGGCCCACAATGAGCGTGACTTTGACCTCGACTGGCACAAGGAGAAAGCTGATCAGCTGAGTGAAAGATGGCAGAACATTCACTCCCAGATTGACAGCAGGTTAGTGTTTTTTTTTGGGGGGGGGGGTTGTGGAGATTTTTTTGCTTTATAAGACTAAAATTATATCATATGTGTGCAAGTATTACAAAGATAAGAATTTCTCATTGAGGTTATTCATTCATTCTCAGACTTCGGGACCTGGATGGTATCAACAAATCTCTGAAACACTACAGAGACTCTTACAGCAGCCTCGACGAATGGGTTACAGAAATGGAAGAAGCACAGCGAAAGGCTCAAGAAAATAAACCTGAGGATAGCAAGGCACTGGCTGAGCTCTTAAACAAACAAAAGGTAGAACAAGATTGAACTTCTTCTTCACACTGAGATGAAGACACGATATGATGTATAAATATATATCTAAATTGTGTCTTTGTTTACCAGGTCCTTGTTGCTGAAATTGAACAAAAGCAGAGCAGAATGGATGAGTGCCAGAAGTACTCAGAGCAGTACTCATCTGCCATTAAGGTAAATTCATTTACTTCAACTTATTTAAACTCATTTTGAAAGTTTTTCTTTAAACCCCTCTTCAACCTGCAGACCCATAGGTATTTTCTGATTTTTATGACAGTTTGTTACATTTTATAATACGTATATAAAATATATAAACGTATATATAAAATTAGCTGTTTTGTTGAGGGAGGACCATGCAACAATCTAAACAAAGAAATTGGTATATTTGAGAAAAAAAACAAAAAACAACCTTTTAACCAAACACATAACTCTTTTTTTTAGGATTATGAGCTCCAGCTGATGACCTTCAGAGCGATGGTTGACTCCCAACACAAATCTCCCCTGAAGAAGCGGAGGATGCAGAGCTCTTCTGATGCCATTCAGCAAGAGGTAAATCTATGATTAAACTCTGGCAGGGGATTTGTGCTCTATGCACAGTAGATGCTCAATGACACACTTGTTTTTCTTGTTTAATTTTCAAAGTTCATGGATCTGCGAACCCGCTACACTGCTCTTGTGACTCTCATGACGCATTATGTGAAGTTTGCCAGTGAAACACTGAAGAGAACCGAAGAGGAGGAGGTGAGAGATTCCTACTTACACTTATTAACATTTACATTGGCTTATGCAGCACATTTTAGACTGTTGGGGCTTTGCGGCTGCTGAAATTTATAATGCCAAATTGAGCTTCACCTTCTTCACCTTTGCATGGTTCCTAGATGTTCTGTTTTGCACCAACATGTTTTACTACCTCACTAAGAGACCTCCAGTATTTTTCCTCGTTACCCCTCTTGACTTCTTGACGTCCTCTTAGGGTTGCATCCTTGAGTTATATATATATGGTCACCTCATCATGAGTGAAGATAATTTGCTTCATTGCTCTAAAGAAGCAAAGAAAATGCGGAAAAGCGATGCATGTCTGCACGCAGAGTGACCTCTTATCGCTGGTGATGGGGACTTGCTGGGAGGAGAAAGCAGCTTTTGTCATTCTTTGACAGAAAGTCTTTCTCGTGTTGGCCTTTCTGTGGGAAAATACAGCTTCTCCAGGAGTTTGTCTAGTATTTTGTGCGTATTTTGCCTAGTATTGGTGCTGAGACGTATTCTCACACCTGTTTTCTGAAAATCCGACTGTTACAAGTTTGAGATCAGGGAGGGAAAAGATGAAGTGATCAAATTTGTAACAAGTGCTATTAAAATAATACATCTAGGATCTTGTTGTTAAATGTGGTGAATGTTAAAATTTTCAACCTTCCACAGTATTTTTGGTTAACTAAAAAAATCACGCAGTCTTGAAATTGCAAATTCCTGGAGAGATTGCTTAATATTGCTGCAGCGCTCTGGTAAGAAGTAACGTTTTCATGCAATTTATTTATTTATTTTTAACAATTTGTAATTAAACATGAGGCAGTGGATGACTTATTTTCTTTGTATTATAGAACAGAAAAGCTTTTGAACGAGCAGAGAGTGCAAAAAGGACAGAGAGCATGGAGCTCCAAAAAGCTGCAGGGGAAGTAGAGATTAGTCAACTTAAGCGACGAGTCCACGAACAGGAGGCTTTGCTGGCTGAAAGACAAGCGCAGCTGGAAAAGTTGGAGGGGGAAGTAGAGACACAAAAGAAGACAATTTACGATATAAACTTTCAGAAATCGCAGCTTGAGCATGACGTCCATCAGTATCGCACCAAATTAGAGATAGCAGTCACAGACAAAGCTGCCAGTGAGCAGGAATTAAGTCACACAAAACTGTTAATTGAGCAGTCAGAGGCCAAATGGTCTTCGGCTCAGAGGAAACTAGAAGACCTCTTAAAGAAGACAAATGATGACCCAGATCTTGAGAAACAGAGCACCACACTTAAGAGAAAAATAAATGTGGAGGAAGGTACTGAGGAAGAGTTACAAAGTCAAGTCCAGGCTAAAGCAAAGGATCTGGCTCAGCAGCCTTTAGCATTTGACAGTCAGTCAACTGTCAACAGTGAGCCTCAGTCATCTGCGGTTAGAGAAAATGACCGCATTGTGGTGGATGTCCTGCAGCAGAAACTAGAGGAACTAGTCCTGGTCCAGAAAAAAGCAGAAATTGCTGAGGAGAAAGCACAAAGTTATAAAAAGCTGCTGGATGACAGCAATAACAGAGTGAAGAAACTTCAGATGGATATGGAAAGTGAGAGGATAAACATGAGGGAGAAATCAGATGAGCTCCAGCAGGACATACTAAACATGAAGAAATCCATAAATGAACTTCAAGAAGAAATCAAATCTCACCAAAGAGCAAAATCGGCACTGGAACAAACCACTTTCTTCCAAAGCACAGAAGTTGAAGGCCTTAAGGAGCAGCTGAAAGTCACCCAAGGAGACCTGCATAAGAAAAATTCCTCGGAGCAGGAGAATATTTACAAGATTAACAGCTTAGAAGAAGAGGTAGCTTCCAAACAGGCAGTAATAGATCAGCTGAAGTTTAAATGCAATGAGCTGACCAGGACAAATGTCTTGTGCAACAGTGATATTAGAGGCCTTCAGATCCAAACAGAGTCATTAGAAAGAGAGAGATCAGTTTCTGAACAAAAGATAAAGTCTTTGAAGAGTGAGATTGAGAGCTGGAAACAGCAGCTTCAAACTGCTAAGGAGGAAAATGTGTTAATGAAGACATATGAGCAGTCGTCCCAACTCAAATGTAAAAACCTTGAAGCAGAACTCCAAAAAAGTGAATTAGTTGCTTCTCAATTGCAAAAGAGAGTAGATGAGATGAAACAGATAAATATGGAGATGGAAAAGAATCTGAAGAACGTAAGAGCTGAACTTGATCAGGTGACGATGGAGACTGACAGCAAGGATCAGCAAATTAAAATCTTAAAGTCTCAAGTGGAGGGCACCAAATCACAGGTCAGAATTATTGAGGAGGAACTACATAAGAAGTCCCAGAGCTCCCATGACCTTCAAATTAAGATACAGGATTACAGTGAGGAGATTAGGAAAATGACTGAACTGCAGCAGAAAATCAAAGCACTCAATTCAAATATTGCCATTTATGAAGGAGAAATAACAACTCTGAAATCAGAGCAGAACTCAGTGCTTGCCGAGAAGAATTTAATAAATCAAAAAGTCCACATGCAAAATGCTGAAATTAATGATTTGAACATGATGCTAAAGAAAAAGAATACAGAACTGGAAAAAGAATCTGCTGAAAGTCAAAAACATCTGAATAAAGTGAAGGCATTAGAGGATGAGCTTTTCAAACATAAGCACAGTATTAAAGGGTTAACCAGCAGTTCAGAGAAAATGACAGGAAGCCTAAAGCAGGAGATATATGCTCTTCAGAACGATAAGAAAGCAACAGAAAGGAAAGTGGAGAACTTGAATGATAAACTTTCAGAGTTAAGTGTCACCCTACAGCGAACTAAAGATGAATTGGCTACAGAGACCAAAGAAACACAAGTCAAAGAATCCAAAATATTGCAGCTGGAGACTGAGCTTCAGAAACATAAATTGACTATCAAAGAAATAATTTCTAGTTCTGACAAATCTGGGTCAAATATACAGAAAGAAAATGCAATTCTCAGGAGGGAGAAAGTTGAGGTGTTAGAGAAAAACATCTCACTTGGATCTGAGGTCAGAACCCTTAAAGAAAAGCTACAGCGCACCCAAACAGAAGCTGAACAGAAGCAAAGAGAAAACTCTGCCCTTCAGATGAAGTCCCAGCAGAAGGAAGAACAACTGGAAAAGTGCAATAAAATGCTAGAGGAGTTAAAGAGTAAACTCGAACTTCAGAAAGAGGGCTACGAGAGGCAGTTGTTGCTAGTGAAGACTGAAATAGAGAAAAAACTAATTTTACTGCACTCTGAAATCACAAATAACAATGAGAGGTCAAAGCAACAGTCACACAATGCAGAATTAGCAGAAATGCTTAACAAGTATTTCAAACAAGATGTCACACAGACAACAACAGTGCATCAAACCACTGTGGAATCAAAGCAACAACTGGACCAACAGCTGCAACTGCAGATCAATATGGACAAAGTGCAGCAAGAAAGAACAAAGCTCACTCAAGACTTGTCAAAAGCAAAATCACAAATTACCCAACTTGAGGAAGACAGACTTAGACTCAACTCAAAAATAAGTGCTTTGCAAAGCCTTTGTAATGAACAGTCAATGGAGTCAACTAAGTCTAAACAGCTGTTGACAGACCGTGAGTGGAAACTGAAACTAAAGGAAAATGAAGAAAGGTCTCTTCAGGAGCAAATAGAGTCATACGTCAAAGAGGTGAAAAGTCTTCAGGAAAAGCTTTTGACACTGGAGGTCAGGATGAAGACTGAAAACCAGAGGATGAATAAACGGGAAGTCAGTGGAATCAGCCATCAATATGTAGTAACAACGGAGAAAGAACATAATCTTGCAGGACTGAAACAAGTCAAACAAGACAAAACTGAGGTCATTCACAGCCAAAGCCTTCATGATTCAACAACAAAGAAACCTTTGAGTAGTTCTGCTCCTACTCTCTTACAAAAAGACACGCAAAATGTGTTTAAGAGCCAAATCAAACCTGATGAGCGCATGACCGTGACAACACATGGATACATGGCTCTGTGTGGACTAACAGAGCAACCTCATAGCATCACTAAGACAAGAATGTATCAGATCAAAGAAACTTGTGAAACTGTAAACATGTCGGAGAAGAGTTCAGCAGACAGTGATGGAAGACTGAGTGTGATATATTCAACTTCTCAGAAGTTTCCAGAGCTCAAAAGCAACACAAGCATTCAAGACTTAATCAAATTTAAGCTCTTGGATGAAGAGGTTTTGCGTAAGTTTGAGATGGGTCTCATCACGATGGAAGAGGTGCTTGCTCAATATGTTGGCAAACCGACTGCTGTTGCTGGAGTTTATGTGGAATCGAGTAAGAAAAAGATATCCTTCCTAGAAGCTGCGGAGAAGGGCTTCTTAGCAAAGACTTATGCAGTTGAGTTTCTTGAGGCTCAGGCTGCAACGGGAAGCCTTACAGACCTGGCCACAGGGCAAACACACTCAGTTGTTGAGGCTCTGGAGAGAGGTATTATAGAGACAAGCCTGCAAGATAAACTGATAGAGGCTGAGAAAGCTGTTAGTGGCTATATCCATGCTGGCAAAAAGCTGTCTGTGTTTCAGGCAATAGAGGAAAGGATTCTCGATAGATACAAAGGCAAGAAGATCCTTGAAGTCCAGGTTTCCACTGGAGGACTGATCAACCCAGAGATTGGTGTCAGGGTTCCCGCCAGCATTGCTGTTGATCAGGGTCTTTTGAACAAGGAGACTCTACAGGGTCTGTATGATCCAGTCAGTAACCCTAAAGGTTTCCACAACCCTGACACTGGACAGAAAGCATACTACTCTGAAATACTCAAGACATGCCTTTATGACATCGATGGTTGCGTGTTTCTCTTCCCATTTGGTGATAGACATCTAGCTAACACCTCTCCCACAAGTTCTCATAGAGTGTCTGTTGTCAGCAGCAGTTGTGGCATTGAGATGTCAGCGTACGAAGCATTCAAGGGCAAACACATTGACAAGAGGACGTATCTGTTTTTGTCACAGCAGGAAAGTGAATGGCAGGAAAAGTCCATAGTTGACGCCAGTGGAAGCCCACTTCACATCATCGCTGATGTCAAAAGTGGCCGACAACTTTGTCTGGAGTCTGCTCTAAGTCAGAGGTTTCTCGAGACATCTGAGCTTGACAGCTTTCGCCTTGGGCTTCTTAGTGTCTATGAGATTGCAGACCTTATATTTTCAAGAATGGTTGTTGTGGAGGATGTTAACAGCCCTATTGCTGGTCTCTGGGACGTCACTCGGAGGAAGAGGCTGTCAGTTCTTCAGGGTTTTCAACAGGGCTTAACTGATAGAACTACTGCCTTAAGGCTGTTGGAGGCTCAGGCCTGCACTGGAGGTATTTGCGATCCCTTCTCAGGGGAGAAAGTTCTAGTCTCTGAGGCTCTCAAGAGAGGTCTTGTAGATGAGGCACTGAGTCAGCAGCTCCAACAGTTTGAGCAGGCATTTAAAGGCGTAGTTCATCCCAAGACTGCAAAGACTTTGTCTATTTCCCAGGCCGTTCAGGAAAATCTCTTTCCAAAGGATGCTGGTTTCCGCTGTATCGAGTTCCAGCTCCTGACTGGAGGATTGATAAATCCCGAAAATCATGATAGAGTCTCGCTTGAGGAAGTCATTCAGAGTGGCCTTGTTGACAAAGTTACTGTCTCTGTACTCAAAGATGAGAAGTTTCACACCAAAAGTCTCACCTGTCCGAAGACCAAGAGAAGAATCACGTTCAGAGAGGCACTTGAAAGAAGTGTGTATGATTGTCACACGGGGTTAAGGTTACTGGAGGCAACAAAAGTTCTTGGCTTTGGAGCCAAATCAACATTTCATTACGTTTGGGCGTATAGGCAATAAGCATTTGTAAATATGTGGTTGTCCATAGCATAAACTCAAAATCTGCAAATTAGATTTTCTTTGGTTTTATGTTAGGCAATGAAGTTAACCTTGTTTTCTCAGTTCAATGCTGTTTTATGCTTTACACATGTATTATGATACCATGTTTGATGCAACTTGAGCTTTGTGTGTTTTTAGTCTGATTATAGATGTAATTTGACAATGCCCCTCCCTTTTAGGATTCCCACATTGAGTGTTTTTTTTTTTTAACAATCTTGTTGAAAACCCATCTGTTCTGATTGTAGAGGTCTGTTGATGAGGAGAAGAGAGAGCACGGTGATAAAGTTAGCAAACTATTGCACTGGATGTCCAATGTGAAACAGACCCTGAACAATGATGGGAATGCTCTCAAAGATAGCAATGCCAATAAACCCCAGGTAAACAACATGTATTGATTTTTGTGTTTTGAGTATGTCCTGGTTTAATATGCTGCCACATATTTGTTGTACATGAGAGAATGCTTTGTTTTAATGGTGAAGATTATTTTTCTAATCCAAATGATATCACAGCCTTTTGCTGTCACAGTGTGTGATTTCTAATAAAAACTCACTCTACTTTCTAATTCATTTAATCCATTAAATCATTATTTTACACTACACAGCAGGTAGTGGTTATAATGACTTCATATCATATCCCCTGTTCACTTTGTCTCACAAAGGCATGGGTCATATTTTGTATTTTGTGATCTATTATTTCAGACACTTTCAATAGTGATTCAATAGCACCAAATGAATAAGTTGCACAAGCACCTCATACTTCAGAACAACCTCACTGACAAATAAATCGGCCCCACAAATTATAGATTAAAATAAAGCTCAGATTCTGGGCCCCATGTGTCCATGGAAACATGCAGTGTACATACAGAAAACACACAGTCCAAAGCTGACATTATTCAATAGAAATAAAAAAATAAAAAATTCTCTGTTGAGTACAGTACATCAAAATAGCATTGCTATTTTTCTAGAATAGTGCTGAGAAGCTCTTGGTTTGTTAAAATATATTAGTGTAAATAAATTACTATAATTGCTGTGTTACATTTACATTTGCTTATTTGGCATATGCTTTATCCAAGGCAACATATAAGTTAGGGACAACACTGAATTATTAGTATTAGTATTATTAGTATTATTAGTATTAGTAATAGTAGTAAATGTTATGATTTTAGTAGACATAAAAAATTGTCAGTTTTATTCTGGGAGCAATCTATGGGAGCAATTTTTTGTACATTATGCACACAAGAATATAAATATAAAGAATATAAATATAATTCCAAATCAACAATTACAATGTAATAATGACAGCTTTGGACTTCCTATTTTATTTCATTTTATTTTATTTTGATGAATTTTGAAACCATTGAAAGTGTTTCTAATAAAAAAAATATTTAGGCCCACAGCAGTCAAATACAACAAAAAGTATAATATTATTCCTCGAAAATGACCATTGACTCCTCTTTGACAAAGTTGACATTTTATTACATAGATGTTTATTGGATTTCATTCATATATGATGGTATGCCTATATTTAATTTTGTTGCTGCAATATACAGTATAGCCTTAGTCAATAATTGATATATTTGATATAAAAAATCACTTTAAAAATGATATTCAGTCTTAATAACTCTAGTGTATGCATTTGTGTGAGTATTTGTGAGCTTTGCTCTCTGTTGACTGAAATCACACTGACTACAATATTATATGATACCTACTCAAAGAGCAGTCATACAAAAGTAATGAGGGGTCATTGTACTGCATGTAAAGTATTAATATTTCACTGTTTGATGTTCTAGGTGTCAGTCGAGGAAATGGTCACTAAGAAAGAACAAATTGCAGAAGCACTGAGGGCCACACAGATGATGCTGAACAAACACAGTGACAAGTAAGCGAAGCTGCTGCGACTCACATGCGGAATACTTTGTCCACTGTTAAAACTCTCAGCCTCATTGTTCGTTTGTCTTACAGAATGACAGGAGAGGAGAGAGAGAAGGCCCAGGAGCAGCTGAAGGCACTCAACCAGGCATACAATGAACTCTCCCAACAGTGTTCAGATCAGACAACCTCTGCAGAAGAGGTTGGACACTGGGCTCTTTGTTCGACTGAGTGGATTGCATTTGTGTCTTATGATGTGTTAGAAAACAGTGCCACCTGATGTTCACTTGCATGACTAACCTTTTTTCCTCCCCTCTCAGTAGAGTGTGAGCAGTTGTCTTTTGCATCGCTCATTTCATTCTCTTACTCTGGATCATTAGGGACAGAAAACAGGATTTGTACAATCGAAAAACAGAAAATATAAGTATGCTGTAAACATGCTTAGCTGTGCCCGGCTTTGGTCTGACATTTCACTGTCATCAATGTGCTTCAGTTCTCTTAGAGTTCCACAGGATAACAGATATGGTGCACTACAGTGTGTGATGTGACTAACAACTCTCTTTTTGCAAGATTCTGAAAATCCCAGATGCATGATAGCTTTAAATGTATTAATCGTCACTCTCCTGTTGCAACCCTGATGCAGTCTTGCACTTGTGCACATGATGTTTTAACATGCCCTTGTTTGTGTGGTGGTGAGTATAGATTTTGTCTTGCTTTTGAATATTTTCATTTTACATAAATAGTACAGATGTTGGTGTCAAAACCAGTTCAGTAATTTGTCATGTTTTCATTTTCTGCAGGATGATGGGATTGGTGGGTTTGGGACTGGAGCCATGACTGATCACATGACTACGATCGCTGTCCCAGAGCCCCAACTCATGACCTCTGATGCTCTCAAACAAGATCTCTTTTACAAATCCACGCTGAACCACTCACCAGAGCAGAATGATACGAATAAGTGCATACAGAATTCACAAGCCTCCTCTGTCCCCCTCTCTGACATAGCAGCGGCTAGGGAAGGACCCACATGTGAAGGCCTGGTCATTAAGATGATAGAGGTCAAAGAAGACAGCGATGGAGTGAAGGTGTGCTACACAGGGGACACACTAACCCTGCAGAATGCGTTTCAATCTGGTTTAATATCTGCTTCTGTCTATGCAGAGATTCTTCAGGGGCAGAAGACCGGTCAGGATATGATAAATCCTAGTAGTGCTGAAAATGTGCCACACTTAGAGCCTGAGCAGGAGCTTGGACCTTGTGAGGCCAATAGACTGATAATAAACTGCCTCAGCAGAAATAAATCACTTACAGAGAGGAATATTAACACTCTGAGGTCTGTTTGTGAGGGTTCAAGCGACCAGGAGACCATGTCAAGGCTGTTAGGAGTTCAGGTTGATGCAGGTGAAATCAAAGACGGTCAGAAAGTAAGCGCTAAGGTGTCAGTGGATGTTGGGAAGCTAAAGGTGGATGCAGCTGTTCAGTGTGATATGATGAGCTCTAACAGCACACTCATTGTGCTTGGAAATCAGCAGCAGTTTATGGGACTTGTGTTGCCTCAGTCTGGGGAAATTCAAACTGTGTCCACGTCATTCCAATATAATCAGCAGATCACCACCGATGAGTTTACCAGCACGTTGTTCAGTAATCAGCAAAAAATAGCAGCTTTTTACATTCCAGGAAGTTCCAAGATAGTAGACATCACCTCGGCCGTTCGGGATGGTTTGATTGACAATTATACAGTGGAGGTTTTAAAGTCTGTAGAAATTCCTGATACAACTCCTGATGTTGATCACCTTAATGAAAAGTTTTCATCTTGGCTCATGTATAAAAAACTCACAATTGATGGATGCTACCATGCTGCAGAATGCTTAGAAGTTGACAACATCCCTACTCCCACAGAGGCAAGGCAGTTATTCATCTCCTACCTAATGTTGAACAGTTACATTGATCCAAAGTCAGGACAGAGGGTCCTAATACTCGACACACAGCTGAGTAAGACGGTTAAAATCTTCCTTGAGGATTTGATATTTTCTGAAAACACTGAGAGAAATGTAAGTTTTCTGAATTTAAATGTTGGTGATCTGTCAGAACAGTTAAATTTAGATACACCGCTGCGCATAAGTGAGGAAACAGAAGAATTAATGAAAAATACAGAACACACATTTGATCCTCATAATTTTGTTTCCTCTGGCAATGGAAGAATTTCCTCCAATGAAAACATACAATACACACCTAACCCTTGTGGTTTTTCTTCCTCGGCCAGTGGAAGCCCTACCTTTGATGAAAACACACAACGTGCTCTTGATCGTCGTGATTTTGCTTCCTCGGCCAGTGGAAGCCTTACCTTTGATGAAAACACACAACACACATTTGATCGTCGTGATTTGTCTTCATCGGTCAGTGGAAGCCTTACCTTTGATGAAAGCACACACAGCACTTTTGAACCTTGTGATTTTGCTTCCTCGGCCAGTGGAAGCCTTACCTTTGATGAAAACACACAACACACATTTGATCCTCATGATTTTGCTTCCTTGGCCAGTGGAAGAATTACCTTTGATGAAAAAACATATGCGCAAGACAAGGCTCTAAAACAAGATCCTTTCGAGGAATATTCTGATACCACAGAGCCTGATGTAGATGAGGAAAACATGTTTCAAAGCAACACAAATTGGAGAACGTCAGGTGAATTTCCAGAGAGAATTTGTGGAAACAGTTTGCAGATTGATGTTGGAGGTGCTATTAGTGAAGGTCCAGATATTCCAACTTCTTTAGAGATGTCAGTCTTTCCCACATTCAGTTCTGAGGAAAGCAGAAATGTTGATTCACCATCCAGGATGTGTGAATCTCAGACTCTACCACTCTATGACACTGAGTCACTGTGCAGTGAATCAAGGAGTATTGATATTAACCCAACTGAAAGTTTATGCTCTGAGGATTTGGTGGAGGGTGAAAATGAGCAAGACTGTGTTGTTCGTCTTCTGAAAGCACAAATGGAGGAAGGGGGGATTTTAGATGTCACCTCGGGGCGACGTTATGACCTGGAGACAGCTTTCAGTAAGGGCCTAGTTGACGAGATGACACTACTGAAAGTGCTTGACCTGCAGTCAGATGAAAGTGTTGTTGGAGATGAGGAGGACATAATGTCTGTTTTAAAACGGGCACTGTCAGATGGATCCATATCCTCAAATATTGTTATTCCTTCAGTGGAACAGCACGGCCTGTCGAGATCTGATAGCTCCATTAGTATCAGTGAGTCTTTGGAGTCTAGATTAGTTACTGATGCTGTTAAGAGCCTTAACTTAGATCCAAAAGCCAGCATTTACCCAGATGAAAACAGCAGTCAGTTCATCTCTGTTGACCGTAATCTGGGTTTGATTAATATGAATGAAGCTGAAAACACACAGCAGCCGACCGCAGCCGTGTTGCTTGATTTCACAAATGTTGATAAAGAGAATGGAGGTGCATTAGATTGTGCGACAGGAGGAAATGTAGAAGAGATGAGTAATCATGCACATATTTCCCCTCTCTCAGAGAGCGGTCACGAGCCTCAGATGATCTCACCCTCCTCATGGAGTCAGGTTACTGCAGAGTGCATTCATCAAACAGACAGGTTGCCTCTACTGGCCGAAGACACTGAGTCACAAGTCTTGATCAATAGCCAGCTGACAGATAGAGCCGATGTATCCAGTGCAGTGATAGAAAACGCTGCTGCAAATATCCAGTCACATCCATCTATTCTGAGTGACAGAACCTCCGAGAGCGACACCGCTCAAGATACTCAGACTTCTCACTCTTGTAAATCCGACAGCGCACCCATGAAAGGTGATTTTTTCATTGCTGGCTACAATTCCCAACTGGCAAATCAGACAGTTAGTGAGAGTGACGTAGACATGACCTCACCACATCGCAATGTGTTTTCTGAGGAAAGTAGAGTGCAGAATGACACAAGGGCTGTTCAGTCACCTTTGGACAATGAGCCAACTCCAAGTACAGATTACTCATCGCCCAGAGATTTGGTTGAAAGCGCAATTATCTCAGTATCCAGGGGTGATTGTAACTATGACGAAAACATTACAGAAGATGGCAGAAGAATCACATTACCTCAGCGAGCAGCGCTTCATTCAGAAAGTGATTCTGGTGTTGAATCTGAGCCCAGATGCTCTCAAAATGGTCAGAGACCTGAACAGTTGAACGCTTCCTCTCAGTTACCTGCTGTTTCAAGTGAAATCTCTGCATCAAATACCATCACTTATAGGAGCGGCGATATAGAAAACTCAGAGCCAACAGTACTGACTGATAAAGATTTGTTAGACTCAAAGCACAGTGGTGCAGATGACATAGAGTTAGACACAGAGAGGCTTTCCCCAGAGATGCAACATGAGGATGTTTTCAGTCATTCTGAGCAGATCTCTGTGCCAAAAAATGAGGGGGAAAATCCACATATTGATCGACAAGTCCGCTGCTTAAATCCACCCGCTGCATCATCAGACATCAACTCAGGGCAGTCTGAAACTAAAATGAGAGATGAGTTAGAGTCTGATGTTCTACCAGACAGAGATGGATTAGATGTGTATGCTTCTGGAAGTCCACAGGTAGCTACTGATTTCCTGTCAGACAACAGCCTCACATCTGACGTGGCCTCTTCAGCTCCATCAGTGTTTTCTAATGCTCTAAAGACAGATGTAGATGACCAGGAGGGACCGGTTACAGAGGGGGCTAATGTCAGTGATTTCCAAAAGTCGCAAACTCAAGACATTGAAAGCACTATCACGATAGCTGAGAATACTCCGCAACCTTTAGACAAAGATAAAAGAGACACACCTCAAGGATTTATCGAGAGCTGTCACCCAGATCTTCTCCTGGATTTGCTGAAGCAAAACGCCCTCAGTTTGAACAACAGGGAACGAGAAAATCCAGAATTGCTACTGCAAGAGGAGAGAGTTCATGAAAAGACAGAGCAGTCGGATGCCTCAAACATCCAGCTGCAACTTCTGCAGGTTCTTAAGACTGTTTCCTCAAGCCAAGACCTTTCAATGCTCCAGGAAGTGATGGACACTCTATCCAGCGCTCTGGGGGGTGACTCTCAGGAGGACCACCAGCACATACTGGAGAGCATCAAGGAGGAGAGCTCAGAGGGAGAGGATGAGGGGTCAGCAGAGGACAACCAGGGTCTCTGTCATTTTGATAGTCACAGAACATCTCCTCAGTCGTCTGCCAACTCAGATACCTGCAAATTTGAAGAGGTCAAAAATAAGGTACAATTTAGGTTGTTTCAGCTAACGTCTCTGTCCATAAGTTTTTGGCATTGGTAACATCTGCTTGTTTTGTGTTATTCTTTTCCCCACAGCTTTTCTCCATCCAAGATTTTTTGGAGTGTGTTGGGAGACTGCAGGATCACGCTGATGTTTTAGATGATGTCAAAAAAGACCTTTTAATGGAGGCACCAATGGGCAGCAACATGGAAGAACAGCAGATACAAATAGAGGAATGTCAGGTTAGAAATTAAATAACTGAAGCACATTTGTCCTCTGTGGTGTAATATTTAATCATTTGATATCACATAATCCAATTTTTTTAATGTATTTACTACATGCATGCATTAGGTCCTGACTAAATCTGCTCTTGTGTCCAGTGTCTGGAGTCCCGACTTTCTAGACTAGCTGGTGCTCTAACAGAAGATACGGAGAAAGCCAAACAGCTCTTAAATTCAGCTGATGATGACATTCCCAAACAAATCCACGAAGATTTAGCCTCAACGTGTCTGGAATTAGAGGCAAATTTTACAGCTGTTTCCCAGATGTGTGCAGAAAAGACTCACTCCCTAATTCAAGTGATAGAAACAGGGAAGGTCAGTGTTCGATGTTAGTAACTAGAATACAGTGATGTAACGCTTGCATCAGCTTGTGACTCATTAAAATATGGTTTTAGGTACATTTGGAATCAACATACCAGAAACATCTCAGTGATCTTGAAGAACTAGCGGGCGTCATCCAAAACGACCCTGAGAAGCAGAGCGTGGATTTGAACTCGTGTGATGTGGACACACTGAATCGTTTGATTCAGCAGAACGAGGTATCTTTTTAAGTCCGATTTAAATGTTCAATACCTACATTAACTACAAAAACGTACTCATCTTATTTCCATCTTGTCTTGTTCCAGGACGCGGAGAGCAATCTGTTGAAAGATGCCAGGCTCAAGTTAGAGGATGTAACATTTGACATCCAGTGCTTTATTTCTGAGCACACTCAGTTCCTCAGTCCAGCTCAGAGCAGCCACCTCCTCAAGATCCTCAGCACCACCCAGCGAGCTTTCAGGGACCAGACAGAGAGGCTTGTTACACAGAGACGCACCTTAGATGTCCTACTGGACACCAGAGAGAGGGAGAACCAGGAGAAGGTCTGCTTGTGGATATGCTATAAAATATCACAGAGGTTCCATTGGTTTGCTAAACTAAAATTAAAGTTGATAAAGAAAGTATATGTAGAGTTGGCTGTATAAGACACGTTACTGTTTGAAGCATGGATTGTATGATTCATGGATTAGAATAGTAGATTAGTTGATCAGATCACGTTTGACGTTATCTGAACCTCAGACATCCGACAAGAATGATGAATCATCTTTAAAAAAAAAAACAAAACAAAAAAAAATTTTGTACAAATATTGAATTAGATGATTTTCATGGATTTCAACTGAGAATAAGACTTTCTTTTTAGAGCATTCAGCAGCATCCCAGCATTTAAAGTTTTTACAGTTTTCTATTGTTTGTTCAGTGTATTCTGAAATGAGTGATTGTCTTTTGTTTCCAGGAGTCAGATTTGGGAGGGGGATTTTACAGTGAATGCCTGAATGTTTAGAAATTAGAAATAACATCATCGCATGCTCAAGTTGCTCGACCACTCCTGCGCACTAACCTTTATGCTGGTTGTATTCTACAGGACTCAAGACAGCAGTGAACAATTAACATCGGACAAAAACGCACCTTCCCTGTTGGAACACTTTCAAGCCAAATGAAACCGACTAACACACACAGTATAGTGTCCTCCTGTGCTTATTACCATCACAAGACCAAACTGGCGAATGGCGAAATAGCATGTTTACAGCATACTAGAGTTTTATGATGAAGGAATATGTATTCTTAAGCAGATTTTGCATGTTACCTCTGTGTGCCTGACTCCTCTCTCATGTTTTGATGCTCTTGTTCTCAAATATTGACTGAGCTGTTCAGACTATTGGGATTTATGAATACTGTTGTGTATGTTGTGAATGTTTTACTGAGTGCAGATGTGTCTAAATGACAGGTTTGTTGTTGTTGTTGTTGTTGTGTGATATTAACTTGGTGTTGTTTACTTATTTATTTTTCTCAGTCTTTGTTGGAGAGACACAAGGAGTTTGCGGAGAAATTGGAGGAAGTGTGTGATAATCTCACCTTGACAGAGAACCGCCTGATTGGTCATCAGCAACAGGCTGACAACGCTGAGTGTGTCACAGATCTGCAGCAGTACCAGCAGGAACATCAGGTTTGAAAAACATTGTCTTTGCTTTTACGAAGCACATTTTGTGTGTAAGTAGGTAAAACAAAGCTGCTTCAATCCATGCTCTTACTATTTCTCCGGCTTTGCGTCTGTCTGATCTCAAGGCTCTGCAGAAAGACGTATTGACAAATGCCAGTGCCCTGAATGAGGTCATCACCAGTACTAAAAAGTTCCTGGAGGAAAACCGGAACAAGCTGACGCCAGATCAGATCGCCACCATTGAGAGCAAATTGGAAGAGGCTAAAAGCAAAGCCAAGCTCATCAACCAGCGGGCTGAGGAGTCCAGGAAAGATTTGGAGAAGGTTGTTACGACAGCCATAAAACAGGAAAGTGAAAAGGTCAGATTACCTGCTTATATGTTGCCTGTAAAAATTATGCATCAGAATTTATATTATTAATTACAGTGTAATTAACATATTGCTGAATATAAAGCCTTTGTATGTATTTTATTGATTTTCTTCACTGTTCAGCATTCGATTAATCTGTGATGTATATGCCTTTTCAGGCAGCAGCTGTTGAGCAGCTTGAAGAAAGTAAGAACAAAATTGAGGGTCTTCTAGAATGGATATCCAACATAGGGAACGAGAACGAGGATCAAACCGACCGTATAAGTAAAGAGAATGGGAACCTGCCAGAGGAAACCTCAGCCAAGGGACTGATAGGAGACGATGACGATGCCAATGGAAACGCTTTACAGACCACTGAAAAAGATTTTGGCAGAGAGACCAGCGACAAGAACGACGCCTCCCTGGACCTCGATAAGCAATACGAAAGGGTCAAGGTATAGTTGGTTTGCAGACGCTTGGCTTTCCCTCTCAACAGTTGAAAGACACAAGTTGCAATGAAATACAGAAATTTTCAAGTAAAGTATGATCAGTTTCTAAGTTTGTTAAACAGCAAATGCCAACAATTATAAAAGTTCAAAATTGAATTAACAAAATCTTGTTATCTGAACAAAGCTCAAATTAAAATATGACATTTCCAATTAGAAGAAATTGAGATGACGAGATCGATTACTTTACGAAATGAAGAAACAGGTTATGTAACATGTCAATAAAATAGATAAGAATATAATTTTACTAGCATCAGGCAGATTTGAGATTAAAGAAACAGGAAAAGGGAACGGGATCTTAAAGCCAGTAAAGACAAAAAGCAAAGAAATGGTAAAGAAAAAAAATCAGTATAATTTATGATACAAATTTCAAAAAAATGTAAATAAAAATATTCATCATCATCATTGCTGCTATTTGTATTGGTATGGTCCTCAAGTCTCCATTGCTCTCACAGGCCCGTCATCAGGAGATTCTGTCCCAGCAGCAGGATCTGATCATGGCCACCCAGTCAGCTCAGGCTCTGCTCGACAAGCAAGCCAACGTGCTTTCCCCGGAGGAGAAGGAGAAGCTGCAGAAGAACATCCAGGAACTGAAGGGGCGCTACGAGGCCTCTCTGACGCAGGCTGAACAGCAGATGAAGCAGGTGCAGTGTGTCCAGGAGGAGCTGAAGAAGTTCCAGGATGACTGCGAGGAGTTTGAGGGCTGGTTAGACCAGGCGGAGGGAGAGATTGAGGAGCTGGGCGCCCCCACGGGCTCCCTCAACATCCTCAGTGACAAACTCCAGCGACAGAAGAGCTTCTCGGAAGACGTGATTTCTCACAAAGGGGACCTTCGCTTCATCACGATTTCAGGACAGAAAGTTCTGGATGTGGCGAAAGCCTGTGGAGTGGGTGACCCTGCGGCTAAGAATGCTCTGCTGAATGTGGATACTTCAGGAACCTGTTCTGCTGTCAAGGATAAACTGGACTCAGCAGCAAGTCGATACAAAACCCTACATTCACAGGTATTTTATCCTGCGGTTCATCGATTGAATTTTAAGAGGCTGCAGTAGCTTATTCTTGCCACTGGGTGGAAGCATTTGTCTTTTCAGAAATCTCAATACTTCTTCTGCGGGCACTGTGAAAAAGAATTTATATTTTTATTTTAACGAACTGCGCCTGTGCACTTAATTATCTAAATATCATATCACACACACAGTATCATTTCATTTCCTTTGTTTCAGTGCAATCAGCTTGGCAACAACCTCAAAGATGTGGTCGACAAATACAAGAAATATGACGACTCCAGCGCTGGGCTTTTGAAGTGGCTCACCAATTCAGAGGAGGAGGCGAGAAAGCAGCAATCAGAGGCCATAGCAGCTGACCCGCAAACACTGCAGAAACAGCTGGAAGAGACCAAGGCAAGAAACACCACAAGTCAGGGCTGTACTGCTTAGGTCTAGACTTGGTAAAAAGCCCAACCTCAGAATTTTGTGGTGAAAAGCTCAGATTTATCTCAGATCGTGATCTTTTTTTGATCTTGGTGTAAGTTTTCCATGTTTTTCTAAGAGGCCTCTGTAATTCTCGTGAGTCATATGAAAAAGTTGTTTTGATCTTTTTTCTTTTTTTTTTTCCCCATGTAATGCTTTTAACTTTTGGTGAAAATTATTTTTTCACAGTTCAAAAAGGCTGCTGGGTGATGGACATTAAGTTATGGATGATCCAACTAAAGAAATAAAAGATAGCTTTATTTAGAAAGAACACATGCAGAACTTGGAACATTGACTGGGTTATAAGGTCATGGCACATTAGGCCTGCCTTACCATATACGTACAGTGTTTCCACTGACTGAAGTGCAACAAAGCTATTTTTAGCCGTGCATTCAAATTCAAACCCACATGTGAGTAGTTTAGTTATTTGTATCTCGCATACTCCTACGAGAGGATAAGAAACTCGGCTGAAAGAGCTGTCTCTGTCAAAGCTTTTGGCTTCAGTTAGCAACAACATTTCTCTGTAGGGAGGTAGTGACTTACAGCATAGATATGCCAAGATAAGAGGCGCCTGTGAGCCAACCAGAGAGCACTGTGCTTTTGGCTTTGGCTACAAATCACTGCAGAAATCCTGAGCCTTTCTGTAAATGTAACAGTCGAAGCAGACAGCTACATCTAAGTGTATCTGTGGAATGAGTCGATATTACATAGATATAATCCAGACATTCTTGCACATCATCACTCTGGTGCTTTTATCTTCAATCCATCACACTGGCGAAATGCATAACCTGCGAACTGTAGTATAAATCCAGGCAGAGGACATGTATTTATGTGGATGCAGTTTCATTTTCTCTGACTTCCTCATTCTTGTTGATCCACAGGCCCTGCAAAGTCAGATGACAGGACATCAGACTGCTATTGACACATTACGCAAAACAGCTGAGTGTTTGATCACATCGGAGGGGGACCTCCTGAGCAACCTCGACGAGATCCAGGAGACAGTAGGTGAGGGAAATATCAAAGCAGGGAGCAGATCTTGCACCATCTGAATGATTTTATGTGCCATCATTCACACTCAGATAATGGGATTAGGATTTAGGCCTTTAAATAAGCAAGTTTAAAGATGCCAGACATCGAAAAGCTTTTAAAAAATCAAGCGTTTACACAGCTTGAAGTCAATAAACCTTGTAGTCCTGCAAAATGTTTCTCATGCCACAAGCAGGAAGGTCTTAAAGCCAAATGGCAGCATATTGCGGGTCCAGCAAGTCTTTTCTACAATTTACACAAGTTGTCTGTGTGAAACATATTGCTTTTAGAGTGTCTCATTTGTGTTAATTTTCCCACAATCACTGTTTTATTGTCCTCCATTTAAAAATGCTTTTACTTTACCTAAACCATGTGACTCTAATCCTTTGCCGAAATTATAGCATTAACAAACTCAATAAATGCCAAATAAGTTTCTACTTTACTTTGAAATGTTTATCTCATAGTGTCTCCCAAACAGTGAGAAGCTGCTCAGCTTGAAGCGTAACCTGATTTGCCTCCCTGTGTTGCAGACGACATAGTGGAGCGTTACGACAACGTGTCTAAGTCTGTAAGTGATCGAAATGAGAAACTGCAGATCACTCTTACTCGCTCCATGAGTGTCCAGGATGGTTTGGATGAAATGATGGGATGGATGGAGGGAGTGGAGGCCAGTGTCCAAGAGAAAGGACAAATTCCCCTGGACTCTGCATCAATTGGAGACATCCTCAGCAAAGAAGCAGTGTGTATTTCAGCAGTACAATAACTTTATACTGTAACTATTATTTTATGCTGTAAGTGGTTGGTTTTGTTTGTCACCAGCTCCAGATCCACATTATTTATGTATTACAACCCTGCCGTTGTCCGTCCTGTGTTTTCCCAGGCGTTAGAGCAGGACATAGCAAGTCGCCAGAGCAGCATCTCAGCCATGAAAGCCAAGGTGAAGAAGTTTGCGGAGACGGCAGATCCCTCCGCCGCCGCGCTTCTGCAGTCTACGATGGACGCTCTCTCTCAGCGCTTCTCTGATGCTTGTGACAAGCACAAGCAAAAAGTTTCCCAACTGGAGCAGCTGAAAGAAAAGGTGGAAGAGTTTGAGACGGTCGCAGATAAAGTTCAGCAGTTTGTTGTGAAACGTACGCAAGATCTACAGGAGACGGACGGGCCGGGAAAAACCTTCAATGAACTGTCTGAGCTGATGCAGGTAAGTATACTACTGACAATAAATTGATATATTGATATATTTTTTATACTTTTATAAGGACTGACTGACTATTATAACTTCTGTAGAGTACTAAGGCTGAGATGGCTGAACATGCCGGTGATTTGGAGAAGCTGCACACTCTGTCCAAAGAGCTGTCTGAAATAAGCCCTGATGGAAACCAAGCCCAGATCCAGAGCAAGATGGACGATCTCTCCAATATCTTCACCACCTTTAAAGACACTGTCAAAGAAAAGTAAGTGGGGAAACAGGGATGGAAAAAAAAGAAGATCTTTGTATTTCCACTTTTAACAATTACATATACATCCTTTTCCTTAACATTACTGTTTATCTGATGTGGGTAATGTACACATGGCTGTAAGATGTGACTGATTTTTGTCTGCTACAGAGAAGAAGAGGTTTCATCCTGTCAGGACCAGCTGGGAGAGTTCAGATCTGCAGCCAGCACGCTCACCAAGTGGCTGGAGGAGACCAATGACAAAGTACCTGCAGTCCAGCCGAGCAGCAGTGAGAAAAGTCTGGAGACGGACCTGCAGATAGTCACCGTGAGTCGTGAGATAAATAAAAGAAAAACATATAGAGAGTGTCATTCCTATATTTATTTTATCCAACAGCGCTCACTCTGCTGTAACAGAAGCCATTGACGTTGTACTTTACATCTTGTGCTTATGTGTTTTGCAATAGATAGATAGCGTGTTTTAACAGATCGTAGTCCTATCCTCCCTAAACTCCCCACTTTTCCAGCGTGCTTTTCTGTGCCAGCTAATAACAGATGGATGGTAGGTTTTCACACAGGACAGATCTGGGAGTGAAACACGACGTTGTCCAGCAGAGACAATCTTTTCTTTCCTATGATGTTAGAGGAAAAAAAAAAATCACAAAAGTAGTTCCTCAATCTAGTGTAAAAATAGAAAATGAAAAAAAAAGATGATGTAAAATCATCCAATTTCGATTTTTTCCATCCTGTATCACATCAACCTTTTACTTCTATGTGTTATAAATGCCATATGTCATATCTATACCCATATATACCATCTAACTGTCTGATTATTCTCTCATCAGGGTTTGTTAGATGAATGGATATCCAAAGGCCCTGCTGTCCAAGACATGAACAGCAAAGGATCCGAGCTGTGCAGCCTCATTACTTTCCTCACATCCCCGGCCAAAACAAAGACTCAGAACAAGTCAGGTAAACGTCAGCACACTTAACCTCATGTGTCTGAATCATTCAGTGGAATGGGAAGCATGGTGTTTGGGCACACTTCTGAGTACTGTGTAATCACTAACAATCAGAGACCATGGAAAAGATCTTTTGCCAGCAATGCTAGTCAGTCTGCCTGTGTTTTACTCAAGCTTTGTCTCATGTCTTTGCATCAGCTCTTACTAATGGTGGTGGTCCGGCGAGCCATTCCTACCTAACTAATAAAGGTAATGAAGTGTGTATGTGGGTTACTGCTGTGAAAATAGAGGTGTATGTGGTCTGCTGTGGCGGTATTACGGCCGGTTTTCAAAACACTGCTATGACTGTGGCGGCTCTATGCCAAACAAATAGCAACTTTTGAAAATCAGTGTAACAGTATGTTCTGATTATGAGGTCTAGAGATAGACAGAGGGAGTTTATTATATTTTACTGCTCTAATTAAGAAATGAAGCCTCACCCAAACACCATAGAGAGCGAGTTATTTTATAAGTTCCCATCAAGCTTTAAAGGGTCCAACCACCCATTCACACACACAAACACACACAGTTAGCTATGTAAGGGTCGAGGCCTCATTCACAAAAATGTCATACAAGAGTAAAAAGAGAAGAAGAAGTCCTGCAGCTGAATACAGGTTGGCAGCGATTGCAGTTACATTATAGAACCCAAAATGTGAGAAAAAATGTCTGGGTGTTAACACAGTGACATTACAGAGCAGCATTGTGGCAGAAATAAAGAAGTGACTAAAATGGGAGGCGCTCAAGGGAGGGAGAAGGATCGTGGAGGTGGACGAGAGAATTCTGTTCTGGCTGATGGTCCAGTGTTGGCTGCAGAGGAGGATGTTCACCTGGACAGCGACCTGCGTAAAGATTTAGAGGAAGCTGTTGGAGCGTGAGGCGTTGCCATGCCAAAGTACACATGCAAATATGAATTCTACATAACAATTTTGCTTTTTTATTTTATTTTTGTATTTCTTGTTTATTTGGGCAACATTTAACTCCAGCTTAAAAACTCACACATGCCAATTAAGAATAAATCTGTTTGTAGGAGTTGTTCCTACACGCTGTTCTAACTTGTGGTGAAGCTTGCAGCTGCATTAAAGATCGTATGCTTGAATTCCACTCACAGGGAGTTGGTGATATTTTCCTCACTCATATTCTGAACATACTGTACCTTAAGGCTATTATATTAACGGTGCCTCACTGTTATCATAACCTCATTATGGCGCTGTACGATACTTCCGTGAAGGAAACTTGATGGAATTATTTTGAATGTCCTCAGAGCTGATGATAATTCAGCAGAACATGTCATTCGTCAACGAGGGATACGCGAGCCTCGGGGAAACGCTAAAGGGCCGAGCCGCTGAGCTGAGTACCTCGGTGCAGGAGATGAAACAGGCCCAAAAAGAGACGGAGGACATGTTGACGTGGCTGAAGGACAAGAAAGAGACTGCAGCATCATGGAACAACGCGGCCACAGAGAAAGATGCGGTGAAAACGCAGCTTGAACAGCAGAAGGTACAGTGCAGTTGTTGTTGCTCACCGAATGAACTGTTACATTTAATTATGCTCCAAAACTGCATGCGGTCCTCGCTGACTGTGTTCTGCTGTTAGTGAGATACTCATGTGACACTCTTTCTTGGAAATCAAAAGGCTTCAACGTTCATAATTCATTTCATTCTGTCAGGCATTTGAAGACGACATGAAGCAAAAGCAGGAGCAGCTCCAGAAGCTCAGAGAGAAGCTCCTCGACTTGATTAAGACTCATCCAAACTCCCCCGAGGCGGCAAAATGGAAGCAGATGCTGGCAGAAATAGGTATGCGCTAAGGTGTTGTGTCCATATGGCCCTGGGTAATTTATGTCACTGAAACTGTCAGAGGTGCGTTGAGTCCCATTGATGAAATGTATCCCATTACAGCACTGGTGTTTGAGTAAAGGCTTTTACAAAACGGCACATACTGTATGAGATATTGGAGCAACTATACTCCTGGTGTCCATCTTGTTGTCTACCCGCCACGTACACACATGTAGCACAATGTGAACCTGTATCAGCATCTGCTCTCTGGCACACCAGTTAAATTAACACATTTGTAGTGCCAAGTCCTGCACAGTGGGGGGTTCGCTCGGTGAACAGTGGGACAGTGGATGGAGAGGTGTGATTGTGCTGACTAATGAAGACTGGTGTGACTGTTCCGCCCTCCTGCTCAGATGCGGCTTGGGCGGATATCAGCGGCTCTGTGGAGGAGAGGAAGCAACACCTGGAGGAGTCCAACAAGAATCTGGACATCTTCCAGACAACTGAGCTGCAGCTTGGTCAGTGGCTTTCAGAGAAGGAGCTGATGATGAGTGTCCTTGGGCCCCTTTCGATTGACCCCAACATGCTTAAAATGCAGAAGCAGCAAGTTCAGGTAAGCACGGTGCAATCTGTTGGGAATGATTTGAGGGTTTTACATCTCTTTAGAAATAAGTTATTCTTCTAGTTTTCTGATGGATTTTTCATCTTGATCGATTTCTTCCCTTTAGATCCTCCAGAATGAATTTAAGAGTCGTAAACCTCAATATGAGCAACTTGAGGAAGCTGCCTCAGCCATCCTAAGCTCCTCAGGCAACCAGGACCCCTCAAGTGGGAAGCTGGTGAGGGAGCAGCTTGCTGCCGTCACCCAAAAGTGGCAAGGCCTCACAGGGCAGCTGGACCAGCGAGACGGCCTCATCGACCAGGCTGCGGTGAAAACAGGGCAGTTTCAGGAGTTACTGAGGAGTCTCAGTCAGACTGCCACTCAGCTGGAGAGTCAGCTCACCAACCATCAGGGCCACAGCACCCAGCCCGATGCTGTGAAGATGCAGCTGGAGGACGTCCAAAACATCTCAGCTCAGCTGAGAGAAGAGAGGAAGAAGCTGAAGGAGGCTGAGGCCATCAACACGGAGCTCACAGCGATGGTGACGGAGGACTATCTGAAAGCCGACTTAGCGAGGCAGCTGGAGAGTGTCAGCAAGCCTTTCAAACAGCTGGAAGAGAAAGCAGGTTGGCCTTGTAACTTAACCTAATAATGTAGTGTTGTAATGTTTGGAAAGAAGGAATGATTCTATTCGTGTTGAATCACTGCAGAATATATTTATTCTATGACAACAACTTCCTGACAGACTAAGCTGTTGTAATCACAGTTGCTCTTGAGGAGTATAAAACTCTGGTCAAGGCTCTATTTTAACTTTTTATTTTTTGTCAACACATCAACTTATTTGACATTTATTTAAATCTATCTATTTGGTTCAAACTGAGACTGATGACTGAATCAGTCAGAAATGTTGAATGAATTAGAAAAGTCCCCTGCTGTAATACTGTAGTACTGCAGTAATGGTTCTACTTTTTTATGTAAAAAAAGTGTGACAGCATTTAACTCACTACTTGTCACATTTCTCTGTTGTAGCAAAAAAGATTGAGCAGCTGAACTCAACGTTTGCCAGCTCTCAGCAGTTCCATCAGACCTCCAAAGACTTCCAGTCATGGCTGGGTGAAAAGCTCCAGGACCAGTCTCAGCCCCAGCCCATCTCCGCCAAAGTGGACATCCTGCAGCAAACCATGGAGGAGCACAGTAAGCTCCAGGAGGCTCTCAGTGAACATGAAGAAGCTTATAACACGATCATCGGGGAAGGGGAGATGCTTCTGCAGAAGACTGATGGCGCAGAAAAACTGGCACTACAAGGGCAGCTCACTACCCTCTCCTCCAACTGGGAGGAGGTGAAGAAGGGCTCTGTGGAGCACGCTGATAAACTCCAGACTGCTCTGCAGAGATCTCGGAAGTATCAGGAGCACGCAGAGAAGCTCAGCTCTTGGATTCAGGAGTGTGAAGCAGGCGAGGGCCGAGTCAAACTCACTGTTGACCCCGTTGCTGTTGAGAGCTCGATTTCTCAGGTGAAAGCACTCCAGAAGGATGTTGACAAGCACCGAGGGATGGTGGAGCAGCTCAACGCGGCTGCAGATAGCCTCCTAGAGGTGGCCAACACCGACACTAAAGCTATAAAGGAGGAGAAGGCTAGCATTGGCAAAAGAGTGGATAATGTAGTGGAAGGTCTGCAGAGCAAGAGGGATTCCCTGGAGAAGATCTCACACGTGGTTAAAGAATTCAATGATGCCTACAAGGAGGCAAAGGGTCAGCTTGAGGGAGCTAAGAAGCAGGTGGATGCCTATGAATCGCAGGGAGTGCAGGGCCACAGCAATAAGAACCTGACCAACATGAAAGCCCAACATAAGAGTTTAGAGGGAATGCAGAACCAAGTCGAGCACCTGAAGAGCTTGGCCAAGGACCTTGTAGTAGACGTCCCCGATGCTGATGGAGTGACAGATCTCTTACTACAGGCTGACAGCATAGAAAAAGACTATGGCTCCATGACCGAGAAACTAGAGGAGACGTGCCAAGTCTTGGAGGGTAAACTGCAAGGTATTGGGCAGTTCCAAAACAGCATCCGTGATATGTTTACCCATTTCACGGACCTGGATGATGAACTGGACAGCATGGCTCCTGTGGATCTTGAGCTGGCCACTCTTAAAGAACAGCAGGACAGCATCCAGAGCTTTGTGGCTAAACTGCAAGAGCTGATGGCCAACACAGCAAACGCAGGAGACAGCTGTAAGAAGATGCTGGAGACTGAAACCTCACCTGACCTCTTAGGCCTGAAGAGAGATCTGGATGCTCTGAGTAAGCAGTGTGGTAAACTGTTGGACAGAGCTAAAGGCAGAGAGGTGCAGGTGCAGAGCACTCTCACCAAGATAGAGGAGCTGTACGGTAAACTCCACCAAATGGAAGATAAACTCAGCAGAGCCGAGGACAAGGAGGCGTCTCAGGAGGCGGTCGGCATGGAGACAGACGTCATCAACCAACAGCTGGAGGCCTTTAAGGTACAGTGTCCTCAGTTTGACATTCATCTTGTTGCATAGGCCTAAATACAGAATTTCAGATGACTTGATTTTCATTCCTCTGAGTGAATGAGTCGTATGATTGAATATATGTGAAATCACAGCAGCATAAAAATCGATGTTAACGGCTTCCTTCTTACATTTGCACCTATTTGTTTCGAGCTCTCAGGGGATCAGTATGCTTTGCTACAGTTGTGAACATGATGATATAATTGTTCAGGAGGGACTTTGCACTTCTTCACACACCGAGACCTGTTTAGTTTGCTTTGCACATCAGTGATGAAGCTGTGGCCGTGGACTGCACTGCTTCTGGTATCCCAAAAGTTGTTTCCCTCTCCACTGTGTATTTGTGGACATTAGGTGGATATGTAATATTAGTCGTTTGTTTGAGGCCTGTCTAAAGAGAACCTTTATAGATCGATAGTGCTGAAGCTGTACCTTTAAACTGACAGTTCTCAAAATAGTGTGTCTTTCCAATAATGTCTATAGAGATACGATGATGGACATTTTCGCTCTTACAATCTGTTGACTTACAGTATAGTCTCATTAAAATTTGACTAAAATTAGATGATAAAAAGTACAAATTTCATACAGTTTTTAAGAATAAATGTCACATAATCATAATTTATTTTTCAATATTTAGTGCCCCCTTTGCTTTTCAAATTGGAAGTTATTGAGAAATGCTACTGTCATAGTTACATGAATCATCCAGACTAAAGGCTAATCTGCAATTCTCTATTATACATTTCTCTTATACATTTCCAAAATTCTCCCAAAATCGTACAAATAATATTTTAGATGCTGTCCCAGCACAAAACCTTGCACTGGGGCAGTTCAGCGGCAGGCTCTATGCTGAGGACACTTGCTACATGCGCGGCAATCCTCGGGGGACTGCTGGTTCATTCGGGGCATCTGTTGTTAACAAAAGAGCTACGGCCCATATGCAGTGCTGGTGCAGGAGGGATGGACCCTCGCGGCCAGGTGGTCGCCAGCAGGGCGTCACTTGATTCATTAATGAAGCTGGGTCTGCATCCTGATCTCTTCATGTTGATATTGTTGTTCTTTTAGTTCTGAACCTTCACAGCCTGACGTTATCGCTGGTTATAAGCTTAGAGGAGCCTGGTGTTAATTTGACTATTGTGACATAGATACCAGTTAGTAGTGATGGTTAATGATATTTAAAATGTCCTGAAACCTTAGCTGAGCGTCCATTAAAGCTTGTGCTAAAGGTTGTGTAATTTAGCTAAATTAACTGCTATGTAATGCTCCCTTTACGATTAATACAGCAATATTGAAAATGACTGTAGGGTTTTCATTGTAAAAGCTTATCAGTACACACTATTGTACTATTGTATATTGACCTAATGGTCTGTTTTCACTTTCTCTGACTCTCCACATTGTCTATAAAATGATGGAGGTCTCTGTTGGTATCAGTGAAGGATAAAACAAGGGCCATTAGCAAGATTTACAGACGATGCAAAATATTTTTAAAAGCCTATAAATTCCTGTGGAGTTTTCCAAAAGAGGATTAACCTATATTTAGAGGTGAAATTCTGAAACACTTAATCATTTATAGTATTAGATAGCATTACAATAAAACAATGTAAACAGCCGTGTATAGGCAAGTGACACAGATCTATGCTAAGATGTAGGTCAAGGGATTTTTTTTTTTTTTTTTCAATTAAGAGGTTGTTGTACTCACATAGCAGGGCTGCGTCCATACCCCTTGTTGAGTTACATGGATTAAAGTATCATTGTGGGCGTGGGTGGAGTGGGTGGGGTGGGGTGGTGGTGGGGTAAGACAGACAGTTTGTTGTGTGGAGTTTAGTTCAAAAGCCTTGAAGGATAACTATTAAAGATGTGATTGATTCAAATTGTTGCTGAGCAGTGTTGTCATGGTGCGTGTTTTACCCCCCCCCCCCCTTTGTGCTGTCACCAGTCTGGGTTGAGAGGGCATACACAGCCTCAGCTGCTGCTGGAAAATCCCCTTTGTGCGCAACCATACCAATACTTAGCTAAACTTGAATTGTTTCTTTATTTAGATGCAGTATGAAAACATTAAATGATTTTCTTATAATATGTTTTATATTCTCTGGATCAGACTGTGGGTGTAAGTAAGTGGGCTTTATTGGCAGCTGGTGGGAAAGAAATAAACAGAGAAAGACAGCGCTTGGATTCACCTCTTTCATGTGCTGTTACCATTTTAGGTCAAGTTTTGAAAGAGACATGCCTGACTTCATGTGTTTACTCTCGTTTTTCCACATGAGATTTGTGGAAGCTTGTCTGAGGAAGTCCTGGTGTATGTTCGTATATCTTTAAGTGTACCTTAAAGTGCAGCTCTGGTGACTCAACACTACTGGGGGTTGGCGTGGGTGTCTTTGCTCACTGCTCAGACATTACATCAGTGTGTCTTTCAGTTTGAAAAGGAATTTCTACCTCCTGAATCATACTGTTGCTGAACCAGTTCATTGAAATTGATGGTAAAAAAGTGTCACATGGACCACGTAGTGTTGCTTACTCACTGCCACATATTGATGATACGCTCTCCTCAGAGTGAAACGTGAAACCTCTATGGGCCACTTTCTATACAGATAGAGTGCACATTGTATTGCTGTAAGGCAGTTATGTTGGGTTTTCTATTCATCAAAGGTTTCTAGTCTTTGTTTCCAGTGCAGAACTAAATCTCCACTGTTAAAGCAGTGATCAGCTGAACCTAAATGTCAGAGGACCAGTTTGAAAACAATCTCCTTTACGCTCCCACAACACATTTGTGACAATGACATGAAAACCTATTCATTAGAAGTTGAATGTTGTGTCAGGCTGCTTGGTTTACTGGATCGCAACTGGATCGCTCACAACTGTTATCTCGTTGATTGAATTAATCTGCAACAAATTTTAAAATTTATTTGTTGCTTTTGTTTTTTGTTTAAGCAAAAATGCCCAAAGTTGTTGGTTTTAGCTTTGCAAAAGTTGGTTTGCTGGTTCCCTTAATGGCCTGTGATGGTAAACTGAATATCTTTTGGTTCTGGACTGTTGGTTTGGTAACAAACTATTTAAATACATCAGCTGGGGCTCTGAGAATGTGATGGACATTTTTTCACTATTTTCAGACTATTTACAACATTAAATGATTGGACAATAAACGATAATAAAGATAATCATTAATTGCAGCCCTAATCTTTCAATCTAGTCTTTTAGGAAAGAGAAATCAATTCACTTAATAATCCAGGAAACTCTTCAATCCATTTCATTTTATCAAAAGTCACAGCTCAGCACAGTCAGGTTTACACAGAGAATAATTTAAAGTAATTTTGATTTATCACTGGTGATTTGATAATTCTCTGTTATCTTCCACATGAAGAGCACATGTTTCTCCCTCTGTCTGTCTCAGATTTGGCTCCTAGTTGCCACTGCACTGTTGTAGTACCTCCTCTGTGCCTGATTATTTGAAGAGGCTGAGTGTTGCTGTTGAAAAATCTTTATTCAGTTTTTTTTTCTTTTGACAGAAAAATGTGTCCTCTCTTCAACCTTTGTTCTCTGCAACTTTTGCCTAAAAAGAATTTATGTGAACTTCACAAAGATATTTGGAACAGTGTTGACAATGGGACCCGCAGCAGCCAAGAAAATGACTAGGAGAATTATTTGTATTCATTCACCCTAAAAGCCGGAATATTTATAAAGTATGCAGGTTTCAGTGGCTGAACATCCTTCTTTAAAATCCCACCAGATCTTTAACTGCTTATTTATCTCTGCCAGCGTCCTCTTTCCGTCTCTTCTCATGCGTGCAGAATTGGACAAAGAAGTTGGGATTGTTCAGCTCCTTGCCGAGCTACTGTGGCAGAGACAATCCAGGAAACAAAAATAAATTCCTTTTATTATCTCCTCTATCCTCCTTTTCTCTCCTACCCCGGTCACTGGACATAAAAAGCCCCTTCATGCACTTGGCAGAGACATCGGTGTTAAATTACCTGGGACCTGTGCCCCCCTCAGCATTCCACAGTAATTAAGAATATCTGCAGGGTCCACAGCAACTGTCCACAAGAGAAAAAAAAGAGGGCAAAGAGGGAAAAAAGGAAAAATGTGTATCTATTTCAGCATAGTGTGATGTCATCAGAGTGGGAACTGCTGCTGCCTGCTGGTCTAGGTTTTTTTTTTTTTTTTCTTTTTCTGTGAAGTAAAAAAAGCTGGTGCGTATGGCTTCCTCTCCCCGATCCCTCAGTCACTAAAAGAAAAAGAAGAAGAAGAAACGTAAGTGATTGTGTCAGGATGCAGAAGATGGCTTAGAAGTGAAGTCATATGGACCATTCAGACATAAGGGGGAATTAGAAAGGAGGAGAAAAAAAAAAAAAAAAAAAAAAGGGTCATGTGTCCACCAATCAACATGTGCCGGAGCGGCTCTGAGCACAAATGGAGTTGTGGCAGATGTTGTCTGAATAATGAGCGGGGGCGGGGCATGAAACCCTCTGCCAGGAGGGTGTCTGTCATTGCGAGTGGAGCGATGAGAGAGAAAGGGCAGGCTTTTTTGTTTATCCAAGAGTACCAGCTCTCCTCAGAACAGCCCACAGTTTTTTGGTAGAGCCTGCTGGATTTGTCTGTGGATATTTTTCACTTTGCACTGAAGATTTTCCTTCAGCTCACATGGATGCTGCAGGGATTTCAGGGAAAAAGAAGCACTTTGGACCAAAGGACTAGTGATTAAGTTTTGGCAATGCACGGAGAAGAGCCTAGAGGAATATTTTTAGGATAGGTGACTGTATTGAAAGACTGGATTTTCATTCCTTATATGGACTATGAAGCTGCTATACCGGATTTTTTTTAATATTGTTTGACATGTTTGTATTTCATAAGACTTTATTTTTAACATTTAGCTGAATTTTTGTCAATATTTAAATCTCCACAAGTAATTGTATATTTTATTTTGAAAAACAAGTGGAAACCTTTAATTTGTTAACATGTAAAAGAGGAGAATTCATTATTTTGCACACAGTTGCTTGCCATGTCAGTTGGTCACATTGTGCTCCTTTGTGAATGACTCCATATGCACTAGAGCAACATATACCTCAAAGGATTTTAACTACATCCTTAATCTTTTTTTGTGTAGTGAGTGGTGACAATTGTTTTAGCATGGGTAAACCGCTGAGCAGACCAGATTGCCTCAGACAAAACCCTTCCTGTGTGGGGAAGGGGGAGGAGGAGGACCTGAACATTGATGACTGCTATGTGCCCCAGAGATCCATTTATGACACCGTGCGGCTCAATGAGCAGATAGACTCGGGCTCTAAAGGCAGCCTTTCTTCCCGGCACTTCACAGGCACCCTACCTTACACACACCGCACGTTAGACCTCAGCAGCCTGTGTGGAAATGGAGTTATCTCTGCTTCTAGTTCATTTGAGCTCAGAAGCAGAAAGCCTGCCCTGCTGGATGAGCGTGTGGTCTTTGATGGACTTAAACTCAATGGGAACATAATCAGGGCGACTGATGCGGTGGTGCCTAAGTCACGGCTCCAGGGAGGAGAGAAAAAGGACCATCCTCATCATCGAAGGTCATGGCGGACCTTTGCCCCCACTAATCTGGGCGAGTATGCCAGCCGCAGCGGAACCTTGTGCTCTGGGAGCGTGGAGAGGCCTGGGTTGATAAACGACAGGAGAGGACAGAGTATGACCAGCTCACTGACATCTGAAGAGGACTCAGGTCTGTACAGTCCTACTGTGGAGCGGGAGCGACACGCTCATCGATCCCACAAAAGAGCAGGTCACGGTACAAGGAGCCTGTCGTCCTCAGAGGCGATGCATATGTCCGGGGACCTGAAAACTCTGCGATCGCTCAGCTCAGGGCAGGAGGAGTTTCCTTTCACCCCTGCGAGGGACAACCGCTCTCTTTACCACAGCAGTAGCTTGGTCCAGGAGCCCCGAAAGGTAGAATCTGGTATGGGTGGACTCAGTGAAAGGGATACCCTGAGCAATGGAGAATACAAACACTCCACAGGGAGGTCCTCCTCAGGCTCAGCCTCCAGGACTCAAAACGACAGCTCTGGATGGCGCTCCAGGACGTTAACAGACTATGACGAGCTGTCCACTGCTGAGCTGTTAGAGGATGTGTCACGTCAGGATGACTGTGAGTTGGTTAGTGTGGTGGTGACGGAGCCTGAGACGTACGGAAACTCTGTAACTCTACCCATAGAGAGCCGCCACCAAACAAAACCATGTACTGTGCAACAAGGAGCGTCCAAGTACAACATGGAAGAGCTGGAGGAGTTTCTGCAGTCGGTGGAGGCCTGTCTGCCTAAAAGTTTACAGGCATTCCAGCACACAGGAGAGCACGAGATAGAGGCTTTACTGAATGCCATCGCCGCGTGTCCTGAAATGGACCCTATGGGTTATTTCTCCTCACAGGTGCCCAAAAATAGCCACTTCCTTCATTTCCGAGTTTCGCTCATTAGTTGGTCCAGCAGGTTTCACTAGATAACACGCCTCTTTAGATGAGTGTTTCCTGGCTTGGTGTTTTTCATACATATCTGATTACATGATGGGTGAATTAGGTTTTGCTTACCAGTTCAGACTGGAAGGCTGTCTGCGTGATTGTGCACAGCTGTGCTTTAACTTTTAGCCATGCTCTGCCCTTTTAGAAAGCTGCTGACTGGTTAGAGAGTTGTTTATGTCAGCTGGATTTTCACACCCAACCTGAGGTGATGGCGTGGCAATTGTGTTTCAGGAAGTGGGAGAACTCCCTGGCATCATTTTGAACTTTTTTGAACTCTTTATAATTTAAAATAGTGAAAAAAAGGCCAGTCACAAGTTGAAGGAACATAAGGTGATTTCTTCAAATATCTTGTAAGACATAAAACAAAGAAAATCAGCCAATACCATGTTCAGGATTTTTTTCATAATATTTTGCTTGAAAACCCACTAAAAGGTTTAAATGACTCTCCACATAGCTAATTTCCATAAAGTCTAGATCTAGATCATCCAGTGTTATTTATTTTTGTTCATTTCATTTTGTTACCTGTTCTGATATTTTTGAGAAAGTATTTGTCTAAAGCTCAGCTGGACAAATGATTTTTGCAGGACAGAATCATGACAGAGCAATATTGAAATTAAAATCACATTTAAAAAGGAATTGTTCAGAATGATACTTAATTTTGTCTCGTTCTGAAAAAGGCAATAAACCCAGTAATGCATCATTGAAATCATTGGTCTTTGAACAGTTGGAGCAGTAATAAAGTCAGTTTAATGAACCCCTAAATAAGACTGATGACATTGTAGTCTGAGCACTTATAAAATATTTATTGTGATTTGTTCCATTTGTCTTTAGGCCTTCCAGAAAGACGACATTGATCCGTTGCAGACGCAGCTTCAAGACATCAACTCCCTCGGTCAGGGCCTGATCCAAAATGCCACCAAAGGCACCAGCATCAAGAAGCTTGAGGATGACCTGGAGGGTGTCAACACAAAGTGGAATACGCTCAATAAAAAGGTTATTTGTTATATACTACCGGTCTGACTGGCTGATGTTTGCTTTTGACTAGTAGTCATTCGTGAAAATACAAAGACATATTGTCATTCATTCTTGCTATTTGTTATAGTGTCCTCCTTTGATGAGTTACCGCTTTACTGCTTAAGTGAAACAGGTGACGTCTGTATTTACCATGTGGTCTGCAGATTGCTGAACGTTCAGCCCAGCTTCACGAAGCCCTGTTGCATTGTGGGAGGTTCCAGGATGCTCTGGAGTCCCTGCTCAGCTGGTTGACCGACACAGAGGAGCTCATGGCCAATCAAAAGCCTCCCTCTGCAGAGTTCAAAGTGGTCAAGGCACAGATACAAGAGCAGAAAGTAAGACAGTATCACATGGTACAAACACATAAACACACACTCAGAACACACCAGCTCTATATTTACCTCTCTATTTCAACTCTGCAAAACCAACAAAACATTATGACTTTCACATTCATCTTATTTAATTGACATCCATTGTTAAACAAGAGTGTGGAACACAAAGCTTTTACTTTAATGGACACTTAATTTGTGCCTGTTAGATTTACTGTTTTTCACCACCACGCAATGCTCGCAGTCAGAGCATGTTAAAGGCGCCCAATAACTCTCCTCCTTTGTTTTCCTCTGACAGCTTTTACAGAGACTGCTGGATGACCGAAAGCCGACAGTGGAGCTGATAAAAAAAGAGGGAGGGAAGGTCGCAGAACTGGCAGAGTCTGTGGATAAGGAGAAGGTTGCAAAAGAGATCGAATGCCTGGGGCAGAGGTGGGACGCTCTGCTCAAGAAGGCTGAAAACAGGTCTGTATAAACACCTGCAATGTTAACAAACCTATTTTCCTAAGATTTGAATTTGTGTTTTTGCCTAGATTTGGTTGTGGAAGTAATTAAACCTTCTTATTCTGTCAAATGCTTAAATTTAACTTTACTTTTCTCCTACTGAAGCTTAAAGGAATAGTTCAACATTTTAGGAAATGCACCTTTTTTTTGTCTTTCCTGCCAAGAATTAGATGAGACAATTGACACCACTCTCACGTTTGTACAGTAAATACAGTATGAAGCTATGAAGCTACAGCTAACAGTCAGTTAGCTTAGCTTAACGCAGACAGTTTTTGTACTAATTAAACACATGACACACAAACATGTTAATTAATCATCTTTAGAGGTACTTTGTTATGTTCGCACAGAGCCAGGCTAGCTGTGTTTGTCTTTTTACAGACTATGTGCTAAGCTAAGCTACCTAAGGTAGCTTTATTGTTCAGACATGAGAGTGGTATCAATAAATTAACAGTAAATGTTGCACACTTGCAACAAAAGCCAATAGCAGATATTCATTAATAAGTTTGGCAGAAATGAACTTGCCTGTTAGTGTGTGCATATAAATGAGAAGCCTGTACTTTGTTCCTAATCCATTGCTGTTGCTATCATTATATTTCAGGCACAAACAACTAGAGAGCATCTTAGTGGTCACTCAGCAGTTCCATGAGACTCTGGAGCCCCTGAGCGAATGGCTCTCCGCCACAGAGAAGCACCTGGCCAACTCAGAGCCAATCGGCACTGAGACGTCTAAACTGGAAGATCAGATCTCTCAGCATAAGGTAATACACAGCATTTTACTCCATTACCATGTGTCGGTCCTGCTAGGCTGGATTCAGTTTTGTTCATTTTGCTTGTAACTTTAAGTTTGTGCTCATCATTATTTCCCATTCAGTTCTTCATTAAATTTCTGTTTCATATTTTTTTTCTTTATTTGTTTGTTTTCTGTTTGTGTCACATTTCCTTGGTTTTGTTTCCCCATCCCATACGGTCAGGCCTTAGAGGAGGAGATTATGAATCACAGTAAAGACCTGTTACATGCCGTCAGTCTGGGTCAGATGCTCAAAGCCGTGAGCTCAGTGGACGAGAAGGAGTTTGTTCAGTCTAAACTGGACGCCACCCAGGCCAGATACATAGAGCTCCAGGAGCGATGCAGGAGGAAAGCTGAGATGCTGCAGCAAGCTCTGGCAAACGCCCAGCTGTTTGGAGAGGATGAAGTGGCTCTGATGAACTGGCTCAACGAGGTGCACACCAGGCTGGGTGAAGTGTCCGTGGAGGACTACAAATTAGATGTTCTTGAAAAGCAGCTGGCAGATCAACGGGTATACAATCCTCCTCAGGCCAAGCATTAAGTTGTCCTTTCATTTAAGTTGCATCAATCATGTTTCATTTAATTTTATTGATCTGTGTGTCATACATTATTTACATTGGAACATTTCTGTCACTCTCAATACCTTTCTACAGTCGTTTTTTTTTTTTTCGTTTTCAGGCTCTACAAAGTGATATTGATTTGAGGAAGAAGAATGTTGACCAAGCCATCTCTAATGGGATGGAGCTACTGAAGCAAACAACAGGCATGTCTGACTTTGTGGCTCTCCTATCACAGTTCACACAGCTGGATCTCAGAAAACAATTCTGTCTCTGTAATACCCATCATGAGGTTATTCAGGAAGCAGCTCAACAGCAGCAAAGTCGTTGAAAAAATTAGTTAAAATGTAATTTTCAGAAAGCACTGGCATTATCCCTGCTGCATTATTTAAAGAAATGGTTTGCCATTTTGAGAAATACACTTATTAGCTGTCTTTCCGAGAGTTAGATGATACGATGCAAAAATACAAAAGTCCTTAAATTAATACAGAACAATTTACTTCCTATTCACAGGTGATGAGGTGGTTGTTATCCAAGGCAAACTGGATGGTATAAAAGCCAAATATGCTGAGATCAACTCTATGAGTGACAACGTCTTGAAGACACTGGAGCGTGTTTTGAGTCTCTCTTCCAAGCTACAACATACTCATGAGGACCTGAGCTCCTGGCTGGAGAAAGCAGAGGCTGAGATCAATGCTTTCGATGGTCAGGAGCCGGTGGGCGAGCAGCTCATTCATGCACAGAGCAGGCAGAAGGTCAGTCTTTCTATAAGGTTTTTTTTGTATTTTCTCTTTAAGAAATAGATACCAAATGTAATCCCTAACATGAAATTCCTCTAACACACAATATGAAAAAAACATACATCTGTGTCTTAAACCGGTGTTTTCTGTTTTCAAGGCCTTACTGAAGGAGACCAAAGACCAAAAACCTGTGATGGACAAGATGAATGAGTTGAGCGGTTCTCTCCTGGATCTGATCCCGTGGCACACTCGTGAGGGTCTGGACAAGCTGGTGACTGAGGACAATGAGCGGTACAGAGCCGTCTGTGACACCGTCACCCAGCAGGTCGACCAGATCAACGCCGACATCCTCAAGTCACAGCAGGTAAACCAAATCTCTTTTTTTAATTAAAGCTGTCTTCCATCTGTACTTTAGGTAAAAGAGTTTTTTTTTTTTTTTTTTTACCGTATCTTCTAATTCTTCAATGGAAAACATCAGAGACAGAGTTTTTTTTTGTCTGTTTCCAGTTCGAACAGGCTGCAGATAGTGAACTCTCATGGCTGACTGAAGCTGAGAGGAAGTTACTGTCGATGAGCGAGATCAGGCTGGAGCAAGACCAAAACACAGCTCAGCTCCAAGCACAGAAGGTTAGCCCGTCATACTGTGTGTGTGTGTGTGTGTGTGTGTGTGTGTGTGTGTATGGATAGACACAGGCCTACATCTCAACAAAGTACAGCAAACACAGCGGTTTGTTTTGTAACGTCAAGCTAAACTCACTCTACTGGTTTTCCAGATTTTCTCCATGGACATCATGAGGCACAAAGATGCTGTGGATGAGATTTTGAAAACAGGAAAGGCCATCATGAACAGCAAAAACCCGGAGGAGAAAGAAATCTTCAAGGTGAAGAGAGTTTATTTTGAATTTGAAGTAGGCGGTTATCCATTAGGAATGTGCACATAAATTAAAAGATCTTCTTGGTTTTCAATCAGGCCAAGACCCAGACTCTCTTGGAGAAGTACGGGGTCGTGAGTCAGCTGAACTCGGAGCGCTGTCTGCAGCTTGAGCGAGCCCACTCTCTGGCCAGTCAGTTCTGGGAGACATACGAGGAGATGTGGCCGTGGCTTCAGGAAACCATGAGCAGCTTCAGCCAGCTGCCCCCACCCGCCATCGAGTACGAAACACTCAGGCAGCAGCAAGAGGAACTCAGGGTAAGAAGCCGACAAGGAGCAGATGTTCAGTACAACACCTTTATTGAAATGAGGGAAAAACTAATCTGAATATGCCACATCCTTTCCAGCAAATGAGAGAGCTGATTGCCGAGCACAAGCCCCACATCGACAAGATGAATAAGACCGGGCCACAGTTACTCGAACTGAGCCCAGTGGAGGGAGTGCCCATCAGAGAGAAGTACACAACTTCTGACCAACTTTACTCCCAACTGAAAGCTGATGTCAAACAGAGGGCGGCCACTCTGGACGAGGCCATCTCCAAATCCACCCAGGTCAGAAGCAGTTGTCGTTTGTTCGGTGTTTCTAAGGAAATGTTTTGTTTTACTTTACCTTTAATGTATATGACAATGTTGTCATGGGTCCTGTCCATCCATGATTACATGTTGAAGGAATTCCATTTAAATGTTGATAAAATGCAATTAAAATACAATTTTTTTTTAATATGATTAACTATTTGATATTCTTGAAAATAGATAATAATAATAATATAATAATAATAATATAATAATAAATAAATAATAATAATAAACTTTATAAATCATGATAATGTTGGGCTGCAGCAAATTATTATTTTTATTATTATTTAATTTAAATTCCCCATGACTAATTGTTTTGTTGATTTAAAAAAATAAATAAATAAGGAGACATACCGGCTTTATAGGCTTGTCTCTCATTATAAATACAGTGTCTTTCTGTAGCAGCTCTCCCAGCTTTCTTCAGTGTTATTGCTGTATGAAGTCTAAGTACAAACCGAGGTGTTTCCTTTCAAACGCTCTCCACCAGTTCCATGATAAAATTGACCCCATGCTGGAATCGCTGGAACGGATCGCTGAGCGCCTGCGTCAGCCTCCGTCCATCTCAGTGGAGGTGGACAAGATCAGAGAGCAGATCACTGAAAATAAGGCCGTCTCTGTTGATCTGGAGAAACTGCAGCCTTCATATGAAACGCTGCGCCAGCGAGGCGAGGAGATGATTGCACGGTCTGAGGGGGCAGACAAGGACATATCTGCTAAAGGTATGGTATATATCATATTGTCTTGTTTGTTTGACATTATGTTGTTCCACTTCTTTTTAGCAGTCCATTTTTTTATATAATAAAGCAATTATTTTTTTATGTAATACTCCAACAAAAAGGTTAAAAGTTTTTTTGGCAGTTTAACTATAACAGTGCATTGGGATAATTAAAGAAAATAAGAAAAAATTGCATAATAAAAGGTCAACAATACCAAAATATCAGGGGTACATAAACAGAATTACTAGACACAGCTTCAAGGTCTTGGCTCAACATCTTAAATTTAGTTTGGATTCAGTTTTTTTTCATGCACTGGCTTGCGTAAGCTTCCCTCCAGGTGTAGCTTTTATGGGAATGCCAATCTTTTTTCAGGCACAAGAAATAATCACGAGATATAATAGACACCAATATAATAGACCAAATATTTTCCCATGAAAACCGTCAATGTGAATGTGCGTGATGTGTGTTGAATTTATTTTGTATTCACTGTAATTGTCACTCATGCTTATCCCACAAGCCGTACAAGACAAACTGGACCAGATGGTGTTCCTGTGGAATGACATCCAGGCCTTGCTGGAGGAGAGGGAGGCGAAGCTGCTGGATGTGATGGACCTGGCAGACAAGTTCTGGTGCGACCACTGCGCTCTCATCGTCACCATCAAAGACAGCCAGGACCTGCTGAGGGAGCTGGAGGAGCCGGGAGTCGATCCGTCAGTCGTCAAACAGCAGCAGGAGTTTGTGGAGGTACACGGATCCCCCAAATGAAATGACTGAATAAACCCAATGCATAATTTAGAAAGAGGGAGCATTTCTTTGTCTTAAATACTGCATTTTATTTCCACAGGGATTTAAGGAGGAGATTGACGGGCTGCAGGAAGAGCTAGATGTGGTTCAAAACCAGGGGGCGGAGCTTATGACTGCCTGCGGGGAGCCTGATAAACCTGTGATAAAGAAGAGTATCGATGAGGTAAAAACTATCTTTGCAAAGAGATTTTGTTTCTTCTTCACTTGCTGATACTTTGTCCCATGCAGACACTGTATATTTCTTTGCCTGCATGTGGCTTGTGGTGACACTCGTGTCATTTTTCCAGGTGAATTCAGCGTGGGAGAATCTCAATAAGACTTGGAAGGAGAGAGTAGAGAGACTGGAAGAAGCCATGCAGGCTGCTGTGCAGTTTCAAGACGGCCTGCAGGTACTTTGATCGCTGCTTCAAGGATTTTCAAGGGCAACACAATAAAAACACTTTATGGGTTTTTGGTAACTTTTGTGAAGCTCTTCCAAAACTTAACCTCGACTTTAAAAAAAAAAAAAAAAGTTATATTTTTTTTACTTGTTTTTATTATATAAACAGTAGGAAAATATACAGGTTCATGTTCACAGAGACATACTTTAGCATTTGAAAGTGAATCTGTTAGTTTTTAAGGCCTTCAGATGAAACCACAGATTACAGTGTTTTTTTTACTATTGCAGTTGATTGAAGTGATGCAGCGTTTTATTGGAGACCGATTAATTTTGAAACAATAAACACTGACTACAGTGCTTTTTTAGATCTGGCTCACATTTAACCTCATAAAGTTATTCTAAGATATTTTCATGGTGAGAAAGGAATCCTCCACACAGCTGCTTTAAAAGATCACATTCACACTTTTTTAACATGGTATTTATGTTCAGGGCTTGTTTTTTAATTCTCACTTTTTATCATGTTTGTTTCCTCATTTGTCAACCATATAGATTTACTGTATTACATGACACCGAGTGTGAAACATGACCCCTCTGTGCTCTAAGCTTTGTTTTCTCTCAGTAACAATGGTTTCCCACCTCGTACGCAGGGAATGTTTGACTGGGTGGATATTCTGGACAGCAAACTGGATTCAATGTCACCTGTAGGCACAGACCTGGAAACTGTCAAGCAGCAGATTGTAGAACTCAAGGTACAGTCTTGTATTTCTGTATAAAGATGCAACAGCAGACTGAGAATATGATGATTCACTTCTGCTCCAGCTAATTAAATCACGTCTTTAACTTTACTGCAGTATTCACTGTTACAGGAGCCGTGTCATTTACCATCTGTGTTTATGTTGAGTGCTTGATTCATGACATGCCATAGTTTGTACAGGTACAAAGGCTCCCTTAAAATAACATAAAGTAGTCACATTCGCTTTGATGTACAATCATACAAGTCTAGTGCTGAAAAGGCAAAGCTGGTATTGTCTGTGTGACTTTATACCTCTGTTGACTGATTGGGTGTAACTGCATATGTGCTGGTTTTGTCAGGAGTTCAAAGGAGAGGCGTACCAGCTGCAGATCGAGATGGAGCGCCTGAACCACCAGGCGGGCCTCCTGCTGAAGAAGGTGACGGAAGAGGCCGATCGCTCCGCAATTCAGGAGCCAATGTCTGAGCTCAAGATGCTCTGGGACAACCTGGATGAGAAGATCATCAGCCGACAGGTTAGAAAAGGGAAACACGCACCGGGAAAGAAATAATTTCAAACTGACTGTTCATTTCAGTTTGATGCTATTTACATACTGTGTAATAAAATCTTTTTGTTACTTGTAATATATTCTGCAGTTTCATAAAATATTCGAAGCCAGGCTCAACAGTGGCTCAAAAGGCTGTGGAAGGCTGTGTTGTATGCATATCAAGCGCTTTCACACGCTGGAATATCTAATGGTTTAATCCGTCATTAATCCAGCACAAACTGGAGGGAGGCCTTCTGGCTCTGGGCCAGTTCCAACATGCACTAGACGAGCTGCTGGCCTGGATGAGCCACACCGAGGAGCTGCTGAACGAGCAGAGGAAGGCTGGAGGAGACCCGAAAGCCATCGAGATAGAGCTCGCCAAGCACCATGTACGACAAACCTCCTCTCGTCTACTCACATCCACACAGATTTTATTTAGTCCTTTGCGCCTCAGATCCATCCTCCCAACATCTTGTTGTTTCTTGTACCTCCATAGGTTCTCAAGATTGACGTGTTGGCTCATAAAGCAACAGTTGAGACGGTTAACAAAGCCGGTAATGATCTGGTGGAGTCCAGCGCTGGTGAGGAAGCCTCTAGTCTGCAGACCAAACTGGAGAACCTCAACCAGCGGTGGAAAGCCATCCTGGAGAAGACGGACCAGAGGAAGCAACAACTTGAGAGCGCTCTGGTTCAGGTATAAAAAAAAAAAAAAAGTTCATAAGCACTGACCTCATTTATCATTATTTATTGTTTAATAAGCTGTTAGTGAATCCTTTCCCCCAGGGGAACAAATATGTTCAGTTCTTTCTGGATGAGTGACTCCTATCTCTTCCCCTCCTCATTCCTTCTGCATCCTGTGGAGTTTTTATTCATAACTTTGACATTTAGGGGGCTGCTGGGATGTGACGGGGGGATATGAGGAACAGAAATATCCCATGGATTCAAGAAATGTTTTAAAAGTTCATAATCTATGAGTGTTTTCATTGATGAGAGTATTTATCAGGAAAAAAGTGATAAAAACACAATTAAGAACATTTCATTTCAATTCAATTGAAACAGTTTTAACATCTAATGAAAAAAAAAAAGTTTGTGATTTTTAATCAAAGCTTTAATTAATTACGTTTATGTTTTTTATTTGAATTTTACTGCTGAACACTGCAGACAGTTTTTTCGGTAGCTGAATGAATCGATGGAATTAATAACTCTGACATCCTGCTCTCTGAGACATAGGTTGCTAACAATGCGTGTGTGTGAGACACCTTTTGTCCTGACTCAGGTTGTATTGTGTTGTAGGCCCAAGGTTTCCATGGTGAGATAGAAGATATGCAGCAATGGCTGAAAGACACAGAACGTCAGCTGTTGGCATCAAAGGCTGTGGGAGGCTTACCAGACACGGCCCGGGAGCAGCTTAACGCCCATCTGGTATGTGTTTAACAATATGAAAGGCCGCATACAGATGGCGGGGCTTGTAAGGAGACGACTGTGTCTTTTCTGTGTTTTATCTGAAGTGTGAAAATTAAATGACACTGCAAAATACACTACTTGCACCCCCCCCTCGCAGGAGATGACAAAAAAGCTTTTAAAGTGTTTCGAATTGATTCGGGCTTGTCTGACTATAATGAATTTAGGAATGTTTTCCTTCTTTGTTTTCCCTCTCTCTAATGGAGAAGCTCAAGACACTTTCACAGCAAAGAAGCACTGTCATTTCATTCAACCAAAAACAGAGGGATTACTTGAAAGCAATAACTTTTATCAAATTAGTAACATTATACAGTTTAATTGTCTGTGGGAACATGCCTCTGAGAGTCTGTGTGCCTCACTGTGTTCATTCTTTCACCATTTTTGGAATGGATTTGGACGAACCGCAGACAAATTCATTACATACACTTTGATCGCTGTACAAAACCAAAAAGTAAAAAGTAGAGCTATCTTTAACTGTAACTTAGTCTGTGTGACGAGAGCGTCTCCCTCTTCATGTCATTGTGTGTGTGCGCGTTTTCTTGCAGGAGTTGTGTTCTGCCTTGGAGGCGAAGGAGGAGCTGTATCGGGAGCTGTTGAACAAGGGTCAGCAGCTGCTCATGTTGGCGCCCGAGGGTCCCGACAGCAACACGGAGCAGGACCTCGCCAACCTGAAGGAGAAATGGGAAGCAGTGCAGGGCAAGGTCGCTGAAAGGAAGGTATGGAGTCGCTGGATGTGCTCTCGCTGCTCTTAGCTTAATGATTCACAACTTGAGATTTAGGCCCCGGCGAGAGATCGCTGACATACACTTGAGCCATGACTCTGTAGCTGAAAGCCTCTAATCCCAGTGCCGATAATGAATGGTGTAAGGACAGAGTGCTGGCAAGGACACACACAGGATGTGGTCACACTGTAGATCACAGCGGGCAAGTTGCTGTCTGAGTCAGCATGGAACAACAGTGGTCTTGTCTCATTTGTTGCCATAGTGAAGAGCTGACAAGTGCATTAAATAAATAGTAGAGCTAAAATTACCCCTGAGCCAAAATAAAGACATCACTCACTGTATTGTGCTTATCGTATTTATATGTTACACCATTAGAACAACAGGTTCTCACTTTTGTTGCTACAATAAATAAACATCAACACTTCATGACAAAAAGATAAATCATCTCTGCCTTCCCGCTCTCACTCCAGATAAGGAGCTCCTCATTCTGGCTGCCTGAGCGTTTACTGTAACATTTTGCTTTTGCTTCCTATTTACTTTGGTCCTGTTCCCAGGGAATGTAAAGTCTGGTAAATCTTAGAGCTGCGCAGAGTTGCAGCTGCTGGCCAAACTCTCAGCAAGCAGTGTGACACTCCTCCGGTGTGGTGTGTCGCACACAGAGTCTTCAAATGATAAAATATGTTGGGACTTAAACTACAATTCCATATTTAGCAGGACTCTCAATGTGACCCACAACATATGAGGCAAACATATTAATGCTCGTAGCTCTCATCATGTTTGTAATGTCATTAACACGGCAGTTACTGTCATGCGATGAGCCTGCGCCAGCGGCCTCGGCTGTAGCAAACGGATGTTTTTCCGCAGAGGAGACGCTGTGGATGTTTCTCTCATTCAATTAAAAGCTCATCACTCCATTACTGCTTCGCCATCAGCCTCTCCAGAGATGCTAACTTCCTCTGTTTCAATAGAGACCAGGTTTGGCACAATTGAAACATAATTGTTTAGTCCCCCCCCTCTTCATCAAATGTTGTAGCAACCAGATGGTTTGTTTTCAGCATGGAATAGTGTGATTATAATAGCGAGCGAGAAAATATAACAGAATTATTTCCATTACTATACAAGAGGCCCTGATGATGTGTTTGTGTCTGCAGGTGAAACTAGAAGAGGCCTTGACACTGGCCACGGATTTCCACAACTCTCTGCAGGACTTCATCAACTGGCTGACCCAAGCAGAGCAGACGCTCAACATGGTTTCCCCCGCTTCCCTCATTCTGGAGACCATCATGTTTCAGATTGATGAGCATAAGGTAATGTTTGCACGGAGAGGAGGATTACGCAGTCTGCGAAGCGAAATGAAACGCTGATGACGAAACATTTCTTTTTAAATGTTCGTGCTATAATAGGTTTATCTGTGCCAAGTCGAAGCGTATTCGTCCAACTTTGCTTTTATTCAGCTGCCGCGATAGTGCGTAATTTCTTTAGCCGGTGAAAGATTATAAATATCAGTATCACATATAGAAATAGCAGTTTATGTTTGCTAATTCACCCTTCTGCCTTGCCATCAATGACTCAATAACTCCATCTGCTTTTTTTTTTTTTTTCAGTACAAAGCTCATTAACACATTAATCATATGAATTACACGACCTCCTCTTTACACCCGACCTTAACCTCTCTCCTCTCTGCTGCGCCGTGCCGCTGCTGTGCGTATTTGTGCAGATGTTCGTGACAGAGGTGAACTCCCACAGAGAGCACATCATCGAACTGGACAAAACAGGAACGCACTTGAAGTACTTCAGCCAGAAACAGGATGTGGTCCTGATCAAGAACCTGCTGCTCAGCGTGCAAGGCCGCTGGGAGAAGCTGGTGCAGAGATCTGTCGAGCGCGGTCGGCTGCTGGATGACACCAGGAAGAGGGCCAAACAGGTACTGCTCTGCTCATGTTTATTCTTGGTTTGAAATAGGCAATGTTTCATGTTCATGTTTGGACTTTTTTATTATCACTGGAAAGCTCTGGAAATAGTATATAAAGCTTGTTCCATATTCTGCCTGCAGCTTGTTATAGCGTTTTCATTAGCGTGGGCCTCTTTCGTTCCTTGGGCCTGAAAACCTAATCATGTGAACATTAAACAGGACTCTGCGATAAATCAAGTGAAATCATACCTTCTCTTTTTCCTTTTTTTTTCAAAATGCTTTACACTGTGTTTGTTTCTCTATCCTTCATTAGTTCCATGAAACTTGGAATAAACTGATGGAGTGGTTGGACGAATCTGAGAAGGCTCTGGACTCGGAGGTGGAAATTGCCAACGATCCGGACAAAATCAAGACGCAGCTGGCGCAGCACAAGGTGACTGAGCATCGTTTTATCGCGGTTTAATGGGAAAAGAATGAAAGTTCAAATAGCCATGGAGCTTTGACAGCATCTACAGCTGAGTTTCATTGAGTTAACAGAAACAACGTCAGCATCCGAACCATTTTGTGCGAGCCAGAATCATGAGGCAATGGAAGTAGATAATTCCAGCAATAAAAGATATTTATAGGAATTACAGTATCTACTGAACGCATTAGTCGTGCATTTGCTTGTGTTATAGGCCGCCCAGTCCCTTTTGTTTTCTCTGCAGTGTTATACGGGGAGATCGTGCTAATCCTGTCATAATCCCAGGATGGACCAAATGTATCAGGGGTGACCTTGCTTTTGGATACTTTTAATCTCTGTGGAGCAGTGGCTCTTGAGTTTTGACCCCCTTTTTTTGTTTCCCCTCGCTGAATAGTGTCTTCTTAATCACAAAACACACACAGATTAGGATACTGTCTGACATACCAACAGTAGTAAGAAGAAAATCCCTTGAGAAGGTTCCCTGTAACCGTGCGCAACCAAAGTCCCATCCGAAATCCCCCTATATACAACTCTGAACAGCTCTTTCGTTTTCTAAATACAGTAGAATTACTTTATTGAATGGAGGAATGACTTTTTATTTTTCATATACAGGAGTTCCAGAAAGCTCTGGGCAGCAAACACTCAGTGTACGACACCACCGCCCGGACAGGACGGTCCCTGAAAGACAAGACCTCCCTTCAGGACGATAATCAGAAGCTGGACGACATGCTGAGTGAACTGAGGGACAAGTGGGACACTGTCTGTGGCAAGTCGATAGAAAGGTACGGATACATCTTCCCACGTTTGTTGCCCTATTTTTATCCCACCAACTACAAGTCAGACTATTTGCAGTGTTTCTAAAACACCTCTTCATTCACTGTGTACGATTTGTACTGTCCTCTAGACAAAACAAGCTGGAGGAGGCCCTGCTGTTCTCCGGCCAGTTTACAGATGCTCTCCAGGCTCTTATTGACTGGCTGTACAGAGTGGAACCTCAGATGGCTGAGGACCAGCCCGTACATGGAGACATAGACCTGGTTCTTAACCTGATAGACAACCACAAGGTAAGACACCAGCGACACAGACTGTCCCACATGTGATGATCTGCTGGTTGATCACTGCTCTTTTAGTGTTGCACCATTGAAAACCCAGTGTCGAAAACCAGAATAAAAGTTTTCATTGCTGCATTAACACTGCCTTTTCCTTTCATCGCTGAGGTTTATTCATTACTGTTTCTTACCACAATAGAAGACAGAGGACACATAAACCACACCAGGGTTGGACTATAAATTTAAACAACAACAGGGCTTGTAGGCATTGTAGTACCTTTCCACTGAGAGTGCCTGTTCTGTCCAGCAAGGGTGTGTGGAAAACCTGCTGTTATGTTTGCTCATTTCCAGTGTTATTATTAATAATAACCGTGCTGCATCAGCAACAGAGGTCATTCTGTTCTTTGCTTTTTCAAAGCAGCTGGATAACTTTTGATGTCCCGTTTCAGTATGTTATGGCTGGACTCACGTTGTCTGACTGTGTCATGTCCTCTGCAGGTTTTCCAGAAGGAGTTGGGAAAGAGGACAGTAAGCGTTCAGGCCCTCAAACGTTCAGCCAGGGAGCTGATCGACAGCAGTCACGATGACTCGTCCTGGGTCAAAGTCCAGATGCAGGAGCTGAGCACTCGCTGGGAGACGGTGTGCAACCTGTCGGTGTCCAAGCAGGCGCGGCTGGAGCAGGCCCTGTGTCAGGTACTGCAGAGCCCCGACAGTTGTTTGATAGAAGGTAAACTGAGTCTATGAGTCTGACATGAACTGTGTTTTTTTTTTTTTTTACTACAGGCTGAGGAGTTTCACTCTACTGTTCATATCCTGCTGGAGTGGCTGGCTGAGGCAGAGCAGAGTTTGCGTTTCCATGGCAGCCTGCCTGACGATGAGGAGGCTCTGCGGGCGCTTATCGAACAGCACAAGGCAAGCAGTGCAAACATTTATATTCTTTTATCTTGAGCGAAACTTTAAGTTTATATTTGCATTTTTACTTTGACAGTTTCGGTTATTTCGGTAAAGAAATGAAACATGCTGGCGTCTTCTGCTTTAGTGACCTGTTAAGGCCCCAGTTGTCCTCAAGCAGATGCCATGCTATCATCCATGCCAACAACGCAGGAATATTTTTCTTAACTATGATTTCATCTGATTGAAATAGCTCTGCTTCACTCTGGTGTTTAAACAACCTTTATGAGCAATGTGTCCATTTTTATGTTTGCTGACGATCATCCAACTGCAAATCTAAATTCTTTGCCATTTGCTATTTTTAAGGAGTTCATGAAGAAACTGGAGGAAAAGCGAGTGGCTCTAAATAAGGCAACCAGTATGGGGGAGGCCATTCTGAGCATCTGCCATCCAGACTCCATCACAACCATCAAACACTGGAACACCATCATTAAAGCCCGGTTCGAAGAGGTCAGCTCACAGCAGCCTGTCTGCATACATGCCTTTCCTCTCTGTCACACACACACACACACACACACACACACACACACACACACACAGACACACACACAGACACACACACACAGACACACACACACAGGTATTACCGGGCACAATTACACCGTTTGGATGCCTCAAGCTACAATACCATGTACAGTGGAGGTGGGGATAGTTGCCTGATGTAGCTTTAGCATAACATTTCCACACATGTGATGCAGTATGTGTTCCGTGTTTAGCATGCAGTAATGTGTGTAATGTTGCTGTTACAGGTGCAGGCTTGGGCCCGGCAGCACCAGCAGCGACTGGCCACGGCCCTCACTGAGCTGTTGGCCACTCAGGAGCTGCTGGAGAATCTGCTGACCTGGCTGCAGTGGGCTGAGACCAACCTCAACGATAAGGACAAGGAGGCGCTGCCGCAGGAGATCGAAGAGGTCAAAGGCCTCATAGCAGAACATCAGGTAAAGTAGAACTGCTTTTGGGTCATTTAAACTGTTGTTTATTTGGAGTTTTGAGGAGCAAATTGCTCTCTTACTATTTCTGTTATTGCCAAGATGGTCCCCTGGCTAGCTGTGATTAAAGTAGTTGACTACCTTCAGAGTACATGATGGAAGCTGGAGGTGTTATTGTTGCTGTTCCCTGCAGGCATTCATGGAGGAAATGACCAGGAAGCAACCAGATGTTGACAAAATCACCAAGACACACAAAAGGAAGGCTGCTATGGAGCCCCAAATCCAGTCTCAGATCCCTGTGCTCGACAAAGGAAGAGCAGGAAGTATGTATCCCACAAATACCCCTCATAGAGCGTGACCTGAGCCATCTGGCCAAGTGTTGAGTCACTGCAGGGTGACGCGACATCCTTTTCATTTCCTGCTTTATCACCTGGAATGATGTCATTGCTAATCTATTCCTCCTGATTATACGGAGAGAACACAACTCACCATGAAGGCTTTTGTCTTTCATTTGCAGGAAAACGTTCTCCCACACAAACGATGTATGCGTCAGCAACACAACCTCCCATTGAAACCAAGAACCCCCGGGTCAACCTGCTGGTCACTAAGTGGCAGCACGTGTGGCTGCTGGCCTTGGACAGAAGGAGGAAACTCAATGATGCCCTGGACAGGCTGGAGGAGGTAATGGAGCCCTCAGACCTGCTCTCAGTGTTATCGCACGCACACTTATTCTGCAAATTTGTGCTGTTTTGGTTGTTTACGTCATCATATTTTTTTATGTGCAGTTGAAGGAATTTGCCAACTTTGACTTTGATGTGTGGCGGAAGCGCTACATGCGCTGGATGAACCATAAGAAGTCTCGTGTCATGGACTTCTTCCGCCGCATCGACAAAGATCAAGACGGCAAGGTGACCCGACAGGAGTTCATAGAGGGCATTCTCTCCTCCAGTAAGTGTCCGGCATATGAACTGAACAGCGTGCACCCCTGCCGGCAGAATGTCTTATTTTTTTTATTTTTAACACTTAATGTTCTCCTCAACAGAATTCCCCACCAGTCGTCTGGAGATGAGCGCCGTGGCAGACATCTTTGACAGAGACGGGGACGGCTACATTGACTACTATGAGTTTGTGGCAGCTCTTCATCCCAACAAAGACGCTTACAAACCACTAACAGACGCAGACAAAATTGAAGATGAGGTAATACGAACTCTCGTGCCCTCAATTTCCAAATAATTCTCAGGTTTTTAGAATCAGGGTTCAATAAAATCATTTCTCTGTTTGTAGGTCACACGTCAAGTGGCAAAATGCAAATGTCCAAAACGATTCCAAGTGGAGCAAATTGGTGCCAACAAATACCGGGTAAGAGAGATTTTCACCTGCTGGAAATCCTTCATTTTTTTCTTCAAATGCACACTATCACTTTGCCATGATCATGAAATGTTTTAGAAACTAAAGTTTCTTATTTTCACGGGGAGATCTTTGTGAAGGTAAGTGATGAGTATGCTGAAAAATGTGCCAATAAAAACTCTAACCTTTCCATGTTTTTATTGTTCCTCGCATCACCAGTTCTACCTTGGAAACCAGGTACATATGAATGTCCTCTTGTGTTTTTCTCTTTCTGTTCTGTGCCTTACGCCTTCTTTCATTTACCATGTTTGTTGTCCAATTAACACTCTCTGCCCAGATTCCTGGCTGATGTTTACAGACTGGAACTCAGAAGTAGAAATAAAGATCTGTGGCCATCTGATTTAATCCACATGGAACACTGGCCGTAGATCTAACAATTTATGGTTGCTGAATATAATCTGAACATGAAGTTTTATTTAAAATGACTAACTAAAGAATCATTAAAGGCACCTCTGTGTTTTAAGTTTTTTTTTGTTTTTGTTTTGTTTTGTTTTTTTGTGATTATAGAAATTTTTAACATACATTTTTGTTTTGTTGCGAAAGAAGAATCCAGGTGAAAAGCATTGTAGCATATGTTTATATATCTGCTTTTGAGTTTCAGAGAATACAGTATTAGCGTGCCAGTACCATTTCAGCCCATATTTTTTTATTATTGGTCCACGGGCATAAATTCATCTGCTGGGCATTTTTGGGAAATAATGCTTTCTGTGTGCTTGCCTCTGGCGCTTCAGTACCATGGGAATGATTTTACCTCAACATTGGCTGACACACTTTTATGTAACTGACACTGTTTATTAATTTGTTTTCATAGCTGGGCAGCCTTGATGATTTTAATGAACACTTTACTTTTCATTTTACCTGCTGAGTTAATATTTTGTCTTGACAAACTGCATGTTGTAATGTAAAACTCACGACTGATGCGGGTTTATTGTGTCACATGCTTTCTGAAGCTTGTTGGATTAATGATGTCAGTGAGAGGGGATAGGGGCATCAGTGGTGGTTTGTGAACTAGTTTGTATTGCTGTGTCACACTACATTGAATTGAAATATATCTTTTGACAGTTTGGTCTGGTTCACTGCTTACATGACTCCTTAATCGGCGATGAGACAATAGCAAACAGGGAAAATCAAAATCTTACCCCCCACCTACACGTTGCGGTTTTGGAAAGCTGTATTCTGGTAAATGGTTATTCTTAAGATGTTTCTTGTGCCTCTTTTTTCCTCCAGATCATCCTCACCTTTAATGTATTTGATCACTTAAATCACCAGTGGCATTAAATCATTCTGATAATCATACAAGTGCAAGATTTTGTTGCCAGTTTAAGAGATACCATGATATAATAGGCAATTTAGCGGAGGGTCATCAGTGTTTGGTCATGTCTACGTGTCACACTGTGGTGGATTAGACAGAAATGATTTGAACCATTCCTCATGATGTTCTCAGTGTGTCATCGGAGCTAGCTGCATTGGATCTGCATCAGTGTCAATGCATCCTGAGTATTTGAGTCGTAGTTGTAGAAAGTGCAACAAAGTGCTGGATTGCAGGAGATTGCTGTTTGTCCATCCGATCATGGTGTGAGATTGTGTTTGTTTTTTGTTTTTTTTGACGGAAAGCATGCGGCTGTGATTGTGTGAATTCTTTTGTTTTTGTGCTAATGCTCATGGTCATATCCAACTGGCTGACGTCTGTCTCGTGTCCACCCCATGAAGCTTGAACCATTCACATCCATGACATGCTCAGTGTACTGAACGTTTGGTATGTGTGGTTGGAAAGGTGAAGGCAGATTATTATACAACAGTGCCTCCTGGTGGTGTAATAATGTGCCTTCAGTTAATGTTTTTTTCACAGCTCAACCTGCAGTAACGGCAGCAAACTGTAGCTAGACGATAAAGTCAGACATTACATCCTGAAAATATATGCGAGCAGAAATCACTCGAGTAATAACATTGTACAGATATCAATGTGGAGCCTGACTGTTATCAACATTGATTCTATTTATATTACACTATGTGATAGTGAAATATTAGTCAATTACCTGAAGATGAGTGCTGTTTCCAAGTAACTAGTAGTCTTTTTTCTGTATTTTATTGTGTTATTTTGTGTCTTATTGGCTAAAATATATCCATATATACCGATATACAGCACAATATTTTACATGAGCCAAATCTAGCTAATAATATTGACCCAACAATAAACTAGTCAGGCTCGACATTAGATTCTTGTACTTTTTTTTGGTAGTATGAGAAAATACAAAATATATATATTTTAGCATTAACTCATTTAGTATTAATGAACTCACATAGTTTAGAAATTTTAGAATGATACATTTGAGTAACATACACCGGCACACGCTAATAAAGGAAACCAGTTGGACTGACCTTTGTGTAATTTGTGTCTTTGAGAATGAAAACTGAAAATTGATGTTGTGTCAAAATTCCTGTTTGTGTAAACATGGAAAGGAAATCAGAAGTGGACTTAAAGCATCTTTGATGGATGCATCATTTTTGAAACTTTAAATGAAATACTCCTGATTAAAGTTGATTCAACAAAACACAGTGATGAATCAATCAATCGGAATAAATTTGATCCTCCACACCACTCTGGTTTCCAGTGTTGCACAGCTTCTAGCCTGCAGTGAGGAGAGTGTTGTTCACACGTCCCCTTTTCTCTCTTCCCTCCCCCGCCGTATAGTTCGGAGACTCTCAGCAGCTTCGTCTGGTGCGCATTTTACGTAGCACTGTGATGGTGCGGGTGGGCGGAGGCTGGATGGCTCTGGATGAGTTCCTGGTGAAGAACGACCCCTGTCGAGGTGAGTTCAAAAGTTCACCACAAGAAGTCACAGTGAGGCACTGCGTGAAAACACTGTGTTCATTTATGTTTTCTTTGTCAGTGTGTGATGAAATGGTTTGGCCTTTAAGGGAGTATAAATCGACAAGAATATTGCTTTTTGAGTGATTAATCTATTTTTTATCTCTTTAGGAAACTGAGGTCTCCATGAATCTAATTTTGACTGTCCAATTTTTGATTTACAAAAACATTTTTGTACCAACACTGTATGCATAGTTACGGTTGATAAAGATTATTATTATTATTATTATTATAAATATTATTTTATGAATCTTTTAACAGACACACAGTGAAAATCCAGTGAGAAACAGTGACATTCATTGATTCATACACCAAAATGGTGTGTAATATTATTAGTGTCATCACTTTGTTTCATTTCTAAGTATATTAATTCAGAATAAGTGACCGTAAAAGGATTAGTGTTTTCTCGGTTTCTGATCCATCAAAGGTTTTGGAGCTTAAGAGTCTAATCCTCAGTTTAAATATAAGTAGAAGTAACCACCGTGACTGTCTTGTCTTTTCTCTTTGTTAAATGAGCTTTATTTTGGAATCATGTCTACGGTTATTTGCTTTATTGTTAAAGTCTGTTCTTGCTATCTGAACTCAACACCTCCTGAACTCAAAAAAAAAAAAAAAAAATAGATATAGTAAAAAAAACAAAAAAAAACTGCACCAACATGTGTATCAGTATGAAAACTTCCTCTCTGTGACCGCGTCCAGTGCAAAAGCTTTATGTGCTTGTTTCTGCTTTCTTCTAACCTTCCTCCTGCTGAACATGATATCATTTCTTCTAGTTCATCACCACGGGAGCAAAATGTTGCGCTCGGAATCAAACTCTTCAATTACTCAGTCTCCTATAGGTTGGCAAATCTCACACTTTCTCACCTTGCTCCATGAACCCGACAGTGGTATGTGTGTCTGCACATCCGAGTGTGTGCTGCTTGTGTTGGTGCCCGGTGTGTGTAACCACCGTAACTGTGTGTGAGCGTGAATGAATGGGTGAATCTCGTGCTGTGTGAACCAGCTCCACTCATCACAAACCAACTGTCATTCATCTCCTGCTGGTTTTTCATGCATGCAGTTGTTTGTGTGAGTCACATCACCTGCTGACACTTTCTCGAAGGCACTGTTTTTTTTTTTTTGGGGGGGTGAGGGGGTGGGGGGGGACTTGATTGGCCACAATGGCTCTTTTCTTCTCTCTCAGCATGTAGCGAGCGCTTCTGAGCTGAGCTTCTTTTGCAGTTCTCAGGTTTGCTTGACAATCAAACACACAGGCATTTGAAACCCACGTGAAAGGTTCAACAGATGCTTGGCTGATGATATAACCCGTAAAAATCAAACTGCCTTGCATCATCATTGGGGAAAAATGATTAATCTGTCTCTGAAACAGTATTAATTGCATTGTTTACTGACAGCGTGGCTTAGTGATTCAAACTGCATGTAAGCCAGTTTGTTTTTAATACAACTGGTGAAAAGTCTGTTTGGTTTATTCTGTGTAGTTAATGTTTTCTTGGTTTTGTAATTCTTCTTATTTGGGCACTTGTGGTGCGGGAGTGTTTTGGCACATTTTGATTTATTATAATTTTCCACCATTGGATCAGCAGTCTAAGCAAACAAAGAGGTATCGCTGGTTGAGAAACAAAAAGTTTATTCCACTACTGTTGCAGCAGTAACTGGACAGTATGGATGAGATGTGACACCGCATGTTTTCTTATGTTTTCATTGTTTATTCAGTATTTTAATCCCAACTTTTATTTTAATTAATTTTAAGTATTCTGCTTCATTTAAAAGCAGACTGTCACATCATGGTAACACTTTATTTTCTGGATTTCATCTGTATTTTCCCAATATACTCCCAATGATTTTTTCAGAGGTTTCCTGGAAAATCCCTGTGTAGTGCGCTAATTATAGGGAAAACAGAAACTGTGCCAAAATGGGAAATTTCTCCACAGCCAAGCACACAATTCAACATTTATGAAAAGTGAAGTTTCTATTAGTAAATGAATAATCGATAAACATTTGTGTTCAAGGAAATTTCCTATAACCAGGACCAAATTACATACTGTAGTAATTTCCAGGAAACTTCCCAGGAAATATTGTGAAGTTGTTAGGAACTTAGGAAAGTGGAAAATAAAGTGTTAACTCACATCATCATCAACACAAAAATACTAATAAAAAATAATCATACTATATTGTATTCATGCAATGTGGCTCATTCGGAGTGTATTTTTGTAGCTAAAGGCAGGACCAACATGGAGCTGCGGGAGAAGTTTATCCTCCCAGAAGGCACCACCCAGGTGATGGCGAGCTTCCGCTACCGAGGCCGGAGATCTCGGCCGTCGTCCAGAGGAGCTTCTCCCAACAGATCCACCTCCAGTCAGAGCTGTCCGGTCCCAGCACACCACGCACTGACTAGTACACCCAAGGTGAGAGGCTCCACCCCGCTGTGAGAGCCAGTTGTTTTTTAGTTGTCTGTCAGTAGACTGATCATCCCGCACTATGATTTCACTCTTATTTATCTGCCTTAATTAATTTATGTTACATTATCTGATCATTTTCCTGTTTTTGGGGGGTTTTTTGTGTTTCTTCCATCTAGCGTTTCGTGTAGTTTTTGATTTGTGAATCCATGTCTGTGTTTTTTGATTTGCCATTGTTCCTCAGACTCCCCAACACATAACCCGCAATTATGATAAGCCCTGGCTTACAAACAGCAAACCCTCCACTCCTCTTAAATCATCAGACTCCTTTGGGAGCCAAGGTTCATCCTCAGAGGTATAGTCACATATAAGATGTGGAACACTTCAGATTTATGACCCAACCGAAATCCATCAATTAATTATGAAAAAAGACCATAAAAACATGCAAACCTGGTCTCATACATACTGCATACCTTCACTAATTTCCATTTAATCCTGTGATAAGAAACCTGAAACCCGTTGGACTTAAGATGGAGCTCAAGTTGTATTTATTAGAGATTTCAGTTGGGTCTATAAACTGTCTTTGATTACTAATGGGCTGGACATTTAATTCTTGCCTGACAAAAATATCTGCCTCATTTTAATACCCCTTTTGAAATGAACAACTTTGTATTAAATCTGTGCATGTGTGATTGTTTAATGATGTATAAACGCTGCAGGTTTAACATATGAAACCTAATACTAACTGCTTCTAAAAACAATTCCCCAGCTGTTGCTGAAATAATGATTTTACAAGGATTTTTCATAAAATTTAAAACTAACTCAATAATATTTAGAGTGCTTTCTGGTACAACTTGTTACATTCTTCAGTTGATAAGGACCATTATCTAAAACACTGTCCCCATACTGCAAAGTTAACTGCAATTGATTACAAATGGAACTAAGTACTGTCTTTTACAGAGTACACCAGTCCAAGGCAGCAAATTGCGTCTTCCTGGGTACTTGTCAGGCAAAGGATTTCAGTCCGGCGAGGAGGGAAGCTTGATCAGCGCTGCTGTACTGAAAGCTCGAGCACAGACAATAGGCGGTGAGTAGAGAGCATTTTCAGTCACTCTTTTGATTATAATTGGAAGAAAATGTGTTTTTCTCTGTTGTTGCACTGGTCAGTGGACCCCTCTTTATATATATATATATATATATATATATAGTCCACAAGAGAAAAGAAAAATAAGTAAAAATACCAACTAAGCTAACAGTTAGAATGTGGTATTAGTAAGACAATGCATCAGAGAGTTAGCTATGTTAAGAAGTACATGAACACTGTGCAGATAATGGTCCAGAACAGGCATTAAAATGGTTGATTAAAGCTGCTATGATCAATATTTTTATATTAAAAATGGATGACATGATTACTTTTGTGTGAAAGAAGTTGCCCACAGTAACAAACCTTCAGATAAGTATCACTTCACTCAGGAGTTCATCTCAACTCTACAGAGCATTTTAGCGTCTTTTAGCCCATTGCTTTGATTTTCAGGCCCGCAAATTTATTGCTGTGGTTCACTGTCACGGCTCTCATCAGCGTCTTTACCAACCCTAAACATGTTGCTGTTTTCAGCATTAAATCTCTTAGAAGCTGTAAAATCCAAGTAAATGATAATGTTGCTCCATGTCTGGATGTGTAAATAAGTGGTCATGGTGAACTGTAACTGCTATGGCACTGCCAATAATGGCTGCTACCTCTGGGCTAATTCTAAGTGCTTCATTAATTATTGTTCGTAGTGAGTAATTATTGTTTCTTGATTTTATGTTTGTAGATTCAAGAAGAACTTCCAGCCGACCTGGAAGTAAAGCTGGAAGCAGAGGGAGCAGTCGCAGAGGTAGTGACGCCTCCGACTTCGACATCTCAGACATCCAGTCTGTGTGCTCGGATATGTCTGAGACAGTTGGAGAGTCTAGCAGAGCGACGCCGCGCTCTACTTCCCGCCAACGTGGAGGAAAACCCTCCAAGATCCCCACCCCTCAAAGAAGAACCACTCCCACAAGCAAACTGGCTAAGGGATCCAAGCGATAGTCAGTGGCCTTGAAAACAAACAACCCAGGAGCTAGTTGCACCCGAAACACATAACGGACACTGGAGATATCTAATTTAAAAGACTGCAAATGTGTTGAGTGTTATTTAAATTGTTGAAAAGATGTAAAATATTCAGTTGAGAGGCAATATGATTTAATTTTATGTGAGAATGGAATGTTAATGGCCTTGTGTATTTGTTTTTAATGTATTTTATTTTTTGTGAAAAATGTCAAATTGTTTTTATTGTATTTTATTTTATTGATGCAAAACCTGTAGAGGTTCGATGAACACTAGGAAACCTGGGAATGACTACGTTGTACGGTTAACTAACATTTCTACACACTAATGAAGGGGCAACACGCAGGATAGCGCTGAGAGTTACTGAATGTACTGTAATTTAATGTATGCTGATGTTTGGAGTAGATGGTGCATTATGGTACCATGTGAGGCATTGCAATTATCTATTTAAGTGCTATGATATACTGCCAACATGCATTTAAAGGGCAATGCAATATACTACAATAAACCCCTGTAAGCACTGCAGAAACCTTTGAAAAACACTATTTAAGACAAGTAGCAGAAACCTCGTAATCATGAAGCTTTCAAGTCCTGTTTGTTTGTCAGCAGCTGCAGTCCCTGTTTTGTTTGACCACTTCACAGCAGCGTGTGCATTGACCTTGACGAGGTGCCACTCCATGTAGACATTCTCGTGTGCATCCATGTCAGTGTATGGTTAATTTCGGTAGAGCTGAAATTGTTACTGTAACATTACTTTGTAATAAACCTGCTTGCAGAAAGCCACCAGAGACGGGTGTGAACCACAGAGTCCTCTCTGTCTTGCTGGTTTTACCACCTTTTATGAGTCATGCTAGCAGCGATGGCAGTGTCGTTCTACTATCACTGTGACATCTTTACAGGTATTTGTGCTTTACAAAAGATGAATCCAACTGACTTTGGTGATCCCCTGACCTCTTCTAGCTCCATCATCAGGTCAAAGTTTTGTACAGACACGTGTGGTTCCCAGAGGATGAAACCTACTGATCCTTTCTTCTCATATAGCACCATCATCAGGTGAGAATTAAGATATTCTTCAATACCAGTTTATGACCATAGAACCTCATTACATTCCCATCAGCAGCAGCTGTAGTTTGTGTTCAGTGCCTATTAGCAAAAGTTAGCATGCTTACTAAGATGGTGAATATGATAAACATATGCTAAACATCAGAATGTTAGTATTGTTACTGTGGACAGGTTAGCATGCTGATGTTAGCACTTAGCTTAAGTGCAGCGTCACACAGCTGCTAAAGCTGTAAACTCCTTGTCTCTGTCTCCCACGTCTCCGTCTTTCATGCTGCTGCACTAAAATAATTGAATGGGCATTAAAGGTCACCACGGTGGAAAGCAATTGCTGGGTAATTGGTAAATATGGTCAATAGCTCTTGCAAAACCAAATTTCTTTATGAACTACAACACTTTATTTTTCTATTTTAATCCATATATTGAATCCATTATCTATTTTCCCCATGATTTCCCTGTAGCCTAGTAGTTACAGATCCAGTGTGGCGGTTTAGGTTGAAGGTGTGGTTTACTCCGGGTGGAATGTTTGCGGAGAGTCTTGTGTTTAGCTGTGACATACTACATCTTTCTCTCAGTGAGACCATGCAGGTGGTAAAACACTGAACATAAACTACAACTATGTGACTGTTTTTTAAAGCAATTATAGACAAAGTTTCATTAATGGTCCCAACAAAATCTTTTTTTTTCTGGCTGTACCGATTGGATGTGTAAAGAGCCGTACAAAAGCTCTGCACAGTGAAATACACAAAACTTATTTCAGGGCTACACAACTGAACAAACTTAAAGTATAGGCTCATTCTTCAACATTACTGTTACTTTCTCTTCATAGCAGCTTTAACCTACATAAAGGCCCTGGTGTGTTCACCTACATTTCCTACATATGATGACTCAGTTTACTGGACTGTGTTACCTTGTAGTGACTGAATAGGTGTAACTGGCCTATGAGAAGAGACAGATCCCCTGGGGACTAAAGGTGGAGTGGAGCTCAGGGGCCAGGCTCCTCTGAGACCGAGAGCTTCTACTCTTAATGGTCCTCCTGTTCATCTCAAACACTGGCCCCGGGATGGCACTTTAGAGAAGGGATATATCTTCACACCAGGAACTGGAAAAGATCCATCTACAGGAGCCCTGGGACTGTCTTTTTCAAGAATATGTGAGTAAATCTAATATTTTCTGTAATTTTTCTGCATTTTTTAAATAAATGAAGGTAGTGGGAAATTATATTAATTGGAGTTGTCTGTAATGTCAGGTTACTAATCAAACAGGGGATAATGCAGATTAGTATAATTGTGTCCTCTAATTTTGTGAAACTTGAGAACGTTTGCATGGACAAAATTTAGTGGATACAACTTTTGACACTGTTGTTCTAGGTAGTGTTAGGTCTTATAGGAAGATTATCTTATCACATAATGTGGTTATGAAACCTTAGTAATTGTATTGCATTGAAGAAATTAAAGTATTTATTTAAAAGGAGTTAAAAGAAAATATTCACCACTTTGATTGATCTTCCAGGAGGTTAGGCCTATTCTTATTTTTAGAATAGTGACATTACATTTTTTTTCCTTTCCTTTATGCTTTCTATATTTTTAATAATCATGCATACAGTAGAAATGTAATGTTTTAAAACACATTTGAGTGAACTGTACTACTATACCACTGTATACACATATATAAATGAATATAATTTATTGAATTGCTGACTTATTTAATTGCTGTACTGCAGGCACTTGTAGCACCTGACTTCCAAAATTTGAAAATGCCACCCTACAAAGCTATGCTGGTGTTTGCAGCACTGTTTGTCTTCTTGGGATTGACCCAATGTCAGAAGTTGCCAAGTAAGTTGGAATTTTTTCATGCTTAATTGAGGACTACAACGTGTTTCCTGCTGCATAGATATATTAACACTGAATCATCACATATTGCATTATGCTGTTTCTGTGTAGTTGCCCACAAGTGGACATGTTGTATGTGCTGCTGCTATCTTTGCAAGAACACTCCTGCTAAAGAGATTTTTAATCTCAGTCAGGAATCTTCTGGTTAATATAAAATATATTTCACAACAATCGTGTAATCATATCATATAAATGATCTTTGAGTGTGACTTTAGTTTTTGTCTGGGTTTAACACTGTACTACAGTGCCATGACCAGCAGATGTCAGTGTTTGTCAGTTCTTTTTCCACTAATTCCCTGCACAGGAGTTGAACCAGTATCATATTTCCTGCCCTCAGAGCCCGTGTAAGCACTCAGGGGTCAGAAGGTCATGCTGGGGTTAAGCTGTGTACATGAACCTTTGAAGCCCTGAAACAGAGTCTCCCTGATACCATAAATAAACAAGTTAACACAATGTTTTTCTACCTGTGGTGTTCTGCGCACAGATAAAGTTGCCTGTCAGCAGAAGCAGTATGTGTACTGTTGGCCTATTGACAGTAAAACATGACAGTAAAACATATCTGCAAGGAGACAAGACTGCAGATTTAAGTCACAGACCACAGGTGATTGGTGTTTTCACAGAAAAAACCTCTCTGCAGACTTATACTCAAATTCAAAGGAACAATTTGTTAACATGCCGCAGCATCAGGTATCAAGCTTTCCATTATTGTAGAGTAGGTGTTCTGAGTTATTTTCCACTCAAGTCTTAACATTTGTGATGAGAATCTTTCACCAGCTCTCATCCACGCATTTTAACCTGACAGGAAACACCGCTGCCATGCTGATCTCATTCTAACTGCGCACAGTGTTTAGATATTCAGTAGCCAAATCCAGCCATGAAAGAAAATAAACAGCCTCGTCATGTTAATGGGTTTAATGAATTACCTCATTGTACCTGTGAAGAGATGGCACTACTAATGACAATGAGTAATGCGACTGTTTAAAAAAATCGGTGATATCAGTGCTGACATAAGATTTAGAAGTGGTCCAGCACCTTTGATGCTGAATCGCTGTGATGTCAAACTAAGCTCAGTGTTTGTGCTGTGAGGTTTCGATCTCCTGGAGGAGTTTCGTGTGCCTGAGTCGAGAGGAGTGAGGAGGGTGGATGGCTCTCAACCTGAGGCGGTGGCCTACCGCGTCAATCCCTCCATCCATCTACGCAAGACCATGAGGTACGGTGCAAGGCTCCATGAGCGTTATTAATGTCAATGGAGCTGGAAAATGATTGAAGAGTAACTGAAAATTACATTTTTGCAGATTTCCAGTGGTTTAACATCTCATTTGGCTGCAGTGAGGTAGAAGTGTACACCACGGTGTGTTAGTACACTGTGACATCACTGTTAGGTATGGTTACAGGGGCAGTTACGCACACTACTGAACAAACCCAAACACACTCATCACAGGTGCTGTGTGTGGTCAGACTTGAAACAGACATGAAACTTTTTTAGGCTGGTGTTATATTGCTCTTAAAAGGGTAAGTGAACACCAGGCTGAAAAAGCTGTTGTGCACCTGTAACCCCACCCATCAGTGATGTCACAGGGTCCTTGAGTACACCTGTACATCACTGCAGCAAGGTAGGAACTTAAATCCTTGGATGTTAGAAAAAACAAGATTTTTAGTGGGTGTTAAGTTGGCCTTTATACGGTCTCATTTGTGAGCTTTGTAAGCAATTATTCACAGATGAAGAATAGCAGTAACACTTAGCATGAATATAATCCCTTATATTAATACTTTAGGTGTCTCAAAAATATACTGATTTTTTTTTGCCATGCTATATGCCTCACTCTAGGGATAGCAATGTCAGTATGTTTATCCGTCCACCACTTTACTATCTAAATGGTTAGCATGCTGATGTTAGCATTTAGCTCAGAGCACCGTTGTGCCTGGGTACAGCCTCACAGAGCTGCTACCATGGCTGTAATTCACTTAGTCTTGTTTCTCTTTGAACTCTCTTTGTCTGACAGTGAATGGAAGGCATAGTGCTTTAAGTGCTTTGTTCGTATTAAATTAACTTGGAATGGTAGCCCTCTAAGAAGTGCATTTTCACAAAAAGTTACAAACAAATGTGAATATTGAAACTTGTCCCAACTCATATGCTAATATGGGGTTTATGGATAAAGCTGAAGTCTCTCTGTTTCAACTTATGCACATTCTTCTAAAACAAAACCCTTATGTTCCCACAAAAGCCCTCAATTGTTGTTTTGTGAAGAAAGCAGCCTCTGTATGATGTTAACCAGCCTTCCAAACCTCACTCTTGTGCCACAGTGATGTGTATCCAGATGGACTTCCCTCCGACTACTCCGTCATTGCAACATTTAAGGTGACCAAAGACACGGCCAAGAAATCCTGGAACCTGTGGCAGGTCAGTGACACCGAGGGACGGGACCAAGTTGGCCTGCGTTTCCAGGGCGACACGCGCTCTTTAGACTTCTTCTACACTGGCCCCCGTGGGAGTCAGATGCTGAGGACCTTCCATGGTGTGGAAAAACTGTTAGATGGAGAGTGGCACAAGTTGGCGCTGAGTGTGAAGGGCAGGAAGGTGAAGCTGCTCATTGACTGTGAGGAGGTCAGTGTGGAGTCCATTGACGAGTCAAGGCCTGTTATCCGCCGAGGGTACACCTCCATCGTCAAGCGGGCTGCAGGAGATCGTTCTGTGTCTGTATGTCGACAGCTTGGATACCTCTATATCTAAAGTTATATTTCAACTTCCATTGATTTGGATTACAACTTTCATTTCTCATATAATCTCTTCTCTCTTTCCAGGTGGACCTCCAGCAGATGGATGTGTCATGTGACCCAGAGCAGGCTTATTCAGAGGGCTGCTGTGAGCTCTCCAGTGTGGTGAGTCACCTTATGATTCAACGATGTTTCACTCCCACTGTTACAGATGTGTGTGAAATTTCAAAACCATTTCCGTTATCTGCCCATGGCAGTGTGGAGGGTATGCAGAGATCGGTCTAACAGCTGGAAGAGCATCTTGCAAATGTATGCCCGGACAACCAGGCATTCAGGGACCTCCAGGGCCAAAGGTGAATGTGCCTGCACAGTGAAAGTTGGCAGAACACACTAATAAGACAAATTGAGTCCGTGTTGACATATTTTTTTATTCTTCTGCAGGGTCACAGAGGTCTTCCAGGGGGAGCCGGAGACCCAGGAAGACACGGAAACTGGGTAAATAATTGTACAGTATGTCTCAGTCGTGTAGATGCCAAACCTTATCTCACACAGGATGTGTGTTGTGGTGTGTTTACTTCTTCTTCTTAGCATGAGCAGCACCCCGTTCCTCTTGCTGGACAATAAAGAGTTAAAATGAATTGTGACATTGTAAAACCTTCATTTGTGAGACAGCAGTGGAGCTGTGGAAAATGGCAGTAGAAGTACAACCGAGACACGACAGGATGGAAACAAATCTGGAAGCAGAAGCGCTCAGCGATAGTAAACACAGGGGCTCCTTTCATAGTTTGAAAACTCATGTCCGCTTTGCAAAAGATTTAGGGAAGAGGCCAAGATAAACACAAAGAAATACGGATGTGACAATAAATTTGTTTTTGCAGTTCTGAAATAGCCATTTGCATCTTAAAACACAGAGAATATAGGATTTAACTTGAACTGGCACATGATCACAGGATTTTGTAATGGCTTTGCTTTTCCATTTGGAAGAAACTGAGCCAAAAGTAATGAATCCCACACACACAGGAAAACCAGTCAGTTGAGCAATAACCATACCCTCAAAGTGTCTGGTAATGAGTGGCATTAGTCTGCATAATCATTGTGTGAAATTTGTCAGATGTTATGTTTCTTTTCTAATGTTTTTATCTTTGTGGATAAGGCTGATTAATTCACCACAGGAAGACCAAATTGTGAAAGAGAGGGAAGGTTTGAGAAAATGATAATGAACAAAGTAGTCTGCTGCAGGAGCCAGTTACACAGGGATCAGTGAAAGAGCAAATACACTCACAGTTGTATCCTTTAGGGAGCCGCAGACGTGATTATTTCCACTTTAAATTTATGACTTGTTAATCTCTTTGATCCTTGGCGCTTACTGTTATGTTGGAGCAGATCTGAGAGTCTTTTAATAACAGTCCGGAGAACATGTGTTTAAAGCAGGTTTTTTTTTTTATACATATGTGACGGTTTGGTATATAACATGCCCTTTGCACTCAAGGAAATCCCCCATGCTGCCTGAGAACACACAAATGTACGCCTGCAGAGCAGTGTACATTCAGAGCACATTTCCAGAGCTGTACATCTGGGAATAAACATCTGTCTTGTGTAACTTGTTAAGAGTTTTGACCTCCTGCCAGCATGTGAATCACAGAGCCCCAACATGTTTATCTCCTCCCCTGCTGGCATCCGAGGAGGGCATTTCCTGGCACAGATATATGAACTATCCATCTCAGGTGGTGGGTGGTCCTTTTCTCGTCAGAGCTATACCCGCCTTAGAACTGTCGTAAAGTTCACGGTCATGCCTCTCGCCGTACTGTCGGCCATCTCTGAGGTTAGCCTCCGCCTAGCTGACTCTGCTTAAAAACGGTGTTAGGTGAGATGATCAAATAAACTGACAATGCAAAGGCGTCCTGGCCTAGTTTAATCTGTTTGTTGACTCAGTGAAATACAGCCAACTGGAAAACACTTGTCCCTCTACGACCCAGGAAGTCAGCATCTGTGCAAACAATACTGGTACATTTTGTTGTATTAATGACTAATGTTTCCTAAATCCTGCTGAAAAAGGCTGCAGTATATTCTCCACTAATGTGACCAGTGTGAGTGTGGCTGAAATTTATAGCATGTTCACATTTTAAATGTAACTATCCTCAATTTGTCGTGTGATTTTCACGTTATGTTAAAACAAAGCAAAAATGGTGTGACAGTTTGACTTTCTTGCTGAGAGACTCATATCTGTGCCGTAAATATGAAGTTACAAGAAATGATTAGCTCAGCGTAAAAACTGGATACAGTTAGAAGCAGCTAGCCTGCCTCACTAACCCCGCTTAACCACGTTTGTTTTGTTCAGATTAAAACAGATCTACAAGTCAATTGTAGAGCTTTAGAGGTTGCAGTTGTATGTTTTTATCTTTAAGCTGTTTTGCCTTTTTTCCAGTCTTTGTGCTAAGCTAAGCAAACTGTCCTCTGGAATATTGCAACATGTCCAAAGATCCAGAGCGGAGCACTTCTATATTCTGATTGTTTGCCGCCGAACCGCGTCTTAGCTCTTTACCATAAAGTTGCCTGAACTTAAACTTTTCTGAAGCCCACACTGCTCAAGACGCCTCCAAAAGACGCTGACTCACATACAAAATGAATGTGGTTACTTTGATGTTCTCGCTGCTTTCAGTTTGAACTTCTAGGAATAGGAATATTGAAATTATTATTTATTATATAATATGTTATCTCTGTCTGTATGTTATGGTGCAGACTCTGAGTCTTTTTTTCCATCCTGTGCCAAAAACAAATTCTACCAACTCTGGTCACAGGGACATTAAAGTGAAGACCTGCAGCTCTAAAGCTCAGTTATAGGTTATATATAGGTTATATTATATATAAGTTATATCTCATTTGTTTACTTTGTACAAAAACCAAAGTGTAAAAACAACAACAGTTTTATAGGTGTTATGTGCTGAACTTTTTCCCCCCAGGTGCTGACTTCCTGCAGTCTTTGCCAGCTCCATTACATCTGATTTTTTTTTTTTTTATGTTACACTTTAGTTTTTTTTTACAAACTGTAGCATGTCAATTACATTTAGAGGATCCTGGGAGATTTTGTTACCTTTGGACAGAGCCAGGAGAACTGTTTTCTGCCTAATATTTACCACACAGGCAAGAGACTGCATCCAAGTTTCGGAAAGAAAGTAAATATAAATGTATTTCCCAGTATGTCCAACTATTACTTTGAATTGTTCTTATCTCTTTATTCCCTGTTCATCTTGCCACACTGACTGCAGAAAAATCAAAAGCTACCTTCTGGGTTTATTTAAGGAGCAAATGCCAGATGTCTGATGCATCCAAAGTTTAATCTCGCAGAAGTTATTAGTGACTTTCTCTCAGTGGAAACAGTCGTTACAGCGTTCACATTTTACGCTCTATTTCACAAGCTGTTCAATTCGCAAACAAATAGCTTAAGCTTAAGTCTTGCATGTGATTCAGTCCAACGTGTCTTGCAGGGGATCAGGGGAAACACAGGAGACTATGGCAACATTGGCGAGACAGGCCTAAAGGTAAGATCAGCTTCTATATGCCCCTCAGTTTGGCTTGTTCTCAGAACATATTAATGAAACTTTAAACGCATGTCCTCAGGGTGAAGAAGGAATCAAAGGCGAGAAAGGAATGAGAGGACTCTGGGGCCAAGTGGTAATTTATCACGCCAAGATTTATCATTTTCTTTACACTGATATGTTCTGAATTTGTTTTAATGAGATGTTGTATTAACAGGGAGACAGAGGTCCTAAGGGGCTGAAAGGATTAAAAGGGGCAGCTGGCTTCAAGGTAAACATCTCTGCTTGGTTCAGGTTTTAATTGGACCTGTTTAATTAGGGAGCCACCTAATTAAGTTACAAACCTTTCATTGGAGTTTTGTGCAGTTTGCTGTTAACGTTTTTATAACTTTATAGATAACTCAGAGGGTTTATTGTCGGCATTTTAACTGTAATTACAGGGAGTTCATGGACCACCTGGGGGCATTGGCGAGTCCGGGAAACAAGGAGAAGTTGTAAGTTAACCTTTCAGACTCAGTGGTGAGCCCTTTTGCAAGTGATTATGTAATTAATGTATTACTAACATGTTGGCCTCCTTGAAGGGCGCTAAAGGTGAAAAAGGATACGAAGGGATTCCTGGGTTTCAAGGAGTTAAGGTACTTGTGTTTCCTCCTTTATTTGTCCTTTTTTATCTATTGATATTGTGATTGAACTCCATTATGCTTGTCTTTTTAGGGAGAAAGGGGGACTACTGGTGCAATAGGGCGTGCTGGGCCTAGAGGAAAGCAGGTGGGTTGTTGTGGGATTCCCATTCAATAATCTGTAATAAGCCCTCCTTAATTCTGTGACTGCTATCTTCAAAACCCCCTCATTTGAGCGCAGAGAGCCAGTAAATCATTTGTGATGTGGTAAAACACTGGAATACAGCTATGTCTTTGGCTTATGTGCCGTCTCCATAAACAACGTTAGTTCATGTGGCTGGATTTTAGCTGAGATCTGAGGGCCTGAACTATATCAACATAAGCTGGTGAGTCACTGAAAGAAGCGCCTCAACCGCAATGATAACCTACTCATGAGGAATGGATTATACATGAAGGAAGGCTCATTTATTCAACTTGTTGCCAAGTGACTCAAAATGTGTTGCATAAAATGTAAAATCTTAACTTCTCCTAAAATTTCTTCTTCTTCAAATGTTAATTTGGCAGGGTATTGTGGGAGATCCTGGAGAGAGGGGAACTCCTGGAGAGAAGGGGACGCCTGTATGTATGACATAATCACAATGATGTGAAAATGATGTGTCCCTTTTGATTTCACAAAGATTTCAAAATGCATTATTTTGATTGGCACGTTGGTTGTCTTAAAATTAGGGGATCCGAGGACCCATGGGCAGAGCCGGCACCATCGGGCCAAAGGTAGTTCATTGCCGACACACCCAGCGCCTCACACCTGGGTGCTCACTTACACTCCCAAAATGAATGGTCTGTTTTATAATAATGATACCATCTCCCTAGGGCATTATTGGAGATCCGGGCTTACCTGGCAGAGACGGAGATCCGGGAATAGAGGTATTACTTTCGTAATAATTATGTCTCTATGCTGAATTTTGGAAGCAGTGCACTTGTATTGTTATAACTGTCATCTGTTCCTCGCAGGCTTATCAAGGACCACAAGGTCTTGGTGGAAAAGTAGGACAAATTGGAACAAAGGTAACTCACTCTTCTCATATGGTTTTGCAAATGAATGTAAAAATGAGTTGTTTTTGGCAGATTCATTCATTGCCATTTGTGACTTTTACAGGGGGAGAAAGGCACCCTGGGGCCAGAAGGAGAAATGGGTCCCCAAGGCCGAACTGTAAGTCACTTTTCAGGCATTTCAGTCACTGAAGACAAGCACATAATACATTTTATACTTAAAGTAGTTTGCCATCTTAAAGGAAAACGATAAAGAATAAAGCAGTCCCTTAGGTCGGTTTAATAAATGTTTTATTCTCGAGGGCCCAAGAGGTTACAAGGGTTCTGCTGGGAAGCCAGGAAGACCCGGATTTATCGGCCCACCGGGACCTACTGTAAGTGCTCCAGATGAATTTTCTAAACTCTCCCAAATACTAGTTCATTTTCTTCAAGACATTAAAGCATGTCATCTCTTCACAGGGACACGTGGGTGTGCCTGGAAAACCAGGGATCAAGGTAATACATCCTCATCCATTACCCATTAGAGATATAAAATGAAGGCAAAATTACTATTTAATGGCACAATTACTGTAGCTAGTCAGGAATTATTTACAGGGTCAATGAGCCACTTAAAATTTAGGATTTACAGATGGTTTCTCTTACGAAACCAGGTTTATTCACTAGACTTTTAGAACTTTATTTTTAGGTAACAATTAAAGGTCAAATGAGGTATTAGTACTTAATGATACTGCTAAAGCCTTTCCTTTGATCGCCAAGTCATCCCCCAGCTTCATGTGAGCAAACTAATAATAAAACAGCATGAGGAGTCAGAATAAACACTTCAATAGCTCAGTTCAGAGGCTGCCCGTCAGGGCATGTTGGCTCAGTCTCTCCTGTTCTCCCCATCTGGACTGGAGGTCACATCCCATGCTGAACTCCCCCTCAGGATCTGTTCTTGGTGTTTACAGAACGTCCCACGCTGATTAAAGAGGCAGATATTCCTGCAGAAACCGCTTTTCAGCTGTTTATGTTTTTGTGGCATTTTTGTGGCAAATCTGATAAAAAATAAATAAATAAATTTAAAAAAATTTGGAGTCGAAATCTGGCACTGGTCTGTTTAAAAAAAGTAAATGTCAATTCTAAAAATGAATAAAAGTCAAATCAATCAAAAGACATACAAACAGATATAAGAGACAAGTACAAACAGAAGTATTCACATTTGCCTGTTGACACATTATCAGAAAACCTGTTCACCAGTGAATGAAACATGTATCCATTGACAGAGCAGAACACCTGTGCGACCCTGATAGACCAAATATTTGCAAGCTTCTCAACACTGTTTATTTTTTCATTTGCCTTGTGCAGGGTGACACAGGAATCCAGGGAATCCAAGGAGTTAAAGGTTCACAGGTACTGCCTTAAATATTTAATCTCTGCTTGTCATTACATCCTCTTCATGTTTTTTTTTTTTCTTAACATGAACTTGCTCTTTTTCTTAAAGGCAGAAAATGGAGTTAAAGGCCCAAAAGGAAAGGTGAGCTGTGATTCTGTTGGTAGAGTGTGATTTGACGAACATAAAAGTTTCTTTGTTAGACGATAGGATTACATACTTCCACTCAAAAGTGTTTGTGCAAACCTGTTTACGTCACTGGAAGAATACTGTACGTGTGGCTTAAGTGAACTGACAGTTATGTAGCAGGAACAGATTCAAGGGCCCCTAACAGTCAGAACAATCATGATATCTCTCCATCAGATGACTTTTCAAACATGTTTTAGGCATCTGTAGACATGATGGTAACATTCAGATATTATATTTGAAATGCAGGTTTTGTGTATTAACACACTGACTGTGCCTATGGCCCTGTTACTTACTGCGTTTTCCTATTACAATTCAAATTCATCTTAAGCTAGTTACTGCTTTCCATTAAGTTTTTGTCCGTGCAAAAGCGATTTCTCACTGTACGCTCGCTCTGATGGATGCACTGGCTGTGTCATGAATTCCGGCCTGCTGATGCCGTTAACGTGTTCTGTAGGTTGGAGGCAGGGGGGAGCAGGGTCCCCAGGGTGGACGGGGGAAGCGTGGCCCGGCAGGCCCACCTGGACGTTCAGGTCCTGTCGGAGTCAAGGGGGTTCGAGGTGAAGGAGGACCAGATGGCTTTCAGGGGCCCCCAGGTCCACCAGTAAGTGAAATACAAGCCTCTGAATCTTTGTTTTTTTTTTCTTGGCTGATCCCACAAACATTATAGAGTAGTACTTGATGTAGTCACGATGAGAAGCACTGCTATTCATTCTCTGCTGTAATTGACTATAACTTCATCTATCTGTGAACGATGGCACAGAAACAGCAGAGTAATCATTTGCACTGACTGGCACACACACACACACACACACACACACACACACACACACACTGTGTTTGGTAACAACTTTAGTGTCAAAAACACGTTTAAACAGTTTCTCATTAGCCTCGTAGTTAGTAGTGACTCACAGCAAGGGTTTCATTTAGTGTGGCTATAAATCTATAATGAGCTTAGGGAAATATTGTTGGCTTTGTTTGTTTGTTCATTTCTTCAGAGAGGTAGCCACTGCTTCAGCGAGCCCCGTCCTGTAATAAACCGTATTACATGTCCCACAGTTGGGTCACCTCCAGTGATGGATGTGGTAATGCTTTGTCACACAGGGCCCGACCCTCCCCGCTCAGCACGTGATCGAGGTTTGTAAGAAAGTGGTGCTGGAGCAGATGTCCACCTTTGCCAACTCAGTGAAGAGGACGTGCGCTGCAGTTTGTCCTCTTTATGGGGACGTGCCCATGGGAGCCCCCGGTCCCCCCGGACAGACGGGACCCCCCGGACCTCCTGTGAGTTTTTGGTTGATCAGCCAGTTGCATCAACACTCTAGGGTGTTTTTTTTTAAATTATTATTATTTTTAAAATAAATTCATTATTATGTATCAGCTCACCTCCTGCAGACCTTTAGCTGAGACACACTGCTGGAGCGCAGTAAATTCTCCATACATTGTTCGTTTTTGCCTCCCTGGCTGAGTAAAATGCAAACATATTGCAATGGTCTGGACTGGACTAAAAGAGCTGAAGTATTTGGCAGAAAACCTTGGAATGAAAACATTACGATTTTCCACGTCTCTATGAGGACAAATAAGGAGTCACAGACTAGACACTTGGTCTGTGTTGAATGGTTTTTGGAGAGAATCAAGGCTGTCCTTGGATTGGAAAGCCTTTTCCACATTATTATACAGTGAAGAACCAATTCATGTTCCACAACTTTAATCAGAATGACTCTCAGGCTGATAAATACTCTTGAAGCTATTACTATATAAAAATATTCCACTATATTAGATTATGGCTGGTAAGCCTCGTGTTGTGGAGTTTAAAGCCAAACCAAGAATAGTGATGTACAATTACCGTACAATGTTTTCTCAGTTTACTCAGTATCGAACGATCACCCAGAAGAATCTTTACAGGTTTCTTTTTACAAAGCAGTACAGAGGTGAATGGAACCTTAGTTCATGACTTGAACAGAACCTAGGAAGAAAAAAATATTGCAAGGTTTATACAGAAAACACCCAAAGGATTAATGGTGTATTTTCCTATTGATGATGTTGTCAGGGTGACCCTGGTAATGATGGTGTTGATGGAGAAGTGGGCCTACAGGGATTCTACGGAGAAGCCGGAGATCTGGGCCGAAAGGGAGAAACAGGTGCGGAAAAACAAACCTGACAGAAGATATTTATGAATATGATTAACAACAAACCTATAATTCAACAGGGTATTGTTTTAGAAAGAGCCAGTGGTGGAAAAAGAATTAAACCTGCCTTGACATTTTTTTTCGGCCACTTAGGGGCAGGACAACGAGTTATAAACACATTACTAACATATTATCAGCTTCTAAAATCGATACTGCGAGCAGTTGCTTTTAAACACATCCAGCAGACGTAGAGCAACATTACCATTCATTTGATGTCATCGGGGGGTTATCTGTGTTTGGACTTTACAAATATTTAACAGACCCTCTGCAATGCAAACTGGAAGCATGGAATTTGATGAGATAAGATGTGGGCATTTGGCAGGCAATGAGGGTCTAACAAAAGATGCTATCATGCTGGACTATGGGAAGTGTAGTTTCCTGGACTAGTGGAAGGGACTAATAGTGAGGATATGTTGGACTTTGCTGCATCAATTTGGACCATTAAATCTGAAATTAATGCCCCATTCAAAGTTTGATTTTATCCTATTTTTGTATAATGTCATAATTTTTACATGAACCTGCATTTAAATTTTCTTTATATACTGTTTAATCTTCAACATTGCCTCATATTATTTAAACTCTTCATGTTTTGCATGTAAAATCTTGGTCACCAAAGAAATGAGTAAAGAGTAATATTCAAATAAATCTTGTGAAGTAAAAGTCCAATAATTCCTTCCAAAATAAAGTAAAGTAAAAGTTTGAATATGTGATTAAGATACTTTCCACCGCTGGAAAGAACAAACGTGTCACCTATAATCTGTATGAAACACATTGAATCAAATACTGTACGGCAGCGCTGTAAAACCCGTAGGCTAACATGTACATTCGCAGCTCTAATTTATGGTTAGCAGCCTGAGCATGATGTCACACTCATGCTACATTCCCGTGCCAAACCAATGAAATCGAAGAATATTTACAAGGTGTTTTAAACATTTATTTAACAATGATCTCAGTAACACATATGGTCTTTAATCAACACGAACAGCATGTTCCTGAGTGGAGATCACTCCTGAGGGAACAGCATTTCAGCCTGTCTGCTGTCATCCCTGCTTACAGAAACCTGTGTGTGTGTGTGTCTGGCTTCCAGGTGACAGAGGAGAGCAAGGTGATAAAGGAGCCAAGGGTTATGGCCTACCTGGCTACACTGGAGATCAAGGACCAAAGGGTAATTTCATCTTCCAGAATTTAATACTGTTTGATGATATGGCTGAAATGAGACATTAATCGACGTTCACATCTGGGCCTGAGCGACATTTTACAAACTATATTCAGCCGAGTCTGTGTTTCAGAACCCTGGAAAAGGGGGGAGGAGATGTGTTACTGTAAGAGGAGCGTGTAATCTGCCAAAAATGAAATGATTTTTCTCTGTAAATGTTCTGTTCTTGGAACCAGTGACAACTTTGTCTTGACTCAGCTAACTGAGCAGACTGCGAAGTCTGGAGCCTAAATAACACTTCTGCCTTAATCACAGGTCAGCGTGGACGTCCTGGCAGAGTCTTCAATGGCCAGCCAGGGAAGCAGGGTGAGCGGGGACATGTAGGCCAGCCTGGACTCAGGGGCCACCCAGGTCTCAGAGGACCTCCGGGTGTCTGTGTCACCTCTGGGTGTCCTCAGCTCAACGCCACCAGTGGGACACCTCAGCCGGCACCGCGGAGGTCGAGGAACCGCCCGTAGAGGAAGAAAGCGTCTATGTGGACAGTGAATTGAATATTGGGCTTAAAGGAGGAAAACATGATCGATTGTTTTTGTTAATACGCGTGTGTTCAAATAAATTTCATGTAAATATGCAACTTAAACCTGAACTGAACTTCTGGGAACAAAGAAACAACCTATGTGATTTGAAAGAGAGTGGTAACAAAATATATTTGTATAAAAAGACCATCTTCATTTGATAGTTTTATTTAAACTGATTTCACAAGTCTGAGTTGTCTTTAAACACCTGCTCTTTATAATAAAAATCCAAAACTCTCTTGTGTGAAAGCCTGCTTTAGGTTCATGATCAGTTATATCAGGCATGGCATTTGAGAGCCAGTGTCAAGTGCAGCAAAAAAACCATATAATACTAATACTATTTGATAGACATTTTTTTTGAGTGAAGGAAAACTTGGCAAATTATTCAAAACTGTCAGGCATAGAGCAGCTCAGAGCTGTGTGTTTTTATATTTCTCATATATTATCTTTAAAAAAGTACATAAAAAAAGTAAGTAAGTGTGTTTTAATTAAACATTTCGTCATAACTTGGACGTTACACAGTTCAGATATTGTTGTGTGTAGAAACTAATGTTATTCTTAAAGCCCATAAATGTAGGATTTTAAAACTTACAACTTGGCTGCCTCGCAGAGGCACCATAAAAAAAGACAGTAATGAATCCCACTTCTGGGCTGTGAGAAAAATTTTATGTAGAAGTCATTCTAAGTAATTCAGTAATTTCACATGATGCACACTTGGCCAAGAAGACTTTTTTTTTTTTCTCCATTTACAGTCGTTACCATTACAATGGCAGTAAAAGCTGAATACATTTTACTGCGTGCCACATATACGTGGCCCCAAAGACAAATGATGCTTCATGTTATCAGAATTAAATTCATTTAGTAAAATAAAATTCTTCTAGTAGAGCTGTATTAGTGCTTATTTTCATGCCATTCATGTATAAAACATAAGATCTACATAATAATACATTCATGTTTCTCCCCTGTTGCAGTACCATAAAGATACATTCACCAAATAGTGGCCCAGTCTCAGATCCCGACTGGAGACTGAGGGTGCAGTGTTGTCCTATAGTAGAATCGAAGTACTTTTATTACTTAACGGTACATTCTATGAAATAAAGTACTTTTATTTCACAGAAAGAAGAGTTCTCTGCATTTCTCAAAGTGGAATGTAAGGAAATCCTTTCTATAACAATTTCTGGTAACATGTTTCATAGAACTACAGCGATTATGTATGATTTTATTTTATGACCTCCAACCTGTGCTTACTTTTTTTTTTTTTCTCTGTTGCAGAAGTTGTTGTAGCGATGAGAACAAACAACGACACAAACATCAATGTTTCCCACATGGTGGCTCTGTAGATGCTGTTGTATCACTGGTGTTTCACAGCAACACAGAGCTGGTTTGATTCCTGGCCTGTGTGGACTTTCCAGCTGAAAAAATCCTTGCTGGTCAAGTGGAATGGAGAATTTAAATTGACTGAGGGTATGAGGTGCCGCGCCTGTCTATCTGCATTAGCCGTGCAATTGGCCGACGCCCAGTCTTGGGCATTTTCCTGCTTTGTGATCAACGTATGCTGGGAAAGGCTCCAGCCGGCCTGCAGCCTAGACGGGACTTAATGAGTTGAAAAAAAATAATAATTGAGTGTTTTCCACAGCTCAGATTTAATGGAGAAACACTTCTGAAGGGAGAAACACACTGGATGCTCTGCGTGTGGCTCTTCTCAGTGTCTTTCCTGGCTCCTCTGAGAAGCCCATTGACTGTAGGTCGTCATCCTCCACCACTCTGTGACTGCAGCGTCGTGTGCCATGCTGCTCTGTTTTGTTCCATCAAAGGATGCTATGGTCACCTCTGTCATGGAAACTATTACTAATACACGATTATCCCCTGAATTTTCTTTCTGGGCTCAGCCACTCGCCTCAGACGTGCTCACTATTTATCTCTGTGGCAAACCATACAAGTGATCATGGTAAATACAGCTTAATGCATGTGAGCTGATTAAAACAACCCAGTACAGCTGAGCTTCAAAGTGGTGGCAAAGAATCAGGGGTTACTAGACACGGTGGTTTTATGTTGTCTTCAGGCAGTTTCAGAGCAACTGCCAGCCACTGTAAATGTTAGTTGATTTAAGTAATAATCCAAATGTGTTATTATGTTTTGTAGAAGTGAAAATGAGCAGAGTGCTAATGCTGTTAGGTCCAACTCTAGATTTCATTAACTATACTGACAACTTTTTACCACATTCACACATTTTAACATACTGGCAGAATGAGATGCTGCTGGGCGGGCAGATGACATAAAGTTTTTTCTGGTTAATTTGCCTCCTCATTGTTTGTAGGCACAGTTTTATCATGTGTGCAAAGCGACTGCATATTCGTTTAAAGCATTTGATCCTTTTAGCTTCTTAACAGACTTCAGACTGATTTCACACTGTTGCAAAAAGGACAAGAGACTGGAATTTTTCTCTGGGGCTGAGTTTTGAACAAAAAAAAAAAAAAGAAAAAGTCCTCTGATGATCATGAGGGAAAAAAAAGTTAAAGGCCAGTACTGTTAAAAGGTCTTTATTCCTCTTGTCTGAGGCTGTGGGGCCATATCATGGGAGCAGTTGTTAACTTGCAGTTATGAATAGCCAAACAGCAAAGAGACTTTTAACTGATTTTAGAGCGTCTTTGATCTGTTCGTTTTCCCACAAGATTGCCTGAAGGCGAATTTGTTATCGAAAAGAAGTGTGTAGTTATCAGTTGAGAATCTCTATAACTGACTTTACTCGTTCATGTGCACATTTTACATCTATTTTAGTGCTTGTTATGTAACTGGAGCGCATGTTTTATACATCGAACAGACAGAAAAGCATATGGTGTGCACAAACTAATATGATGTTCTAAGAAAATATAGTTTTCGATCCCGGCAAGAAGTTCGAGAAAAACAAGCGGTTGGGGCCCCACACAACGGGATCGCAAGATGAACCTTTGGGAGTCGAATAACAATTAGCTGGGTTGAAATAAAGAAAATCGAACAAAAAAAATTATTCAATCACTTTTAAACTGAAACTGCTCTTCAGGGTTGAGGCCAAGACTGTATTACAGGGTTCAGGAGCAACCGAAAGATCCAGACTGTCGCGTCACTTTGCGATACTGAGTCAGTGTAGCGTCCACTAACGCTGCTCAGAGACTCTTTTCTCATAAACTTAACATGACTGAAGCTCACAGCAAGACTGGTAAGTAAACAGCTGTTAATGCTAATGTTGCCCATGTAGCAATAGCTAAATTTACAACTAATGTTTGGATTTGATTGCACAAGATAAATATAGCTGTCTTGTTTTGCTTAAGTACTGCCTCCACTTTCATAACAATGAAAATTAAATTGCGTAATTTATCTAAACAAATGATTTCACATGTTTCCACATTAATATAATGAATCAATCATGGCTAATTAGCAAGTTGAAAACAGACTTTACCAAGGTATGAAACAGTTTAATTTACTTGAAGGTACTGTGGCAATTTACGGCATCAGATCAAACTATGGCAGTTAAACCCAACCGGTCTTTTTCTCCTGGCATAGACCTAATCTTGCCAAACAGTATTAATCAATTGTTTATTAACAATTATGTAATCTTGATGAGCTCACTGAGCTAAATGTGAACAGTTCACAGTTATTGGACATTGATCAATGCGTAGGCCTGAGAAGACAACCAAAGTGGTTTCCTGTAGGAAAACACCATGAGCACACAGATCTTCTGCTCCGGGGGGTTTCCTCCATGTGCACATCCTGTTGGGTACAAACCAGAGACCAGTCAGTTGCTACAGAAGATTACTCAGCATTGGAAAGTCTAGTCTCACCAGCAGGTTGGCCACTCCCAGGCTCCAAACACCAAACACCAACTCAGTATTTGCCTGCATGATCCACCAGAGTGTGCTGAGGCTCAGGGTCAACCAGTCCGTCATCGGTGGGAAACCACTGCAGCTCAGTCTCAGCATAAAATCACAACTCATGACATCTATAGCAGCACCTGTCACGTGATGTTCATTTTTCATCACATGGAGGTTTTATGATTTCTTTTTTTTGTTGATGATATTGTACCTAAGATCTTAATATATTAACATTAAAAGTACAAAGTAAAAATTATGTCAAAATCATATGTAACTACAGTACTTGAGTAAATTAACTTTCCACTCCTGGATTTAAGCTGCATGAAAATTTCACATTAGGAAAAACACAAATTCAAATTTGTACTGATTGAAACTAAGCAAGTGACTGTAATTTAACGATTCAAGCTCATGTTTTTTAATGCTTATAATGAATTGGAAGTATCATAATTAATGTAATGAAAATTTAAGTTTTTGTCATTCATCTGACTCTTTACAAACACCACTATTTTCCAATGTTAGTTGGACTCTTGTAAATGACTTTAAACAAGAGGACCATCAATCTAATATAATCATCTGAAACGCCGTTAGCAACACAGTCTTCTTTTTATTTTAAACTGAACAAAAAAGTGCGGCACAGTACTGTGTTCAGTACACTGTCAGGCTTTTTGGAGCCTTCAAGACAGCATGAAAACACTGAGGCTCTTGTTCGTTGATGCAAAGCAGGCTGCCACTGAGGACAAACATGATAAAACTTGTTAGAGTGGATCAAACCGAGATCTTCCTGCAGCACAGATAGATAGACAGCAGATTCAGTTCTGCATTTCTAATAACTCCCAGCTGTTTGTGCCGGAAAAGCACTGCAGTAGCGTTTTGCACCTTGTTCATTGCTGAACAATCTCCTGTCCATTTGGGTGATGAAATGGAATGACGGACGAGCAGCGCAATGCACTGCTGAGCACTTCGGGTCCTGCTTGGATGTACCATAAACATTATAGTATATGTGTTTCATTATAGTAAAACTTGTGCTTGTCCTGTATCCAGAAAACTCCCATGTTCTCTGGTTATGCCCCTAGCAACCCACACACGATCCAGACCCTCAACACTTGGAAGGAGGCTGCGCTGATTACAATAATTTTCCTTTTGGACTGTCAGAGATGGGCTGTCTGCTTCACTATTTCATACTCTCCTTATCTGCTTCTCTTTCCATGGTAATTGAGGATGGCTGTAGGCCAGTAAAAGTCCGGAGTGAGTGAGGGGGTGGGGGGGTGGAGAGGAAGAAGGACAGAAACAGAGGAGACAGAGAGAGCTGCTGGAAAGGGCAGGCTTTCATTCAGCAGAGAAACATGTGCACTTCTCCCCATATTCAGTTTCTGTAAACCTGGGGCTGTGAACAGTATTGATCACTGGCTCTCAATGAGAGGATTAACAGGAATTCACACAAGGGCTTGGACGCTTACCGGTAACTTTTTGCTTACTTTGGGTGATTTTTGCGAGGCAACATGCTGTATTTCTGAAATTTAGAGATGCTGTTTTGCGTTTTGCAGGTTTTGTTCATGCATATAGATGCAACAATCATATTTCTTCAACTAGCAGACAGCTAACTCATGTGTAACATTCCAGGAGGCTGTTTTTGATTGTTAAAGTCAACCTGTTGGGGCTGATTTTCGTGGATTTAATTTATTTTCAGTGTGTCTTGTGTTTTGATGTGCAGATTAGTAGCAGTTTAGCACTGTGTCAACATTTTCTTCAGTGTCCTTACCTTGTGTGCTGCAGCAGTTGCATATTGAAGACATTAAGCTCAGTTATCAGTCCCTTGTTTGTGCTACTGTCATGCAAAGAATGAATGGAATCATCTCAAGAATTTTCCTGGCCATTTCACATGTCGTAAATGGATATTTCTTACATATTTCCTGCACGTTGGATAGCGCACCACAACTTTGCATGCATTGTGCTCATGCAGTTTTTGAAGATGTGAAAATTGCATGCATATGAAGAACAATAATCTTTGTGACTAGAGAAGAAAATATGAGGCATCTGAAAGTGGACATGTTGGCTAAAAAGCAATAATACCCCTGTGATTTAACATTTTACAAGACATTATTTAACTGTGTGGATTAGTTGAACAGATTGCTATGGAAGGGCTTGGCTTTCCCTTGTTGCTTGAAGAATTTGGCAGCAATAAATCCCCCCGATCTTGGCAACTGCTGTTCACGCTGAACAGCAGTTGTTGTTTCTGGAATGGAACAACTTCCTTTTGCCAAATTCACAACAGATAACTATAGCTTTAGCGGTTCACGTGGAGTTAATGACTGCTGTTGCATTACATAAACTACAGGTACAAAACAAATAGAAAAGTCTGTTGCATTTTTTTTCCTTCTGGGCTCAATAATTCAAGCACAAAATCTGTGGTCTGACACCGTGATTAAAATCTGTTTGATGACTCAGTGTCGCCCACCCTGAACAAGTGAAATCTTATCTGGTGAAATGTGAGATTTCATTTGTTCAGCAGCTTCTTCAACAGCACATCCAGCTGGAACTAAACTATCACGAAACTCAAAGTCTCAAACGTTTAATCTTATTAACTCTGCAGAGTATTGCGACAAACAACAGGCTCAACCCCAGAATTACTGTCATGTTGTAGATATTTCCACAATAAGTTTGCACAGTTAAATATTCTACATACCAACCAAGTGTGCAAGTGTCTGTGCTGGTGCAATAAAATCACAGATCACTGGGGTCTGGTACTAACCTACAACACGAGTGCACCTGTTAATTCTACTACATTATGCATGCATTCCAACTCTGAGCATTATATCACGGCACGTGTAATGTTGCGAGTTTATTCCTGGATGGAGGCTGCTTCCCTTCATCACGACTACATGTGTTTGGTCACTGTCCACAGCCGGAATTTCACTGTCTGATGGTGTAAATGAATTCCATGTGGCCCGAGCAGAGGTGTAGAAATACTCAGTTTGGGGAAAGTCAGTTGAGGGGAAAGTCATTCTGGCTGGACGCTGCCAATGAGGGGGTTTTCCAGCAGCCTCCTCCAGCTCTCTAGTGGGGAAAAATTCTGAAGGAAAACGGCTTCCAGCTTAACGCCTCCTTCGACTGTGTTACTTCAACGCCGAGTTTACACGGTGGAAAAATGCAGTCACGTTAAAGAGTGTGACCCCCTCTTTGGCTGCATAGAAATAAAAGCATTCGGGAGGCCAGAGGTTACATCCTGGCCAGTGTTTTGTTGACCTTCACATGCTGCAATCAGAAACAGCTATGAATAAGGTGTATGGTCAGTTCCTTCCTATCAAATTCCTTCCACAAGTCTTGTTTCGTATACTGTATGCAGCATATCTGGTCTTCATTTGCAACTGCTTCCTTTTAGGATGTCAGCAGTTTCTTTCTTACATGTGCTGGAAAATACTGTAAAAGATAATTGAAGAGAGCAGCAACAGAAACAACATGCGATCAGATGTCTGCTGTCTGCTGACGTGCAACTCTCTAGCTGCAAATGCAAATAAGACTCAATCTTTTCATTGCCTTCCCTGGTTCTTGATGTCCCTCTTCATCTCTGACTCCATGAGCATGACCACAACCATCATTATACTCCACCGTAATGCTACATGTTGTTTTGCAGAACAAGGAATGATGTTAGTGTTCAGCTGTTACTGAGATAAACTTGCGAAATGCAGTAATTAGCATGTTTGTAACATGCTATTGTTTTGTACATGACATTAATTGATGTTAAAGTACAAACTCTGCATTTTGTCACATGCATTGATGCGTTCAAATCCGAGTGGGATTTGTTTGCCATTTCTGAGTTAGTGGCAATTTTAAAATTTCGAACAGACTGGAAAAGAACAGATTTGGTAAATGACCCTCCTGCGTTTGTGTGAACAAGACTTGATAGCGGCTCTGTGGGGCTGCTTTGAGTGAAATGCTAACATGCTGGCAATGCTCATTATGAGCGTTTTTTTTTTTTACCTCGATCGCCCTCATAGCTTGGCTTATTAGCATGCTAACATTTGTGTTTAAATCATGCAGTCCCTGGACAAATTTCAATTTTGACCTCATGATGGCGCTAGATGAAAAGTCAGAGTACCACCAAAGTCCACCAAGGCACAACATGGATATCTTCACCAACTTCCGCAGCAATATATTATAAAACAGTGTTGAGATATATATCAGAGTTGGATAAACAAGGCCTGTGGTGTTGTCAGTGGAGTGAGGAAGTGGCATTCTGTCTCATAGCGACAGCCAATGGTGGTTTCCTTTAACTGCAATCAAGGTGTTTCAGCAGCTACATTTTGAAAAAGCAAATGATTTCTTTTCTTTTTTTTTTTTACTGATCGAGCACCAGATCAGGAAAGTACCCACATGCCTTATTTTTAAGTGCCTTGACTAATTACCTGTTCTGTCATTGAACTTGTAGTCAGGATAGATCAGATGTTCTGATATGATATTGCCATATCAGCTCCTGTGTTTGGAAATCTTTGTTTTGAATCTCTTCAGTGTAGGTGAGGCGTTTCAACAGTCAACCATACAGCACAGATGTTGTTACGCAGGTGTAGAGTGGGGAGCCTCAGGGCTGAGTACAACGAAATCATTATGGATTGAGTCAATTAGTCAGGTAAAAAAAAACATAATGGTTCTAGGGCAAAACATGAGCACAAGCATTGCTGTTTCAGCAGAACTGTCTCTGTTGATGAATTGGGTGCAAAAATGGCAGCAAACCAAAAGGGATTAATCACATGTACAAACTGTTTAGCAGCTAACATCTTCCCTAAATATCAGTTTCCAATATGTTCAGACAAGCTAGTGTTTTGAAACATTTCACTAGGGTGTAAAATAATCTTACTCCAAGAATGACACACCTGGTGACATAACAACTGGAAGTGCTTCAGCAGCATGTGCCAGTAAACTGGTTAAAATTACTTCATGTGCTGATGAGAAGGAAGGTATTACAATTGGTTTTATCCATGTGGGAGGAAAAGTGTAGGAGTGAAGCTTTTCTGGGCAGGCGTATTGCTTCTGGGCCAAGGGTGGGCAGGGAGTGACAAATGGCAGCAGATTTGAGGAAACAGCTGATAATCCCACAGGAAACAGTGAGCACTGTTTTAAGGGTAGTTGTGGTCAGAGGTTCAGTGACTTGTTTATTTAGTAAAGCTGACAGTGCCATGTGAGGATGTGCTAGATGAGGCTTGAAAGGAAAATGCTTAGGTGTACTGAGGCCAGATTGGAAAGATAGAGTGCGCCGCATGGAGGATGGATGCATGAGTTTTGAGTATAATTTAGTGGTTAGAAAGTGAATTAGGGATTTGTGTATGGCAGTGTCTGTGGAAGCAGTTGGAGGGAGGAAGTGAATATAGGGAAAAGCAAACATGGGCTAATGGGATTTGCACTTGAGAGCCGCAGTGACATGTAACCATATTCAGGTTAGGTGGCCACTGAGTAGTACTGTCTCTTTAATGGTCCTCAAATTGCATGGTGTCCTGTATGGTTTCCTCTTGTGGTTTAGTACAATAAGGAAAACAGTATGAATCATGTATTGGTGTATCATGTGATTACACATTAAGGGTGCCTGATGCCTACATTGGAAAAGTGTCAAAACCAAAGGTCCCCACAAATAAATAGCATTTAACTTAGAATTCAAAGTTGTTTTTATACATAAAGTTAATCAAAGAACTATGTGTAATGTCACGTAATGTCAATGATGATCCAACCCTGCAGGTCGCCTCAGCTCTACAGAGCTTTTTACCGTCTTTCACCTCATTGTTTTGGCTGCAGATAGACAAAGTTAGTGATTATCTGTTGAACATGGTGTGACCTAAGAGCCAAATATTCGTCTCAGGCATGGGTACAGAGCAAAAACAGTTCTGAGAAGAGCGTGAATATTGGAATAACATTTACTAAGTGGACAGTAATATGACTCCAAATGAGTAGCTACATGTACTCATTACTGTAAGCTAGTATATTGTACTCCTAATCAGAACACAAGCACTCATTTGGATAACAGTTTAGTCGGCTGGATGTTAAAATAACTAAACAAACTGTTTGCTAACACGTTCGCCGTATTAACTTTGCGAGGCGATAATGTGTCAGTGTCGTTGCACTGCCCCCAAGTGGCCAAAAAAACAAACAAATCAAATAATACAGTTTTAAGAAAGTATATGTATATTTTATACCTGTAAGTACTTAAACAATTTTGTTCTTTCTTAGATTTATTGTTTTGTATCTTTCTCCATTATTTTGACATTTAGCCGCCATTTCCCAGGACACCAGGACATGAACTGCTGAGTCATAAAACCTAAGCCAAAAGTAATTAGTAACACTAAAAATTCGTATAGAACATGTACGAGAATGAGTCATAACAATGCTTCCTGTGTGGATGTGTGCACGGATTCCTGCTGTCATGCTTGAGTCATGCATATTCTTACAAAGCTTAGTGAAATCACCTTCATCTAACACTCAGTTGGAGTTGACTGCATCATCCAGAGAGACAACATGAGCTCAATGCACAAAAGCTGCTAATTTGCATGTGTATACAACGCTTGAATCATTTATTGTTTGATTTAATTCATATAATGCATCTCACAGAACCTTTTTTTTTTATCACTTATATGTGAAATTGCAGGTAGTGGGGTAGTTTTGTGTGATAGGGTTTTGAGCTTTAAGTCTATGGTGAGGTTAGGAGCCAAAACAAATGGCAATCAAACATCTCAGTAATGGAAAAACACTAGTCTGGGACATTAACTTCTGTCAATGCAAAAATAACTCAGAGACCATGTGTCACAATGCTTGCATTGTCCTTTTTCTTTTTCCCTGCAATACAAAGCATGTTTTTCCCTTTCCCCTTAGGTGCACAATTGGAACTTGGTACTGCTGCATAATGGGTTACAAAGCGACATCCATGCATTGTGTCTTAAGATGCCTGTGCTTCATGCTTCTCCATTTGTTTAGTGCAGCTCAAGATGAAGACATAAGAAGTAAGAGTGCTTCTGTCTTCATTTTCTCACACTTTGTTATGCTTGTTGTCCATACATTAAAAACTGTCAAATGCATACAAATGGCAAAGGTGATTTCATGTACCGTAAATGCATTTTATTTTAATGTATTCCGTCAAACTAGATGTGATTTACTGAAACCATTATTAGACACTGCTAATTGTTTATTTCCTGTCTGCTTCAGGTTGTAGGACCGCACCTTGTGATTTGGTCTTTATTCTAGATGGCTCATGGAGTGTTGAAGACGTCAATTTTGAATTAGTGAAGCGATGGCTTGTCAATATAACGACAAGCTTCAACATCGGACAGAAGTTTACCCAGGTTGGAGTCGTCCAGTACAGCGATGACCCTGTTTTAGAAATACCTCTGGGGAAGTACTCCTCTAACAAAGACCTCATCAAAGCGATGGAGTCCATTGAGTACATGGGGGGAAACACAAGGACAGGCACAGCCATTAAGTTTGCTACAGAAAAACTGTTTGGCCTCTCTGAGCGTGGCCCACAAGGCATTTCCAGAATTGCTGTTGTCCTCACAGATGGGAAGTCTCAAGATGAGGTTTTGAAAGCAGCAGAGGCAGCAAGGAAAAAAGGAGTAATTCTGTTTGCAATTGGTGTTGGGTCAGAGACAGAAGAGGCCGAGTTGAGGGACATTGCGAACAGGCCATTTTCAACTTACGTCTTCTCTGTCGAGGACTACAAAGCTATTTCCAAGATCATACAGGTCATACGACAGAAACTGTGCGAAGGTAAGTAACTGATGGTCAGTGTCTGCAGCTGAAAGTGTTTTTCAGCTCAGGTATCAAATATCACTTTCATGACAGTATCAGTGGCATCTATTCAGCTCAGACGACTCCATTTGTCATTCTGCCTCCCATCCTTCTTTCCATTATGTGTTTTACTCCTTTTGTCACTATGTTTGTCTGTTTCCCTGTTTTCTCTTGCAGAGACTGTTTGCCCGGCAAGAATTTCTGTCGATTCCCGTGATGAGAAGGGTTTTGATATTCTGTTACATTTAAACTTGGCCAAAAAAGCAAGGAAGACACAAGGGGCGTATTACGGCTCGAGGGCCTACGAAGTGACGTCTCGTGATGACTTGAGTGCAACTACACGGTAACCATCTTGCTTTCATATTTCCTTCATCATCGTCGTCAGTGTATGCAAAGTTGATTTCCTTTTTTTAAATGAAATTTTTTTGTATTTGTTCATTCAGCACTCTGTTCCCGGATGGCCTGCCTCCATCGTACGTTTTCGTGGCCACACTGAGGTATAAAGGATCTGTAGCGATTGAAGAGTGGGACCTGTGGAGAGTACAGACGCGTGATGGGAAACCGCAGATGGCGGTGACTCTAAATGGGATGGACAACACCGTCATGTTCACCACAACCAGTGAAGCGCCGAGTGGAACGCAAACGGTTACATTCTCACAGCAGACAGCCAGGGTAACATGGCCCCGTGCACTTTCACTTTTAAAATACTTTTGCACACGAAGACAGTTTACGCATCGCAGGTGTGACTACACAGACTGTGTGCGAAAACATATGTACAATGTGGCTTTGTCAACAACAAAATCACCCTGATGACGTCATCAGGATTTTCTCTGCTTGGGCTCGGGAAAGTCTGTGTTACAAATTGCGAGTCAAATCAGAAGACACTACCAAGATGCATTATGGGAAATGTAGGATCCAACATTTCTGAAGCTTAACTCCTACTAGAAAATAAAAGTTATTAATATCCTCGCCTTCTACTGCTTGGATTTTGACAATCCTTATTTGAACGTGTCTCTTGTGAGTCAATATTTAATTGCTGGGATACATCTTTAACAGTCTGATCGATTCTCAGCATGAATGCTCGTAACTTGTCCAAGTGAAAACACACTCATACTATATGACACAGGTAATTAATGTGAAGTACATTTCTGCAGTCAAGCTGCCCTCATTGGGGTAAAACAGTTGCCTGTTCTATTAATTATTTTATACAACCCTGGCAGAAACAGTTTAAAATCAGCGCACCTCCAAGGTTTAGGCATTTTCTTTCAGCCACACATAACGCTTGTTATGTAACCAGTACACCCTAATCGTACACACCCTTTTCCTTTCAATGTTTTCTGTTTTATTGTTTATTTTTTTCGGAACATTTCCAGGGTGTACCATTGTAATAATGACTACCATTTCCTATTGTTTCCCAATGACTACATAAGCTGTTTGACGAGAAATGGCACCAGCTGCGGCTGCTGGTCACGGAGGAGGATGTTACTCTTTATGTCGATGACCTGGAAATAGAAACCCTATCCTTGGACCCCCCTGTTGGCATTTTCATCAATGGAAAAACCCAAATTGGAAAATATGTGAAAAAGGAAACAACAGTGCCAGTAAGTTTATCAGTATAATCATAAACTGCATGTTGTTTGGTCCCCAGAGAAGTAACCCAGCAGTGCGTCAACTTGACTATAGAAGGAGGTTTAATGAGTAGCTGATATATGATTTAAAAAGCATCACACAGCACTGCAAGGTTTATTGCTGCCTCCTCAGAGACATGCTAAACTCCGTGGATAATAAATCCTTGGCAAAAAAAGAGCCCTTTTTTTCCACAAGGGCTTATTAATCTTTGTTTTATTTGTCTCATTTGGCATAATTTGCGCCAAAAATGCTGTATTTGTAATAAATCATTATTGTGCTGTGGTGCAATTTGCTCTGCAGAAGGCTGTATAGTGTGAACTTCAAACATTGAAATAAATACATCCCTGCAAACATAATATAACAGTTATGTGATGGTACAGTTATGTTAAAGTTCTGCACAATACATCCTTTTAATTCTAATTGTCAGCGTGATATATTATGAAACAATGAAACAATAGCACAAATTGACCCTTTAAAACACCTCAGACACATGTGCAAGCAATTAGGGAGCTTTGGCATCGTTGCATTTGTGGCATTGATGACGGTGAATGAAATACATGTAAAAATAAATTAAAATCAAAGAATGAAAGCCTTGGTTTATCTAGCGGCGGAGAGGGTCTGTGCAGAAAATCCTTTGTTTGAAAAGAAGGAAATAAAGAATATAATTCATTCATGACTGTTACATCTCCTGTGTCAGCCAGTATGTTGACACACCATTATGGCTGTGAGTATCAACATGAACACAGTTTGGCAGTGAATGTTATTGTGTGTACTGACCCGCAAAGTGAATGTACTTATGTAAGACAAACACATTTGTAATTGGAAACAGATTTTTTTGTAACTGGACCCTTAAAAATACACTGTGATTACCACAAGGCAATTTTAAACAACACTAGATTAGTGTGAACCATCAGACCAAACCATACATTGTTATCATGTTTAAAACAAGTAACAAGACACAAACTATATCCTTTTAGAATGACAATCATGCAGTCGCCCTAATGTTTTCATGCGGCTGGAAATAATAAAAATCATATGTGATAGTCATCTCTTCTGCTCACGTGGTAACCGAAGTGAAACGCTCGATGTGCTGGCACCATTTTACCACCAACATCAAAAACTACCAAATATTGGATGATTGTGCAGAACACGTCCAACCACTGAGGGAGGTCTGGCAACATGTAGCTGCTAAATGCCCAGTGAGGGCACTTACAATAGCAATTTCAATTCATTAGTGGCGAAACACTGATAAAACTCAACTAAATGTTGCAAAATTACCCCATATTACAATTTGTTTGTTTTGTTAGCTTGTTTCGAGTCTCCACTGGGGGTTGTATGTTTCACGATATGTTCTTATTCTTCTTCTTCTTCTTCTTCTTTTTTTAAATTTTCTTTAGTTTGAAATTCAGAAACTCCGTATCTACTGTGACCCCGAGCAGAATAACCGAGAGACTGCATGTGAAATACCTGGAGTTGTAAGTACAAATGTCTGCTAGGCTCTTTTTTTTTTCTTTTCAGTCCAAAAGCAACAAAGATGACTTATTCTCACCTACTTCACACCTTATCCAGCTACATCTGTTTCTGCTCTGAAACGCACTGCACTGGTGCAGCCAGTCCTTTCATCATCAGTTCCCTCCACACCTCATACTGCAGGGCATGAAATGAAGCTTTCTTGCTTTATATTTCACCAGTACAGTGTGCTGTATCATTGTGTGCTGAAGGTGTAAACTCAGCATATTCATTTTTAAGCCACATCTGTTTATGCATAAAATAATTTGTTGAGGAGGGAGGACCGCATTGGCTAAGCTTCAAACACACTTCACTCAGTGTTTTTTTCTCTGTCTGCTGGCGATAAATGTGTTTGTGAAGCAGTGGCCCATTGTTGTGTTGGCCTGGAAATTGCTCTAACCACAAATCCGGTGCCAAATTACTGTTTTTAATGTGAAGCCGTTGGATAAAAATATCAAAAGAGACAAGATGAGAAGCCTAAAATGACAAAAGCTTGCCAAGCACCGCTGCTTCTCTCCTCTCTTTGTGTGCTTTTCAATGGTTTATTTGTAATGGAATCTCCAAGTTCACTTATCAATTTCCGTTTGAATGGAGGCTCCAACTTCTGGCAAAGACTCACAACATTTGAAAAAGATTCATTGCTCATATTCAAATACAAGTGAATGAAGCAGATTATATATATGAGTATAAAAATGTCCTGTTTTTCTCGTTACAACTCTTAAAAATGTGTGATTTGCCGTTTACTTCTGTTTTTCTATCATTTTAAGTTGGATATCTCTGAGTTTTGAAATACTGGTTTGATAAAACGAGACATTTTGAGGCATGAAATCAGGTTTTAGAAAATTGTAATGAGCTTTTTTAATCGATTAATCAAGAAAATAATTAATCAGTAATGAAAATAATGAAAATTGTACACAATGCCCAGTTATGCTTGTTCATTACAGTGCTCCAACAGTCCTGATTACACTGAACCCACCCAAGAACCATGTGTTTGTCCTCCCGGACCCCCTGGACTTCCAGGAATGAAGGTCGGCTGATCTCTTTCCTCTCCTTATTTGTCTTGTGTCATGTTGTTCTTTCATATATCGAATAAGAAAATATTGCCACACTGAAACCCACATCACACAACACTTGGATATTAGACAGTAGATCTTGTTCCTGCTTCAGCACACCCCGGTGTTCAGACAACTGGTTAAATATTTACTTTAGACAGTGGTGGTCTGTCGAGATTGAACAAGAGAAAAATTGCTTAATCTTTAACAGTGTCGGTTTGTGTGTAAACTCGGGAATGACAAAGAGACCAAATGGCTTCTGTTCTGGGACACAGAGCACACACTCTCTCTTTCTTACAGCTTAGCTATGAGGAAAACTGCGCAGAATTCCCCAGCGATGTCTAAATCCTGCTCCCTGTGTCAGATAATTATGTGATGAGCACATGAGGTTGCACTTTACCGATAGGTCAAATCCAACTGTCATTACAGCCTGTAAACGCAGACTTCCTTCATGCCAGAAACAGCGCTGTGTGGGAGGTTTCAGAACTTTCATCTCTTAAATAAACAATTACCTGCTGAAAATGTACAGTTTTACCAATTGTGCATGCACCAAATAGCCTCTTTTCTCCACTTAGGCAAATTGAGGCTTTCCATTGCGAGTGACTCACAATTAGTCTTGTAAGATCTTGTTGTACTGTACTGCTCGCTGGAAACAAACCAGACCACTGCTCAAGATAAACACCGGCTAGAATGGAAAATTACCAAACTAAGGAATAAACCCTGCATCTCCGTCTTTATTGATCACAGGGCATCAACCAAATAATAGCAGCCCCGGTCATAAAAGCCTTTACACAAGGACCTCAGAGAGATATAACCTTAGCAACAAAACTCTTTGTTAATAAGTAAATAAAACCTACATGGTTTCAGGCGTGTTTGTGTTTATAAGGTCAATGCTATGCTTTTACTACATTTACTAATAGATCAAAAATGCTGGGGCCATTGCTGGCTCGCAGATGTTCCTTATAACCCCACAGAGTGCCCGAGAGCATCTTACATGAGATGGTTTATAGATAAAATAAATCAACACTCTACGCTTGAGAAAGCACGCTGTTACCAGAGATGCATTAAATTGATTAATTCATGCTGCTTTGATTGAAAAGTTGTTTTAGTTACGTTTGACTAAGTTACCTCATTTTACCTCTTTTTATAGGGAGAACAAGGAAACACGGGCAACCCCGGTCAGCCTGGACCTACTGGTGCTGATGGTAAGCCTGTGAGTACTACATAGTTCAATATACAAACATACAGTACATAACTGCCAACAGCACTGTCGCAGCAGCTTCCACAGCGACCCATTTGAGTTAATGTAGCCATTAGGTCATGACAATTTCTGCTTGTTAATTCTATGTGGTCAGGACTGCAACAGAATGCTCGAACACAGCGGTGAATATGCCTATTTGCTTATTTTTCCAACGGGTAAATAAAAAAAACATGTCTGATTATAGCAATAGTGGCAGCACAGTGGTGATTTTGTGTGATGAAAACCAACCAAAAGTGAACCACATGTTCTATAGCTTGATCAAAAACGAAGAGAAAGAATCTGCCCCGAAGCCCAGACTCACTCAGAGAACATGCACACAGCTGGATTCAAATGTTTAACCAAGTGTTTGTTTCTCCCATCCTGTTTTGGTCTGATTTAAGGGTATCCCTGGCGTTAGAGGGAGTCCAGGGCTGCCGGGTCCACCAGGAGTAGAGGTGAAGAAAATGTCACTTATTCAGTATTATTAAATTCAGTAGAAATAGAAAATTTAAAGCTGGTTTCTTTTGTTTCCTCTGCCAGGGGCTGCGAGGGCCAGACGGGTACAAAGGGGAGCAAGGGAGGCCCGGTGTTTCGGTAGGAACGTCAAAAACACATTTGTGGCACAATGTGTTTCATTGTCATTCTGTAGTTCTAATTTGTGACAACTTAAAACCAATTTTGTGATACAATACCTGTACTTTCAGGGGGAGAGGGGAATGCCTGGATTACCAGGACCGCATGGACAACCAGGAGAGAAGGTGGTGATATTCATTACTCAAATGTGCCTATTCAACATTGTTACGATGATCTTGCTTTAGATGCTTTTTTTTTTTTTTTTCCAGAATATCCTCTAGGGGATGTTGTTTAAGTCAGGCAATAGATTGTATTGACTGATCAAAGCTGAAAGAATGCGGCCGTTAAAAAGTACAAAACACACACTGAATTGTCAGGGTATATCTTCTTTTTTTATGAGATCAAATGTAGGATTAACAGGAAATCCCTGCTAGACACATCAACTTGAACCATTTGAACATTGTTGCATCAATCAGAAAGAAACCATATGTTATGAGTATAAAGCCAGATCCGTTGGGAGAGTCAAAAATACAACCTCTATACTGTGGGACGAGAGCGCTGTGCAGAGAGAGCATGAGGGCCGTCAGAGACTTCTTAAACGTGTTCATATTTCCTGACTTTTGTTCTGCCCTTTTCCTCAGTAAGCTCAAACACTCTGACTTTCTTTGCTACTTTTATAGGGAACCACAGGTGTCTCTGTTTTCCCTTGTTGCCTTGTGTTTTTCCCCTCACTTGCATCTAGTCTTTGCTCCTTCGCCTCCCAATTGCAGTATGATCTGAAGTGGACATGCCAGGAAGAGATGAATCAATGTTACTGTCATGTGAATCGATAATGTAAATCAAGGCAACATAAGATCCTGGAGAGTCTAACAAAACAGATCCCACAGAGAGGACTGTATGTCCTGAACTGCAGGCCAATCAGTTAGAAATAAAACACTGTAATCCAGTGAGACCGACCTGGCTGCAGTGCACATCACCTGCTCCAGTATTCCCTTATATTGTTTGGGAGAAGATATACTGTATGCATCAACAGATCCAAGTAAAATGTATTTTAGTCTTCTTTTACCAGATGAAAACCTAAGAGCTCAGGTCTAGATGACAGCCAAACAAAGCCTACAGTAAGTGGTGCCTCGGCTGCATAACTGTCCAGTCACACAGCGGTGGAAACACACAAGCAGGTGGTGCTGTGTGTTGCCAGCAGCTGTCATGATATGTATACTAACACCAGCCACAGGGACAAACCGCCTGTGAGCTGAAATGCGTCAGAACCAATCCAAACAAAAGAGGACTGAGTCTCTCTAGAACTTTTCTGTTGCTCTGATCACACTGACGTTCATCTGAGCAACATTACACACAATAATGCCTCATTATTTTGAGGTACAGTGAAGTAATGCATCCTCCCCAGATTGCATCACCCCTGTCATATCATCCTACCTTGTAATCAGTGCGACCACAGGACGACCCCCTGCCAGTTGGCTGCAGTGCAGAGCAATTCAAGCAGTTAATGTCATTTTGAAAATAGTCTCAGCTGGCTGCAGACACGTGTCCGCACCTGGAGCGAATCCTTCTGTACCATCTGTCCCATTATTAGAGTTTCACTCTCAGGTCCAGGATGTATCAATTTAGGTTTTTATTAGTGTTTGGACTGTCCTCATAACTGTCTTTGATTCAGTCAAATTCTTTGGGTTTTGGGTATACAAAAACACAAAGAGAGAGAGAGACCACAATGGGGGACTGCATTTCTAAAGATCAGGTGGATTTACTGTATTTTTTTTCCCCATTTCCACTTACAATTAACACATAAAAGGACTGTGGATTTTACTGGTCTATCAAAGAGCTCTTTTAAAATCCCATAATTAGACATCTAATTAGTGTAATGGTCTGAGGCATGAATGATGAGATGAGCGACTAGATGGGGCAATGAAAGTGATTTTCCATCACTTACATGGCAAAAAAGGACGGCTGCCAAAATCGGCTACAGGGCAAGTTCGGAAAAGCCCTGGTTGAATTTGCTTCAGTGAATAGGTAAAATATTCACAGTACTGTAGATAAAAGGTAGCTATTTTCTGACACCACTAGTCAAATATAGTCAATTTGAATTCAAAGTAATAAAAATCTAAGAGCAGGAAACACATCAATAAAACGGCACTTTACGTGTCTGACAATATATGGAAAATATATGAAACAGTAAAGAAACTTCTGCTTAAAGTTTTTCTTCGCCAAGGAGTCTAGGAAACTGAATTTGTCTGGGTCAAAAGGTTTTTGCACTCCCCGGAAAGATAAAGAGCCTCCATGCAACAGAAAACAATCTCTGAAGACCAAGATGTGTTTGATGAGCAGGAAGCCACTTCTTTTAAAGTTAGAGGGAATCCTCATCAAGCTGAGTGTAAGATTTTCTTTGGTTACAAACTTACAAACTACAACATCCCAAATTGGTCCCATATTGTAAAGACCACCAAAGGGTGTAGCCTCATTTTCCTGGCACAGGCTCTAGAGAATGGAAACATGAGATCTTTACTAAATTAAGTCAGAAGTACATAATTCAAGATCACAAGAGGAAGGAGGACTGTTAAGGCACTTCGCCAAAAGAACTAGCTATGTTTGTGTATTCACAGTCTGTGATACTTGCTGATGACCACAGTCATTCATCACCTCTGAAGGAACATCTTACAGCTAATTATGTGGGCATCCAGTCCGTGCTATTGATCTCTGTAGTTTACTACCTCTGCCAAAGAGGTTACGTTTTCACCCGTGTCTGTTTATTTGTCAGCAAGATGAAGCAGAAATCACTGAACCGATTGGAACTGAACTTGGTGGAGGGATGGGGCGTGGGCCAGGGAAGAACCCATAAAACTTTGGGGAAGATCCGCATCATTTACTACGAATTTGAATTTTTCTCTCTGAAGTCAATTTAAGTTAATATTGACTATGGCAGACGTCTGCTCACACTTAGTGCCCTTCTAGTTAACACTGTAGATACATTGTCGGTATTCATTTTGACAGAGATCAATGTTTCCAATTGGAAACCTCAGAGCTCAGCTTGGGGGGTGAACATACCTGAGAAAGGTTCTTATCCCATCTTTCCTGCACACCTGGGATGTAAGAACACACCAGTCACTGCGTACACTACTTATGCTAGCACCCTATCCACGTTTTATCACTCACTGCAGCGTGAAGACAAATGAAGCACAAAGCCCTACCATTTGGCTTCCATGTTTGTGTCTTTACTGCCCCGGCTGCAGCACGGCCACTCAGTGGCACCCTGAGCCTCTGAGTCCCCTCACCACGGTTAGTTTGTTTTGGCAATCAGATCTGCCGTGACGGCCACAGATGGACTGATTTTTTAATATGTTTTGATACCAATGACTACAATGTCTTTTTATATACAGACTATTTTTGCAAATGAGGCCACAATAAAAATTATGTCAGATTCTGCAGCCAGCAATAAACACGTCATTTGGTTGTATGCTGAACAATGATTTATCTCTCCGTCAGCTGATTAGCATACATTTGAATGCTGGAATGTAAAACTGGAGAAAAACAAATGATTTAATGTCCAACCTTGTTCCAAAAATCAGGATTTTTTTTATTCGGAAGATACTGAAAATACAGTGACGCATCATTCCCTTAAGTTTTGGCAATGTCAAACAAACACTTAACATTTAGTTCTAGGTCAACCAGTGCAGTTTTTTAAATGCCAGAACGACGCAGTGAAACACGTCACTTGCTTAAGCTTCAGTCCAAAAAGTTGTTTAATTCATTGTCTCTCCCAGAAAAACCGCTACTGACTAATGTCAGACACTGACTGCATATGTGTGACCATGTGGGCTTTACAACGGGTCTATGATGTGCTCTCGTCACACACTGTGCAACTTGAACCTCCTGACCTGACCTGGAATTGTTTCGCTTACTACATCTATTAGAAACATGAGTGGCACGTCTAATGATCATTTAAATCTTGTTGCTTTTCTCAGGGCTCTACAGGATCCCCAGGAACTACAGGGTTACCTGGGAAAACTGGCCAAGTGGTAAGGGCGCAGACAATCCTAAAGGCTAAAACAACAATCACTGTCTCTGAACAATGACACAAGAAAAAGGAACAACTTTAACATGGATGGCATGATGTTTTCAGGGGGAAAAAGGAAGTTTAGGACCTCCTGGGCCTCCTGGTTATCAAGGAAAATCTGTATGTATAAAATAATTCATAATCACATCCAGAGCTTTTGTGCTGATTCTGTGTAACATCCTTTTCTCTGATTTCAGGGCCCACCTGGCAGAGATGGAAAGGATGGATTTCCGGGGGGACCTGGTCAAAAGGTCTGGTGTTTTGACAGCAATGTGTAGTTACATCACAAAGCTCATTCAGGGATTAGGAAAATAATAGAAGCACGTGATTGGCTGAATGTGCACAGTCTTAAAAGACTTAACTGTTCCCAAAAATTGTGCTGTTGATGTTTGGCAACCATGGAAATTGAGTCATTCAGTGCTGGTGTCCCCTTTGTCTTTTTTTACAAGCTCTATTTGACAATTTTAGCAAACATCAAGGGTTTTCGTAGATGTCTTTTTTAATAAATCCAACATGACATGTAAAATGATGTTAATGTGTCAAATAAAGGGCTCACAACTAGAAATCTGAATGAAAATTGAATGTATTAATAATATTTTTGTTTCTCTACCATATTAAGGGAGAAGCAGGGGCCAGTGGCATTCCTGGCACCGATGGAAGGGAAGGCCATCCTGTGAGTCGTAAACACAGATATTACTCAGTGTACTTGTTCAGTGTTTTCTAGGTTGCTAGTGCCCTTAGTGTTGTCTTACATTTTACCACTTGGACCCCTAGCAATTAAGGATTTGATGCAAAATCTGATGCAAATTGTGCATGAATACAATTTGAAATAGACTGTCATATTGCCTTAAGGTTTATACTTTTCACTGAGGCGTTTTAAAACAAGAAAAGTTGAACTTTATGCGTGTGGTCCTTTATATCATGGTTCACAGAATTTGTCACAGACAAATGCAATAAATTATAGCTGACATGTAATAATCTAACAGAATTGTGAAATAGATGCATAATGTTTTTTACCATAGCAAGACTGTGTGTTAACATATTGTCAGCAGTACAGAGAGCACCCCTCACAGGCAGTAAATTAGGGGTATTTCCCCTGTAGTTCATCCCAGGATAACCCTGTTATGTAACAAGCAGGCTCGGCCTATAATCTAAGGCAGTGAAAGTAACTCATCGAGGGAATGCTGTGGCGCTCTGGCAAATCTGTTTTAGGAAGAAAGTGTTTCAACTGGGCAGCCACCCCACTGATCATGATTATAAGTGTCGTCCAAAAGTTTGAGATGGGTCTACAAAAGATGAGTCAGTTACTCCACAAGGCTGTAGGCCATTTTTCCCCACCAGAACAATAGAGTTAGCGATGTATCCAGGGAGACAGGATTAGTACTGTACTTCCTCAAGTTAAAACAAGATGAAGTTAGCACTCGAGTGTGGGCCCCAATACGGGGGATTTCTTCACCTATAGGTTGAGTGTGAGCGTCTGGGTGGCTCTATCTATATTTCTGTCTCTCTGCCTGCCTGTCTAATCCATTCACTATGCACATGTGTTTCTCAAACTTTTGTGTGAGGCAACCACTAAGCATCTGCAAGCGTTTATCTCAGAAGAAAATAACTAAAACAAAAAACTAAAGAGGCTTTCCAAGGCACTTTTGCTGCGTATGTTGAACCGAATAAACTTTAAATGTATTTATAAATCAGTATCTGCTGTTTTACTTTTTCCGCAAGTGCAATTTAAACAGCATACTATGTTTTGTCTTATTGCATCTATCAGCAAACAAAACATATGCACAGCCCACTTGCAACACATATGGTTCATCCAAGAATCCTACAGTTTACACGTCGATTAAACTTTAGACAGTACTCCACTCGTGCAGAGAGCGCTGCAGTTTAGTCTGGGAAATGAATTGAAATATTCTTTTTTTTTATTGGAGTGATTATATTTACAAAATATAACTGGGGAGTGTACGATTTTGGCAGACATTTCCTGGTGCAACGAGACCAGCTCGAATGGTTGCTTTTATTGAGCAACTGGCTACAGTCGTTATTGACACAATGAAGTAATTATTTCAGAACTGTGAAAGGAAGTAAACTGGAACGTGTGTTTAGTACCAGTTTAGAAACATTACTCGAGAAAAATTAGGAACATTACTAAGAACTGAATAGACAAAAAGTAGCATTACAAACAATTCCATGTAATGTTGCCGTTTTTTTTTTTTTTTCTTTGGTATTCTTAAATTTACTGATGTGCATTACATTATAATGTGTTTCCATGCTGTCAGGGTTTACCTGGATTACCGGGAACCACAGGCCTGGATGGACAAAAGGTAAACAAGTTGCCAAACAGATGTGCAAAAGACACTGATCAGTGATTTATTTTACTTGTTGTTTGTGGTAACATTCAGCTGACATGATTCTCATTTAAGGGGGAAGTTGGTGCGCCTGGACCAAGGGGCTTCACAGGATCGACTGGATCGCCTGTAAGTTAACAGCTGACTGTTTATGCACAAGTTCAGTGCACATCGATGTGTTAATATTGAATGTGAGGAGTTTCTTCACTCTCCTGCAGGGTGAGATGGGTTTACCTGGTGCACCTGGTTCAAAAGGACAAATTGGACCCAAGGTAATAATTTTTGCATGTTAGAAAATTCCCTTTGAGCCTCTTCAGACTGCTGTATTGTTAGTGATGCAAAGCTATAATGAAGAGAGCAAAAATAATGACAGACTTTCATCTTACCAGCAGACATCAAAAAGATTTAATACAGTCTTTAAAAAGGATAAACTGTTCACTAAATACAATGTGAATTTATCCCTACATCCCCGGGGCTGTGAGCGCACTGGCTCAAACTCTGACCTAGAAAATTCAACACTGCAGAACAACAAGCTGCAGGCCAAGCCATGTTATGATTTAAGTTGACTCTAAGCAGAGTGTAGTACAGTCAACCTGCCAAGCCTTATGTCGTCCAGCCTATACGCTGCAGTGCATAGTGTCATTAGTTTGGGTAAGATTAAATCTTTGCAGCTTTCTTGAAATACATAGAAAGCTGCTTGGGTCAGCAGCATTACATGTTTTGTTTGGTCACTGTTTTTCTAAAATACACTTTAGAACAAGTAACGACCTCTTGGCCACACTGGCAGTGCTAAATTAAGCGATGATCCGATCGTACTGCTTTCGTCAGTGGAATTTTAGTGGAAATGTAAGCAGTCTGGGCTTGTCTGGTCTGGACGTTCTGTCTCCTAATCACTTTTCATTAGCTGATCTGCCTTTAACAAGCCAATGTGTATTGGTAAATGGCACACAAGTGAAAACCTAGTTTATGGACAGGCAGGCAAAACTTTGATTTTATGGCTGAGCTTCAGACTGCAATTACTGAGGCTTGTTCAACTGGAAAAGAAAGCATTCGACTAGACACAATTAAACATCAAACTGCCATATCCCAAAACCTCATGAAGGTATGCTTAAGTTACTGCACCCATCAAGGAAAATGAATTATGATAAGAAAGTGAAAATACCAACTGCACTGCGGTCAGTGATTTGATGTCGTTTGGATGTTATTTCACTGTATGTTTTCTGTAACATGAGACATGTTTTATTTCTCAATCAAGGGGAATAAGGGTGAAAGTGGAAGTCCAGGTACACGAGGAACACCAGGGCCTGCGGTATGTTTCCGTTTAAAGAATCTAATATGAACCAGGTGGATTTATCTCTGACTTCAAATACTGTGTTGAATCAATAAAAGTGTGAGTGAATAAACATGTATTTATCTACAATGTAACAAAAAATATTTTTGGTTTTTATGTCATGTAACAGTATAAACATAAAGATTGTTCTTGTTTTTAATGATTGGTGTTTACATTGATGCTTTTAAAGGGGAGTGCAGGGGAACCAGGGAGCGCAGGTCAGCCGGGGCACCCAGGCATACCAGGCATGAAGGGCACCAAGGTATTTATACTGTGATATTTTATGCTGTGATATGTGATTTATAATAATAATTGTTTGCTGGTCAGGGTTAACCCAGTCTGGTCAAACAGGAAACTTACAGTATTTCCACTGATATTTAATCATAAATGTTCGTTTGCCTGAAATGCCAGTTGTCAGCTCTCATATCAGCAACCAGCTAACACCGCAATATTTTTTTAGGCAATAACTCTTATAGTTTTTCAAAGCAATTTCATAGCCACATGTTATTTTCGCACATTAACAAAATATGTTTAGATAAGCCAGAAGTCTTTACTGTGATATAAAGTAGAAGGATGTATTCTGGCACTATAGTTTTCTATAAATCATGTGGAACTTGTGGCTGTTTTCCTGCTGCAAAACATCTATAAAAGTATAAGCCATGTCTTTATTTCTTACCAGGGACAAAGGGGAAATCCAGGTGAAAGCGGAGAGATGGTAAGTTATTACCCTGCCATCAACCCTTAATTGGTCACACAAGCAGATGGTGGAATGATCCTATTGACCTCTGTGCTGCTAATCTAAAATAATAACTAATATTTAGCGGTTGAGAGCACACATCTTCAGCTTTAAATAAATATGAGTGTCACTTGGATTAAAATAGACTTGGTTCCTAAAGAAATCGTCACCACTGGAGCTTCAAATCGAATCATTTTTTTGTGAGCTTGTAGTCAATGCCGTCTGTAATGGTGAACCCCTATTAGTGGAGGAATATATTGTCTTTAATTCATTTAGTATAGAAATCATTTTATTCCAGTGGAAATAAAGCCTGAATTATCATGTACTGGGTTTGGAAAACTATCATGTGTCAGCTATATTTTGTCTTTTTGGAAGTACAGCTGGTTATTTGCTGTGACTTCCATCATGGTTTTTCTCCATTACACCACACTGGATCAATTTCATGTCATGAAAAGAAAATCAACTCTGGAATGCAACAAGGAAGTGCAATCATATTTATGTAATCAAATCTAATGGGTGTTAATGTGCTACATTTAAACCACATTAACACCCATAAACACTTCTATAGAAATACATCTACAGTCATGAACGGATATTTGAATCTTCAGTACAGCACTATATGCTGCACAAGCGGTATAGACTGATGTGTGAAACACTGATTTCATGTGCTTTTGTGACCGTACTCGAATTATTTTCTCACCAGGGATTGAGAGGAGAAAAAGGAGAGCCTGGTCGGCCAGGGAATCATGTGAGTTTGTTTTGATGTTGTATGATGACGTCGTATGACGCACGCACAAAACCAATTTGGATCCAAAAAGAAAAAATGACTAACATATTTATTTTGTTCAAATATTTTTGCTTTTTTTTATAATGATGTGCAAGTTTCTAGTTTATGAAAATTGGTGTGTCATGGTCCAAAGTACTGAGTGCATTAGTGAGATTCAACTGAACTTGGGCAATGTATTCATTATACAATATAGTCATTACCTTCACCAGGGATGTTATCTCTCTATTTGTCTGATGAATAGCAGAATACCTAAAAACTGGTCAACAGATTTAAATGGAATTTATTGGAAAAGTAAATCATGGGCCAGGGAAGAAATAATTTCTAAAGGTCTTGAGAGTCGATAGTGCCACCATGTGGCAATTTATAAAGCACTTTAAAAAATAAAATTTTCACTTGAAACTCCTGAGCTATGAAATTTTGCAAAATTCTTGTTTTCCTGGATCCCTCGGTCCAGTACAAATCTGCTTTACCCATAAAGGCCACACACTCTTTCTGTGACCTATATTATTATTTTCCATTCTAAATGCAAACATTTTTTGATAAGTTCTATGAATTTTGTGCAGTCTTCACTAAAATTAGTGTTAGATCATTTGTGTTTGATGCTCCATCCATTCCTACAATGTGCTGCCAAGTTCTTAGAGGCCTATCTGTCATAAATTCCCATCATGAAAACGGTGTGTAACACGGTCCTGTTTCAAAGTGATCCTGCAGAGATCTGATGCTGTTTAGTCCATAGGTGGTGCTACAGCAACATGATGACTTTAGCTGGTCATAACTCAGCAGTCATAATTCTGACTTATTCCACATTTTACAATATTTGTGCCTAATATTTCCATTATTTCAACATTATCCTACAATCACCATGAATACCTGTCATTGTGCATTCAGATAAAGATATAAATGCAGATTTTTCATTTAAAATAACATATTTTAGGATTGTTTCTCAGTGCTTTCTGTTGTGGTTTTTAATGACTTCTTGTGACTTTGATTGACAGGGTTCCACTGGTTCAACAGGACTAAAAGGAGAGGTATGTTAAGCTGAATACATGAATTACTGCACATCCATTTAACCTGAATTGTCATACTATTGCTAACACTGGGCTTGTATTTTTGCCAGAAAGGGACAGCAGGGGATCTGGGGCAAAGAGGTCAAGAGGGTCAAGCGGGACGGCCTGGACAGCCTGGTCAGTCAGGCCCAACTGGCCCCCGAGGGCTGCAGGGGGACACTGGTCTACCTGGTCCACCTGGACCTGAAGGAAGATCTGTACGTGTGATACACATTGTGTTAACAGTGTTACTGTCGATAATATTTTGTTTTATCATGATGTCACGTCTGAGATTGACTGAAATAATTGCATAGACATTGACTGGAGAACCATGTGATCTGATCCTTTATTACAGGCAAGTGAAATGTCAGACAATCACATTCGGCAAATTTGCAGAGACATTCTTCAGAGTGAGTATCATCACAGACTGACGGATATGTTGAATGATATGTTTCTCTGTGTTTTCACAACACATCTGAAATCTTGTCATTGTCAATCATCCTAGCTGAGCTGCCTTTATTGTTGCTGAGCAACCAGCAGAGTAGCTGCACCAGGTGCCAAAGCCGGACTGGATCTCCCGGCCTTCCGGGTCCAGCTGGGCCCCAGGGACTAAGGGGTCTTCCTGGACTTAGTGGCTCCAGGGGACAGCCAGGCCACCCTGGTCGACCAGGGCACCCTGGTGTGAACGGGCTCAAAGGTAAAGCCAAGTCAAGTCAACAGTGTGTTATTAAAAGTATTTTGTTGGATGTTCTAACAAGGACATTTGTGTTTGCAGGAGAACCAGGTTTCCAGGGTGAGAAGGGGAGCCCTGGTCGAACCATGATTGGAGACCAAGGGCCACCTGGGCCTCCAGGTAAATAAAGTGGCTAATTATTAATTATTATTATATTATATTAATTTATCATTCAGTTTATTTAGTGAAAACCATGTGGAAGCTAGTTTGATGAGGTTCTGAAATTTAATGTCTCCTTTTATGTACCATTCCTTTGAACTGATGGCTTAGTACTTTTATCTCCTCAGGTCCAATGGGTCCCCAGGGGTACAGTAAACCAGGTCCTCCAGGTAAGCCTGGCCAGCCTGGTGTAAATGGAGCAGAGGGTAAAAGTGGTAATCCTGGCATCCCTGGCCAGCCTGGGGTGTGTGATCCATCCATGTGCTATGGTAGCATGATGAGGAGGGATTCTTACAGCAAAGGGCCAAACTATTGATGTAATGCAGCGCCACTGCAGGCACCAGTCTAGAGCTGATGTGGAACAAACAGCCATTCTCAGGAAGATCTCATCTTTACAGTTGTCTCTGTCGTGGAAACAAAACGGACCTCTTCTAACACCTTGTATGTGATCTCAGACAGTCAACAGAACTAGATCCTTTCACATTTTCTCCATTGGTAGTCTGTATTATTATTCAGATGTCTTTGAACATGCTTTGAGGTTTTAATGGCGTTAAGAGAATTAGAAATTGGCTCCGTTTAATACCTCTAGTCTGATCACCTTGAGCTCATGTACTACATCTATGTCTGGGTCTCCCTCTGGACAGTACAGCTGGTACATTTTCCCGTATTGCCGTTTGGTGTTGCTTTGTTGCATGTTGCTGTCTAAATCTTCACAGCACATTGAGTGGGTGCTAAATCTAAACTTTAAAAAAAAAAAAAAACACAACTTCTATAATCTATACATTCCATCTTCAGTGATTTCACCATAAATTATGTCAGGAATTGGCATGTTTCAGCACAAAACTGTGAGTTTGATTTCCTGTAGCTGATTATGAGCTGCTGTAAGCCTGTGTTCCTAAAACATCCAGTTTGACTGTTAAGCACTTAACTCTTTATGAAAACCTTTTACAACAGTGTATCATCCAAGATAAATGAATACCCCCCACTCCCCATTACATACAATACCAGTTCATTCACGTGTCATTTTATTCCAATTTAGAAGAAAAATGTTTAAAGTTTCGCCATCTAAGAACATGCTGACATTTTAGTTTGAAATTTTGTCATCTATGTTCCAGACGCTTACCTTTCATTACTGTAGCAGGTATTTTATTGTTATTTATGAAAGAGTCATAGCTGTGTATTTCAGCAGTGACATGTCTTAAGCATCATTGTAATTTTATTTTGTGTTTAGGTGACTTTTGTATGAAACTTTCAATCTTTTTTTCTTTCTTTTTTGTTTTTTTTTTTTTTTTTTACTAGAATTAAAACATCTTAATGATTTGTGAACTCAGTTTGTCCTCTGCTTTGGGTTTTAAGTTTCAAGTTTATTTCAGGACATCATCACATCATCAATATCATCTCTCTCTCTCTCTCTCTCTCCTGGAAATTTTGGGGTGTGGTGTGTGCTGTGAGATGTTTTCCATTTTGACTGCAGCATCAAAAAAGGATGAAGTGTGATGGCTGTGGAACAAAAAGAAAGAGAGAGAGGGAGAGAGATCATCACCTGGGTCTTCAACTAAGGACACCGCATTAGGAAACTTGGATACAAGTGCAGAAAGTTTGTGTGGGCGGTGTGTGTGTGTGTGTGTGTGTGTGTGTGTGTGTGTGTGTGTGTGTGTGAGAGAGAGAGAGAGAGAGAGAGAGAGAGAGAGACTTAGGTAGTGGGTTTGTACACTAGATGGCGCCATGTGGTAATACTCAGGATGTCTAGGAGTTACTTTACCTAAGTAGGAGCTTCATTTTTTTTTTTCACTTTGGACAGCAGCCACCCATCACATGGAAACCTCTGATTATTTATGTTTTTAATTATCCCAGTACACTTCAACACACTGTTTACTTCATGCTCCTCTGTCAATGGAGCTTTCTGCATAAAGGCTATTTGCCTTGAATGAACTTTTATATACTCAAAGTAAGTTTTTGCTCTGTGGGGAGTTTATGTAGCCTAATTATAAAGATGGAAATCATGGGAGGATGTAGAGACATGCAACGGGAATGTGGTTCCTCATACTGATTTTACATTATCCTTATCAATCTTTGTGGTGTTTTTATCTCCACCCTTCTCCGTTGGGATTGTACTGTACAGCACATTGCAAGCAGGCCCACATGTTTGTTATTGTATTTAATAAACTATATTTTACAGCACCCCAGTGGATCGTGGTCGAGCCTTGTGCAGCATTACAAACACAGGATCCTTGTTGCTGTCGCTGAACGCAGCTGAGCCCTCTCCAATAAGCACGCGGACTTCAATAAGTTGAGGTGATTAAAAGGCTCTGTCATTAGTCTTTCACTCGTTAAGACGGGGCTCTCGGATTTCAAGTGTCTCCTTTTACACTCCAGAGCCGCCACATTCATCATGGGACACGGGCTGAAGTTTTATTGCGGCCGCTAGAGGTGGATGCAATAACAAAAGTTGAGTGGGATGGACTCAGAGGGCAACTAGTCCCCAGTAGGCTCCACTCTCTCAGGGTTCAAAAAAAAAAGAAAAAAAAAAAAAGAAAGAAAAAAAAAAGAAAAATGCGAGCCGGGGCATAAGTCGAGAGCTGGTCTCTGTCTCTCATTTTTGACACAGTTCAACACATTTCATCCACTTGGAAACTCCGGGTTATCCCTCGACGATTATGGGCGTACCTACGTGCTTTTTCATCACAGAGGATTAAGGTGAGGGACGGGGTCATAACTCCATAAATACTTGGTGTGGCACAGACTCTGGATGGACCCTGGAGGAGTAAATACCGCTGGAGGAGCCTCGCGCACAGGAGAGTAGCGGCGACTTTTTTTTTCTTTCTGCAAGCTGATACCTCATCTGTAGAGAGAGAGAGAGAGAGAGAGAGAAAAAAAAACTCCTCTCAGTTACCACCGTGAAAGTTGTGGTGCCTCTGGCTAATATGGAGAGTCTATGATTCCGTATTGGCAGAGATATAAATTGCTTTATTTTTCTCACAGAGTGCGATGTAGTTCAACCTCACCTCCCAGAGTGAGCTATTTGTCAAGATGACAGCGCTTACACCTTTGAACCGAGCCGTACTTGGACTTGCGTGGAGCTGTTTGAGTTTTCTGTCCTGCGCTCATTGCGGCTTAAGTGACAACCATGTGCACTCCAGTTTTATTTACAGGAGGTTGCGCAATCACGAACGCAGGGAGATCCAGAGAGAGATCCTCTCCATCCTGGGCTTGCCTCACCGTCCGAGGCCCTTCTCTCCCGGGAAGCAGGCGTCCTCCGCGCCGCTCTTCATGCTCGACCTGTACAACGCGATGGCCGTGGAGGAGGAGGTGGGGGAGGTGGAGGGGGTGGGGGTGGGGGTGCAGCAGGGCGCAGGGAAGAGCTTCAGTGCCAAGGCTCAAGGGCACTCCAGGAAAGGTTACTACAGCCCCCAGCATGCCGGGTACTCCCGTGTGGCACAGCCTTACCGAGCGGCCCCTCTGTTAGGCCACAGCCCCGCACTCACCACAGCGCACGACACCAACTTTCTGAATGACGCCGACATGGTGATGAGTTTTGTCAATTTAGGTAAGTGACAGTAAAGTAGACTCGTTTTGTCTGCTGCTTTTATAAAATCACAATTATTGACAGTAGCCTAAATGCAGGCGATTCCTGATTTCATTAAGATTTAGAGGTGAAGCAGTCTCGTTGGAAAACCAACAAATTCAACAGAGAAAGTCCCTCCCCAGCGTGTTCTGTTATTACTTTAACTTTACTTGGTGAAAAGCCAGAAACATTTTGTATGTTGGATGCAATTTTCTCTAAAATCCTCTGCAGACCTGCTTTCAAGAGTTAGGCTAAATGAATGAATACATTTATTGGCCTGCCTGCTGTATTGTACAGGGATATATCAGCACGTGGAGTTCACTAATTCTGTCAAAATAATTTTATATTTTAATCAAATAATCATAGCTATGTTGCCCTTAGAATTTTTTTAATAACTCCATAAAATTATGCTGAGCATCTAAATGAAGTTTTACAGGTGTTGGCTTCCTCTCGTTCATTCATTCATTCATTCATTCATTATTTCTTTATTTCGAATTTCTACATTTTTATTTCTTCGTTAAAATGTCATTAGTAGATTTTCAGACATCAGTCATCATGTGGCCTCGGAGGTATTCAGTTGCTTTTAGCTTTGTGTGAAATATTCTGTATTCAAACTGAATGAAGCCCTAAAGTTTTGACCAAATCAGGTTGTGCTGCTTTCTATTAAAAAGCAGCTGATGTGTATAATGATTGTGTTTGTTCAGTAGCCGTGACCTTTGACCCCGCAGTTCAGAGCAACTTATCAGATGACTGTCTGACCTTGAGAAAATTGGTCTAAATTATTTCCTGTTGTTAAAAGGGGAGTGATATTGACTGATGCCTGTATTTCTTGCTGCTCTGTCACTAAGAGAGAGCAGTAGCCCTATTCCTCATATTTGTGTTCTTTGTAGCATTTATCGTTCTTTAATGAGAATGAAAATATTAAACACACTATATAGAAACTTACTCAAAAGTGTAATATGATGCAGCATGGCAAAATCCTAAATGAATGATAAAAGAAACAATTTTTACACAACGCCCCTACTGTGGTGCTAAGGATTTTATTTTCTTAAATATATAGCAAAACATGTAAAAGTGAATTTGTGTAGAGTTTCTTGGGAGTATAATCCCTCACCTTGGCCTGAGCCCATCTGTTTCCACTTACCACTATACCAGGGCATGTACACTGTCAGCCTTGAAAGCTCTGCTCTCGTTCTGGGGACTGTCAGTGAAGTGTTCAATGGGGCTCTGTCTTTATTACAGTACACTCAAATATAGCTACTGACCTCAGCTCTTTTAGAAACGTCTATGTGGGATCTCATGCAGTTTAATGTGCCTACTGTATGAATGGAAGTCAGCCGTCTGTATGCAAGAAGAGTAAAGATGTGACGATGTAGCACAACAGTCCATTTATTAATCCTATTGACATAATATGGATACCGTCCTGGTAGAAGCTGAATCTAATTAATATACAACACATCCAGAATGCACACGGCTCACCTTTTACCGGAGGGCGAGGTCATTATTATTTCATCTTTAGCTATTTGAAAGTAAAATGCTCAACGCTCTCAGTGGCACTTCTGCTTCAGATTACTGCCTGTGGCTAAAATAATGGAACACGCTCAGTGGGTAAAAGTCAGACCTGACCTCTGACCTCTTTGTGTTAAGTAACCGCAGGCGTTCTCTCGATAAAATATCTGGGAAATGCGCTTCAAATAGATATCACTACGGATGTCAGAAAATTCACTAAGCTCAGCCACATGCCTCTGCGCTGCTAAGAGGCAGGGGTGTGAGACAGTTGGCGGTCAGTGTTTAGTAGCATCAAACTATCTTTAGTCAGTAGGTGATAATGTAGATACTCTGAGGCCTCTTGATGGGGTTATTTAAGTCATTTTTTATTGTGGGGCTTTATTTTGAAAAACTCAAGCACATATCTTTTATTTATTCACCTGTAACGGACGATGAGTTTGTAAACATCTTCCACAAGTAGAGGCCTAAAAAGGTATCTCACTTCATTCATTATGTTAGAAATATTTAGTTTTAAAGGTCAGGGGTTATTGAAGACTCTTAACGCATTGTATGAAACCTACAGGAGGTCAGTAAAAGGTCAGAAATGAGGTCAGAGTAGACGCTCCCATGATGTTGAAGAATCCTGTCTGGTCTTTTCTCTCACTTGAGGATCAGACCAAAGTGTTTTTAATTGAAATCAGCCTGTTTTTCTTAACTGACAGCCCATTCATCATGGCCAGAGAATGCAGTTAAGGCACACAGTAGAGGGCCTGTCTGGGAACTGCTACCTGTATTCAGTTGACTGATTTAATGAACTGGAAAGTGCTTTTGTTGGTAGTCAAAATGTTTGGATTGGACCCGAAACGTAAAAGAAGATGTAATAAATTACTCTTTTTCTGTGCGTTAATGCTGGCATATTTTCTCTTTTGAGCAACTCACGCAGCGGTTCAGGAGGTGAAGCCATATATTTTGATCACTGTAAGCTTTGCTGCCTCTAAAATATGAAATTCATCATTAAATATTTTCTTTCCCAGTGGAGAAAGACAAAGATTTTTCCCACCAACGAAGACACTACAAGGAGTTCCGTTTTGATCTGACTCAGATCCCAGATGGAGAGGCGGTGACTGCTGCAGAGTTTCGGATCTATAAGGACCGCAGTCATGCCCGCTACGACAATATCACTCTGAAGGTTTCCATATATCAAGTCATCAAGGAATATCAAAACAAGTAAGTACCAAAACAACCAAAACCAAACACTCAGTACTGAACTGAAGTTCATTTCTGAGGTACATGTACTTGAGTATTTACATTTTGTCTACTTTATACTTCGACACCAAAAAACATACGTGCAAATATTGTAATTTTTTTTATTAAACTACATTTATGTGACCGCTATAGTTACTCTTTACTTTTCAGATTGGGATTTTACACTAAAAACATACAAACAATTTAAAAAGCATGTTATACTGTTTTAGATTAAACTAATAAAAATATAGAAAGTAATTAAAAAATGCTTTTCCTCAAGCAACTAAAACATTAATATGCTGCTTTCTCAATAGTACATCAGTAATTATAGTCTAGAAATAGGACAGGGGCCATAATTCATGAGTACTTTCTAATTCAAGTACATTTAGCTTTACTTTTGAACATTTATGACTGCAAGACTCGTACTTGTAGTTGCTACGTTTATTCAGTTAAAGCATCTCAACATTCTTGCACCAGTGATTAAAGGATATTTTATACACTTTATATTGGGGATAAACATATGCCGATCATTGATATTTGACAGAAAATTAATCTGCCCTCATATAATCAGTCAGTCCCAGAGGAATCAAACATCTCACAAAAATAACACAAGCCAGCGAGGACTTGCATTCAGCCTGTGCTCAGTTATCTGAAATGCTGTGAAACACAAAGGGCACAGCAAACATCATCCTGTTTGCAACTGCAAATTGTTGGAAAGAAAACAGAAATAGCTGTTACTTCAGCTGTGCTTTGATCCCCTGCAGTAATCTTATTTCACAGTTACCAAAAAAAAAAAAAAAAAAATAGTCCAGCAGCTATTGTCTCACATGGCTGAAACTTTCCACTCGCACAGAACGTCCTTCTATCTCCGACTCTGTTCTCCTTCATTCGCACCATGTCTGCCTTACAAATATAGTTCTCGGATAAAGAGAGCTCCATTAGCAAGTTGGCCACTTATGAAGCTCAGAAGGTCCATCAGTTATCACTCGTCTTGTGTTGCCTGCCAAGCTGGACGCGTCCCAGATGAAACCCTGAGGGCCCATATTGGGGGAGGGGGGCGGGGGCCGGGGGGGGGGGGGGGGGGGGGGCCTCCCTCGGGTGCTCCCATGATCACTGTTATGCCCACCACCTGCCTGTCTTAACAATATTCCGGAAGTTTAAACCATGACATAGCTGAATACACAAGGGTGTACTTAAAAGTGGGCCCACATTTGCTTGCCAAAAATGTGTGTGGGTGATTGAAGGGGAGATATGGCCCTCCTGGGCTTTGAAAAGGTCCAAGTCAATGGACTCTGCCATCTTAAAGGGGAAGACGGCTCAGTTTAAGTTTTCACACACGTTTTCATGAGGAATCGTATGCTTCAATCAGTATTCACAAAGAAGAGCAGCGCTTTCCCAGTGCTAGAAATCTTAGAAGCAATCTTGGAAAATGTGATTTTAGAACAGTTTTCTCAAGGTTTTTCTCAACTTAAAAAAGGCCTAATGAGTTCATATTCATAGCACTGTCAGCTTGTAAAGCCGTGCACATTCTTTTATGTTTACTTAACAAATCAGACAAAATGTGTTAATCCTCAAACTAGTCACAGCCAAGAGCTTTCAGTCAGGTATTTCTACAGTATCTACTTGTGCGCTAAACTATATAGTAAAGTCATGGTTTCATTAGTGAGTTAAAGCGGTGACCATGTGCACTAGCAGCAGCATCCTCAGTCCCTGTCAATATTTTTCAAAAAATCTATTTCTTAGAGTTAAGTAAAGGTTGTAGCCAGTGTTGATTAAGTGCAGCAATCCTCACTGATTAGTATGAGTATGGGATTGAACTGGACATGCTGGTGTTAGAGGTACCCTGTTGGGTTTTTGTAAACAAGCAAAGTTGTGTTTACATTCACTGTTTCTCACCAATGTGCAGTGTGTTTATCGTTGAGCTCCAACAAACATGTTGAATGCATTTCTTCTCCTCTAAAATATGTGCAAAGCCAATTCTTGGCTGAATTTGAAACCTACAGTTTAGGGCACATTTTAAAGTGACTGCGCACCAACCTTCTTTCACTCCACTATATCAACATCCTGTACTGGATTTTGCCACTGAACATACACTGCTAATGGAGAATAGCGGCATATGAACAGAATTTGCAGGAAACATACTCAAAAGAGACTAAAACGTCTAAAAGGTCTTAGTTACCTCTATCCCTGGTTTCCACTCAGTTAAACTTGCCCTCTGTGGAACAGTACATCCACTAATCACAGATTAAGGGGCGGGAAAAACATTTTTCCTCTTGGATCTGGCTGTGAGAGAAACAAATTCTTACCTACAGAAACTAAATTATCACAGGATGTCAGCTTAATGCTGTACATTTCAAAGAGGAAGTTCAGCAGGAAGTCACTCATAAGGATTAACCTTGTGTGGTTGAGTTTTATTACACCTGTAATAAACACATGAATAGCTCCTGAACTCTCGAGGCCACATGGAAAATCTTGGTTCTCTCCGACCAGCACCATGTAACCACAAAAACTGAACAGGCCTTATCCGATCTGCTGCTTGAAAGGAATCCAATGCAAATTGCGAAGCGGGGCTTTTTCAACTCAGGGTTGATTGATGCCTTATGTCAGACTCATGTTAAAAATACACAAGGCCTGATACACAAGATTCATAACTCCTGAAAAAAAGTTTGTACCCATCAAAAAGCTGAAACTTGGCACACGGTTGGCCACACAACTCTGCAGTTTATTACAAGTCACAGCTTCTTCAGCAATAGCGGCGCTCTTTCTTTTTTTATCTCCGCTACAAAGCTGGCACACGAAAATCACCAAATTACTTTTACACACCAAATTACCAGTTTTCAATACGCTGGCTTTTTGAAGAAGAATGTTTGGTTTCAAAAGGATAAAGAGATGAAGAAACTAATAAAAGCCACTCCGATTCTGGCTCCTGCCGCGGAGCTTGAGCTAAGGCATCCATTTGTGATCAGTCAGTGATACCTCCTTTATCTGTTCTTGTCTAAGTGGTTAAGACCTCTTGGATTCAATCTAAATACCCCAAAGAGGCATATGGTTTCTCTTTTGTGTCCCATTAAAGCAATGCGGCAATAAGGTGCACAGCCCATTTTTATTTAACAAACTGTAGCCACCACAGAGGTTTTGTAATTTGTTCATAATGCAGCAGTAAAGTGACCACATTCATTGCAACATCTGTTCGGTCTGAAACGCAGCAGTAATAATCTCGAAAACCAACATACCCACACAGATAAATATTAAAGTCATTTGCACTGGCTAGTGATATATTTTAAATAGTCAGAAGACATGCTTTATGTTTTTGTTGCGTAATAGCAGCTGCAGCTTGCATGGCCGTTTGAGTGTGCATCTTTTTTAACTGCGATTTATTTAATACAGATGTGGGGGTTTTTTTCGTTTTTTTTTTTTTTTTTTTCATTGTGTTCTCTTAACTTCAGAGATGCAGAGACGTTCTTGCTCGACTCCAAGAAGGTCCAGGCGTCGGATGGGGGCTGGCTGGTGTTTGACATCACGGCAACCAGTAACCACTGGGTGATGAACCCACAGCAGAACTTGGGCCTGCAGCTCTGTGTGGAGACAGTAGATGGCAAGTGAAGTTCTGTTTTTCTTTCTATCAATATGACATTTGTTCCTTTCACTTGTGTACCTCCACAGATTTATTTTAGACTCTTGGAATCTAGAAAGGTTCAGGAAGTTCATCTTTTCAGACGATGCACAATGTCTGTATTGTGATTCAAAACTAGTGTTTTCATTGACTTCAGGGCAAATGCGACGTGTACATTTGATATTGATGATTATTGATCAACAATAAACAGCCGCAAATCCTCTAAAAAGGTTAATGGGTTGATCCGGTTTTTGTATTTAAGATTCTGGACTTCAGCATTACCTTGAAAGCATTCATAGTATAATAAAATAGCCATCTTTTGTTCAGTTTTGTTTTGAAAGCTTTATTTACCTGCTGATTTTTAAAGGACGAAGTATCAACATAAAATCTGCTGGAATCATTGGGAGGAACGGGCCTCAGTCCAAGCAGCCCTTCCTGGTTGCTTTCTTCAAGGCCAGCGGGGTGTTACTTCGCTCTGTCAGAGCTGCTGGTGGGAAGAAAAAGAACCACAATCGCAATAAATCCACCAATCAGCAAGAATCATCTAGGGCGCCAAAAACTGGAGGTATGTGCTCTTTTACGATGTGATAGATTTTTTCTATAATTTCTTTTACATCAAATCTCTTCTCTGGATATATTTTAACCACATGCATCAGACAGGTCCATCCGTTTGTCAGACTTAACCAGCGTAACCGTCTGCAGCCAGATATCTCCACAATTACTGACCAGATTGCCTTGATATTGGAAATTATATTTTGATCATCTGTTCACAGTGGTGGGCTGTCTGCCATTGGTTTGCGGTGGAATGAACTTTTAATCTTGTCAATAACTTCCGCCCACAAATTGTTCTTTTGTTTGCTCCTTCAAAACGTTTTCTATTAAAATGTTACTCTGGAGAAAAACAACACATTTTCTACGTGGAGACAAAGGAGATTTCATTCAGGATTCACTTCTGCTCTGCAGGTCAGCAACAACGCTGTGAATACATTAGTACTCAGAGTGCCTGAGAGGTATTATGGTTAGTGGCTTCGTCTGTAATGCACTCTGCTGTACATTTCATTAATCGTTTATCATCAATAGTTTCAAAGAATAATTAATAATCCAACACATTGATGGATGAATTACTGTCATCCCGGTTTTATAAATTAATGATTCACAGCAGCTCTACAGTTACAGCTTCTCAACATCTGTGATCCACAGGCAATAAATTTTGCACAACATTTACTTTTTGCTAATAGTTTAAGATTTATTGGAAACATTTCCAAGCATCGTATTAATGTAGGGATCCACAGTGCATATTTGAACAGTACTGTATATGCTTTTAGTGCATTTGCTCATGAGTTTTACAGACTTCTATGTTGTGTTTATCTTCCCGCGTTAAGCGAACGGCAAGAACTAAAGAGGTGTTGTCTTGACTTTCAGATTACAACACCAGTGAACAGAAGCAAGCCTGTAAGAAGCATGAACTTTATGTCAGCTTTCGAGATTTGGGCTGGCAGGTAAGGCAAACTGATTTCACGTCTCTTGCACATAGCAATGAATGACACACTTCTTTAATTCAGTTTACGTGGTCACACTGAGGAAACGGATATATGTGTCATAAATGAAGAAAAACAAAAAGTCCTCTTTTTTTTTTTTTTTTTTTGTCAAGGATTGGATCATTGCACCTGAGGGCTATGCTGCTTTCTACTGTGACGGTGAATGCTCGTTTCCACTCAACGCACACATGAACGCAACAAATCATGCGATTGTGCAAACCCTGGTGAGTATCCTTTAGAGTGTATCACACGTGTCCTGAAATAAAGTCATGTTTTAAGCTTCCATAATGTTCTTAGCGGTTATGACTCATTTGAAACTCGCTGCAGTCGCACCTCTTTTAAACCTACTTCATGCTCTCATTTATAGGTCCATTTAATGTTTCCTGACAATGTGCCAAAGCCATGCTGTGCCCCAACCAAGCTCAACGCAATATCAGTACTTTACTTTGATGACAGCTCAAACGTTATCCTCAAGAAATACAGAAATATGGTCGTTAGGTCTTGTGGTTGCCATTAGCGGCTAACTTTAATTTATGTTATCTGGTATGGGAATCGCTGGAAAACACATCTGCTGCAGGTGTGCTGTGATGTACAGTATTATGTATATAAAGTTTTATTACCTAATTTATTTTCTTTTTTTAAAAAAAATAGCACTGAATATTGTGATATTTAAATGATTAGGACAAAAATGATTTCACTTTAACGCCAGTTATCTCATAACTTTTGTGTCCGTTGGCATATACTCCCTCTTAGTTACGTCTGTATAACTTTTATGATTAAATTATTCACTGGAGTCATCATGATACATAAGGTCGCCTCCCCTTCTGCTTGTTGTCCCCCTTTTCCAATATGAAATGTGTGTGTTTTTTACTTCAAGGCTAATTTTGTGATGTGTTTGTTTCCAACAATTAGAAATGATTGATTTAGACAGAATAATGTCACGAAATTCTGCTTCAAAAATACATTTGATAAACAAGAGAGACCTCGAGATGATGCTATGAGCGCAAACATCACAGTCTGAACAGGCTGTAATCAGATTGGATCACTGGAAAACGAAAAACAGTGAGTGTTCTCTAATATAAACCAAACTGCCCAAAGCTATTTTCAAGCTGTCACCGTCTTTCAGCACTGATACTGCCTCACCTTTTCCATGTCAGCTATTTTTTTTCTTTTTGTTTTGTTTTCTTTTATAAGTGAGCGTGGTCTCAGAGGGGGAATTGTGTCAGTCTGGAATGAAACTCTTATTATGTTGAGTGTTCTCTTATGAATGCTTTACAGTTTAGCTCTTTTTCTTTTTCTTTTTTTTTTTTTTTTACACACAATGTTAATGTAAATCCCTTCCATAAACACTGTTCCTCTGTGTCATAGCTGCTCCATGCTAATTCTAGTTCTTGTTTGGGGAAAGTATATCTCAATGTAGAGTGTTGTGTATTTTAATAAATGTACCACTTGAAAACCACTATCTTTTGCTTTTGCCTTTACTTGACCTCACAGCTTTTCTTGCTCCATTCATCACCCTCAACTACATGCAGAACTGCATTTCATCTTGGACCCCCCCCTCCCCCTCCTCCAGCTGCAAAGTCTCCAGCTTTTTTAAATTGAAGTTGTCCCTTCGTATTTCTGTTTGGAGCTCTGCGGATGTTTTACATTCTGTTGCCGGACTACCGTCTCGGCTTTATAAATGTTTGACAAGTATGATATAAACTCTGGGGTCCACCCACGGAGCCTGTTGACATGCTCTCGGGGAGTGGTAATGCTAGTGGTACAGTGCTAGCAGCAAAGCAGTGCTGTGACCTCCAGACCAAAAAGGGTGATTATCACGAGGCTGCCAGCAGAGAAAGGTATATCATTTTGTAACCAATCCCTTCCAGATTATGGGGGGGGACGATACTATCCATCACATGATTTATGTGATATGTATGGCACACCTCTGCTTGCTTTGTATTCTGTACGCTCACATCCTCAGAGCTAAGATTCAACCCTGGAAACAAAGTTTAGACCATAAACTAAACTAAAAGGAGCAAGTTGTTTTGTTCCCCTCCTCGCTCGGGATAAGCAGAACTTCCAGAGAAGTGTGAGAGGGAACGTGCTATTTCCAGAGAAGCACTCTGGTTACGCACAGATTTTCAATGGTCTTGGAAATGTAGGGATTAGGTTAAGGATTAATATTTATTTACACAACTGTGTTGACCTTCGCTGAACACAGGATATGTACTGTTGCACTTTTTCTCCCCCCACCTTCCCACTTTTATAACATTTTTTTCTCTGACATGGCAGAACATTGAGTGACTGTATTTCACTTAATTAAAAGCAGTGGCCGGCCTGCCCAGATGTTATGTGGGCTGCATCTAAAAGGAGTGTTGACATTCAGTGAATAGAAGAGGCCACCTGCTAACTTAACTCTTGGCTTGAGGGGTGATTTGCATTCCTGTGGCCTGTTGCCTGGCATGATTGCTCCTAGCACTTCACAATCCCATCTACTGTTTAATATCATGGATTCTTTCCAATTCAACTACATTTCTTCCTTTTTCTGTAACGCAGGAGCTGCAATGAATGAGCTCCTATTTAAGTTCCCCGAGACTACACAGGCCTCTCGACAGCAACCTCCTCACCACATGAAAGGAAAGGGTAACAATTGCCATACTCAGGGCAGATTAATATATTGGCCCCTTCTCCTCTGAGACCCCCGCGGTCAAACACAGCCTGCAGTGAGTCAGAGGTGACTTGACATTCATCAGATCAGCACTTCCAGTGGCCACTTAAAGCTGGAAAAAGGTCAGAACCCACGACAGTTTACTTTTCACGGTAAAAGGGTTTTATGTGCATTATTCATGCGTCACGCTCTCAGGTTTATCGTGTATATATATATATATATGTCACAACACACTTTACATAAACACACTTACATAATATCAGGATGTGATTCCAGGTGCTGATATTAAGTTTTTTTTTTTCTTTTTTTTTTTTCTTTTTCTACCACAAACATGTTTATTCTCTTAACCTGATTGAGAAAACAGACGCGTCCACGAGAGCGGCTGTGAGGAACATGTTCTTATGTTCAGAAAATGTGATATATTTAGTTAGGAGAGATCATCTTGAAGCTCTTAGCGGGCGGGACCGGCTGCCTGCAAATGCTTGATGATTCAGGTCATTTCTTAATCTAATCTAAACCATCAGCAGCAGGAAATACATTGACAAATACTGCAAAACAAAAGCAAAAAGGCTGCTGTTAGGAGCCACTGATCTTGTCAGACCACCGGCAGAGGTGGACGTACGTGCTTGGAGGCCGCTCAGAGACGACCTCTAACAATGTGAGTATCACAGAAGCTGCAATACTTTGTACTCTGTGTTCTTTTTCAATAATGATCAAAGCCCACTTTTCATGCAGTTATGTCTCAGTTATCCATGTTCTACTCAGGCTGACTCCAGAGAATTAGCAACAGTTTATAATGTGAAAGCATGCAACAGAAATATTGAAAAGGAAGTAGTATCTTTTCCGTATTTTGTATGGGAAAACTACTGCAAGGTTTCACTGACTTTAATTTCCCCTCGATGATTTATTTATAGTGTATTTAAAGTATTTTGAGTAGTTATTCATTTTGTAAACAAGTGTTCTGAATGGGAACATTTGTGTTTAAAATGAAAATCAAATGTGGTCAGACGTCCGTGAAAGAAAAGTTGGATTTTACACAAACTATGGAACTAAACATTTGTTCAGAGTCTTAGAGGGGTTTATTAGGCCAGCTACTGTAAAGACACGCCTCTGGTTAAATGTTGACTTCTCATTAACGCGCTGAGTTTCTGGTACAGTCAACTCTACCGTTGGCGGGTTAGATGGTGATGCTTTGATCACGTTTTTGGTCAATTTATTACAACTACAAAAACATAATAGTTATTGTTCGTTTGGTTTAGGGGTTCCCATGTTTCATGGATTTACCCTGTGTTAACCAGAGATCTTTTTCTTTCTGTCGCTCAAAGTTTATTTTCAAAGTCTCACCTTGCAGTCCATCCACAAGGCAAGTGAAATTGTATCTAATAAAAATGTTGTGCAGTTTACCTTATTCATCTCCCCACATGTGGTTCTCCTTATTTGTATTCTGTGGGTGGGCTATGACTTCCATACAGCTCAATCAGTCCCTCTTGAAAAGGCAGACCATATGGGTCACATTTTTACATGTTGTTTGGTATGACAAGCCTGCAGCAGGACCAGTGAGGAATGTGTCCTCTCAGAGGGCAACGCAGAGACTCCGTTATGTTTGCTTGTTATTCACATATTCACGTTCGCTTCCCAAGCCGGAGAACAGAGGGTTTTGGGTTCTTGAGTGTTACACCAGACTGTTTGTGAACTCAACTGTCACTTCCCATTACCATTAGAGGTGGCACCTGTTCATTTAAATCATTTTTCTATGTTTTGGGATCTCGTGCTTTTAGTCTGCATTTGACATTTAATAAATTTAAACCCTCTGTTTGCTTTGTATAAGGCTATAAAATGGATTTACACACAGTTGATCTTAAAGCAAATCCTGGTTGGGCTTTCCATTTTCTTCTTTCTCTATTGCATGAAGCATTTATGAAAGATATTTTCCAAGAGAATCCAGAAAAACATCCAGAAAAAACTGACATGAGCCTTTTAAGATTCTTTTGTGGGTTTGTTTCAGTAGAAATAAAAGCTTATGTCATGATATGCTAACAATGTCTGTGCTCTTCTTCATGTGCAGGTTAGTTATGTCCTCTTGCCGCCCATCTATTGTACAATTTATGTCAAAGAAGCCATAAAATAAAGAAGAAAAAGAAGAAACCAAAGCAGATGCACAGGATATTAACCTGTTTCTGAGGCCAAGGACGTCTCTATCCTGTATTAATCATGATGATTTACTATATCACTGAGCTTCAAACCAATGTTTAATATGCTACCGAAACAGGGCACATCAGAAGAACGTGGGCATATCTGGGCACAATTATGAACTAATAAAGAAAGATCAAAAGCAAGACAGAAAAAAAAAACACAATTCATTCAATAAAGATAAACGCTTTCTATTAAAAGCTGCTGCTCCGTTGTCTCTAAGATGAAAACACCCGGAAAAAGCCAATTTCGATCCAAGTCTTTAAATTTAATGCACCAACTCTGAGTTAATCCCAATCACTGTAGTAGCCAAAGGTAATTAAAGGTAATCTAGTTGTGTTTGTAATGCAGATTGAAGGTATTACTTTGCTCAGCTGAACTGCAGCTACCACCGTGTCTGAGTAACCTCTCTGCAGCTGATTAAAGAAAGACAATAGCACATCTTTTACAGCCTCTTGATTCAATAGCTTTTGGAAGGTATTTAAAGGCTCTCTTATGTTTGTCCAAGGGTTTAATAATAATAATGGAAACTAATGTGGATTCATAAATTTGGTAGATGTCACACAACAGCAGAGTTGTCCATGATTAAGAATGAATATGTATATCAATATGAATATGTATAATATTTAAGGCTATCAGAAGGTCAACACGCTGAGTTTTAGAAGAAAGGTGGGAGGCTGGGAGGATGACACATCCACAGTCCCATTTAATGTGTTTGCCGCTGTGGGTGTCTGAGTTTGTAGAAAAAGGCATTTATACTGCTAAAAGTAAGTTATCAGAAAAGTGTTGGTAAACTCAGTTATCATACTTTCATGAGCAAACTCAATTTGACTTCATTGGGCTGATGTTTACTGCATCTGTCCCGTCTCACGCCACCATAAAATCATGAACAAAACAGGCTGTTATTCCAATTTTGAGAGCAAATAGAGATGTCAACACCCTCCACTTAACCCAGTTCATGTGAATACTGGCTGTTGTAAATTTTGCTGTGAAATTTAATTTCTCCCACCAAGGATACGGCCATGCCGAAGGAAACCTCTGCGCTTTATGATCCAGCCGGAGCAGTAATCCAGCCATGAAGTCCTCTACGGTACAATATAAAAATCTACACAATAAATTTCTGGCTGCTTAGAAACAGTCTTTCTTGTGAACGCACAGTATATCTGTGACAAAGTGCTGTTGACTTTGTGAGGAAAAAGCTGAAGTCTGTAGCATGCAGGGGTGAAAGATTATTGATTAATAACTGGCGAGGATTGGGAGGTGTGTTTTTGATCTCAATCTTTATTAAATGTAATGTTCATCATTCTAAAGAGGTGGGTAATCAAGCAGGAGAAGTTGTATTTCATAAATCAGCGCTCAACAGTCCTGTATTTGATCATGTGTGGACACAAACCCAACACACAGGTCAGTGGCTTTTGTGACTAAAAGCCACGGGACGCTCTGCGGTGTGATTACTGCGAGGATAATCTTTAACACACATGGTGTCTCTGAGGGGAGCTGTGGAAAGTTGGCTCAGAGCGACGAGCCTTCCTGAAGAAACTGTAAGGTAGGCTGTTATTTTTATAAAGGCTTTACATTTTATTTAAAAAAAAAAAGTGTTGGTGGCCATTTTTTCTCTTGAATATGATGGAAATGAGATGAGGTATTGATGCCTTTCCTTACACAAGAGCAATTTTTTAAATATATATATATAAATGTATGTATCCACTTTTTTCTGTTTTTCAGGCATGATTCAGCTTCAATTACAAACCATCAAGCAGTCAAAGCCTTCCATCTTCCCTGGGTATGAAAGACTGTCATGATTATTGCTTTCAGGGGTGATGATAATGTGCTATTCGCTCAGCACCAGGACTCTTTTGTTGTTACAGTTCAGTTCAATCCATGATGTCGAAATTGAAGACGGATGGAGGATGAAAATTGATTTAATCTGGTTCCTGTTTTCTTTCTCCCACTTTGTTTTCAGTATATATCTGAGAGCTTTAAACCTCTTTCATGCCATGCCGAAACCTGTACTCTATAAAGTGCTGTTTTTCACATCTGTTTCTTTCTTAGTACAAAAAAAGGAGAATAGTCCCTTTCTTTTATACGCAACGTTTTCCAGTGGAGAAACATGTTGTGGCTGTTTGATTTTATTTAATATTTTGAAGCATTCATCATCTGCTTGGTCTCCAAAATCCTCATGTGTAAAATATATTGTTCTCAGGAGACGGCTCACAAACTAGAGCAGAGACATCCTTTTTCCTGTCAAGGCATATCTGTTTGCCTAATCTACACAAACCTGAAGAGTATTGTCCATTTACAGACTTTAATCTCATAACAAACAGCTTCATGTTTGTGTAGTCGTCACTATTTGTTAGTAACCTCATGATATAGACTGAACTTCCAGTTTGTGTCTCTCCATTACTCTGCTTGATTTAAACCACTGTACAAAATGAACATTTCTGCAGTGATCTCTGAGGTCTGGAACCATGCAAATCTGTTAATGCTGTTGTGATGCAAAAAATACACCATTTGGAGTGTCAAATGCCAAACTGTGCCGCAGAGAGTTTTAGAGTGGACACTCTAACATCAACATTGCTACGTCTTACAGATGATTGAATAATAAGGAAGTAAGACCACGCTACATTAAAAGTAATCTGACAGTTTGTGTTATTCTTATATCATGTAAATGTGTGCACTACAGAAAAATGTTATTACAGGTGCTTCATCTATCAGTGTTCGCTATAAACCACAACCGCAGTTTTTAATATCTCTCTGATATCTTTAATAAAAATATGCAATTTTTCGTTTTCTCACAGATGTCAGATGAAGTGTTTCCAAGTACTGTTTTCTAGTGAACTGTCAAATTTTCCTCTTCTTACATCTCCCGTCTTAAACTTGAAAGTTTTTTACTCACCTGTATTACATTATTGATTCCTAAGAGCAGGAAAGCCCCTGAAGGCCAGATCTTTAAAGCGACCCTCTGCAGCTGGTATTTGTCAAGATAAACTGTAGCTGCCGAGTTTCCTTGAAAGTAGAAATGTTAAAAGGCCAGTTAAGGTTAAGTGATTGATCCAGTTATCATTGATTGAAACCTTGCTTTGTGATTAAATAAAGATAGTTTCCATAACATATTTATTTAAAAGGTTCTACACACAGTATACACAGCTCTGATGCGTTCACTGCACAGACGTCTGAAAAGAATTGAAATCCCAACAAACCACTAAAACCATGAAATTATATCAAATGAACAAATAATTATTTTCAGGCGAACATATCTAGAACAGAAAATTGCCTTTATTGATTTTTGGCAGAAACAATAATCAGCACTTATTTGGTTTAATGTAAAAAGGTAAATAAAAGATTAAAAATCAGGTTTAAAAGTTCTAGTCTTCAAAATTCAATCATTAATGCTGCTGCGCTGCTTTTCTGTGGAGGAACATGAATAAGTGATTAGAGCTAATACACCAAAAGGCATTTAAAATTTTAGGGGGTGGCAACTGATAGACATCAACCTTGAAGTCTGCTACAAAAAAGGCTTTTCAGGGCTGATCATATGAGTCGCCCTCCTCCCCTGAGAGAGAGGTAGAGGTCTCTCATCACAGAGCAGTTTAGCGCGGTGAGATGGTTGAATGCTAGGACTTCATTAAGCCCCTCTATTGTTAACATCTGGGTTCAGAAGAATGGCTCTTTCTCTGGTAAATGTTGCCCTAGCTTAACAAGGGATTTTATTACACCATGCAGTTGACATTGGCAGCAGTGGCACGTCTGGCAATGGAAAGCCCTCAACTGTTTAGGTCACAGGAAATCAATCAAAGCAGCATGTTTCCCCGAAGCCTTCAGTTCTCAGTGGAACAGGGAGGTGAATCTAGCCTTGTTGTTGAATCAAGATTACTATAAAACTTTTTTAGTGAGTACTCTTTTAAATGTTTCCCCAGTGAAGAAAGCACTCAGTACTCAGCCTGTTAATAAATCATTTGTGCAAACTCTTCCTTCCTTATAGTTCCCCTTTTCCTGCCCTGCACCTGCATCCCATTTTTTGGATGCACATGTTACATCTTTCCTCAAAATGTTTCCACAAGAATTCCCAGTCCAGAGTGCAGCACTAATCTCCCATATCGCTCCATTTGCCACTTTGCTTCACACCATTTCCTCCCTCTCACTCTCCATCCACCCCTCCACCCCCCATCCCTCTCTGTTTTGATCCCCTCCCTGCTAGGGATGTGGCTGCCATGGCAACTGCTGAATCATCCTCCACCGTCTGCAGCCGTCCTCTAATTCCATCTCCTCGTGCAGCAAGGCCCTCCGTCGTCCAGGCCTCCATTAGCATATTGATCCGAGGCTTCAATTTGCTATATTAGCTGCAGCAGTCTGTGCGGGTTGGTCTCAGAGGATACGGAGGTGCAGCAGGCTGAACAGCAGCCATTCGGATGGGTAACGTACCCACAACAGTGAAGCACTGCTTGAGCTATGAGCAACTTATCCAGGACTACCCATGGCTGAGACGCTGGCTGCAGGAGGAGAAGGTGGGCGTCGTTTTTCTTGTTCCTAATCTGCTGCACATGCTCTGCCACATGACTCTCTCATGACAGAGAGGCTGTGCAGCAGTCAGCCACTGATGACAGCGCCGATGCTGTGTGCTGCTTATGTAATAGTCCTCTACTTATATATTGTATTTTTAAAGATGCATGGAATTCTCTCTAAATAAGAATGATGGATTGTTTAGATGTTTCTGAATTGACCGTATGTGACTAAAGATGTAGATTAGATGCTTCTATTTCTTTTAACTCCATTAGGCAGGATAATCTATATCTGATAATAATTTAACAAGAACAATATTTGTTTCTTGCAAGTGTACTAACAGACTGCCTGTTATGGTTCGTCATATTCAGATACTACACTCACGAATCACATGCTAAGTTTAAATGAATTCATAGACAATAGATATTTACATTTAATAAAACCAGCCAAGGAGCATCTACAGTGTGCAGGCCCCTTACAGATCATTGCTTTGCTTCTACAGACTGCACACTTCTTAAATGGTTGAGTCCTATACTGTTCATCATTTTCTTTTGTTATGTATCACAGTAAACTGAATATCTGAGTTGGACAAATTGTATATGTCACCTTAATTTTAGGGAAATAAAAGGGGCATTTTACTAGCTTTTACTTTTAATAGACTAATGATTGATTGATTCATTAAAAAAATGATGGTCACATCACTGAAAATAATCATTAGTAGCAACCTTAAATTGTAAATTTCTACTTTAGCGTTACATCCAGTTGGGTATATGTGTCTATGGTGATGCATCACATATTGTAAATAAACGTTGTCTATTTAGATAACAGCTCCAAACGAATGGTAAAGTCGCTCCCTGTCTACCCTAGGCTATTAAAGAAGGTGCCATTTGCTACCCTATTAGCCATTAGCCATAACACTTTAATAAGCCGCTGAATCTGTTAGCTTGTTTGGTTTCTCCGCTCCCTATAGTGGACAAAAGTCAATTAGAAAGATTAGTGGTTTTTGTTCAGCTAAGTGTTTTTCTTTTTTAAATGTCAACGTCAGTTAGCTAATGTTAGCTAATGTTAGCTAGAAGTTAGCTAATGTTATATAAATTGTGTAATATTTAATCTCCAATAAGGTTTCGTTTTTAAGTTCAACCAGAGCTTTTTTCTCGAGAATTTTAAGGGACCAGAAAACCAGAAAAATACCCTGAACCAGAATATCCCTTGCGGTTTTTGTTGAGTTACCCTGAACACCTCTCCCAGCCTTTTCTCTGTGACACATCTCCTGAGTTTGTATCATAATGGCCTGACAAGCTTAGCTATGTTTTGGTTCTCAGATTTCCATTGGCTTTGAGGTCGAGAGTTTTTCATGTTAGAAATGACATGTCCTGGAGCATCCCACGCCAAAAGAATGACTAAGTGCTTGTGTTCAGTGTCCTGTTGAGTGCTTTTTCCTCTCTCCTTATTCTCTTTTCTGTTTCTCTTTGATATTTTGTCAGACCATTACAGGACATGAGTATCCAGAGTTTGTTAAAATCGTTGAGGTTGGGCCCAGAGATGGACTTCAAAATGAAAAGGTATACACTGTCATTTTAGTCAGGAATCTCATTTATATTTATATGCGGCCTCATTTTGTATTACTATACACGATCATCCTTGGAAACCCCCATATTTTCCTGTGTCTGTCATACATAAAACAATCCGTAACATATGGCTTGTGTGCCATAATTGCCAGGAGCATGTGTTTCACATTTACTTTGAAATTGAATAGGAAAGATGACACGACTTCTGGCTTAGTTTACTCTTCTTAGCATGTCACAGCTTTATAATTTCCTTATTGCACACCAGTGGTTTTACAGATTGCACTGGATGCAGAAATAATTTCATTTACCACATGTTACTATGAGAAATAGTGTATAATTTGAAAGATCTGAAAAATATTCAACAAATGCAAGATTCAGCATGGGAATATAGATGTCAATGTGATTGGCAAGCAGTGTAGCAAAAAACCCCAAAAAATCTGCGAGATATCTGTGTTGTGCCTCTCTTATTTTGAGTGGAATCAAATCCAGAAAGAGCTGTTTCAGTTTCATTGTTTCCCAGGAAATTGTTCCGACGGAGGTGAAAATCCAGCTGATAGACATGCTCTCACGAACGGGCCTGTCTGTGATCGAGGCCACCAGCTTTGTCTCTTCAAAGTGGGTACCGCAGGTAATGACTCCTCTTTGTGCACAGCGAAAGAGTGCAGAGTGATTTATTAGGCTCCCCTTCTTGTCTGCATAACTACTGAGGAAAAGTCTGCTCCTCTAACATCCAAGCAAAGAATATTTGGAATGAATATCTTAAGACGTTTGTCATATAGTTGCCTTCTCATTCCCTGTCGTAAATAGTTCCACGATTGACTCCCTGAAAAAACAGCAAACATGAATATGTTTTGTTAATACGTAAGAAATGTGACATAAAAAAAAAGTAATTCTGTCAGTTAAGGATTGTCTGCTGACCACAAGCATGAGAAAACATTTGTGCAGGATGAATCATGTATTTTCGGGAACATGTTCAAATGATGTTAAAGGTTTATTTTTCTACATCATATGTTTTACCTCCTTCATTTAGATGGCAGACCACAGTGACGTGCTCAGAGGGATCCAGAGAGCGCCTCGTGTTCAGTACCCTGTTTTGACACCTAACATGCAAGGCTTCCAGGATGCTGTAAGCATTAATTTTCAATACAGCCTCATGATCTCTGCTACAAAACATAACTGTTTACCCATGCTTGTCAATTTGAGTTAATTGTTGGCACTACATTGGGTTTTTTTGCCACATATATCCTGCGTTTACATAAGTGTTATTCCAACGCAGTGCTCAAAACAGTTTTACGAGTTCATTTGTCTCTCCTGTTTGAAGGTTGCAGCTGGTGCTACTGAGGTGGCCGTGTTTGGGTCAGCGTCTGAAACCTTCAGTAAAAAAAATATTAACTGCTCTATTGATGAAAGCATGCTGAGGTTTGAGGAAGTCATTAACACTGCCAAAGAGCGACAAATTCCAGTCCGTGGGTTAGTATTCTCTGGGTATTATTTGTCACTTGCAATGAGTCAAAACACCTTTTACTCACTTTGTGATTTTACTCTGATTACCACATCTGTTCTTTTGCTCCAAATGAAAACAAAACGATTGAAAATACTGTTTCTATAAGTAGGAGAAAACACACACTTCAGTAATGATACCTTTACAGCAAAGTTCCAGATGTTCACCATGTTATATCTATGCATTAGAAAACCACAAGTCCAGATGGACATGAAAGCAAAGCAAACAGGGTGAGTTACTGAATATAGCTTTGCCTTTTGTCATACAGGGAAAACTAAGATGCTGCAACTGTAATGCGCATTTTCTCAAATTACATGAGCTTCCGCGTCCAAAAAAGATAAACACGTCACAACTACAGTGGATCAGTGTAAACATTGTCACTTTCTAAGAGCCAAATACTGTTGAGTCATTTACAAATGGCATAGAAGTAAGGTCTGGATTATCACCAAACTGTAATCACCGATCTGTGAACCAAATCTCATGTAAATCTTTTTGGATTCTGTTGTGATTTTCCCGCTGACAAACAGATGAATAGCCAAAAACACTGAGGCCAAAACACATCAGAATCAACAGCAATGCTCCAGAAGCTTCTTATCCTTATTTAAACTGAGCGAGGTAATCTAACAACAACAGGCAGAAGTGAAATGTTTGGCTTTTCAAAGTGGTGATTTATTTTTTTTAATTGAATGTGCTTCCAAATCTGTTATCAGGAATGTAAAAACCAAAATAATAAAATAATCAGCAGCCTGGCGTTACAGAGAATTGTTGCTCCATCCACAGCACTTGTTTAGTTTCTATAGTTAGTCAGTAGCATCACATGCTATCAAAAAGCTATTCATGCTAATCAAAGATGTGTCTTCTTTCAGATACGTTTCTTGTGCCCTCGGATGCCCCCACGAGGGACACATCGAACCTTCCAAAGTTGCTGAGGTGAGATTAACTTTGTACATCCCAGATTATACTTCAGTGTTTTCTGAAACCTTCAGTGGAGCAAATATGAATGAATCGTCACAGCACGACATTAAGTAAACTCAGGTTTTGTTGATCTATACTATAGACCGGAAGCTAACATTGGTGATGGTTAAGTAACTATCACTACCAGTTTTTTAATCATGCCTCTTCATGCATTTTTTTTTCTCTCATTTTACATGCACGATGAATTTATGAGATGAGGCTTGTTTCATTAAACTACAGGAGAGCAGGCTCTTATCTCAGCAGCATGTATAATTGAATGGGAACGCGGCTGAGCTCTTCTGTTTTTTCTAACGTCAATGAGCTCATTTTAGGATGCAAAAACTAATGTTTAACTGTAAATCTTCACTCTTCTTCAAAGCTCAGTCATTGTTCCTTGGTTTCAGGCATTGGCCTGAAACTCCTTAATGATAAAAATGATTTTATCTTTGAAAATGTAAAAGTTTGCTCTCTGCCATTTCAATGCAAAACCAAACTTGGATCAACACTACGTCTCAGATATGCATGAACTATTCTTCTTCTGTATGATTTCCTGTTAATGAGAACACTTTTGCCGTATCTTTACTACTCTTTAGGTGGCAAAGAAGTTATATGAGATGGGCTGTTGTGAGATTTCCTTGGGGGATACCATCGGTGTTGGTACTCCAGGGTCCATGTTTAAGATGCTGCAGAGTGTGATGAAGGAGGTGCCCACCAACGCTCTGGCAGTTCACTGCCATGACACCTATGGACAAGCTCTGCCCAACATCCTAACTGCGCTCAAGGTAAGACCTCATAATATACAATATATCCAGTCATCCCAAAACTACTGCTGCTACTATCACTGCTATACGTTGGCCCTGAAAGCTCAACACACTGCAACTTAAGAAAACACATGCAAATACACAAGGGGGGGGGGCATGAGGGCGTAATCCTAACTGCTTTCAACTTCAGAAGTCACAATTGGGCATGGAACAACAAGTCCCAGCCAGGTTCATCACTTTTTAGTGTCCCCTGGAAACACCTCCGTTGTGTGGTATAGGACGTTTCATGTAAATGTTTTCTAATTTGCAGCAGCTCCGTGCCCAAGTTGCAGTGCGTTGAGCTCTTAGGGTCGTCATACTACTGACCATAATGATTGATTATGTTGTGATCATTACTATTACATGATTTTTTATAACAATGAACAGAAGAAAAACTAAAGATAGTAGTGGATAAATGTGGAAAATACAAACAAACAAGTACTCCCTGAACCCCAAACCCAAAGTTTATGGTTAATATGTAAGCTATCCATTTTTCCAAGAGAAGTTGTGGTAAAGGTTTACAAGTGCTGCTCTCTGGCAGGTCTGTGCTGCCGCTCTCAAAGCACCTGGCATTTCTGGAAGTCTTTAAATGAGGGGGAACAGCTCCAAAAGTTGGGTGGAGGGACCTGTGAATTCTGGGAAAACATCGAGGAAAGAGCTTGAAAAATTCTGTCCCTGAAAATCTGGTAAAAGGAAGCAAACATGAGGGCGCTCTGAAAAAAGGAGAAAAGGTTGAAAAGGCGTCAGGCCCCTCTGAAGAAAAGAAAGACGTGGGCGCTGATAATTCCGGAAGGACAGGTGTGAGTCACAGCGCTCATTCACAACCTCTTTGATGTGATGGAAAGTATGAAAAAGCATCCTTATCTTTGTGTGAGAGATGTGAGAAGTGGCAGCACTTTGTCTTACAGAGGTCTGTAGAGGGCTTACAAATACCGGCGTGATTAGAAGAGAGGAGGCAGCTTCTCCACTGTACAAGCACAAGACAGCAGTGCATCATCTTCCTGATCCTCACATCCTCTCATGTTGAATTGTCCGACAGCTTTTCGTTGTACTTTCCCCGTGGCTTGGCCGGGATTCTTCGGGCACCTTCTCCTTTACATGCACATCCTTCTCCTTCTGATGATTATAAATATTCTTGTGGAGAGCCGCAGGCCGATTATGGATAAATGCCCAGCCTGTGCATACATCAAGTGTTGTTACTCATGATGACATGACAAGGAGCAACCAGATGTGGAAGCAAAGTCGAGGTGGTGATTCTTGTTCCAGGATATCTTTCAACTTGCTTGAGTAACTGCCAACATTGTAGAGATCACAAGTCTTTTCTGAGGCTTTAAATCATTCTTCCTGCTGGGGATAATCATATGTTAAGCTGCTCCCAATCCATCTTTTTAGGCAATTTTACAGTACATTTAAAGACAGCATTTTTTTTTCTTCATTTTTATGAGAGCTATGGAAAGTAGTGTTTATTATTTGACTGGAAACAGGCAAAAAGAAGTTAAATTCTCATCAATTAAACCATTTATTTTGGCCATTGGAGGTTGTTTGAAATGAACTTGAAGTATTTTAGAGCTTCTAAGGTCTACATTGAATAAGAATAATATAATGGCAAAAACAGGCGAAAAGAAGTTAAATTCTCATCAATTAAACCATTTATTTTGGCCATTTAAGGTTGTTTGAAATGAAATTGAAGTATTTTAGAGCTTCTAAGGTCTACATCGAATAAGAATAATATAATATAAGTTACAAAAATACTGCTGACATTCTTCTCTCAAACAAATATTGTCATATGGAGCTGAAGAGTATGATGAGATGTTTATGAAACTCACTGTAAACCTGATTTGGCCCTCAGCTTTAATGGCAATGTGTCAGTTTACGACATTATGAATGTATCCTCTGTTCGGCGAGTATTGAGAGGGCCCAAAACAAATGTGTAGGTTACAATGGGACACACAGAAAACCAGGAACCATCAGTCAACAAGGAAGAGGGGCATTAAGAAACATGATCTATAGCCTCCCCACAAAGTAAGATGATTCACAAACTGCCCACTGAAAAAAAAAAAAGAAAATCCCAGAATCTTAATGAACATAAGATATTTCCAAAGGGCCCTCCCATCACAGTACACATGTATTCAAGTGAAGAACTTCATGGACTATTACGGTTATATACTGTAACATAGGTGACTCACAAAGATGTAATTAGCTTGTAAACTCCTGTAGAAGAGCTCTCGTCGGGGGTGATTTTCACCACTTTGCCCGTAGCGAGTGTAAAACTGACATAAATCCAGACATAAAACAGAGGTAATGCAGATATGGCTGTATCAGTTCTCTGGAGCACATTGTCATTGCAGCGGAGGAAGCTCATTGGGGGCTGGGTGGGTCAACAGATGTGAGGGGTCAGCACAAAGGCTCACCTATTCAGTGTCTGTTGGACAAAGCAACTGAAAGCTAGGTGGATAGAAGGGCCCTGGGGGGCTCCTAACTCATCTGTCGCTTGGCTGTTGAACTCTGACAATGCTGTGCTTAAAGGCCAGTGGAAAATGATCCTTTCATTTGCTCGCTGCCGAGCACGTGATGAACGGCGCCGCAGCTGCAGGCCCAACTCAAGAAAACTTTGGGAGCACTTTGTTTCATAGGACTAAATGTCTGGTGTGCAGAAGATGATTATGCTTTGTGACTTTTAGTTTGCGTGAAGTGATGGATAATTTACTGTGGTAGTGTTTACTAAAGATTTGCTGCACTCTTGTAGAAGTTTTAAGACCTGGAAACATTTAATTAACAAGAGTTACACACCCACCAAAGACAAAGCACCTCTATGTTAATACTGGAAAATACAGTAACTAATTACCTGTATGTTTTGTACCTGGAAGATTTAAACATATTACACACATTTATTTCCTGATATTTAATTTTTTCAAAGTGACAAAAGTAGTACAGTTATTACTTCTTACTGCATTCCTGTGTACTACACAAGATTTTACTGCATTCGTGAGGAGCATTTATAAATCAAAATGAATGCAGTTAATGAATTAGATTCACATTGTTGATCAGAACTATGAAGATTGAGGACATGTCAGTTCATAGTATGCTACATTTTTCAGTGTAATCCTAAAAAAAAAAAAAAACATGATTTATAGTCAACTCTGTCAGGATACAAATACAAAGTAGGGCTTTCATTTGGAGGAAATTATGGTTTGATTTGCTCTAATATTGATTCTCTATGGTATTAGTGATCTGTAACACTGCAACGCTGTGCTAAAAGGGAAGCTCGACGATGTCCATGTGTAAAGTAACAAATATTTTTAAAGTTAGCTTTGATTTTGGATGGCGGAGTGAGAAAGTGCAGAGGGACGGTGAAATTCCTGTGTAGATCATACTTAGAATGATTCATCACAGCTGCCCCGTGGCCACAGAAAGTAATAGCAGCCGCGGATATTTAGCCTACCATTTGCTCACCCATAAACAAGATGGAAATGAAAGATTTTATCATAGTTTTTCATTACTGTGTGCCAGAAGTCCACACCACCAACTGGGAGAGAAATGAATTCCCCCAGCGCTGTCAGCCCTGAGTCACCTCTTTTGTTCCTGATAAAGACATTCCTCAGTCTTTGTACCTTTTCTTTTTTTTTTTTTTTTTTTTTCATGAGGTCTGGGGGGGCTTTGTTACTAACCTACTCCTGGCAGGTCACACAATGACAATGTATGTACTTAGATTTCACAGGCTTGGCAAGGAAAATTATTTATTCTTACCCGCAATTTTGGTGCATTGTGTACTGCTGCAGCTGGGGAATACAGTATAACCTGTTTGTGCTCACACTTGAGCTCTCCGCTAACAATAACATTCATCTGCAGTATTTTTCTTTTTTCTTTTTGTCCGTGAGGCATTATCCAGCTATGATGGGCTGTGCAGGGTCACTAACATTCAGAGTTGTACTGTAAGTGTGCTGATAATTTCAGTACAACTCTATGTTGGCCTCAGTGGCAGATGTTGATATGACAATGTTATAATTGACACTTAAAACATGACTATATGACAGTAATAAACATTACACACTCTGAAGTTAAATAATCAATAGAATCAAATTTTATGGAATCACAAAATGATATTTACAATAAGGATACCAATTTATAGATCCTGAAAGATTTTTTACAAAACAAACTAGGTAGGTAAAAAACAAACGGTTTTATAAAGATGAGTGCATTCATACATGTACATGTATGTTACAATCATATTATGCCCTGCTCTACATTTTGTCATTACACTTTGTGATTTATTTATCAGGGACAAATCAATTAACATGACTTTGATTTAAATCTGTCAGAATTAATTTTTCACTTGCAGCTTCTGGGAAAAAAACAGGCCTCAAAAACAACAGACGGAACAGCATCAAAGCACATATAAGTGGAAACAGCATAAATGGAAGAATAAATATTTCAAAGCATTGCACATACAGTATCACATTCAAAACCTTACAATCACCAACAAGAGCAAAAATCACAAAGATGTATAAAACAGAACAGAAGTATAATCTTTCAAGTAAATGCTTATGAAGCACAGCTTTCTGCTCATTTTAATTGTGATAAAATAAGTCAGCAGTTAAATATTAAAATCAAGTATTATTAAAGATAATTAAAGATATTTTTACTATGACTAAGACTTGGTCAATAAACATACGAACAGGTGCATTTAGCACAGTCTGTGTCTACGGCAACTAGTTGTTTCTGTACTATTTTTTTATGGATGCAGATTTATTTTTGTGTACTCCTGGCAGCTCCAACCAAATACTTTTTTTTCTTTTTCTTTTTTTTTTTTTTGGGGGGGGGGCAATAAAGTTAAATCTGTTTTGATTTCCCTCCTACTGGCCACACAGCTTCCACCTGAACATAAAGACATGAAATTGAATAGTTTTAAAGCACCAGGATTTTAAATTACGATCAGAATCTTTGCTATATGAAGATTGATGGTCAAAACTCAGTAATCCATGAAGGTTTAAAGATGAATGCCTTGATTATATAGTTCAGAATTTTTATTCTCAAACAAATCATGTAGGAAAAATATCATTTATTTATGCTTCATGTTTGTTTTGTCTATCTCCTAGCTGCCCTCCAGTATCTGGGCTTTGTGTTCCAAGTTGCTGGGAAGAGGTTATATATGTGTCAGCAGTGGATCTGTGACAGTTTTCTTTCAGCTTCCCAGTTTATGTAGTTGTGGGTAAAGCATCACTGCTGCATATTCCTCTGTGAATACACGCTCTCTCTTTCTCTCGCTGACGCAGTTATAAAACCAAAATGGGAGCATGTCCGTCCTCAGCCTCGTCCACTCAGTGTGTAGAATGTCAACAAGCTTATCCCAAATCACGCAAAGTTTGAAAATGCACTGTGTCGTTACTCAGGAATGTATTGTTTTTATATAGCCACAGCTCAGTGGATATAGCTTTTTTTTCACACTGAGTGCACATCTGGTTTCTGGGCAGTGTGAACCTAACTGAGCATTGGCAAGTTCGAGCTGCTGACCACCAATCCCTGCGCGATTACTGTCCAGAGGAACGGGGCACGCTGCTGAAGGCTCTGTTTTGTTCCTCTCGGAAACAGTATGCTGAGGACCCCTGGCCTTACACGGTTAGCAGCTGAAAGCGAGAGGATTGGCATGGTAGATTACAACTCTGTGTTTATACTACAAAAATTCTGCCTAGTACAATATCCTGCTCTGGCTTGAACCAAGGTCTGGAAATCTTGTGCACTGCACACACACCGGAGTAGATCTCCTCCTCCTTCTACCCCACCTCCTCCTCTTCCTTTGCCAACACAAACAGCAATTACGGCTGGCTCAGACAGCCCCTGGAAGAAGTACGTTCTTGTCTGGAGGAAAAGCAACCAATTAGCAGCATTGTTCAAAAAAAAAAAAAAAAAAAAAAAGAAAAGGCAGAGATTCTTTTAATTTAGCTTGCTTGGTCATGCTCCATGGGGTGAAAGTCCTTCATGACCCAATGCCACTGAGAGGATCAGCGTGTTAATTTTGTCTCACTGTGGGATCCTCTGACATCTGGCTCTGCCACGGAAGCTGGAAAATATCTTTAATATTCTCATGACGATCCCAGGGACATGTGGAAAACATCCTGAGACCTTAGTCTGTAATGACTCTGAAAAACTGAAGGTCTGGCTTCATCATTTTTTGGGGTGAAAACAAAGTTTATACACTTACACGGCAAGCACTACTGTTTTATCTCTGTATGTCATATCTGCATTCAGAGAGATTTTAAAGTACATCTCAATCAATGAACTCATCCTGGGACAGTTATATTTCCTTAGCAGAATTTTTAGATGTTTGGTAAGCTGTCCAACAACAAAAAAAAAAAAAACCCCAACTGAAAACGCATCATAAATTTTCATGTGGAGGACAGACACTTGATACTGTAGTCAGTAAAAGAAAAGGACATTTTCCCTCAAAATATCAATTATAATCAGCCAATGAACCAAATCCCTGAAATAAGAACACATTTGAGTAGTAATGTTACAATTCCTGTATTGTTGGCACAGTGTAAGAGGACACTATCCAGCCAAGGAAAAAATGTCTTCTCGGTGTGGCAAGAAAGTGAATCCCCATGGTTAAGGGCAGAGTAGTGCTGTAAAAACATGAGTAACCAGGAGAATCAGAAACATATGAAATGTTCTGTGCAGCATTTATAATGTTCCTCTCATATGAACAAGGCCGTAATTATGTGGTGCTGGTGGTTTGAGCTGACAAAGAGGATGACTAAGCTATACTGTGGGACATTCTGTGCCCACTCATCTTCAAGACATAAGCCCACAGTTCTCCTAAACAGCTGTAAAACACGACCGCAGAGCGCGCGGTCCTGCAGCCAGCGGCTCGAACAATTCAACAGAACAAGGATCTTTGTTCCCAGGATTTTACCTGAGGTGAAGTCTGTGTGGAGGTGCTGAATGTCTCTGTTGTGTGTCCTTGTAGATGGGGGTCTGTGTGGTGGATTCAGCAGTAGCTGGCCTGGGAGGCTGCCCGTACGCTCAGGGTTCATCTGGCAATGTTTCAACAGAGGATGTTCTCTACATGCTCCATGGCATGGGTATTGAAACTGTAAGTATGTCTTCGCCGTGCACTCAGCAAGACCTGCTGTATTTTATAATCCCCAGCACATCCGCCAAACTCATACAATCATTCCAAGCTCATTTACATAAACAGATCACTGTGCAAACATGCTACTCTGTAAATGTTTATTTTATAATATCAGTGGTTTTACAGAACTTGCACAAGCCCACACTGTTGCATGGCCCTCCTCAGGAACAATTTATTTAACAATTCCTACCCCTGCTGGTGGAATATTTTCACTGCACTTTAGTTTTCTGTCACCTGTTGCACGCACCCATTTACATCCTTTATACTGACAATATTTGTTCATCTCTCTTACATTATATCACCTTGTAGGCATTGCATTTTAATGGATACTACAACATTTTTTCTGCAGGGTGTGAATCTCGCCAAAGTTATAGAGGCCGGTGACTTCATCTGCAACGCTTTATGCCGCAAGACAAACTCCAAGGTTGCCCAGGCCACAGGCAAAACATTGTGATGTGTTTCTGTAGAGGAATATGTTTTAATATTTCACCCTGTTCCCTTTAAAGTGCTTCCCCTGTTGTTGCTGCCTTTCAATTTGTCGCCTATGCTGCTGTATTTGAAGTGCATTGTTCCCTGTTTTAAACCATCTGAGGTATATGAAGCAAATACTATCAATACTTGTGTTCCAAAACCAGCTCTTTCAATTTCACTTTCCTTTGTTCAGTGTTTCAGTTCATTTCCACATTTTGGAGTTTATTCAGACCTGAAGGACCATCATGATCTGCTGAATTATCTTTTTTTTTTGTCGTATTTTGGTTGTCTTGAAGCAAAGATGTTGAAAATAACTAAAGGGAGAAAATTGGCTCTAAGAAAACCTTTTTTTCTGTGATAGAAGTCTGGATTGATGAGTTATGAATACATTTGGCCTTTTTACAGGCTGAATTAGCCACTTATATGTTTAAATTTTAACACATTTATTTGGCTCTTACAAATAAACTCAGTAAATATCAGTCACTCTTATTATTATTTGCATAGCTCAGTGGCCTTATACAACAGAAGTAACAAAACAAGAATTTAATAGCTACAGTATTCTCTGCTTTGGCTGTGTACTGAGGTTAGTATAGGTTATTATCACCACAGGTGTTTCATTTGAATAAGACAAACTGTAAAAAAAAAAAAAAAAAAAAAAAGCTCCTTGCTGCTTTATAAATATGAATATTTCCATATGTAAAATACTTCTGAAGATCTGTTCAGCTTTTCCTCCCCAGTTTGAAGTCCGTGTGATCATCCAGAAAAAAGACTCATCTCAAACTACCAGAAAAATAACCATTTTAAAGCAATGTATAAAGTGTTTTTGCCCTCAGGTTTGCCAAAGAAGTGCCCCTTGACTGTTTACCATTAAAAAACTTGAACCATGACATAAGCTATCGTCCATGTGAAAGTCAGATGTGGCTGCATTTCACCTGTGTCTCTCCTGTCTGTTTACATCCTGCTATCTGTAAAACGTAACAATAGAAACATTAAAAAGTGAATGTGACACTGAATTTTAATGAATTTTTATCTAAAGCAAGATGTGACAAAGAAAAAAGTACCATATATATTGTACTCATGAAAACGAATATCTTTTTATGTTCACATATGTTGGATTCAGATAATGTAAATAAAGACCAAAGTTTTGTGTCGTTGTGGATGTCTCTGTCCTGGTCCTCAGGACTCAGGATACCTATCCAATTCATTGTTGTTAATTGTATTCATCTCATATCCCAGTAGTAAATCAGTATAATGAGATGCAGCAGATAACTGGCAAATTTGCATAAGTGTATTAAAATGTGATAATTGCCTTCTCACAAAGGCCCATCTTCATCACATATGCAAACAACTATTCATCAAAAAATTATGCATTTGGGTGCAGTCACACATGCTAGATTTTTTTTAGCGGGGCATCTTTTGTGTCTGGTAATATACATTTTCTCTTATACAATGCAAATCAGATGATTGCAATAATGAGAAAAATTTGGAATATCAAATAACAGACATCCAATAGGATGAATTTTGTATAGTATATGAAACTATAAATAGAGTTTTAATTTTATTGCAGTAAAAATCTGACAAAGTTTTATAAAAGAATAGACATATCTACTTTTTTCAGGTGCAGAGCAGTGCAGTGTCATTGAATAAAAAAATCTTCCTTTCTGAAAGTTTTTTAAAGGTTCATGCATTTTTTTTACCTTACTACAAAATGATGTTTTCATGCCTTATGATATATGAATTTCTTTATGACTTACATTAAGTTTTTAAGCCTTCTGACATTTTTGTACAATACTATACTATGCCATTTTTATGCCTTACTATATTATGTTTTTTTTAAATGACATAATATGACTGTTTATGTCTTACTATACTATGACATTTTTATGACTTACTATACTATGACTTTTTATGACTTCATTTAAATTGATATTTTATGCCTTACAAGACTATAACTTTTTATGCCCTACTTTAATGACATTTTGTATGCCTTACTATATTATGACTTTTTATGACATTTTATGCCTTACTACACAATAACGTTTTTATGACATTTTTATGTCTTACTGTATGATTAAGTTTTTTGACGTTTTATGCCTCACTACACTATGATGGTTTTTGATATTTTATTGGGGACTGCCTTACATTATAAAATGCGACATTTTTATGTCTTACAATACTGACATTTTTTTGATGTTTTATTCGTTACTATACTATGACATAAGCCTTATTATAGTAATTCGTGTTCAGATATTTTTATGCCTTACTATACTGTGACATTTTTGGCATTTTATGCCTTACTATACTATGACATTTTAAGCTTTACTATACTATTACTTTTTTTGACATTTTTATGTCTTTATATACTATAATGTTTTTTCACGGTTTTATACTTTACTATACTATGACGTTTTAATCCTTATTATACTATGATGTTTTTAAATAATTCTTTGCCTTACTACATTATGAGGTTTTTTCACATTTTTTGCCTTACTATATTATGACTTTTTGTGATTTTTTTTGCCTTACTATACTATGACATTTTATGACTTACTATACTATGATGTTTTTCCACGTTTTTATGCCTTACTGTCTGTCATTTTTTGTTCAATAAAATATGACAATTTTTTTATGACTGGCTAAACTGAAATGTTTTAATGGCGTGGCACTGTAGTGGAGTGGATAGAACTGACGTCCCGTAGTGTAGAGATCGTGGGGTAGAATCCAGTCATGGGATCGTTCTGTGTGAAATTGTTATGTTCTCCCTGTACCTTTGTGAATTCTTTGACTACACTGACTTCCTCCCACCATCCAAAGACATGATTTTTAGGTTTATTGGGGACTGTAATGCCTTACGTTATAAAAAACGACATTTTTATGTCTTACAATACTATGACATCTATTGACATTTTATGCCTTACTATACTATGATGTTTTTATGCCTTACTATACTATGACGTTTGAAGTGTTATTATGGTATGATGTTTTTTGATGTTGTACGCTTTATTATACTATGAATTTTTGATATATTTTATTCTTTACTTTACTATGAAGTTTTGAGGCCATTTTATGTCTAATTGAACTATTATGTTTTTTGACATTTTATGCCTTTCTATATTATGATATTTTATGCCGTATTATACGATGACATTTTTTCAACATTTTTTGCCTTGCAGTACTGTGATGTTTTTTGAGGTTTTTATGCCTTACTATATACTACGACGTTTTTTGACATTTTTTTGCCTTAAAATACTATGAACTTTTATGCCTTACAATACTATGACGTTTTCAGGCCATTTTATGTCTTATTGAACTATTGCCTTTTTTGACATTTTATGCCTTGCTATACTATGACATTTTATATCTTACTATACTATGACGTTTTTATGCCTTACTATACTATGACTTCTTATGCCTTACTATACTATGACGTTTTTTCACGTTTTTATGCCTTACTATACTATGACGTTTTAAGCCTTATTGTAACATGAAGTTTTTTAATATTTTATACCTTACTATAATTTGACATTTTATGCCCTACTATAAAATGAAGTTTTTAGCCTTATTATAGTATTACGTTTTTGATATTTTTTTGCCTTACTATACTATGACATTTTATGCCTTACTATACTATGACGTTTTTATGCCTTACTATACTATGACATTTTTTGACATTTTTTTGCCTTACTATACTATGACATTTTATGCCTTATAATATTTTGATGTTTTTTGACTTTTTTTGCCTTACTATACTATGATATTTTATACCTTACTATACTATGATGTTTTTATGCCTTACTATACTATGACGTTTTTTTCACGTTTTTATGCCTTACTATACTATGACGTTTTTTTCAAGTTTTTATGCATTACTATATTATGACATTTTATACCTTACTATACTATGACGTTTTTTCACGTTTTTATGCCGTATTATACTATGACATTTTATGCCTTACTATGATGTTTTTGGACATTTTTTGCCTTACTATACTATGATATTTTATACCTTACTATACTATGATGTTTTTATGCCTTACTATACTGTGACGTTTTTTCACGTTTTTATGCCTTACTATACTATGACGTTTTTTCACGTTTTTATGCCTTACTATACTATGACGTTTTTTTCAAGTTTTTATGCATTACTATACTATGACATTTTATACCTTACTATACTATGACGTTTTTTCACGTTTTTATGCCGTATTATACTATGACATTTTATGCCTTATAATATTTTGATGTTTTTTGACATTTTTTGCCTTACTATACTATGACATTTTATACCTTACTATACTATGATGTTTTTATGCCTTACTATACTATGACGTTTTTTTCACGTTTTTATGCCTTACTATATTATGACGTTTTTTTCAAGTTTTTATGCATTACTATATTATGACATTTTATACCTTACTATACTATGACGTTTTTTCACGTTTTTATGCCGTATTATACTATGACATTTTATGCCTTACAATGATGTTTTTTGACATTTTTTGCCTTACTATACTATGATATTTTATACCTTACTATACTATGATGTTTTTATGCCTTACTATACTGTGACGTTTTTTCACGTTTTTATGCCTTACTATACTATGACGTTTTTTCACGTTTTTATGCCTTACTATACTATGACGTTTTTTTCAAGTTTTTATGCATTACTATACTATGACATTTTATACCTTACTATACTATGACGTTTTTTCACGTTTTTATGCCGTATTATACTATGACATTTTATGCCTTATAATATTTTGATGTTTTTTGACATTTTTTGCCTTACTATACTATGACATTTTATACCTTACTATACTATGATGTTTTTATGCCTTACTATACTATGACGTTTTTTTCACGTTTTTATGCCTTACAATACTATGACGTTTGAAGCGTTATTATGGTATGACATTTTTTCACGTAATATGCTTTATTATACTATGAACTTTTGATATATTTTATTCTTTACTTTACTATGAAGTTTTTAGGCCATTTTATGTCTTATTGAACTATTACGTTTTTTGACATTTTTTGCCTTACTATACTATGAAATTTTATACCCTACTATACTATGACATTTTTTCAAAATTTTTTGCCTTGCTGTACTATGAGGTTTTTTGAGGTTTTTATGCCTTACTGTACTATAACGTTTTTTGACATTTTTTTGCCTTACAATACCATGAAGTTTTATACCTTACTATAATATGACGTTTTTCAAGTTTTTATGCCTTACAATACTATGATGTTTTCAGGCCATTTTATGTCTTATTGAACTATTGCCTTTTTTGACATGTTATGCCTTGCTATACTATGCCATTTTATACCTTACTATACTATGACGTTTTTATGTCTTACTATACTATGACGTTTTTTCACGTTTTTATGCCATACTATACTATGACGTTTTTTCACGTTTTTATGCCTTACTATACTATGACGTTTTTTTCAAGTTTTTATGCATTATTATATTATGACATTTTATACCTTACTATACTATGACGTTTTTTCACGTTTTTATGCCGTATTATACTATGACATTTTATGCCTTACTATGATGTTTTTTGACATTTTTTGCCTTACTATACTATGATATTTTATACCTTTGAGGGGTGTGGCACCATAGTAGAGTGGTTAGAACTGATGTTTTGTAGTGACCAGATTGTGGGTTCAAATCCAGTCATAGATTCATGCTGTGTGAAATGGTCATGTCCTCCCTGTACCTTTGTGAATTCTTTGACTACACTGACTTCCTCCCACCATCCAAAGACATGATTTTTAGGTTTATTGGGGACTGTAATGCCTTACGTTATAAAAAACAACATTTTTATGACTTACAATACTATGACATCTATTGACATTTTATGCCTTACTATACTATGACGTTTTTATGCCTTACTATACTATGACGTTTTATACCTTACTATATTATGACGTTTTTTCATGTTTTTATGCCGTATTATACTATGACATTTTATGCCTTACTATGATGTTTTTGGACATTTTTTGCCTTACTATACTATGATATTTTATACCTTACTATACTATGACCTTTTTATGCCTTACTATACTGTGACGTTTTTTTCACGTTTTTATGCCGTATTATACTATGACATTTTATGCCTTGTAATATTTTGATGTTTTTTGACATTTTTTGCCTTACTTTACTATGATATTTTATACCTTACTATACTATGACATTTTTATGCCTTACTATACTGTGATGTTTTTTCACGTTTTTATGCCTTACTATACTATGACGTTTTTTCACGTTTTTATGCCTTACTATACTATGACGTTTTTTTCAAGTTTTTATGCATTACTATATTATGACATTTTATACCTTACTATACTATGACGTTTTTTCACGTTTTTATGCCGTATTATACTATGACATTTTATGCCTTACTATGATGTTTTTTGACATTTTTTGCCTTACTATACTATGATATTTTATACCTTACTATACTATGACGTTTTTATGCCTTACTATACTGTGACGTTTTTTCACGTTTTTATGCCTTACTATACTATGACGTTTTTTCACGTTTTTATGCCTTACTATACTATGACGTTTTTTCACGTTTTTATGCCTTACTATACTATGACATTTTACACCTTACTATACTATGATGTTTTTTCACGTTTTTATGCCGTATTATACTATGACATTTTATGCCTTATAACATTTTGATGTTTTTTGACATTTTTTGCCTTACTATACTATGATGTTTTTATGCCTTACTATACTATGACGTTTGAAGCGTTATTATGGTATGACGTTTTTTCACAGAATATCCTTTATTATACTATGAACTTTTGATATATTTTATTCTTTACTTTACTATGAAGTTTTTAGGCCATTTTATGTCTTATTGAACTATTATGTTTTTTGACATTTTTTGCCTTACTATACTATGAAATTTTATACCCTACTATACTATGACATTTTTTCATGTTTTTATGCCTTACTATATTATGACTTTATTTTGGACTGAGGTTTTGAGGGGTGTGGCACCATAGTAGAGTGGTTAGAACTGATGTTTTGTAGTGACCAGATTGTGGGTTCAAATCCAGTCATAGGTTCATGCTGTGTGAAATGGTCATGTCCTCCCTGTACCTGTGTGAATTCTTTGACTACGCTGGTTTCCTCCCACTGTCCAAAGTATGATCTTTTTATGCCTCACTAAACTGAGATATTCATCTGTGTGTATTCTCTTAGTACGCTGGCTTCCTCCCACCGTCTAAAGACATGATTTTTAGGTTTATTGGGGACTGAAGGAGCTTTTGCTGTTTGGAGAAAAAAACTCTCACCCCCACGGGGTGAGTGCAATGTTCAAAATACTCAAAAGACCAGTGAATGTCTACACCAAAGAATTTAGTTCAAATTGTTTAGTGAATCTTTTCAGCAAGCAATGAACAATTACAGAATTCTGGATCAGATGTGCCTTTTCCTAACCAATAACAAGTGTTGGTCAGTCCACAGTCTGACAAACTAACTTTCCCTGATCCAGTGTATTTATACAAGTACAAACAAAGAAATGTGCACGGGTGTTTTGTCGTCTTCTTATTGGCTCTCCTGGCTTCCTCCTTCCCGTCTGACTCCGACCTTAAATGTAACCTAAAGCTCAGCACGCTCAAAGGAAGACAGTTAATGTATACATATAAATTACCACTTATCTACCTCTGTTACCTCCGGCTGCCCCCTACACATGCCCATAGGGTGATCTTTATCAGTGGTTGTAAATAGTTTGCCTGAGGCAGATGTTTAAACAACAACTCACCCTTAGCACCTAAATATCCACTAGCATAAATCATTAAACAGTTTTAACTTTAATAGCCTGAAATACTACAACAGGACTGTAATGCCTTACATTATAAAAAACGACATGTTATGCCTTAGTATACTATTAAATTTTATACCCTACTATACTATGACGTTTTTTCACATTTTTTTGCCTTACTATACTATGATATTTTATACAATAATATATTATGACATTTTTTCATTTTTTTATGCTTTACTATACTATGACGTTTTATGCCTTATTATCCTATGACGTTTGTTCAACGTTTTTTTGTTTTACTGTACTATGATGTTTTTTGATAATTTTTTGCTTTACTATACTATGACGTTTTATGCCTTACTATACTATGACGTTTTAAGCCTTATTATAACATGAAGTTTTTTGATATTTTATACCTTACTATACTATGACATTTTATGCCCTACTATACAATGAAGTTTTTAGCCTTATCATAGTATTACGTTTTTGATATTTTTTTGCCTTACTATACTATGATATTTTATACCTTACTATACTATGACATTTTAAGCCCGATTATAGTATGATGTTTTTTAATATTTTTTTGGTTTACCATACTATGAGGTTTTTTTCAAGTTTTTATGCATTACTATATTATGACATTTTATGCCTTATTATACTATGTCGTTTTAAGCCTTATTATAGTATAACATTTTTTTTTATATTTTTTTGTCTTACTATACTATGATGTTTTTTCAAGTTTTTATGCATTACTATATTATGACGTTTTATGCCTTATTATATTATGACGTTTGTTCAATGTTTTTTTGCTTTACTCTACTATGATGTTTTTTGATAATTTTTTGCCTTACTATACTATGACGTTTCATGCCTTACTATACTATGACGTTTTAAGCCTTATTATAACATGAAGTTTTTTGATATTTTATACCTTACTATACTATGACATTTTATGCCCTACTATAAAATGAAGTTTTTAGCCTTATTATAGTATTACGTTTTTGATATTTGATATTATACTATGACGTTTTAACGCCTTACTATACTATGACGTTTTTTGACATTTTTTTGCCTTACTATACTATGACATTTTATGCCTTACTATACTTTGATGCTTTTTGACATTTTTTGCCTTACTATGCTATGATATTTTATACCTTACTATACTATGTCGTTTTTATGCCTTACTATACTATGACGTTTTTTCACATTTTTATGCCTTACTATACTATGTCGTTTTTTTCAAGTTTTTATGCATTACTATATTATGACATTTTATGCCTTACTATACTATGACGTTTTTATGCCTTACTATACTATGACGTTTTTTGACATTTTTTTGCCTTACTATACTATGACATTTTATGCCTTATTATGTCTTATTGAACTATTGCCTTTTTTGACATTTTATGCTTTGCTATACTATGATGTTTTTTGACATTTTTTTGCCTTACTATGCTATGATATTTTATGCCTTACTATATTATGACGTTTTTTCACGTTTTTATGCCTTACTATAGTATGTCGTTTTTTTCAAGTTTTTATGCATTACTATATTATGACATTTTATGCCTTATTATACTATGACGTTTTTATGCCTTACTATATTATGACGTTTTTTCACGTTTTTATGCCGTATTATACTATGACATTTTTTCAACGTTTTTTGCCTTACTATACTATGACGTTTTTTCACGTTTTTATGCATGAAGTTTTTTGATACTTTATACCTTACTATACTATGACATTTTATGCCCTACTATAAAATTAAGTTTTTAGCCTTATTATAGTATTACGTTTTTGATATTTGATATTATACTAAGACGTTTTAACGCCTTACTATACTATGACGTTTTTTCACATTTTTATGCCTTACTATACTATGTCGTTTTTATGCCTTACTATACTATGACGTTTTTTCACGTTTTTATGCATTACTATATTATGACATTTTATGCCTTACTATACTATGACGTTTTTATGCCTTACTATACTATGACGTTTTTTGACATTTTTTTGCCTTACTATACTATGACATTTTATGCCTTATTATGTCTTATTGAACTATTGCCTTTTTTGAAATTTTATGCTTTGCTATACTATGACGTTTTTTGACATTTTTTTTTGCCTTACTATGCTATGATATTTTATGCCTTACTATACTATGACGTTTTTTCACGTTTTTATGCCTTACTATACTATGTCGTTTTTTTCAAGTTTTTATGCATTACTATATTATGACATTTTATGCCTTATTATACTATGACGTTTTTATGCCTTACTATATTATGACGTTTTTTCACGTTTTTATGCCGTATTATACTATGACATTTTTTCAACGTTTTTTGCCTTACTATACTATGACGTTTTTTCACGTTTTTATGCATTACTATATTATGACATTTTATGCCTTATTATACTATGACGTTTTTTCACGTTTTTATGCCGTATTATACTATGACATTTTTCAACGTTTTTTGCCTTGCCTTACTATGATGTTTATTTAAGTTTTTATGCCTTACTATACTATGACGTTGTTCACATTTTTATGCTTTACAATACTATGACGTTTTCAGGCCATTTTATGTCTTATTGAACTATTGCCTTTTTTGACATTTTATGCTTTGCTATACTATGACATTTTTTGACATTTTTTTGCCTTACTATACTATGACATTTTATGCCTTATAATACTTTGATGTTTTTTGACATTTTTTGACATTTTTTTGCCTTACTATACTATGTCGTTTTTATGCCTTACTATACTATGACGTTTTTTCACGTTTTTATGCCTTACTATACTATGTCGTTTTTTTCAAGTTTTTATGCATTACTATATTATGACATTTTATGCCTTACTATACTATGACGTTTTTATGCCTTACTATACTATGACGTTTTTTGACATTTTTTTGCCTTACTATACTATGACATTTTATGCCTTATTATGTCTTATTGAACTATTGCCTTTTTTGACATTTTATGCTTTGCTATACTATGACGTTTTTTGACATTTTTTTGCCTTACTATACTATGACATTTTTTGACATTTTTTGACATTTTTTTTGCCTTACTATACTATGACGTTTTTTTCACGTTTTTATGCCTTACTATACTATGTCGTTTTTTTCAAGTTTTTATGCATTACTATATTATGACATTTTATGCCTTATTATACTATGACGTTTTTATGCCTTACTATACTATGACGTTTTTTCACGTTTTTATGCCTTACTATACTATGTCGTTTTTTTCAAGTTTTTATGCATTACTATATTATGACATTTTATGCCTTACTATACTATGACGTTTTTATGCCTTACTATACTATGACGTTTTTTGACATTTTTTTGCCTTACTATACTATGACATTTTATGCCTTATTATGTCTTATTGAACTATTGCCTTTTTTGACATTTTATGCTTTGCTATACTATGACGTTTTTTGACATTTTTTTGCCTTACTATGCTATGATATTTTATGCCTTACTATACTATGACGTTTTTTCACGTTTTTATGCCTTACTATACTATGTCGTTTTTTTCAAGTTTTTATGCATTACTATATTATGACATTTTATGCCTTATTATACTATGATGTTTTTATGCCTTACTATATTATGACGTTTTTTCACGTTTTTATGCCTTACTATACTATGTCGTTTTTTTCAAGTTTTTATGCATTACTATATTATGACATTTTATGCCTTACTATACTATGACGTTTTTATGCCTTACTATACTATGACGTTTTTTGACATTTTTTTGCCTTACTATACTATGACATTTTATGCCTTATTATGTCTTATTGAACTATTGCCTTTTTTGACATTTTATGCTTTGCTATACTATGACGTTTTTTGACATTTTTTTGCCTTACTATGCTATGATATTTTATGCCTTACTATACTATGACGTTTTTTCACGTTTTTATGCCTTACTATACTATGTCGTTTTTTTCAAGTTTTTATGCATTACTATATTATGACATTTTATGCCTTACTATACTATGACGTTTTTATGCCTTACTATACTATGACGTTTTTTGACATTTTTTTGCCTTACTATACTATGACATTTTATGCCTTATTATGTCTTATTGAACTATTGCCTTTTTTGACATTTTATGCTTTGCTATACTATGACGTTTTTTGACATTTTTTTGCCTTACTATGCTATGATATTTTATGCCTTACTATACTATGACGTTTTTTCACGTTTTTATGCCTTACTATACTATGTCGTTTTTTTCAAGTTTTTATGCATTACTATATTATGACATTTTATGCCTTATTATACTATGATGTTTTTATGCCTTACTATATTATGTCGTTTTTTTCAAGTTTTTATGCATTACTATATTATGACATTTTATGCCTTATTATACTATGACGTTTTTATGCCTTACTATATTATGACGTTTTCAGGCCATTTTATGTCTTATTGAACTATTGCCTTTTTTGACATTTTATGCTTTGCTATACTATGACATTTTTTGACATTTTTTTGCCTTACTATACTATGACATTTTATGCCTTATAATACTTTGATGTTTTTTGACATTTTCTTGCCTAACTATACTATGACGTTTTTATGCCTTACTATACTATGATGTTTTTTACGATTTTATGCCTTACAATACTATGTCGTTTGAAGCGTTATTATGGTATGACGTTTTTTCACGTAATATGCTTTATTATACTATGAATTTTTGATATATTTTATTCTTTACTTTACTATGAAGTTTTTAGGCCATTTTATGTCTTATTGAACTATTATGTTTTTTGACATTTTATGCCTTTATATATTATGATATTTTATGCCGTATTATACTATGACATTTTTTCATGTTTTTATGCCTTACTATATTATGACTTTATTTTGGACTGAGGCATTTAGGGGTGTGGCACCATAGTTGAGTGGTTAGAACTGATGTTTTGTAGTGACCAGATTGTGGGTTCAAATCCAGTCATAGGTTCATGCTGTGTGAAATGGTCATGTTCTCCCTGTACCTGTGTGAATTCTTTGACTACGCTGGCTTCCTCCCACTGTCCAAAGTATGATCTTTTTATGCCTCACTAAACTGAGATATTTATCTGTGTGTATTCTGTTAGTACGCTGGCTTCCTCCCACCGTCTAAAGACATGACTTTTAGGTTTATTGGGGACTGTGATGCCTTTAAAAAAAAACAAAATTTTTAGGTCTTACAATACTATGACATTTATTGACATTTTTTCCCTTACTATGCTATGACGTTTTAAGCCTTATTATAGTATGACGTTTTATGATATTTTTATGCCTTACTATATTATGACATTTTTGAATGTTTTATGCTTTACTATACAATTAAGTTTTTATACATTTCATACCTTACTATACTATGATGTTTTAGATCTTACTTTACTATGACGTTTTATGGCTTACTATACTATGACGTTTTTATGCCAATTTAAAATGTCTGAACTATTACGTTTTTTGACATTTTATGCCTTGTTAAAATATGACCTTTTTATGCCTCATGGCCATTTTTGCACTGTATCAGAAACACTCTCAATCCACACTAACACACCTGAAAACACATGACCATTCACCAGTGGTGGCTGCTGGTCTTATAAGGAGGGGAAGCTCATTTTCGGCCAACATCATAAAATGTGTCCGTTTATTTATATGTAAATTCGCAGAGTGACAGAAGAGACTCGCCAAACACAAAGCTAGTCATTTTTGACAAAGACAAAGTCGCTGAGGATCAGTAACGTCTCCAGATCAACTCCGAACAACGGAATGAAAAACTTGAAAACGGCTCCGGTGGATGCTTATACTTCAAGATCGCTGATTCGCTCATTTAGCTGTCAATCAAAAAGGGACTCAGCCTCAGACAGATCATCCAATCATCATGCAGAAGCCGAGCGTCCGGGCCAGCCCACTGCCCCATAGACCCCCAGAGACGCTGAGCGTCCGATGGGCGGGACAAAGCCCAGCATTTATCCAATGACCGTCTAGTTTCGCTGCAGTGGAACAACCCACTCTATGCTTCCCCATTGAAGTCAGGAGACGCTCGGCGTCTACACTGTGTAAAGCTCTGTGGCGCTGCGGGGATGAATGAGGAGGAAGTCGTGTCGGTTACCTGTGATAAGTAGCTGATTCTGAACAAAAGATGAACGTGTTCTAGCGCATATTTAGTCAATGAAATGTACACACAACAGTACATATTTGACCACTTATTTTGTTGACATTTTAGGGGAAGCTGAGCTTCCCTTGCAGTCTTAGAGCAATCGCCACTGCCATTCACGTACGCACAGCATGCGTGAGTCGGTGTAAAGAGGACGCAGCCTTATGCAAACTATTTTTTGAAGAATAACCAACCTCAAAACATCTACCAAGCCAGCAGAGATCAACACCTCTGAAACCTTCACAGGAAACTAGTATCAGAGAAAGCACAAGGTTCATTTTCAAAGATGGTCCAGATAAGAAAGAAATAAGAGATTACAAAAAAATGTTCATTCATCACTAGGATATCAAAAAGCTTGAACAAGCTGTTAGATCTTTCTGTGTGGAGTGAGCATTTGACAGTGTCACAATCTCTCCCATGCCCGTGTGGGTTGCCAGTTTATTTTTTAGACATATACCAACATTAAATTAATGCCTGATCCCCTTTATTTACTTTTTCAGTATCTCACCAGTGCCTTCCTCTGATCCCAGCTTTGTTTTTGACTGTAGGCATATAGTAATAGAGCCCTAAAGTCCCAAAAGATCTATACAGTAGATATTTTTTTGATCTTGTGTGCACAAGATATTATGTTGTTTGTTCAAGATAAAATGTATCCTGCAAAATAAAATAAAAAAATTATCTTTAGGGGGTACATTAACCCAAGTATAACTTTTTTTTAACATGCAGAGAGATGAGAAGAAGACAAAATCATCAAAGCCTAAAAAATAATAAGCAATATGCAAGTAAAAAGCAAATGTTGTCTAAAGAAAGTTCACATTAGTTTAGAGCCTGGATAGCTGAAAATCTTCTCCAGCAGAATGAAATTAAATCCAAATTTTTATCATTGGTACCACAGCATTTAACCTCCCTGCTTGCTACTGACCTTGGCACCTTATCTGCTTTTGTCAAGTGATGCAAAACATCTTGCTTGCTCTGCTTTGAATTTTGATCAACTAAATAAATCATCAAGTAAAATAAATCAGACTGTGAAAGTCCTCCATGCCATTCCTATCCACCGGCCTCGATTACTGCAGCTCTTTATGATTTATATCACTCACATCTCCAAATAATTAAATAGCTGATGCAAGTTTTAACAGGGTCAGAAAAGAGGGACCATATTAAGCCTGTTCTTGCCTCCCTCTACAGTTGAAGTGAATTTAAGTTTAAAATTCTACTATGTGTGTACAAAGCACTAAAGGTCTTGGCCATGCTTACATTTCATATCAGCTGTCACTGTCAATGAGCTGACATCACCTGTCTGTCTCCAGATGCAGGACTAAGTGCTTTGTTGACAGGGCTGTCTGAATAGCTGCTAGTGTACAGTGTATTTTTCTTTCTCCTGCCATACTTTTTCTGATGCTTTCTGGATTCAATTTTAAGCAATATTTTACTAGTTGGTGTTATAATTGCCTGACCCCATATGCTCCTGTGTTTCTGTCTGAAGCTTCAAATCACTGGTTGTGATTTTCCCTTGTCCTTCCCTCTGTTCTGTTTCTATGTGCTGTGGCTCTTAAAGCACTGACTGCATATGAAAGACTTAAAGCACTATAAAAATGTAGCAGATCTTGGCGTAGTTTTGAAGCAGTTTGTTAAAAGGAGAAACTGCAGACTTTTCTTTTAAAACCTGCTTTTTACATTACATTTAAATTACACAGAATTTTCATCAAACAGTGAGTGTTTGGAGTGATGTTTATTAGCAGGTACAGTGGAAGCCAAGAGCACAGATAAATCATCACAAAAAAACAACTGATGACATGAAGTCATCTCAGACATGCTGGATGTGTCGAATGATTGATGGCACAAGTCAGTGTCAAACAAATGAAAAGATTAAAAACTGAAGAGAGTTGATTGATTCTTAAGCTCTGTCATTTACCAGACAGAGAAAGGTTTCTTTAGAGATTCAAGAAAAAAAAGTTCAAAGATTTCTTTAAAAAAAAAATCTCCATCTAACTGTATTTCTGTTTTAAATCAACCCTCTTAAATAGATTTTCATTAATAAAGCACATTCAGACTGCTTGCTTTCTTGTCTCATCTGTTACCAAGACCAGGCTACGCTACAAAAGACATCTGAAATAAATGATTTTGTGTCTCACAATGCTGCTGATATTTAGGAAACAAACTCAAAACCCTCTGATAAGAGTTATCATCTAAAATGTTTTGTGTTAAATCCGAACAAGTGATGATTTGTAGATGAATAGATGAATAAACATCAGAGAATTACAACACAGTTGCTTTTCTGTGGATGGTGTAATTTTGTTTTATCTCTTTTTCTCAACATCCTACAAGACAAAAGAAATACATTGCATTATTGTTAAATATCAGGATTTCACATATTTTGCATTGGCTTATTGTTGATGTACTTACCAAATTTTACTGACAACAGCCAGAGGTATTAATACAACAACTCCAAAAAGTAGCACAGTTGCAAAAGCATACAGTAGATAATCTGAAAAGACAAAATATTTCACATTCAATACACTGAAAACTGAAGTAATGAATAAAAGTTTTAATAATATTAAAATCAGTTTATAGCTCTGAATTTCAAATGGGAATTTACCATGTAACCATGTGTGACCATGTCCAGATTCATTGATTTCAGGAGGTTTAGAAGGAACACTGCTGCTTTTCCAAGACGTCACTAAAAGGAGCGTTAAAAAAAATATTAAAAAAAATATTTCCAAGAAAGACATTTTAACATTAAAAAGCCTCTCCTGTAAATCCATACTCACTGAAATATGATCTGTTATGAAGTACGTCATGAATCATTTTGCATGTCTTTAGATCATCATTGTGCATGCCTCTGCATGAACAAGGATGGTGAAGTGCTGTTCCCAAAGTGGCTAAAAAGGCTGTTTTACATTCAAAATCTGCACCGAGGATGTGGCCTGGATCCATGCTGGTGAAACATTCGGCACTTTGGAGGTCACTGTCGCTGCATGGAGCCTCTTCAGAGCTCCAACATTTGGCTTGGAAAGATTTTAAAAGGTCTCTAGTAAATCAGAGAGAAGAAAATATACACAGCACCATTTCATCACCTTTAACATCCTGTGACAGACCATTATTTTAATTATAATTTCACATAGATTGTGTTATTGAAATCAAAATGTGGCACAATTAGCTCTGGGAAGACACTACACAGATACAGTACATTGTGTTACAACATGACATTTTTTTAATAAATGCATGTAGACATTTAAGGTTAATTGTATGCAAATTGTGGCTGTGCCCTGAAAATAACAATGCACTGTGTCAAATTACATAATAAATGAGCCCAGAGCCACTAATTCATGAGTTCACTTCTAAATCTACATTTTAATATTCAACACATCTGCAGTATGTGAAAATAAGCATTGCTTGGTTAAATGAAAATTATAAAAAAGTGTAAAGTGATTTACAACATCATAACTGTGGACATACCTGCAGTTACTGTCATCAACACACTGGATAACTGTATCCTGGCAGATGCGGGTCTCGTCTTCACATGTGCCGCTGTGCAGAGCAGTTCTCATGTGCAGGCAGCTCTGATCTGAAGCCTCACACTCACACATGACCAGCATCTCTGCAACATTCTGCGGCATGCCACCATAGAAGTGTTGAGTCACTTGCTGACAGCGCTCAGGGTGGCACGGATCCGCCGTACACGCCTGGAGAACAGGTGCTAGTAACCTGTTGCAAACTGTATCACTCACACAAACTCTCATCCGGTCAAAGCAGGATGCAGCAGCATCATATACTGTGAAAAGAAATGTACTGAATCAGTTTTCAGATTTCACCAATATCAGTTTTGTATTGAATGAATTCAATGTCATTTTATCTTCTCAGCTAAGGTTAAAAAAATTACCATAGCCTATCAAACTGCTTGACTTCCAGTCCATCACTGGGCTCCTCTTCTGTTGATTTGCTGTACAAATAATAGAAAACCTAATTAGCTACTACCACAAATGCCTATTAAAACCAATCTGCTGTTCATGACACCCATTCTGCAGCACAACAGTGTTTGCTCATACATCAGATTGCCTTTGGTAAACAAAAATGTCATTTCAGCTGTAAATGCTTATCGCAGAGAGTACTGAGAATACTGCACCTGGCTTTTTGTGGCATTGTGTGGCCAGAGCTTGTATGGAGTCACAAAGCTCGCCCTCCCAGGCGCACGCACACCCTCGCAGAGAGGGAAATCGGTCCAGTATGGTCTGGATGGTCATGTTACAGACCTCTGAGCCTTTTATTTGGCAGCCTTCATCTTGAATGACACAAACACAAGAGGGAAGCAGAAAAACAGGATTTTCCATAAGGGACTGAGCTCTTGTTTGAGCAACAGGTGTTTCCTAAGTTCCTGCTGCTCTGATTATTTCAGGATGTAGATATATAGCTATAGACAAAATCTTAATACTGGAACCTAATGTCAAAACAGACATTTATTTTAAGGGCAGGTGAAGGCGTCCTAATTATTATTATTATTATCTATTTATTTAGTTATATAGACTTTGCTCCAGGCTACTGCCTCAGTTATTACATTTAAGCCATACTCTGAGAAGTGCAATTCGGTTAAATAGCTTCATGTCCTGAGCTTCCTGAGGAAATGTAATCGTTACTTGTATAGTAAAACATCATTTTCCAGCCCCCTGCAGCAGGGATAGTAAATTGGAAATATGTCTCTTTTACTGTTACAGATGCCGCCGTAAAATGCCCGTTCCCTCGTGCATAAATCTGACATGCAGATATCCACAGCGGCCAAACAGTCAGAAGGTGCAGATGAAATGCTGGATATCTGAGGAATAACAATCCCTGAAATACAAGTACATCACAATGATTAAAACATTTTGTAGAAAAGGTTGGTTCAAAACAAATAAATTTTTACAACAAACTTTGGTTGACTGTACTATTATAAACTACAAGACATGAAACTCTAGTTTGAAGCCTAAGCTTTAGTTACATCCCCTGATAACACACAGTGACGTTAAGTTTTATGGTTTTACTGTAAAAAAAATAATCTGGTATTTCACATAGTGACAGTTGACTATAGACTCACCAAGGATGACTGCAGCTTCCAGACCTGTCAGCTGCATGATAGCTGTTGTAAAGCTGGGAGTTGACAGCTGAGACTCTCCTGCAGCTGATCTGTGCCTCTCGATGTTGATGCACTTAAACTGGGACACACCACCCACAGTCAACAGGATGTAACACATTTACTGGAGGTTGTACCCTGCACAGTGTAATGAAATGACACCCACAATATACGGACAAAACACACCAAAAAAGAACAAACAAAGAACAACAAAAACAAATATTTTGTACTGACGTAGTCATAGTGTGTGCGAGTCCCATTTTTCTTAGGTGTCAGTGTATTTTTTTCCAGGTAGGAATTAACTACCAGAATTATTGCTGAAGTTGTTACTGACATGTTTAAGCAGCTCTAAAAACTGACAACATGACATATTTACGTAATTAAGGTGTGCTGAGATCAGAGACGCCAGTTTATGACCTGTGATCTGCTGGTTCAAAAGAAAAAATTGTCTAAGTGGATTTTGTAAGATATCAGTATTTTTGAAACTCTATACTTTCAAGCACCAATCATTAATATTCTTATATACAGTGGATCATATGACTACTTGTATGTGAGAGGGCTGGCTCATGAACCAACAGACAATTATCACTCGACTCTGTGGTTCCACTCAGCTCTACACAGCATTTTAGTGTCTTTTAGCTCATTCTTTTGGTTGCCACTGAACTGTTTTGGCTCACTCTCACTGCTGTTATCAGCCTGTTTCCAGACACAGGATACAGGTGTTTTCCATGATTAAGTTCTTAAAAACAATGGTACGCTAATTTCACCTACTCAGCACCAAAGTTAGCAGCTAGCTGGTGAACATAATGCAACTAAAGAGCAATATTTTTCCCCCTCAGGAGTCAATGGAGACCAAAAACAGCTACAAATGAGTCTGAATATTGAACATAAATTCACCTGGTTTCCAGAAACACAATTCCAAATGAATGATAATGTTGCTGCTAACATGTGTCAGACTTGTGTTCACAGCTTGTTTCTACTCCACCTCTACTGGTAAAACAAGATAAGTTATTGCAGCCTTAAACCATATTGTGTTTATTTGGTTGTTTTCACTTTGTTTATCTAAAGAAAATGTACTGGATGCAACCCTTGGCAACTCTGGTTCAGCGTTGCGTTGGTGTATTTAAACAGAAAAATTCATTGTAACTGTACTGCATGTGCATTTTGGAGAGAGACTGGACTCAAAGATAAAAAGATAAACCATATAGGCAGATACTTTATTGATGAAAGATGTGCAGGACAACAGACACAATGTATAGCCTAGATTGTAAAGTGGTGCATATTGAAATTAACAGCAATTTTTCACACACATTTCGCTCCAAATAATGTTAAAAATTATGTTTCTTGTTTTGTTTTTTTTTACCACATTTACGGAAACATTTTTGAACTTAACATATTTACTTTTTTTTTTTTTTGAGATGTTGCTGTTAATTTCATTATGCACCACTTTACAATCTGCTCCCCACCACAAGAAAGAAGAGAGTTCACTAGATCAGAAATATCAAGTCAAGGAACTAATGAAGCAATCTGAGAAGGTCGAGCTGAGGACACATGATGGGATAACTGGGTGAAGCTCGGATTGGAGACAATGCACAAGCATCAGAAAGTCTGTTTCCAAATAAATGAATAAATGAATTGAACATGAAAAAGATGATTGCTAACACCATGACTTTTTATGTCTTAATTTCAGCCAGAGATTCACATGATGATTTTGGTTACAGTCATTCACTGTATGAAATGAAAACCCAATTACAAAAATTCAATACTGTTTCCTGATCATGCAGAAGATGTGTCCTCTTCCTGTTCAGCTGGAAAAGCAAAACAAAATGAAAAACAGCAATATCAGTGAAAAAAAAATAAGAAATGAAGTAAACAAGGACTATTACAAATTTAGATAAAAAAAACACAGAAATATAGCTTGGTAGCATGATATGATTTGGAATTAACTTCTAATATAACTGCACTCAAAAACTTGCCATGTCATATTACAGTGTGATTAATACGCACAAAAGATTTGAAACACATTCACTGAGTAACTATTTATAGAGATAAAAGATTTTCTTTTTAAAACAACAGAGTATACAGCTGCTTTCAAAAAGAAAAAACAAAGAGACACATGGAGGTTCCAATATGAGATATGTAAAATTTTCATAAAGCATTGACAAAATGCTGAAAAATACTGGTGTTCTTAAGGTTTTCCATTGTAAACAAACCACATCTGTGCAGAATGAAACATTTCATCACAATGAGTAGCCATCATCACTGGTGTTTACAGACATTTAGTCTGATTTTCAGATCAAAAAATTATTTTACACATGATGGGAAATGAAAGTTCTGACTTTAAAAGTGTGATTAACAAATGATTGTCTTACAGTAAGAAAATGTAAAGTTTCTGATACTGATCATGGTTCACATTGAAGTCAAATACAGACGCAAATAAATAAAAGGAGAAAAGGCATAAAGTGCATGTCAAAATGTTAAGTTGCAATACACATAATACAGTGGACTCCATACATTTTACAAAAAATAGTCTATGCAGAAACAACACAGAATTCAATGCAATATCTTCATGTAGACTTAAAAGTTAGAATCTACCAAGACTTACAAATCTACTCTCACACGTAAATACCCCTAATGAAACATTTCTGGCTCTACAAGCAGATTTTTGACCAATTAGAATCTCGTTTATAGCAATCTCAATTCATCATCACAAGTGACAGTAATTATAAAGTTTAGCTTTGCCCATAAATCACTCAACAGAAATTTTCCTGTCTTTGTTTTCTGTTATTGCAAAATTACAGTGTTTGTTTCCTTGTTTGTGGAATTCCTTCGTATTACTCTTCTCTTTTCCTGATTGCTTTTCAGCTTAATTTTTTTTTTTTTGATTATCTTGACTCGACAAGACGTTTCCACATAATTTTTGTTTATCTATTTCGTGTCAATTTGGATATATGCAAGAAGACTTTATCTATACTGCTGATTACAGTGGTGATTAATACATGTTGTTGTGTTTGCTTATGTCAAATATCATTACTTGAACAACTTTTCCATTTCATAACATTTATATCCATTTGCTTTGTTTGGTGAGAATTTGATGTGCTCTAGGTTTGTTGATCTGCATCCCAAGCTGCAATTACATTGAATGAAATCTCCGATGTGAACGGGTCCATTCGAATCAGTTGATTGCACTCCATCCATCTCCCTCGGTGTTTCAGTGATACGCCCTAATGGAAAGCTCCCCTGACAGCAAGCTTGTTTTTGGTATTTAATCTGCATGGGACTGTGTGGAGAGGCCGCTTTAATATTCCTTCTCTCATTGCTTTTGGGTCTAATTGCTGCCAGCACAAACGCCATGCGGACATGGAGACACAACTACCAAGGAATCAGGGTCTGAGGTTTAATGTTTGAGGACAAAAATAATTTTTGCACCCATATGCTGGCTCATTAGCTGATACGACATTTAACAATTTATAAATATTCATGAGAAGAATATATTAGCTTTGAAGTATCTGAACTATTCAACGGGACTCAGACAGCTGAGAGAGCAGGAGGAATTGTGGTGGAGTTCCACTGTCCTTCCTTAAGTAATATTATATAGAAGAAACAGGCTTGAGACTAGAAGATTGAAATTCAGTCCCTGGACAAGCACAAAGGATTTTTGTTGCGAAAGGAAAAGACTAACTGCTTCATTTTCATCACTGAGATGCCCTTGAGCAAGGCCTTTGTACTGGGCACCGTCCAGATGTGAATGTGTTTGAGTGTGAACCAGGTGTTCCTGGAAGAGCACTGTCACACATTTTGTTTAGTTCAATAGAGTAATTTCCTGACTGGGTTCACTGGACGCCAACTCAATCTCTGTAAAAGACTCACACTCAAACATGTACTCTCAGATAAAGATACACATTTATTTATCCTTCAAAATAAATGAAGTTATGACGAGTAATTAACTTATTTTTCTATGAAAGTCATGTAGCCAAAACTAAACAACGTCGTAGCAAAGTCACTTGTTGAGGTAACAACTGGGTACAGTGAAAGGTTGGGTATGGCGAATGACAGCGATCAGACTCTAATACTATGATGGTGTAATGAAACTATCATTGTCACTTTTTGAAAATGAACTCTGTATAAATGTGATTATGAAAAAAAGTGAGGATCAATATAGAAATCAGTCACTGTAAACGTCGAGAGGAAGATTATAAAAGTATTTGAGGAACTGTGAAACTTGTTGATGAGACTAGTTTGTGATTATTTCAAGTAGCTGTGATATTTTGTGTTTTCATATTTAAGGCTTTCATGATGAATATTCATTTAAACTAAGATATTATAAAGGCCTATCATAAAATAAATGGCAATAGATAACATTGGCTGTAATTCTGGTGGCATAATTTCATTATTTATGCAAACCAATGTATATGCAAATACATTTATAAGCTTTTGTTTTGTTTTGTTTTTACCTGGGATTGATTTATTTGGATAATTAGTCTGATATTCCACTAAATAAAAATACATTTAGAAAGGAAATCTGAAACAGTTGACAAGGGCAACACTGTTGTCAGAAACACATACTGAGGACTGATATTGTGGATCATTTAACAAATCTCTGAAGCACATTTCAGGACATGTTTCTTGACTGCACATTCTAAAGTGTAGCTTACTATCAATAAAAAGATATTTGGTTTTCATGACAGCCACTGCTTTTCTGAGACGACAGTGCCTGCTGGGCTCTGCAGCTGTCAGCAGAGGTGACAGACACAAGCATTTCATCGCATTTCAAACTGGATCTTTGAAGCTTGGACACCTCTGATTGACTCCATGTCACTTCAACCCAGTGTTGAAGAATTCAACGGTTGTTGATCAGAGAGAAGGTCTTGTTTTCATTATTTATGATGCTTAATTTCACTTTCTTGCAAGACATACAGTAGTGGTCAAATTTGCAGCTGCAATAAAAGGAATATAAAATTCCTTTGAATATTCAGTAGTTTGATGGATGCTTATGATGGTTGATTGAGCATCATTTACATGTTGATGCACATTATCATCCATTCATGGGCATTTACACTGAAGACTTAAGATGGACATAAACTAATTGAGGAGACAAATTACAAATCTGAGCAGTTATAAGACCTATTATCTATAACAACTGCTCTTCTATTGTTGTAAAAACCCATAACCTCATAATCTGCAATACTGATTCTGGCCACTGAACCAAATATAAAGTTATAAACACAAAATGGTACATTTACAATACAATAAAAGCATGTGCAACTGAAAATCATGTCACTTGACTTTATATCATAAAATATATATGATATACTGTATGTTATCAAATACTAAACATTCAAATGTTTTTTTTTTAAATAATAAATAGAGTTTCTGTGAATTACAAGTCGTTGCCATGCCCTGTGTTCCTGTCCATGTAAAAGAAGTGAGACAGTCTTCAGAAAACAGTTATAAGTCTGTCCTTTGAAGTATGAGCTGGTCTTAAGAACTCCCCATCCAGAATTTAAGACTACACTATCTGATCTGATATGCGTGACACATTGTCCATGTTGTTTACTTGAGTTGACAGAGATTTTCGGCTGTCTGTGCTCGTTCTGGTCCTTATCCCCTGTGTTTGATTTTGGCCTTGGCCGTGACAATGGCAAGAAAAGGCTGCTTTGAACTCCCCGCGGAACTTCCCTGGGGGAAAATGGGAGAAACATGAATCACACTTTCAATTTGAACTTTTTCCTTACGACTTGTATCAAAAACAACATTTTTCAGGGTTCATAAGCATTAAGACCGACAATTTTATCAGCGACCGATGTTTACAAGAGTTGATTGACTCTGGATTCATTGTAAATACATCACATTTCATTTCTTTTTTGATACATTATGAGTAATAGCTAAGATGTATATGCCATTATCAAAGCCATTAAAATGTAATAGCATCTTTGAATTCATGTGAGAAATGTTTGTGATAAATATAATCTTGTCTCACATATTACAACACATTATCAGATGAGGAATTTATAGCAGAGTTGTATGTTTGTTTCAAAACTGTCCACTAGAGGGCAGTGATGAGCTCATTCAACTGGTATAGGTGATGAGACAAGTTACAAACTTACCACTGAGGAAATTGTAGATGATGGGATTTGCTGCACTGTTGGCATATATGAGCCAGTGTGAGAAAGTGAACCACGCATACACTGTTTCTCTGTCATTTGTGTTTTTGAAAGTCCCAAAGACTCTGCAGGTAAAGCAGGACAAGGTATCAGCTGCAGATTCTTTCAGTTTGGCTTTTAACGCTATACTACGAATCATACAAATTGAATTCAGGAGGGCAAAAAACAAGCAACAATTCAGTCCTTTCAGTCGTGTAAATATACATGAAACTACCAAGGTGAGCTCCTAATTAAAAAATAGATGTAAAATGTCAGCCCTGGTTTATCACAGCCTCTGTTCTTGATCTCTCTCTCTGCTTAAATGTCTTTTGATCCTTGAAGCAGCAGAGCTCGAGAGGTTATTACCTTTTCATGACATTGAGCACGCTGATTGGCAGGTAGCACAGGGCGAAAACAAAGAGCACCACGATCAGCATGCGAGCTGTCTTGCGTCGGGCTCGGACTTGTTTGATCTCAGCACACACCGTGCTGGTCCTGACCCTGACGGACTCTCCTCGGCCCAGACTCGGAGCCGAGCACTGCATGGGCCTCCACTTCCTCTGCAACACTGATGTGCTTCCAGGAATCTGTTAATAAAACATGTGCATACATCAGGCACAGTAAACCTGCCAGAAGAAGATCAGTTCACCCTGAGATTTTGAGCTGACAAAAATTTATTTTTTTAAAAACAATGCGAACCTGTTGACACCACAGCTTGTGACATATCTGGATATACGCCAGGACCATGAGACATAACGGTGCAAAGTAGGTGACAATGAAGAAACAGGTATGATAGACCTTTGGGTAGATCTCGGCTGTTGAGAAAATAAAACAAACATCATTACAATTGGTTCGAAAACTAACTGCATGATCTCTCCCTAAGACCCACCCCCCTCAGTTACTGTTGCCAAGCCTGTCAGTCTTTCTGTTCTTGCACAGCACATTTACATTTAGACTTATCTCCCAAAATGCACAGTAATTTTCTAAAACAACGGGTCTTCAGCTTGACATAGAAGTAAACAAAAGCATGCAGCCTTCTCAATTCTAAGACTGTGGATTTTGTTGGCTGAAAGAAAAGCATTGTTTGTGCATTGCATTGCAGGTTAGTGGAAGTTAGTCCTTGTAGGCCTGTTATGGTGCAGTATTTATCTGAAAATCTAACTAAAATTCTTGTTACATGATCAAAACTTTTGTGTATTACAGTGGCATATTGTCAGGTCTTGACCTCACCGTTGAGATAATGTAAGTTGAGCTTTGGCACTATACAAATAGAATAGAATTGAATTGAATATTATTAATCATCTGCATCTTAATCTGTAGCCCGAGATCAGTTGCTCCTGTCTCCACATACCGACGGGGGAATCATAGTATTTTTACTAAAGATTAAAACATCGCTCCAGTGATTCTGTTTCTCAGGCTGTTGTCAGTACTAATTTGCTAACCTGTTCAGAGTTTTGAGGGAGTATTTGTGTTGCACTTTGAGTCCATTGGAGTTGAGCTTTGTTGACTTGTAGTGGTGTACGCGTTCAACCTGCAGCTGCGGAAGGTGCGTCCACCATGTCTTCTGTGAGCAATCAATTTCGAAGGTATCGAATGGATAGCCTGCCAGGTTTACTCTAACCTAATGAAGTGAGAAGTCTGGCTCAGTGTTTTTATGTGTTCAGGGAGGATTGTGAGAACTAACCTCCCCAGTGTTCATCACAGACTGTGAACAGAGTGGTCTTGTTTGTGAGTTCAGGCAGCAGGCTGCTGCACTCCATCACAATAGCCTGAGGGATCATGATGATGCACGATACAACCCAGATGACAACAATACTCTTGCGAGCCCTCTTGGCAGTGCTCTTGAACATCAATGGGTGGCAGATAGCATACCACCGGTCTTGGGCAATACAACTCAGTGTTAGGACTGATACAGAAACTGAGATGGTCTGAAAAAAAAAGAAAAAAAAGAAGCACCAGTTAGACAGTGACTGAACTATTTTGGGAAAGGTATTTTCAGAACTCTAAAGTCAGGACCCAGAAAATAGATCCCACAGCTTCTTATTTTTATTCATGGTTGCAGCTGAGCTGTAACACCAGAGATATTCACCTGAATTTGATATTAACATAGTTTGGGGTGATTATGTGCAATAGTACACATTAATGAGGAGCATTATTTCAAAATATACAGTTGATGGGACTTTGTTTTAAATCTCTGAGACATTACGTTGCTCTAATGCAAGTCTTTAGCCAACAGTCGTCCTATTTAACTGTCAGCACTTGCAGCAGAACACAGTCATTTAGATTTTGAGACCAAAGATATGTAGAGATCAGAACAGAGATATTGAAGACTTAAATGTGTTGTATCTCTGTCATACCTGTTTTTTTTGCAGTCAGAGCAATTTCCCACAGACAAAGTATGGTTAGTATTAAAAAGCCTGAATGGTAAAACATCTTTGATAAATTTTGCAGTCCTTCACTGGAGGCATCAGGGCAGACAGTGTAGTGAAGAATGTAGCATCACAATGACTGATTTTATCTGTGTTTTTTTTTTTTTTTTACTTCCAAGGCAAATCAGAACAGCAATAACTTCTATTCACCAAAATGTTGGCTTGCACTAAAACAGGTTTGAACCTTTCTGGAGGTCAAGCACAGACAGAGTTAGTCCATTTTATCTGAAAGATAATGGCCTACGATTAATCACCAGCTCTGTAAAGTCCCACATGAGAGAGAATCAGAGTGAAGATTAGCAGGGTTCAGTTTTTTTTTTTTTTTTTTTGGGGGGGGGGGGCTTTTTTCTTTGTCACCTTGATGGAGCTCAGTCTACACTCACCACGATCTAAATGCCGTTGCTCTTACAGAAGACCAGATGAAGCAAGATTTCAATTATGGAATGAGGAAACTGGACCCACTTCCGATGTGACATGTTGATGCATGAGAAACTTCCCACGCTGGAGATGCTCTTATCCAGTTTCAGGGTGTTGCACATGGTTGAGAGATTTCTATCTTCAGTATGTAGGAACCTACACGTATCAGCTTAGTGCTGGGAAGGGTCAGGAAGTCAGAAAGTGAACTGCTGGTTTGTCCCTTTTAATGGAATTTGTTGACAGTTGGAGAAATGTCGGTAACCCCTGGGATATCGAGTATTGAGTTCAGCGGACTCAGGTACTAGCGACAGCAGAACAGCCCGCTCTGAGCTTCAAAAACGCGCCGCAGAAACCGATGGGTGACGTCACAGAGGCTACGTCCATCTTTATTTACAGTCTATGGTGAGTACCAGTGTTTGCTCCTCAGTCGCCATACAAAGAGGTGCAAGGGAAGGTAAGACTTAACACAAAGACCTGTTTACGGCCTGAATACAAATCAATAAAACAGTGCAAGAGAAAAAATATATGTTCTTAACAATAACTTCCTTAAACTGCTGTATCTGCTTATAAAGCTGACACATATATGTTGCTTTTTAATTTTAAAAATGCTGAACTTTAAGTGTTGATTATGACATCTTTTTGCAATTGAGAACTAATCGTTTTCATTTTTTTTTTTTAAATGCAAGCAAATGAAGTAAAATAAGTAAGTACTTAAGTTTTATTTAAAAAATTATTCTTAACCTTGGAAACAAAACAGTCTCACTACAAAGTCGGTTTTTTAGCTATAATACAATCAATCAGCTCCTGAATGGACCTCGTTGGCCTCATAAAAGCAGCAGGATGTATAGTCCATGCAAGTGCTGCTACAGCAGCAGCAGTAACAATACAGCAGAAAATCACACAACAGCAAGCAGGGTGAATGTGATCATCGAGACCTTCAAATGGACTGCTAATCCAGTGCCACGAGGTGCGATATGTGTGGTAAGATTGCAGCGAGCACAGAAGGGGGCTCAGACGTTTGTTAGTCCACATGATCCCTGTGGTTTACAGCTGCATCCATTCAGAAAATCTTGTGTACGTCAGTGATTCAGAAGGACACTCTGTGACATGGTTGTGATCAAATTCACTTTGATATAGAGAGGATAGTGTAGGATTTCAGCATCTCAGTACAGATGTATTGTGGCCTACGGTGTGATTTAAATTGGATGATTTTCTTTCAGCAGATCTGTTGGGGTTGATGCTGCAATAGAATGTAAAAAAAAAATGGAGGAGGCAAAAATCTTGCCCAAAGCGTCAAATCACCACAGGATAACATCAAAGGTTTCACACAGTGCACATCTCCTGGGAGGTTTTTTTACCCCCATGAATTAAGAGAAAGAAAAATATATGAATAACAGAAACAAGAGTCTTGCCCTCTGTTCATAAAACTCATAAAAGAGCGGTTTAGATCTGGTCAATATTTCTAATATCCTGGTTCAAAAGAAGATGCTAATCTCTTACCTGCAGATAAGGCACGACTTTGCAAAGAGTGTTTCCAAAGAACCACGTCTCTGTGATGTCGACCACGAGACTCGCGGGCAGGCAGATGATGGTGACCAAGACATCAGCAAAGGAGAGATTCACTATGAAATAGTTGGTCACGGTGCGCATGTGACGGTTTTTCCACACTGCAAAACAAACTGACAATGATGCACAATCAAAGACAGCCCAGAGACTCAATAAAGGCAAATATTTATCACATTATTCCAGGGTACTGAATGTTAATCACTACTGTCTTGAAGGCATGCTGTCAATCACAGTTTGAATTAAAATCTAGTTACATTCCTGTTTACATCGCTGATCCTGCTGGCAAACTATTCTCTCTTTAGAAATCACTTAGAGACAATTAAATTTTAATGTGTTAGTGTGACATTTCCTGCTGAAACTGTCACAGTAAAGTGTTTTCACATTCATAAATTCGTTTATCATTTTTAAGCAGCTCTTTTGATTATATGCATTTTCTTTAAGCAATTCGTTTACATAATGATCACTGGTGAATGATCACATTACCTAAATTATTTATTAATTTTACTTCATGGATGACCTCCTCTGCCATGACAGCGTCTCCATTCATTTGAAATTGTAAGACAAGACCCCCAAGATCCAAATTTGATTCTCTGATAATGAAAGCAAATCAAGCGAACATAATAATCTGTGACCTTCTGTCAGATCAAACGTGAATGGATTTCAACATTTATTGGGTAGTAGAAAATATAAAAACAAACTAAAAAGTTAATGGTGAATCTTTAGTGAAGCTAAATCCATTGCCATATACAGATAAAGACTGTGGAAAGCAGCCAAAGGTCATAGTGTGCATATGTACCATTTATGCAAAATGCAGTTCCACCCCAATCTACACAGCAACTACGTAATGACGTAACTGTAATCCAGTGTCCAGAACTGTCAGATTTGGTTAAAAAGTCACATCAAAAATATGAGATTTAATATGAGATTGTATCTATTATCCAACCAACAGAACATGTCACAATACATCAAATGTATCTTGATTCAATATCTAATATACGACAAATGTATGATGACAAATTAATAAAAATAAACCAGTGTTTTGCCTTACATAGAAAAATAGAATAAACCACATTTCTGCCTCTGTTAAGTAGACTTCATCAGCAAATAGCAAAACAGAAAGTTTATATGGGATTTGACATAATTGAGTCTTGTAAAAGTCTAAAGTCATACACAGTAATTTGAATTTTAACTTATGTCTCACTGTTGCTTGCTAATGAGAAAAAGCAAACAGAAAACTGTGTGCTGGGCATCATTTATTCAAAAGCATACACATTTGGTATCATTATAAAACTTGGTATCTTGAAAGAAAATTTATGTAATAATAATAATGATAATAACGTTATTTGTAGCACTTTTCAAAGTAGTTTAGCAGCTTTAACAAAAAAAATCTAAAGCAGTAAGTAAGCAGTAAGACAGAGGATCACAGGAAGGCTAAAGGCATAAAAGCGTGTTTAAGGAAGGGACTTAATTAAGAGGCAATTAGCCATCCTACTCTCCTCTGGAGGATTGTTTGGGGGCCTGGATGGCACCTTTGTTATATAGTCTGGATTTAGGAACCACCAGCAGAGCTGCTTTTGCGGACCTCAGAGCACTTGACGGCACATGCGGAATTAACAAAGCATGCCACAACAACAAAACAACACTAACTACACAAACAACGACGCCACAGTGAAAGAATAGATGAATGCAGTACCAAACTTTGACAGAGGGAGTATGCAACAGATGAAATAAATTATGATAAAACGAACAACCTCTAATGGTTATGGAAATACAACTAAATGAGTCCAACAAGCACAGAACTCGCAGAGTTAACTATAAATGACAGGAACAGTAGGTTAATAACTTCATGACATGGTAGCATTTTAAATTTACATGTTCTCTTGCCTGGAAAGGTGTGGACAAATATTATAATGAGTGAGTGTATATATCAAAATTAATAATTATTAACTGTATATGCGAGCTGCTAAAAGAAGTTGGTAAAGCCGAAGAAAAGAAGATACAACTGTGAAATACGAGGACCAGAATATGTCAGATAATGTAAGACCATAAGACAAAACAAGAGCAGCAGTATGGCCCTGACAATGAGTGGTGAGAGGGAGAAAGTAAAAGAATCAATCATGGAAAAAACTGTGACAGTTAGAGGTGCAGCAGGCATGAATATTAAAATCCCCTAAAATTTAAAACCTGTCATACCTGGGTAGGATTATTGACAGAAGCTCAGAGGGTTCATTTATGAAGTCAAAGGAGGATTTAGGGAGTCTATAATGTCTATAAGACCCCCCTCACCCCTTCCCAAAAGTTTTAGATGATGAAAAAAAAAAAGTAGCCAGGAGCAGAGGCTTCTAATAAAGGAGTACAAGTCTCAGATTGTACCCACAATTCTGTTATCATATAAATATCCAGATTCAGTGATAATAAAGAATAATTTCACACAAATGACTTAGATCTTACACTGAGCAGTATATATAATATATTTGGGACTTTGGGTAGCAGTGGAGGAAATACAGGCCAGAAGGGAATATGATCAGATGGTGAGACTATATGGGGAGAAGTGTGGGAAGGGTCTTGCTGAGGTGTAGGGAAGGCCTAGGGAGGATTAAAAACTATAAAATGGATAACATTAGACAGTAGTTTCTTGGTTTCTTTCTTATGGGTGGGTACTGTAGAGGTCCTGACTAACCCTGAAATGATCAAAATTTCTGATAAATGCTCTTTTAAAGAGTATGGATGGGGCCGGACATTACACAGCAGACTCTCAATTGTGCAGCGTAGCGATTCAATGTCCTGGTGCAGTCGGGCTGATGGTCTAGACATAACATCAAGGTTCCGGCGTGTATCATTGCAGTGTGGACTCAGGGGTGAAGGTCAATGAGTGTTGGAACAGGTTTAATAAAATCCTCAACCTTTCTGCTGCTGAGACAATATGTGACGACACAGGCGAGTTTAACAAATCTGACGATGGAGACAGCCGACACCAAGAATTCAGCACAGAGCTGCCTCCGTCCGTGTAGATTGCCAGGTTGGAGGGGAGTTGGCAGGTGAGGCAGGAGGTAGGCATTTAAAGGGGGGCAGCGGATCCTGCAGCTGGAGGCGAACTGAGACTAGCTGAGGTGGTTTAGTTTAGTTACACTGAGTGAAAGACGACACTCGAAGAATCGGTGGAGAAGCCAAGGGAGCCTCTGGGCCAGGAGGGTGGACTGACTACACCATCCCTCCAGGAGCATGTGCTTGCGTAGGGGTAAAGGAGGGATTGCTAACTCCTGGAGTGGTGCATAGAAGTTGGAGCATGGTAGACAGTGATGTCAAGTTCACCATATCCATATGAATATTTAACATATTTAATAGAAACTTTTTTTTTTTTTTTATGTATTTATTTTACCATTGATTCTCTCTCTTTCATCCTGACCACTGTGAAGGCGTGGCCAGGTAATGCATTTGTCAGGCAGTCGTCACCATACACTCGACCGTTGCGTAGCACATGCACAAAAGGTAAGTGTGCTGCTCAATGCTGATACAGCAACAGGTGGATACACCTCCTGAATCTCAGTCTGAGGAAGAATCACCATGGCAATACTTATACCATACCATAGCATAGTTATTGTTTACAACGCCGAGGCTGACACTCCAGCACTTTCCCATGAATAGCGGAGTAGTTTAGTTTTTTGGTTTGTTGCGACCTGTGAACACTGTGGCACTTTTTTGCAATATACTGGCGTGTGACTTTTTTTATATTATGCCAGGTTATTTTGTTCTAATTTTGTATCAAACTTACATCGTCAGTTTGATCTTTTTTTTCCCGAAAGTTGTTTGAACTACTTTTTATAAGTAGCTTAAGTTAACCAAAGTAGATATCTCCCTCAGGTAGCTTTTGCAGTAGTTCAACTTCTTCCAGTGTAAAGTAATTGGTAGCTTGCAAAGCTATGCTTTCAAAGTAACTTCCCCAACACCGACAGTAAGTACCTGGGACGCAGCTGTTGCTTTTGAAATGCTTCAGCAATTCAAACACGGTGGAACATGGGCGGTAATGTGAATGTACAATATGACATAGAGGATTTGTAAGGTCGGCGGAAAAAGTATGTTGACACTTGAAAATATGCATGTCTCTGAAAAGCAGCAGAAATGGATTTTCCACCCTGAAATATATATGCAGGAGGAATATAAGTATAGTACACTGACATCCCTGTAGAAAGAACTTTAAAGTTTTAAATCAGGGAGGATTATATTATGTATGTATATTTGCCTCTACCACCTGGATCCTGATTTATTGTGTAGAGTGAATGAACTGAACCACCTACGGGTGGATGCAGGACTGAGAACCACAGCAGGCAGAGTGGACAATCACCTCACCTCGCCTGAGGGGTGTAACAAGAAGGTCCCAGGTGTTCAAGTGCACAAGAGACAGAGAGAAGAGGCCTTCTATGCTTATTTCAGTTAAGTATGTCTCTACCATCATTTGGATTAAGCTACTAAAACCCATGTGTATGACGGTACATGTAGTATTTTGTTTACTTGCCCCACAGGCTATTGATTTAAATGACGTATCATGCTGTGTGCCATGTTGAAATGAAGTAGAAACCACACCCACCGGCTCAAATCCGCATGGTTAAGTTTTGGAATGCTGTATAAAGTATTCTGTCTGATCAGACCTGTGCTAGGAATAAAGTTGGCTGGAACTATTATCAGCTTTTAGTCTGAAACAGCTGCCTGCTATGGCTGGAAGTTATGCAAATAAGAGCGGTGAGTAAGTAAATTTACTAAACAACTTACTAATGCTACTTAATTACCTATTTAACAAACATATCATTGTCTTAATATTGTCCTTGCACTCACTGCATTGAAGCAATATATACAAACATTTAGTATTTCCTGAATGGGGGGGGGGGGTCCAGTTCTACCCCCTGCCCCAAAACTGACTCCAAATTGGCCTTTTTCACATCTGATATTTTGATAGAAACTGAAGCAGCTAAATGGAATTAATCCTTTATTGTTGTTAATTACATCTGTGTCTTTTCCTACTGTGAAATGGCAAAATGCCGGAGGGGCTTATAATTTGTATGTCAGTCACAGTGAACTCTATGTGAGGTTAAAAAAATAAAATAAAAAACTTGCGTCCATTTGCAACAGAAGCATATTAGTTCTGGCTCCTCACTGAAATCAAAGAGTGAGCGAGTTCATCTTTGCACTACATCATCAAACACAAAAACTAATAAGAATGATAGAGATGACAGTTTGCCTCTCTGAAAAGCTGGAACAGCAGTGTGGGGGTCATGTCAATCAGGCATAGTCAAAAATAAATGTAAATGCCCACACAGTCCTGAGAAGAAGTTTTCATCAGGCAACACAAGTGAGAACACCTGTAGAGGTGAGTCACAGGTGCACAGAGCATTTCCTGTGGCATTTTTTACTGTGGTACCAGACTTGGGCTGTTTTCTATGGCTCTTTGTTATTTCAGTGATGTGTGAATTCACTGGTGTTGACCAACTGCTGTCAGATCTATTTAGCACAAATGTTTCTCTTGAAGCCTTGAAGCCCCATTGGACGATAACAAATCTTTAAAATATAGATATTATACTGTAGACCTGCAATGAATTATGTAAGCATGATGAAAAATCTAGACCGTAGCTGTAACAAACACAGAATATATTCAATGACATTATTTTTTATGCACCATTTTTATGATCCAATCACTGCATCTGCAATGAAAACCTAAAGATAGTCAAAATATTATAACAACATCTAATGATAACATCTGAGCCAATCAAAACATTTGCTTGGTTTGTGAATTAATTAAGGTATTTTTAGTGATTTTACACACATGAAGAAAGGGCAAAACAAACAAACAAACATTCTCCCTCCACTTTCTTCTTTTGCAAATCAACAGCTAGTGAAGATAGACGGACATTTCTTTTCTCTGCTCCGCGGACTAAGACGCAAGTAACCTCCTGTTCTTCCTCAGTGTATCTCTCACAGCTCCCCACGATGTTACAGGCACTGTCACGAAAACTCAGACGAACAATAAATCCCCAGAGGACTAATAGATTCACATTTATTCAAGCACAACCACCCACATCCACCTTTCTGTCTTAAGAATGACAAAGATAGTGTAAAGATTTGCTGTAAGTATTTTCCAGTTGGAGATTATTTTTTCCCAGTATTTCATAAATACTGATACAAATACTGATACAAATTTCTGGAATTTGTGTGCACATATATGACATCTTATGTAGGCCTACAAACTATTATACTGTAACTACAATATAAGAAGTAAGACTATATTGTTATAAACATTTTCCACAAACAGCAGTGGACGGACATGGAGCCATTTTATTTGGAATGGAAAGTAGGACAACTCCTATGTCTTTCATAAAGACATGTGGTGTGAACATCTGCCATGATAGTGTTGCCAAAAAATAAATCTTCAAGATCAAAATTTGAATGACAGTGCTACCAAAATAAGATGCTTCTTAGAAAATGTACTGTTTGTGCTTTTAAACTCATCCAATTTCATAAACACATATATGAACACCAGTCAGTGTAAGTTAAATGAACAATAACAGTACAAAAATGTAACCAGTAAGGAGGAGGTTTAGGCGGTGGAGGGAGCTGCAGCAACAAACAGCATTGGCATGAGTTTACATATGGGCAGAGTAGCAGTGAGCGGCTGTAATGGTCACCTTGTACACCTGTATGATTATGATTAGATGTTGCCAGTCAGCAAGCAGCTAAACAGCTGATGAACAAGCCAGTGAATGTCAGTGCTACTAATCAATCACACACAAAAGAGAATAAATAGCAGCATTTATATCGTGCTTTTATCCAAGGCAATTCAGTTTGCCTTTCATTCACACTGATGGCAGGGAACTACTTTGCGAGGTGCTGGCTTCAGTGTCTTGCCCAACAACACTTCAACATGTGGATTGGAGAATCTGAGGACCAGCAACAATATAACTCTCTGTTTTGTGCCACTGGCCTTCAAAATAAAAGCTGAGAATTGTAAAAATTTTCTTAAATAATTATAAAGTACTCTAATTGTCATATCTACATAACACCAATATAGACTAATAATTGGTGCCAAACAACAGTGGTGGCAATACTGAAAATGTAATTGTTGCCGTTGCTCTTAGCCGAACCCGATCAAAATCAAGAATACTTGACAGGACATTATGGTCTTCTGCAGACAGGTTTGCAATGGTTATGACGTGTGTTATTCACACAGTTGTGTGCTTGATTAGTTCATGTTAACCAGCCCATCTCTTCAATTCATCCTGCTGCAGTTTCCTCAGTGAACTCTTTCTGAATCTGTTTGTGCAGTCGATTGCACAACAACAGCTCCTCCCGATTTTCGCATGCATTGCCTCTATAGAAGCAGCGTAAGGACATGACTTCTTATGCAATATACAAAAGAGAAGTACTATTTGACTTACTGTAAAGTATTCTAAAGACTCCTGCACCATGGGTGCACAAAACAACTTCAGCAATATTTTTTAGTTTGGAGTTTTGTGTAAGCCTTTCGATCAAGCTGCAGGTCTGCCAAGCTACCAATTACTATATCATCAACAAGTGCGTTTGAGGTTCTTGTCTGATCGTCAGTTTGTAACAGCATTGCCAGCCACTGTTTTTCCTGCTGCCAAAGGCTCAAACATAACAGAGCTTAGGCCTGGGAATGGCAACACATCTCTTTTTCGTCCTCTGCCATAAAAAACAGATGATGGAGGAGTTGATTGATCCTCAGTGACTATTCTTTGTCCTGCCCATTGTTGACCTCTTTAATCAAGTCCCTCTCAATGTTAAGTCCTGTCTCAGCATCCTATTTCAAATCACGTCAAACCACTGAGGAAAATTACAGTCTCAAAGCCATTTCATTTCAGGTCTGGGACAAGCAGCATGGAGAGTGTACACATCCCAAAATTTTTTTTACAGCTGCCACATCAAAAACTCAAGCACACTTCAGTCTAACTTCATCGAGGTGAAACCCATTTTATTTAACAAAGCCCAAGAAAAGATTTCTGTGAGGTCGAAATATTCCATTAAATCCATTAAATTCACAGCACCATCATTTTCAGGCTCTTGAACAACAAAATTTTGACTTTCAGTATATTATAATTCAAAATCTTTGTATAAACAAACTCTGAAAGAGTAGTAAAAAGGGCCAATGGAAATATATGACATAAAGCCATTGACCAAAGGATCCATCCACATCACAGCTGACTTCATTTCCCCAAGAATCTACTCCCGAAGCCTTGGAATCTAATGCCAGCCGGCGGCCACAAACGCAATCCAACCGGATGTGCGTGTTGTTTTGTTTCCACTGCATGTTTAAGTAGGCAACTGTTTACTATCAAATTAGCCATGAAAACAGGAGCCTTTCTCACAAAGCAGGATTAGTGGGGTTGATCTGGTCTCACTGAGGTGGCTCGAATTCAAACAGCTCTCCGTTGTTGTGGTAACTAATGCTGCAGACCATACTGCAAGTTCTGCTCAGGCTTTTGGCTCAAAACATATTAAAGAACAATCAGTCAACTGTGAGGAAAAATGGAGCAGCATTTACACAACATCCCATAATGGACAAAAATACAGTATAACATATAAGTGCTTTTGAGCCCGGAGTGCTTTCCATGACATAAATGGAAATGTAATCAATGTCCAACCCAGGGTATAACAACGGGGCTTCTAACAAACACCAGGTAGCTACTATACACTATCAGAAATGAGTAAAAGGTACTGTTGCAAATGAATTGTGCTGCTATTCTTTTATATCCTACACAGTGATAAGTTCAGTTTGGATGGCTGCATCCATATTCCATCACTGTGTCTCTGTGGAAAATGAGTCTTTGTGCATATAAACGGTTTTAAAGATCTCCTCCATTATCCATTCTGACCACATGCATTTGCTATTACATACTCACATTTTTGGACATTTGCTTTCACCATTACAATTAATAAAAGATTATGAATTATTATAGAAAAGTTAAGTTTATGAGTACACATTAGCATGTTTTGCAGGTTGGCCAGTTGGGAACTAGTTCTTTTTTAAAAATGCTGTTTGATTTCAGCACAACACAAGATGAAATCCTCCGTCAGCAAGCCAGATCTGAGACATTGGCACACACACAAAAAAAAGAATGAGCTGAGGTCTGTAAGTAATGAACTCATCGCAAACCAGGAAGTAATTGACGCCTATAAACTTGCACTAGGTGTGCTCTGGCCTATGGGTGGCTGCCACAGAAACAATTATATACACCTGCTTGAATTGAACTGAAAAAAAGACACAGCTCCTCTTTGATCTCCTGCTTTTATAGTCACAATTAAAATAGTGGCTGAACTTTGGTACTCTATAATATCTAACAGGTGGAGATCAGCTTGTAGCACATTTGGCGGCATATAGATAGATAGATAGATAGATAGATAGATAGATAGATAGATAGATAGATAGATAGACACTTTATTTATCCCCTAAGGGAAATTCATGTTAAACATAAATAAAATAAATTATTATAATACATTACCTATTATCTAAATTGGCCCCTGCTGGCCACCTCTGGGCATACAGGTAATTGGCTTATTAATTAAACCTGCATTAGCTGATTTTTTTTTTTCTTTGGCATTTTAGGGTTGCCTGTTTGCACAACACTATCATTAATTTTGAGTTGCTCATGAAACTAAGACCAGGCTCCACTGTGTTTTCCAGCTAGTTGCTAATGTTTACGGTTTGCTGTCTTGTGCTGGGCCTGCAGCATACAGAGGGTTTATCAGAGCTTTTCCTCCCTGTTAGGGCTGGAAATGATGCTGATGAGAATCAAACCAAGACAACAAATAATTACCTGAAAGATGCTAAAATGCTTCATGGAGCTGAAGTCCACTGCAGAATCAGGTAATAGTTCTCTGTGCATTTACAAGCATCCCTTTTAACATACATTGATTTTTTCAGATCAACATTTTGCTTATAGCAGCTTTAAGTAAGGAAGAACATGCAGTTAAAATGTTAACATCCCAAAACAAAAACAACCAAGTTAAAGTGATTAAACGTGAGTTATGTTTTTTCCTCCCTCTTCTCCTAAAGTCTGAAGGGGACAAATGGCTTTCCTCACATCTTAAGGTTTTACTGAAGAGTTACCGTGAGTAAACTGTGGTGGCATCTCTGTGTCCAGTTTTAGGTAAAGCTGCTGCAAACATCAATAGAAAACAATGTTTTGGGCACAAAAGCACAAAGAAAGAGACGCTAAGATCATTTTAAAAGCCTTTTGATTCTGCTGTTTGCATTTCATCTAATGGAGACAGTTATAATGACCACCTGTCAGCTGTAGCTCTGGAACTAATGGCCTGCCTGATGAAACCACATGCCAGCTCTCCCCATAGCATCCCCTCGATTTGTTAGACAAAAAAAAAAGCAAATTTCACTGGAAAAAAGAAAAAAAAAAAAGACAAGTTAATCTTCTGGTCAACTTCTACACATGGAATAATTATTGAAGCTGCAGTTGAACCAATTATCTCTAGACACAGGAGGCCCACTGGAAGAGTAAAACATATTAACAGGCATATCTTGTTTTTTTTTTTTACATTTGCTCTTTTCTGTGGGAGCCAGAAGACTTACTGGTGTAGTTGCCTGTTTGTGGCTTTCACACTGTTTGAGTTTAGTACAAAGGATAAGTCTGCAGTATTACTGGAGTCTTCTGTGCTGTGAGGATCAAATCCAGGAGCCCAATGACTTTACAGAGTTGATTGAAACTGCTGATTGAAACTATGTCTCATTTCTGTCATAACTTGTGCCGTGCCTGTGTTATTGCCAGTCGATCAGTCCATTAGATTGTGAGACCTGCTGGACTGAGCTGTAAGGCAGGATAGATTATTGCTAAGTTGTCTGCAGCATTTGACATTTGTGTTGCTCCTAAAGATAGTACTATTGATGAGTAAACTATAGAGCTTTTATTAAAAAGCTTTTTATAAAAAAATAAAAAAAGAGTCTTTTAAATATGTAAAATCATTAAGTATTTTAGTTTCTGTTTTATTTGTGCTGCAAGATTTCATCCAAAGTTAGCTTGAATTAAATGGTGTGGCATGACAGCCTGGCATCAGCAAAATGGTGTATAAATAAAACGTCAATTTCCTTAGATTATTTCACGTGTTATTTATCGATTTATTTCGTGTCTTAAGTGCACATAGATAAACTGCTGAGCCATAACTGCTGCCTCAGAAGAATGTGATTTTATTTATGATGAAAATGGCCTTCAGATGATAAAAGAAGGAGGACTCCTGCAGTGAGATGAACGACACAAATCTGCACAGAAAGAGTCGAGGCCGAGATGAATAAAACTGCAAATGGGAAATCAGCAGGTTGCCGCAGAGTACCCGTGGCCACCAGAGGGCCCCCGAGAGCGCCTGAAATGTCCCACAAGCGAACTTCTCTGTGTGCGTGTGTGCGTGTAACAGAAACTCCACCAGTGGACTATTACACAGTAATATGTAAAAAAAAAACAAAAAAAAAAAAAAACGCAATGACCGACAGACAGACAGACAGACAGACAGACAGACAGACAGACACACACACACACACACACACACACACACACACACACACAGGTTCAATGGTAGATTTGCCTTCTGCACAGCATTTCCCTCCTAAACTACAAAACAGCAGCGGAACAGCACAATAAAAAAATAAAATTAAAAATGAAATGAATAAAAGAAACTGAGAGAAAAAGACAAAACAATGACAACATCGTGATTTATTACGTCAATCTGCAGAACAACCCCCCCCCTCCATTTCTTTTAGTGCGAGAAAAGTGCGCCCGTGGACGCGCACAGCCTCCCTCTCTGGAATACAGGTTAAGAGATATTATTTATACAATCTACCTTTGATAATCTGCGGCTGCACTGAGAGACTCTGCGCTCTGTGACGTCTCCTCCCTGAGCTTTCTCCACCAGCAGCTGCACCACTGCGATTAAAGACAAACTGTGGTCTACTATGATACATCTTTCATTACTGTACCATTCCATTTCATTTCCTTTGCAGCAACGCACTACTTCATATGCTCCAAAAAAATAGAGAGAGAAAAAGTTATTCAAAGTATCTGTGGGGAAAGAAATATATCAAAGATTGAACCTACCAAGCGAGTTTCCAATGAGTGAAACGAAGAACACAATAATGTAAGCCACAATCAGCACCCATTCATACTGCTTGGGGTGTAAGTACTCTCTCCAGATGTATCTCAGAAGTTCATCGTCCTCATCCACAGTGGAGTGCAGATGAAACTCCGTGCTGTTGGCCACATATGCAGAAGATATACAATCCTCGCAATCCATATTCCCAGTGATGCCAGACATCCTTCGAGCTGTTAGTGTGTCTTGTTGTATTCCCGCTGTTAATCGTGTGTCTGCAGTGACCGCAGGTTGTTGAGCAGACTGCCAATAAGGACGCGATAATAACGCGCTCCACAGACCCCGTCGGTGTGACGTTGATTTTCTCCTCTGTTTCTTGAGCTCGGCCACAACAGCAGGGTCAAACACCAACAACACAGCTGATTGTGGCCAGCAAGGAGCTGTGAGATATACTGCCCACCGCACTTCTCCTCAAAGGACAGAAAAGGGGATAAAAAATTTAAAAAAAAAAAAAAAAAAAAAAAAAAAAAAAGGAGAAGGGGCCAAGTCTGAGAGGAGAGGCAGAGGGATTATAGGGGGAAAAAAACTTATTGTCTGGTCTTGTATGTGTGTTCCAGCCTGTGCTATTTTCTGATATGAACATTTAAGCATTCCCACAGAAATCTGACAAACTGGTTCAGTGGCCTATCATATTTCAGGTTATTTTATATCACCTATATATCTGCAAATGTTCTCTCTAGACTTTCTTTAATGTGATATTCAATTCAAACTTTTATTTTTATTTCAGCACTTCCATGGGGCATATTCAATTCAATTCAATTCAATTCAATTCAATTCTATTCAATTCAATTCAATTCAAACTTTACTTGTCCCCAGGGGACAGAAATAGACTACACTACAAAGAACACACAACATGTGGGAGACAACTGTACACATTAAGAAAAAGAAAGGAAGTGGTGCAAAACAAACACTGTATTATGTAACTATAATGAGATGGACAGTAAAAAAACAACCTGGGAAAATACCATCACTAGTGCAAATAAATACTGTACACATAAATAAATAACTGACTGTACTGTACTGACTGTAGCCGTATGACAGATAGTCTTAGTGCAATAAAAGAAACTATATTGAGTTTTTCCTGTGGTGGACAAGGAAATGTAAATGATTGGTTGACTGGATATTGGGCTGCAGCAGCTTTATCTGTTTTGAATTCTGCACAAGAGCTCCATCAGGAGCGTCTAAATGAGGAACGGCTGCATAAATACTCCAAGGGCGACTTGAGACCATTTCATACACCCAGTTAACCTGCATGACCAAATTGCGTGAGCTGTGAACACAGCAGTGCACGCCATCAGAGTAAATTGGGTAATTTGTCTCAAAACGTGGCTAAAATGATGAAATATTGACAAGGTGGGAATGGTGTGACAATAGGTCTTTTTTTTTTTTTTTTAAAAGGATCAATCTATGGGGAAAATATCAACTTAAATTATCACAGTAAATTAGATGAAGTGCTTGTTTTTTTATGTCTTCAAGAGTCAGTCTTTCCACTGTCACTGCAATACACTGGGTGCAAACTAACAGCAATCATTTCACACATCATCCTGCTGAATCCCAGGCTCTTTTTTTTTCATACAAAAAATAAAAATAAATTAAAAATACGATGATACGACGGCCCCAGATGATAAAAGTGCTGGAAACAGTCAGTGAGACAAACAAGACAAAACTGCACAAATGGCTGATGACAGCTGAGGTCGAAATGAATCAAATCCCAAATTTGAAGGGAACAAGTTTTTGTTCACCAATGTGTGACATACCCCGTCAGCCTTGTCAGATGAGCTACCAATCATGTCCCAAATATCATCTTTTAAATGGATTTTAAAATATATTCTCACTAGATGGACCTTTACCGTGACCGATCTTTGATAAATCCCCTTATTTGGCACAAAAGTGTTGAGAGACAGACGGAAGTGTGATTCGTCTTTTTTTTCATAGCAACTTGAGATATAAATATAGTTTTGTCCTAATTATCAACATTGTTATTTGATGTTCCAGACTGTGCTAAACTGTAATTCCATTATTAGGAGACAGCAGGTTTCCTCTTTGCAGGTTTCTTCTGAACTCCATTGTATAAATGTGATGTGTCTCATTTCTTCATCAGAAGACTCATATAATTGACTCTCCTGTCTCAGCCAAGATTGTTAGAATGACTCATCATTTCTCAGAGAGTCATCTTTATTCCATAAGCATAGTGATCGTGGGATTGTCAGTTTTAAGTCTTGGTCTCTTGTTAAGTCTTTTTTCAGTATAGGTTTCATCAAGTTTGTTTGTTTGCTATTACCAAACGCTGGACGTTTCAACCATTTTTTCCATTTCTTTCATCTGTATATTTCAAATTCTCTTCTTCTCTTGCCAACTACTTTTAAAAGCCTTCATGTTAAAGGAATAGTTTGACACTTTGGGAAATAAACTCATTTGGTTTCTTGCCGAGAGTTAAATGAGGACTTCAATACCACCCCTCACGTCTGCACGCTGAAGCCACTGCTTGCCATATGTATGGTGCAGTACAGTGTACCAAACAGTTGCTGTATATTGGAGGGATTGTCAGAGGGGCAGAAATGAAATATGACTGTGATCCTGCACATCTTTGTTCCTTTAGTCCAATTTATACTCAACAAGGAAACATGAAAAAACAAAGGTGTCAGAAACAATGAAGGTTCCCTTCAGCGCTCACAGGGAGACTAGAAACTGAATGACTGAGACTCATTCTCTACAACTGATCACAACCATGATCGAACACAGGTGCAAAATTATGATTCTACTTCATTATTTCTGTGTCATGTAAAATTAATGGGCTGCTCTCAAAAGTGGTCTGTCAATTTAAAGCCTTATTTTAAGTATTTCCAATACATGGTTGCCATGAAACCACAGTCAAGTTTTTGCATATAACAAGACCCGATCCAATCCTGCTGTCCTTTCTGGAGCTTTGGCATTTGCTGTTGTACTCCAAATAATGACTATCTGTAATTAAAAGCTTCACACAAACAGTCATCAAACTTCCTCCATTTGACTTTTCTCTTGCGTGTTTGCTATTGATCAGCGAGTGCAGCTAAAGTATCAAGACTCTGATGAGATAACAAAAATGACTCAGTCGTGAGTTTAAAGTCAAGTGCTCGGGCCTTTGAGGCTCCTCTTTGCTAATCAGATCCAAGTCTGGTTAGCAAAGTACAAGTTTAAAGGATGATCACAAATAAGCAGCAATTTATTTCTATCTTCAGTTCCAATGATGCCCTCAAGCTCTAACTCCTACATCAGCTCAGAGGAGGTGAAGACATGGAACTTTGGCACTCATTATGAACAATAAAGTAATCAAACAAAGTGTTCCCTTTAATGGAGACTGAAGTGTAGAACACTAATTTATAAACATTTATCATCCTTTTAATCTCTGATCATTTTTTTCCTATTTAATGACATCTAAAGAGTTATCAATTATCCAGTCAGACAGATCACCTGCACAAGTCATTAAGCTCACCACACAATAAACTGTGTCTTTCCATTTGAACTAATGAATAATTATAGGTAATGGCTCCATTGGCTCTTTCTAAAGATGTGAAAAAGCTGGACCCGGAGACTTGGATGTGTCACCATGCTGCTGCAGGGGTCACTGTGAAAACTGTGAAATCTTTCAACCACTTTCTAATGAATTTCATTTGCCTACCCATGACTTTTTATAACTTCTTTATGATTGAGACATAATCTCCAAAAACATAAAGAATGGGAAAATATTTGTAAACCATCACCAAAACTGTGCTTAAAGCTGGAAAAAGCAAGGGTAAAAAGAGGAATGATATACAAAACATAAAATGTATTTACTTTTACTTTTATTTGCTGCTCCTCCTTCTTGTCTTATTATAAGTTAAAACTGTTTTAATTGGGGGGGGGGGGGGGGTGCGCAGGTTGATCAGATCTTGCATCGTGACCGCATGTATGAGTATGTTTTGTCATGTGGCCACTGTCAGCGAGGAGACAACGTCTCCCACACAGGAGCTAAAAGACACTGTAAAGTTTAACACTCGCCACGTCTTTCAGTATCTGCTCCTGATAAAGACCCGGCTGTCTTGTACAGTTCTAAGCTCTGTTTTAATTATTCCTCATTAATTTTTCAGCATTATCTGCTTCACGGCTCATCGCAGTGCATTCTCAGACACTCCATCACACCGCTGGCTCTCACACAAAATTGCGTTTATCCCACTGATCTATGACTGGAACTTAGACCTGCCTGTGCCTGCGGGACTATTTCACATAATCATGGCCTTCCCTTGCAATCACTGAATAGATGTAGTGCTTAATATTTACACCAAGGTCTCATACTGCACTGAAGCTTTGGTGTTGTCCCTTACTTGTAAGTTGCTTTGGATAAAAGCGTCTGCCAAACAAGTAAATGTAAATCTAGCTCAGAGTTTCATACGGCATGCAGACCGTGCACACATCTGCATGAATCAATAGGATTAGTACGTCCTTATATGTATATATATATATATATATATATATTGACACTATGTTCAAAAGTATCATCCTGTAATATCCTGATCCAGACAGTAATTACACAGTCACATGCAGCCATTAGTTCGGCCATTAGCCATTAGTCCAAACCCACAGTGGAAGCTCATTCAGTTGTATGTATGCACATCTTATACAGCGGTGCCATACATCCACAGCACAATATACTGTGATCCAAGATACGCATGCTGTATGTTCTGTGTGTAAAAGTTAACTGTTCCCACATGTTTATATTCACATTTGTGACTTAAATGCCTTTAACGTTTGGTTATATCTATCAAAATGTTATGTGTTAAAAGTTGGTGAAGATTGAAGCATTTTGTCAGCTTATAACCAGCAGGTGGAGCTGGACCCATGAGGTGTGACACAGTTTAACACTTAACACTCCAACTTTTAGTGTGTCAGTTTAGCCGTGAGGAAAAGTCTGTCATGACTCATACCTATGTAAATTTTATCAGCTTTGTGCGTGTGTGTGCGTGTGTGTGTGCGTGTGTGTGTGTGTGGCTCTGAAACGTGTTGTGGTTTCTAAACTCTGTGGAAATCTGGAATCCTAATTTTTCAGACTGCCACGTCTGAAGTGTGCAAAATGTCAAAGATAGGATAAACTGTCAGGAAGTGACAGAATCAAAAGGTCAGGAAGTTTTAGGGGCACATCAGGAACAGAGTAAATCTGTGCAATTTTGTTGGGAGGAATCTGAGCAGAGAACAAATGTTTTGATGGTAGACTGCTCAGTAATTATTAGTCAATAACAAAAAACACTCAAATACTTTGAGAGATTTAAACCCTATCCCCGAGTTTTGTTCCGTCATGATTAATTACGCCTCTCATCTTATAATTGATTCAAAGGACAGCAGATCTGTAAACATAAGTGGCAGAAAACCTTCTATTATTTATCCAATTAAACTAATCTCCACTGCAGACACAACCGCCTGCTACATCTTCCAGAACATATCGTGATCAGGAGACAATGAAGGTGCTGAGGGACTGCACAAGCGGGAGCTTTTATCCTTCCTTCCCTCCCCTTACGTAGGGGGACGGCAGCAATGCAATCAAGTCACATCTGTTCACCAGAAGTGAATTCAATTGCTGGATGTGAGCTGCATTTCAGTGACACTCACTAACATCCCATCAGCATTGTCAAACTGTGTCAAAAGTGTCAGGAGGCGGAGGATGTTCTTTAGGTGTATCCAATAGGTTCCCTGTCATATTTTGGATGAGCTGAAGACTGCCATCAAAGCGTATCTGTAGGCAACAGAGCAACAGAGCGGAGGAGGAGGAGGAGGAGGAGGAGGAGGAGGCTACATTGCATCGCATAATATTGAGGCTGCTAATGTCTTTCTTATTGCTCTAAGATGCAGAGAGGACAATGGGATATGATTCAGTAGAGTGGGATATTTTGGGATATGATGGGATGGGAAAGGGTAACATATTGCCTCAAATTATGGTCAATATGATTTTGATCTTGTAAAGCAGTGGTCCCCAAACTAAGGCCCGCGGGCCGGATACGGCCCGCCCCCATATTTGGCCCGGCCCCCCTGAACTATTATTATTTATTTCATTAATAGTGTTATTATTTATTTCCTGACTTTTTTTTCTGTGAAGAACCCGGAAAGGGTTATTTGGTTATGTGTGGCTTTCTGGAAAACAATACATTTTTACGTTTAGGCACCCCTGCGATTGTCACACTTTTTCTGTTACAAACTGAACCCGGCCCCCCATCAGAGAAGGGAAAAGTTATGTGGCCCTCACAGGAAAAAGTTTGGGGACCCCTGTTGTAAAGGGATGTTCACAAATGATTCCAAAATTTTGTAGTTATAAAACCTTTGTAAACCTGTAAAATGAACATGCTTAAGAAATCCAAGTTTGTGCGCGTGTAGAAAAGATTTGTATTTGTAAAAACTAAAAGAGGCTGTGCGACTGAAACCTGTGAACAAATGACTTCAGTGGCTACACAAAGACAGAACGTCTGTGAACAGATACAGAGCAGAAACTAAAAAGGTCTCACAGTGAGTGACCGGAAGGTAGATTTTCTGCGACCCAGGCGGGTTTGCATTAGAGGAACCAGGGGCACGTTCAATCTGAAAACGTTGTGCATCATTTTGCTACAGTTTCCAGGCTGAACAACATGTCTATGTTTAAAATAAAAATTTTGCTACTTTTTGTCAGGGCTAAATGCGCCACAGGGGTCTCGCACAGCATTGATATCCCTTTGTCGTACATCCAACGTATTGAGACCATGTCCTGCATTTTGATTGATTGTGATAGTGCTGAATGCATAGAAAAAGCGATGCGTGAATGCATGTGTGAATGAGTGAATGTGGCTCGCAGTGTTAAGTGCTTTGAGTGGTCGACAGGACTAGAAAAGTGCTATATAAGTGCGGTCCATTTACCATCTAGTTTTCAAGAGTCAACACTGCAGGGCACATGCTTTTTTTAAAACTTGGCTTTTATCCAATGGTTGTGAGGAAAGCAGGGAAGGCTGACGTCATGGGGTTTTGTTTGATGGCAATCAAACTGTGCACACGTGGATCTTTGCTGCATACACTACTCCCAGCTGGGAAAATTGCATGTCACCACAGTCACAAGCTATGCAGATTTCAGTGGAATATGACGGACACTCCCACGTAAAGCAAAAAAAAAAAGCAGCTGCAACAAAGACTGGGAAACAACTTCTAAGTGGGTGAAGTCAGTGGAAGATATTTCTCTTCTGCCTTTTTTGCCAGAGTTATTTTTCAGTTTCACACGGGAGAGAGCATGATGTGACATGACACAGTGCACAGTGTGAGACTCACAAGAAACCTGTGGCTCAAAAAGAGAATTGTTGATCTGTGGATATATTCATACTGAAACCTAGAGATGTTTGCCACACAGATGAGGTAACAGCAGCGAGCATAACTTGCATTTACCACATTGTTCAGCTCAGCTTTGGTGACGTGTCCCACACTGTCCCACATTGTCCCACACTGTCCCACACTGTCCCACACTAACATACTCTTTCCCCACATTTGGTTTTTAGGAATCTGGCCATCCCAGTTTGCATTTACGCACAGCACATTAAATATTTACCATTATTTTCTGCAGCATCATCAAATATAATTAAACCCACCTGGGTCACTGATCTACCATCTGATTGGACAGTTTGACTCTACTTTGTGATTGGATTGTCACTGTCCAATCGGACTCAGGTGTAAAACCCGGCTCAAAATTTAGACCGTATATAAAAATAAATGCGCAACTTCAGTGTCCCACACTGTGTGGGAACTTTGAGCGCTGTCACTGTCACTCAGTCAGCATTATCAGCTGCAGCAAGGGGATGTTGATGCATAACGCCACACTCCCTACCTGTGCTTCACAAAAAATGGTTTTGTGTTGAATAATGTTTCACAATCAAGTATGTTTACCACAGCGCTGCTGTTCATGGTGTAGATCTTGCCTTGTTAGGTTAAGCCTGGAGGCTGCTGAGATTAGGGTTTAAATTGGGACACTATAACTTCTTTACAACTGCATGGAATATCAGGCACAAGAGTTTGGCCATTTATCTTGGGAAATAAGAAAAATACATCTAGAAATGCAAGGTACAATTTTTTTTCATGTGCAATATCCGATAAAACTCTCTTGATAAAAACGGAAGAGAGACACAGACCAGTCAAAATAGAGAGGCAGGGTGCTGACTGTGGTGTTGGCTGAGCCATGGGGGACACAGATAGAAAATTAATTTCATTCCACGTGTCATTTGACTCCCTTCTCTATATTAATGGTGAAATAAAATTGATTGGATGAAATCTGATAAATATTTATGTTTGGTCCTAAATTTTTATTTATGTACCTTTACTTTGTGCTTCATTTAACATTTAATATATGTTTCTTTGTCTCATTGATGAAGGTTGATTTTAATGGAAACTGAACAACTGTCTTTGATCACATATCTGTGCTTATAAAGAATTACAAGGGGACAAATACAATCACTGTAACGTTCAGAGCCATTGAGTGTTTGGATTCACACCAACTGTGACTAAGTACAGCATCACAGATGGCAGGTTTTGAACATTTAATTATTTTTGAAAGAGCCCAGTGTGTTGAACTTCAAAGTTATCTCAAAGTCCTCTATTTTCACTTAATACGTTTAAACGCTCTTTTTCAGAAGAAGCTCAGAACCTGAATACAGCAACCAGTAACTTCCAGCTTCACGTATAATGTCATGTCTAAAAACTGTCAAAACAACAGTTTGTTTTTCATATTATTATGTTACTTGATAGATGATTTGCACATATTTTTTTTTTGAATAGAGAAACTATCATATCAAAATACTATTTTGGTTTTGTTTTTTCTATCTTGGGTCAATTATGTAAAGTCATTAAACGTTTCCATAAGTACATGGATTCTTTTACTTGTTTCTTTTTGACAGTTTATTATGACATCTATGCTTGCGTATGGGTTTTGCTTACACCAAATTTCTTTTTAGCAAATATTCTTTTAGTCACTTCCCTTTTTATAATTTGAGTCAAAAGTGTCTTTTGACAGAACCTTTTTGTAGAATTCTACAAGCAAATAAGCGTATAATTTAAATAACACATCCATATGGAAGACAAAAAGAAACACATAAATCATCACCCATCATTTTCATCAACATTTTATCAGCATCACCAAGAGAAAGTACATGGATCCTCTGTATTTGAATATAGCAACTATGTTCTCACTGGGCAGAGGAAACCAAAGACAGTTAGTGTGGAATTGGCAAGCAATGTCAAAATGACAATTTAAAATATCAGAGAATACTCAGTTATAGTGCTAAATACCGGTGGAAAGAATGAATATGTAATGATGAATTAAAGAGATTTATTATTCCAGTTTGTATGTATATATTCAACACTGAAGGCCATGTTTCTCTGTGGTTAAACTTAAATGTGGCATGTGTATTTTTCATTTTGCTTACAGTGCCCATTGAATTTTGCTGTAAGGCACAGTGGTCATAACATAAAACAAATCCTTGGATGCATGACATCTCTCAAAGAGCAAAGACCCTGTTGGGCCCTGTCACGTTTGCAAATCCAGTACGTTTATAAAAGAGTTAGTTTCTCCTGGAAGAGTCTCAGTTGAAAATGGTACAAAAATTTATTACAGAAACATGTTGTGCATTTTAACAAATGTTTGCAACCCTCATAGCATTCATAAAACCTCTGTGTGGCACATAAAGGACAAGGTTGTGATGACGCATTGTTATGTTTGTCATCATGTGGAGTGGTGGTTAGCTTGCATGCTGATTGCATATGCAACATCTTTACCTTGACATGCTGACAACACTCAGACAGAATAATTCCCTGATTATGAACTACAGCTCTTTGGTATGCGTACACGCCTGCACTAGCAGCAGTAAACTGTATACATCTCTGACAATTTGACGTGACTGTAATTGAATGTGTCGCCTCGGTTGACGCCAGTGGAGGACGGACACAAAGACACCTTGAAAGGGGAATTTTAAGATTTTGTTGTAAAGCTCCGCAGAATGTGTTCAAACAAAATCTATTGTATTCTCTTTTCAGCAGTGTTAGTCAGTGCACAAAAGAAGCAGAGGTCAAAATGTAAACAATGTTCGCTAAAAACATAAAAACAACATACTTTTAAAGTAGTAAGTAGAAATAAAGGCTATCTATACAAATATAAACAATACCAGTCAAGTGTGCATTTGTAATAATTGACTACTTAATTGTAGACTATGTATTCTGCTAATGCAGGTGTCACTACTTGTTCTTGTGTATGAGATTTCCCACCCTTTGAAAGAATTTCTCCAGCTTATTTTCATGGTGTCCTCGTGTAGCCCGGGTGAAGCTATGTTCATTAGCTGCCTCACCTTTAGTAAGGCTTTTGGTTTTCTCCTGAGAGTGTGGAGATGGAGATCGTTTCTTTTCAATCGAGCAGAAAGGCTCGAATCTGCTGTACAGGCGATTCTCGGCTCCTCGACTTTTGCCCCAGCTGCCTGCTTCGAGGCCAGACCTCGTGCTACTGTCGAGACCGGTAGATTTCTTCGGCGCGGTTGTTTTGGGGAGAGGAGCCTGTGGTCGTTGCTCCTCAGTTGTGAATCGAGGTTTTGAGTTTAGATGGTCGTCCTTTAGCCACTTCCTCTGGTTCTCTGAGGACGACCTGACTGACTGGGTTGTGCTTTGGTTAAGTTTTCCATCTGATGTTTTCTCCTCATCCTCCGCCGTTATAGTGTCTGTGCTCCCACTTGACTTGAGACTCGATGTTTCCACGGTTCCAAATGAATCCCCTTTTTTCTCCGGTATGTTTGATACTATTTTCTTCTGCAGAAAATGCTGAGAGCCCATCCTGTTGGATTTAGCATTCAAGTCCTTGCCTCTCACATCCAGCACTGCTGCAGACACAGTCCTGGATGGTGGCTCCTGCCAGTTGGGACCCTTTGAGCCTGTGATACTCTTGACATCATGATGAGAGACAGACCTTTGATCCTCATTCAGATTCAACCCATATCCGCCATTCTGTGCATGGATACCTGCAGCACTTCTATGTATCTGCATCCTTGCAAGGGCATCATACATGTGACCAGAAGACTCATGTGTGTAGTCAGTGTTTGATCTTGGATCTGCCACACTATGCCTTTTTTGCCAACTGTCTGCTAGGATGTCGGGGTTTGTTATCATCTGTCCACCTGGTGCTCTGCCATAGCTGGTATATACAGAGTGGTGAGAGTTTCTCCCTGGGCCGTAGCTTGAATTGTTACGATTGTCATCCAAAATCTGCCAACTTTTTCTCTTTAACATGAACTCATCATTATTTATCCTATTCTCCCCTGCTGCTGTTGGATTCCACTGCATCGATGAGTAGTGCAAAGGGATGTTTTGGGCTGCTGGGGAGCTAACACTGGGGGAAATGTTGTTTATGTGTCTATTTGGTTCCATTTGCTCCGGCATGTTGGCCCTGAAAGCAAGGGAAGACCTCAATCTTCCCTGCATGTAGGAGCCACCTTTGTCCATTGATTCAAACTGGTCTAAATAGTCAGAAGAGTCTCCGAATGGGATGTCGGGGCGTTTGAGGTAAGACTCGATCCGTAATGTGCGCATGAACGCCTTGGACGTATTCTCCAGCGTTGGCATATTCTGCTGCATGGACAGAACCTGTTTGTCACTGCCATTGTAAGACTGACGTATGTTTTGACCTCTGTGCATCTGTGGCACTTGTAAATAATTATCCATGGCATACTTGTTTGTTCCGTTCCCAGTGTCTCTGGAGATATTCCAGTTGCTCCCTCTGGGCCTCATGTTCTGGGGCGGGATTCCCTCTTGTCTCTCTCCCGCGTAGCTGTGCCTTTTGTAGAAGTTCATCGCCTCTGCAGACTGGAAATGGGACAACTGGTTCTGAACACTGATCCCATTCTCAATCAAGGGCCCGAGGTTGTGAGGTTCCTCTTCGAAGAGCCTCTCTTCGAGGTCTCTCGTGCCCAGTTTCCTCTCACAGGTCTTGCGGTAGACCGTGTCCAGCGTGTGCCTCAACTGGTCCCTCCGGTCGATTTTCTGGGCAGAATGAGAATTTGGCAAAACCTGTCGTCCATGTTGCGCGTTGCGTTGGAACAAGCCCTCCGGGGGGCAAAGCTCGGCTGGTACAGTCGACCGGGCGTAGAGTGTTCGAAACTCTTCATCGTACGACTTCACCAGATGGCCTTTGATGACCTGCACCATGCTCAGATTGATCTTCTCAAATGACCACGTCAAGCTGTAAACAAACACGAGAACATGAATATCAATCAATGTTAGGACAAAACAAACTCCCTTAAAAAATGTTGCTGTTTCGTTTTCATATTTATACTGTAAGAATCTTTTCTTTTTTTTTTTTAAATTTAGTCACAAAGTGCTTCAAAATGCACGATGATGATGACAGCAATTTAGTAGAGTGACAGTAAATGTAGTGCTTACGAATGCGTACACTTTAGTGGTCTCCGCCACAGATCCTCTTGTACTGCAGTTTCATTTACCTGTATGAGCCATAAATCGCTGTGTGGCAGTCGACTAAGAGAAATTTCTGCTCCATCGCCCCATGAAATTTAGCTCCTGATTGACAGAGGTAATCCTGACCTTTCACAGTGCGTACCCTCATATTCTGAAAGGAAAACGAAAGAAAAGATTTATCACAGTTAAAGTTTACAGAAAAAAGGTAATAATCATGTCAATCATGATACTTGTATTTGTTGAGTCCCTGAGTTGTTGTCATTGTTGCAGCCATGTCATATGTACCTAACAGGAATTAAAAGGGTGTGTTTGACTCACGGATAAATGATTATGACTCCACCCAATAAACAGGAGAAACCAGGTTTTGAAGCTTTAACACAGTATATTCAAACAGACTAATTGACATCTGCACCTTTGTATGCATGTGAACTTGTATGCAAAGATACAATGTGCACGAGTTGTACATCAACACCTCAAAGCAACAAAACAAAGAATTTGGAATGAGTTTACAAAATGTGTTAATGTAAACTGCGTTACAATCAAGAAACATTGTTCATATTGAGATTATCATGCTGATGTTTTAGATCGTATACTCACCCTGAGTTGTTGAATTTTTACATCTTGATTTTCAGCCATTGTAAGGAAACTTTTCAAATGGAAATCATCCAAAAGCACATAGACTGGGACCCCTCGTATCGAGGCATCAACAATCTCTCTGAATATATCGACATCAGTGAAGATGTCCATCACAACGGCAACGACCTGTGAGGGTGAGGTGAATAAATCATGATCAGTGAAGACCAGAGTGGGTATAATCGTACATTTAACCCCGACACACTTGTGAATGACATATTCAAGAACACACTCACAGTCATAGTTTATGCACATGAATAATAAATGTGAGTCTGGGAATCGGTTGTTATTGTAAATGGGAGACAGATTAAGCATATGCAGTAAAAGTAGCCAATATGATTTTACTGAGATGGATGTAAGGAATTGAAGGAGAAACCGGGGATGAATGTTTTTGTACTTTTAATTAATACAAAAAACATTTATTTGTCCGGATTTCATTTCTGTCACTGTCAATCTAACACTGGGCATAGTGAAGCTGCAATGAAAGTTCATCAAAATAATGTGCAGTGTGTAGCAGTAACATCATACTGTGTCTCAGTAGCATGTAATGAGCTTGTTAATGAACTCATATCCAACTATATAGCAGTAGTTTTTTTAGTTAATTTATTTCCCTCTTTTAATTTCCTGTGTAGGATAAGTCTCTGTAAAAAAGATTTCTATCCCTCAAATGAACCATGAGATAGACATCTACGCCCAACCAATGCATTTAAATAAACATTATTTCACGAAAATTGTGGTTTTGTCAGATGTCAAGATATTCCAGCTGTTATGTCATCCATTTCATTTGGATGGTTTTACGCTGCACTGGCTGCAATTATGGGGAAAAAGAGAGAAATAGACTCTGGTATGTTTCTCTGTCCAGACCTTTCTGTCAGTCTTTTGCTGTGTAAGTTGGTTTAATTAAGAAAAACATATTGCAAATATATTCTTGGGTTTAATTAAGAGCGAGCACAACAGTAACAACAATGCAGCAGAATATTAACTGCAGACTAACCACAGTTGTTAGCTACAAAACTAGTTTATGATTCATCATGACACAGTCTGAGAAGTAAGTGAGGCGTTAACTGTGTGAAGGACATGATTCCATAATGGTGTAAGAGCACTGCAAATGGTTCCCACACTTTCCTCTTATGATGATAAGTTGCAAAACCAGATTTTGACCTCAGCAAACCTAGCAGACACTCCTTGACTGTGGTAACCGAGAGCAACAAAGGTCTGTGGAGCTGCCTGGAGGGGGTAAAGGTGCGTGTGACGTACCAAAAGAACAGTTCTCAAATTAAACAGTACATCTAAGCCAATATGCTGTTTTGGTTTGTGTGTGAGTGTGTGTCTCAGCACTTTGTTGCAGGTAGTTTTTATTACCTGTCTTGCATCCTGAATATGCCTCCGGATCACCTCTTTGATAGTGGGGTTGCTTTGTCTTGGTGGATGAAAGAGCAGATCTATATTTGTCTGTAGGTTTTCATTCATGACCTCCGGCCACCCTAAGTCCAAATCTGGCGTGTCCACATCCGAGTGGACGGGCCAGTAGGTCCCTGAGGATGATTGGTTATCCGGTGCATCATTGATTTCCTCGGTTTGGTTTTGAGGTGTGAGCTGTTCTGCATTTTCAGTGATGAAGAGAAGCTCATCCTCTGACAGGAAGCTCCCGATACGTTCTCCCTTGAGGAACTCCTGGTAACTGTCTCTGCCACCACTCAGCAGGTGATCAATCGCCAGGCGATATGACTCCTTGTAGTGGGGCTGGATGTACTCTTCCGATTTAAACTCTCCCCTCAAGGACGACAGCATGGAAAACTCTGAAGACTCCATCGCTCCAGACTATTTCAGTAGCACCTGTCAAAGATAATGGAAACCAAAGACATGATGTCATAGGATCTGAAAACAAACACAACACTGCAAGACTGGCTCTTGTTGAGCATAATAAAGTAAACTGTTATGACGTATGTGGAGATGTCATACCGTAAAACTATGAACAATAACAGGTACACGTAATAATCTTTCAGGTATAATACAATACATTGGAATGTCATGGTGTAATAGTAGTGTAGCATAGCTTATTATCTAAGCCGCAATAATTGTTAAAGTAAAACCCCGCTTCTGCTTTTCATGATACTGTATTGTATACAACTACAACTAATAAAAAAAGATTTTTACTGCACCATTTGATATTGAAAGAAATCTGTAAGTATCCAGACACAGAAACAACAGTTGCTTAGGAACACTGAATTACAAGAAAATCAAGATCAAGAAAAGACTGATACTGATCTCTTTATGAACCAGTGAACCATCTGTGGACCTGCATATTGACCACGTTCTGAATTTATTGGTCATGATTAAGTCTGATAAATGGCAGAAAATCTAAATTAACCAATTGAATATATGACAGTCGTTAACTACTTCTTAATTACCAGTGGGTTGCTCAGTTTCTTTCTTAGTAGCTAAACTAGGACTCTGTGTACTCTTTGTAAAGGTTCCAGTTTTTGTTTACATTGGGATTGTGGGTACCGGAGGTTTGTATTTTCGGTTGGTGCAAAAGCACAGCAATGTGTAGGTATTATTTTCATAATTTCCAAAGCATTATCAGTATCTTACATACAACCATACCTATTATTTCTGTGGTTAAAAGTGTGATTCTCAACATGCCACATCATGAAAACTGACTCATTATCAGATGCTGAACCTGTCCACCATTGGGAATCAAGCAGTGCATGCCCAAGAGGAAAATGTTACTGCACCTGTATTTAAGGTGGGGTAATATAAAACCAGATAAAATAAATGTGACGTTTGTGAAAGACTTCACACCTCGTCTTTAATTGCACTACTTGGGAATAAAGTCAGAGTTAAGTAAAGGCTTTACAATTTGTTTGTAATGTAATGTGTCCTGCACATTCTGCAAAACCATACAAACATACACTTACTAGACATCTTTTTTGACTTAGTGATATATAAAGTTGACTCTTCAAACCATAATTCATAGACTAAGTAAAACTTCATGACCATTTTTTTTTTAAATAAGTTCTTCACAAAAAGCTAGGTAAGTAAACCATAGTCTGTATGCATTTAACTGAATCTCTCAATGAATGTTTGCAAAGTCTAAGGAAAGTTGAAAACTTTAAAAGGGATAGAACCTTTCTTAAGAGTTAATTTCACATTTCAAGACATTAATAAACTACTTTAATGCCTGAATGGTTTTATTTGTGATGGTATTTGACATTGTTGCCTCTCAAATCTGACTGGATGAGAGCAAACCTGCACGGCAGTCAGACAGAAACCGGTGACTTTTGCAAGATTCCTGCTGTTCACTTTGATATATGGCATGTCCAACACACTTACAGAGAGCAGCCTAGAGAGCAGAGAAACAAGTTTACTCTGTGATTCTACACCACTGGACGGCTACGAACAGGCGTGGGAAAGTATGTGTGAATGTTTTACTTTCTTTTGAGGTTAGGACTCTTTCCTTTTCTGCTCCTACGAGCCTAACGTTACAATTTGAGTTTTGAACGTTCGGATGGTTGACTCTGGTGTGCCTTATTTAAATAGATAAGCCAAGCTGTAAAAGAAACATTGAACAGCTATTATTGAGGTATGTTTAATCTTAACCTACAGTGCACACTATAACCTTGTACAAACAGCATATTTATTTAAAAAAATTTTATCACAAACCTCCCACTGTCAAGAGAATTCATTTCAAACGGAGCAGTTCGATCGTCTTACAGAGCAGCTGCTTCATGCTGAGCCTTCAAAAGCAGATATTGTGAGTTAGTCACGACACTGTTATCTTATGCTGAACAACAATAACTTACATTTAGACTGGGAACTATGTGAAAATCCTCTCGACTTGCTCCCCCGGATATCCCTCTTAGATCTATGTATGTTCAACTTATGATCAGTATTTGGAGAAGCTACTGTCTGCCAGCTGGAAGAGACAAAGACAAGGAGGTGTCTCAGCATGATAAGCTGTCTGCAGATGGAGGGTGTGGATTCCAGTTTTGACATGCAAATGGTCTGGTTTGAAACTTGCTCACAGGCACCCATAAACCTGTTTCAGACACGTAGCCACTCCCCTTCTCTCTTCAGGGACGAAGGTCGCCCTGATGAAAATCAAGATAATGACAGACATAAAGAGGCTTTTATGAATACCTCAGGGTATGGACCTTTCAAAATGTTCTGTCCAGCACTTTGAATTTACACAAACTTAGACAATAATGCAGGATTGTACTTCAGTGCTTAATCTGTTTTGTATCAGGGGACAAAAGAGGTTTGTAAGATTATTTTAGGTAAAGCATTTGTGTGTCAAGCAGGAGTTTCTCAGCGACAGGAGCCCCACAAATCCAAATAAACTTAAATTAGCCAAGGATCATGACTCGCTTTCATCTCACATGTGGGTGAAATATCAGGGTGGAACTTACCAAACTGTGGCGGGGACGCAGCTGTTCTTATGTCTGTGGGGAGCCTTGCTGATTTCCCTGTAAATGTAGGAAAGACTCAACCTTATTGGAAGACATAATGAGTTTTCTTCTATTTCCTCTTCCTTATTATAAATCGTAGTTGTCTGTGACATTTGTTATTCTTCAACCTGTCTGGTCAGCTCTTGCAAAAATTCTTGAGAAACTGGCTCATTATGTAACATCTGTATTCTTCAGGGGAAAAGATGCAGTCACAGCAGTCATTTCACCAGAACTTAATAAGCATTCCCTTGAAGCCTTAAGGCACAAGATGGCTCAGTGTGACCTTGCTCAATGGCTTTTAAACATTTACACAAAAAAAATATATAATTTATTCTATGAATAATAAATCTTCAAAACATTTTTGTTTCAATACGTGCATTTATTGTGCCAAACTGGAAGCTTCCCATGAGGGTAAAAATGACTCATTTTACAAAACACAAGACACAAGTCACAGTCACACTGTGATTCATTCACTTTGTTTCATGTCTTTTTACAAGACATATTGTATGTCCATGGCTTTATGGATATATTTGTACAAAGTTCCATGTTTTAGTTGGATGCATTTTTTTTTATTTATTATTATGTAACATTTTTAGTATTTTTCTTTAATTTGTCCTACGTTGTGTTCAAAAGCCTCTATTTTTAAGGTTATGGTTTTAAACATTGCATAGACTGCACACATACACACACATACACTCCTTACACAGCTGTGTGTATTGTTACAAATGCATGTTCTTTTCTTTCCTCTTTTGGAATCCTTTCTTCAAAAGCACATTTCACATATTATCAAAGGACCATGGCTTTTCAGTCCTTTTTAGTCAGTCCTTGTTGTGCATTCGTGTTACATATGTTTACCCTCACCTGTAAATGTCATCACCATGCTTTGCTCCCTATTCAAATAAGACTGTGTGAAAAAAATTACCCTGCATTTTTTTTTTTTTATGGTGGAAAATGAAAGCATACCATCTCTGAAGGGCATAAATGTAGTTATTTCATTGAACACCATTAAGATATAAGGGATTTTTTAAATGAATAAATACATTGATTTGATTGTAATTATTTTGGCCTGGCAAATATGTTAAATGCACACACACAGTATGTGATAATCACAGGATGTGGATTTTCTATTTTTTGTGGGGTTTTTTTCATTTATACTGCCTGTGTGTGTGTGTGTGTGTGTGTGTGTGTGTGTGTGTGTGTGTGTGTGTGTGTGTGCGTGCGTGCGTGCTTGCACATGCGTGCTGTCCTCATTGCAGCTCTGCAAATCCAATGTCCCATTTTCAGAAGCGTTAATCAGACACCAAGACTCCCCCCTTAAGGCAGCAGTGTGAAATGAGGAATGTTTTAACCTCACGCTGGTGGAGAAACCTTAGAATTTGGCTGCCATCCAACTTCGGTGAAACTCCACTATCAGCCTCAAAATATTTCTCAGGTGAGTCCAGTTCAGCATGTCTACTATCCACAGGCTCGAAGCAACCTTTGGCTAAATGAACCTGTCCTCTGGTACGGCTTTAGTACACACACAGGCGCGCGCGCGCGCGCACGCACACACACACACACACTGACCTCACCCCTAAATGCCTGGACATGCAAAAGCACACAGCACGTGTGGTTATGCTTAAAGAGACATTTTACCATTCTGCAGCTGCAGGTCTGAGAAAACAGTTTAATGATCAGGAATACTGAAAAGAATAGTTTGATATTTGGGGAAATATGCTTCCTGGCTTTCCTGCTGAAAGTTATAAGATCAATAACACTTATGTCTGTACACTAAATATGTAGCTTAGCTTAGCACAAGGACAGGAAACAGGGCAAAACTGTTTATGGCCTTTATGTTAAACAAAGATAAGACAACATCTACAACATATTTACCATCCATAAGAGTGGTATCCCTCTTCTCATCTAGGTTCCTGCAAAGAAAGCCGATAAGCATTTTTCCCGAAATGTCAAACTATTCCTTTGAGCCTCCGACAGAGTAAAATGATCATAATAACAGGCTGCTATGCTTTGATTACGTTTAGCTTCATGTTGCGCTAAATCAGAGAAGACAATGATTAGACTCTGAGGAGATGAGAGGAATATGTTTTTCAAAGCCTTGTTGACAGTCACTGAACTATGCCAATCACATTTGTTAAATGATTATTAATAGATTATCAATTCACTTGAATCTGTCTCTTCTGCGCATGTCTGCTTTTTTTCTTTTTATCGAGAGTTAGATCCATCCTTAGGAAATTAACTTGCTCATGAAATCAACTTTCATGAATGTCTGAATGTTTTTTTCTGCCCACGCTATTGTGCCAAATGTGAAATACTAAGATAAAGTCAGGAAATGGAATCACCTTTTACCATAATAGGCTCATTTAAAACTGAAATGAGTTTTTATTACATTAAATCAAAAGTGTGGATTTACTGCGATGTAATTGCAATTAGCCCTTCAGCCCCGTCTTCCAAAAGACTCATTTATTGACAAGAACCCACAGAAAATTGTTAATGCAGTCGTGATATTCGATCATACAGTGCGTGATATGTAACCTGGATATGTAGTGACTCCGTTCCTTTATTAAGGCTGAAACACCTCTGGTAGTTCCTCAAAGCTTCTTCTGAAAGGAGCCTTGAAGAACAAGATATGTGCACCTTTGTTCAGTAGTGTCTTGAATCTGGGTGTGTGTAGATTAAGTAACGTGTGCACTAAGTCACAGGGAGTTTCTTTTCCTGAAGCAGCCTCCCTGTGAGTCACCTTTTGTGACACCCTACCCCTGCTCCGCGCACAGTCGACATGATCAGTTCCTCAGGTTGTGTTATTGGCGTGAAGTGACATGTTGTTGTGTCGTCGTGAGGCGCCTCTAATCAGCTAAATCCAGAACCGACATTGGGATAAACATCAGCATGAAGGAGATCATCAAGTGAACTGAAAATACAAGGGGGATGGATAAGTCTCAAAAGCATTTAATAATCTTTTATCATGCCAACATTGCTTTGTGTTTGTTTTTCTTGTGCTATGCTACAAAAAAATAATATTTTTCTTTTGTGGAATATCCTACAGAGACTGAGCAGACTGACAAGACAAAGAATTATAATTTAAATTTCATAGCCTTTTCATCATTATTCATAGCTCTATCATACATAGTTTAAATCAACACTGTAGACGGTAATACTAATGTTTCAAATCTGAGCGGCATAATAGCATGTTCACATAAAAGGTGACATCAAAGGTGTCAGCGGATGTAAATTACAGGTTTATCTGTAAAAGCTGGATCTGCTCTGAGGCGCGTGAGAGAGTTGTTTAAACAGTTCATTACAGATGGTTGATAACAGCCTTGTTTGGTGTTTTGCCTGTGAAGGATTCTGGTCTGTAGAACAAGGAAATAATTCATGTGGTGAGGCCACATCAATCAAATATTACTGTCGTGCAAAGTACAGCTACGCTTGCCAGTTCCTAAAATACATTTTTACATAAGAAATACATCCAGGGAACTTAGGAAGGTGACCCAAAGCTCCCAGTTGGTTCACCTTTTCACTTGCAGCATATTTGTATTTTTAGGTCTAATTCAATACGTGTCTCATAATGCTAAGTTATGGAAAGTCGTAAGTTAACTGTATTACTTAGTAAATAAACTTTTTCTGTGACTAGTGTCTTGCATTCTAACTCTGAGGTTAGTCCTGTTTATCAGTTGTAAGTAATTACTCATTACATATTAAAAAACATTATTAAAGTGCATTACTTTTCGAAATCCACAGAAGCAGACGTAAGTAGTTTCATTACGTTCATTACTCAGCAGAGCTCAGTCGAAGGTGCCTTCAAGCTATTCTATATCTGCTCCACTTCTGGCCTTCCATACATTAGCCGTAGTAAGAAAGCTTCACTGGGATTAGTTAGTGAACAAGTCATGCAATTACTAAATTACAAATTGTAATCCCTTTAATTTTGTTCAGACAGAATACAAGGTGAACTTTGAGCACTGTGTGATTGTATGCAAAATAAGTGAAAAATTCCCTCGGGGGGTGATGTGAACTGAGATGAAGACATGTCCACACAAGTTGAACATTTTCTCAAAGAGTTAAGAGGAAAAAGGAGGAAAACTGGAGGAAATTAACAAGAACTTCAGTTACAGGTGGAGTTAAACACACACGAGGTAGTTTACAACTAACTGTACAGCTGGTACATTTTCATGCAGCTTTGTTTCATGTAGGTTGTATATATATATATATATATATATATACACACACATATACATACATGAAATCTTGATGGGGATTTTTTCTCCTATACCAATACCAATCCAATACTCTGTCAACTTTGTTTGCTGCCTCAGCCGACCATTCTTGGGAGTTGAGAAGAGTGTGGGCTGTAACATATAGTGTCTAGGTTTCTCTTAAACCAGGGACTTAACATGTTTTGGGGGCTTGTCCACTTTTTCTTTTGTCCGTTGGTGCGTCATTGGAGTTTCATGTGTATTTTTGTCTGTATCTGCCTTTTCTTTTTCCAAAACCCCCAGAGATGGAAGAACTGTGTATCTTTCTGTGCGGTTACACAACACTACACAAGATCATCGTGACCTCGGAAATGAAATTGACATATATGGTGGGCATGAATTAAGTGAAAAACATGTTGTTTTGTTAAGAATTGCATTATATGATATCATGCAGCACACTTTTGACTCAAGTACATTTTGAGATTAAAAATATCATCTGCACTCATAAACTGCTTTTGTCATTTCTTTCAGTTTAACATCTGTTCATTTTGTTTTTCTGTCACTGCGTATAGCCATGCCCTCTACAGGCTTCACCGACAGCAGAATAACGGTCACAGCTACAGTTTGGAGCCTGGGATGAGGAAAAACATCTTATTTTTGGTTTTATCTCAGTCAGAATGGTGCTTTCAAACAGCGTTACCAACTCATGCTGTCAGTCTATGCTGCTCTCCAGCTGGGTACACTTGTTAGAGAGCAGAACATCAAAGTACCACTTTGACACTCAGCTGATGCAGAGCAAGTCCAGGCTTTTTTAAACATTTTTTATATAAATAAGTTTCTTTCCTGTGCTACTTATATTGTATGCACAACTCCATCTGCACTGCAGTTCTTGTCACTTCAAAAGGGTGTAGTATCCTTGAGATAAACAAGACTGTACAATGTGTTAGTCACAACGTGAAGCGAGGCAGAAGCGACATAAACACTTGACGGCGGGTGAAAAAACGCTGCTGCTTTTTCCTGTGCAGATCACAAATACTCCTTGATCCCTTTCCAAGAACTCTGTGGCCTTTGTGCGTCCCTGTAGTCTTAATGCAGGGAATCTGGGGATATAGCCATGTTCAAACTAACTGAAAAAAGACAGTCCCCTCATTCATATGAATGGGATTGTTCTGTCAGTGCAGCACAGTCTGGCAAAAAAAAACAAAAAAATAAAAACACCAGGTCAGTTGTTGCCCTGGTGGTTTACTTTGCAAAGTGAATACCTCACAATCATCAGATTGTAAGATCATTTTGTCTGTGATAACTTTCCAAAGTTGTGAAATCTCTCCTTTCCTCCATTTCCTCATCTTGCTGATACCTGAAGTAGCACAACACCACTGATGCAGCTCATTGTGTTCTCTTTAACGCATGGCTGTTTTTGGTTTAAACATTTAAGGGAACGCTCTTTTCATCCTCATGGGCTGTCACGATGTTGTACGCTTGGACCTACATATATGCTTTTATTTAGCCATTGCTCTGTCATGTTCAGCTTTCACATGAGAGTATGATTAAAAAAAAAAAATTATATATATATATATATATATATATATATATACATTAGACTGTGAAAATCATCTCAGTCTTAAAATGCATCTCACTTCACAGCTTGCTTCAGCTGGCAGTGTTGTGTAGTTGTGTACTGCAGGTCAGTGAGCATTGTGGCTACCTTACAATGCTGGAGGTTAATTAACAATAAATCATTATAAGGTGCCCAACAAAATGTCTTATAAATAAACAGCCAGCTCACTAAGAGCTAGCCTTTAAAATGGTAATGACAGTTGAGAAAGTGTAAGACCAAAGAGAAAGTGAATAATGCCAATACTCCTATTTCTAAAAGCAAACTAACTACAGGTTCAATCGTTCAGTCTTGTTGAGGGCATGATGCTTTTGTATTTAAGAATTTAATATGTTTATTTGTGAAAACAAATTAAATTGGTGAGTGATATGGTCATGTTAATATGCTAAAGAGTCTCTGTATTTGGGTCCCTATGTGTTTACATCAGAGAAGGCCACTGATTCATATGAACCAATTAGAAGAGAATAGAACTACGACAGGCTAGGTGTGAATGCATGTGGGGTTCCATCATCTTTGAAGGTTTTATTAATGAAGACAGGCTCATTAGTCGGCATGAATGACAACTTATAGAGGTCTTTCAGTACTCTGTTTTAAAACTGCATTGAAATGGTCAGAGAGGTGTTGCTGCCAATTTAACCGAACAAATTACACACAAAATGCACAGACTACCTGGAACAACATCTACCAGCAAAGTGCAGCCTCTTGAGCTTTATGTAAAGCTTGTGAAGTAGAGCCGGGGAAAGGGATCGCATAAACAAGGTGCACACGGCAGCTTCTGATCCTGATGTGACACCATATGTCCTCATAATGTTCCTCAGATTAAAGAAATGTCATTGCGACAGTCCTTTGTCTTTGAGTTGTTATTATTGAAGATTCATTATCATATTGACTTCAACATAGAACGTGATGGTGTGTGACTAATGGAAAGTTGGATGCAGGACCACCATCTAAAATAATCTGAATTAACACTGAACCATCTAATTCATTTGCATATCTTGGATCTGACACCTAAATTGTGCAATGTATTTGAAATATTATATGTGTCTGTGGGACATTTGTCAGCTTTTTACCAAATTTCCCAATACTGATCATGTACGATACACACCTACTGCTTATTGCTCAACACCTCCTCCTTATGAAGAGCCGTGATGAATACGTGCAAGCTGAAATGATTAGATCAAATTAATATCTAATTTCTTATAACAATGTGCACTGTAAACCCGAACAGTACTACAAACTCATAACTATTGCCGGCAACTAAATCAAAGCGGGCTAATTAGTTCACCCGACACTGAAACATTAAGTATTCTTAACTAATAATATCGTTTTGATTTCACAGGGCTTAGTATGTCTAAGTGAACACTGTCACTTAACTTGAAACGTCTAAGTTAACAGGCGTACGTGAGGGGACGTGACGTCTGACGTCACTACACCCAACTGTTCAGGGCACGTATCAAGAAAATTCAAGATGGCTGGACTTTAGCGAGGGATGCAACGGAACGAAGAAAGGAGGAAAAACATTTATATTCATCAAAAAACCTGCACAACAACGAACATTTTTTCGCCGTGCTGTTGCAAAATTGACTTTTATCTGTGTTTTGTGTTCCGGGGGACCCCGACTTCAGGATTTCAAAGTTTCGCGCGCGAAGCGGTGAGTAACGTAACGTTACAAAAGTTCGGCAAAAGTTCAATACATATAGTTATCTTTTCTTAGACGCTGTGAATGTGTGTAATGAAGTAACATGCTACGATATAAGACATATTTCCAACTGCTTTAAACTAAAGCTTACTTAGTAATTATCGTCAGTGTCGGTACTAGGCCTAGGTCGCTAACGTTACTTCGTTACTGTCAACAACGTAACGTTAAGGGCAGTGGAAAGAGCCGTTTTTTGCCTTGGAAAATATGCAGAGGACGACTTGTTTCAAATATCGGTGAAATGTTTTAATAAAAGCAGTTGCTGCATATGTGAAAGTTTATTTTTTATTAGACATTGCAAAAAATCATAATATGTTGAGAAGGGTTGTCTAATGGAGTTGTCCTCGCCAATAAGGGATTGACAAAGTAATACACTATACATAATCATTTAGGCATTTTGCATCTTAAGCAACATTAAACTGTATGTGCAAAATATCTGACAACTCCACATTGTTTTTACCTAAATATTTATATGTGTACAGGTGTTTGCAGAGTTTCATCGCATTACAAACCTGAATCTACGCAACCAGTTTTACTGTGAACTTGACCGATACACACCAAAACTAGTTGCACTGTATCGACAGAAGTCTTCAAGGACTGGAAAGGGAGCAGAGGCACTGCGAGAGATGCTGAGAATTTATGACTTGGAGGTAAGTTTATGTTTGACTTTTCCACCGGGACAATGCTGATCATATAATGTGTTGTCATTACAGATTACAGATGCCTTGATAGTAGTCAGTCATCCTGCTGATTCATAGATAGATTACTATTTTTAACATAACTGAAGCATTACATTCTTATACCAGTGACACGGACTGGGCATGCTGGCAAAATATTTCTATAAAGATTTTTTCTTTTTTCACAATCTAGGAAGAACATGATATCAACATGCGACGCACTCTGGCTCTTCGTGCACTTCCAGTGTATCTCCGGGAGGATGACACTGAATTCTACAAAACCTGTAATGTAAGTATTAGGGTTTCAGACGAGAATCTGCCAGTCACACACAGCGCCCACCTCTCCCCTACACACATTGTCTCTGCAGCTAGAGCTATGCTTCACTCTTGCACACACACAGTGACCGATCGCTCTGTGCTTGACTTGACTCTAGCTCACGTTGCTCTCTTCAGTACTCCTTAGGTTTTCTTTAGCTCGCCTCTATCTCGGTTTCTATGATATTTAAAGTTACTTAGGCTTCAATATGCCTCCTCATGCTCCACTCCAGTATCATATTTCTACAGCAATAAGTATATATTACGTGAAGTGAGGAAAACTTTTACTTCATGGGGCCTCTTTGAGTTTCTACAACATAATATGAGTGATTATACAATTTTTTTTTTTTTCACTTTCAGCATGTGTAAATAGACAGTAGCAACAAATTTCTAGTGAAGATGATTCAGATCCATGCATGTAGCCATGGAACTGAACCCTCCACTATATCTAGAATATAAGATGACAGACTGAGACCCAGCATCTGATAAAATGACAGTTTCAGGGGCGTCGTGTGGCGTAGTGGTCTAAGCAGGCGCCCCATGTGTAGAGGCTACAGTCCTCGCTGCAGTTGGCCCCGGTTCGAGTCCCGCATCGGACGGCCTTTACTGCATGTCATTTCCCCTCTCTCTGCCTCCCCATTTCCTGTCTCTCTCCACTATCCTGTCCAATAAAGGCACAAAAGCCTTTAAAAAAAAAAAAAATGACAGTTTCAGTCTGATGTGGAGAGGAGAGTTGAGGGAGAGGAGAGGAGAGAGAGGAAGAGAGAGGAAGAGAACTATGATATTTAAAGTTACTTGGTGAACTTGTTAAGGAAGTAATAATGTATTTTGGCTCTACAAACAAGGATTATGTCACATCCTTCTGGATTTGTCGTTATAACTGATTTTCTTGTGTTTTGCAGGGTGAAGATGAGATGGAGACCACTGACACACCGCTAGCGATCCTCTCTGTGGTCCCTGACTCCACTGGTTCCATTAGCTTCAGCCCTGAGAACATATCCATTGTGATAGAGGATGAAGTTGTTATGAGCGAGCTTCCCAGGTTGGCTGATGCATTTGTGGTGCTGCTTGGTTTAATCTATGCATTACACTTAGATTATCCAAAGAAGCTCACTCACACATTCACATTCATCCAGAAAGTGCTGATGTGTCTGGATGATAACAAACCACTGAAACCATGCCTACTCTCCCTGAAAAATGATTTGTTAAAGGAATAAACAAGCTGAGAAATGCATGCCTGCACTCAGCAGGCCAACATTATTACAGCCATGTTGTTCTGTTGTTCATTCTTACATGTGTCTGATATTATAGACATGTCTGTTAAAATGTTGAAAGCACTTTTGCGTATGCCCAGTGGGCTTTTTATAAGTTTAGAATTAGAGGTACATTTTTTGTTTATTTATTGTACTGCCTCCTTCACCTCATTGATCAGTATGCCCTCATTTTTAATGGTAATTCAGTTATTTATTTATATTATATTTTCTTTTATTTATTGTATTTATTCTGTTTTATTCTGTATGTTTTTCATTTTCTTCATTTGCACAAATTTAGATGTCTATGCTGCTACTTTTAGATTTTTTTTTTATTATTATTTGAGAAAATACAGTGCAGAGAAGGGGAAGTTTGTTCATCCCCAATGATTCAAAATAGGCTGCTAAAATATATATTTGTAAAAAAAAAAAATGTTTGACTCCAGGTGTTGCACTTTAATGTTATTCAACATTTCACAGTTTTACTAAGCCTGATATATTGTTCTGAAAAGAAAAATAATTAAAATGTAACAGTTGTTAATGCCTTTTTAAAAGGTAGGTTTTAAGGTGCAGTTTTATACCCTAATAAATTGTTGGAATTCTGACAGGAACACTTTAGTCAAGAACCTTTTATTGCATGGATGATGTTTCTCTTGCACAATCATACATACATGGTTAGAGTTCTACAGTTACATGTACACAACTATATCTGCACAACTGAATTTGCACAGTTACATTTTTTTGGCATGCCTTTGGGGGGCAGAACCTCTCAGAAAACATAGCTCTCTGAAAACAGCGTCTTGTACATTTTAAGTTGGCAAGTGGTAAATATTTTAAGTTCATTAAGGTGTAATATTTTGAGTAGATACTATTGATATAATACATTGTAATCAGTTATTATTTGCAAGTCCATGTAATTTAGTTTTTATAAGTTTATTCAATCAAATCATTTAAGTATGAAGAAGACATAAATATTAAGTTCAGGAAATTTAAAAAAGATTATATTGAACTTAGAATATAGATTAAGTCAACTGAACACATATTTTTTAAGTATAGTGTAACTCAAAAAATTTATCAGGATAACTTAAAAGTTCTTATGTAATCAGTTACGACAAAAATTTTGAGTTTTCTGAACTTATTCGGGTTTACAGTGTGCATATAATTATGAAGAATATTATCATTCAGCAATCCATTGCTCATCCTCATTTCCTTGTTTGAAAATGGATCATGACTCGTGTGTAATATTAATTAAGCAAAATAGGGTCCAGTATTTACCCTGATGGCTAATCAAGATAGCTACATCAATTAATTAATTGATCCATCAATCGCCTGATTGTTGCTAAAGTAAAAAGAAAAGAAAAAAAAAAACAATCTTATGCAGACATAAATCACATTTCAAAAATATATTTCAATTCGTTTTTCCTTCTTTATCTCCCTTTCCATTCTAAATTAAACAAAAACATCACCGCTGAGAGGAGAGAAAAGTTTTTCTCAGAGTTTTTGTGAAAATACTGATATCAACTGTGAAAAAGTTCCACTCACCACCTCATACTTTCATGCTAGGACACTGGAAGAATTAAGATGACCGACTGCCAATGCTATTTGCTTTCATCATTTCTGCATTTAGTTAGCGCTGATTAAAACCTCGGATGCAAACTAATTTGAGCCAATACACAAACCAAAGAGTTATAAAATGAGTTTTACACAATTTCAGCCACAAACAGTTACACTAGAAGCTGTTTAATATTTAAACAGCTTCTTGCAGGTTAATGTTCAGAGAATGTCAAGTAAGATCCCCACAGTTGCAAATAAAACATGCTTTTGACTCTTACGTCTGTGTTCGACACAGGGAGCGTATTTTTCATAACTTGTGGCTGTCACTTCTCTGGACCAAAAGAAATGATATTGATATTTTCAGACATCTGTTTTGATGAAATGATGTATTTTAACCCAGTAAAAGCCTTTGATTGAATGCTGGATTGGTGAAGGTCAGGGATAATGCACTAGAGTCCTCTCTCCTGCCAGCGAGGCCAGCAGGAGATTTGCAGTCTAAAAGTGTCACTCTGCCTCCCATGATGACATTCTGCAGGGTGGAACAGTTACGTGAGGACAGTAAGGCTCAATCAGCAGACAACAAAAAAATTCACGGATCATCTAAAGCATTTTTATGTCGTAGACGTAACATGAGTGTTAGGTTACAGACACAAACAATTCTGAGTTGCTTAATTACCAGCTGTGTGTATAAGATCCTTTCTGTAAAATACAAGAAAAGTCATTTGTGCCACAGACCGCGGCTCCATTAAAAATTCACTCAGGTACAATTGAGAAAAGCATCTTTTCATAAGCCACTGCGGATCAGAGAGTTCCTGAGAGAGAGTCTGTAGCAATAGCACATTCTCCGAATGCCTTGTCCTGAACTCCGGTGCTCCCCTTCTGTTTTCCATATACACAAATGAGGTCAAAGATAACAGCAAAGACATTTCACTCATAAAGTACGGCGATGACATGGCCCTTGGTGTCTACTCACGGCACATCAACCCTCTTGCCACTTGGTTTGATGGTATAGCCTGACCCAGGTGGTCAACCAGGCCACGGGGAACAAATAGCTACAACTCCATGACCCCTGCACAATTGACCCATAATCAAGAGGGCAGCCAAGATCTATAATGACCTCACCCACAAGCCTTCACTCATCATTTCAGATATTGCCCTTTGTTTGACTGTTCTCAACAGGGACATAATATTCTTATTGCCAGAATTGTTTCTGCCTCCCAAATACAGAGTGAAATGACTTGACAAAAGACCAAAGCTCAGTATATCCCGTCGATGATTGAAATGCTCCTGTTGTGGTGAGTGTGAGACTATGGGAATCCAGAGGTCAGGTGTATTAGTGGGAGGCGCTCAAGTAATAAGAGGCAAGATTGAGGTGCAGTAGGCGTCTCTGTCATGCTCCTCTTGTAGGAGGAGAGAGGGAAAGCTGGTTGAACTGGGTTTCCTAAAACAGTTGTGGTAATTTAAAGTACAATAGGAAGATTAAATGAAATGAGACACCAACACTGAATCACGAAGAAAACAGAAAACAGATAAAATCTCTTCTCTTTTCATTTGGCAAGCATCACAAGTGTGCATCACAGCCAACATCTGATAAGGAGTGGGACAGACAGCCAACTAACCAAATTCTTATTTTATTGTACTGCCGAGTGTTCAACTATATCAGTATTTAAAATAAGCGATCACAGGAAAAGTTAGAGGTGACAACAAATATTCCTCTTAATCTACCCCACTCCGGCCGGACGCGGCTGTCTTTAAGTCATCGCACTGCTAAAGCTCAGTTTTCTCCGTGAACACACTGAAACACACAGCTGGCGTTTTAAGATTTAGCCACTCTGGACACATGTCTGAAAAGCTCAGTTTTTAGATGAGGAAAAAAAACACTTTTTTAGTCTGGATGTAAAGCTGAAACAGAGAGATAAGGACTTTTTAAATTGAACTGGCCTTATGTCGATATGTGACGGATCTGCGTGTCGTAAATTATGTCATCTGCTCAAGACAGCTGTGTGCACCCCAAAAAATTTGAGTCTGTACTCACTGTTTGTTTGTTTTTTTTGTTTGTTTGTTTGTTTGTTTCTCACTTTTTCATGCTCTTAAATCAAATACAACAAAGAAAAAAGCACTTCTTCTTGGTGTCAGGAGGTCACCATCATGTGTTTTTTTGTCCATAATCAGCATTGTCCATGTCTTCCATTAAGTTTTCTATACAGTTAAGTTACTATACAGTTAAACAATAAACAGCCACGAACTACGGACGTTTGCTCCTTTACAGTGAGCAGCACCTGTGTTTACTGGCTTGTGGCTTGAATTTCTGTAGACAGCCTCGGCCTTATCATACACCCCCTAGTGCTCGGAGGAGTATCACACAAATCAAATACATTGCTCCTACAGCATCAGCTTAAACTGATATTGGTTTTTTCGGAGGGGCGTGTTTTTTTTTGTTTTTTTTTCCCTGCTGTCTCCATCCACTACAGTATATTGCTCAGCTTCTGGTTGAGGTTAAGACTGTGGTTTTTGGTTGCATGTTCAAAGGGTAAACGCAGATCTTGTGCTTCGAATCACTGTTGACGTTTTCAGTATATATGATTATTTATTTATCCTGTATTTTTGCTAAGAGCAGATGTTGTATTGCAAAAGTAGATAACATACAGTCATGAAGAATATTTGCTCATTATGCTGATATTATAATGTAAACCAGAAGTCATTCTGTTCACATTCTGTGCAGCAGTAGTCCAAACCTACAGGTTGGGTGAGTGGTGCAATTCAGTGTTTTTGGTTGGTTTCACTGCTTTAATATTAAATATTGAATATTCGTAAAAATTATAGGCTATATAAATCACTGTCTACTCATTGGTTATAAATAATAAATGTGCAAACCTGAAATGAACTGAATTGGATTAAATGAACTTGAATATTAGAAAATCAAGATAATCATGGTGTAAAGGTCCTGTGTTCATTTCTCACATACCAGCAACATAAACAACCTGTGAACCCGATGTGAGGGTTGAGTCAGCCGTGATTCACTGCAGCAGACGAGCGCAGCCTTCTGTGATGTGTTTCAATGTCACGACCCCTTCTCTGTGACACCTGCCTGCGTCCCGTGTGGGTGTGTTTTGTTTTTGTTACTTACAGCCTTTGGTATGAGTGAGATGCACTTGGTGTGTGTTTTGGTTTTGTATCCTCATTTCCTCCTTTCCCCGTGTCCTCTGTATCTCTCTCTCTCTCTGTATCTCTCTCTCTCTCTCACACCCCTTCAGGACCCTTCATTGTCCAGCCAGTCCCCACCGGATCATTGGGTTTTTGTGGATGTGTCACTCCTCTAGCTCTTCATCCAGCCAGCTCACATCTTCTGGCTCCCCTCTGACTAGCCAACCTCACTGACCTGACCCCCCCCCCCCCCACTGATTATCTTTCCTCACACTCCCCTGTAGTATGACAGCCAGATGCTGTCCTGCTAGAAGCTTTTGTTGTTGTGCCCACATCAGATTCCTAATGAAGGATGGAGCTCCGTGGTGTCACAGCAGGTTGTGTGGCACAGAGCCACACACATTAAGGGGTTGAGGGTTAAGTTACATATATATATATATAGCTGGATTGCATCTGGTCAATTTGCGAAAGCTGTTCTCGTTCTCATTTTTTTCTGTTTCTGTTGTCAGACAACGGAACAAGTATTAAATAAAGACTTTATAACCACGAAGACGTCTGACATAATCACCAAACATACAAGTTAAAGACAATGCTTTCAGCTGTATTTACTTAGTTTTCAACCAGTGTATTTCCTCAAAGAGTGACCATAACTCCAGAACCTGACAGGTCTTTATTAGAAGCAGCTCTTTATTTCTAACTCCCTGTTTGATATGTCGTTTTGAGTTGCTCCCGTTTGCTGTGTAAAAGTTACTACATTACGTGTTAATACAAACTCAACACGTCCTGTAATCATTTCAAATTAAAAGCCCTCTAGCATTTCATGTGGCAGAAAATATTTATTTTATAACAGGGATTTTATTGTTGTGCTGCAGGAGTACGTATTGTCTCATTTCTGGTTGCTGGCATTTCTGTTTTTTACCTGCTATTCAGATCTGCTTCTTCCCTCCGACTCTCCTGCTCTGTGTTATTAGGTTTAGTTATTCTTCTGCCTCCTTTAGTAATAATGATACATGTAATGGAAGTAGTTTATCTGCCATAATGCAGCTCCCGAGCAGAAACCAGTCTTGTTTTGTTACACCTTCTAATATCAGAAGTATTCTGATTGGTTGTAATCTGTACAAACTAGTTATTGCAGTACAAGCAGGAACTGCATGCAAACGCAGCATGACTGTGAATATTGCAGGTTTGCCAAAAAATAAATCAATGAACAACTCAACAAACCTTGGTCACTGACTGGATGGCAACATTACATTGGTATTCTGTTTTCATCAGCAAAAGCATAATGAGACCTGTATCACTATACATATAATGTCCTACATGGTTCTTATGTACCTGAAACACTAACATTTCGTGTATTTTGAAAACCTTTGAAGATACTGCACAGATGAAAAACTAAACACTAGAAATTGTCCTTGAACGTATACTGTGTAATATCACTCACAAACCAACTGATGGCATTTCTGAGCAGCCTAACATCTTGTGAAATAAACAATATATGGCATGTCTGGCTAAGACTTGTAGTGACTGTGCCATAAGCTCATAAATAATGGGGGTGAACACCATGAAGCAGATTTGGCATACACGTTAAAAATTTCTCTCAATTTGAAACATTTTCAGCTCTCATCAGTTTGCATCATCCCGGGTCAATTCGTCAAGTCAAACCAGAACACACAGATAACATAAATATACAACTGAAGTTATCATGTTACTTTCCAGTAACAGTTGTATCTCTGATGTCCACTGAAGATAAATGTCTGTAAATTCTTTAAAGGGCTTATATTTACCACCACTTGTACAGCGTTTAATTTGAAGTGTTGATAGTCATAAGAAGATGTAGTTTTTACTGAGCCTCTCATCTGATTGGCTGACTGTTTTCTGAGTGATTGAATAAAAACATAGCAGATTTCAGGTAAACACTCAGAGAGACCAAATCCCGCAAGGTTGGCTGGTGGGTCTAGGAGGCCGAGGCTTGGGGCATGGCTGAGAGCAGTGTCTGCTTTGTTGTGACATCACAAAATTACAAAAAGTCCTGACGGCTCATTCTTAGGCTCAGTTTCTGAATACAGGCTGTGTGCATTTCTCTGTGGACTGAGCACTTTGATAATTTCACAGTATTAATATAGAACTTAGACCTGCTTTATAATCAAACAACACATGGACATCTACCTTTATACTATATGGGACCTTTAAAAACTGTATTACATTTTTACCTGGACTGCAACAGTAGGGCCAGCCCATACAATGGTGAATGTCCCTGACTGACTGACTGACTGCGAGAGTGACATATCTGTCTATTACTGTGTGCAAATGTGTATTTCTGTTGTTGAAATAACAAAATAGGAGGATAGTGCAACCTCTGTGAATGTGTGCACACCATCGAATGGAATAGAAGTGGGAACTGAATGTTAATGAGTGGAGGGTGGTATTTGTCTTTGTCTGCTGTATGAAAAGTATCAGCTGCAGTAAAACCTACAGACTCTACAATCACTACATATTGTGCCAAGGTGAACGTGAAGTACCATCTTCAGATTATAGAAATTTAAATCAGGTAAATATCTCAGACCTTTGCTGTGGGACAAACAGGCGGGCGTCATAGAATTATTTTTGATATTCAATTATTTTTATCTTTTTAGATGGTGGATGGTTACAGGTTTGGGGGGGGTTGAGGGTTGAAGGAGAAGAAAGATGGGAGAGGGGATAAGAAGAGGTGAAGGGGGTAAAGATGATAGAGAGGATAAGGAGGGGTGAAGGGGGTAAAGAGGATAGAGGGGTAAAGGGGGGGGTGTTGGGGTTGGGAGGTGGGTGAGGGAGAGGGTTGGACGGGTTAAAGGGAAAGGGATGTCACCTCTCTGCTCTCTTTCCTTTCTTTATCGCTTTCCTTCCCGTCTCTCTTCTTCCTCTCCTTCCTCTCCATCTTTTCTTGCCCCTTCTTCTCCTTCATCTCCTCCTTGTCTTTCTTCTCTCTTTCCATCCTCTCTTTCTTCTCCTGCCATTTCCTCTCCTTCATCTCCCTCTTCAGCCTCTCTTCCTCCTTCTTTCTCATGTTGGCCTTTGTCTTTGTCCGCCATAAATGCCAGCTCCTGAAAAGACGGACACAGCACATGTTGCAGTATTTTCTCTTTCAAAGGCTAAATCTGGAAGAAACTTACAATCCAACAAGTTAAAATTCAAATAAAAGTGATGGGTTGATGTGGCGCACCTGCAGCTCCACATTCTGCAAGATGAGGCGCTGGATCTCCTCCTCCATACCGCTGGCCTTCTTCATCCAGTCCTCCTTCTTGGTGAGCCAGCTCGCCTCCGTTTGTTTGTTCTGCTCCTCCTTTCTTGACATCTCCCACCTGAGCTTCTCCTCCAGGGCCCTGATGTCATTCTGCCACTGATTCTCTTTGAGCTGGATCTCAGCCTCAGCAGATTTTATGGTGGCCAAATACTTAAGGTTTTTGTCGACCAGGACCATGTTTTCGGCCCAGGCACTGGCGATGGCTTCCCCTTGTTCCTGGCTAATGTGCTTCACCCTCTCTTCACAGCTCTCCTGCAACCTTTGACCTCGGCGTCTGCCCTATCCTCCCTGGCAGTCAGCCGGCTCTCCCACGCTGCAGTGAACTGGATAATGCTCTTGTCAAAGGCATCCTCCATGTCCTTGACTCTGGCATACTCTGCCATCCACTGGACTTGGATCTTCTCCGTCTCGGCTTATTGTAAACACAGGCCTTGAAGGACTGGACTTCTCTCTTCAACTTTCTCTTGTGTTCTTCCATCTCTTTGTGCTCCTCATCCAACTTTTTCTTTGCCGCTCTTTCTGACTCATCCAGCAGCTTCTTTCTCTCTGCCTCCCAGCAAACGTACTTCCTCGCTGCCTCTTCTTTCAGAGCAGCGTTTTCTGCTGCCAGCTCTTTGTTTTGCCAGTTTGCATTGAGGATGGTCCGTCTGAGGGCCTGCAGCATTGTCCAGATGACTGAAAGACACAAACAGACACATTGCTGAATGAATTTTAGCTATTTACGTGGATCTGCTTTTAAAGACAAACCAGATTAATTTTTCATCCATCAATACACCCCACCCCACCCCTGTTAAAATCAGATGAAATTATACTGTACAGCACAATAGTTCATTTGACCTGCAAAAGGCCATATCTCACTGAAAACATTTAACACGTGTCAAAATTAAAAGTTCATCAACTAGAGCATAACTACCAACTAAATCAAGTTTCCCTGTGTCACTGATTTAGCCACAAGTACATTTAAATACTGTTTGTGTATTTCACTAAAATACAGCCCTTCAATATAGTAAAGTGAAACATCCTCAATATCCTATCCAAGAAACCTATCTATCTAATAAAAATTATCTATTGTCTAGTGTTTTCTGTTTAGAAAGTCTTACCCCATCTCTCCAAGTGTTGGTGTTCTCCATTTCGTTGGTACACAGAAATCGTAATGGCGTGGTGCTGTACTCGTTCGTGTGGTCGAAGTGAAATTAGCTTTGTTTGCTTGTGTGTTTGTTTCTACTGATATGTTGGGACTGACTGGAGTTCAATTGGCTTTGATACAGAACAATTTTCCACATGACATCACAACAGGGTTCACAATGCGACAACATAACGGCAATCAAGAGTGTTGGCTTGGTCACATGACCTGGAATTAAACCTTATTGTACCACTCACTGTAAGATTTCTGCTGGAATCATTAAAAGTACAAAGAGCACAACGACAGCTGTATTGCCCCACATCTCGAAGCTTTAATTTAAGGGGTGTAACAGCACCACACAGAGCCGCCACGTCCTGTTTTTTCTGTCTGCTGATTGGACTTGATGCCAAATCATGCCTTGTGTGTTTCTCAGGACAGCCTGTGGCGATAAGAGTCAGTTCACACACAATTGTTGACACTCTTTAAGGTTTTCACCAGGGCCATACAGAAACCCTTAGATGGGCGGAGGCTCAAAGTTAAAAAAAAAAAAAAAAAAAAGGCACATGGAGTAAGACGCATGTAATGTAACACGGCATATTAAAGCAAACTGCATCATACTAAATAAGTGTACATCAACATTTACACATTAGAGAGATTAAATTAATTTTACCAATACGTGTACGGGATTGGATGTTATTCTGTACTCCAAAGTAGCAAAAAAAATATTACCAACAATTTAGCCTTTTATTTAGCAATTTCACTATGTAAGAGAACCACTGCAGCCAGGACCACTATTACATTACTATGTTACTATTACTATTAAATAGTATTGCACTTATGTTGCATAACTGATGCACGATTTGAAGATGACGTTGTTGTGTAAGGCTAATAAGTCAGGCATGTGAGCTTGGTGTCAGGCGACTCCATCGTAAGACTTGTTAAACTATTGTCACAGCAGCAGCAGAAAGGTTGAGGATCTCATTGAACTTGTTTGATGCATCGAGCCTCAGTCCACACTGTAACGCCAGAACCAAATGACATCACGTCTAGATGATCAGCCAAGCTATGCCACGACATTGAATTACTACGCCTTACAATTCAGACTCTGGGAAAATGCTGCGTAATGTAATGTATGCCTGCTCTTTCAACAAGCATTGAATGTTTTATTAGGATTTTTATTAAAACTTTTGATTGCTTCTGGAAAGGAGCAACTAGTTTATAATCCTATCCATTTTGTAGTTTTTAATTCTTTCCAACACAGACACCAGCATGACCCTTTCCGCACCGTAGCTTCTCCTCAGAAAAGCCCATTTTACAGTGTCCTGCTGGCCTTTTCTGTTCCCGTTGTGACCAGGTGGGAGAGGAAACAGGTGTTCAGTAAGCCACTTCTCTTCCCGGATGGTCACACCATCCAATCTCATTCACATTCCATGAAGACAGCCTGTTAAATCATTTCCTTGACTCCTATGCCCCTCCATTCCTGAATCTGTGCCTGCTGCATCTCTGAGCTCCATTCTTGTTTTTATTCCCTCCAATTCTGCCTCTCAGTCTAAATGCCTAGTCTATTCCATTCTGTCTGAATAATCTGGCCTCCATTTAGAAAGATTAGAAATAAATCCACACCTCATGTCAGGAGTTCAAATTATTATTATTGAACTTGGTCTCTAGCTCTTATTCAAACCCTGCAAAATTCTGGAGGGTAGTAAAATCTAAAAACTGTAATTCTGCTGCCTCCCTATGAATTCATGTTAAGGTTGATGACCGCCTTCTAAATGACCATTGAGATCTTTAATAGATACGTTAGAGCAGCTGATCACATTTTTTGAGGATGAGGATAGAGGATACCCTCCTTCTAACACTGACCATCTTTTTATTAATTATGACTATGTACTTCAAATCATGCCTGTCAGTGTACTCTTGATCCCCTCTCTCAGCACAGCTATCAAGGCCCTTCAAGCCATTCATCCGAAAAAAATATGGTGGTATAGTGGTATATAGTCATATTATCACGATGATACGATGAACAGCATTATTATGGTAGTTATCCGATAATAAAATATTATGGTAGTAATATAATAATATTATGATAATCATTATATAAAACATTGCAATACACATGTCCAAAAGCTCATTGCGCAGGGCACAAAAGAACATATCCAAAACGCACTTTTTTTTTTTTAACAAAGTTATATCAGTGTGATGTTACAAGTAGTTGACAGCTAAAAATTAAACTGCTCGGCGGCAGCTTAAACCAAATAACTTACCTTGAGCTGCAGGACAGGTGCTCCAGTAGTTTGGATAATCCAAACGTGGCCTTGCGCTCAGGTGTTGTCTCTCATCGGGGCCTGGATGTCCAATGAGTTCAAAATGTCAGTGTGCACATGCATCAGTGAGAGGTGAGTTTGTCTCTTCTAGGTCATGAGTTTTTCAGCTTCTGTAAACAGAGCTCTTGTTTGTGGATTGAGTTTATATAGACGTGTTGCTTCATCTTGAACTGTGACACGAGACTCTCCTGTGACATCGCCCAGCATTTTGTAGCTGGAGATCAGGACGGCCTGCGTCCAGCTCCTCCTCGGGAAGGCAAACCAAATTGGTGTGAACAGACGGCTGAAAGTTGTTTTCCCAAAAGGTCTGGCCGGAAATTGAATTTGTGCGGCTGGAGAGACTCCTCGAATGCCGCTCCTCCAGTTTAACTGGTGGTCATGCTATCTGGTAATGTTTGTTTACATATGCCACTTCCTGTGATCCAACTGTTCTCATTCGCAGATTCGTCATTTTCAGCACACCTGGCCTACCTGTGCGTCTGTGAAGCGTGAAGCGTGATGTTGAAGACATCGCCGAAGTAAAAATGAAGCATCTCCGGTTCCTGAAAAATGCATATCTGTGTAAATAACAGCCTGACGACAATAATACTTAATACAATATTTTGCTGGGCAAAAAGTAAATATACATTTAAATGAAACCCCGCAACAGGATTCAAACTGCGGCGCTAGATAATTACAAATACAAGGCAATCGTGTCTCTCGCTACGCCACCACTGTCCCGCAAGCTGTGCACTTTATGCAGATACATTTAGTTTACTTTGTCACATATTTAACACTGTTCATAGTCCAGATGATACGCACATGTTAACTTTACCATACCTTACTATGCTGTATTTGTAAGGCCTTGATAGGGAAGCTGCCAGTTCATATCACTTCTATGCTTGACTGTTGTCTGCAACTGATTTAATTAACTTCATTTCTATACTTCTACTTTTAACTCAGTGTTTTCTTTTACCCTGCATCATTATTTTGTATCTTTTTTTAAGTCATTTTAAGCTGTTAGTCAACATCATTGTAGATGAGGGTCATCCCTCAGTTTTTTAAACAAAGACATCATTTGGCACATTTCACATATTTGAACTGAATTCTATTGCATTTCTCTGTGCAAGCTGACATATAGGGCTTCAAATTAAAGCAATTAAAAGTTATGATTATGTATTTTACACCTGTGCACAAACAGCCAAGAATCGCCTTTGAAGTTCATGTGAATATGATCAGGTGGATGATGCATTTCAGGGTTTGTTTGTTGTGCAAAGTTACTTTCCCAGTGTCAAAAAACATATTGCAAACACATGTGAGGAAAATTTCTATCCAGTTGTAAACATCTACAGACTACTTGCTGAGTTACTGTCAATTTCAATGGCCTTTACTCATTACCGATTTTTTTTTTTTCCTTCAGGTATTTCTGCTCTAATTATTCATAGCAGCCTATTTGTGTCACCATTGAGTTAGTGGTGAGCGGTATGACATGAAAAAGTGAAATACAATGCATATTGCCAGCAACTACCGTAGTAGAGTAAAAGTGTGAGTCAGGTTAGATTTGACTCTTGGAAAATGGTTTTTGCCTTTTGTCATTGTGTTCCTGAAATGAAGAAAGTAATTACGCTTAAGCTTAGTGATTTACCTGGTTTGCACTGTTCAGGGTGTGCTGTGGCGTCAGTAAGAGGTTTAAGGAATCCTTGAGTTTGTAACATTGCCCTGTTACGGCTCAGTATTGTCAGTGTACCGGTTAAATCATGATGGATAGGCTAATAGAGCAGCAGACAGCCCACTTTGTTGCACTAAATTTCTCATGACCAGTCTCTCCTATACGCACAGGAGAGAGAGCGAGTTAGATGCTCAGTCGCTGGCTTGAGACGTCAAGTCTGGGTTCAGGCCGAGAGAGTTTGTTACTGTAGCTCTCGGACTTTAATTAATCTGGCTGGTCTGGGCAAGAAGTGAAATTGCGGTACTTCTTCTCTGCTCTGCACCGCCATCCTAAAGCGAACTCCCTCAAATAAAATGAACCTTATAATATCTGAAAATGACATTTTATTCTTCTTTGTGGCATGATTCAGGAGTTTTGCAACTGATGTGCTTTAATGCAACCAGCAAAGGACTAAATAAGGCCCTGAGGCTACTGAAGCTTTTGCCTGGACATGTTACATTTAAATGACTTTGTACACACAAAAAGATGTCCTAATGTTTTTTTTTCATCTCTTTTTAACAGGATTTTCTGCTTTTCCTAAAAGGGGCGACCACTACTTTATTCGTGTTTGTTGGCAGGACGCTGATATCTTTCTGCCTGGTTCCCCCACAGCTTTTCTAAGATGCCTTCTACCTCTATCTCTCACTGTCACCTGTAATAACTGGGAGGTGGTGTCTTGTCACTGCTTTCCCACATTCACATCACTCAAAGTGTGTGCCTGTCTGTTTGTAGAAATGGATTTATATACACATATTGACTTTACTTCTGTCCTCTGCCACCACACCCCTCTTCAAGATTCACATTTTTAGCCACGGTCAAAAATAGGTCATGGTTCCTAGAGAATAAATCCTAATAACTGAGGTGTTTCCATGTAAAACCTCCGCACTGTAGTGTGGTCCTTTATTTGCATGGGTTCAAAACTCATCTTTGAAAGAAGTACATTGTTTTTCAATAGACGTGAAAGACATAAATGTGTTTCATTGTATTCATCATAATGACTCCCTGGACTGTTTCAGGGTCTTAAAAAATTAATATGAAAGCCATTTCATGAAAAAGAAGACTTCACAAGGGCAGCCTGAACCCTTTATTGTGCCAGTGCATTTCAGAAATGTATAGTATCGCCTTACTCAGCACTCACAAACAATAAAGAGTATAAACATTAAATTACTGGTTGTCCTCAACCTCCAAAGTGAAATTTTCCACACAGACACTCAGCTTTTTATTGAACTATTAACACAAAAACATTCCTCCACCTACGTGCAGGACAACTAATTAAACAGAACAAAGTCTGATGAAGCTTTAAGACGGACAGACGTACACATAATGACACACAAGTTTTCTGAAGTTCACCATCATTGTTCTATAAATTTGAGGGACGATTACAAAAAATGCTCCACACTAACAAGCCAGTATCAAATAAGAACAAATAAGAGTCGTCATTTTCTCCTTACGGTTTCTTGCTCAAGGCCATCTGAGAGACGGCATCCTCAAGTTGTTTTTTTTGTTTTTTTTGACTCACCTCAGATTTTCTCTCAAATTGAAGGAACCAGTTGCCGACTGTGGCCTCATCATTAACCCTTGAACGGGCAGCTGGCTGGCACAGCTGGACAGTCGCGGGTGTGGGAGGAAGCCAGAGACTCAAACCACCTGATCACACCTGCAGCCACAACAGGCAATGCTATATCACAGTGGCCGCAAGGTCACAAATTCATCTCATTATGGTTTTGAAATCTGTAAGAGGTCTCCTCTTCACTTTTGTTGTGGTCCGACTTTGGATAATGCATCTTGAAGTGGTGCTCATTTCCCTGCTGCTATCTCAGGATGGAATTGCTGCAAGAACTTGGAAAACAATTTAGTTGCAAAGTCCAATCACAAACTTTTTCTCTCTCCCTGCCTCATTCTGTTGTTCAGCTCCTCAATAAGGGTTTCGACAGGTCAGATCCGTCCGACTCTGCAATGTGGCACGGTCGGCTCTCCATCACATCACATGGGGACAAAGTAGGTGTCAGACTGGCTCTCGGTGCCACTTTACTGCTTATAAAGCCCTGTGTTGACAGATGAGACGAGTAATCAAACATAACATAAAGCCACAATCCCTCTTAAAATGCCCTGTGTCATATATCATGCTTAAATATTACATGTCATTCATTTATTTGAATCTGAAAGTGCCAAACTATAATTTTTTATTTCATCATGAGCTCTGATCTTTGGTCTGAACTGGCCAACACAGTCATTTATGACTCTGGGTAATATCAGAGTCCCCTGCTGGTGAGTATATGATGTATTTCGGTCTTCAAATACAACAACAAAAAACAATTAAAAGGTAGAAAGGGGGATACTAGAGAGCACATAGGAAAATATTTATTATTAGGTTACTCATAAGGATCATCAGCATTAAATGATGGTTATGTGATGGTGAGTTTATGAAGTGGGAATAGAAAAATGGTCAATAAAGCCTTACAGTCAAGAAATTACCATTTAGTTACCTTGAATGAATTTTGCTGAGATGAAATAAGCGATCGCTTTTTCAGACTTTGAATTATTCAGCGTGCAGCTGGAGTTCCCCTCCAGACACATTTAAAAGTATAAATACTCAGCTGTGATTAATACCAACCCCAAAAAGGGGCTGGAAGCACATCTGCACTTACCTCCTCTTTAAGAAATCCTGGATCAGGCCTCATGCACCCACCACCGCTGCTTGTGCTATAGGCTGACCGGTGAAAGAGGGGTGGGCATCAAGATGGTTAGCAGAGAAAACATTGGAGAGACTCAGCCGCATGTTTGAGCCTCAGTCAGACCCAGACTCAGGGGAGGAAACTGTTGTGCACAGTTATTTTTGATTATGTTGTCTGTTATCTTGTTAGTTTGTAAGTGGCAGGGGCTGACACAGCATTTACAGTTGTGTTAATGCAAACTCTGGCTCTCTGTAGGATACTGACAGTCCGCTCTGCATTGGAGGTTTCACGTTTCTTTTGCGCTGCTCTGCAAGTTGACATAATCGGTTCCTTAGGTTTGTGACGTATGAAACCCAGGCAGGTCATTGGTTCACTGCAGTCCCAAGGTAGAAATACTCAGTCATGGCTTTGATTGTTTATTTCAACTTATCATTTGTCTTGAGTTATATAAAAATCCATCCACCATATGGATGTTAACAAGGTTAAAAACCGTTTTCATTGGAGGGGGTCTTTAAAGAAAATGCAAGATTCTTTTTCCTGTTTTCCTTCATATCTAGGAAACCTATTTTCTTGAATGAAAAATTTACCATTGGTTCTTATACTTACACATCACAAAATGCAGTAAATAATTTTAACTTTCTTCCTTTCGCAGTAACCATTTTATTTTCGGTATGTCATTTTCATCATTCACACTTGTCAAAAAAAAAAAAAAAGAAAGGAAAAGAAAAACCCAGGTCTGACATTGAATAAAAATACATCAACCTCAACATTACAACAATTAGTGGTTATGTAATAATTATGGATGAGCAGCATCATTGCATTGATTGACTGAGTTGTCTTCTGATGTGAACGCGTCAGTGAGTTTGCACAGTTTCCAATGGCAACAAGATGGATTTGTTCTTGAATGCTTTGTTTTATATGCACAGTCTTTTGCTTAGGTGTAGAGAGCTGTCAGTCTGTTGAGAATTACTTCCCGTGTACTATTAAGTGTGGAATTATAAAGTCACATAATGAGATTTTAAAGGTGTAGAATAACCCACAGGATAGTACAGGCACCAAAGTAGAAAGGGGAAGAAGTGGAAAAGTTTGTCGGAGTAAAAATAGAGCTGATAAAGAAGAGAGGGCAGCATAAAAATCTGAGGATGAGAGCACTACAGCCGGAGACATAATGGACAATGTGCTTCAGAATAAATCAGTCCAACCCGACAAAACACTTTAAATTGCTGTGAGGCTCAAATGTGAAGTTTCACCTCCTCTATTACATCTCCACATCAAAAATGTTGCTGTGACACACTGCAGCTTTTACCTTGCATTTTATATCAAACCGTGAGTGTGTGTGTGTGTGTGTGTGTGTGTGTGTGTGTGTGTGTGTGTGTGTGTGTCATAAAAACACCCTCTGTAGTGCATTGTGGTCTGCGTAGAATTGTAGAATATATTTAGTCTACATCTGAAACAGTCTCAACAACATACTGCGTGCCTTACATACATAAGTATTTCACATATTGACATGTGAGTCTACAAAGGTACGAGTGTTTCGTTTGGTGCGAGTGAAAGACTGTGTTTATGTGCAACAGATTTAAACTTTAAAACAACGACTGAAGACTTGAGCGTCTTTATAGTTTGACGCTAAATGTGATGTGTTCATGTGTTTCCAAGGGCACAGGGGTGCAAGACAGCGTAAGAGGAGTAAAATGTGAATGGCACCATCTTGTTTCCATGGATACAGACATCCCAATATAGCTGTCTGTAAAGTGTAAGTTTTGATGAGTGACAGAGTGTTCGCTGGGATCTGGACACTCTGATCTGCTGTTTTAAATGTTTTAAAACAACAAAGTGAGAGCTCCTTAAGCTGTTGAATTCAAGGTCGAGATATTTTTACACAGCTGCTTGAACCTTCTTCATTTATTCATAGGTACACATTTGATGTTGAGCTATTGTTTGCAGGCAGTGGACGCTGTGAGTGCAGCAATCACCTGCACCGTTTTGACTCCTGTTTCTCCAAGAGCCAATCTGAGGTTGAGTAGATTTTTTGCTTTGAGGATTTCTAATCAGGGAACATCCCAGAGACCAAATCAAATGCTTGGCCTGTAGCACTCATGCTCTGCAGATTGATACACTTCTTATTCTTTTTGAAAGGTTATATCCATGAATAAGATATAAGCACACTTTCATGTCATTAGCCTGTAATTTTATTTATATCAACATGGAAATGTGCATTTGGCAGTGGAAGGTTATACAGTGAAACTCAAGCAAGACAGGGAAGTCCTTTATTACATAATACAGTTTCTCCTCGAATCGATTAATAATATCAAAATTGTATTTTCTTTATAGTAGTGTTGAGTTACAAAATTGCGTGACCTTTATATTATACCACAATTACCCTTACTGTGTGAATTCATCACACAAAAGCCTGTACGCTTTTTTACATTTTCTTCAAAATAGCTTTTGCTTGAAAGTAAAATTCAGGGCTATGATCAGATTTGAAATATCTTTTGTTGCTACTGGAGGTTTTGCACCAACTGACCGTTTGCTAAACTCATCCCCCAAAGAACAACTGTCCAATCACAGCTTAGCAACCTTCTAACTGAGCACAACAGGTCCGTCTACCCTGTTGGTTACTGTCACCTCGGTGTGGAAGCTGGACCTAGATGCTACTACGTCAGAGTTTAGGGTAACCTCAGCAGCTCTGTCAGCTTTTTATTGGATTTAGGAAATATTTCAGTCAGTCTCTTTATCTGAGAAAGGGTTACATTAAAGTTAACATGCTGATTAAAAATATAAACAGTACAAAATAAAGGTAGAGTCTGATCCTGGTGATTGCAGCGCCGGTGAACTTTGTCAGAAATGCACATCAGACGACAAAATAGATGCACACACACACACACACACACATTTGTACAGCTATCTTTTGGAGGACCTATCCTTGACATACTGGATTCCCTAGCCCCTTACCTTTACCTTAACTATCCCAACTAAATGCCTAACCTCAACCCTGACCCTAACAATAACCTAAACGTAATTTCTAATCCTAACCCTTAATATGTCCAAAAAGCCCTAAACATTTGGGGTCCAGCATTTTGGTCCCCACAAAGCACCACAGACCCCACAAGTATCATGGGCTTCCAGTTTTCAGACCCCACAACTATAGTCAAACAAGCAGACAAACACAAACCTTTCGGCAGGGGCTTAGTCTGACAGTTTCTGTAACCAATTCCAACAATCAAACATTCCCACAACACAACTATTGCACAGCCAAGTGCATCACCGTGAAGGCAGGAGAGTGTCTGAAAATAGTTGTTGTTATCCCAATATTTAATGGATAGTGTCTTCTTCCATGACAGACGGCTTTTTCAGATAACAAATACAAACTGATACAAACACCTCTGCCTTCTGATGAAGTCAGACAAACCACTTCTTTCTTAGCGTAACCTAGACTTAGTCTCAGTCTTTTAGCACAACATCTTGTAACATACTTAAGACCATTTTACAGAGGTCTCTAACAAGTGAGCAGGAATCATTAAAAACTCTTCGGGAGACAGTGTTTTCAGCCAAGTGACAGAGCTAACATGAGCTTAATTAGCTAGCTGGAGCTGATAAAATGTGCTAGCAGCACTTGTCATTTGAGACAGCAAAATTTATGGTTGCAAACTAGAAAAGCTTTTGTCTTCCTCAGTCTGAATTTAATTGTTTCAAAACACGAAACTGCCACCACTTATCATGGTAAACTGCACCTAAGGGAGATCAGAAAACTTGACAGACCAAGGGGGTTGGGAATTAGCAAACGCAACTGCATGACTTTTTAGTGTCTTTGTAAGGCATCTTAAATTCTAGTAGTCAACTGCTGTAAACAGCTGTGCATACTATATATGATCATGCACTCATTCACTAATATAGGTAAGGTGCAATTAATCTTTGGTTCCTCCTTTAATTGTGCAATGGGCTTAAATACTGAATATGTTTTAGCAGATTGTTCACTGAAAAAAAATTGATAGGATTAAGGATTAATGCTTTTGTGTTGATGCTTTAAATATGAGTCTCAAAAGCTTCCATCCGCCCCTCAGAAGGACTGAAAGATGCTGCAGCATCTTTCACAGGACGGCCGATCAGGTCTTCAGGCTCTGTAATCTGCAGGTCACATAATGAGAATGGAGTTCTTCTTCCAGGCTTGCTCTCCTCTCTCATGGTTTTGCCTTTAGAGCTTGTGAAAAAATCTTTCCCTGCTTCTTCGGGACTCATATTTGCCACCTGAAATAGAAAAAGACACAAAGGTATCTAAGTTGATTTTTACAGCCAGTGGGAAATGAACAGCAGCTTCTACCATTGTGCAATTTCCAGCAGTTTTTAGTAGTTGGTTTTCATTTAGACTGATTTCAGCCCACAGTGAAATTGGCTGAAATGAGCTTTTCCTGAGGCTGTCGGGGGTTCGCACTGGGATAAATATTCATTGTGTATTTGATTATAATTGACAGTTATCTTTCTGGATTGGAAAGTGACTGTAATCAACTGCTCTATATTTGCTCTATTCGTACCAAGACTGAAAATTTGAACTGATAAGCTGTTTATCCCAATTACATATCTGAACATCTATGAAATGTATGAAGGCTTTTTAACATTGCATTACCATATCACGTTCAGCAGCATCTATCATTGCCATTTTCTGTTTTGTCACAAACACATTTTCTACTATTTCTCTGACTAAAAGGGTAAATTTTTCATCATATTTGAAAGAAAACATTTTGGGATGTCTACAGCTTATCAATATAATTGTGATGCTACAAACTGGCGTGACATTTGCCCAGGTGTAAAAGCTGTTACAGAGGCTGAATGCAGGTGCAGTTTACCCTGATTAAAATTATCATATTTAACAGTATTTCTGCTCTCCTGAATGTTGCTGTTTGGCTTTTTTCTGCAGACAGAGCACTCTGAAAAATTTTTGAATCTCCGATACACCTACATTTCTTGCCATTTTACAGAAGTTAAATGAAAAGATCAATATAGACTTTATCACTTTAGCCTGCCCCAAGATGTGTTTTGCCAAGGTAGCACAACCACCGGATGAAGGAGAAAATTATCGACCTATAGCTCCAACAAAGTTTCCTTGCAACTCCAGAGGTTTCATATTTACATATTGAATTGTATATTTTACACGTGTGAACATAGAAATTAGTGGTTAACAAGCTGTTAGTTTGTGCTAACATGACAGTGACAGCTGAATATGTAGTCAGAGTGAAATTGCTGGCTTTGCCTCTGTTGTAACTGTGATTTACAAAAGCAACATGTACTTGAGACAATTTGGGGGCTGTTGATGTTTTTCTCTGTTGGCTGTTTCCATTCCCTTGTGTTACATGAACAGCAGTGAAACACACCCTGGAATAAATTATTTTTCTACCGTAAGACAGAGATGAATTTGAAACCTTATTTTCCTGTCTCTCGGTGAGACAGCTAAATATCAGAATTTAATGGTACACTTGTTTTTGTTTCATATACGTGCGCAAAATTGTTTGATATTGAAATATCTGAACCAAAACAAGTCTTTATAGCAAAAATAAATAAATAAATAAAAAGAATTGTTTTCCAGTGCCTAAAAATGTCACATTGGCATTGGCTACTAAAGACTGTCACCCTGCCATGGGTTAAAGCCACTATGTGTAGAATCATAGTGATCGAGTGGTTGCAAATATGACACGGTGTCAGAATATAGATGCCATACCCTGATACACATTGTCTCATCCTAATTCAGAAATAAAATACCAGTACCAGCCTTTTTGGATTCAGAAGCTGTTCAGGGTTGTCTGTGGAGGTGCATCGGCTGATACGAGCTTGAAGCTGGCTAGAAGTGAAAAACGTACAAATGTCTGTGCGGTTCTTCCTTTGGGACATCGTTTAGGCCAAATATTTCAAATGTGTAGGAGTCATATTTTCACCGGACAATGGTATCTCACATAGGATACTCTTACTTCAGTAACATGCGGTGTTAAGGCAGCGGTTGGAACATTATTATTGCATTAGATGTTACTGGTTGGTATTTTCACAGAGCAACGCAGCACTCAGAGCAACAAGCCAACGGCAGTATCCAAGTTGGATCAGGATGCGGGTGTCAGATGCAATTATCTTGATCAAACACAGTGCAATGTTCCTCTTCCTTTGTTTTGTTCTGTTTCATTTTGTGGTTCACATTTCCTCTGCCAAAGCAGGTAAACCCAGCACCTCTGTCACATCTATGTTCAAATTGACAGTACGTAAGCTGGCTGGCTTTAATTCCATAATGTCTGGTAAATTTATTTAGTTTCTATTTAGTTTTCGGATTTCTGAGTTTTCTTTAACTTTAACTTGAGAAAAACTGTAATAAACTTTATTTACAGAGCACGTTTCACGCAAGAGATGCAGCTTAAAGTGCTTTACAATAAAAATAAAAATGATATAGTATATTGAATCAATGGCCAATAAAGAAAAAGTGGATGATAATATAAATGAAAATAAAAACAGAAACCACTATGAATAAACTATGAATAATAAAGCATGACAGTCAAATTAAATAAATAGGTTTTAAGGTGTTGTTTAAAATGCATCTCTTATAGCTCTTGGCAGGGTATGCCACAGTCTAGGAGCATAAAAAAGCTGCTCTGCCTGTTTTCTTGTGGGTAAAGTTTTGTGTATTAAAAGCCTGAAGATCTAAGAGCTCATGATGGATTATAAAACAACAGAGAGTCTGCTATGTAAACTCGTCCCAAACCATTAAGAGCTTTACAAACAAGTAAAAGAACTTTGACATTTATTCTAAAAGACACTGGGAGCCAATGGAGCAATAAGCTCCCTCTTCCTTGTTTGAGTTAGAAATGAAGCATCAAAGTTCCGTATTTCAGTTGACTGCTTTGGAAGACCAGTAAAAAATTAATGAAATAATCTAATTTATTTTGAGCATTAATTAAGTTAGATAGGAACAGCATTACTTTGGCAATATTGATGATGATAAAAAAGATGAAAATGATGATGGTGAAAAACTGTTTTGGTCACCTTCTTTATGTGTGAAGTGAAATTTAAGACAATGTAAAATGATGCTCAGGCATTTTATCATCAGGGTCCAGATGTTGAAGTTTACAACAGACTAGATCTCTGTTATCTTGAGGGGCAACTAGAACTTGCAGGCAATTTTTTTCTCCACTTCCTTTATTTGTGGCTTGCTTCATTTTATTGGCGCTGCTATCAACTCTCAATCAATTGAATAGTGAGAAACATGCACTGTAAATAGTTTGCTAGTACATGTACATGAAATCAAACAAAGCAGGGACCCGCTCTATAGCGCTTCTAGTGGTAGAAAAACTCCACACGGTACCTTTAAGAATTTACCTGTAAATACATACAATGAAGAATAATGCCATCATAAGCACAACTGTCAGTTAACATATCAAATAACATAACTAACAGAACACATGGAAACAGCTGCAGTAAGTTCCAGTGAGGAAGATGAATGAACAACGCCAGCACACTCAGTGTTGAGTCATATCCTGATATGAAATGCTCATGTACATTCACTGTGAAGCAATCTGAAGCCAGAGAAGAAACTAGAAAATGAAAGACACGCGGTGGTGGAAGGAGAAATCAGTATAATCAGTAACGGCAGCAAAAGTCCTGAACAAACAGCAGAGAGCGTTTGTGGGCTGTCAGATTGTGCAGATTGCACAGACTCCTTTAATGACTTGTGAGAAAAGGGTTGCGATTGTAAACATCAGCTGATGCTCATCGGCTTCTTGCCTACATGAATCATCTGATGCAACATTTTTTTGACTCTGTCTTATAAACTCTGATGAGCTGATGTAAAATATATATACTGTGTATATAAATATAGAGCCTAAACATTCTGGTCTGGATTTTTAACACCAAGAGGATGTTACATAATCATTTACAGGCAAGGGGTGTAATTTTCTACTGCAAAAAATATGTGTCATTTTTCTTGAATTATGAAACAGCAGTGATAACCAAATGGATTTTACTGTACAATGCATAGTGGGGAAGGTCAAGTATATGTCACAACGCTGCGAATGGGAGGTTAAAGTTTTAATTGCTAAAATTTAACATGAGGGCAATGAGATTCATGCTCTCTATACTGGATAAATTAAGCCGCACTTGTGACCAAATTAGTGGAAAACGTATCGTTCTGATGGTGAAACGTGATGAGCAACTTTAACATTCATTTTTTTAAGTCCAAAAAAGTTCAGATCAAGGTCTGAAACTTTACTGCAAATTGATTTGACATGGGTAATTTAACACTTACTCCTCATTTTTCCTTTTTCTTTTTTGAATAAGAATTCCTTTAAGTGAAAGGTATGACCTTTGACCTTTTTTGCTGGTTAATTAGACTTATTTTAGTTAATTGTAACTGTATATCACTCATTTAAAAAAATGGGATGTATTGAGATTATTTCCCATCAAAAATATTAACTAGGGCTGGATCTGGTGCTGTGATGACTGACGGGTGTTTGAGGTTGAAAAATCAAAAAGGAGCCAATGAGAGTTTTGTAGGTGGAACTAAGAACTAGGACTGAGCCAGAAAAATAGCCCCAAAAAATGGCAACAACTACAGCAATGAAGTTAAATGAGATTGATGCAGCTGGTTGTTGCGAGTCGAAAATAATAATTCTTAAATTAACTTATCTTATCAATTAAAAGACTCATCCCTCCCTCACAATCATCATCCGTCAATCACACACATAGCTGAAATCCCACACCAAAATCAAAATATGCATGTGCATGTGTTCAAACTCTAAGCAGATATGTTTGTTTGGCATCTCACACACACCACTAAAACATTCTGTCGCATTTGTGTGTAAGAACAAAACAGCCTCAGCAGCATGTAAATTGAAATTTTAATCATCATGTGATTAACATGAACTGAAACTAATTAACGATCACCTCACTGCATAAAGCGGATTGCAATGAATCAAAGATCTGCGGTTAAATTACAACAGCAGGGTAAGCTCTGGTACATATTGCATACTGCCTATTATTCTGCTCCACATCACAACAGATGAAGAAACTAAATATTCCATCAAGATATCCCTGGAAATAAACCATTTCTGGCCTCTGCATCAGAAATTGTGGTGGTAAACGGCTGCCTCTCAGGGGGAGAGCAGTGTTTTTAGCATCAAACATGTCAAGAGCACTGACGTGTTAAAAACCTCTGCTGTGGAAGATTGTTGAAAGCGTACTAATATTGTAAAGGTTTAAATGTCCTCATCCGGAAATGTTTCTCTTCACTGACAATCGTCATGTTGACCTTGACATTTAGTGACTTATATTTTCAACTAATGAACAAGGTTCGGACTATCATTGTGAAATTAATAGGTCGTTATTGCACAACGACCTCAGCCTTGTGGATTCTTCACAGTGCAGTGACCTTCAGTATTAATTGTGTTGAACATACCACTGGTAATACTAATGATTTTCTCATATTTTCTGCGTGATTAAGAGGTTTGTATTAAAGTAAAGATTCATTTTAATATTGATATGGAAAAAAGATCTCTGCGTAAACTCAGTAAATAACACAAATACAGTGAGATAATATAATTCTTGCACCAGAAGCTGCAGGAACAACATTAACATTAATTCTGTTTGTTGAATTGCACCACCTGGTTAGAAAAAATACAACTCCCTTTTGAGCAGCCCAAACCAAAACCCTGCATGGGTATTTTTTTTTCCCTGCAGTTTGATTGTGAACGTTTGACCACCTCTCAATGCTGTTCATGACAAAAGCTTTGGCTGATAAATTGCCACACACTCATCTACTCTCCTGACAGCTCTCCAAACCCATTTCCCCTCTTCATAGGGCAAAAGTGGAGCTCTCACTGAGATTCTCTGGAGCCGGATAAACCACACGAGGAGTCAATTTACAATTAGTTTGTTTGGTTTTTTTTTTCATCTGAAGATTTAAAAATGTTTTATTATCAACCCCCTCCTGGTTGCATGAAAAGCTGCTGTAGTTGTTTGCAGTGGAATCCCTGTTGATTGCAATGAACTGTGCGACACGTGGAGAAAAACAGTGAAACTACCCACATTATCCGTATGGACGTATACTCTGAGCAGAGCTGAGCAGAGGTGACTTTCTTTCTCTCTCCAGTTTAAGTTGTTTGACATGAAAAGGTCTGGAGAGACGCCAGGACCTCAGCAGCTTGTGAAGTACGAAGAATCATCCTCTCAGAGGCTTTGACAAGGCTGGCTGACGAGAGAGGTGGTGTGGTGAAAAATCGAACAAGAGGAGTAGAAAAGGTAGAAAAGAATAGCTGCAGGCAAGTGTCCAATTTCTTTCACTAGAACTAGTAAAATGATGTTTGACAACAGAGCCACACTGGATAGCTGTAGGTCTTTTAGTGAAAAAAATAGGGGAAAAAATGAAAACAGGAATCTGTTATCCTGCAATAACAAAGAGCTTTGAGCTACATATTCCATTGCTTTTCTCCTAGCAGAGATGACTTTGATTAAATAGATAGCTAGAGACCATCCACATCTTCCCAACGTCACATTAATCATATGATTGAGGACTTTATTTGTTAAACCTGACCTGATAGTTGGAGTAATCTCAACAGAGACATTGAACTGTATACTTGGTTTACACTAAATAGTACTGCCACATACAGAACTGATTATGGGCTGGGTTCAAACTTTGTTATAAGTCTGTTTAAAGGTCGAGCCCCTGTGTGTTAAAGCTCCCCTCATGTGTGAGATTTGTAAAATCCAAAGTCAACACTGCAGAAGCTTGTTAGAGACAGAGCGTCTCATTTTTCTTATAATGAAGAAGTGTAATTAAAATTATATGCAAAGAGTGGAAAAAAACCTATAGTGGAAATAACTTATAGCTGGAAACTGTCCATTATCTATACCAGTTACCCTTACAGGGTCGCAGGAGGGCCAGAGCCAAACCCAGCTGACACTGGGCGAGGGCGGGGAACACCCTGAACAGGTCGCCAGTCTATCAAGAGGCTGACATATAGAGCCAAACAACCATTCACACCCACGGGCAATTTAGAGTCACCAATTAACCTAACCTGCATGTCTTTGTACTGTGGGAGGAAGCCGGAGTCCCCAGAGAAAACCCACGCAGACACGGGGAGAACATGCAAACTCCACAGAGAAAGGCGATGTTCAGCCATTGTTCTAACCAGGAACCTTCTTGCTGTGAGGCGACAGTGCTAACCACTGCACCACCGTGCGAAACTGTAAGGATCTCAAATGTAAAGCAAGAGAATGTGCACTTAGTAATTAATAATGTTGTTATTGCATTAAAAAAAAACCTGAAGACTTGACTGACTGATAAGGAGTTTCAATACTGTTTTCTAATTAGTTATTGCTTATACTTGGATTACAGATTTTACCCATAATAAAACAGATTGTGCATTGTTTGCACGTCCCAAGCAATAAAATCATTACAAACAGTCCCACATGTGACTGGTACAACAGGTTTTTTTGTTTGTTTCTGAAGAAGGCCATGGGATATGAACAAACATTAGCCAAAAAGTTAGTAAGTCAACCTTGAACTTAGTATATCTGAACCATGATAATGATTTAAACTTTGTGGAAACTTTTTGGCATGGCACATCGGCACGGACTAAAACCACTGTGTATTATTCATTCACTGTAATATAAATGAATGCTACCAGCTTACCTTTTCCTTCTTGTTGTCAGTTAAAGTCTGCTTGACGACAGACTGCCTGAAGGGGTTCGGATAAAACTCTTCCTCATCCTCCACTGTCAGTCTTGGAATGGCCGTCATGGGGCGAATAACCCCGGGCTTCGTCTGGACGGAGGGATTCAGGGGTTGACGGCAGAGAGGAATTAATTGCCTTGAGTTTCTTTTCCAAGACACTTCAGTGTTACAAATGTTGCTTGATCAAATGAAAATTGAATTTTTACCTTTCTAGGATCCATCAACTTTCTTTCCATGCTGGCAGATGGGTACAAGCTGCTAAGAGATGCCTGAATAAACAACATGGAAAAAAATAAATTAACATAGTTAATAACGTCTCTCACAAATACTGATAACGAAATTGACGAATGCAGGCTTTATATAAAAGGCAAACAAAAGTATGAAAGGATTGCACCTCTTCTCTGTATCTCTGGCAAATTAAGCGTGATATCTTATAATGCAAATTAATTTGTGCGTGAATAGTGAGAAAATATACAGAAAGTAGAGACTAGGAATAAAGAGTAGTTTGTTATTAACTGAGTTTTTGGTGCCAAATAATTCAATTCAGTTTAATTTGTATAGCGTATCTCAAGACACTTCACAGGGTTATGTGAAGACCTTACAATATTATAGAAAGAAACAGCTCAGTCGTGTGAACATGGGACTAAAACTGTCTGAAAGTTAGACTGAAAATAAACATAGTGTCAGCAGTGGGATGTCACCTTGGTCCTGTGGAGGTAAAGTCCTGAGGTAAATGTGTGTATTGAATTCAACAGACAAAGCCACCTGCTCTTACTCACATATTTGGTTTCACGTCCCAAGGATTTTGGAAGGGTTGAATTGTTCTGCTGAAAGTGAAAAAGAGAGAAAGACAGAAAGGAAGAACTGAAAGTAAACAACAGAGTTACGCAAGACTCGTCTAGTGGGAAAATGGGGAAAAGAAATCATCTGAAAATTGCTCATCACTCTTTCAAATATGTGGCAGTCACTCAACTGCAAAAATGACTGAAAGGGAGACAATGAAAAGAAATTGTAGGTGGACTAGATCTGAACTTTGGAGATGTGAGGAGAAAAGCAAAATTTGGAGTGTTTTGTTATTTATTGACTCTTAACCTTAAGTTTAAGTTTTCTCTTCTGCAGCAGAGTTACTTCCTCTTTTCCTCCTCAGTGACTGAATTTCACAGGTTTTATGTCACACACACACACACACACACACACACACACACACACACACACACACACTTGTTTTCTGTCGAAACAGTGAAAGGTTTTCTCCTTTGATGAATAATGAACAGATGTCTTTTCATTTCTCATGCTGATGCTGATAACACAGAATTCACTTTTATCCAACTTCCAGTTTGTGTTTCAGTAAAACACAGTGTAAATCTTACTTTAATGATTCACTATTTTAGTTATATTTTTATTGTAGCTGAAAGCTGAGCTCCCATAACTCTGTTGCTGAGAGATGATCAAACCACAACAAGGATGCCTGAGCATCCAGAATCTTGCTTGTGACGTCGCTTCACATTGTTGTTGTCGTTGTTGTGCACAAACAGCTGTCTAGTTACAAGAAACTGTCTGTGAACAAATAAATAATATCATTGTTCATTTATTTATACTGAAGAATGATACACTACAAATTGCGCCTACATTTGCATCACTATGTGCGTAACGTCTCCATTGTGTGAACTTTAACATACAACCACACTTAGATATGTTAACAAAAGGTTATGTATTACTGCGGTGGCCCTGAGAGCTCAACGCACTGCAACTTATGTAAACACACAAAATATAGACAAAACACGAGCAATAAATTCATGAAAACAACTTCATCACTTTGACAAATCACGTGCTGCCAACACTCAAGCTAATACAGAAACGCGCTGCAAGTAACACACGACAGTGGAAGTGCTCACGGGACACACAAAAAAAGCGATTAACCGGGCTGGGACGCACTTGTTGTTCAATCCTTCTGAACAAAAGTCTCAAAGCAATGAACAACTGCGTCCCAGTCGAGTTCACCACTTTTTTTTTTTTTTTTGGTGTCCCTCAGGAAACATTCCGGGTGTCGTCTGTGCTACTTGCAGCTTGTTGGTTGTGATGTGAGTATTTGCAGCATTGATGTTTTCTGAATTTGCTCATGTTTTGTCTATTTACATGCGTTTTCTGAAGTTGCAGTGCGTTGATCCACCGTATATTTCAGACTCTTTTCGAAAACTTAGTTTTACTTTATTTTTTATTTTAACCATTTTACCTTTTTTTGTATGTCTTTAGAATTTCAACAACCAGAGAAAGATTTCAAGCTCTAAGTTACAGGATCCATTTAGTGGTTTTCATACTGGGTAAGGCTCTACAAACTAAATGCATCTCCAAGGGTCAAAATGTCAAACTAGTGTTTTTATTCATCTCAAGGGGAAAATCAAGAGTTTATGAGCTGGCCATGAAGTTGAAGAAACACACGTTACCTGCACACCAGCGCTGGGAGTCGATGACCTGGAGGTCTGCGATGTTGCAAAAATAAACCCATTAAATCACTTTCGATTTCACACATCAACTTTTGGACACGTTTCATGTTTTTTTTTTTTTTATATAATCGAGTCAACTCACTGCTGGAATGGAATTCGCCAATATCTCATCAATAACTGCGTAAAGTTCCTCCGACTGTTGCCGGAGCTGAGCAGGTGAGCACATCTGTAGGAAGCACAAAAGGTTTTGATGTCTGTTGTGTGAAGTTTGCAGTGAACACCAGCCGGTACTGTGCGGAGTAATACCTCAGCGTGAGTGTCCTCAACATCTCTGTCCAACGTGTCAAAGGGACTGTCCTCTCGCTCTACCTGCTCGTCGATCGCCTGTGAATACAAAGCAAGGAGGACAGACTGAGTTTCCCGCCGCTTGCTTTGGGTGATTATACTCTCGACAACATTGCAGAATCTCCTTCAATTCATATTCAGCCACTCTGTATTCCTCACAGACAGCGTTCCCTTCTCTGAATCTCTTAATGAATCATACTGCAGTGTGAACAACACAACAATTTGCCAAATTTTCATGTCTCTTTGAGCCTGATTTGACTTTTAATCAGGTTTAAAAAAAACTGACAGTCTTTCAGATGTGTTATCTATAGCTTGTAAATCCTAATGAAATTAGTTTTCTGTCTCTTTTTTTTTTTTTTGCCTTACTAGTTTTTGCAATTACAGTTAAAAATGCAATTCTCCATGAAGCCCCACGAGTGGCAACTTAGGATTTATCTTTTTCATGGAAAACTTCCCTTTTTAATGCAAGCTTTGTGGCTTATTCCCATTTTTCATTCCTCACATAGTGCTTCACACTGCAACGTTGGCGAGAGTCCCTGCATCAATCCAGCTCATTATGGCAGTGGGATATTTAACAGGATAACAAGTTGAATTACTGGGATTAGAGTCAAAAAAGTGAACTCACCTGCTGATCCAACAGGAGGGTGTTTGTGGGAATTGCAGCGAGTGATTTGTAGCTTAACTTAATCTTGTGTGTCTAGGGTTTATAGACAAGACAGAAGAGCAGACAATGACTTATAAATTAATTTAAAAGTGAAATTTCTAAGACAGACTTCAGAGAATGTCTCATGGAAATTAATCATTTGTGTTTTACATTTCCTTGGGCATGCTTTTTTTCCCCCTCACACTGCTGCAGGCCACTGATCATGCATAAAACAGTCAGCCACACTCGAGTCCTGTGCTCATCTGCTTCCACAGCGCTTCCTTGTTCGCTGCTCAGCTGGCTCATTTGACTGATGGTAAATGTCACCAAAAACTTCAGCTACAACCAACTTTTCCACACTGACGGGCAAGAAAACTACACAACTGCGTTCCGATTGCTAATATTCAAACCGTGGTGTGGCGCTACTGAGCTTCCAGCTCTCCGGCCTAGAAACCAGAGCTTTATAAAGCCGCAGCATCGATTTTTACGATGATGGCTTTCCTTTCGCTTCAACATATGGTATTGGATTTCAGATATGTCAGTCGTTAGAATCCAGCAGTCTACAGTATGTCTGAAATGTCCACAAAGCGAAGACATATAACAACAGCAGTAAATGATACAGCTATGACTGACTATCTAAAAACAGATTTGATATCCATCCACCAAGTAAGTGAAATCTGTTTATAACCACATGGTGTGGGAGAACAGTATGTCACACAGAACATATTAAATAATATCCTGTCATGCATACGGCAAAAGCAGCGGCTACCTTTCTTTTTTTACCCTCCCTGTCACTGCAGTCTGATATTCCACTCCCCGGCCTTGGGGAGGGCGTGATGGAGCGGAGGGAGAGAGAAGGCGACGGGGTGAGGTCTCTGATTGGTGGAGCAGGAGAGGGGGTAGGGGCGGGGGAGCTGGTGGGCGAAGGCCATCCCGGAAAGCTGATGGGGGTGTAGCGGGAAGGGGACAGGCAGTGGGCTTTGTGAAAACCTTGTGACAGTGTGGCGGGTTTGGAAGCAGAGCAGCTCCTCTGTGACTCACACCTTCCTGGTGCGGTGTTTTCTGAAGGAGGGAGAGGTGATGCTGCGTCTGTGCGTGCAGGGAAAACTGTGAGGCAGGGTGAGCGTGGATGAGGGGGCTGAAGCTGAGGAGGACAGGGGGGCGGAGATCTCAGTTTTTGAGAAAGCGTATGAAGCCGTGAGAGAGATGAATTTGGCGAGCGACTCCATTTCTGGGGCGCAGAGGTCTCTTGCTCATTAATAAGTTTAGGGGACAGAGAGATAAGTTTTTTTAGGTTATTATCAGCGTGCCCCTCGAGGTGCATATGAGTGTTGCTGGGTTTCAGCACAGGGGACTTTGAAATGGCGATGTGTGTGTGTTGCAATTTTTTGGAAGTTGTGCAGTCTAATGTTTCTTCATGCTCTGGTGGAGAAACAGATTTGAAGTTTGAGCAAAACAGAGGCAGTGGAGCTTGGGGTAGCTTGTTGCTCTTCACTGGCGAGGGTGAAATAACCTGCTCCCATCTAGGCGCACTGTGAATTTGCTCCGAGCATCTTTTCACATGAGTTTGAGCGCATGGTCTGCTGAGCTCATTTGACTGCACAGGTGGAGGGGCGGTGATACATCTAGTAGGTTCCCTGTGACCGTGGCTTTGACTATCTATAGATGCTGATGAGGAGAACCGAGAGGAAAACTCCAGGGGAATGGAGGCCACACTGGAGGCTGCTGAGCAAGCATTACAGAAGGACAGAGTCACGGGGTTAACAGGCCAGCAGGGGGTGTAGGGCCTCTGCAGAGCAGAGGACAGAACGGGGAGACGGCCTTTTCTCAGGATGGCAGTGAGGAGGGAGAGTCGGGTGAGAGGAGGCCGGTGCCGGGGAGGAGGCGATTGGGGACAGATGGAGGAGGACAGGCTCTCGCAGGATGAGAAACAGGTTTGAGGGATGTGAATCAGACTAGAGCCAGGAGCGAGAAAGTGCCTCTTGACCTGGGTGACAGAGGGGGAGAAGACGCCAGAGCGTACAGACGAGCAGGGGGAGACGGTGCGGCTGAAAGAGGCGGGAGAGGTTACAGAGGAAAGCTGCACAGCAGACCAGCTCTTGTCTCTGTCCGAGCCCTCCGAGAGGATGGACTCTCTGGATGAAGCCAGCGTGGGGAACAAGTCTGCAGAGTCTGTGGGGCTCATTCTGTCGTCTGACACAGACGCTATATTTGCAAAGCAACCCGAGCTAACCTCAGCACGTCCAGAGGTATCGTGACACTGCCGCTGGGAAATGCCCCTGTGTTTATCAACAGCTGTTTCCATAGAGGCCGTGCCGGCGGCTGCGTGGTTGGGTGTATTTTCAGACTGAGCGCTGACTGAGGGAGAGGCTTTGGTGTGAGATAGGCTCACGTGATCCAGCGAAGGCTTCAACTGAAAAAGAAACAAGTTGTCATTAAACGGCAACTTAAGCATGCGTGGGTTTTTTTGTGCTCTAGATGACAGTTTACAACCAAAGAAACAATTGCTGAAAATGGATTGTCACTCCAAATTCTTAAAAATAAAAATAAAAAGCCTCCATCTGCCACTCTGCAATAAGTCCATTATAAAGTAGACCCTATGAAAGATTTTGAATTATTTGTATATTGACTTATTAATAGATTCCAATTAAACCATCAGATTTCACTTTTCAATGACAGTGCTTTATAATGTGTGTCAGCTATATAAGTTTACATTTTAAAATTAAACAGCATGCATAGATACAGATATACAGCAGTCTACACACACACACACACACATATATATATATATCTGTATTATAACTTTTCGTTATAGTATCTCAATGTTACATAGTATATGACATTGAGGGTGCTCTGATTGTACTTACTTGAAGTTCTGTCAGCGGTTGGATTATGTTTCCTGCTCCTCCCTCCAAAGAGTCTTTAATAAAGACTTTCTCTGCTTTGAAAATCTCCCCGTCCGACATGGTCTCCCCGGTTGTCTTCTCATGGGACACAGCTACGTTCTGACAGGAGAAAATGAAGCAAATGTTTAGGAGGAACTGAGCAAGTGTAACCCGAGAAAACCCTGAGGTGAACTTCAGCGAGCCTCTCTAAACTCAGGGGTGTGCTTGGTTTCACCACACCACATGTCCCACACATATAATTCACATGTGCACGCACATGTCCCGCTAACATTGGTGTAATACATGCCTCATGTGCAGAGCTGAACAAGTGACGCAGGAGGCTCGTAAATAAGCGAGATGGTATCTCCAAAGAGTGCGAGTCCAAACAGTAGTCGTCGTTGCTGCATTTATATCACTGTGTATCACTGTCCGCCACAGTATCTCTTTTCATACTACCATTAGAAGCCGCCCACTTTTTTAAATCCTACATACAGGAATTATATGTGGACTCACTCAGCATGTCATACAACCTTAGGTTAAGTTTAGGCAACTAAAAAAAAAACTGGTTTGAGCAAGTTAGTGGTCATGCCAAACTCAGACATCATCCCTTAAAAGTTACTGAGAGCCTTTAACAACTTCGTGTGGCAGGGGGTGTTGGGTAAGGGGAAGTATGTAGTAAGAGGGGGCCACAACGCCACCCAGGGAAACACACCCCAGGATATACCATTTCTAAACTCTAGCTGTTTGTTAAATGGATATCAGGACACCAGCTTGTTAACTGATGTAATAGAAAAATTATATCCTGCACTTTGTATGAGCTGGCTTTGTATATCCCTGAATATGAATCTGTTCCCACATGTATGCTCCTTATCTGCTACTGCCCGGTACAAACTAAGGAGTAGTTTGTCTTTGAACACACACCTGCTTCTTCTTGGCGGTTAGACAGTCAGGATGGTACCTACAATTGTTCACACACACATCCTGACCCTGCTTCCTTCTTTCTTTTCCTCTATAAACTTAATGTACACTCTTTGTTTGTGTCTGCAATTGCACTCTGTGTGACTGGACACTGATCCTTTGCAAAGCTCTTATTAAAATATATAAAGATAACTTGATCATTTTGTCGACTGTATTCATATTCAGATTTCACCACACTGATAAGACAGATGTGTTTTTGAATCCAACAAAATATCTTATTAGAAATAAAATATAAAATAGCAGGGACTGGAGCTGCTGAAAAGGTGAATTATATAAAAAGGCAAATGAGAATAAACTAACATAAGGAATGAAACTATAATATTCAATGCATAGATTTCTTTAGAAAAAAAAAAGTACAAGAGCTTAAAAATTTACAAAAAAAATTACTAAAGATTATCAATACTAAAATACCTAAAACCAGTCCAAAATACATTTAGCAAAATACAAAAAAAAAAAGGGAAAGTGAGCTGAGGCCACTGGTGGAGAGGCAGGAGTACGCAGCGGTGCTACAACTCAGTCACCTCAGGTGCAGCAAACCTCACCGCAAACAGGATCCAAAAATACGTGTGTCCCAGTGCTCTTACTCGCATGCATAAAGTGTGGGGGACCTCCCCCGGGGTGCCTAGCCTCCCAACCTGACAGCACTCAGCCACACTGCAAAAGAAAAGCTAATGCAAAAGCAATTATTTTTCATAACTTGTCCCATGCCTTTTGAAACGTTTCATCTGACATTTTAACTATATCTGGTTGGTTGTCTGTTGAGACTGAATGTATGGACTGGGAATTTACAATTGAATTGCCCATGGGGGATAAATAAAGTTGTCTGAACTGAACTGAAGTGATTAATCACAGGTAAATAAGCGACTAGACTTCTAAACAGCCAAAGAATTAACAAAGAACAAACAAGGAACTAAACAACCCAGTCAACTAAATAAATGAAACCAATAAAGCAAAATAAATCAGGCAAAGCAACAGCAGGTGAACAGCCTCTGGTACGCGGCATGAATGGCCCACTATAGATGAACCGGTGTAGAACTGGCTGACGCGGCACCACAACAGCCAGCGCTACCAGCCACAATTGACAGGAACCAGCAAGAGACTGAAAGAAGCCAGCAGGTGCCCTTTATAACCTGGCCCTGATGAGGAGGTTGACTGGGGGAGGAGTCATCCCAGGGTTGTGTTCACAGGCCCCACACTACCTGAAAGCGTTCACCACTCACACTGTTGTAATCTTTGAATCTCAAACACAACAGTCATTTTTCTCATGATCATAAGAGGTTGATTGTCGGAAACTGACTTAAAACAGTGACCTTTATATCAGCCTCACTTGTATTTACTCATGTTGTATTGTCTTTTACTAATAGCGGCTTTCCCAACTGAGCAATACATTGGCTACTATTGGTCCCATATCCACTAAATGATTCAGATGTGAGTGAAAACTTGAGCATTTCAGCACTAAACCCAAAGGGATTACAGTCAAAAACCACAACTTTCTCTATGATACTAGGTGCTACAACCTAGAGGACAGAGCATCCAGAGACACGCACATACTGTACGGTTTCATCTCACATTACTGTTGTGTGTAAACAGCTGTCCAGCTAAACAAATAAAAATGTCCTCAACAGACTAAGGAACATTTGTTACTTATAATCGAAGTTGCTTTTTTTTTTGTAACCTTCACTGCATTTTGTGCCCAACAGACTTTATTGGCGATGCCCCCCAGATAAATAACCACCAGAAAACCTATTTCAAAAGTGTGGCTGCATGGAATTTCTGTTATTTACACAAATGGAAATTCATTCTATTCGTTTAAAAAACGTAATTCTATGGGAAATTTGATTGCGGTTTATTGTATTGCACGAACTCGGGTTAAAGGAATATTCTAGGATAATATGTGTGACATTTAAGTGGAGCTAAAAATGGTAACTGCTAATGACATACATCATTACTGGCATGATCTCCCCCAGTTCTGATAATTATGATCCTAAAAATACATATGACACCATCATATAATGACAGCTTTCAGTTTTCTAAATCAATTAGATAATTCTGTCAGTGATGCTGTTTTGCTTTGCTGTAGATAAGCAATAATCATAGGCTGCCAGAATTACTTTTATTCCTGAGACTTTATTTGACATACATGGCAGCTTACATCAATAATATCTTCACACACCATGTGTCAAAGGCAGTTGCATTTAGAACTCCAGTCATTAGCGCTGCCAGCCCACATCTGTTCCCATAAAAAACTCACTTTATGCATGCTGTGACGCCCCTCACACTGTCTTTGAGGTTGTCCTTTCCAACCTCAGCAGGCAGTAGGTCGACATGTGAGGGTTATCAGCTGATGTTGTTCACCTGAGCCTTGTGCTTATACGCTCTCTTCCAACTGCTGATATCCAATTGCTATCAAGCTTTTGCCTCTGCACATACAACACCTCCACACCACATCACTCATCCATGTGCTGCTTTCACTAATCTCGCTAATTTTCACTCTCCATAGTTGTAATAAATTGTTTTTTACTATAACCTTTTGCATGGACTCTTTCCTTATCATATTCCCTGAGTCAGTCTGTGACACATACTAAGGTCATGCAAGGGTAATAAACTATAGGCATTACAGCACAAATCAAATGTTTCTACTTAATTTTATCACACTCTTTGTGATTATGGTTTTAGGCAAATTGCCTCACAAATTAAGACGAAGACATTTGCTTAATTAATTCTGGTCATATTTAAATATTTAAATTTTGTGCCACCTCCTGGCAGAAACAAAATGTCTCAGAGCAGTTGCACTGGGTATTTCAGAAAGAAAATATATGTAGTGCACAGTGGGTTGAGTAGGAATATAAAACCCTCTAATTTACAGAAAGATAATTAGGCTGGGAAGCTCTGAGCATTGTGTGGTAACTCATATTTCAAATCCTTGGTGGCCTCGGGATGCAATTTGATAATGATGACTTGAGGTTACTTTACTGATATAGCTACTGCAGAGGGACATGTATGCAATTTCTTTCTTTTGAAAAGGACATTTTGTGAAGTGCAGGCTGCTCCAAATCACAGTGGTGGATTAATGAGGATAAACTGTCTCACAGGTAATCCTTTACATTCTGCCCATTGGCATCTCCATATAGAAGCTCTTGCCTCAGGGAGTATTACTTATCTGTTATGTGCAGATACACAATGTCATTTAGACTACTCTAAGCTGCAAACCGCTGAACTATTTTGGATTACTGTCAAACCAAATATTATTTATAAATAATAAACCAAACAACAATTATAAGACAACCTATGTGCTTTTTTGATTATAGTATACTGTAAGCAAAGCTAGCTAGAGCCAGCAGGCAATTAGCATAGCTTACTGCAAGCAGGGAGAAAAAGCTAGCTTGGTTTATTAATCAGTGAGCCATATAGGTGCTAGCAGATGGATATCAATACCATTGGACAGAGCCAGATTAGCTGTTTCTGCCTGTTCCCAGTCTTTATGCTAAGCTAAGATAACCATCTCCTTGCTCTATCTCCATGTTTAGCCTAGCACAATGACTGAGGGTGATAAAATCCATGAACCAGCCGCTCACCAATTATGTTATATCTCTTGCTTACAGTCATTGTGCTGAAGCTATGCTAATCAACTGCCAGTGCTAACTGTAGCATTCAAACACAAGACTATCAGTGGTCTCTTCCAACTCTTGGTACAAACAAGCATTTTTTAAAACTTTTTTTTTTTTTTTTTTTTTTTTGCCATAATTTTTTTAGCACAACTTGTCAGTGCTGTAAAGTAACTAGGTTTAACATTTACTGTACGGGAAGTACAAGCACCAATATGTGAGTAATTTCACTTTAAGATGCTTTGTATTTATACTCGATACATTTCAGAGGGACATATTGTTTATGTGTTTTCCATATTATCATGTAAAATATGATGCATTGATGTAGATCAGGTTAAGTAGATTGGGTCCATCTCAACTGGCTGCAAGATTTGAAAGGTATTTACATGTTCTTGTATCAATAATTAAAATCAAACAGAATAACTGATAACTTGATAATATAACCCTCTAAAAGGAACCAAATGCAAAATGAGTACTACTCTACTAATACTTGAGTAAAATCTTGAATGCAGGACTTTTATTCGTATTTTTTTACATTATGGTATCGCTGCTTTTAAAGGCTCTGGTTCCACTACTGCTAATGATAAACCAGCAAGGCCAGATTTGGTTTTTGAAACTAAACCAAAGACGGACAAACAACTAATGAAGTGGAAATGGAGTTCAAATTAATACATGGCAGAGGGAATTGAACACAAAGTGTATTCAAACACACACAACACACAATCCAATATTGTGCATGCATGAAAAGGTAATACATCCTATGTATGCTAAAACACAGGGTTGATCTGAGTGTAGCTGTGTAGTTTCATGTTGTCAGCATATAATGTGAAGGGTAGCTACTTCTTTAGGTAATAATGGGGGGGGGGGGGGGGGGGGGGGGGGGGCGCACTCCTGTGAGTAGACCTTTGAAGTCTCACACAGGCAGCCAGGGAGCTGACTTCAGGCAGCAGACGCAGTTAGCTATCCCAAAGCACCCAGAGCTGTGGTGGTGCTGCTGTGATGTTCATGCTGGTTCCAACAGCACATTAATCCCTTCAGCAATTGACACCACTGCTGGGACAGATCCGCCTCTGGGATGGTTGCTGTCAATAACTATTACTTGAACATTTGTAATTTGTGTGCATCAAAAATAGTTCCTACACAAAGTTTGGCTAAAGTTAAAAGAAAATAAAAAATAAAAAGTATCTGACGACAGAAAAAAAAACATGTATTGTAAAGAAATATCAATTCTGTGTGTGTTTTTGTGGGTTTTATTTTGTGAACTGAGAAATCAGAATGACTGATGATTAAGTGTCTGGTATCACTGACAGCACGGGAACAGACTTGCTCGTAGGATATATAAATGGATAATGACATGGAATTTTTAACAATCAATGATGTTCATTTCAACAACAGTGGAACGCTTGAGAAATCTGTTTGAGAGTACATTTATATTTCTTATTTTGTATCGACAGCTTCTCTCCAGTTTTAATGTTTACAGATGCACATTGTGAAATACAAAATAATTACAGCTTGTGAATCTTTCTTATTTCTCCCTGAGGATGAGTCACACTGATTGCTGTTTCACCGACTGAAGTCAAGGAAGTCAAGGATGTAATTGCTAAAATGCTGAAGGTAAGAGAGAGATTGATTTTTCCCCAGTAGCTAAGGTGTGTCCTTTAATCTTCAGGCCACTGACATGATTAATCAGTGGAAACTAGAGTCATTTGAAAAGGCTGGAAAATTGCAGAATTAGATTTTCTGACTCATGGACAATTTTAGTTTCACTGTCTGTTCAAAAGAAGTTACAATCCAGAGTAGCCTCACTATGTTTCCCTTAAAGTCCTTATTAAGAAACACTCACATGCAACTTTCAAGTTATTTTGTTTCCACTGCTGGAGGTTTTCGAATAAATACTGTTCAAAGTGAGATTTTTGGAGAAGTACTCTATGGTAAAAAAAAAAATATTATAAGTCAAGGTTCATAAGTGTGATAAAAAATTATGAATGTCATTTTAAGAATAAATGGAGAGTGTGCAACAGAAGGGCATAGCTGTCACATCAAATATAAAAGGAAAGCGTTCATATTGAGGCCATCATCACTCTTAAACTGGGACAGTGTGGCTGCATTTCAACTGCTCATCTTCAACATTTTGGGAATACACTGGTTGAGATTTTGATTAGCGAGTGGTCAGACGGGCAGAGTCGGCTCATTTTCAATACTGATGAGTCAACATTCAACATTCAACCGAAATATGAAGCGTTACAAAGTGGAACCAGTTCAACCAGAGAGCGACGTCAGGTAATGCTGCATTCCATTGACCTCAGGAATGACATCACACTCGAGTTGACCACGTTCCAGTGCAACATGTCAGAAGCTTGTTAATTGTTGTTGCTTTCATGTTGTTATAATTGTCAGTAATTGTAGTTGACAACAACTCATTACGCAGTACACACTGTAGCAACATGTCCACAGATAAAGGTTGGACAGTATTGTGTGTGACACAAATAAGACAGAAATGCTAATAAACAGCGCCTTTGCCTATCAACAAACGTAAAGCTTCCGAGAGCAGCCATATTGGATTTTGAGGTCAGGGGTTGGTTTGGTTGTTCCAACTTTCTGAGTCAGAAAAATTCCAATCTCCCAGTTCAAATGGAACGCAACATAAAACTACGAGCCCACAGAGACATTACAAGATGGCAATACAGAGAAAGGTCAGTTACCTACTGTAAACAACATGTACAGTATAAAGTCAGCACATGCATTTTGATAGACGCCCTGTTATAAAAAGCAGTAATCATGTTACAAACAATGAAAACCAGTTGGCAGTGAAATCGCTTTTCAATCTTCAGGGTGTGTGCTGCCGCTGTACCTTATTTGGTGTTCCTGTGAGAGCTGCAGATGTCTCCTCTTCACTAATAATGCTTTGAAATGGTAGTTTGTGCACCACTGGCACAAATGTGAAAAAAGAAGGCTTAGATGGCACTCCTATTGAAACCTGTAAAACAGAGAAGAGAAACAATATGTCCAAATGTTACAAGCGCTTCGTAACAATTTCCCAGTCATTTCCCTTCAAGGTAAACTGACACTTTACTGACACTTGGTAAAAACAAGTGTGTCTGGAGATTACTTATAGTAAATGATGAGTCAAATATAATAGGACTGTTAAAACACTAGCTGTGGGGCTCTCCATATAATCTCTGTTTCAGTCACTCTCAAAATGTCTTCTTCTCACATCTGAATAACACTGAATTTCATATTCAGAATATTTGATTTCTCTCTGCTACTCAGGGTTATGTAACTATAACCCGACACTGATGATCCATCGTCACACACATTCGCAGATTAGGCAGTTTAGCACCCTGCAGCTCAAAGCCTTGACACACCCTCACTCAGTGAGGAGTAATGAGCTGCAATTAAATCAGCTCAGGTCTGCGTGTGCTGCAGGCACCTGACGTCTTTTACATGTGCTGCGCTGTTAGTTTTCGTGAACAAGCGCTTAAGTTATGTAACTGAAACTCTGTGTAAGTAAGACAAAGATGCTCCTTTGTTTTGAACAAAGGCTCTGCAGACTGAAACTTTGACAGCTTTGAAATCCAAAGACCTTTCCCACTGCAGGGTCAGGGATAACAACGTGTGACTTATTTTTGTTTCCACTTCCATCTGCCTGATTCAGGAGCAAGTTCATTGGAATTAAATTTCAGCACAGCCCCTGAGGTGACACTAAATGCAAGTGACAGGTACTCTTGCAGAGCTGGTGGCAGTGCTGTCGATCATGATTGGTCAAGATGATTTTCTCACATAATAGATTACATTACAGCAAGAGGACAGCAGTAGCCACTCCTCTCTCTCACTCCTGCGTCTGTATCAAATACTGGCTGGACCAGCAGTGCAGTGGACACAGGTTTGGGTAACAAACTGGCCCCAGCAGCGCCATGGATTCAGTAAAGACTGTTTGTGCATGAAAATGTGATAGATACAGTGTGATAGATGCTCTCGCCAAAAAAGTTAAATGCACATTTCCCAAAAATGTCATCAAACACCGCACCTATCCCACTGTTTGCATCTGGTTCCACCTTTATAGAGTGGCGTCTTGCTTCATGGCTGGTTTATGATATATTTACATCAATTTCAGAGTGATTACAATACAGTGAAAGCTCCACTGGCATGTAACATACATGAAAGGCATTGCTATAGGAGAATAATGTTTTTAAAGCATCCATTAACCTATACAGCAACACTTGACACCCAAAACTGATGACTAGCCCTTGGCCTCAGGATGTCATTTTTTTGCATGACTACTAAAAGATGAAACAGCAGAAAAAGGACTTATGTCAAACTTCTCCACATCAGTGTTGACATCATAAAACAACCCCTGGGAAGCAGGTCCAACCTTGTTACTGTTTGCAGAGGTGACCTTAGAGCATCCTCTCAGCTTTTTCCTGAGCCTGTTTAACCTGGTGACTCCATCACAGCATTTCACGCTATCAGCAATAATGGGTCGATTCTCACTGGGGCCACCCATGCTGTAAATGTATGGGGAGGCAGATTCACAAATTGTGGTGGGTAAATGCTTCACCTTCATATATGTAAGACAGTACATTTCTGTGTGATTATGATCTTGAAGGAAGTCATTAAAAAAAAACTATATCTTTCCAAATACAAGGCTTACATTAAATTGCAAAAAGAATGCATGTCAATAAGCATGGAGAAGTGAGCGGAGCCACACTATATGTTAAATGAGATACATGCAATGCAAAGGCTTCAATTTGTTAAGATAGTGTCACAGTTTGGGTTCAATGGCTTTTTTTTTACATTCTGGTTGTGTGGAAACATTTCCTATTTATTTCTACTGCAGCAATCAAAGCACACACTCATCAAAAGCACTTTCGCTGCTTACTAATCACACTTTTCATCTACACGGTGTTGTCAGGTCATCTGCAAACTGCAAACTGGAGGGTTAGGGCATTGAAATTTCCCTCACTAATCAGTGGAGGTTATTGTAGCAGATACTTGAGACTCTATTAAAAATAGATCACACAAAATCTCTGCACGTTGATGTAGACACAGTTGAAGAATTAGCATATTATTAAGTTGTGATCCACCTTTCATCTCAGTTTCACTGCCGACAAAAGTTCAAGCAGCCAGCTCAGATCTTATTAAACATGTGGCAGGTTAAATACAGGAAGGGGATGAGAAGCGGCTGCAAAACAAAAAGATTACCACAATGTTTACAAATCAGGTTTCTCCTAGAACTTCATTTTAAAACATAAAAGTTGTATTCATTATTTGAATGACATATTGTGGCTCTTGCTAAAATGATTTCAGACTTTCTTTTTTCTTTTTTTTTTTACATAATTTCTTACATTATACATCATGTAAAATAATCACATGCAGGTTTACAAGAACGGTTTGACTGCACTCGATGAAAACCAGAATGTGGCAGTCCATACTAAGCACTAGCACTAAGCACATTACAATTTTGAATGTGGGAGGCCGATTATATCTGCTGTGTGCTCAAAAGCATGGCAACTCAACAAGTGGAACACCACTGCTACTTTACAATGCTGTGTGTTCTTATATTTTGGGGTGCTGGGTCATTATAACACGTCACATACTGTATAAAGGTAAAACCACTGAGTTAATGAAGTGCACGCATTACATTTGTGTGTTTTTGACATATTTAACCTACAAGTTCAGATGTAGTCCCAGATCTGACAGAATGATTCATGAATGTGTAATGAAATGTAGAACAATAAATAAAGCGCACCTATTCTAGTGAGGGGCTGGCTCACAGGTCATAAAAGTAAAGAGAAAAAAAAGCAGCACATCCATGTTAGTGATGCAATACCTCAATTTTAAATTCTATAAAGCAAGGCTGTAGTTCTTCTCATTCTTGGTGTATAGGACAGGCATCTCAAATCAGTTCAGAGGGCAATAAACATGAACATAGAGAACATAGAGATAGGCCGTTCATAGCAAAGAAAAGCCTCTGACCTAAACGGGCCCATGTGTTCTACCAGCTATTACAAACTAGAGAAGCACAGAGGAAGAATTACAAGGAGGGAGAAAGAAATGTCTGGATACTGACATTCAAAATTAAGCACAAGGGAAAAGTCTTATCCGCTGTCAAAACAAAACTATTTGCTTTGAATGTCAAAGTTAGCTCCAGATGTTACCTCTCTCCAGGACCATAATGTTGTTGTTTTGTACCAAGAAGATCACATTTATTCAAAGTGAACGTGTACTTTCTGAATTCAATCATATTATACATTCATCAGGGTTTTTAGACTTAAGATTTCTGTGGCCAGAAACAGGTAAATATATAAATGACTCATGCAGCAATAATTAGTTTCTAAGACACTGGTGGAATGAAACTAAGTACATTTTCCACTACATTTACCTCACCACTACAGTTACTGGTTAATATAATGAGTTTATAAAATATGAGATACAGGTAATACAAAATAGGTAATAGAATAGTTAAAACAGTTAATAGAATAGAATAGTTGATAATAGAATAGTTTTTATTTCACATTTTGAATGCAGGGCCTGTCATTGTAAGGGATTTTTTTTTTCTTTTTTAATTGCGGTATTACTTTAGAAGAAATGCATCTTTCATAGTAAAGAATGTGAGTACTCCTTCCATCACTTTCCTTAAATACATGCCACCCATGTTTGTTGTGACATGACACCCACTTTCTGAGCCGTGAGAAGGTTCACTTTTACTTTAAAGGGCCAAGATATCAAAAGGTACCAGAGCATCTGTACTCAGCTATAAATAAAGAAACATAACAAATGCCTTGGCTAAAAATAATCACGTGCCGGCTTATAAACTTGTTTATGTATTTATGTTCTTATGTAACCTCCCTGTTTGCCTGTCCGCTGTAGTCATAGCAGAGTAAGTTTATACTGTGAAAGGTTAGAGAAGAGCATTTCCTACTTGCCCATTGGAGCCCTCTTGAATGTTAAATCGCATCGAGTGTTGCCGAGGTCATGCCGTCCTCACAGATCACATTTCCAACCACCACTGGTTCACTGTGCTACATATCGCCTCGCGGTCTGCGTGCTCTCACTCAGTTATTTCTTGTGGCATGTCAGACCTGTCCCAAACACCGAATACAAGCAGCACTAAATCATTTCCTGAAGCAGACCACCCTGTGTGGGGGCCCTTTAAAACGGACACTCATAAACACTGACCAACCAGACAAATATACTTTAAGGAAACATGCTACTGAATGAATGCAAAGGATGCTGTTCCTTGTGATAAAGGTTGTAATAAGCGTCATTATTATTCAAATTTAGCTCCTTGTATTCATTAATGCTGCATTGTATTAAAAAAAAGACTAAATCCAGCTTTAAGTAGAACTGTATACTTTGTAAAAGTTTTACATTAATTATTCAGTTCAGTGTCTTGAGATGAAGCACATAGCTGTGCAGAAATAAAGCACAATAACTGCTGTAAAGCTGTGCTCCACAGATGTTAAAATCTATATACGAGCAGTTCACGTTGTGTCCCAGTAAAAGCATAAACGGTTGGGTGTGTCACTTAGTAAAGAGTTTAATTACAGACAAACACACAGCCCCTCCCTCCAGAGTTGATAAGGCAGGCAAATATAGCCCAGTGCCAGCTGCTACTGAGCACATTGGGTTATCTCTCCAGATTATAAACAAACCTTATGAAGACAAGTCTCAATGCAAGACAAAAACAACAAAAAAAAAATGCATGATGATTTTCAATAGCAGCACACTTATGGTTAACTGTTAGTGTGTTGTTTAACATCTCAGAATTACTCACATACTTTCAAGGCAACAATTTCTGTGATTAACATATGTATAATGGATCATGATGGTTATCTAAATGACCTTACAGTGCAGTGGTAAAAAGGGGAAAAAAATATCATAAAAGTGAACATTTACTTATTTACATGCAATTTTCATGAATTGTTAACAATAATATGCATTTACATTAATTCTCATAACCTGTAGTTTGTTTCTGTGCATTTAAATTCGTCTGAGAGCAGTTTTGGTAGCCATTATTCATCCGAGTGTGACAGGAAATAACAGGATAAGTATCAGGTTGCTGCACAGACTGTGTCTATGTGTTTATGTGTGTAAGCCTGGAAGGTGGCAGCGGGTTGTAGAGGGCACAATGGGGGGGTTAATAGTGTTGATGGATTAAAACCAAATTCTTTAACTGGTTTCATTTTCTGGCAGGATTTAGCTTTGAGTTAAATCCTCATTTCAAAACAGAACATAAAACCATATAGAAAAGTGAATGCAGGTCAGTGATATTACTTAAGCCTTTCAACAAATACCCAGCAAGAGCTTTTTCATTTGGTACATGTTTTCAAAAGAAAAATTACTTTTTCCAAACCTTCTTACCTTTCCCAGACTCTTATTCAAAATGTCCATTTCTGCTTCAAATGCCTCTCCATCCAGACGTGTCGCATGTGTCCAGGCTTCGGAAAACTTCTCTCAGGATAAATGTTGATCAGGGCAGATACGGAAAGCAAGATGCCCCCTCTTCAGCACTGTCTCCCGAAGTTCAAAGAGTATTACTCTTGGTGTGTGTATCACCCTGCAGATTTCCTTTTATAGACACATAATAGCCACAAATAGCTTGCAGACAGCAGTCAGCCTGCTGGGCACCAGTAACAATGTTCACACTGGGAGCTACAAGCAACACAGCTCTGTGTCCCCGGGTGGGAAAAAAAAAAGGCTCAATTGTTCCATTTAATTTTTTCTGAAATAATCTCTCACATCTTATATCTCAAAGGATGACTTCAATTGTGAATTACTCCCCAGCATGAGTTCTTCATATATATATATATATATACAACCATAATATGACATGGTTGCATGATGCAGAATACATAACCAATTTTCTTGTCTGACCGAGCTCAGATCAAAAATGAGAGGTGTGGATGATTGTATTGATCGGACACTGAAATAAGGAAAATAAGAGCAGTGGAGAATAAAATAATTTGATCTACAGTATCTGTGTCTTTCTCCACCAGGGTTACAGATGTGACAATTAACTCATTATGATCTTAAATATTCATGAATGTTTTTTCTTTTTTTTGGTATTTTATGGTGAAGCTGTAGTAAGTAAGTTAAATGAATAGAGGTAACTGTTCGAATGTTGAAAGCTCAATGTAGGTGTCGTGGCAGGATAAAAAAATGCAGATATTTGAAAAGATTCTAATTTTCAGACAGTATAGATTATGTGTTTTTCAATGCAGCACATTTTTTGATATAAATAACATAAGATGTTCATTTAGCCTGCGGATGATCTAAACCCTTGCCAGCCCGCAGACTGATGTGGCCAAATCATCTCAGCATGTTCCCAGTAATTAGTTATCAGGCAGCTTGTAACAAATTCATTTATTTGCGCGTTTGCCACTGCATTGACTTGTCTGTTGCTTTATCAGTGAGTGAAAGCAGACCTCTGGAGTGGATGTTAATCCTTTAAGTACACTACTTTCTTCATTCCTGTCACAGCTGTTCTTGTCTATTTCCACCCCCTGACTCCCTCCCCCCGTCCGTCTGTGGCAGTCGCACACAGGGACAATCACAGTAAGACAACACAAGCGCATGTTCCCCTTAATTTCACATCTGCTGTTGCATACTGTAAGGAATATTGTAATTTTGAATTCATTCTGAGTGGTTCAGGATAAAAAAGCACCTGACAAGTGCCCGAAATGTTAATATGTAAATGCTTTTGGGCAACAAATCTTAAGCATCTTGATAGCAACAAGTCTTAAATTATAACCCTAAAGCACTAAATGGTTGTCATATAATCCTGTTTCCCCAGATTAAAGTCATTTATTTTCTCTGCTTTCTGGCATTTAACATTTGACACTTATTATTAGCTTTTAGCCTCGAGGAAATTCTGATACTGGAACATTCAATTTAGTCTTGTGTTAGTCCATGAGTGAACACCAGCAGAGATGCATCTCTAATGTCGGCCCTCTACTGTTTTGATGAATCTAGTCTTAATTATAATGTGTCCAAATGTGCAGCATTTATCACGACTTAACGAGATATTTGTCAAATATTAAAAGAAACACCTGCCACAGAGAACAAAACTGGTTAGATCTAGATTTTCTTTCAATGAACAAGAAACACGGTGCCCTTTAGGGTTTACGGTTTGGAAGAAAATATTGTGAAGTTCCTTTCCTATGAAGAACATGAAATGCTTGTAGTTGGGTCGGGTCGGGTCGGGTCAGTTATCCACCCTCTACAAGCAAAGATGGCCATTTTGGGCACAACACAATACAATACAGAGAAACATTTACTTTCTTACTTTACTTATAAATAAATTTTACTTACCAATATTAACAATGTGAGGTGCAAGTTCTGCAGAGAGCTCCCTTCAGTCTCAAATAAGGTGTCCACACACAGTTTGAACTGTAGTTACTCGAGTCCTGTAAATGAACAGAAGTTTCCATTTAATTGACAGGCTGAAGTGTTTTTGAAAGGGTCCTGTTTGACAATACCCTGAGAAAAAACATTTATGTTCCTGGTAGCCAATCATCCATGTGTATCTTATTTAACATATACTGTAAGAATAAAAGTATGAACGCAGTAGTAGATGAAGAATAGAATTTTACTAGTTTGAACATAACCAGCAAAGATGATATTTAATAATAAGCTACAGCTAACTGCAGCTTGAGTCTCAATTTAAAAAAAAAACACCTGCTGCTAACCTAAGAGTATGAAAGATGAAATGCTGAATGATTCATGCTTAGTAGTGAGAGCAGAAGCCTGATATTTGCTGGTGCCAGTGAGGGTGAAAATGAAACCTTATTTCACTCTGTCAGATATGGTAATGGCTATCATTAGCCTAGCCTAGGTTTTAGGACTCATTCCTGTGGCACTCTTTAGTTGATTGAGGTAATCGTTTACAACATTAGAAAAACTCCATGTCAACTGTATGTAATGGCACAGGCACACTAAAATATTAATCCCTTACCCCTCACATTTGCCAGTAGTATTGCTGCGCTAACAATAGCTACCTACCAATTCTGCATGTGTTTAGTAAACTAATCTGTTTTCTATCACAATCAAATCTGCCAAGAGGATAATGCAGATCTGAGTTGACCCAGCATTTTCCTTCATTAAAAGATTAAAACTTAGTTCCACCTCCATTGGCTGGTGAGAGTTGATGAGAAGTTGGCAGTTTGAACAGATGGTTAAAGGATTTTTTATTTTCTTGGGGAGGACTTGACTCTTTCCCCTCTTTGCTCTTTCCTTCCAAAAGCAACTCTTAGATGTTTTCATCACAACATATAAATTATTTAGTTTTCTTTGACATTTAAATTCAAGACATTGGATGCATCACAGTGAAGAAGTGCTTTATAAAATAAAAAGATAAAATAAAAGACATGTGTCATTACACCCCCCCACCCTAAAATGGTTGTTTCCAGCGCTCATTCAATTATAGTTTGTTAGCCAGCAAAGTTTTTCCACACTTTTTCCAGACATTTAAATTGTCAATGCTGTAACAAAGTCGATTTAAGGTAGATTTTGTCAGTCTCAACCATGAAGCAACCTTTCTGACAAAACTTTTATGACATTATTTGCAAGACTTAAAATCACTACAGTGGATTGAGTCATCCAAATTTATGCTCATGCTCCTCAGGTGGTACTCCCACTGACTTCACATGAACACCTCTTGAGACAGACTCATACCTCACGATAGGAGCCTGACCTGCCAGTAATTGACTCTGAATTGAATCTCGCACACAAGATGTGCTTTTCAACAAGTTGTGTCCCCAGAGGAAATTACAACCTCAAATACCTGTTACACTGACACCTTTCTGACACACTGTTCATTCAAGTTAGTGTTTTTGCAGGACTCTTTTGTACTGAATTGCAGTATACCATGCAGGAGTGAATGTCATTGTGTTCATCCTCTGCACATAGCCAGTGTGCAACATCAATATGGATTTGTCTGTCCTGTCACTCAAAGAAAAATAAAGCCCCTTGGAATAATATATTTGCACTTTATTCAGGAAGTGAACACTGAACAGTTAACTCTTTTGAGAATATAAAAGCTGTGAAATAATACAAGGCAGGTATTAACATCTATACTTTGTACATTCTAGGCTTTGGATGCAAGATTATAAATTCTTCCAGTGTTTTTTTTTCTTCTTCTTCTTTTTTTTAAGAAACATTTCTGCACAGTGCATAATCTCATGAGTGTAAATACAGCAGGTGTGAAAGACGCGAAGCAGAGTTCCGTCTGTCTCTGAACTCTGCAGGACTCGGACTCCCTGCGGTGCACTCACTTCAGCCATGTGGCATTTTATCTCAGTACGGACTATAAAAAGTTCAAGGGCCTCACATTGTCATAGGCAGAGACGCTATTTACCAGCACAGCCATGGCTTACAGTACAGTGATGTGAAGTAGAGGTAGCCAGCAGAATTCATTGTTTAATTGACTGTATGTGACGTTATGTCATGTAGCCTATTTCATTTGGACATTAGAGAACGGTCTGCTCACGCTTTACTGTTCAGTGTAGTTACACAGGCAAAACTCTGTAGGTTTTAGTAGTAAAAATAAAGTCGTTAAGTTGCCCCATTCTTGCAAATGACTTTAATATCACCAAATACTATTAGCAGCAGTTGAATCTGATAGACAAAAAGCTTGACAGTAAAAAACACATTCCAACAGTAAGCTTTCAATTAATCCTCCACAGTGTCATCACTGAAAATGCGTCAGTATCTAAAAAAAAAAACAAAATATCTGGGTAATAACAGTCTGTGTCCTTCATGAATCTCCACTGTAGTCAGGGTGGATAGAAAGCGCTGTCAAAACAGTCAGTGTGTGCGCGTCTGTTAGGAATGTCAAAGTCGTGTAGCATATCCCTGCCGGGGCTCTGTGTCAGGAGCTCCACATCTTCATCTGAGGTAGAGGGATGAGTGAGGATGATCCGCGGGATCTGTCAGATGATTGCCAGAGAAGGCAACAGGATTGGAAAAGGAAAATAAGCAGGTCATCATTTGATATGTATAAGCAGTAGTGATGTGAAATCTCAGAAAAAAATTATGTGATATAATTATTAGAATTTGGAAAAAGGCTAAAATGAGGTGATTCATTGTGAGATAATATAATGGGCGCTTTATCCTTTTAAGGGATGAGAAACCTGCTTACTGTCATTGTGTGCTTGCCAACTTGAAGCAAATCATTTTTCATTAACGCCTCCGCCTCAAGTTTAGATGAGGTCCTATTCAGGTCACTCTCCAGATCAGACTGCAACAACAGAAAGACACGAAGGAAGAGTTTAAGAATGAGGGAAAGTATATGTTTTTTTTGAAGGCATAATCCACAAATGGCTTGAGGCACATTGTAAAAACAATGGTGAAAGTGTATTCTGATTGTGCTGCGACTTGCTTAAACCACCCACAATGCTGTTGCCGTTGCAGACAACCGCCTCAATCTTCTTGGACAAACAGTCCTCCGCGCTCTCCGTCTTGGGCTGTTTGCTGCAGAGCTGCAGTCCAGTCACATCCTGAGGATCCTGAAGCTCACGCAGGTCACACACCTCTCGAGGTAGCAGCCTCTCTCGGAGTACCTTCATCTTGATACAGCTCCCGGCATTCCTGAGGGCACTGACCGCCTCGTGGTGGGTCGCTCCCTGCATGTCGAGGCCGTTGACCTGGATTGAACATGGACACGTTAGTAAGGGCACGAGTCAGATGTGAGGAATTGAGTCACAAACACATACACATAGCATAGGGTCTCTGATAATGGAATATCTATCTATTGCCACTACAGGCACTAATCAATTTTAACCTATCAATGTGTGAGTCTAGAGATTGATTTTCAATTTTTATTTGCTATTTTCTATCTCTGAGCCTCGGGTGTCTTGCTGGTCTTATGATGCCCCCAATTGGTCATAAAAGGAACAACAGCAGGAAGAAGTCGAGCTTTACAATGATATTCCAACAGCCAATATAAAGTGTATGTATGAGATTTCCAATCAGACAACAATATTTCACACGTCGGCTTTATAGATTTTACAGCCAGTGAATAAGAAATCATGAAAAGAGATGACAAACATCAGAAAAATGATTCCCCTCCTACCTCCAGCAATCTGTCTCCAACATGGATCCCTGCCTTTTCTGATGGCCCCCCTTTTGTTACTCTGGAAATAAAAATGCCCTGAAAGGGAATGAATATATATTATATACATATACATCATATTGTATGTATATATATATATATATATATATATATATATATATATATATATATATATATATATATATATATATATATATGTATATTTATGCTACATTTTCTTGAAGATGAACGTGCACTTGTAGGAGTTTAATCAAGAAAAACCAAGGAGACCATCAGAGGATCAAGACCGCTGCTTTTCATTATCCTCGTTCAAACGAACAAGTATGTTGCAAGAGATTGAGTAATGCCGGCTCCTCTGCACCAGCACTCACCTCATCATGGTCTTTGTAAGGCAGAGAGCCCTTCCCACCGGCAATGCTGATTCCCAGACTACCCCTCTGGCCAGACACTTTGATCTGCAACTGAGAGGAAATTGTTTCATTACAAATAAAAAGCTAGAATTTATATGCAGCTGAGATCTGACTGGAGCAAAATAAAAGTAAAATTAGCAACAATTTGCCTCAATGAACAGGCTTTCCTGCAGTGTCTAGTGCGACCCCCCAGAAATAATTTGACATTTATGAAAGATTCAGTATGCAGTTACTCTTAATGGCACTTGGGAGATGAATGATTCCTGAGGAGGGGTCTTCTCTGTCACCGAAGAAGATTTCAGATGCCCTGTGATGGAGGAGACCTTTATGTTGTGGACAGGGTCTCCTTGGAGACCGGACCCAGCATTAAGAGCTCTGTGATGCTGAAATGTCCTGCCCTCTCGGGTTTCACCTCTCTGAGGGAGAAACCGCCGTGGTAAGGCATCGCTCTCAGACAGCTGGCCTGTAGCGTCCTGATAAGAAACGAGTGGAAGCTTTTACTGTGTTGCCTGCAAGATACACCAGTGCAGCTTTATATTTAACTTTGAAATTACTCGCAGTACATTAGCAAAAGGAAAGACAGAAACATTCAGACCATACTTTGGTACATAATATACAATAACAAATCGGGAATAAGTGGAAACCTGCACCAACACTTGAGGACTAGCTACAGTGGAGGTGCCAATAAAAATGAGTTTCCCTATATCAAGAGAAATCAAGATAAACAATATGAAATGGCTACATTGAGAAACCTGACCTCCTCAGGTTGCTTAATTTCCTCTGCGTCCTTGTCTGCGCCGGAGCAGTGACCACACACACTGTCGCTGGCTGGGAACAGTTGAGGTCCCCCCTGCAGACACTCTTTGTTTGCCACCCAGCTGAGGCCTGGGGTGGCCCAGTTTTGGCTACTGGTCCTGGGGGACGGGTTAGTATGAGGATTTCTAGACTCCTGGAGATAGTCAGAGGACACCACCTGTTGCTGAAAATTTAATTTCAAAGTAAGACCTTGAAGGAAATGACTAGTGACACTGACGGATTAGTGGTGAGTGAGTATTGTGAAATCATCCCCTTGAATGCAAACGTGAATTGGCCACTGACGAGAGAGGATGTAGAAAGAGGGAGCAACGTGTTTCCTCTAAGCTGATCCTGGGAGGGATATCATGCTTGCCAGTAGAGCAGTTGATAATCAGTTAACACACTAATAAATTCCTACTTGACTATTCATAACGCGTGCTTACTTTCTGCACCAGGGATCATTACTGCAGAGCGTAATTGTAGTCCTTTCTCACTGGAATAATTGTTTTCAAGGAACTAAAAAGCAGCCAAGAGGGAAGCTCGATCTCCCAAGTTTAATTTGTTTTCCTCTCTTTCTCTTGCCTTTTGAATAATTTTGTCTTCCAGCCAAAGAAAGAGAGGGATGACATGCTTGAAAGGCGTCTTGGTCTCACAGAACAAACTTCCTCTTAAAAAACAGTGAAAGGCCAGGTGAATCACCGCTGCATTCATTAGTACAAACAGGTCGATACCTGAAACTGAACATCAGTAACAGAAAATTCATAAAAATAGATAGATAGATAGATAGATAACTAACAATACAAAAAGCCTTACTGATGTTAGGCTACTCATAAAATGTTCTTTTTAAATTGTCAAAAGATTGTACATGGTAAAAATGTACTAAAGGTGCATCTGCCAAGCGTGAAAACTACAACCTGGGATAACGCATCAGTGGGATATATTCCCGAGATCTGTAGCTCTAGTTTCACTATATGTATATTTGGAATGTGATGAGCACATATACATATATATATATATATATATATATATACATATATATATACATATATATATATATATATATATATACACACACACTCATTCATTTTCTCGTATACTGAAAACATGCTAGCGTCAGTACAACATGTAGGACGTGCAGGATAGACAAGTCAAATATGGCACATGCTGTCAGAGCAGTACAGAAACATCATGCACTGTTGGACAGACAAAACAAGCAATGGAAGGGTTAGGAAATGGAATTTCTGGTTGACACTATATTATTTTTATATTTCTTATATTATATGGATAAGAACAAAGACCACACCAAATGTAAGTTTTTTTAAATTTGACATTTAAAAGTTAAGCAAGTTTAACTCAACTGAGGTGACATTAAGAAAGTCTTTGTTATTGTCTGTAAATTCAAACAGGCTGACGAATAAAATTAAAGGAATAACAAACATGTTGTTTAGTGTTGCACTCATTTTATTGATCAGTGGTTAAAAAGTCATCCAAATCTCGAGGCCCACTGCCTGTTCGAGATCCGTTTTGTGCAGTTTGATCAGAAAATAATTAAAACATTAACACCAACACTTGAACCAATTTCTCTGGTTCAATTTTTTTGCAATCAATTTAAAAACAAAATAATACAACTTATCATGTACCATATAAAAGAATAAGATCTGAGAAACGCTGAGAAGTGCATTATAGTGGAACTTCTAACAACTGCATTTTTAAAGGATGCCATCCTTGTGGTACGAACCTCATTGTCACCAAACCTCCGACGATTATTCTGTACAGTACTCTTTGTTAAAGGGAAGGAAAACTTTTAAAATAAAATACAGCTGGTTTTGGCATCTATTTGGAAAACATAGCAAAGCAGTGAAGCACAGCACATATAAATAAGATAGCTTTGTTATCTCTGCATTATTACATTGCAGATAAGGAATTAAAGTTTGATGTGCAGTACTTAAATCCAAACTTAATTAATCAAATCTATTCATTATCCAAAAAAATAGGTCTAGATATTTTTTACAATATAAATGAATAAAAATAGAATTCAAGGCCATCCACTCACCCAATGATAATTATATGGACTGAATAAGACATTAGTGACTGTGTTTTGTTCATTGCTTTGATTGTGTAAAAAAAAAAAAAAAAAAAAAAAAGAAAGAAAGAAAGAAAGAAAGAAAAAAGTACCAAGTTTGAAACAAAGAGAAAAAGTTTAAAAATCTGCAACTGATTAAGAAATTTACTATACAATTTTATTTACATCTGAGCTGCCGAAAAGTAAAAAAGTATCAATATTCACAAGAGACTATACAATAATCTTTAATCAGTAGGTCCAAAAACTCCTGCTTTTATGTTCGCCCAAAATGTAAAAAGAAGTTCACCCAGTGTTTTAAAAATAGATACAGAACAAATATATAATACATTTAAGAAGGTTTGACCATATTATAAAGACTTATAATAGTGCAACTACCTAATGTATATTTTAAAAAAAGAGGCATTTAAAAAAGTAATAAATTTTTAAAATATCTTTTAAAAGGAGCATCTCTGTGCAGATTATTGCTGTGGACGTTAATTTTTTTTAAAAAAAGGAAGGCACAGCGGCCATGGTAGACTGAGTCAAACACGTTTTTACACAGGACTGGAGATGGAGTAAGGTTACAGGCGTCCCAGGGTTTAATCAGAGGAGGGTAGGCCACACTGGGGTTTGTAGGTAAAACATAGAAAAGGGGTGGGGGGGGTTGGGGGGGGACTGCGGGGGTTGTGCAGGACAACACGGCGGCGAGACACAGGAGGTAAAAAACATTGCTGAGGTAAAGGTCACACAGACGTGGTCACTCTGTCTGCAGCGTTATTGACCTCGTTTTTGTTGGAGTCCAGGCCTTTGGCAGCGTTCAGGTCATTGCGGAGGTTCTCAGCTGCTTTCTTCATCGTTTTCAGCTCACCGGGGTGAGGCGTAGCCCGCCGGAGTAAAGTTCCCTGCGCGAAGGAATGACTCTAATTAGTGGTACACTTTCTATATATGCAGCAAAAGGAGTAATTACTTGCATCTGCTCTAGGTGGTGAGCGAAGAACAGTTAAAAATGGGCATGGCTGGATAAAGGCTATGTCATGACGGAACGTCCTAACTAAATGACTGATTGTAAATGTGTCACATTTGGCTTCAAAGTAGCAAAATGTAATAGAAAATGTAACTAATTTTTGCATCATCATGTTACTATTGTCATTGTGAGCAAGCTAGCAGCTGGTGTTAGCACTTCACTAAAAGCAGCTCTTTGCTCTTGTTTCTCTAATATGGACATCATGTGTTTTTAGTAACGGGCTCTATGGCTCAGAGGAATGAGATATATCAGCCTTTGGATACAGTTCACTGTTAGTTTTAGTCTTTATATAAGATTTGTTGACAATAAGAAAAATCTAGAATATCACCAGACTCATCCCTTAACAGTGGCTTTTCATTTTTGCTTTTTCTGCGCCGTAGTTGAGCCCTTGAGCTCGGCGCTCTCACCTTGTCATCATCCTCCTCCTCATCATCATCAAGGAAGTGAATAGCACTGATCCTGTTCACGGCTTTCCTGTCCCACGTGTCATCTGCCATGTCATTCACCAGGCTCTCCAGGGCTCCAAAGCGGGCGAGTTTATCAGAGCCTGAGGTTGTTTTTAAAAGAGACAACACAAATTGTATTACTGGAGTTCATGCATGTGTAAAAATGCTAAGAATGAATTACAGATCGTAAAATGAATATTACAGTATATTAAAATCAATATGGTTGTTATGATCGTTTCTCCGCAATCTGCCAACTCAAGAAATGAAAACTGTCACATAACCCAGCTCTTATGAGAGGGAGCCTGAAACTGCCAGATCACAGTTTCAAATCCCAGCTTAGTCACAGGCTTACAGCAACACAATCTTCCCTGCCCCCAACTACGGCTTCACCCTCACTCATCTGACCTCCACCAGTCTTACATCTGCATCTCTCCCACAAGAGAGAGACAGCACGTCAATACATAAATGCCACCGTTTCTTTTTGAGGGAGAAACGGCTTTTTTTAAGTGCAACATACAGTGACATGAAGGAACAAGCCTTTTGCAGTGAAACGCATATACTCCACACATTTGTCTGTAGATGAACGCAAAGAATAAAAATGACAATAGACTGTCGTATCAGGCAGAGATAGAGCCAGCCTTCAGCCGCATCTCTATACCCACTAGGCGAGCTTTTAATGGCAGCAGGCCAGCCGCTGCTAAGCCTCTTTAACTGTCCAATCCGCCGCATTTCTGAAAAACATAACCAAGGAGGGCCTTAAGGGACAGGAGAGGGCCTGATCCGTTATAGGCGCTGTGTCCCTTACAGGACCTCATAATCGACAGATACTGCGGGGAAGGATCAGAGGGCACAGAACACGCTGTGCTTCCCCGAGCAGATCATGTGATAATGTCGCCAAAACCGCAGGGCACTAAATAATCAAGGACGAGGCAAGAACTGATGAGGAATAATACTCAAATGTCACAGTGCTGGCACCAAGTCGTTTCACTGTAGCCTGACACTTAAGGAGCATGGAGACACTGATCCCACACACACACACACACACACACACACACATAAATATATATATATAAATATACACACAAACACAGTGTGTGTGTGTGTGTGTGTGTGTGTGTGTGTGTGTGTGTGTGTGTGTGTACATATATATATATATGTATGTGTGTATCTGTAGATAGTTTGATAGATTGATAGATAGATAGATAGATAAGCATGCGCACTACTATATTTATATTATACACACACACACACACACACACACACACACACAACTGTCATTTCACTCAGTCCAGTATGAAAAAAATGTCTAGAGCTCCTGATAACACAGATGATTCATGGTTTGGTTATTCAAAACTTCAGGGAACTATCTTAGACTTGATATAAAAAAAAACAAAAAACATTACCTTTACTGTCTGGTTCACATGGCTGTTGAGGCAGCAGCACGCAGGTGAGCACCTTCTCGCCTGAGTCAGGATCCTCGTCGGTCTGAAAGGTGAGGAGAGGCTGCGACTGGTTTTCTGACAACCATAAGGCTTTCAGTCGTAGTGTGGTCAGTGACAGCGGTAAGTGGGTCAACCTGAAAACAAACAGGAAATAAATATCTAACCGGCTCATATTATATAGGATATAAAGAAACCACGAGATACCTGCAGGTTCTTATTTTCGTAACACTGCTGTGTTAGCTTTTAGGATTAGTACTTCGGATGAGGAACTTGGCAGTTGTTCTGACAATGTGCAGGAGGGGAAACACTCCCCAGACACAGAGGTGAACATGTTTGTGTGTGTGACTCAAGCAGCAGACATTGGCTACAGCCTCCTCTGAAGACAAAGCTTGGACCAAAACAGGTAAAGGCAGAGAACCAGAGCCAAAACAATCTCCCACTGACAGCGAGTGAGTAATATGTTGTCAAAATATCAGGATAATCTTCAGGGATCAGAAAGTAGAAAACAAGTATTTAATCAAGAATCATGTTTCATGTTTTCTAAAATTTGGGTTTGTATTTGCTTTTTATCCATATATCTTTCACTTGAGTTGGTGTAAACTACCTTCTCCACCTTGTTGCACATACCTGTTTCCAGAGACATCGAACACATGCAGTTCGGTGGCTTGAGACAACTCTGACGGTATCCTCGTCAGCCTGTTCTCTCGTACGCAGAAGACATTCAGACCGCTGCAGCCCCCGATCTAGTTAATAGAAGAGACATCATGATTAGGCTGCATGTCAACCACAGAAACAGGCATCCCATGAAGCATAAAAACACTAAGTGGTTTCAGTGGGGATTTTTCCTCTCCTCGTCTGGATATGGAGTATAATTTAATATAAAACAAATACACATAAGTATAAATCTGGCGTTTTAACAATGAAGAACAAAAGAAACCAGAGTGAGCCTGTTGGCAGTATTTGGGCACTTTGTCCCAGAATTGGTGATCTCGGTGGCAGATTAGTTAAATGTCAATGGGATGTGGTGCAGGGACCTAAAATTAGGAACAATTAGACCTAGTAGCCAGACAAAGCAGAGACTTGATGGGCCAGCTGAACTGCAGTTGTAATCTATTAATCTGCTCAGACAGAGACCTGCAGGAGCAGGATACCAGTACTGTTCCAGAGATTCATCACGTTAAAAGGAGCAGGTTAAGCTCATCATATGGTAAGTGCTTTATGCGTCCACAGGAGAGAATAGAGTCTACAGTAAACGAAGCAGAAGGAACAAACAAAACATTGGAAATCGTCAGTTTTAGAACAATTCAAATACATGATTCCATGTGAGCACAGACAAAAGTCAGCCAGGGAAAATGTGTTAGGAGCAACTAATCAACAATCAATAGAATCCATAAAACTGGGCCAATGGTCAAGTAGCTCAGCAAAGCACAAATCAATACTTGGGAAATGGTTATGCTGTGATTGTTAGAGATGTCATGCAATGCTGGTTTGAGAAAACAGTGACACCATCGATTCATTATCTAAGGCCAAGTGTGTTCAACTGTTATTTTTTCTCCAAACACTGCAGTCTTTGCATCATTAATACACAAGGCCATTGTACAACGTCTGAAGAAGCCTTTCAGATGAAGCTTTCAACCAGGCGTGCCTTCACTTAAACAGACAAGAGGTTAGAAAAGAATGTCACATACAAACACAATGGAGACACTCAGACAGAGATGAGCAAACCGAGAGGACTGAGCAGTAAAAGTGAAAAGAGAAAGCACAACAAGGAAGAGCATTGTTGATCCAAAACGTGAATGAACTTTAGATAGTTTAACAATTTGAGCCAAGGAAAATCTCAATGTCACTCATAAACTGTTGCATTAAAGCCTTAGAATAATGGCAGTCTAAGAGCATTACATTAGTGCACTCAATACAGAAAAAACCGGACAGAAAAATTCACATTTGTAATGATAATTTGAAGGTCAGAGCTGCAGTTCCTGCCTAACCTGCACCACCTGCTGACAAGAAAAATAACAACAGCAGCAGTTTACACCTGAAGACGAAGATCGCGTCGATGTGTGTCATCTACAGGTAAAGAGAGTTATCATTTCGGCACATTTTGACACTTGCACCACCTGCAGGCAACGAGCGTAAGAGCTCCTGTTTTTTTTTGTAGATCTGTGGTTTTTAGGCTTCACAATTACTATATTTATTGGAGGTAACATCATCATTTGTCTTTCTGGTTTCTTTGGTTTCTTTGGTTTCTTTGGTAAGGAAAGGAGGGGCACCAGTCTGGGTTGGCTGATTTCTGTATTTGGTGCTGAATATTACCACTATAAACTTGGATGTCATTAGATTGTACACAATCTGTTATACGTATCTATTAGTAGAAGAGTTATATCTGGATTATAAAACACATATTTTAGGTTCTTTGGTACTCTATGATCTTTGGGTAACTGATGTTGGTTGATATGTGAAAAGCTTACCTCCTTGGGTAATGACATTAGCTGGTTTCTGTCACAGTTGAAGTTGGAAAGCCGTTTCAATTTACCAATACTCCTCGGCAAACTCTGAAACAATAAATCAAAACAACAATTAAAAAAAGAACATCATAAGTATTTCATTATTTTATTTTTTTCTTTACATTATATTTTAACAGTTAAACAGTTTGTCCCATTAATCAATTTATCCATAAAATGAGGACAATATAGAGAGCCAAATCATCCACGTGTCATCAGTATAGGGAGGTGCTCTCATGCAGACAGACAAAATGGGATGTGACAGAAAAACACAGACAGGTCAGAGTGGTCACGTACGCATCACCTGAATGTGGTTTTCCGTCTCTGTCTCACTCAGTGTGTCATCACTTGTACTTCAGCAGTCTGCACATCAGTCTTGCCTATAGCTATTTTTCCAGTTCGGTTAGCATGGGCGAGCTAAGGCCCAACTTTGTAAAATAAGTGTGACGGTACTAACCCTATAATGTTTTCATTACGTTTTGAAGACAAAACATTAATACAGTTGCAAACAAACCTGTATATGGTTCTCTGTGAGCACAAGTTCAGTGAGACTTTCACAGTTGCCAATGCTCTCTGGAAGATAAGTTAGTTTATTCTGATCGGCTTTCAATATAGAAAGTTTCCGTAGTTTTCCTGCAGAGAAAGAAAAATATATATATTAGACACACTACAAACCTTGTTTAGATATTACTGAGCAAGCTGATGAGGTCATAACGGGAACATTGCGTAAAATGTATGTTGCCGTCCCTTAAGTTATATTTATTTTCAGTGTGTTATTTTCAATACATTACATCAATATTCATTCATTTGGCAGACACTCTTGTCCAGAGTGAGTTAAAATAAGTGCATTAAAACCACATAGGAGCAAGAGCTAGATATCATCCAAATGTGAATGTATCTCTTTAAAACAAATGACTAAAAGCAGTGCTGCAGCACAAGCGCTTAGAGATTTGGTAGCTGTCACATTAAATGCAGACACCAAAGCATATTGGCTGCCACATACAGCACATGCAGAAAAGCAATGTTTTCCCATGTGTGAGAATCTTACGAGATGATGAGAAAAAACCTATGTCAAAATATACCCACGACAAGCTTGCAAAGATAGCATAATCATGCTAATAAAGGGCTAGGAGAATTCAAGTGCTTACCAATGCTTTCGGGGAGAGCATCAATGAGGTTCTGAGACACCAGCAGGTCAGTTAGTGACAGCAGGCCTCCCAACTCCTCAGGAAGGTGCCCCATTTTGTTTTCTGACACATCCAGACACAACAGGCTTTTCATACTGCCCATCTCCTATGATTCAGAGCAGAGACTTGTGGTAAAGCAAACACCTTAGGCTTTGGACACATGTTCAACATGGCTGCAAGAAAACATTTGTCTTATCTTGGGATGGAATTTTTTGTCACTGATTCTTGTTCTAATTTTATTTTCTGAACTTTTATTTATATATATATATATATATATATATATATATATATATATATATATATATATATGCACCAATGCACAATGCTATAAAATGGATTATATGAAAAAGTGGTACTATAATAATGATAACAGAATCTCAAACACAGTCTATACATTTGCATGCAAAGCTTACTGCAGGTATGTCAGCCAACTGGTTTCCATCCAGCCACAAGTCCTTTAAGCTGACAAGACAGCCTATTGACTCCGGCTATGTGGGAGGAAGAAATGTAGGGATTGAAAGAGTGAGAGCCAGAAAAATAGAAAAGACAAGAAGAGACAATAAAACAGAAGAATGCAATATTAGTGATTTGATTCTAACAATATACTGCTTTTTTCTTTGATTCAAATTCATGATGTGCACACACAGCGAATAGAAATCGGTTGAAATGAATGAAAATGGATCCACAACCCCCCCATATAATTCTATCAATACTTATTTTCGTTTTAGGTTACACTGCTTTCTTCAAGAGCATATCACAACTCTTCTGCTGCTTTTTGGCATCATGACAAATCAATTTAATTATATTCATTAAATATAACAGAGCCGTGTCAACAGTATGGAATAAAGGATAATACTGAAAACCAAATATTAACTACCACAATTGCGAGCAGAAGAAATTCAGATGACATCCAAAAATGTAAATAACTTCAGTTCACTGGACGCACAACTGAGGAATACACTGTAAAGAAAATAAAACACATTAAAAGCCATTTCTCCGAGTCTGTCTTTGCTTGATCTGTCAGTAAATCATTCACCATCAGAGTTAGACCGCTCGCATAAGATTACAACTTAAAACCAGAGCTCAACACAGATGGTCATCCTCCCATCTGCGTGATAAGAGGTGAAAGCTGTTCTCGAGGGACGTTAATCTACTCGGACATGACAAGAACAAGGAAATGGGAAAAGTTTCATTCTGCTCATTTTGTGAGCGGCAATGTGGCATTCTTCTGAGTAAACAAGCTCACACACACCCAGAGAAAAAAGACTTACCAGACTGTAGAGTTCGTTATTTCCTAGGTCGAGTTCTTCAAGTCTATGAAGCAGAGATAGTGACCTGTGGTTGACAGATGCAAGGAAAATTCAAATGAAAATAAAGTCAAAAAGGCTTCTATACCTTATCAACCTCAAGGTAACGTCGCTCCCTGAAATGTTAAAGACTCTCTTCTATAATAAAGCCCACAAAGTAACCTACGGAGATACGATACAACAATACATACATATATAAATATCCATACATACTGTGCAGTTAGTTGAATACTTACTCTGGTAGGAATGTGAGCAGATTTTCTCTGAGTTCTAGTGATACCAAATTGGAAAGGCTGCGATGACAGGAGAAAAGAAAGATTACTTGCTGTAGAAACTGTAGTTTCTATGCAACTTCTACTCTTATCTAAGCAACACAGATAAATATTAGACATGATGCTCTTGGATGTTTCTAAAAAGAAACAATGAGTTTAAATGAGAGCTAAAAAACAAAAATGGCCGTAAAACGTCTCCTTGCAATCAGATATCTGGGAAAAGGAAGTACTTTAGAGGTGTGTCAGTCTTATCAAGGCTCTGAAATCGCAGCAGCATAAACAACCGCTGCATTCTTTAAATGAAGAGCAAAATGTCTAAATGGTTATCATAGAACAAAGTACAGCACAGTGCTGCTTATGTACGCCTCCGTGCTGCACATGTACCCAATTAATGGAGGATTTTATGACAACAGCTTACTAGTACAGTGCAAAGTCCATGTTGTTGATCAGAACCCAGACTAAATAATTCAGCCTTCGTGTGGGATTAGAGATGGACCGAGGAGTTAACATCTTTTTCAACATTTTCCTGATCTGAATGCCAAACCAAATATTATGAGTCAATTAGCCAAGCTCTATCACTGTCAGAAATATGACACTAATGAATTGTTTCTAAAGCCTTTAGAGTGGCACTGCAGTTTCCGTACCAAGTAGGTATGTTTAAACTGGTTCTTAATCTAGTCTACATCAAGTGTCTCTTGAAAACCCGGCTGACTCTCAACATTATATGCAATCCAACTGCTACTTTTCCTTAATCTTGCTTTCTGTGAGTGTTTTTCTTTCAGATCGCAAGCCAGAGATTAAAAGACTCTGCCTGAAATCTGGTTTTAGAGATCAGCTAAATGATGTAAACAACCACTTTACTGCATCAATGTCGCAGGTTTCTGTGAATGCTACTTTTTGCCAGAAAACACTCCCATCTCAGGAGATAAATGATGTCATTTAACCCCTTAAACATTTACTTTATCCATGTCTAAAAGCCCTCCAGTGTGTTGTTCCAACTGTGTTATGGTTTTCATTACCTTCTTCCCTTGACAGAGCGCAGGCCTTAAGTCACTGTTTTATGTAAGATAGATATGAGACATATGTGGGGCACATGCCGTACCACTAGGAAACGGGTGTGAAGAGATCACTTGAACTTTAGGTGACTTTCTTGGTAGGAAAACTCTATACGTCATACAAAATGATGTAAATCAGTCACATACACAGTTCCAGCTCTTGTCTATGTTCAGTTTGTAGCCGTTGCCATGGCAAACAACATGAACAGTATGAGAAACGGCTTTTATAGCCAACCAGGTAATCTACAAAACAGATTTCTGAAAGGAAGCGTCATTTTTCTAAAATACAATCTTAACTGACTTTGGTTTTAGTGTTTTTATGTTTGAAGCTTGTTTATAATCTTTAAACAACAAGATTTAACATGTTGCAGAATATTATGCAACTAAGGAAATATGCAGAACCTGAGAAAAGCTCAACGCACAACACAGCTACAAATGTTATAGGTCAGTTCTGCAGGACCATCATCACTACTCAGATGATCCATTACAGTATGGATCTTAATTAAAAAAAAAATCTATCTGGCGGGTTGTGTCTTGCACGAAATTTAAATTAGGCCAAATGTTGTATGTGTAAAACATCAGAATAACATTAAGTCTTAAAAGCCCATCAATAGGTGGCATAGCATTATTTCAAAGTCTATAGTCCTGACCTGTGTACACTAAAAGAAGTCAGGCTGTCATCCACCATCCATGCATTATCTCTGAGAGGTTAAGCAATAATCCTTAATTTATGGCACCACCGCAAGGCGAAACGAATCTCTGTTTAGTTTAGCTCCAACTTTTTCAGCAGTTATCTAATGACTCAAATATGCCATCCAGACCACAACCACCAGTAATCATTTAAAACATACTACTGCACCCGGGGGAGTTTCACTGTAGTAATCAGTGTGAGAAAAAGTGCCTTTAAACAACATCTTTTGTTACTTTTGTGTTTTAAATCCTGTTCTACACAATTCATCAATTAAGAAGGTGTTACTATGTGTAAAAAAAAAAAAAAAGACAAGTGTCTGGTGAAGAGGTCATTTGTAGCAATGAATGATAGGAGCTCCTGAAAAAAATCCATCCTATATCAGAACATCAACATTTCTAACCACAAGTGCACATCTAAAGTAAACTTATCCCTTTAAATCCATCAGTGTAAGAGTCTTAGTTCAGTTTCCTTTGAATTCCAAACTTCCACTAAAAACATCCCTTGTGGCAATTTGACCTAAAAGCACATATTTCTGTTATTAAATCCAATTATAACTGAACTCAACAATAGGGGAGGCCTCTAAGGAATATAGGACATGAGCTTTCACTAGTCCCGATTATGTGCCATCTCACAACAAGACTTTTGCCTTTTATGACCAAGACAATGAAGTCAAGGAGCAGACGCTGACTGATGTGTCTGTGAAGAGTAATGTGGTTGGTATGTTTTCCCCTAATGCAGTGAGACGGAAGAGATTTTAGAGGAAATTATTACAATCGGGGGAGAAGAAGACAATAGAAAACCAAGTGCCTGATGATAATGGCACTTAATGCACAATGTTGTACAGAAAGAGTCATAGTCATGATCTGGACACATTACAGATTTTTTAATTATTTTAGTTATGAAGGAAAACTGTCATGCCATATGTTAATTGGCTGTGTAGGAGGACTTCTCACCTCATCATGTTTACTGACTAAAACAATAAAACCTGACATATTTACCTCTAGATAAGAAGTCGCTCACACAGCGCCACTCTAGAGAATTTTTTAAGGCTCAAGGCGTTTCAAAAGGGAAAAATGTTGTTGCTTTCACACGCTAGACTGTTTAATGTCTGTTAACACACACCACATCACAGAGGGTGGTATTAAAAACAACTGAATTTGGTTCAGTATTTCTATGGAACTCAACAAATTAAATCTATTTGTGGATAAAATTAAGATTTTTCTAACAAGATCACAGAGACTGAAGCAAAGTGTGAGACATGGAAATGCAGAGACACATAAGATGTTATGTGACACAAGTCCCTCGACATCATCATTACATTATATGCACTTCAGGCTATTAGTGCATCAATATGCTCCAGAACAAGGGATTTGTAGTCGCTCTCTGATCTCTAAAAAGGTTACAAGCACCATGAACACCATTTGTTTGTCATTGTTCAGAGTAACAGACATTTGTCATTTCAGGGTAAGATAAACATTTTCATTTTTGCTTGTGCTATGAAACGGTGTGGAAATGTTTTACTGGCAAAGGTGAGATCCACTTATTACGTCAAAGCAAACATGATGAATCGGTGTATACACTTACTTCCCAATGTTGTCTGGAAGAACTTGCAATGAAATATCATTGATGGAAAGGCATGTTAGATTCCGCAGCTCTGGAAAGCTATCAGGTAACCTGCAAAAATAAAACACAAAGTGGCCACAATGTGAGACACCGGCAGGAAAATGATGAATATTGGCCACTAAAAAGGCGAGGGCAAGTGTGCTGTCGGATGACTGTGTTGTCTGTTGAGAATGTCAGCAATGCTAAGCAAGGGTTTACCAGCACTTTAGGCAAGGCAATAAAAGTCTCTGCAATCTGGTGTCCTAAAAAAAAAAAAAAAAAAAAAAAGGCATAAAATCCAATTTTCTAAATGGACATATTGTCTGCTTGTTCAGGACAAAACTTTCTTTTGTCAAGTTTTTACTACTATGAGACTACTGTGGTCACACTTTGATATATAGCAGCAACAACATTAAGCTTCTTGCATCATTCAAGCTCTGGTTATCTTCATTCTGGTGGAATCCATCCTACATAAATGTGAATGAGATGAAAAAAATACTATTTCTTTCCAATATTTCTCCCCAGAATCATTATTTGGACTGAATGTAAGCCAGAGATCAAGAAAGGTATCAACAAGTCTTAATAACTGACTAGACGTGAGCTGTAGCCGGCTGCTGGTATTTGGAACCAGGCACACTCTCAAGATTAAGTATAGCGCTCCATGTAAACTAAAACCTGCTAATATAAACACAATGTCCACCACTGCAATTCAAAATGGAGCCTGCGATCAATCCTAAAGTGACAGGTCCTTTAATAAAACAATTTATACAGACAACTAAATCATTGCTTTTTATATTTTTTGTTGCTGTAAATGTTTTTAAAAACAAGATAAAATTCTTCTTTTTTATACATTTGAAAAATACAGACAGGGCCTTTAAAATGAATTAATGTGCCTTCACATTCCTGCTAACCCACAGTTGTAACTAAACCTTTACTATGAAACTGTTCAATCAGGGCTGATGAAAGAGTGGAAAATTAGGTTACTACTGTGGAAAAAGAGTGTTGTGTGTGTGTGTGTGGAAGCTTGTGTGCACTTTAAAAGTATTGAACACCAATGCTATGTTATACTATTCATTGTTGCCTCCTAAACTATAGACTGAAAAGCAGTGTGGTTTTTTTCCCCTGCTGGGGTGCAAATTGGACTTAGTCTCACCCACACAATTAAAAGCAAACTATGTAAAATCTGCAATCTGTCATGTTCATGGCGGCAGGAGTAAAAGCTGGAGTTCTTAAAAACACACACAATGCAGACAATGGCAATATGAACCACAAGAAAACATGTATTTTCTTAATTTTCAAAGATGTACTCCCTGCTTTTGTTATTCCAACATTTAAATCTGGATAAATAGGCCGGTTTATTTAAGGAGGAGATAAGTAGAAAAGTATCACATATATGAAACGTATGGTTTTAGCCATGTTACAGATCTTGACAGAGGAATATTTTAGAAGAGACCACGGTTAAAGTATCTTTGAAAAGTAAAACATCATAATCTGTCACTACCTTGTTAATGGATTTCCACTGAAATCTGCCACTTGGAGGGCTTTGCAGTATGAAATGCTCTCTGGAATTTCCATAATATCTGAATAAGAGAAAAGACACATGTCACAGCACTTCTTAATCACTCCACTCGGGCCAGCAGTCAAAAAATAGATATACGACACAATCAGCAGTAGTTAAATAACGCATGTCAAAATAATACAATTAAAGGCAGTTGCTTTAAGTGCAAGCGATAAACAATAAAAATCACGACAGTGACGGTGCCTGATTGAAAAGATGTCATTTTGTGGTAAATCTAATGAGAATAAACCTGTGTTATTATTGAAGTTATGTTACCCAGGTCTCACTCACTAAATATGATGCATTCAGCCCAAAAAGAAAGAGCAAATGTACAGTTGTTTAAAACACTCCAACTTAATGATGACTCAACATAAACAAGACAGTGTCTTAAATGCACTTTCTATCAACTTGAATTTGGTTTTGCTCTCCAGCCACAGCTGTGAACAGACTGCTGCTTTGTTGCAGGAGAAACCTCACCAGTGTATCTAAAGGAATATGTTCGGGTCTATTCAAACAACTTGGGAGATTCAGGCTAATGCAAACCATGCTTTTTTGTATGCTCGTGTGCTGCATCAGCTTCACTAATGGGGAGTAAATCTGCCAGTGTCATTCATTTGTTGAATTTAATGCCGTCTCTCTCAGCTGTAAAAGCATACTCTCGCAGATGTGAAGAAAACACACAGAAAGACAGTTATAAAATGTGAAATGTAACAACTGACTATGAGTTACTTGTGTGTTTAATATGACCTTTTTGCCTTCTTACCATTTCGAGAGACATCCAGTTCTACCAGCTGCATGAAGTTGGCTATTTCTGGTGGAAGTCTCTGGATCTCGTTGTCACTCAGGCCAAGTTTTCTTAGTTTAACCAGCTGGAAAAATGGCTGAAAGGCAAAAAAGGATAGTCAGTAAAAAGCGGTGGAAGTGGAAGTAAAACCGTCGCATTGAATTGTATACAACATATTTATTCAATTTATACTTAACTGAAGATGATTTAATCTTTGGTGACATAAATCAAGTGCTTAAATTATAATCACATCTTTAGCAGTGGTTGATTTCTTTCTTGCAGTAGCATGCGCCTTGTTAGCATTTTCAGAAATAATAACGCTTCATTGCATTATACTTTTTATGTTTAAAGACCGTGCACAGTCCCACAATTTTCAATTATTCCGGCTGATTAGATGTCTGCTCAGGTTGAACTTGGGTGGGGCTATGATGGGAATCACATGAGGCCACCACAATGTAAAAAAAGAAAGATAAGAGTGTAAGTCGTATGCTGCTCTAGGAGTAACAGAACTAACTTATTTTTTTCCATGTGTGTGTGTATGTATATATATATATATATATATATATATGTGTGTGTGTGTGTGTGTGTGTGTATAATATAAACATGCAGGACTCCTCTGTGTGGAACTGACTGGAAAAGACTAGGGTTCAAGGCATTCTTCTAGGCAAAAAGATTTAGCAAGAGAGTATAATGATGAAGACCATTCTGCAGCCTCTAAATGCTGACTTTATTACTGTTCCATCAGCTCACTACTCGACAATAAAGCCTTCTTTATTTCTTATTATTCCTTTATTCCAAAAATACAAGAGGGCATGATTTTTTTTTACCTCTGGCTTTATAACTTTTGGGGATTCTTAATGAAAAACCTATTCATTAGTCACAAATGTCTGAGAAACTGGAAGTATTCCCCCCTCTACCAATTCAATTCAATTCTGTGCTCCATTTCTTCTCAAATAAAAGCAAACATCTCTGGTGGCCTATTGAATTAACAGACACCTCCACCTCCTGTTTTAGTGAAAAGCCACTTCTGAAAAAAAATACAATTAACAGGACAAATGTCGTCACTGTGAGATATTTTTATTCAACAGGCTGTGCTGATGACGTCCGACAGCCGGTATTACTTTTCCCAAGTTCTCCCACGGACCCTTCTCCTCTCTAACTTTGCTTTTCAGACACTATCATATTGGATGCGTGGCCTCAGGGTCAACTCACAGGTTGCCATTTAGAAGTGCAGAAATCTTTGTTTGTTGGTTTCTGAGAAGGAAAGATCCAGTTGGCACACACAAAAAAGCAAAAGCAATTATCATAAGCACATACTTGACGCCCATAACAAGAGCGGGCAGAACCTTGCCTGTGTGGTGGTGGAGCAGGTACCTGACAATGCTGCTTCAGGTTCCCTTAAAGTTTTAGCAACAACAGAACAGAAAAACTTCCCCTCTGGCCTCTCTATTTTCTCCTCTGTTGCGTTTCACCGGGCAGGCCATCTGGCCATGGGGGCTCATCAATGGAAAAACATGCATTTCTTATTTCTTATTCAGTCAATCGATCACTGAAGCTGACTGTTAAATATGTTCTTTTGATCTGCGTGCCCAGTACGCTGAAGGTTTCTACTTTTCTGTACTGTACTTTTATGCTGTAAAAACATGTTGAAATCCATTGTAACCAATTTTTTTTTACATCCACAGGGTTTTGGATGGCATATGGCTTTCAAAAACTGGTAGGGGAACATTTCATATATTCAAAAGGTGAAACATTTTAGGCTGTAGGAAACATGTCTTTATTTGTAAGAGGAGACCAGACTGGTGTTGCAGCATGCCCAGGTAAATGAAATACGTTTTGTTTGGAGGTCAACAAAGCTAGGATGGATTGAAAACCTAAATGATCTGAAAATATGTTAAGCTGTAATAATTATCATGAGTACAGCTGCTCCACGGACAACCCAAGCAGCTCATTTTTGTGAAATTAGCCTCACTCTTCAATCACAGGCAGCACATAATGAGTCAATAACATTATTAGAGTGCCAGGGCCCCCTGCATCGTCTGATCATTAGCTAATGTCAGCTTAGGTGTAAAGGCAATCTGTAAAACCCGTTTGCATTTTTAAAATTCATGATCAGGTTGCACATTTTCCGTAGACTATATCCAGATACAGATCATATTTTAATAATGTGTGCACAACAAATAAGGCCCAAGAGTCCAAGAGTCCAAGAGTCAAACTCCACCCTTTTACAAAATGCCCATGTCATTCCAAGGTCTTAAGAAAGAAAACAGCCGCTAATCCATCATTTGATCAAGCAAACAAACCTGTGTTCTTACAGGAAGGGACTGTTTGTCTGAGTTTTCACATCTTAACAACCTTTCACTTTCACATTTCACTTTCTTATAAAAAAAAAAAAAACATAGTATGAAGTGCAGTGCATGTCAGATCACTCTGCTCCTAATCACAAGGCCAACGCTCAAAGATTTATATCCATCTTGATGATATTATCAAGGGAGTCGTTGCTAGTGCAGACTTGTTCATTTCCAAAAAAATAACCTGAGGTGTGACAGATCAGGAAAATATTGCCAATTCAGTTTTGAGCTTGATCACACCTACATGTTTCCCACCTTCAGACTTCCTCCTTGAGCTATGCCTCTCCCTTTATGACACAGTTGAAACGCAAACTTCCATTATCAAGGACTCAAATGAAATCAATGTCAGTTTCATTCAAATGCTCAATGCAGTTTTCTAATCCTCTTCATAACAATAAAGACAACCAGAGAGGTAACAAACAGCAATATACAATTGATTCTTTTGTTGTAAATTTGCGACGAGCTTCGCAATTTCTGCATTTAACTTACTGACAGAAAACCTGTTCCTCCTGTTAGTGTCATTCAGTGTCACCACACCCCCAACTGTCACCCATGCGTGACACACAAAAACCAAAACAGGCTGAGTCAAGCATACATTAACCATACTGTCAACTCCCGTGTCAATGTTTGAACCTCCAGTTTCACTCTTAGCACTGATGGTGGTTTTGGAAAGTGAGCACAGGGATCATTGTACCAGAAGTTTTCACCAAAAGCCCATAATGTACTCATGTACAAGATGCAGGTGTGAAGTTTAGCAACAAATATTCTTACATAATCAAACCAAAAAGCTATAAAATCAGCATTAAAAAACTGAATTATTTGAGTAGATGAGTGTAATAGAGAGTTTGCCGTTTATCCGGACTAGGCTTCCTTGCTTTGTCATCAAGTCAATTACATTTGCCAGGCCACAACCCTACAGCCATAAAGGCGAAGAGTGTTGAATGCTTAGTTGAGTCCATTACAAGTTATTTCATGTGCACATTTTACAGTGTATCATAGCAAAGGCTAGGTTTAAAACTGCTTCTGCCACAACCACATGTCAGAAACTCACCTGCACTACCCTTTGTGACAGTTCTTTCTTTGCAGGAACATCTCTTTTGTCGATCAGAGTTCAGAGTTTCACAGTCAGTTCAACCACCAGCTTCCTGCTCTGGGATTCATCGCACCACTTTCTTTACCACTTCAGACATGCAACAAACTCTGCAGCTTCCTGTCTCAGACCGGATATTGCTTTCTCTCGCCATCACTGCCATCACTGCATGTTTCAGCTTACATATTTAAACTGTCGATTGACTTATCAGTTGCGGGGCGAATCCTCTCAAAATCAACTTGTCATATCTGGTAATTTTATTGTTTGTCAACCTGGAAAACATGATACTTCTAGGGATGAAACCAATGATAGTCTTTAGTCTGATCGATTAATCTTCTCAGTTAATCATTTAGTCTACTAAATGTCCGAAAATTGTGAAAAATACTGTTATAATTTCCCACAACCCGCGGTGTGTTCAGATTGCTTGTTTTAAATCAACCCCTAATTGTATTCAGCTCATTCCTGTATATGACAAAGAACATCATCACATCCTCGCACTGAAGAAGCTGCAACTGCAGAATGTTTGGCCTTTTTACTTGAGAAATTACTGAAAAGATTAATCAAATTTAAACCCGTTGCTGATTTTCTCTAGATTGACTGGTTTATCGATCAATTATTGCAGTTAAAAATAATTCTGTTATGCAGAGGTATATGCACCGCAGATGTAAGAGTTGCTTTTTCATTTAAGAAGGTTTTTGACACAGCCACCTCTCTGTCTTACAGTTTCAGTGGAGCGGGAGACACTGAAAACTGCATTCATTTTTAAACTGGATGAACAGGCAAACACATTTCAACAGCCAGCTACTCTTGCATTCCTATTCTTCCTTGCTGGTTAGTTTCTTAGTTTGACTGCCGTTTACAAACCAGTCTGATGGTATGTATCGTGAGGACCAGTGGCTTAAGGGACATTTTGAATACACAAAGACACACAATTTACTGCTTGTTAATTCAGTCCACAGTGTCTGCAAAAATGATGAATAAAACAAACAAAACAAAAAAGAAATAGGACCTTCGTGACTTGGTCAGCAGATTTTTCTTCGTAAAACTATTGAAACTATCTGCTCAAGTTCAACTTGCCTCATCTTGTTACTGTAAAAACACACCTTTGCCGTTTCATCTTGCCGTTAAGGCTGCCATGTGCATGTTTTTATCTGCCCGCTGGTTGAAATGATTGACTTGAAATATGTTCCTGCGTCTAGGCTCTGTTACATCATTGTCAATATAATAATAAAGTTAAGTGGTCAGCTTTTTTTCTTTTTTTTTTTTTTTCAGTTAGCCACCTCCAAGGCAAATGGGATGAGGCCACACAGTGAGCAGTGGAGTGGACTGATACCAAGGTTTATCCAGTGGGACGTTTCTTGGGTTCACTCAGCAAGCATTGATGACATTAGTTACATGCCAAAGAACACAATACACAGTTTCTCTCGTCGGCATGCAAATAATCCACCGCTCTACCCTCTATACAAACTTATGAGCATATATATATTTATATTGCTAAATTGTCAAACAGCTGTGTATGTGTTGTCACAATGAGAGTACACCTGTTAATCACACCCTTGCAGGCACGGATGATGGAGAGAGGGTTAACTATGCAAGCGCCTGGTTTGCCAGGTGAATAGTGAAGTTGGTTTATGGTTTTATTGGTCTGTACTTTTCAATTTAGGTCGATGACTCATTAGAAAACACTACAATTGCACGAGTGAGGCGACAACAAAACACATAATGCTGTCTTTGTTTTCAGTCAGAATACCTGTTCCTGTGCTTTTCTTCAATGGACAAAGTAATGCAGTGTCACACAGCCATGAGAGGCTGCTAACATTATCTCTGTTTCATCAAATTTCTATGGACATGCCAAGCCCTGAAAATATTCTTTCTACTGTCTTTTTCCTTTTACCGTACATACTTCTGTAGACCACATCACTGTATGTTATATTTAGATGAAAACCAAGAATGAAAGAAACGTCGCAAAGGAACAAAATAGTCCCTCAATCCTATCAGCTTTACATCTGACCCGCCATGACTTCAGTTATATGAGGTCAGGACAGTTTCTCAAGTGTACTAGTCCACTTGTCAGGGCCAGCTGTAAACCCAACATATTACCAAATGTACTCCATGCTGTTGAAGGTTTCCGTGACAATAACAAATGCAATTTTCTCAAGCTTAAAATACACTCTCCAGAGCAGAACTGAGAGCACCATCAACAACAAAACCGGTTTGGCTGCAAAAGTTAAAGGGAATATGCAACAAAGCCACAAAGTCAGTAATCCTTTCCCTCACTGTAGCAGCTCTGGGCTATACGAATGCCAGAAAGACATCTTCAGACTCTGGGATCTTCAGCTTCAAGCCCGGACATAGACACATACTAAATGGACCATTCTCACACAATTCGTTAACTAGTATCTCACTTAATCCAGAGCGCCATGGTCACAAGTTAGAAGGCCGAGCTTCTGCACCTCTTCCTCCCCAAAGTATGTTGTTTCTATTAAACAAAAATAGAGCCACTGCGATGGAGTACTTCAATCATCCTATGATTCACTGGGTGTTTGTGTCTGTAAAGGGTTACAGTCATCCAAGTTGTGGAATATCTAATGGTAGTCAAAAGACAAGGTTTGCTCCCAATCCAGTTGTGACTTCATGTACCTATGAATACAGTTTGACATTGGATAGACAGTGTTGAATCGATTATTTCATTAAAGACTTAAAACACGTTGTAAATCGAAGTCTTTAATCTGTCTTTAATTGACTGAGTCATAATCAAACAAATATACCAACCATTCACAGATTCTAATGTGTAAAGATTTTGCTACTTTTCTCAAAATTAACTGAATATCGTTGAGTTTCAGGCTATTTGAAGGCGTCACTTCAGGCGCTGGGAAATTGTAATGGTCCTTTTTCACTGTTCTATTAGGAAAGCACCAGTCTGATATGCCAGGTCGATATCAGTGCCAATTCTGCCCATATTAAAAAGATTGGGAATCAGCCAGGATATGACTAATTCACAATAATTTTTGGTCAATATTATCAAAAAAACTCAGTTTCTTTCAGTCTCTGCATTTAAAAATTATTCTAATGAGTTCAACACTATGAGTTATACAGATTTAAATATGGAAAAAAAGAGCATTGGTATTGAACTTGAAGCTTGATTTGGTGCATTTCTAAAATGACTGACTGATTGAAAATGAAAATAACTGTCTTTTTTACAATATATATTTATTATGATGATCCTTGTTGTATGTTGCATAACCATGCACAAGATCCACTTACTGGAATTGTTCTGGAGCTTTTGGCTACATCTCATGGCCTTCATCAGCAGATGGAGTTTGTTTTTCTTTTTTTGTGGAACTTATTTCCAAAGTCAATAATGAACCTTCAACAAGCGTCTTATTTGGGACCTCTAGCGTTGAATAAATATTGCTCTAGAGCACCATTAGTCATTCCTGTTTAACAATATCAGATTACTGAGTCATATATATTGTGACTTGAATATTGTTCAACATAGTTAAACTCTATTTCCTCTGAAGAATGAGATATTTCATGCTCTCTGCACACAGTCATGGCTTTCTGAGTTCACAGACAAAGGGTCATGGGTATTTCTGACCTCAGCATGGGATCACCTGCCCAAACAGGTTTGACGTATCAGACAAAATGTCAGGGCTTTGCCGAGACATTTGAGACTCAAATAAAAATGTTTTATGACCTAAACCCAGACTCTGGCACATGCATTAGATCAACCTGCGGAGGGAGGTGTAGTTCAGGGGAGATTTCCACCTCCACAGTGTGCCTGCCTTGCTGATCTTGCGTAATTGTTGTCCCCAGGTACCACCAGACTCTCACGGGACGCCTGATCAGCTCAGTTAGCAGCTCCGTGTCAGAGCCACTCTAACCGAAGGAACACATTACATGTGACCAAAAATAAGCTACGGTACCCTGCCTCTGAACCCCGGTGAGCGGAAGCTGTTTGCTGCTTACCTTGGGCAAGTCTCGGAGTTGGTTGGCATCAAGCAACAGCTCCTCCAAACTCCGTCCGTAGCGATAAATCTCATCGGGCACATACAGCAGGGAGCAGTGGCGTTTATCGATCATCTCAACATGACGGTTGCACCGCCACAGGGGTATACAGTGAAACATCACGGGGGAGGTGGGAATAAATCTCGTACCCGTGCGATAAACAAACAGCGGGGAGGAGGGGGATGCAACAGATTGCTACCGCGGGATAGCCCCGGACTAAATTCACCGTCAAACACAAGCGAGACGAAACTCACACGCGACTAAACACCGAAACTCCAGCTGTAAATAACGTTACCGAGCTAACGTTCGTCAGGTCGCGACCAACATGGGAATTACTGTCCGTCGTTGTCTCACTTTGGTGACTTTGTAGGCACCTGTTTTTTTCCCTCTCCACTTGGTTCCTCGTCTCACGTCGACCCCCCGCCGTTTTTAAAAGCCCTCTTTTGTAACCGTAAAAACACGGGCTACATCTCCGTATAGAGGCGGGTAGCGTTCTCGTTTTTTTTTTTTCGTGTCTCGTCCTGGAGTTAATTTCCTCCCCCGTCCAGTTTCTGACCCGGAACATTCACTCCCTCATTCCAATCCTACGTCACCGTTCCAGGCTGCTCCTCCCCCCGGTCCCTCCTCTGGATAGTCCCGTCCCGCACAGGGCCGCCATGGTGGGGCACAGAGGACCGACAACAGCCCGGGGCCCCACAGGCTGACAGAGGACACCCAGAATGAAAAACTCTGGACCTTAAGCTTGTTTTTAAAAATGCTTGATATAGATGTAGCGAAATATACTTAATAAAGTTTATTTAAAATATGACCCAGCAGTATGTTTGAAAAGCTATGACAGTGGTGAAAGTCCTGCTATGTGTTTTACAAGGTTTTATTTATTTAATGTTTATTTGTTTACGGACAAGTAGTTCTATATAGCATAAACCAATGCCACAGATTTATAGCCTAAGCTAATTTGCATTTTCTGGCTTTTAAAATACATGCAATAAAATAAAAGAAGAAAACCACAAAAATAAAAATAAAACCCCAACCAGAAAATAGCCTACATTACAAAAAACAACACAAAACTCAACAAGAACATACAACCACAGCACAAGACGCAAACAATACACAAAACAGAAACAATTTATAACAATACAATAAATGTACCATGAAACAAGTAGCAAATCATTCCTGACAGGTCCATCTTTAAAAACTATTTCAGATTATGTTTAAAATGATCCCAGTCTTGATCCATTTTGAGTTATGTGGGTAAAGAGTTCCACATGTTGATGAATATAGCACTTTACAAATTCTGTGTATATTCATGAATAAAGTTACAATTAATCATATGCAAGATAAACCACAAATCAGCTGCTACACAGTGAACCCAGTGTGGGGCCATTTGGTGGTTGGCTGCACTTTGCCCTGCTGGTAATCCAGCCATGCCAACGTGCCTCTCCTGTCCTTTTTCAGTCATGCCCTCTTTAGCTTTACTTCATGTCCGAAAGCCAGAATCCATCAAATAATTTATCAGCAAATAAATGTATGTCTATGTAAAACGTCACGTCACATCCTGCACGATTTGTGATTCAGCTTTCTAGACGCATAATCTGACAGATTTCAATTTCTGAATGAAAAAAAAAATAAGCACACTCATGTCAACCTTTAAGATACTTATTTCGATTTTTATTTTACACTTTTCTCCTTTCCAGTTTAGAGGTCAAGGTCAGCTCCAGGCTTCTGTTGCAGGGTCCCCTTGTGGTAGTAGTGTCATTAACCATCCGGTTATTTTGCCACCACCATCCAAGGTTAATAGGGCTTCAGCTCTGACGTTTGGAGTATATGGAGTTTTGATTGGGAGTATTGACAATTGACAAAATTTGAAATTCCCACTTTTTTTTTTTTTTTTTTTTTTTTTTTAAAAAGAGCAATTTGTGTCTTTTTCCTGCCGTGTTTAAACAGTCATGATAAAACTCACAACTTTCTGATGCTTTTCTCACCTCAAAAAAAGTAAACATTTAACAACTTACAAGTAATAAAAACAGATTCACAAGTCCTATAGGTATATAATAGCAGCTTACCTCAAACTAATAAACTGAACTATGAAGATGGATTAATGATGCAGTCTTAGCAGGCGGCCACAGGTGGTGCTGAAGCCTGCAGCAGCTTCAGAGCCTCTCCTCTACTATCTCCAACAGTTGTTTAAACATAACCACAAAAACAAAAATAGACAGGAAGGGTCCTTGAGAGGTGGCAGACAGCAGACGCCCCCCCCCCCCCCCCCCCCAATGAAACACAACAACATCATGGGGATTTTAGTGAACTGACAAAGACCTGCTTTCTTTTCATTATGTTCATAATTTGTTGACATTTTTTCTAAATTGTTTGGGTGGATGACGACAAACTGTGGACCTGAACAACAAAACAAGATGAAAACAGATAAAAGCACGACTACTTCTTATGACAATATACTATGAGCAATGAACCCAAGGTAAATGTGCCGTCAGTTGTAACACTTAGGGTTGCTCTTTGGTTCACTTTGATTTTGTTTGATGCAGTGCTAGAAGAAAAAATGTCATGTATAGCAAAGAGTTTGTATGAGACATTTGTAAATATACAGAAAATAGCATTTCTCTATCCATCCTCTAGGGGGAACCAAACCCCATTAAATAACCTACCACTGAGCTCTGTTCAGCTCAAACAGATTGAAAAGACAAAAAATGTCAAAAATCAAGTGAATTTGCTGATTTCATAGTCCATTTAATGGTGAAGAAAATTCAGTTATACAGAAAAAAAACATGGCAATTGCTGCCTGCATATTAAGACAAACAACACAGAGTAATCTAAAGTGAACAAAGGCCTGGTATTGTTCAAAGTTAATGAATGATAGAGTGCACTTTTCCCCACATCCTCACAATGTAAATAGCAAGATCGTATGCGAGCATTTATCTGCGTCCAAACTGTTTCTTAAATGCCTTTAAGGACTTTGCCATCATTGGAGCAACTCCTGTGAGAACAACAAAAAAATAAAAATAAAATGTAAATCATGACCACACAAGTTAAATGTATAGCTTTCATTCTGACCTTTGATGAAAATGACTGGAGAAAAAAAAGAGCAACAAAAAAGTAACATCTGCATCCACAATACTCTCTTGTCAGCTCACTTGTTTTTTTGCGAGGGTCTGGTGTATTGCTTCCCCCTGAGCTGGAGCTGCTGGACCGGCTGGGCTCGTTACAACTCGGCTTCAGTCTGTTGTCCTGAACCTTGACGCTGGAGATTTGTGAAATAACAGCACAGTGCAGAATTGGAGTTATCATTTTCAGAGCAAAAACAATGCAGATAAAATAACAAAAAAGAGTCTCCATCCACGTTTTTTAACATCCCATGTCGCACAAGTTGACAACAAAAGGACCCAAGGCCGTCCCTAACCAGAATAAAACCAGTTTATCCAGCACATTGCTCCAATTCCTGTGTTTGGATAAGCTCACCCAAAAAGCATTTCACTCACTGTTATCACACGAGTCTCCGACAGGTTATGACCCTGCTAAGCTGCTGTTGTTGAGTGATCACTTTGTAGTTAAGGGCTTTTATGTGGAAGAGGAGCAGAGCAAAGCACAAGGCTTACCAGGTGTTCATGCTTTACCGAAGATAATCAAATGCACAGCAATGAATGGCTCTTATATAAAATGTTTGGTTTGTTTATGAAAGCTGTAATTAGGAAAACAACCTGAAATTAGTATTTTGTATATGAATATAAATATGTAGATATTTGTCTATATATTAAGAATGGTGAAACTCACCTGCACCTGGGCTGATGAGGCTGCTGAACAGCAGTTCCATGAATTTCCTGCTGAATTCGCACATCTCTCGGTGGCTTGGCAACAGTGTGAATAAATGCCATCTTCACCTGCCGACCTAAAAAAAAAAAAAAAAAAAAAAAGTGTCACAGTGTACAGAACGTAATAAGGACTAAACTAAATATTCTTCTACAATATACATTGTATATAGTTTCAGTTTTAGTTTCAGCAACAGCCTGATTTTATGTACAGTAAACACCTTTGGGTTTCTTAGAATGGGCCGATACAATGCTTTTTGTCAGTCTTTGGAGCTTCCTCTCCCTCTCCTCAGACAACCTGATGTACATCTCTTTCCACGATTCGTACTCCTGAAGCTTGGAGTCTTTGAAGTCCCTCTGGCAGTGTCTCCCCCATATGTGGTCTGACACTCCAATGTAGATCTGCGGACACAAATAGTTACAGGGCTAACGACAAATAAACACCTGTGGACAGATTTATTTCCTAATCACAACTTTTACAGTAACTTTTCTAATCTGTACCCAAGGTCTGTGAATATGTTAACTGACCTAGAAAGGTAATTTCAGAACAAACTGACACACACTCAGTGGCCACCTTAAGTAATCTTGCTCATTAACAGCAGGCCTTGACTACCGGTGCCTGATGTGGTGGTTCAAGCATCTCAGAAAAAGCGTCACTTAACAAAGAGCACCTAGTTAATGCTTCTCTGTGGATATAAAACCTAAACCTTGACCCATCAGATTAGTTAACAAGAAGGCCACAGGTAGGCAGTACACAGCCAAGAGTAACAGTGACAACCGGAAACTGATTGTGTAACTTGTTGAACTTGTCGGGCAGCAACACCATCATGTGTTTACTCCTGACAGCTAAAAAGAAGGGGCTGAACCAATTAATCAATTAGCAGATTGATAGAAATTAATCTGTAACAATTCTGATAATCGACTGTTAAAGTTTTTTTTCCACTTTCTTAATTTTGAGGATTTTCTGCCTTTCTCAATTTTTTATTATACTGTAACATCAACTTCTTTGTTTTCTGTGCTGTTGGTCCAACACAACAAGACATTTAAATGCGTCACCACGGTCTTTAGGAAATTGTGACAGGCATTTTTCACTGATATTTTATAGGCTAAACATAGACTAAAAAATGTGTATACATACACACACATACATATACATATATATACATATATATATATATATATATATATTATATATATATATATATATAGTTGCTCGCACAGCCTCTGGGCCTCAGGGGGTCAGACCCAGTGCTCAGCAGGTGTACCTAATAAAGTGGCCACAAAGTGCGTGTCTGCACTAAATTTATTCATACATCACATTCTTACTGGGTTGCATTCTTCAATGCGTAGCAGCTGCTCCGGCGTACACCTCTCCAACACTGGCTCGAGGATTTCAAATGGGACTCCGCCAGTTTCATAAAGCACTGAGAAGAGATCCCTGCACCTAAATATAAATCCAACAGACAGACAGACATCACAGCAAAAAAGGTTCTTTGGGCTTTACTCACAGTTAATATTGTTCTGGAGTATGCGGATACACTGTTGGTATAAGCTCATCATGGTTGGGAGGAAGACGGTCTTGGCACCAGAGTACACTTGCATCTTCTTGTTAAGTCGCTGACCGGTAAAGACGGCAGAGTCCTCAGAGGCGTCGCAGAAATCAGACTCCCTCTCAACTTTAAAGGCAGAAAGAATGAATGTCAAGAATGAAATAACCAATGCGAAAATGCAGCTGTGTTTGCCACACACACACACACACACACACACACACACACACACACACATTACCTTTCCTATCAAAGTACTCAACACTGGAGGGCCCTTCCCATTCAGGCAGAACAGCAGGTAAAGGAATGCTCATCAGGTCCATTACAGACTCCCCAAACTTCTAAAATAAGAGATATCATTGGTCAATATCAATCAGTCATGACCTGCACTCTACAAGGAAAACTTTTAAGATTATTGTTACCTGTTTTGGAGGGCTAATAGTTATAGACATCACAGGTGACTTGAAAAGTTTCATGCCAGAATCTTTTGCTGCTTCCTCTTTTACTCCAGTCTTGATTTTTCTGGGAGCTCTCTTTACTCCACATCGCTCTTTTCTCTTGAAAACATTAACGTCATAGTTCAAGTACGATTCAAAGGATTTGGAGGGCTCCTCTTGGTCACTGACACTTTCCTTGTCTTTGTGTTTCATTTTGGCCTTTTTGTTTTTGTGTTTTGAATTTCCCTTACTTTCAGACTCTTGTTTATGTTCAGGACCGACATGCCTCTCTTTGCTCGTTTTGTTCCTTTTTCTCTTTTGGTCCTCCGAGCTCCTCGATTTTCCTGAAGACCTGTCCTCTCTGGCATTGGCCAATTTTAAGGTTTTTGAGTTTTTGTCACTGGACTCAAATGAAAAAGATTCTTCATCTTCCTTCGATGATTCTTTTGATGGCTTTGACTTCTTATTTGACTCTTTTTCTGGCCAAAATCCCCCATCATCAGAGTTGCTTTTCGGCTTTTCTCTGGAGTCAGACCTGGATCTCTGATGAGTGTCTTCTGAGTTGTTTCCAAGCAAAGTATCACCATCTCCTGATTTTCTGTCGCTCTGATCATTTTTCTTCTTGGAAGCAAATAATACGTCTATTTGATCCTCTCCAATTTCCTTTTCCACGATGTCATTCTGAAAGATATTCTGGTTTTCTTGGTGACTTTTTTCTCCATTTTCATTCTCTTTTCCTTTCTGTTGTTCACATTGTTGTTTCAGTGAAGCGGTTTTCCCACTCTCCGTTTTGAGGAAGACCTCATCTGAGGATTCCTGACTCTTGCTGTGAGATGTTGAGCAGTTATTGTTTAAATCCTCTAATGTCAAACTTCCAGTGTTTGAACAGTTTTGGTCGTCTAGTTTGTCTTTAACAGACATGGTCTCTGACACATCCCCATCTTCTGTGTGGCTGCATCAAGGGAAGATTCAAGATGTCACACACATACAAATTAAGCACAATTAATTTTATTCTACACCCGAATTATAAATACAATTACAAACTTAAATACGCTTCACCTTGAGCACTCCTTAGGGACCAGTTTTTTCCAACCTTTAACTAGTGACTTGGCAAATTCTCCAGCCTGTTCATGTCTCCGCAAGGAGTTAACTGCTTTGCCAATTCCAGTTTCCTACATGTAGACACTTGTTAGTGCAGTCCATGAAAACTTAACTTATGCAAAATGCATGTGAAAACATAAACACAATATCCATTCTTTGCCAAAAGAGACTTACAGCAAGAATATCTAGTGTGATATCCAGATCCTTGAGTTTCTGCAAGATTTTAAGAACCTAGAAAGAGAGTAATTGACACATTAATCCCTCTGGTGAGGTTGTTAATGCTTTTAAAATAGTGTCAGAGCAACCATCTAATGTGCTTGGACATGGCTTTCACACACGCAATTAGGAAAAATAGTTGCTAAAATGTGAACAAAATTGAAGAAAACCTGCCATGCCAAATATGGCAGTCCTGGTTTTGGATCACCACAGTTGCTGATTGTGCATTCAGAGCAGAAGTTATGTATGGGAACCTCACACCCACTTAGGGTGCTCCTTTTACTGTGAACTATAAATGGATAATGCTACTGCTGGTAAGTAAAGTCTCACTATGTGGGTGAATTAGGTGCTTTCAGGTTACACGTTCCAAATTTTAATGTAATCTTAATTTAATCTGAAGAAACTAAACATTGGCCAGTTTATGTAAAGGCAGCAGCAACAGTAACTTAAACAAGCCTGCAGAGCGTCACAACCTTCATGGGTGATGGACGGCAGCCATAAGCTGAACAACTGGAGGAGCTGCCAATTTTAGCAGCAAAAGCGCCTCCCATCTACCAGAGCCTGGCCTGACCCCCCAACCCCACCCCAACACGATAGTGAAGTGTGGCTGCAGCAGCGCACATGTCACTGACTCAAACAGCCCCCACCCGCTTCTGCCTGTCCGCACATGATACAAGAAAAAAAGCACAGCCTGCAGAGAGGAGACTGTCAATTAGGCCTCATCATGACTTCAGTTCACTTTTTTATAGCTTCCAATGTGAGAGCAGGTGGTAGTAGACTAATGTTTACACCAACGCCCAGAGCTTTTTATTTGCCTTTATAAAATTACAACAAAGCCATGAATGAAAGACGAGAAAACTGAGTGTGGAGCGGATAAGAAAAAGAAAAAAACGCTTCAGAAACAGGAAACGCGGGCAGACATATCTAAAGAACCGTAAGAGTAGCCTGTAGTATCCCAAAGGCTGCAGCTTTCCTCCCCTTGCTCTGCTCTGTTGACTTACTTAAAAATGCATGTATGTGTTGTATCTACCGTGGCAGTCTCTGCTGTGTCTGTGAGCTGAAGTTTGAGCCGCATGACTTTCTTCACCACATCAGAGCTGCTGGCCATCACGGCGATTCACGTGCAAACCGTCTACACACACACCGGGCAGCGCGCGCCCATTGATGACATTATTATAATGGGGCGGAACCGACGACAGATGATGTGGGGTGTAGTATGGTTTGGAATTCATGCAACCAATTCATATTAAACATGCGAATGTGAGTATATGACAAACACATATCAACATAATGTTGCAAAGGGGAACAAAATTAAGATATTGAAAATAAACTGTCTTTCTGAAATGTAACCCCCTTGGTCCTCTGGGTACCTGCAGGTCCCTCTTTAGGAGCTGTTGATTGGTTGTCTATTGTTAGACATGGCATGAGGATTTTCTCATAATATGACATGAAAGGCCTTTGAAAGAAATCCTTTCAAAAGTCAAGGTCCATGACCTACATGATTTTGACTCTTAAATATTTTGTGGAAATTAATGTATTTCAGGAACTTGCGGCCTAGGCTACACTTTTAAGCCTGCATCAACCAACACATCAGAGAAAGCAGTAATGTAATATGAGCTGGACCTAGATGGTGGGGACTCTCCTACACTTCCTAACTACAGTATTCCCCTTTTTGTGCTGTATATCATCCGCACAGAAAGCTACAGGATAACGTTATCTAATGTGCCGGTAACAAACTGATGCTTGTATGATTGTGCTGATTTCCATTTAGATTGTCTAGAAGATCACGTCCAACAATAAGTTAAGGTCATTTTAATTTTAGTTTTACCATGGAGAGTGTTGTAGAAGTGAAATATCAAAAAGAGTATTTCTACCTGGATACTAAAACAAGATGCTCTTTGCACCACTAAGAGCTAGTGATTTTTTTTCTGTGGTAAGCAAAATGAAACTCTTCATATGACGTCGAGCTTCGGTGGGATGTTGACATCAAGAGATTGGAAGCTATTGTGGGACACTGTATGGTTGGGGGGTGTATGGTCCCTGCCCTCTCCCACATGCATTGCACAATACTTGATTGGCACTCACTGCCTTAGAGGAGGAGTTAACTGCATGTCTCTTTCAGCAGGGGTGACTGCTGGTCTCTCTCTCCTGCTCCAGTAACTGGAGGTACAAGTTCCTTCTTCACCAGCCTCAACTTCATTTCTCAGGTAAGTGGAGCTTTCCCATGCTGTGACTGTTTGCAATTTTAGCAATGAAAAGGGAACATGGTGCAATTAATGCTTCAGCTTTGGTCGGTCATTTTAGAATGGAAAATACGTTCTTTTTTCACTTACTTTGGCTCCAAAAGGCAAATAAATTATCTGAAGTTATTGACCTTTTTGTAAAAAAAAATATTTTTTTTTACACATAGCTATTCTGATAAGCTTCAACTTTGCAAGGGTTGTAGTTAAATAATGGGTCACTTTTCATGAAACTTTTTTGTCTTGTAGCTGGTATTAATTGCAGATTTATCCAGGACAAGCTTGAAGGCATTCAGTAAAATAAAGAAAAGGTACAAAAAAAAAAAAAGAAGATTTGCCCTAATCTGAATTTAAACAGTCAGAGGACATGAGGCCTGCTGCTCATGCCTCAAAGTCTATAAAAGGAACGTCATGGGAGAGCCGTTCAGTGTTGCTATTCCTGGACATACTGCTGATAAATTGTGACAGATGCAAAGAGGGGCATGTTGACGCACTCACTCATTCCAGCATCACCTGGTAGCACACATGTTTTTATAGGTGTCAATGTCTGGATGTGCTGAAATAAATTGAACGAACTCCACAATGTAAGAAAAAGTCTTCTTCTTCCTCTCCTTAAATCCAACATTATTGTTTAGTTTGGGGCAAAGAAAACAACACATTGCCCTAAAAATAGGGCAAACGCACAGCTCAGGATATGAAATAATTCAAAACATTTCAGCAATATAAACTGTTTTAATATAGTTCAGTCTTGTGAATGTGTCATGCACTCATCCCCTCTTTATTTTTCAGCCACATGACCGATAATTTAATGAGCAGACTAAATTAAATCTTGGCCAATTCTTTGCGAGAATAACTCATATCTGTCACAATTTATCTGTAGCACACAGCTTTATCTGCCTGACTGTTATGATACCACTTTGATTTCTTTGCGTCATCCTCAAGTTGTAATGTGGTTTCCTGTAATGTGGTTTCTTGACATGTTGTATTTATATTTCCAGAAGGTCTGGGCTGTGTTCTGCTGCTACAGCCATGGCACCCAAAAAGAACAAGGCAACCAAAAAGAGTAAAGGAGACATAAATGAAATGACCATAATGGTTGAGGACAGCCCCATCAACAAGATCAATGGGTTAAACACTCTGTTAGAAGGAGGTAACGGCTTCAGCTGCATTTCAACTGAAGTTACTGATTCTGTGTACGCACCAAACCTCCTGGAGGGTATGAGCAACATGAGACAAGAGAGCTTCCTCTGTGATCTAACAGTCGCCACCAAGTCAAAATCATTTGACGTCCACAAGGTTGTCATGGCCTCCTGCAGCGAGTACATTCGTAACATCTTGAAGAAGGATTCTGCCCTCCAAAAGATCGACTTGAACGACCTCTCACCGGTCGGCCTCGCCACTGCAATCACATACGCATACTCCGGAAAGCTGACCCTGTCGCTGTACAGCATCGGCAGCACTATTGCTGCAGCCATGCTGCTGCAGATCGGCAGCCTGGTGAAGATGTGCAGTGATTTCCTCATGCAGGAGCTCAGCGTGGAGAATTGTATGTATGTGGGCAACATCGCCGATGCCTACGACCTCAAAGAAACCAAGGAGGCGGCTCAGAAGTTCATGCGGGAGAACTTCATCGAGTTTTCCGAGATGGAGCAGTTCCTCAAGCTCACCTATGAGCAGATCAGTGATTTCCTGTCTGATGATTCTCTGCAGCTCCCCTCTGAGGTCACCGCCTTCCAGATTGCCATGAAGTGGTTGGACTTTGACGAGAAGAGGCTGAAATACGCAGCAGATCTCCTAACTCTCATCCGCTTCGGCACTATCTCTGCCCAAGACCTGGTGAACCATGTCCAGAGTGCGCCCAGGATGATGCAAGACCCCGAGTGCCACCGTCTCCTTGTTGACGCCATGAATTACCATCTGCTTCCATACCAACAGAACATCCTCCAGTCACGCAGAACAAAGGTACGCGGTGGCCTCAAGGTGGTACTCACAATTGGTGGACGTCCTGCTTTGACAGAGAAATCTCTCAGCAAGGATGTTCTCTACAGAGATGCAGATAACCTGTGGAATAAGTTGACAGAAATGCCAGCAAAGAGCTTTAATCAGTGTGTGGCAGTCTTGGATGGCTTCCTGTATGTGGCAGGTGGTGAGGACCAGAATGATGCAAGGAATCAGGCTAAACATGCTGTTAGCAACTTCTGCAGGTAAGAACTAATTGATTTAAAGACATTTGTCAAAATCGTTTGTGTAGACTTATGAAATAACTTAAAATACCCTCTGTCTTTAGATATGACCCACGCTTCAACACTTGGATTCACTTGAGCAACATGATCCAGAGGCGCACCCACTTCAGCCTCAACACCTTCAATGGCCTCTTGTTTGCCGTCGGAGGGCGAAACTCTGATGGTGTTCAGGCCTCTGTGGAGTGCTATGTGCCTTCCTCCAACCAGTGGCAGATGAAAGCTCCCATGGAAGTGCCCCGCTGCTGTCACGCCAGCTCCGTCATCGAGGGCAAGATCCTTGTGTCTGGTGGTTACATCAACAACGCCTACTCCAGGGCTGTGTGCTCGTATGACCCCTCTACCGACACCTGGCAGGATAAGAACAGTCTCAGCACACCTCGAGGCTGGCATTGCGCTGCCACCGTGGGAGACCGAGCCTACGTCATCGGTGGCAGTCAGTTGGGAGGTCGTGGGGAGAGAGTGGATGTCCTCGCCGTCGAATCTTACAATCCTCACAACGGGCAGTGGAGCTACAGCACGCCTCTTCACACAGGAGTGAGCACAGCCGGTATTTCCATTTTGAACAACAAGGTCTATCTCCTCGGAGGCTGGAACGAGGGCGAGAAGAAGTACAAGAAATGCATTCAGGTTTACAACCCTGACCTCAATGAATGGACTGAGGATGACGAATTGCCAGAAGCTACAGTCGGCATCTCATGCTGTGTCGTCACCATACCCACACGAAAAACACGAGAATCCAGAGCCAGTTCAGTTTCATCTGCACCAGTCAGTATATAAGAGTTTAAGTGATACTAATGGTGTAGTTTACATGTCCAAAGGTCTCGAACTTGGCTGTTGCATAAAGATTGGTTCTCAACTCTACCAACAGTCGCATTTTTGGGGCTAAGATGGTCAGTTTAAATGGTCATCAACTTTCTTCAGATGAGCAAAAATAAGTAAAATGCAAAAATTACGAATTTGGGAACACATTCTTACAAAATTAGTAAAAAAAAAAAAAAAAAAAGAAAAAAGAAAAAAATTCAATTAATTTAAAGCAAATTGAAGCCAGTGCTGGCAAGGAGAAGTCATAAACTAAATTTTATTTCGACATTAATAGTTTGCATTTGGTGCAGAGCAATATGTTTCAATTTTATCATTTTTAGACAGAATTTTCCTTTTGGGGCCAAATCAGTTGGGATTTTCATTAACCCTTTTTTATAGCAAATATAATGTTATATGGAAGGCATTAAAATATAAAATCAGTGTGGAAATTGATCTGTAACATAACTGTCTTTTTTACCCAGTGCCATTGAAATAATAATGCTGGATTTTGTGACAGTCCAGTTTATGATGACAACTGCTACTGTGATTCTCAGATACTTGAACAGAATAATGAGTGTCAGAAAGCTGGAGCTGGAATAAGTGTCTGCATCACCTACCAGGAGTAGGTGCTTGTGATTAGTGTGTAAACACACCACACACTAAGACTGCAGTTTCTCTACATGTGTCTAATGTATAGCAATCAGTAGTCTCGTGTCGTATGTTGTGTGATCAAACACCATCAGTGTGAAGGAAACTGTTCTGTTGGGAAGATGTTGGAATGATGAGGGTTGAATGGGCCTAGATGTGACAGTAGGAAACTATTTTGTAAAAAATAAAAAGAGAAATATGACTTGGGAATGATGTTGTCAGCCTGAGCTTTCCTGGAAGTCAGTACTCATGAATTCCCTGACTGCTCATGTCTTTTCTTTTTTTTTGTTTGTTTTTAAATTTAACTTTAAATTAAAGAGATGAAGTGTAAGATACTATGAGCTGTGGTGATTTATTATATGTTTCCATGCAAATATGTTTTTAATAATTTTCTGAGTCTTTTAAAGAGATGTATTTATACACTTACTAAAAAAACTGGCCAGGCTTGTTTTTGACCACTATAAATTGACAAACTTACATGTACATAGGATTTATTTATTTTTGCTCTTTATTTCAATTCAAATCTATTTGCCCTTTTTGGTGGTTTCTTATATACCTTTGGGAAATTATTGAAAAGGCCATGGTACTGTTATGGCTTGATGGGATTGAAAACAGCAATGTAAGGATTTACTTTCATCAGATTTGCTTGGCATCAGCTGCAGTGTTTGTAGACGAGGAGGAACAAGAGGTGAGGCCATTTAGAGGGCTACATTTCTGTTTCCCATTTGAATCATGAGGTATGCACTTTTGACTTCCTGTCTTTAATCCTTTACACCACTGATGTCAAAGAGTTTAAATATTGTATATGTCCAGCCAACAGACTCATGCATTTGTGTATTTTTACATTATCTTTACACACATTTAAGAATTTACAAGGCGACAGCAAATAAGTGTTTGTGCGCCAACACCAAGTCTGACTCTAATTTGTTATTAAACATAATGACTGTAAAACCACACAGATTTCATTTTCCTGTGGAGGTACTCATTTACACTGCAAACAAACATAGAGCAGAGAAACAAGACTTCAGGTAACATGAGCCAAATGAATGCATAAAAGGGCTATCGCATTATGCACATTACTTCATTTTTGGTGTACTGTTTCCTCTGATGTGCAAGTCCACTAGTCCCAAACAGAAAACAGAGAGGCATCTCTCCACCATATATATATATATATATATATGTATATACATAATTTTTTTTTCCTTTTACAAGCCATCAGGCTCACATAACAGAAACATAAAGCATTTTCTAATAGCAGCAATAGCAGTAGGATGTATGCTGTTGATGAAGGATCATCGTGATCTTCATTGTTTGGTGCGTTTAAGCAACAACAAAATAAAGCAACATCCAACAAGAGGTAAAAGAAGTTGGACCATGACAACTGTTGATCTTAGACAGGGAGGAAGGCATTTTGTGCTTGATACTCTGCTGCATTATTATACAGCAAATGTGAAGTTAGCAACATACTCCTTTATACTTTGTCAGTTACTCTGTATGCCAAACATATACAGCTTGTGAAAGTATAAACCAGATTTCCCAGGTCTTTAATATGACCTGTGCTCTTTGCTCTGCTGCAGTCTCCAGGTTTTAGTGGCTCTGTAAATTCATACATCAACAACCTCCTCATTGCTGTGTCTTGGGCCAGCGATACATTTGTGTATATTTAAAATAGCTACACCACACAGTCATTTTGGGCAAGCTGTCTCTGGCTTGTTACTAGAGCAGCTCTATGAACGGATTAGATCAGGTGAAGTCATAACTAACAGACAGTATGTGGAATAGTCAGTCTAAAGCAAACCAGAAAAACAATAAAATGTCAGTGTTGAAACCACATTATTGTTTGGATGCAGTTCATTGACCTATAACTTGATTTTCTGTCCATGCGTGCGTTAAGTTCAGTAGATACACCCTCTAAGAAGTGTTGCTGTGTCATTATTACAATCACCTTTTTTTCTAGAATGATTTTGCATCCATGTTCAAGCTGGCACATCCCATGCACTAGTTGTAAACATGACTCATTCATTCTTAATGCTGTCATTTGGCAATAAAGAGACGAGGTAAGTAAATAGCTTTGAGGTGTTAATTACAGAAAACAAGCAGAAAATGACTGCTTTGTGCTACAACAATTTAATGCCAAAATAAATCAAAACAAAGAATAGCCTACATTTTAAAACATTCATTTCTAAACACATTTTAAATATGTATTGTGTCCTAAATGAAGTAAATGGCTTATATAGTGTCAATTACTTTTTATATACATTCTATGGTTAACAGCTGTGTTTATCACACTAAGTTGGTATTTACATAATTTAGCTTTCTAGGTATGGAAGGAGAGTGAGCCTCTTATTCACAAATACTTATATCAGATGGAGAATTTACAGTGATACATTTACCTCACTTTTCTCCAGTTTTCACCAACGAAGACTAGGTGTTTACTGAAACAATTGGTCAATTAATTGATTGGTGAAAAGGGGAAAGAAAATGAAATAGTTCAAGGGGTCTATAATGGAGAAAAAGTCAATCGGACTTCCATCAGCTCCTCCCATTTTTTCCCTTACCTTGAGTCTATTGTCCCCAGCACAGCCTTGAACGCAGCATCGCCACCCGGTCTGATTGACAGCTCAGTGGGAGGGGCCAAGCAGCGAAGACTGCTGAGTCATGGTGACGACATCGCGCTCTCCGCTCCGCCTGACGGCATCACGTGTGTGGAGCCAGGAGGGCGTTCATATGTTGAACTCAACCCAGCGCCGTGAAGCAGATTGGTTTGGCAACAACGACCTACCTACAGGTCCACCTCGCTGTCAGCCCACCGCAGAGCTGCACATTAACAGCCTCAGTCCGCCGTCGTTAACGGAGCCAAGGCTAGCACGCACTCATTAACTCGTCAGGGTTTTTTTACTTTACTTTTTGCTGCTATATCAGCCCACGGGTGTGTGTTACCGTGCTAACCGGTCATTAGCAGGTGATGAGCAGGGGCCTGCTTCTTCTGGATGCCCAGCTGAGGTTACCGACAGGGCACGCCGCTTAACAGCAACCCGGAGACTCTGAATTCAAGCCCGAGAACTCTCTGACAGCACCCTGAGGATCCAGACCCTGCCGTTTTTTTGGACCGAGACTTCATGCTAGCTCCGTGCGAGGTGGACAAACTAGCTAGCTAACGCTCGGCGTGCCGGTTCAGTGTAAGTAGCCAGCAGAAGCAACCAACCTCTAGTTTACACCTTCCAGCCTGTCTGTGCGATGGGTTTACTGTCACAAGGGTCTCCACTGAACTGGGAAGAAACCAAGAAGTATGCTGACCACATCAGAAAGCACGGCATCATTCAGTTTCTCAACATCTACAACAAGGTGAAGGATCGTCAGAGAGATGTGCTGAAATGGGGCGATGAGGTAAGAAACATTTATTTTTTCTCATTATATTGAACCAACATGTGGAAATGTGCTGCTGTTGTTGCTGTTGTTGCTGCTGTTGCTGCTGCTGCTGCTGCTGCTGCTGCTGCTGCTGCTGCTGCTGTTGCTGTTGTTGCTGCTGTTAATGTGTGTGATCTGTCAGTCATTTTGGTTGTGCATGATGCAACAATGGTCTTTTATTGATACAGAAAAAGGCAAAAAGAATGAATTAGTTCATTCGCTGCAAGAAAAACACATTTAATTTCAAATAAATATTGCAACCTACAACCAATATTGTATTGCTGTCATTGACATTTGTCCATTATACAACAGTCCCTAATATCTACATGTAAGTTGATTGAGAAGATAACAGTCAAAACCTGGTGTTACTGGTTACTCTGGATCTGTTTGAATAACACTGTATAACCATTGTCAGACTGAATTTTTGATATCAAATATGAATATTTTTACAAGAATAAAGAGTCTAGAACCAGATGTGTGTTTTTGAGAATTGTCTAACATAATCACTGATGGTTATCCAACAGCTTCTTATAAATGTACATATTTAGCATCAATTTTCCTAGTAACTGTCTGCTAAAACTAGTAATTCAGGAAGACACTCTTTGTTGAGCTGTATCATAGGATCTGAAGGCTCAGCTGATGCCTGTTGTGACTCTTTCTTTACGCTTTTCAGAACCTCACACCAGTTTGCATTTCTAGTTTTTGCCCGCCACCAGTCCGTAAAACTTCAGTGTGCTACAGCTTGAACAAAGTGTTTTGATTTCGAACAATGTGGAATGCTGTTGTTATAGATTAATCCCTCTTTCAGACAGGGGATTACAGGGGAGCAGAGTCAAAGTCAAGGAAACATGACTGATGAATTGGAATTGATGTGATGGCCTCCCAGTCTGATCTTGAAACACGTCTGCTTTGTCCTGGAGTCTAGCACCGACTGAAAACCTGGTTTAGAAGTTACAAGCTTACATTGAATTCGAATGAAGCCGTGTGTGACTGTGGTTTGACACTGTGTCCTGTTTGTTTTCAATTATTTGCTTTTAGGTTGAGTACATGTTGGTGGAACTGGATGACAAAGATGAGAAGGTTCGACTTGTCCTGAATGGTGGAGATGTTTTGGAAACCCTCCAAGACCAGGGTGAAAAAATAAACCCCAAGTAAGTAAGCTTTCCACAGCACATGTCTGAACAGTCAGCTGAATATATTGGAGATAAAAGTTGTAAATGTCTTTGTACTGTACAGTTTTAAAAGAAGACTGTCACAATTTACTTATATTTTATTAAGGCTAGTAATGCCTCATCTCCAGAGTGCAAGAAACCTGTCTGACTGGCATCCCTTTGGCACAAAGATGTAAATATGAATAGTGACAGCTGAGGACGAGAACAGTTGCTGAAAATGCATCTTAGGATTCGTAGTTCCACACATGCTGTAGCTGCCCAGAAAAGGGTTGCTGTTGCCAAATGTACAGGCAAAATGGACATTGGCCAAATACTTCTGTTTTTTTTTTTTTTTACAGAGACCTGCTTGTTTTGAGTGGCTAACTCCTACTACGACACCTACACAAATACATGTTTTAGCATAGCTCCACCCAGCTTCAAATCTTTAAACAGCTGTATCGATGTGAAAGAATGAACAAATCTTTACAAAATGGAAGACATTTGCTATTGTGTGAGGCAGTGGTTCCTCTTTTGGGATCCCAAATTGAATCTTAGGAGTCACATGGTCAGGAGCCATGAGAAAGAAAAAAACACTTATCTACAAAAATTATATATTCATTATTTCTGTTTTTTTCTCTCATACTTGTTTTCTTTTGCAAAAATATTTGATGTATTTTTCTCTTCAGGCAACTAAAAAAACACTCAAATGAGTCTGTGAAGGAAAAACCAGTCTTTGTTTGAACAGCTCATCACAGAACCTGTGATGAGGGGTCACAAGTAGACATTGCTCTACCTTTAAGGGGTTGCAACACTAGGAGCTATTGGTGTAGAGTACAGCAGAGGAAGGCAACACCAACCTCCAGTCAAACACACAGAATGCCTGTAAGCCTGTTTATCAAGGACTGTTAATTTGACTTTCAAAGTCACCATTCATTCATATAATATGTCATGATTGACGCCCTGTGTGCTTTTGCTCCCATGCACAAAGCACAAAAACAAGTGTCATCCCTTTTAAACTTGATGCTGAGATGTTTAAAAACAGCTTTTACTTAAAAAGCTATGAATAGTAACATTTGAATTTCTCTCCTAGTGTCATTGATTCCTCCCCAGCAAAGGTAGTATGTTAGATTTAGTTCTTTTTGTCTTAGTTAAGTGCATTTTCAGACATGTAAAAGCAAATTTATCATAAATATCAAAAAATATCAGAGCACCAGTAGCAGCAGCTAAAGCTCCTTCACATTCATTCTCTTCACATTCACTGAGACAGATCCCCTCGGGCACCGTCAGGTCATAGGATAAAGGTCAGTAAACAGCTTTGAGATGTTTGCATATTTTCGAAGAGCTGACTCTGGTCAGTCCTGAACACTGTTGGTTCCTGCCACTAAAGAGTCTCTACATATCATAACACTGCCACCGGCCTCACCGTAGGTACTGTAGTATCAACGTGATAAGCGCCGTGTTTCCTCCGATGTTGGAATTCAGTTCAAAATGTTATATCTTTGTCTTAGAAGACCAGAGAGGCCCTTTCCTCATTCTCACTGTCAATCATTAAGTGCAGTTATATAGACTGAATGGGGGGGTCTGCAGATGTGTTTCTCTCCCATCTCTGCAGAGGATCTTTTACTGCGGTCTTAGGTCTCATCTCTGACCAATGACGTGTAAATACTGAGATTAGCTCTATAGATAAAAAAAAGAAAAAGACTTGGCTTTTTTCAATCTTCTTCCATTTTAGAGTGATAGTTCTCACTACGCCCCCGTGGAGTTACAGCGTTTTTTTACACCTGCTTTTTCTTGATTTCTGCCACGGCATAATTTAATGTGTCCATGGAGTTTCATTAAGTTTGTAGCCTGAAATTGTTTTGATTGAGTATTGTCAATGGCAGGAACTTTGTATAGGAGGAATATATAGGCAGGTGTGGACATTTTGAAATCATGTCTAAAAGATCCAGATTGCATCTAGGCGACTACAATTATTTTCATTATCAATGCATCTGCTGATTATTCTGTCCATTAATAGACTAACCGTTTGTCAGAAATGTCAGAAAATAGTGACAAGTTGTTGTTACAGTTTCCCATGGTGATGTCTTCAAATGTCAAATATATTAGTTTCACTATTGAGTATGACAAAGAGAAGTATACTCACATTACAAAAGCTGAAAACCAAATGTTTGGCATTTTTGCTCAAAAAATTACTACAATGATTTTTAAATTTTCAAAATAGGTGCCAATTCATTTTCAGTATCAAATGTTAGGGCTGAACCTGTTAAAAAATTATACAAACTTCCAGGATGTACAGGTGATGTGAGTGATAAGGATCAGAACGAGGGGAGGGGGAATGTCATTTGCATGTCAAAGCTGTTGTAACATTTCTTTAAAAAAAGAGGAATTCTCTGCAGGCAGTGTAAATGTGTTTGTACAAGCTCATGAATGTTATGCTTGCTCGCTGCCCATGACGTCGGTCTAAATCTGTGGAGCCAACTTCACCCAGGGAAAATACCAATGGCAGTGGGAATAGTAGAGCCGATGCATTCCTCATTACTGCCCCTCTGTCGCACACACCACAGAGTACGCTCTGAAGCACAAATACGTTGAGTTCGCTTGTCCCGCCAAGATTATGGCTGCCATACAATAAAGGGAGAATTTATGCAGTTTATTTAATCAGAAGGCTCATCGTGACACTGAGATCGAGGCCTTTTCTTAATGGCCTTCTTTCCTGCTGACCTTTTTTTTTTTTTTTTTTTTTTTTTTTGTGAAACGTTTCCACAACACTTTTTTATTTTCCACAGTCACCCCACGCTCTGGAGACCAGAGTATGGCAGCTACATGATTGAAGGAACTCCAGGGCAGCCGTACGGTGGGACGATGTCAGAGTTCAACACTGTGGAGGGCAACATGGGGAAGAGACGACGAGAGGCCTCATCCGTTCTGAACCAGAATGAAACTCTCTGCACCATCACCTCATTTCCAAGGTACTTTGGTTTACAATACCCTTTAAAAACTGTTAGATATAAGAACAATATAGAAACAAAGTGTTTGTGTATGTATATATATATATATATATATATATATAGTCTAGCAGCCTTATAATAGTTCTGTATGTTTAGGTTAGGTTGCCCAGGTTTCACAAAACCAGAGCACCGGCCAACTCCTGTTGAGAAGGGAGTGTCGAAGTCACTGTTTTTCCCAGACGAAGCCATCAACAGACACCCGAGATTCAGGTAAGTCTTCATGGTTTTAACCTCAGCTCAGCGTGCATGTGTGGTTGCATCACTGATACGGTTTTGAATTAAAAAATTGACTATTATATTGCAGCAAAAATGTCTTTAAATAAGCAACTAATTAAGGAACCTATAATACAACCACATACCAGTTTGTAGTCATTGTTGTTGCCTCATTTTTACTGTAGGAGTCAGTAGATTTAGGACATACCATGGATTTAGTTCCTTTGATTGTTTATTCTTGTTTTTTTTGTTTGTTTTTTTAATGAAATCTGCATTTGTGTATGTGTGTGTGCATGGATTTGCTTTTTCAGCACCCTTACCAGAAACATACGTCACAGAAGAGGAGAGAAAGTCGCGATTAATGTGCCGAGTAAGTTTGAGTGAAATGAAAGATATAAACAGTATTATGAAATAGTTATTGTAATTTGTTGTTACTGATTCATTGTATAGTTTCCATAAAAAATGTAATATTCTATAATATTCTATAATGCTATAATATTTTTAATGCTTTTGGCCAGTCAATATTCTTAATTGATTGTTGTAGATATGGGCAGACTCTGGTATAGACAGTAATGTGCAGATCACTGCAGTTAAAGTTTTTGATCCATTTCATCTGTCTTTTTTGACTGAATGGAATAAATTAGACGATACTCCTTTTCATGTTTCAGTCTACAAAGACAAGTGCACTCCATCGCCATTTGTGGAGGAGTTTCCTGAGGACGATGGTGAAGCAGCGAGGGCGGCTCTGCCTGACCACATCTATATGGACGCCATGGGCTTTGGCATGGGCAACTGCTGTCTGCAGGTACTGAATGTGGCATCCCAGAGGCTTTGTTGCCTTGAACGGTCCTTTTTTGTTTTTAGTGAAGAAGAGATGATGTAACCGGGACTGCAACTTTACAATCCCAATAAGTGATTTATAAATGTACTTCAGCCTCTTTTCTTACTGTGATGTTGCAGGTAACATTCCAGGCTTGCAGCATTGATGAAGCAAGATACCTCTATGACCAACTAGCAACTTTCTGCCCCATTGTGGTGAGTAGATAAATAAAACATGTGCTTCCTGATTAGTTTTTTTTTTTTATATATATAAAAAGGTTGAAGTAGACACTGACTGACTCTTCTTTCAACCTTTTTTTTGTTTTGTTTTGTAGATGAAAAACATCAGAGTGTCCTATAATGTCATTAAACGCAACTTACACTGAATAATCTTGTTCTTTAAAGATGGCGCTGAGTGCAGCCTCACCCTTCTACAGAGGCTATGTGTCAGATATTGATTGTCGTTGGGGAGTTATTTCTGCCTCAGTGGATGATAGGACACCGGAGGAACGTGGCCTGAAGGTGAGCAGGTGCAGCTGGGTAAACCACACCCCTAGTGTGCAGAAAATATGTTTTAGTCATGAGAACATGTAATTTATTTGGAAGGTGCTTTGTTAAGTTTTAACCACTCATGTTTCTTCTGTCACTGAAAGCCGCTGAGTCTGGTTTTTCAACATTCATCTTCAACAGAACTAAACGTCTGTAATTTGATCTGAGCCAGCATTCTCTGTCACCAACAGATAACCAAATGATGTTGACTAAATGTTCAATTTAAAATTAAAAATACATCTTGACATTTACGTGCATGTGATAATACTGTTATTTTGTTATTTTTTTTCCAATTAAGGAAATGCTGCTGTTTTTGTTTGAATTACTTGATTGATCTTAAATTCTTTTCTCAAGGACAAACATTTTTACTGTGATAACTAGATGGTGCTTTTTCCTTTTGTTTTTTGGTTTGTATTTTGAGTTTAATGTGTGAAAAATGACTTTTTCCCTTGCAGCCCTTGAAAAACAACAAGTACAGGATCTTCAAGTCAAGATATGATTCCATTGACAGCTACCTGTCCAGCTGTGGTGAGAAGTACAATGACATTGATTTGACGATAGACAAGGAGATCTACGAGCAGCTGCTCAGTGCAGGTACCGTCATCTGGGAAAATGGAGAGACTGCTTTGTCCAAAAAACAAATGTATATTATCCATGCTGTCATCAATAGATATATTTTAAATATTTAAATATTTTAAATATATGAAGGATAATCAGCTTGACAGTCAAAATCCACAAAGCTTGTAAAGAAAAGAAATGAATAATTAGCTTTTTGTTGATAGGAATTGACAAGCTCCTGGCCCAACACATAGCTCACCTATTCATCCGAGATCCACTCTCTGTCTTCGAGGAGAAAATACACTTGGACGATGAAAACGAGTCTGATCACTTCGAGGTGACGTTTCCAGTATTCCTTAAGCACCTTCCTGAGAAGAAAGCAAAACATACAGGCTTGACTTCAGCATATCTGACTATTTATTTACACTCGACACACGATGTCTTGCAGAACCTCCAGTCGACCAACTGGCAGACCATGAGGTTTAAACCTCCACCTCCGAACTCTGACATCGGCTGGAGAGTTGAGTTCCGCCCCATGGAGGTAATTACCAACTGCACCATCACCACTTACTTAAGGTTACAGTTGTAATCTAAAAAAAAAAACACCTGACAGTGAGTTAATATTTATTTTTGCTTGTGTTCTTCAGGTGCAGCTAACTGACTTTGAAAACGCTGCATACGTGGTCTTTGTCGTTCTGCTCACCAGAGTGATCTTGTCTTACAAACTGGACTTCCTAATCCCTTTGTCGAAGGTGAAAACCGCCACACAGTTCTACTGATTATATGAACAGAAACTCACCTGATGAGGTTGGACATTTGGGTCCTTGTTATGTTCTTACAGAAAACATGTCTCTCATTAGGTTGATGAAAACATGAAGGTCGCACAGAAGAGAAATGCGGTCCAGGAGGGCATGTTTTACTTCCGAAAGGACATCTTCAAAGGTGGGTCGAACAAAAAGTGCAACTTGAGGCTGATGCTCATGGTGAATGTGTCAGATAGGAGAAACAGATACATTTGTTTTGTCCACCAATAGGCTGCAACCCGGTCCTCGATGGTACCCCTTCTGCTCAGAACGGTTTGGAGACTGACGGTGCTAATGAGGAGTACACGCTGATGAGCATCGACACAATCATCAACGGAAAGGTGATTATTATATTTATACTTGACTCCTGAGCCATGCCAGCAGTGTGGCTCAGTTTCAATGTCAATGATTCGTTCGGCCCGACACTTTGGTCCGGACTGAAATATCACAAAATTTCGTAAAAACATTTGTGATGTAATTCAAAGATATTGGGAACTTCTTGTTGTTGTGAGTATTCAGCTGAGTCTCACAGAGCTGTTAGCATGACTGTATACAGACTGTATATAGATTGTATTCCTCTTGTTTTAAACCATCTAACAATTACTTGTGTTTTTTCTTTTCTTCTTTTTTAAATCACCAGGAGGGAGTTTTTCAAGGGCTTATCCCGATCCTTAACTGCTATCTGGAAAACATGGAGGTTGATGTGGACACCAGGTGCACCATTTTGAATTATCTGAAGCTCATCAAGAAACGTGCCTCAGGTAAATGTGGAGTAAAGGAAAAAACTCAATGTTCTCTGAAGCCATAAGCAGATTTTCTCTGAGCGTAACTCTCTTAATTCTGCTAATATGAAACAGGAGAACTGATGACCATGGCCAAGTGGATGAGGGAATTTGTCGCAGAACACCCGCAGTATAAGAAGGACAGCGTCTTCACTGACAAGATCAACTACGACCTGTTCCGAAAGTGCGACAGGATTGCAAAAGGCGAAGAGCAATGCCCAGAGCTCATTGGAAACCCAGTAAACAAGTTCAAATGAGAAACACTGTAGAAATGCCTTGTCATTATAAAAACACGCATGTTAAGAGAGACCAAATGTTTGGCTCGGAACGAAAGCGGTCCAAGTGTGAGAGAATGCAAGACAGCATGTGTGTGTTGTAAGAAACACACCTGCATCAAATATATGTATATATACTGTTTCAGATTTTTATGATTACAAAATTATTTTAATAGGGTTAAGACATGCAAAAGGTTGTGTAATAGAAATCAGATGTGTATTTATTTTTCTCGGGAAATTAAGCCTATCTGTGTGAGAATGTAAGTGTAGCGAAGAGTTGTACAGTAGTCTGCTTTTTAATCTTGTGTTCTGTAAATACTGTACCTCCACTCTTTACAACATTAACATCATGGGGATTTTTTTTCTCGATATGAGCTTTCTTTGCATTTAGTAGAGATTTTTTTTTTTTTTTTTTTTTTTTTTTTTTTTTGCATTTAAGAGAAATGTTTGCTTTGCTCTGCTGAAATTGTAGTGGGACCTTGAAGGTATGTTGCATCTAAATGGAAATGGTGAACCATTGTTTGCAATGTGATGCTGCTTCAAAATAAATCTGTACAACAGTAAGTTAGTCAAGTTTTCTTACATTTTTGGAAAGCTTTTTATTTAATGGAGCCAAAGTGAATTAATTTAATTTCTCCAATATGTTGGCTGAGCTAGCACAAAGGCATCATCATTAAGCCTGATCTTGATTAGCGCTCATAAAAGAAAGTCTTGAAATCCTTCCAACCAGCCACATTAACAGCATTTTGATTGACATTCCCTGGAATCCCTGCAGTCAGCACATTTACAACATTTAATGTAAGAAGGCAACCTGTGAGGACAGAAAGTCAAGACACAGCATTGTGACTCTTATAAATACTGTTATAAATAAACCACATTTTTATGTCACAGGATAAAGTCTAGATAAGAAATGAATATGCTGAGATATTTAGATGCCTTTGAGAGACTACTCCTTACCTCCTCCGCAGAGGTCAGAGGTCAGTATCTGACAGAGCAGCACAGCTGGAGTGCTTTGAACTGAGCTCTTTCATATACTGTAATACTACATGCATCCAAAATACAGCTCCATAACCACATACATAAATAATGTGGTTAAATCCCTCCCTAAATACTGACATACTGCCGTTAAATATAATGTTTACCATGCTCACCATCTCAGTGTGTTGGCATGCAAACATTTGCTAATTTGCACTAAATATAAATTATAACTGAGGCTGATGGTAAAGTCATTAGTTCTGCACATAATGGGCTTAGAAAAGTTCTCCCTAGAGAGAGATTTTTATTTATTTATTTATCCCAAGCCACAGTTAAAATTTTTGTCCTTTAGTTGAAGTCGGGATCAAAGTTAATACAAATCTTTCTCGAGGGACTATTAATGTCTTTACAAAATTTCATGGCAATGCATCTAAAAGCTGTTGAGACATTTCAGTCTGGACCAAACTGGACAGTCTGACTCACAGACAGACTGACACTGGTTTTCCTGGAGCCATGCCCCTTGCATTGCTGAAAACAATGGTACAAAGAACACCCACTGTTGCTCTTGGAAAGGAAAAAAGCAATTTCAAAGAATAGAAAAAAACACATACCTTCATTCATTAGAAGGGAGTGGTTCAGAGAATAAAATACCAGGCTCTCAAGTACAAGGTTATAAATAAAAGCCTAAAAAGCCTAAATATTGGCTAATTTGTTCAAAAAACATCTCTCTATTTGTCTGTAATACTTAAAATCTCCGACAGCCAATACCTGAACATTTTCATCCACAAGATGGTGGTATTGAACCACAGCTTTACATAATACTGAGCTGCAATGGCAAATAGAGCATTGCCTCAGGTTGACCTCTTGGACTAAATAATGATTATGGCTGGTACAGGCCTACCCAGTGGAGAGACAACAGACATAGTTTTATGCTGAAAAAAAAGCACCCATGAAACCCTGGGACTCACAGCTTTTATTAATGTAATGGACATTGGAATAAAATACTCTTGTGTCTTCAAGGCAAAGTGATAAATGTTTAAATATTCTGCACAAAAATTAACATCCCAATAGGGATGATATGAGAACCAAAATTACCAAAATTAACATTCACTGTTCACTAATGAGCCCCTTAGAGATAAGACCCTGCGTAAAATGAAAGACCCAATTATTAGAGGTCAGAGAATTTCAGCACAGCCCTCCATCCCCTCTGATCCCTGGAGACACGTAATAGAAAGAACAGGTGTTACTAATAACATTAACAGTGGCTCTGTTCTATTCAAGTGTCCCACTAAGCCATGACAGTGTGCCAGCATACACGATAGCGGGACCCTGAAACTGAAGCAGCTAAATGGAATTCAGCCATCATTCATTTTTATTCATTTCCTCAGTAGAAAGGTCGATATAAAGAGTGTCAGTGATCAGAGCTTATGCAGTATGCACACTGCCAGTGAGTACTAGAGACAGGCTCAGGCTGGCAACACCTACAATACATCCTGCAATCAAAAATAAGTTAGAATGATGTCACTCAGACACAGTTAGTAATACATAGTGAAACGTGTTGGGTGAGTTTTCCTCTGGAAGTACACATGTTAAATGATGTTTGATCAGTAGGTGCTGCAGCGGGTATCGGGCTGTGCCATCATAAATCTAGTGGATCCCATGACAGGTGACACCATTCTCCAGCCCTGACCTAAAATACCTATAAACTGCCTTTAACTCCTTCTCTCACCCAAACAAAACTAGGTGGCGTGACCCAGCTTTGTATCTTCATCATATCTGCTCAGGTGCCTGTCCGGCCCAGCTGTTGTTACTAGCATGGCAACAGCATGCCATGCTAACTAGCTTGTCGTCTGATATCATATATATCACTAAACTGTCCAGTACAGCTCTAAAGCTTCTACACACTGCCTAACACCGTTCATTAGCCAACAACATGTTGATCCAACAGACACGTCAGACTGTCTCGCATGCAGTCACCTAGCCATCAGCAGCATGCGGCTCAGTCAAACAAACCAGCCAGCCATCTGCAGCTCCCTCAACCTAGCAAGCAACACACTACACATTTCTGTCTATAGCATCACAAGTTAATATTATAAGTTCTGCACTTACCTATATTTGACCCAGTCACTCACCTTTCCTCCTCCATTCACTGAAACTGGTTGCATGCCCTGTATATACAGAGGAAAACATCCAAGTGCATCTTTGTTGATTTTAAACTTATACTTGTGGCGATTATTGATACTGCAGTGTTCTTGTCCACGTCCCTAAAACTATTCCCAGTCACTGTAATCAATACTAATATTTGAAACTTTATACAATCATAACTTCTACAGGTCTGTCATTGTGTTTGCTAATCAAGCCCTCTTTCAGGCAGATTAGTTAGCTTCTACTTAAAACTACACTAATAAATATTTCAATATCAATAATGGATCCCGCAAGTACTTCTATGTTAAATGTTTTGCTCGTGAAACAATATTGCCTGACTGCAGTTCCCTCACAGACTTTTATCATCTTTCAGCTCCTTGTTTTGGTTTTCCGGCCTTGATCTTTACTGTTTTAATTCACTTCATCACTGCACTGATTAACATCGTTATCATCTGCAGATGGCGGCTGTTTTCCGAGCTCTGACTAATCCACTCTACACTTCCTGCCTGGCAGCAGATGACAGTGGAGTAAATTCATTAGGAGGCAGAAACACGACTCCAAATGAATGCTAGCTGCCCTGGCTCGACTGGACGTAAAACACCTCGCCTGTGACCCATGATTTTAGAAAATTTATAAAGAAGTGTTTTTCAGAAGAAAATGGCCATGGATCAATGTGCAAAATTTCACAACAACCCATCCAATAGTTGTTGAGATATTTCAACCTGAACCAAAGCGGAACAACATTGCAATGTCTTGAGTCACACTGCTGGCAAATGTAAAAATAAACAACTTAAGAAGTTAAAATGTTCATATGCTATGACCATAAACAGTCAAACCTTGACTTGAGACTTAGCCCAGATCTTTCCTTAGCTAACAAAAACAATCTCTAATCTTAACCTAAACATAACCACTGTCAACACTTTACTTCAATGGCACCATCTCAAGACTTGTTTCAAACCATTTTAATCTTTTGTCTGCAGCCAGCCTCCTGGCTTAGCAGGCTGATAATGGAGCTTAAAGCCATCTGTTTGTAGTTCGCTTACGCCAACAATTTAATTTATTCTTACATTAATGTCACAGTTTGAGCCTATATACAAATACAATAAATCAAATATCTTCTAATTCTTTGTTTATCTTATAGTGTAAATGTAGCACTTGTCCTGAAGCACTGAACACACTCTTGGTTGTTTGTTTTGAAGGGATGTACTTATAGTTTTTGATGACATCTGGTCCCTGTTCCTACAGAGGTTGAATGCACTTATTGTAAGTCACTTTGGACAAAAGCGTCTGCTACAGTAAATTAATGTACTGTATAGTGTAAACAAGTGATGCTGCTACAGTGTTGGGTGGATAGTAGGCCTATTTAGCATCTGACGATCACACCCACTTTACACAGTGAGTGTTCAGGTGGGCTGTGATATTAAAGTATGTGCAACAACATGAAGAGACTGCGAATTTGACTGTGAATTATCCCCATTTGTACCAATCATTGTGTTGATATAAACATATTTTTTTCAGTGCCTGCAAGTTGCTGCTGTTGTTACTCTTTAAACTGATCAATGATTGTAATAATATTAGTTAATGTTACTTCTGCTGCACAATGAGATTTACACTTGGACATAAACTTGACATTATTGGTTGATAGCCTCAGAAAGAAAATAAGGAGCCCTAAATAAAGTTTTTTCCCTTGACCTTCAGAAGCTCAGGGGTGGCCCTGGGTACAGCACCCTGATCTACAACTTTGTTATACCAATCTGGGACCTTGAGAGTAAAGATTTGTCAAATCTCAAAGCACAGAAGCTGTTGATTGATTTTATGTTGCTAAATCAGTTTACTAATCAGGGTGAATGGCTTTGAGGTCATGCCAAAAACCTGGTGATAACATACTATCAATAGATTATACAGACTGTGAAAGTGTGTTAATGATTGACCAAGTTGCCTGGATATCAAACAAGAAGAGGAGAAATTCCTAATTTCACAAAATACCCGTGAAACTACATTTACTCAAGTTCAAATTTTAGATATTATTATATTATTACTTGTACATCACTTGAGTTTTTGTACTTAATGCCACTTCAGACTTATATTCCACTACATTTAACTGACTATAGTTCCTAGTTAAATTGCAGATTTACACAAAACATATGATGATCTTATAAAATATAATGCACTATATTATTAAATACAGTTATGATGCATTACAGATTAAACTACTTGTTTCTAAATTATTAAATTAACCCTCTATAACAGTAAAATGCTACTTACACATAAAGACAGCAGTAATTATAATCTAATAAAACACACATATGATAATATAATTGATATTTTTCTGCATAAGGTTTTCCCTTACTTTTGGTAATTCATTTTTTCCTAACAATGCTCACATGCTCTGATTTAAGATACATTTTCAATGCAAGACTTTTACTTTGCTAATGAGGAACTTTCCTGGTGCAGTATATTACCACTTTTACTTATTTTATTTAAGTAAAGGGTCTGAATTCTAAAGTTTTCTAAAAAATTAATAAAAAAATTAAACATGCTTCAGGTTAATGATTTGCAAGGTTTATAACCTATTAAAGTGTAATTGGAGGAGGTCATCGATCGCCTTGATGTCATCTCTTTGACTGTGTGTGTGTGTGTGTTGCTACTACACACCGGGTCACCTCCTGGCTCTAACGCTCCTGCAGGGCAAAGGGCCAGCCTGCGCGTTCCTCCCACTATTTTCCACTGAGCGACAAGGCTGCACATTGTGCTCAGACCGGGCCAGCCAGCCAAGGTTACACAGTCGTTTTCTCTCCCCGCCTCTGAAGGTAGACAGTCCACGGCAAACAGCTGCGGCTCTTCATCCACACTCAACATTTCGCCACCGGACGGCTGGGGGACTTTGTGGTAAGGCTTTCTATGGTTTTATTTAGGAGGAAGAAGAAAAAAAAAAAGATTGTTGCGGCGCGCATGGCGTCTAAGCGATGAGTTTGGGTGATGCTGGAGCTGTGACCTCCATAGTTACTGTAGCCTGGATGCGATCGACAGGATGCGATAAGTTTTTATGATGATTATTATTATTATTTTATTAATTCCTGTCTGGAAGTTTCAGTTGTGAAATAAGTGGATGATGTTATGAAGTAACCGAAGCTCATCAGCCCAGCGCTTACATCTTTCACTTCAACTGGAGACCGGACTGCTGTTTTGTACCGTAACCGTCGACTACAGCGCGTAAAGTGCAGTTTAGATCACACGTGTGACCCCGATGGAAAATTACTATAGTACAATATGGTGGTGCAAATAAACGGCAGGTCGGAGTTTCGGTTCAGAATTGAAGTACATTTGTTATGTACTCGCGATGCTGCATGATCATCATCGTAACATTAAAGTCTCCCTGTAAGGACACAGCACAGCCTAATGCTGCACAATGTTTGTATGTAGTTATCATACTGTGCTGTGACAAAGTTACTCCACCCTGCGAAAACTTTTCAATGTTGCTTTTGCTGCTGTGTCTGGACAGGCTGTGATTTTGCAGTTTTGCATGTCTGTATGATGTCATGCACAAAATATTGTTTTTAAGAAACTTCTGGAGAGCCATTACAAATTCTAAATCCTCCACTGTAGCCCACCATTACACTATCATTATTTGTTATTTTCAATATATTACTAATGATCTCTGTAGTATACTTATCTGTATATTACATACATATAGCTATACATGTATGTGTATATACATAGAATATAATAGAATATTACCATTCAGAGTTAGAGTTGTAGGGTAGTTTTTAGTTTTAGTCTATCTATCTATCTATCTATCTATATTTCAGTATGAAAATGTTATTCATATGAGCATCTGTTTATGAACATATACAGCACACACAACATGCACAAATTCAACAAATAAAAGGTACATGATCACACTAATGCACAGTAAAACAATCCAACTCATTCATTTTCAACACTGGCAACAATGTTCCCAGAGATTTTAAAGGGACACTGCAGCACTGCCTTAAATGGTTTTGCGAAATCTGTGGCAACAGACACATTTTGTAATTGTTTCATACTTACATCATATTGCCCAACCCCAGCTCTTACAGTAAATTAGCCTGTTTGAATAAATCATCATCAGCTACAGCGATGAAACCACAGTTTTATTCTGGCCAAAGTCATGATGATGCATTAGTGTTTTGGAAAGCCCCCGCCCTGCCTTTGATTATTTAGACATACAGTATTTTGCATGGCTCCCGCATGTACCAAGCAAATACTCATTGACTGGCTGCTAACATGGTCTCCTGTTGTGGCTCATCATGCTCTGATTAAGGCCTTGCAGATTATCATGTTTTGGTTGCAGCCTAATGCATCTCTGATAATCAGAGCATGGACATTACTGTACTGGGGGTTGATCAGAATAAGCCATATTTAGTTCCTGCAGATAAGTGGTAATGGACAAATGCAACTATCAGTTGTTGCCTAGGCAGCAATTCACCGTGATATGCAGGGTTTAAATCAGCCTAACGTTTGATTTCTATATTCAGTATTTGCACAGAAACTCCTTGGTTTATGCTATTCATGCTATTGTGCAACTCAGATGTTAAAATTATTACTGAATTCAAGTGAGTACTTCTTTACGTTGAATTGATTTGAAAAAATTTATTGAAAGTATGTGAGCAAAGTCAGTGACATGACCCTTCAGTTCTATAACTCATATTTCAATGTCATATGACTGTATAAGAGCCATGTGCAGATTCAATTGAGATGCTTTAGCTAAATTTGATACATCTTCTCACATTTCTGTCTGTAAAGTCCAAGGTTAACCTGTAAAGCTGGGTTCTACTTTCACCTCGGACATACAGAAAAGATGACCCGTCCAGCACATTCATTTATTATATTTTCTTAAATTTAGTTCAGGAATATGTGTCTTTGTTGGAGAAACAGGCTGATGTACTGATGTTCACATGGGTTAGGGTTAGATGTATCTCACATCTCGAAGGAGGCGTTACGGGAGGAGGATGTACACAGAGCGGACTAGAGCCCATATTTTGTCTTGTGTCATGTTTCCAGCTGTAGACGCAGGTGTATACTGTCCAGTGGTGCAGCAGTCTGTGACGTAACAGCACTGAAATGAATGTATAGCTCGGAGGCCCGACAGTGGAACTAGAGAGCTAAACACATGCCGCGATTTCTAGTAGCTGGAGGCACATTGTGCAAAACCTCAGGTGATATAGCATGGTGATGCAAAGAATACAAAGGCCTGCAGGACTGTGTAAATACCTCTGGGGTGATAATGAAGAAAGAGTTTGTGGCTGAGAGGTCAGGTTTTCAGTGTGACACTCAGCTGCAGGGATTTGTGCAGCTTTTGCTCGGCAGTGTGAATAATCTGGTCACAATTTAGAAAAACCCAGAATGTTTATTTAATCTGTAGACGTTCACCTTGTATTGTGTTGTAAGGCTCTATCTCTGGTTTTCAGTGTCTTCTATACATGGCTGTGAGACATGTTTCTACAGATGTAGATTTTGGTCAGAGTACTTCCTGCATGTTGATGATACTTTAGTAGGGAGTGGAACAACAGGTTTGAGAAGAGAATCTGTTAATAACAACTAAAGATACATTTGCTAAAGGAAGTGTTCAGCTCTGAACAACATACAGTTGTGTAAATGGGCTTTCTGTTTTATATCACAGGGCTGATCTGACTGTCAGAGGCAGAGCAGCAGAATCTAATATTATATTGTAAATTACATATAATGTGACTGGCAGCTGTTTAAATCAGAATGGATACACCAACCATGTGTTTGAAACACTCAAAAAACATTGAGTGATTAACAGATGCAAACAAAAATGCACCACCACCACAATTTGACAGCTGTGGCAAGAAATACATTCACAAAGTAAATGTAGCAGCTTTGCCTGGGCAAGACAGGATTCTGCAATTATTATTGCTGGAGCATGTTAGGGATAATAAATCTCCACAGTTTGACATCCTCATTACCTTGAACAATGTAAAAGCCAGAGAATCACTATGCAGCAGTCTTAACTGAACAGAGATGTGGTTATCTTCAGTACACACCTGCCTGCTGGCTTCTTGTTTTGTGTCCCAGAGTGAGAAGTGGCCACATTTGATCTGTTGTTTGAAACCACAGGGATGTGAAGGATCAGTTATTGGGACACGGGAGAGGAAGGACACACTGGAGCACAAACAGACACACACAAAAAAAGAAAAGACACAGTAATCAAGTACAGAATTGTAACAACAGTAACATTAGACAAATACCAGACTAATGACCACCATCAGTGGTGAGAAAAAGAGTTATGTCCTCAGCTGCTATCTTAAATGGTTATGACCATGTATCTAAACTGACAAGTTTGAGTTACATTTTGTTATTAAAACACTACTCAGAGTTCTTTGACATTGCCAGATGAATGTCGTTATGATTACTAATCAAGCCTTCTGTCAGGCAGATTAAGTAAGCTTATCATGCTTAAAGCTGCACTGATAAATATTTTTGAGCAAACAATTGGTCAAATTAGTCTGTGTAATGCAAAATATGGCATTCGGGATGACAAATCCACACACAATTCACACAATTATCACTTAGTCTGCATTTTCCCTCAGCTCTGTGGAGCGTTTTAACTTTTTTCAGCTTACTGTTTTGGTTTGACAGCCCACAACTTTACTGTTTTTGTTGACTCTCCCAAAAAACACTTTGGTAAACCCACTGGACGCTACCTGCTTAGCACCAAACGGACAGACAAAGGCCAAAAGTGACTCACATTTATCAGGTCACCAGAAACACAACACAACTCTGAAGAAATGGTAATGTAGCTCTATGCCTGCTGGGATGTGTAGGCAGCTGTTTGTGAACACATTGTTGTTATCAACTTTAAAAGGTGCTTTATATGTCAAATGTGTGTGTGATGTTCAGCTTATTGTGGTTTTTTTGAGTGCTCGATTAGCATTTATTAATAGTAGTTTTAACATTAAGGTGATTGTAAAATAAATATCTAATGGATGTGTGCTGGCTCTCATTATGCATGCTGTTTTTAGGTGACAAATGGAGACCTTCAATCATAAACTGAACACTTACATAGGGTCATGGATGGGTCCCAGAGGTAAGTCAAGTTTATGTTGCCGTCTTACTTGCTGATGTAAAATGCATGGCTCTTGTTTGACTTCCAAAGTGGTGCAAAAAACTGTAGTTACTGCAAAATCTCAGCAGAGCACTGCAGTTAGCTGAAAATTGAAAGTAGAGAAGGTAAACGTTACCTAAAACCTTTGACCCAAGTCATTCATTACATGCTGTTCACATTGCATGGATCTGCACAGTAATTCTGCTATGGTTTTTCACCTCCTAACCTCCTGCTAACCTTTCATATTGAGCAAACATTGTTCAGTGCACACTGCTACTGCTTGTCACCTCTCAAGTTCATCTGCTATTTCCAGTGAGGCCACCTTATCAGCCCTTATATAAAAATTGGCCTCTTTATCTGCATATTTCAGATCAGCGAGTGAAGGGATGGCTGCTGCTGGACAACTACCCACCAACCTTTGCACTCACAGTCATGTACCTTCTGATCGTGTGGATGGGGCCCAAGTACATGAAACACAGGCAGCCGTACTCCTGCAGAGGCCTCCTGGTGCTCTACAATCTGGGCCTCACACTCTTGTCTTTCTACATGTTCTATGAGGTAAACACAGACTGCTCGGCACTGAGAGATGTGTTGAAGTAGGCCAAAGCAATCACTGCAATGTCACACTGCAGACAGATTATGAAAAAAAAAAAAAAGAGAAGAGAGAATTGACCTGAACCAGAGCTGCATACTCACTAAAACTAGTGTGTGAATATGACCAGATATCTTTCATTATTTTTGATACAAATAATTTGGAAAAATGCCTATGAACTGTCTTGCCAGAATTAGATGAGGATACCAAGATTGATACCACTTTCATGTGTTTACACTAAATATAGGCCTTTCTTTTGTTCTTGGTACCTTCACAGAGAGTGAAGAGCTGTTCACCCCTGTATCAAGTCTTTATGCTAAAATAAGATAACCAGCCTATAGAATTATATTTAGTGTACAGTTAACAACAAAGCAAACAAGCATATTATGCTTATGTCAAACTAGTACTTACTCTTGGCTTTTGAGCCAAGAGTTGAAGCTAATATATATATAGCTATATTAGCTGGAAAAAAAACTTTTACACTTAACACTTCTTGTATAATACTAATATAAATAATGTAAATGTAAATAATTAATGAGCCTTAGAGGCACAGGTAGGAGGATTTTGTTACCTATGGACAAAGCCAGGCTAGCTCGTTAACAGTCTTTATGCTAAGCTAACTGGCTGCTTGCTACAGCAATCAAATTTACAAGACAAATATATATAAGAGAAGTATCAATCTTCTCATCTCACAGCAAATTAGCAAATAAACCTATTTCCCAAAATGCCAAACTGCTCCTTTAAATATGATGCTAAAGTGGGAAACATCTAGCCTGGCTCTGTCCAAAGATAACAAAATCCATCTACCGGGATACTAATTAACATGTCTCATTTGTTTATCCCATACAAAAAACTTTTTACTTTATTAGGTGTTTTTTTCTTCTTGATAAGCTCTTTATACTAAGCTAAGCTAACATAGCCATAGCTTTATATTTAATGGACAGACATGAGTGGTATCAATCTTCTCATCCAACTCTCAGCAAGAAAGTGAATAAGCAATTTTGCAAGAATGGCAAACTATTTCTTTATCACTTGACTCTGATTAGACGGGCCTGTAGCTGCAGGCGTCTCTCACTGAAAGCTACCATGAGGGACAATGCTATCAGGGAGTGAGAGGGACACAGCTGGACGCTGACAGGCTCATTGTTTCAGCCATCAAATCCCTCATATACCCTCGCAGACATCAGCACAGCCCCCTATTGTTTGCTCGAAAACTGCTTTTTTATAAACAGCTGACTAAATAACTGTAATTGATAGATCCACTGTTGTAAACAAGCATGGAATTGGATTCTTATTTGACAAGGTGGGAGAGTCTGAGCTGAATTTGTTGTTTTAAGTTGTAGCAGCAGTGGCCAGGCTTTACTTATCATAGTGATAGCTATCTATTGTTTTAGCGTACCTACGAATACCAGAGCGTCAGAACAAGACATTGTGTTTCGTAACTGTGTTAGTCTAACGTATCTGCACTCTCCTCCTCATCCAGCCTGCAGAACAAGTTTCTTGTCTTTCTGTCTGCATTGCATAAGGCCCTGGTAGACTGTTCTCTGTGAGATTCATTAAACCCTGTACTCTCACCATTGCCCGGCCAGGGGGTGAGCTTTTGTCAGTCCAAGATCAATACCACCTGATGTGAATCAAAATACAGGGCAGTTTTGTTCTTGTCAACTTTCCAGGGTACAGCGGTTCATCACATAATGATTGAAATTAAAAGTGATTGTAATTAATTTTTTTATATGTTGACTAATACTACTGTAGGTTTGAAGAAATAATGAAGGAGGTACTGTATATCAGGTTAGTGGGAGGATACTGTCTGTGCACCCATGATAAAATACTTGATGTTCAAAAACCAAAGGTCATTCTGATGCTGGTTTTTAACTGATGGCAGTTTCTTGGCTAATGTTATTCAGGAAAGCCTTTTACAGCAGCAGACAAGGACAGTGGATCTATATTGATTTGGTGAATCAGCATTGAACTCCACCATCTATGTGCATTTGAATATTTATTCTTTAAAGGGGAATGTCACCTATTACACAAAAAGAGGTTAGCTTGTTTGTCATACAGAGTACTTCTCAGCCTGTGAACACAGGCGAATAATTTCGATTGTGTGTCTATTGTGTCAAGTCTATGAAAATAACACTGATGGTATCAACTTGGACTTGGGAGATTTCAAATTTCAAATAGACAGTCTGTGTAATATCTCTAACTGAAGCTGCTAATATCCTTGCTAAGCTTTAATTTGTCCAACATACACTTCCTGATGACATGGAGTGTGTGATTTTTGTATAATTTGTTCTGCCCTATCTAAATTTGTTTAATCTCGTATGGCCTTGTATGCATGCTGGAATTGGGAAGGGACTTCAGTTCAAAATTAGCTTCATGCTAACTCTGGTACAATACATTAAAGGGTGACATTTACGGTATGTTCATATTACACATGGTCCCTTTAAAAAAAAAGTTGAATAAATATTTGAGTTGTCTTATGGGAATTGTAGCATAAGGCCCCGGTAGACCATATCCGTATCCCATTGTTTTTGGAGCTGCACCCATAGTACGGACCAAGAGTCAGGATATTAACTTTACTATACAAAATTATACTATTATAGATAGATAGATACTTTATTTATCCCCTAGGGGAAATTCATGTATATAGTCACAGGTGTACAGGTGTGCAGCGTTAGATGGTTACTATTAGTTATCTACCAGTCTGGTCCTATCTACCTGTGTGTAAAAATGCTTTAATCATATTAATTACTTCCAACACGCTCTGTGATAACATCATCATCTAAAGTCACTTGAAGACCTTTAAACATGATGTCATACATTATATTTCAATAGCAGGGTGAGCTGGTGGTGCTTTACTAGATTAAATATTTTTTACTAACGTCAGCAGCTAAAAATCATTCACCACAACCTGACCACAGATATGTGACTACGTCTGGTTATCTGACATGCTATCTGTCTGTGCTTTTTTTTTTTTGTGCTTGTGCTTATTACTTGCCGGACAGGGACATTCACATTTTACAACACCACATTGCATTGTGCATTGCAGTGTAGTGTCTGGGTGTTGCATATGTCTTCATATGACTTGGTGATATCCAAACCGGATCTCAATCACCAATCACCAAATCTTATTGGCTTTTTTTTCAGCTTGTTACTGCTGTGTGGCACGGTGGCTACAACTTCTACTGCCAGGACACTCACAGTGCACAGGAAGTGGATAACAAGGTGAGTCAGTCAGACTGTGGAACCTTTTTATGTTTATTGCTGGGGATGGTTTTTCCTACAGAAGCATCTCTGATATAATTTAATTGTGAATTATATGATTTCCCATCCCCTTTCTTGCAATTATTGACAGGACAGTAAAAGTATAAATATGAGTCACTGTAGGAGGGCTAGAATATATATAACGTTAAGCAAAATGTGCATTTTTTATTTCCTCTCAAATCTACTGCTCTGATTCCTTTGGGCGAGAACCTGTAAATCCCAGCAGATAAGCTGCAGAGACAGGGAGTCAATTTAATCCGACTCTTGTCATCATGATGACTGTCTTTAGTGTCCCTACTGAGCTCTGCAGTGGAGGTGAAAACAAGGCTCACAGAGAAATGTGCACAGCTTTGCAGTTCTGTGGTGATTAAATAAATAAAAAAGGTTTATCAATGTGTCACTGCTACAGATAGTTAAACTGCTTTATGATTAATCCTGAACATTCAAGGGCCTTTGGGACAGATATCTGTGAATCACCTTGCATTGATAAATAGTGTGTGTAGGATTTTTGGAAGAACTTTTTCACTGTATTTTTATGATTTGCTGTCGAGCATTGCGGTGCCTCTTCAGGAATGTACTGTTTTCCTTCTGTTTTCCTTCTGTCCTTAACCATTCTTGTTTTGCTGTGTCTGCCCTCAGATTATAAATGTCCTGTGGTGGTATTACTTCTCCAAGCTCATCGAATTCATGGACACATTTTTCTTCATACTACGAAAGAATAATCATCAGATCACGTTTCTTCACATCTACCACCACGCTACCATGCTGAATATCTGGTGGTTCGTTATGAACTGGATACCCTGCGGCCATTGTGAGTGTTCTACCACAACTTTGCCCTCCAGTGACGCAAATCATTCCAGGAACCACATTTAGGCTGTTTGGGCTCACAGCGAGCTAAATAATTCAAGTGCTCTAATGTTAAACCCATTAGCACTGAAAACAGCCTGTTTTCCCCACAAAGCCTTGAAGGACACAAAGTGACACTTATTGACCTGAGCGCTGTTGCACTGTGTAACATACTTTTTTTTGCCCTTTTCCATTAAGAAAGCAGCACAGCACTCTGCGAGGTAGAAGGTCTTAAACTGAAAATCACCTCAAATACGCTGTTTACTGTTGACTTAAACATAATGTGACATTTCTGATCTATAAACATGTTCTATTATTTATCAGATGTTCACTATATTATTTCTGTATTACTTTACTGTTAATGGCTTTTATTGATTTTACATGAGCATTGTAGTAATGTTTCTAAAAAGAGCAGACTAATGAAAAGTCTGTTATTCCCTGTATGATCATTGCCCTCCTGAATGCCAGTCACTCGCCATTCACTGACTGTTATTGCTCTGTAGATGAATAACTTCCTGTGTCTCTCCTCTGTGTCTGCCCAGCGTACTTCGGTGCGTCCCTAAACAGCTTCGTCCACGTCGTGATGTATTCTTACTACGGCCTCTCAGCCATCCCAGCCATGCGGCCGTACCTTTGGTGGAAGAAATACATCACGCAGTTACAGCTGGTGGGTTCAACCTGGAGTTTCTTCACAGTGGTGGAAGAAGCTCTCAGATCCTTAAGTGAAAGTAGCAATATTGTGTGAAAAATCTGATGCTGTAAAGTATCTGTAGCTGCAAAAGTACAAATACCTCATAAGTACAGTAGTTGAGCAAACGTACTTTCCACCACAGTTTCTTCCCTCATTTGTGTCATCCTCCTTCATTCCTAGGTGTAAAAAATTGAAATAAAACATATTTTCAGTCTTTTGGTTTGTATGTGATAATAGTTATATTCATTTTACATGTTCCCTCCACAGATCCAGTTCTTTTTAACCATGTCCCAGACAATGTGTGCAGTCATATGGCCATGTGACTTCCCCATGGGATGGCTGTACTTCCAAATAAGTTACATGGTCACCCTCATTATCCTTTTCTCAAACTTCTACATTCAGGTTAGTAGTTTTTTCCATTTTAAAGCGTTAATGAATGAGTTTAAGTGATAAATGGGGTGATATTTTCTTATTGTTAGCAAATTCCATGAAGAGACTAAAGCTAACAATGAACTCATCTGCTAACTAGGCTTGTATCTAAAGCTTGATGTATCTTACTCCTCTGTGCCATACAGCTCCATTGCTTTCCAAAAACTATTACAAACCATCAATGAGCCACATCTTTGCACTGGGTGACATAATCCTTCATTACCATGAACATGGGCACTGTAGTTTATTTTGAGTCCATCCCACATGCACTGTCCTGCTGCTCTAAATACCTGTACTCACTTAAGCACCAAATATGTATTAATCCGCAGCTGAAAATACCCCCCAACAAATGTAACAGTTCCTTCTGTTTGAGTAATGTTTGCTTAAAAAAACTACAGTGCCCAGATGTTTCAGAAAATTACTCTCGGTCTCTTTGGACTCCACTGTATATATATTATTTTTGGTTTTTATGGTTTTCAGGAGAATATGTCGACTATAAGAAAAATAGAGAGTAAAGCCAGCCTATTGTTCATGTTATAACTGTAAATTTGTCTTTTTATATGCACACATACGAAAATTTGGTGACCTAGTTTTATGAGTTTAAAAACTCTGATAATAACATGTTTCATTAATCCCATTTAAGTATGAAGTAACTTTATTCAATTTTCCATTTATAACATTATGTGTAATAACATGTTCTCTCTCCATCTATTTCTCTCACACAAGACGTACAAGAAGCACAGTGGTTCTCTAAAGAAGGAGCACCAGAACGGCTCTCCTGTATCAACAAATGGACATGCAAATGGGACGCCATCTATGGAGCACAATGTACACAAGAAACTGAGGGTGGATTGACATTTGCGAAACCGATGCTCACTCTAGTGTGTTAGCTATTGCTGCTAGGAGGTATAATTATCTTCTTATCTAGAATAATCTAGCATTCACTTGATGAAATAAGCCATAGCCACATATATCCAGAGACTTTCCATGTTTTTGCACACACTGCTACTCATGGCATTGAATTATGAAATTAATATAGTTTAAAGAGAAGAGTATTGTAGTATGGCTGACGCTGCACAACGTGTCCTCCCCCACCCTCTAGAGGAAATTCATTCCAAAGCGAAAGATCTTGTTCTTGCTACCAGCAAACAAACACGTATTTTGACTCATTCAACGATGCTTTACACACAGGAAGTCCAAAGATGAAAGCTCCAGCGAGTGTGTTGGCAGCTGAAGGTTTCATTACACTCAGTGACATCAACTTAAGGGACAATTAAAACAACACAGTGCTTACTATGGTCTTTAATGTCTAACTAGAGCATGCATCTTGCGTCTTGCCTTATCTAACTCCTGCCTGTGCTAAATTTTGCCCTTTATAACTGTAATGCATTTTATTAGCAGGTATTGTAGTAACAACAGAAGTTGCATATTGCTGTATATTTGCAGCGCAGGGTCTTCAATTTGGAATATTTAGCCATCTAACCAAAGCATAACCAAAGCATATAATGTACATTCATATGCAAGGCTTCATTTTTAAACCAGTTCAAGACACAATTTTAGAGGGCAGTTGTTGTGTTTTATGAGCACAATTTAAACTCAGTCCTCCTTAGAATCCCCTATGTTACAAAGATCAGTTTTTCTCCTTTCTCACTGTGTTATATCTACTATAGCTTTATCCAGTAAATGCAGTTAGAACTTCAAAAAACACTTTATATTCAAATAAATTTTACTATATAGTTGAGAATGAAAGCTCGCTATTGACCATGGAAACAGCAGATGAAAAAACAATCTCACCACAGTGTCCATTTACAGCAGTAGATGCTCTGGTGGTTTTGCTTGTCACACGATCTTCACCAACACATGGATTTTTCCCAGGTGTCCAGAGAAGTTTTTAACATGCTCAGAAAAATCGAAACATAAACCTCATCTTGAGGTTTCTGTTTTAATGTTTTAATCATCATGAGCTGCTGGACACTTGAACTTCACCCTAGGGTATAAATAAAGTATAGATCTATCTATCTGCTGAGGAAGATCAGATGATACAAACAAAAGCGCCAGAACAGCTACTAAATGGACCTCGTAGTGGAATTATTTTGTCAATTAGTTATTTTTTTTATTTTTGAGTCTATACATAAATAGGGTGCCTTCTGGACCAGTTAATTTGGTTTCTAATGTAGCATTTCTCATCTTTTCAATATGCTCTCATCCTGCCTCATGTTGGTCCATTTCAGACTAATATGTGTCAAACTTCCTGTTCAAATCCTGTGCCTGACTCTTCGCTTGTTTTTTGTTTTTTTTAATTATCAAATGTCCTAAATCATCATTCCTAACATCTGGCACATACTACATGCAATAGTGATGTTTATCTTAGGTTAGATCAAGATCAATACCACTTTCACGGTTAGCCTAGCTTAGCATAAAGACTGGAAACTGGGGGAAACAGGTAGCCTAGCTCTGTCCAAAGGTAGAAGAAATCTGCCTACCAAAACCTCTAAAGCTCACTTTAAATCTTATTACCTTTGGAAGAGAGCCAAACCTGCTGTTTCCAGTCTTTACACTAAGCTAAGCTAACTGGATGCTGGCTGTAGCCTTATATTTAATGCACAGATATGAGGTATCTTCTCAACTATTGCTCAGCAAAACTATTCCTTAAGCATTCTCCAAAACACAAAACAAAAAAAAACAAAAAAAAAAATCAGAACTGTTTTTCTTTTTCTCTTTCTGAGTTTTTGCGATGTAAAAACAAAGTCGTTACATGAAAATTATTTTTTTGTGGGGAAAGAAGGTTGTAGTGATGCAACTATTTATTCCTTTGTGTTCCTTGTGTTATTTTCCTTTTACCATTGTCGGGGGTCTATTGTACACAGTAAATGCTGGTAAAGAAAACAAAAGGTACAAAGATGTTTGAATTGTGAACTGTTAATGCGACGCCCTCGCTATGGTGCACTGCTGCGTCGCTCTACCATGCTGATTCAATTTAATGAGATGCTGTATGGCCTTAACCATTGAATGAGCATGACATGTTGCTCAAATGTATAGGTGACCTACATTCATGTTCAGTGCATCAGAAATGATTGTTAAAATCTGAATAATACATACAAAGGCCTCAGTTTCTCTGCATGATAAATCTGGTTCTCAGGCCAATAACACAAAGCTGGTTTAACAAGCATGAACCGCATCTACTCAGAAATTTAACAATAGTGAATTTGTTTTTAATTTCCAGCTACACTTCATCACTGGTACAGTTCATCTGTTGTACAAGGTGTCAGCACTGAAGGTAACAGGGTTTACATATTCACAGGCAGGATTGGCATTAGCATTAAATTACTCCCCAACTGATAAAGGCCAAAGAAGCATACAGGTATGAGATATTACATTTTATAAACTGTTAAAATAAATGGTTACATTTTTGAAATTTGCGGTAAATGTGGGTTAATACGCTTTGACTCATGCTTTACTCACTGTAACATTAAAAACAAACTGAGATTGTAAACCTGCTGGTTTTCCTTCCTTGAAAATGATGTAAACACTACAAATAATATTGCCCCTGTAGGGCAACAGAGGTGAGAGTTCATTGAGCCTCATACATATTTTGAATTTTAATTGTATTAATTCAATGGTTTGGGACAACATTTATCAGCCATGCTTTGTGTTTTATGCTATTTTAGCATGCTAACACGCTAAACAAAAGTGTTGAATATTATACCTGCTGAACCTCAGCATGTTAAGGCAAAATTGAGCATGTTAACATGCTGACTTTAGCATTTAACTAAAACCACTGCATGGCCGTTGACTTATGAATTTTAGTGAATATGATGCAAGTCAGATTCTTTTTCCAAACTGGCTCTGATGAACAAAATATACTCTAATATCAACTTTGCTTTATCAGAGTATTAAAAAAATTGTTTAGAGAAGCTTTTTGAATGAAAGTGTCAACAAATATTTCAAATATTTAGTTGGATTTGTAAAGTCCATTCCTACTTTGGTTCTCAGGTGATGAAGTATTATGTGTTTCTATAGAAGAGTTTTTTTTGTTTGTTTTTTTCAAATGTTGTAAACAAATCAGATATAATACAGGTTCTATATAGTGAAGAAAAACGTTAGAAGAGGATAGATGCTCTCCAAATATAGTAGTTTTGGATTGTCGCACATTCAAGACTATGATATTGAATACTAAAATTATTAACACGAGTTTTCCCTGAAAGATACTTCCAGAGCCTTTCTCCTATGTTGCTACTTCAATACTTAATAAAGAAATGTTAGTATTCATTTGAGTTTTTGCTCCTAAGCCTTGGAAAACCCATCTTTTGTAGTACTGCTGTAGTGCTAACAGGTCTTAATGTAGTTCATCTAGCTACTGGTCCAGTCAGTGTCATCATCCACTGACTGGTGAAAATTATTTTGCTAACAGAAAAAATATATAGATTGGCAGGTAAAATAATGGCATAATGACAACAGCAGTGATTCAAACAACAGTGCTGAAAAGCTTCAAATCATTATATTTCTTTATAGAAATGACAGCAGCTTCATAGTTCCAATTAAAATGTCTTACTGTAAATTAGCCAAATAAAAACACCAATGTTCTCCGTTTCTTTCATGTGTTTTACTTGATTGCTTTGGATTGAAGTTGAAGCTGAAATTAGGATTTTGTGAGCGACCATGTTTGACTTCAGAGAAAAGACGTGAGGCCACAGTGAAGGGTTCATAACCTGCAGTTTTCATTTACACATGAACCTTTTCCTAAGGAAAACAGTTCTGAAACCAGCTCCCAGCTTTTCATGACCTTTGTAGTGATAAGGCCAAGGCCTGAGGAATTTGTCATTCTTGGGAATAATAGTCTAATGTTGACTGTAAACCCGATGTGGATCAGGTTTAGTTCATTTCGTCTGGTATAGTAAGGACACATGGCTGGTGAACTGTTGCTGAGCTCCCTGGGTGACAGAAACAAGACACTGGCCTTCCATGGAAGCAACAAGAAACAGATTTGCCTGAAGCCGCTCTTCTCCTGACACCTGCTTTGACCAAGAGACTTCAGTGATTTCCGTCTCTCCCGTCAAAATGTTGAGCCAGTGATCTACATTGACACATGCCCCCACCTTTGCTCTCCTCAGTCCTTTCCACTTAAGTGGTATCACTACGACCTCCTCCTCATCAGTGCTGTGTGCAGACTTGATGCACTGGAATACTGTGTGTCACACACACAGCTCACATTTGGAGGACAGAGCAACTGTTTGTGAGCTTTGGTGGCGTGTCGGCTGGCCAGCCACTATGCAAACAATGCCTTACTCACTCATTTTACAGAGGCCATGGCCTGAGGGAGACAGAGAGGGGGGACTGATGGTGTTGAGGTTTTTCCCTGAAAACAGCAGCGCAGCAGCATTGATGTTTTTTTGTTTTTTTAAATCTAAGTGATGTGTCAGACTTGTACCTTTCTCTTTAACATGACTACAGGAGGTTTACAGGTTGTCTAAGTGTCTGTCACATCCAGCACACGACTGCTTTAAACTGTTTTGGCCCACAGTAACTTTTTCGTTTCAGGCAGGTGGTTTTCAGGAGGATTTAAGTTCATAACCTCCCACTTCATTTCAGTACTATTCTCCCACTGTACTGTATGTCAGTGTAACATAAAAATACATTTACAGTAAAAACCACCATGTGCGCCATTATCTCAAGTTCTCTCGGTCATATCCATATTTATCATGCTATCATGAGTACATTTCCAGGTGTCTGATGAATCATGAATTACTGTATTTCTAAATAACTGCATCCTCAGAGTGGATGACCATTAATTTCAAGTCCCCCTATTTAAATGTACTGCGCGTTTGTAAATGAATTGTAGTGTAATATTTTAGGGTGCTTTGGCTCTGTGACAGATGAAAATTCAACAGGATTAGTGAAAGTAACAGCATCAAAACAGAGGGATTATGTGAAAAATCAACTCAAACTATAAGCTGTAAACAAGAACATCTACATTTATAATTGTTCTTTTGTTTTCTCCTCTCAGCATTTTATTTTATTTTTTATTTTATATTGTCTGATTTTGTCACACATTTGCTTCCTTTCCTATGAACTAATACCAAAAGCAGCAACAGCTGTTTAGAAACAACTTATTTGAGGTATTACTTATAATGTTAATTTAGGATTTGCAAACAACTAGTTTCTTTAGAATATTTTGAAAAACCAACTAAAGTCAACAAGCCACAAATCATTTTAGCCTAATCCAATACAACTTCCACATTTATTTATTTTTTTTCCTCTGCAAATCCTGTTTGATCTGTCCGCGCTTGGTTCCCAGAAAATGTAATACGTGGATTATACCCCTGTGTGTCCTCAGCAAGACAAATGATGTTGAAGTCTGAAATCACATCTGCAATGTCTTTTTACTGAGGTTGTGCAATAGGATGTCTATCATTTTATAGAGATGTATCATTTTTTCTAAAGCCATGAGTGAACATTACATACTGAAGAATTGTTAGGTACGTCTCAAAGATAACCTGCCTGGTTGCACATCACTACCCTGAGGCTGATATTTTATTTTTGCTTAAACATGTTCCAACATTGACCCAGCGTCTTTCTATGTAGTATTTCTCCATACAGGTCATTACATTTAAAACAAATTAAATTATAAGAGCATATTCTTTTCACCACTGTTTATTTGAGGGAGAAAGTGCACCATGAAACAAAAACTGTATGAACATTCATTGCTTGGAACAGGTGGGAAAGGTTGCTAATTATTTTAGCTCTCAGCACATTACCATAATTTCTGAAATCAGAAAATAAGTAGTATTCTATTATGTAAACCTGTAACGTAACATGCTCGTTAGTAGGAAACATGAGGGATTGAACTGTATATTAACATGATAATCCAGCTGCAGCACAAATTAAACAGGCTAAGGAATATGCATTTTGTTAAAATGTTGTTTGAACTTTTGCTGTGGTCTTCGTGGGATCATGTGCAGGTCTCCACGCTGATTAAAGAGGCTGCTCAGAGAATGCAGTGTAACTCTTCACACGTGCAAAGAGGAAGGGTGTGTACATCGTGTCCAGGTCAAACGCTGTGACAACCGTTTCCCCAGTCAGCCTAAAAACATACTTAATGTCAATTTTGAAACAAATAGGGAAATAATTTGTCTTTTCCACAACCACTGGTACTCACTTATAGGTGATGTGGCAGGAATGATGGATCCACACCAGCTTACTGAAACTCTGACGCCCCCCAGAGGACAAATGCAGTCCCACGTGGAAGGTGTGTTCAGCCTCCGGAGCTGGGTTCCGCCTGCAGAACCGATTCCTTTGAAACTCGGTCGCTTTCTGTTAAAAAAAAAAAAACAAACAACATAATACAGATTGCAAACCGAGCCGTAAACTGACTGATGGAGTTTTACTTGAAATCTGAATTCAGGTGGGCAATCATGTGTTACTCAGTAGCATGTCACAGTGACTTTACTAGTTAAGGAGTAGTGCAACAATTCATATGAAAATTGTTACTACACTGAGTCGTAGCTGTCCTTATCAATTTGAGTAGTTTTGACGAACCCAACACAGGTGCAAGTATGTTAACACCTTTCAAGTGACAATATTTCTTTCCTGTCTTCTGAATTGTAAGTTTGAGGCCCATTTCAACAAAATACTAGAAATACTGTAAATCGAAATTATGTGTATGTATGAGATAGTATTTGTTTTTGTTTTTTTGGTCACTTTCCATCGGTTTTTTTTCTCCTTTCCTGGGGGAAATGGGTTTCCATAATTAGGTAATTAATTTATATTTGATTTGCATATTGTTGTAAATTGTCTGCTGGCGTTCTTAAAATGTCAATTGAAACAGATTCTCAGTAAACAAGACAAAACCTCATCTATAGTGCTTTAAAGAATGTGCAATGGTCACTTTCCCATATATCTTTATCTTAGCATACAACGCCCAAAACTTTTTCTCACCTCCTCCTTTTTCTTGCAGACAACAGCAAAAACTTTGGTTTGATTGTCTGTCTCCTGTAACAGACGGAAATGACCGAGCAGAACAGAATCCATTCTGTGAAATGAAAACACAATTCGACAAATGAGCAAAGTGGTGGGACTCAACACGTAAAATTATTTCTGATGTTGCGACCTCCACTCTAGCCGAGTTTGCAGAAAACAGAGAAGGTGGACCTGGTGTTCCTAGTGCGCAAGCGAGGGACAACAGCCAGAGGGTCCTCAGGGGTGGTTAGCATTATGACGTGGCCATCCGGGAAGAACCGGAGGTATCTGTGATAACAAATTCAACACTTAGCTCTGATAATTGTACAATTCCTAATCAAAAAATAATGATTAAAGTAAAACATCTACCTGTAGAACTCAACGTGGTGCCAAGCCCTGTAAAATCCATCCAGTGATTCCTCTCCTTGACGAATGTATGATGTCTTGCTGATATAGACACCTGTGAAAATAATATGAATGAAAGTTCAACATCCTAAAATTGTTCTTTGGGTGTGAAGTGTAGTGATGATAATAAATTAATTCAAAACATTGTCAGCAGCATTGGCCAGTATTAACTTTTAGAAGCGACATCAAAATCAGTCCCATAATATTTTTGGTAGTAATATTTAGCCAGTTGTGGAACTGGTAATCTCAGACATTTGGCTTTAGAGCCGGTGTTTTGTGTGTGCATTTTCCATGGTTGTGTCGAGTAAAGTCTGTTCACAACAGAGCCAACACAATGAAAGCAGCAATTTCACACATCATTTTCAGATTTCTGCAGTGATGGATTGAAATGCCCAGGTGCCTCCAAAAAACATAGCTGTACACCTCCTGTCACTGCAAGGGGCCACAGTGTGCTGTATGATAGGAGTAAGTAGGTATGTCACAAAAGCACTCAAAATGTTTTGAACCTGGATTTATGATGCACACTTTGATGGCCGAAGAATATAATATAACATATCAGCACTGGTCTCATAAACTATGAGAGCATCTTAGATTTCTAACTGATGAACTACTTCATTACCATCAAAACGGACACGTGGCCTTTGCAGAAACATCTCCCTCCAGGATTTGAAGGGTACAAGTTTGGTGCAGTTCCGCCCCCACACTCGTAAACAGGCTAAGCGCCAAATCTCAGGGTCTCTGGAGAGAAATTAAAAGTGAAAACAAAAAAAATTAGGATTGAGTGAACCTTGGCTTTTAATCGCTTAATCTATTGTGAAGCAACAATATGAGATCCCTAACTGCCCGATCCCAAGTAAACAATTTTGAGAGGCAAACTCTGAGAAAAGCAAGCTGTTGGCAAACAAGCTGTCACACATCTGATCTGTTATGACAGCTGGACTGACCTTGCACAAATGTAAAACCCCCGGCAAACCAAAGAGAGCTGCTCCAAGGCTCGCATGTCCAGATCACTCGACACAACCCAACGAAATATGTACATCAGGATTTCCCGCGGCAAGGCTGCAGTCAGATAAAACAGGAAATAAATCACTTATAATGAATGCAAGTTAGTGATGACTTTAGACATGTTTACAATTTAATAAAACGACAGATTTTTACCTGAAATGTGCATATGAGTCATTTCCAACTCAGGAGTGCAGATCTTTGGAAAGGAGCTTTCCAGAGTGAGTTGCTGCTCAAAGTAGGCAAGTAGATCCTCAATCTCACCATCAACATCATTGTCCTCCATGCTACAAAAATTAGACATGATATGTTCAGGTTAAGAAAAGTGAGAGTATCCTTTTCTACAAGCTTGCACACTATATCATTCACCTTTCAGACATAAGTAAGGACATTGGAAAAGCCTGTGTTTGCTGTTGGTGTTCAGCTTTGTTCAAAAGCGTGAACTTCTGTTTCTCTATTAACTTTAAAAGATTTCTACTTTTAATACAGGACCCCTTTAATTAATATGGCACATAATTAAAGTCCTCTCAGCCATAAATTTAGCTAAGAGAAGAAGATGCAGCATTAACTTTTTCATGAGGTGACAAAGATATAATTCATAAGGCACTGTCTCTTTAATTTAAAATGTTGCAACAACCACTTCTTAGTGTCTGCACAGAACACCAACTCATTTTTTGCCAATGAATTTTGTGTTTAAAAAGATGAAAGAGATGATAATTTAAAAAACACAGCCCTTTCACTGCACACTGAAACACTACTGACTTAGATTTAGTAAATCAACAGAGATATCCAAAACTTATAAGCAGCTTACTAGTTTCCTCCAGCTCTGTCTGCATCAGGAGGACGACTGTAGTTGATTTTAAACTCAATGTCAGGCACAAGCTGCATAGCCATGCGATAGAACTTGATGGCTGCAAGTACAGACATCAAATTATGCAAAGAAAGAAGGGAAATTAAATGGAAGTGCTCATGAAATGCAATCCCCCGTTTTGGTTTCTCATACAGAATTTAGAAAACTATATGGGCGGATATCAAACATGCTCAATTACAGTCAATGGCTACAACTTCTGAATTATTGAAATCATTTAAGTTGCATCTAAGACAATGACCGATGGTTGTAAATGCCTGTATTATTTTACCATCCGATACAATGTGGTATTTAGCACAATTAACTATGGCATGTCTGTTTAGTTTCTAAAGAATCTGTTTTTGTGGTTAACCTAACATTTTGTCCTTTCAATGGTGATTTTGATCACTACATATACAGTATATTTTGTGAACGTACCCTCATAGACAGCTCCATTCTGCTCTTCCTGCACAGCTCTCAAGAACAGCTCTGTGGCCTGAGGGAAGATGACTCATGTCAGTCATTGAACAGCTCTGTCAATTTCAGTAACAACACTCTACAATACATGAAGTAATGAACCAGAAGAAATCATTTCACAACTTACTTTCTCCTCCCGAGCAATGTCTTGTGTCCTCTTCAGACCTTTAGGTCGCAGCAGTCGGTCACTTAATCCACTTGCTCCACAGCTCGGTTTCAGTTCAGACATCCACTTGGCTCTGAATGCATTGAGCTCCAACTGCAATTCAATGAAATAGACAATGATAAATAGACCTGAGCTTCGTTGTTCGCAGTTTACTATAACAGCAGGGTTTTATCAAGAACTGTTTCTAAATTGGAACCATGTAAAAATGTATTCCAAGTCTTCATGAGCACATTATTCATTTAACCATTATTAATGTAACAGGGTTGGTTGGGTGAGATTGTGTGCTCTTTCAACACAAAACCCTGTTAACAGTTTAGTAGAGCAACAAACAAAGGACAACAACAGTTAGAATCAAATAATAAAACAGTACAACAGAGAAAAGAAACATTGCTCTCATATCCTGATTGGCTGAGACATTAGTGCAGTTTCCACTAACACAATTTAGATATTAGTAAAGACTAGAATTACTTCCTCCTCTGCCAACCAGCCAAGCTGCATGAAATATGTTCACAATCTCCCCTTCCTGAGTTACATCATTGAACAATGGACAGAAGTGTTTTTGCAGAAAACTATGATGTCACAGTGAAGTTGAACTTTGACCATGTGGATATAAAATGTCATCACTTCATCATTTTATCTTATTAGGCATTTGTGTTTAACTGTGTGATAATTAGCGTATGAATTTGAGATATGGCCAAAAATGTGATTTGTGGGGTCACTGTGACCTTGAGCTTTGGCCATCAAAATCTACTCATTTCATCGTTGTGTCCAAATGAATGTTTGTGCCAAATTTGAAGAAATTCCCTCAAGGCATTACTGAAATATTGTGTTCACAAGAAAGGGACAGAGGGACAACCTGGACATAAAAATATTAATCATGATTTCTCACCTGAAGGTTTGGGTCATCTGAACCTTCATCCTCATCCTCTATTGAACCTCCAATATCTGTATTTTCTTCAGCCTGTACAAGAAGGAAGTGAAGTATTACTTCAATTCATCACAGGAGCTGTTTGTCCTCAAAACTTGTTACCACTGTGGTTGTGGATTGGTTTAGCTTTTGGATGCTACTTCAGCCTATACAAAACAGTGAAGCAGTATATTTTGTGTTGTATTGGGTTATTTTGCAAATTTAGTTTTTTGTTTTTAACGCACATTTTTTACTTATTATCTGTATTACACATTGTTCTGTGTACACCCTGTGGTGTGCATGTGATACAAAGAAATCACTAAATCCTTCCATTATTGCTGCCATCACTTCTGTCAAAAACACAGGTATTAGTTGTGGAAAATAAGGCGGAGAGGAGAGTACTTGCATTACAATGAGTTGGGGAATGTAACAAATGTACAGAATGTAAAGAAGGTTAGCCAAGTACTGTACTTAAGTACAAATTTGCATTGCATTGCACTACACTGCAATTATTTGACAGGTGTAGTTTCAAGTTACTTTAAAGATTATGCAGATTAAGATTTTACATACAAAACCCGAGGATCTTATAAAATATAATGCACTGTTAAAGAATAAATTATCTAAATGTATATACAAGCAGAGCTGAAACAATCAGTTGATTGCGTTTTCCTCGTAATAATTTAAAAAAATATTACAAAAAAATATAGGCTAACAAAACAAGAAATCTGAAGGTGTCACTTTGAGCTCTAGGTAACAGCGATGTGCCCTTCTCACTATTTTCAAGAAAAATCAATAAAATAATCGGCAGATTATTCCATGATGGAAATAGTCGTTAGGGGTAGCCTTACATAAACTAGTTATAAAATAAGATCCACGTCAACCAGCTGGAACATAAAATGCTATTTACACATGAATCCATCATTAATAATAATTCATAACTTAAAATATAGTTGTATATCAATCACAGGGGCCATTTTTCTGCACTGACTAATTTTACTTTCAGTACATTTTCCTTGAGTAATATGCAGTAAATGCAGGACTTTTTGGAGTATTTTTACAGTGTTATATTCGTACCTTTTACTAAACTAAAGGACCTGACTACTTCCACTGTTGACTGTGATCGGCTTATCAAAAATTAGCCCTGAAAACTTGATCAATGAAAATCCAAAGTCGCTGCTGGTCACAGAAGACGTGTACGACCGTGTAGTTTAACGCCAGGTTAATTTAAATTAAGAATTAATCTGTTGCAAATTCATGCCAGTATGTCGTTCATTTGAGGGACTTGTCGCTAAATTCATGTCACAGAAATTGTAGGGTTCGATAACTATTTGTGAGTTAACCCTGAAGAGACACGTCGACCAGCGTGAGGTGCAGGTAAAGACAGGCAGGTAACGTTAGCTACGTTAGCTAGCTAGCTGGCTAACTCGTAACATCTACGATTAACAGGTATAAAGCACAGTGACCCACCATGACAGCTCGGCCGGCAGGTTTTCTTTATATCTTCACGAGCGGTCAACACTAGCGTTTACAGTTCACGGTCGGAGAAACGGACAACACAACGAACATATTTACGAGCTCGCAGGAACGCAGCCATTTCGCTGGGTGGCCTGGAGCTTCACAGGAAGTCAGGACGTGTGGCTAAGTTGAACCGAGACTGAGAGCAGAGGGCCACCCTGCCGTCTGCACTCAAGTGTCTTTATATCAGTGAGATTAAACAATTTAAAATGTTACTACATTATCGCGTATTTAAGAGAATGTTGCTTGTTAAAAGAATAGGCATTGTAACTGTCTAAGAGAAATGTCTCATGTTTATTTATTTATTTATTTATTTATTTTTGGCTTCCTAATAAATTCATGATCATTTTTGAGTTCATACAGTCATTAAAACGGGGTAAAAACGCAACAAATAAGATGTTACAGGGATGACATTGATAAAAGGTTTGTCTGAAATATAGCAGTTTTAAAATAATCTTTGGTTAAGAAATGTAATGCCCTTCGTGTAAGAGTTTGTTTTATTTTGGAGCGTAACGAATCACATGACCAGAGTTTAGCTAAGGGTATAACCATGGCACTGTGGGTCAGAGCCATAGGTCAGAAATATTATGGATGCAGAGGAAAGATGTCTACAAAACGATGTTTTTCCACACATGGTTCAAGAGGCGCACATGGTAATTGTATTTGTTATATGTGTGTATACTGTTGTTAGTGTGCTTAATATGGATATAAATACGTGATTCATTTCTACATTTATGTATTTGATTTCTGTTTTGCTATCGTGTTTGGGCCTGTTTATTGATGAGCATTAGCTTACCACGTTTTAGCCTGCTTATACAGACACATTAGAGACTTTGAAACAACATGTTTGATCTCATATGTTTTTATTTATTTATTTATGTAATTTTCACTGGTGTCTTCGATGTTATTGTCTAGAGAGAGCGAGAGAGAGAGCGAGAGAGAGAGAGAGAGGGAGAGAGAGAGAGAGAGAAAATAAATCTTCAAAAGTATGGAGCATGGCAATTTTTGTTGGACCAGGGCAGCTACAAGTCACCTTACAAAATACAACAAAATTTAAAAAAAAATTGACAGCATAATGAATCTAAAAAAAGCTTAAATTTTGATGTAATGGCACTTTCATAATATTAAACTACTACCTCTCAGAGGGGGGTTTTAGTTTTTTACTGTACTGTTACAACAGTTGTTTGGCCAGTGTACAATGCAGACTATTTCCAAACAAAACTACTGTTATATGAAAAACCCTGTATTTTGTACATATTAAAATGTTCCTTACTTTTAAACAATTCTGAACTTCTTCATTGAAGGTCGGAGGTTTGACCAGGGAACACGAACGCAAAGCAAGAGGTTTAACGGTCGCTCACTTCCGCCTTTGTTCTGCGACAAGAAATCTTTCTCGTTTTTGGTGGTAGGCTATATATTTTGTATGTTGTGGTCTTTTATTATTTCTGTCTTATGAACGAGTCTCGTTACGACATGTAACCCCGAGGTTGTGTTTATTTGATGACGAATTTGTCAATCAAATCAGTGTTTTACTTTGACATTAATCGCATCCGCTTAAAGCGTGGTAGTTTGTTTTTTTTTGTCTGCATACATATAATATGCGGACTGAAACAAGTAAAAGCCAGAAATCATACTAATAGGTATCGACTGCTGCAGTGTAGACATTGAGTGAAGAAATAGTACTGCAGTATCTATCTTGTATGTATCTTCTGGAGGAGAGCTGTGATTTGTTGTGATGAGACCGCAAACTGTTTTCTCAGCAACGCGAGATTTCGATGAGCTATTGGACGAAAGGGCCTAGCTGGGATTTTATTGATGTTGTGTATGGGACACTCTGGATTCGGTTGTCTCAGCCAGCAGGTTATTCCTCTCAGCCATTTGTTGAACGTAGACTACGGATGCTCGGCTATGTGTTGTTGTCGATTTGACGTGCGGAAGGTGAGTGTTGTTTGCTCCTTGTCGTTTTATTCAAGTTAGTTAGGAGACCATTCAGCCTAACTAGTGCTGTAATGTTTTGGCAGCAGCTGGGCCAACACCAGCAACACAACACAATTAGCGTTAATTGTACTACGTTTGCGACCATTAACTGCTCAAAGCACTCGTTAAAAAATTAACTAAAAACTCACAAGCCTAGGCGTATTATTAGCTAAACTAAAACAAATGGACCTAACAACAGTGTGAATAATATCAGAATAATGAATATTTAGCGCTAAATTATCGTTACGTTAGCTTTCAGTCTGCACTAGTAACATGCAATAAACTAGAAATTCAGCTACAGTTGTTAGCTTCGTAAGAAACAACATCACAAAAGAAAAAATGTGGAAAAAGCACAGTGATAAAAGCTGTAGGCTGTAGGCTTTAAACTTAAGAAGGCAGGAGCTATGTAAGCTAATACTGTCTGCAACAGTTAACACTGGTAATGTTATTGATAGAGAGACATTTCTGCCTGAAGATATGAACTAACAGTCATGCAGTATATTACTTACTTAATACATACATGAATACTTAATGGACCACTTGAGCAATTTTCATCCTTATCTCTATGAAGTTGTCAGGGTGACTCCCTTCTACCAAAGCGTCGTGTTACACACGATTGCACTTGTCATGTAACAGTTAAAGCTGCTCCAGACATATGCAATGTGTGTATAATTTGATTTTTCCTTAAAAGGTTTGATTACCTCCTTGAAAACTGGTTACATCTACATTTTATCCCTCATTGAAAAATCTGAATCTGTGAATATGCAAATGTTGTTTACATCAGAAGATTAATGGCTGGACATGATGTCTCCTACTTCACTGAGGATTAAATTCTCAGGGAATTATGGATGTATTCATTAGAATAAGGAGAGGACAAGTGAATGCACACTGGAGACTTCAAGTTACACATCACTGTAAATTGCATATGGTATCACAAACTAGTTATGATGTCACAAAATCCTCTTATACGTAAACGTCTTACACTGGGATTTAAGGTAAGCACCGACATTTTCAAATCAATGTCACAAAATGAAAAAATGTCCCACTTAGTAGTGAGTTTGTGGTCAGTTGGTCAAGACATGTCATACTTGGTTTGTTTTGAGCCATGTACCTTGTAATTCATACAGCCACATAATTAACATCAGTTTTTGTCATCCTTCCTTCCCTCACTTTCTCAGCTAGCGGGAGGCAAGTCCATGACACCATGAGTTCTCCAGCTCTGCCTGTGGTTTTCTGCTGTTGTCACAGGAAAATCTGGTTGCATTCAGCAACAGGAGGCGAACACATCTTCTATTTCCAACCCAATTATTATCTGCCCCCGGATGATGCTACGGAAGGACAAGCACAATGAATAGATACACTACCATCAGACAGCTCGGGGATGGCACCTACGGCTCAGTCATCCTTGGCCGTAGTCTGGAGTCAGGAGAACTAGTTGCCATAAAGAAGTGAGTATCTGGAAGTTGTGTATGTTTCACTGCAACCTGCGATTGATTTTTTTCCCTTTTCAAGCAACTACAAGGGTATCATCAAATGTGGACTTTTGTTCTGTGATTATTAGACTTACACCAGTTAAAAAAGAGACTGACATGCAGTTTGGTGTAATTATACAACATATTAGTTGACAGTAACAATATTTTTCAGAATGAAAAGAAAATTCTACTCCTGGGAAGAATGCATGAACCTTCGTGAAGTTAAGGTTAGTTAATGTTTTCATTTTTAACAGTTTCACACATTTGAATAGCACAGATGAATTATGGAAAAATCAACCCAAAATCAACTTAAAGGGAGTTCCCATTTCTATAGTGTAATAAAGAATGTAATCAGAGTTGTTGTTGTTTGTTTTTTTTGTTTGTTTGGCAGTAAATGGTCCATATTTACTGATAACATTTGAGTTAATTGGTATTTGCTTATATTAATGTACTATAGTACTGGCTGCAACTGATTTCCATTAACTTGGCTGTTCAGTCTTGTTATCAAAGCCCCACAATGGAGTTTTGGCTCAATTCTCCAATAATGGGTATGGTACGCTGTATTACCAGCTAATCTTAAAAACAATGTTGTTGTTGTAGAGGAGTGGAACAACAGTATACCTGCTAACGGCTGAATTTAATTAACTAATTTCAATTTTGTCACTGACACAAATAGCTGAAGGTATCAATAGGCTACTTACACTGTGAAACCGTCGTAACTTCTGTAACTCCTGTCATGTTTGTCGTATCCAAAATGGTCCAACTGCTCACATCTTCATGGCTAATCATAGTCACGTGAAATTGGTTTTGCAAATGTTTAATGAGGAAGGAATTTCATTCATTACATTTGTTCTCAATGATACGCACTGTGTATTTGTTTACAAGAAAACTCATCAGCGCACCTTTAAAGCTGATATGAGTATAGATAAATAATAGTAGTGATGTGCACAGTATATTTCTAAAGTGGTAACAGGTTAGTTGAATGTTGAAATATTAACATCAGTTACAAACGTCTTAGTATAAGCAAATATAGAGAGTGGATACATCAATAAACATCAAAATGGAATATCAAACATGAAATATTGTATGTAATGTTTGATGTCACTATGTCACCTGTTCTGATGCAGTGAGCAGGTAAATAGTATTTTGGGGTCACATTTCTGACTATCTGTTTGGGTTGATTTTTCATTGTTCTTTTATTTTTATTTATTTTTTTATCTCAACTAAAGAAGTTATAAGTAACTTCATGATAACTTGATGATTTGTGGGTAATGCCATGATATGTCTAAATTTCCTCGCAGCTGAAAGTCACACACCAGCTGTAAGAGTAGAAGGTGATTCTTGTGTGCTGTTGGTTTTGAGCTCTGGTTCCCATCCCTGGCCTACACGTTCCCTTTCCTAGAGCTTGACCTTAACGCAGCAAAACATGTGTAGAACACGCTGGTCCTTAGAGTCCTGCTAAATAGATTATAATTACAGCATGTCACACCATAAAATCTCAAAATCCCCCTTTACAGCTTTTTCTCCTTACTAAAAGTTAGCATGGTTAAACCTGTATCATCCCAGTGCATGGGAAAAATGTATATACATATATATGTCCATCCTGCTTCCTATTACTCTATTTATTTTTCCTTTTTAAATTTTGAGCATAAATCCCACCTTGGCAGTATTTACCCCCAAACTACATTGTGTTCTTACACGAGCCGTGTTTTAACAAGACGGTTTTGTTTTATAGTTGTAGGGTGTGCTTTTGAATGTGCTGCAGTGACTTGTGTGTATTATCCAGCATGGTTAGATTTATTTTATTTCTACAATTTATTTTTGTTTATTCATTCCACATATTCTTACATAACCTCTCTTTATTTTTTCAGTCCTTAAAGAAACTCAATCATGCGAATGTGATCAAACTTAAGGAGGTAATTCGAGAAAATGATCACTTGTACTTTATATTTGAGTACATGAAGGAAAATTTATATCAGCTAATGAAAGACAGGTGCGTATAGCTGTTTGTTGCATTATTACATCCACATTGAAACCATATTTGGTAAATGCTTACAGTTGCTTACTGATTACATTTTTGATCTGTCTCTTTCTTGCTGCAGGACTAGGTTGTTTCCTGAATCTGCGGTCAGAAATATTATGTTTCAGATACTACAGGGGCTCACATTCATTCATAAACACGGTACGTGTGTTTACTATTCCAGGGAGCTAAATTAAACCATCACAACCAACATTTTATAAATAACTTTGTTTGAGCCAAGATGGTCATGCAGTGTGTTTTTGTTAGGGTTTTTTCACAGGGACATGAAACCTGAGAATCTTCTGTGCATGGGCCCTGAGCTGGTGAAAATTGCTGACTTTGGGCTCGCTCGTGAGATCAGATCTCGACCACCATACACAGACTATGTCTCGACTAGATGGTAAGTCAACATAATGCACTTAAACTTAGCCTAAATGAAAGAGCACTTTATAGTTCAGCATATTGAAGTCCCAGTACCCTCTCTTTTTGGACTAGGTACAGAGCACCAGAGGTGCTCCTCAGATCCACATCCTACAGTTCACCCATAGACCAGTGGGCAGTTGGGTGCATCATGGCAGAGCTTTATACCCTCAGGCCTCTTTTCCCAGGCTCCAGTGAAGTAGACACCATATTCAAGATTTGCCAAGTTTTGGGTACACCAAAGAAGGTAATACTTATCACATGTGAAACCGCAACAATACAAAGCCCAAAAGGCTCATCCATTTGAACCTCACTGATAAACTGAGAGGTGAACAGTTAAACACATGAGGACACAGTAAGGGTTGGGTTATGCTCATTCAGAACTAGTTTGTGCAACATGTTGTCCAACGTCAAAGAGAAGGTGAGATGTGATACCGTTTAAATAAATGAGTATAAGGAAACATGTGGTGGCAGGGGGGTTTCTGAAGTTATTTGTCCATCTGCAAAGCCCTTCTGACAGAGTACTGCTAACTGAACGCACCATATGTGGACAGCAGAATTACAAAGAGCGCTTATTTGTCGTTCTTGTTGCACCCTGTCTGGACAAGATGTGTTTTTCAGTCTTCTGTCTGACAGAAGAAATGCACTTTGTTTAAACTAGTGCAGCTGTCTACATCAGCTGTGTAACTCCTCAGAATTCTCACAAACTGTTTATCAATATGGTTTTAAAATTTAAATCTACCATATACACAGTAAAGAGGGACACATACAGACTAGACAAATGTGTCAAACCTAGTTGGTGACTCTTTAGTTTAATTCATGACCATTATAGATGGTTATCAGGACTTAAGTATTTGCACTCAGCTGAATGTGCCAATATTTTAGTCACATATGTAGTAGTTTTTTTTTTTTCTGGGAATAACTGGAAATCTATATTTATATGTAGTATGTACACCATATTTGTGTCTTGCACTGCATGTGTGTGTCCTGTGGCAAAGGTCAGCACTATCACCCATATATTTTTTCAGTTACTAATCTTCTACTACTATTACTGTTGAATCAGACGTAAATACAGTGTGTACTGGACTGTGTCTTCTCCTCTAGAATGATTGGCCAGAGGGTTACCAGCTGGCAAGTGCAATGAACTTCCGTTGGCCTCAGTGTGTTCCCAGTAACCTGAAGACACTGATCCCAAATGCCAGTCCTGAAGCCATCCATCTGATGACAGACCTGCTTCAGTGGGATCCCAAGAAGAGACCAGCTTCTGCCCAGGTAGTGTCGGACCTATACGTCCACAGCCATCACAGCGGAACATTCACAACGAAAGCTGATGTTTTTTGTCCAAATCGTTTTATCTTTTCAGGCTCTCAGGTACTCTTACTTCCATGTGGGCCAGGCTTTAGGCACTCCTCAGCAGATCCTGGAGCAGGGCAGACCTCAGCCAGGTCTTGTGCCGCTGCAGGCTCCTTTACAGTCACAGCAGACTCTGCAGCAGCAACCCCTGCTTCTTAAGCCTGTCCCCCCCTCTCAGCCTCCACCTCCCAACCAACACTGCTCCCCCTCCAGGCCTCTCCAGCAGATCCAGCCCTCACCTGTATCAGCAGCTGCCCAGGCGGCAGTGTACCAACGGCACGCAGAGCTGATGCGAGAGCAGCAGCCAAAGCACATCCTGAAGCAGGAACAGACCGAAGGAACGCCACAGAGCCATCTTCCTTACATTGTAGACAAGAGTCTCCCGAGCAAGGTGAGGCTGGGCCTGGCTTGGAAACGTTATGTGTGTGTGTCTATCTCTCTGTGTATTTACTATATATCTGTTATATATATATATATATCTATGACTATTATTAGTTATTGTGAAATTTCAGATATTCTGTTTTATTTCCTCCAGTGGGTGGATGGATGAGTGAAGCCTTTTCATACACATATAAATATAGATGTTTAAGGGGTAGCAATCCTATAAACCTGGCCTCAAAGCCATTTGGCTGTTTGATACAATACAATATATAATATAGTGACTCCATCAAGTGGTCAGTTCCTTTGCTGGTCTTCACATCTTCTTTTTTTTTTATTCACAGTAATTCTGTAGTATAGAATAATTCCATAAAAGGGAGGCTGACAGTCAGAATATCCACACCAATATACCAGTACAAGTTGTTTTTTCTAACATGTAATTGTGCAAAAAATGCTCACACGCATGGTTAATGGTGATTGTCCTCTTAGCAAACGAGACAGGAGTCAGAAAATACCAACCTGCTGAGCTATCAGTTGAAACCTAAAGGAGGACGGCGGCGTTGGGGCCACGGCACAGGTCACCTTAAGGGTGAAGACTGGGACGAGTACGAAGAAACTGATCTGACATCCATAAGTATTCTTGGAAAAAGCAGTTTCTCCACAGAGAAGTCGAGGCAGGGGGATGACGCACTGAGCAGGTGAGGTTATCATCTGTCATCAGGGCAGACTCGGTGGCATCTGAACTGTAATGACATATAAACAAAGATGCTATTGTAATGTAGTAGTAATAGCCTGAGCTAATGTCCATACATCAAGGTTACCACAAACAGGTAGGGGAGACCGGGTATAGTTGTAACACCTTTAATCCTATATTGTCCCAGTTTGGTGGACTTGGTGGTATAAGAACTCTCCCCATGTCACAACCAAACCCGTTCTCCCCTAATTCACACCACCTTAGTCTCACTGAGTGCCCCCTGTCTTTCAGATATGGAAATGTTCTGGATTTCAGTCGACCCAGTGGAAAGGAAGATGCACCTTTAAACCTGAACAAGACTTCATCTTACCAAGAGCCATCAAGAACCGCCTCTGCTAAACAACATTACTTAAGGCAGTCAAGATATTTACCTGGTAATATACTGTATAGTTTAAGACTTATCTTAGTAGGACCAGGGGCAGGGCCAGTTTTATTATATATATATATATATATATATATATATATATATATATATCAGATTTTTTAACTTATTTGAAGTTATTTTAATGAACCTGGACATTTCTTTGTTGTGGTGCTGTTCCTCACCCCCCGCGTTTTATTCTTTTTAGAAGAGAACGTATGTAATAATCTTTTACTGTCTCCTATAGGCATTAGCACAAAGAAGAATGTGGCCATGAATGCCAGTAAAGACTTCAGTGGCAGCCATCTTTGGGGCAACGCTAGTATTCCATTTGGTGGGACTCTACCGAGCAGAGGCGCTCACGGTAATCTCCCAGGGCATTTACACCCTAGTCTTCACAACTCATCTCAATCATTCTCACTGTTGACTAGGTTCAAATTAATGGATCTGTGTGTTTGTTTTAAATACCAGGTACAAATACAATCCCAGGTGGATACATGCCATCATTTTATAAAAAAGACATTGGTTCTGCCGGTCACAGAGGGCATCAGGGTCCTTCAGTGGAATCAACAGCATCAAGTGAGCAAAGATTTAGAGCTTTGAACTTTCTGTAATATTCCTCTATCTGCGTTTCAACTAAAATGAACTTGAACGTGAAGCCGCCTAAAACTGCCCTTCAGAAAACTCCAAACAAACCTTTTTATTGTTCATTGTGTGTTTATTGTCATATTTTAGATTATGCAACATGGCGGTCTGGCAGGAGTCAAATGAACACCTCCACCAACATGCCGTTGGCCAACAAGAGCAGCGCTGGTGTGCTGCCTCGCGCTCCGGTACAGACCATACACGGGCGAACAGACTGGTCTGCCAAATATGGACACCGCTAGTGGCCTCCCTGGAGCTCTGATCTGTGCCCCAGAAGAGAGATCTTTCACCTCCAAAGAGTAGGCCTAGTTGTTTTATAATCAAAATCTGTATATACATCTTATACAGCAATAAATTTTGTTTCATTATGTGTACTATGGATGTTGTGAGTTGTAAAATATCAAAGTGTATGTGTACGGCTAAATGCAAATGGCCAAAATTTGAGCTCAGATTTGCTCCTAAGTGTTTTATTTTGTATTTCTGTAACTTAACTACTGTCCTACAGAGGTTACACCTGTACCCTCAGTTTTGTATAAGATTTATCATTGAATGTTGTTCACCAACTTGTATACATAATATGCATATTATAACTTTATGAAAACTTCACTGTGACTTGTTTTTGGCTAACTAATTACTTTGGCACTGTACAATACAGTTGTGTTTTTTTTTTACATTGCTGCTGTTTGTTTTATAATGGTCACCTTGTCAATCAGTTAACTATTATTTGTGTGTTAATGACATCCAAGGCAGTGCTGTAACTTAAATTTAAATTTGAATGAATAGAATTCAAGTCGTTGCCACATTGTATAAATCTGTTTTAGTTTCAGCAGTAACATGATCCAAATTAACATGTTCTTGGCCAAATTGAGTGTGATTATTTAATGGCCAGTTATTGAGTATAATTAAACTTTTGACTGGGTACCATATTTTCAACGTGTCATATTTATAAAACTTTTAACTGATGAAGTGACGGTAGGCCTTCTTTTCTAATTAAATATTACATACCAGTCCATTTTCCATGTCAATCCAACGGCTGTGACAGGGTGAGGATGGGAGCCCTGGTACAGCCGGTAACCGGATTAATCTGCTGCTAGAGGTTAATCCAGGTCAGTAAAATCTCACTGTTAATGCTATACATGCATGAATATAGTGTATCTATATTGATTTGATGGTCTGAATCAAATTTATTTCGTAGAGCCAAGATTGTAATGTGTTTTTGCCAGCATTGGTACACATACAGTACACAGCACAACACACTTATTCTTTATGGCTATGCGGGAAAAAATTTAATTTCTGCAAGCAGAAATAACAACTCACAGAACTCCAGTGTAGCCACAAGCCAATGAGGCTTGGCTTGTTGCAGGCAAGGCACGGAGAATAAAAGTAACTCCATGTTTCTCCAACGAACATTTACGGCACCCCAAAGGTAAGTTTTCTACATAGCACAACCTACAAGAGGACATGGGCTCAAATGAAACAGGGGGCACAGGTAGCGCCCGGTGACAAATAGTGATTTTAAATAGTGCCATCCTAATAATTACCAGTATTAAGAAAAGAGAAACAGGACGTGAAACGTTTAATGTTTATTTGACTTTAAAATTTTAATATTATAATGTTGTTAAAAGTAAGGCAGACTGCCACGTGCAGCGCCGCACTTGGATGTGTCTGAAGCTTGGAGCTTGACTTCCCTACGTTTCTCCTACAACTGGGCCTTGAGCTTGTTTGGAGGTTCTAGCAGGGGAGCGCAGCTACTGGTATACCGATGGATGGTCGTCCGCCGGGGGGACCTCGTCCTCTTCCACCGAGCGCGGAGCTTCGGGAGGGACACACGTGGAGCGGTGAGGGAGGAAGGGGACACCCGCCTAGCCAGCCAGATCAGCCGAATCAACCCTAGCGATCAATGGGGTGACAGATGTCGCAGCCAGATCGCCCTCACATCCGAGTGGTGGAGGCGGGGCGACTCCATTATATAGCGGGATAGAAGACAAACGTATATCATCAGGGTGTCAATAATCGAAATGTTCGCCACAGCTTGTATGTTATGCCTGGTTTGTTTTCTCAACACAAATTACATCGATATTTCTATCGAACTTGGTGAACTATGATCGATTGAACACCGCTTGTGCAATTCCCTTTCCCATGATGTTTAGCGACAATATGTTAATGACCGTGTTTCTATTGGCTAGGACCAACCAATCATAGTCTTTGTCTGTTTTCTCCACCTTTAACTTTTTTCTGACAGTACAAAGTTATATAAGGACTTTAACTACCTTTGCTGCGCATTCTACCCGAGTCGGTGCTCAGGTATGGGAATTCATCTAACTCAGCTTCAGCACATGCATCTTTATCTGTAATATGTGATTTGTATTTTTTCCAATTCTCTTTTTAGCTTCACAGATATACATTCCCAAAATAAAATAGCAATGGCTGAAAAGGTTGTGCTGCACTACTTCAATGGAAGGGGAAAAATGGAGACTATCCGTTGGCTTTTGACAGTTGCAGAAGTTGACGTGAGTGAAGGGTGTGGTGGTGTTAATCTGCTGTCTTAAAGTAATGTCAAACCTCTTGAATGTGCCCTAATTCTCTTTTGTAATTTCACATTCACAGTTTGATGAGGTCCACCTGACTACCCGTGAGCAGTATGAAAAACTCCTCAGTGGTAAGTCGGTTGTACAAAGGTGTTTAAAACTAAAATCAAGTCTGTGGGTGAACTCTTATGTGGCCTGTATCACAGGTGCATTTGCAGCCTTTTTTTTCCTTTTATCTGTTAACTTTAACCCACATTGACATGACGCAACCTGGGATGAAACAGCTATCTGGAGGTCAAGGTCTCAAATATCTTGAGACACAGTCACAGATTTAGTAGTGTTTTAACACTAGGACTTCCGCCCTGTATGAGTTGCTGCTGTGTTTCCTTTGCAGATGGATCTCTCATGTTTCAGCAGGTTCCTATGGTGGAAATCGATGGCATGAGGCTTGTTCAGACAAAGGCAATCTTGAATTACATCGCAGAGAAGTACAATCTTCATGGACAAAATCTCAAAGACCGCGTCTTGTATGATCCACTACTTTATTATGGCAATGATTGGAGTGCCTACTGTTATCATGTGATTTTAATAAATGTTTGTGTTATAGTATTTGTGAATGCTTTCCCCCAGGATCAACATGTACTCAGAGGGACTGATCGATCTCATGGAAATGATAATGATTTTGCCCTTCAGCTCAGATGTAGAAGCAAAACTGAAGAATATTCAAACTAAAGCAAAAGAGCGCTACCTGCCTGTGTTTGAAAAGGTACCAATACACCTACTGTATGTATATGAACTGGTCCAATAAGTGATTCATTTTGGTTTAAAGTTCTGTAAGACATAAAATTGACATATTGATGACTATATATGATTGTTTACAATAACACAGTTAGACATTGTGCGTCTTTGGTTCTCAGGCGCTGTCTGGGCCCATATACCTGGTGGGAGGTAAACTAAGCTGTGCAGATGTGGAGCTTCTTGAATGCACCCTGATGCTGGAGGAGAAGTTTCCTGGAATCCTCGCTGATTTTCCAAACGTCAAGGTAAATGTGACTTTCTGTGAAAGGCAGGATATAGAAAGAAACAACAAAAAGATTCACTGATCCTATGAAATCCCAGTATAGTGTTAACAATCATATCCGTGCACAAAAACCGACTGCTGTGTTTAAAGATGATTTTCTGTTTCCCTCCAGTCTTTCCAGGGCAGGATGACTCGGATTCCCGCCATCAGCAGGTTCCTGCAACCAGGCAGCAAGAGGAAGCCACAGCCAGATGAGACCTATGTGAAGACAGTCATGGAGGTGTTCAATGTAAAATTACCATTGCCATGAACTGTGAGAGATCTGGTACTCCTCACACAGGCAGTGTGAATGTTTCATTATGCCAGCATAGCATGTACAGTAAATCCAATCCAATCTTTTGAAACATATCTGTGTTTTTAATGTGAGGATTCTACTAAATAAACCATTTATTTCTAACGAACATTTGAGAAGCCGCTATGTTTTTGTTGTGTGTCAAAGAACTATCACCACACCCGGTACACAGGCATCATTTTAAGAATCACATCAATTTATTTTGTTTTGCTGTTATTACAAAAAACGCAAACATATTAACTTTCATTCCTTTCCCCGTAGCATGTGAGGAGTCAAGAATCCAATTTTTATCCTTCAGTTCTTGTTCCTATTTTCAGGAAGTTGAATATTTCAGTTTATAAACCTTGATATTTTAAGAGCCTGCAAAACTGATGTTGTAGTGTATACAGTAAACACACTGCCATGACAAACAATAGCACTCACATAGCTCATGTACATATGTTGTGCTGCCCGTACTATGAGGGAATAAATCTTGGGTAATAACACAAGATTAAAAATTAATCATAAGGTTTATGTTCAAGCTAGTACAAAAAAAGTTATACAAGATTACCAAAAGGATTTACTGCAATAAGAGTTATCTTAAATCTGTGAAACCTTTTGCAAGGTTTCTGGTGACATGAACCTCATATTACCATACAAAAATAACATTTGTTTTACTGTGCTAACTGGGAATGATGTTTCCTTTAAAATAAGGCTTGTTCATTGAAGTTTGGTCAGTGTTGTTCCTCCAATCACACCATGATCAGGAGTAACAGTCGAAACACCATCAACAAACTGAAAGAAAGAGACAAAAGCAAACAAGAAATGACTAATTCAACAAGGATTTAGTAACTTGTTAATTCATGTCACAGTCCTTGATTTGTTTTATTAAATTTCTTCAAGTTTCTGCATGTTGAGTAAGTCTGACTGACCTTAGCCCCGACATAATGCCAGCAGGCAATATTTTTCCAGATTTTTTGTATCTCTTCCCCATCACTACTGAGAGGACTCCTGATGCAACTGAAAGAAAGAAAACACCATGACAGGATACCAGCTGGACATTTTAACCAGTTCTCTATTGAAAATCACCATATTAGAATGAGCTCTGCCATACTCACACAATGAGACCTTTATGTCCTTTGGGTCATTAGAGATGTTATAGGCACCATAAGCAGATAATCCACCAAAAACTAAACCAGCCATCAGGGACATCACGCTGGCTACAGTGAAAGAAGAGACACATAAAGATAATCAAATTAATCGTGTGGCAATTCTCTTGGGTTGAGCTTTTTCTGCCAAAATGAAAAGATGAAAAACTTGAGCTCATCGAGTGTGAGCTTTCGACCTTTTCTCTTGTATCCCATGAATCCTCCAAAAGCGATGGCTGCAGCATAGCCAAATCCAATCCAGTCCACTGCCATCGCAAAGCTGTACAGAAATACAGGACAAGTGACATGTTGAGTCTAGAGATGATTTAATTCCCACATTTTGCAAAATCTGAATATTTATTTACATAAAAAAAGATGATGGACAGGATCAGGATCAAACAGTCATACTGTGCAAATATACATTTTATTGTAATAGCAAAGATGTGTAACTGAAAAATCACAATTGAAGCCAAAGAAATGTTTAAAATTTAACTAGTGTTTGTATAACCCGGCATGACATTTGACCCACTCATTGCTCTACATTATAACCAATCCAATAGTTAAATATCTTTTAAGTTGCAATACAACCAATACCTCTCAGTGACAAGGTAGATGCATCAGTCATGATTTGGCAAATGGAAAACTGCATGTTACTGGTTGTATTGATGCTGTGTGAGCTATAATCTAATAAATGTAAACCTTTTTTGAGTGAAATAAAGTCCCTTTGAGGCATAAATAACCTTATGGTGACATGATAGATGCTGCAATCACTTTTTGGCAAGTTTAGTTAAGGTTAAGTTTGGTAAAGGTTACGTTTAGTCTTTTTCCCATTACAGCAACAAATTGTCTCCTTTCAACTACTACGAAGAACCACAATATTGTGTCTGTGAACGTTTATTTAAATTGAATGCACTAATTAGATTTTAACACCAATAAATTTACGTCTTGTACTTTATCTATCAACCAGCAGGAAGCCTGACAGACCGCTAGATGTCACTGTGATTAAAACATAAAACAACAGAAGAAGCCTTCACACAAGCACAACTACAAGCATAATAATAATTTACAAATAATTTGTCATTTCCATGTGAAGCCCGTATTGTTAATCTTTTTACCACTACACTGTTGTATGTTAGACGTATTTAGTTACCTTGAGTTCAAACAAAACAGCAGCAGAAACTGGGAAACGTTACCTTCAATATGTCAGTGAACTTCCTTGTTGCTCTCCACAAACCGTAATACGCATGCGTAGCTTGTTTCGTGCTGTGTTCGCTGACTGTCAATAAACTGGGAAAGAAGAATTTTCAGAACATTTGGGCAGATTTATTTGATAAAATAAAATGAAAGGAATCTACATTTAAAACATAACAAATGTACAATCCCTCCCATAAATTAATACACAATTTCAGACTCATCATTTACCATTTATTTTCCCCTCTTCATAAAGTCAAATGTGTTTATTGTATTTAGTTACTTTTGGACTCAAATTGCCTTTTTAATTTAGAAAAGTTAAAATATTTTGGTCCCCATATTACTATGACTTTATTTCTATACTTCACACAGGCAGCCTTGCATGTTGTCCTTGTATTGACAAAATATTTTTAACAGCTCCTGCTGTATGTTTTTCAAATGAAGAACTGACTCTTGTATAAAAGGAAAGCAGATCCGTCTGTCCATATGAATGTCTATTCAGTTCAAATTATTATCTGACTTCTTATTAACTCACATTTTTAAGGCAGGGGAACTTGTGTTTCTAAGTTGAATGAACCTAAAATGGTGTAGATGAAAAATGAAAAGATGAGTGAGTTGTGCAGACTGATTTTTCCTTGACTCAACTCACTTATAAGTATCAAAAACAAACAAACAAATAAATAAACCAGGGGGCACTCAGAGAGAACAGAACTCCACCAAGATTAAGGCCAATGTCAAACAACATACACCAGACTTCACTGAAAAAAAATCAAATTCATAGCAACCGGGCAACACATCAATTCATTTGAGTAATTATGTTCAATTATAAATTTGTTAGTGAATATTAACTATTATTCAACAGACAACTGAAACAAAGGCAGGTCCTATATCAATTAATAATCTTGACATGTGTAGTCTGCTGTGTCCACTATACTTACCGTGAACATGGAGGCGATATGTTGCATACACAATGCACGGAGAGCAGTGGGTGGAGGTGGGTGGTCAATATGGGCCCAAAAGATAATTTTTTTTATACTGGCCATGAGCTGTCCCTCTGGCATCTCAAGCTTAAATACAAAAAATGGCCCCATGGGCATGAATTTTTAAACTTAGTCTATTGTGGATTATGGGATTGTTTAAAATGAGGATCCTGCAAAGACTACTAAATGCTTGTTGCAGAATCACCCTAATTTAAAATGTATGAATAATTCTAATAGTAAAACATTACACTGGTAGCATATATTAATATACTACCAGTATATATTTTTGCATCTGTAATATCTGTGCCTGTGACTGAGTACAAGACCATATCATCATCAATAATCATGTGCTCAGGACAGTGAGACAACAGACAACTTGACTCTCCCCAAAGAAAACCACTTTATTTCACTCTGACCCCCCATTTCCAGAACTTACATACATTAAAGGTTTCATCGTTTAATAATAATCCTCAAAAAGTGTAAATCAATGCATTCTCAGAGCAAAATAAGCCACTATGAACTGTAGACAATGTGACCACAAACTGCAGTGAGCAGCAGCTCCAGCAGAGTGCCTCCATGCAGTCACCTGCTGGATAAAGAGCCAGTGTGGCCCTCTGTGGGAGGGCTGAGGACCAACTCCTCCAGAGAGAAGGCACACATTTCCAAAAACAGTTGGCATTGAAATACTGTCTACATAGAATTTCCTGATGAGTTACAGTCTGATCTTGTCAGGATAAAAATGACTATAAAATGGCTGACAAGGGTCATTTAAGAACAAGGAAGGATTATTCAAGTGAGGTATTGGAGCGACATGTAAAAACCATGAGATTTACTGGACAATCCACATGAGGAAAACATATATTACAGACTGACTAACTAGGAGGACGACGAGACAGCAAATATGTAAAATGACTCATGGAAAAATGCTATGATTTCATTACAGTAAACGACGACAATGGACAACACAGTGCATTTCACAATACAGTGATGTTTATATTACAAATGGCTTTGAGTGCACAGGAACCTGTGATATACTGTTAACATGGCTTTGTCAGCTTTTTGCTTGGTAGATACTTTCAAGTGAGCTGTAACACGGTATTAGAAGTAACAAATGCATATAAAAGTTATGGAATTATGAATAAACCATAATAAAAATGGAATTATAATGTTTTAGGCCAAAAAAATAAAAAATACACCTGGTTTTGGCAATGACTGACATTTTAAGGTGTTAAGTATTATTTTACAGTGGTAGAACATTTTTATTTTGCACATGCATTCCTCTATATGAGCTCACTGTGGCATCTGACAGTGTTCAGTGAGAAGGACTTGTTCAAAAATGTACACTAGATTTATATATTTTTTAAGGATATTAATGGATGTCAGAAATTTTTTTAAAAAGTACCTTTTCAAATATGCATAAATGAACATGTTTTTACAGCTACATTCATTATCGATACAAAACAAAGTCATGTCAGTATGAATATTTCTGGTAAACAGTGAAGCTGGTGTCATGGTTATGTGCCCCTACAGAGGACTGCATGCCATTTATTTTGTTCTACTAATGTAAAAACATCACTTTAAATGAGCAAAGTGCATAACTCTCATTACATGGACTTGGCATAAAAAATAAAAAAAAACAGACATTACAACCGAAGTCAATGAGTCAGTGCATTTTATAATTAATGATTCATTATTAGTTGGCTAGTGCACTGCGTCAGTTACATATAATAGCTGACCATCATGATTAAATGTGTTTTGAGAGTACTCAGCACACTTTGTTGTCAAAAATAAATTTTTAAAGCTTTAAAACTGGCCAATGTCTGATGAAAAAGTGAGCATGCAAGAATACTAATTTGGCTAAATCTGATGAAGGGGGAAAGTTATTTTTTTGGGGGGAAATTTATCTTTAGAGAAGTATGCAGTAATCTTTATTTCATAATAGAGAGAGGGGTTTTGATAAACCTAATACTTTTCAAAAAATCCACTCATAATTTCAAGCTGTAAATCCAAATAACGCTAGGGGAGCAGGTAGCACAAAGAGCTTTCATTTTTCACATTTCTCCGTATTTCTGCTCAGCTTTCAGCTCAAGGTCAACAGTGAGCCAGACGTGTGGTGATAAATCTCTGAGCCTCTCATCAGATACTGGTCTGCATCTGGAACACAGCTTGTGTTGTTGCGATACAGAAAAATGGCACCGTCTCTCCATGTCTTTTTGTGCATCTCAGCCTCTTCCCCGTTCGTTAAGGAAAAAAGTTCACCCACAGCCAGCCCAGCAGTGTCCCGTACACCCAGGTTCTCACGTACAGTTTCCTGCCGTTCTCTGTCAGCAGTAATGGCAGTGTCAGTCCCCCCAAAATTATCACCGATGGGAGGGTTTTCGAGAGGTTCAGCGGAGATGGTTTGCCTTCCCCGGGGAATTTGCGAATTTTCTCTGGATCCTCCGACTCGTAGAAATCCGTCAGCAGCCTTTGAAAACAGAGACAATTCTTAGGAATTCAGTCCGTCTTAGAAATACACAGGGAGTAAAAAAAAAAAAAATCAAACACACATCAGCACCAAATCATATATTTTTTGGCTTGGCTGATATTGTCAAATATTTTTTTCTGTCATGCCTCACATGGGAATTGATTTTAAGGATGCAACTAATAATTATTTTCATTGATCATTAATCTGCTGATCATTTTATTGATAGTAATTTCTCACAAAGTTACATTTAAGAAGCATTTTTGCTTAAAAAAGTGCATTAAAGTAGTTGCCAATTCTCCCAGCAACCATTTCAGCTCCAATTACTTTAACTTTTATTGGTAATTAAAAAACACTTGGGAAACTTGTAATGAAATAAGTCAACTATAATGTTATTGAAATTAATATCTAGAACACAACCACCTTATGTCACTTATGTTACTTATGAGTTTCTGCAAACGAAAAGTTAAAATTAAGATTTTCTCAACCTGTCAGTTTTTAGACACTGAAGACACAAGGCTCTGCTGCTCCACTGACAATGACCGAAAGGGCCAGACAGACTCAATTTGATATTATATTTTGTTGTATTTGCTTAATGAACATTTTTTCTTTCCCATCAGATATTTTTCTCTTGTAAATGTACATTCATACATATACACATACATATTAATATAAATTCTGCTACCCCGAATTATGACCATTTTTATTTATTGTACCTACATGAACCAGATTAATTCATCCTTAGATTAATTCAGCTTTACACTACAGGGAAATCCATATAATCAGATTTTCAGAATAAGCTGAAGACTGTATTACTTTCAGGTTTTCTATGAGTCAAACAGAAGCTAAGATACATATCTCTACTTAAAACTGATGGTTTTCGGAAGCAAAACATTTAAAAACCTCACTGCAGTTTATATATTGATTGGATAACATGCAATTTCAACATGATTAATTGTTCCACCCACACACACTTACCGGTCCTTGATTTCGAACCGCTCGTGCAGCCACCTGCGGAAAAACACTGGCTCTGAAGGAATTTCCTTTATGTCCACACGGTCGAAGTGTATGTGGACACGGGGACATTCTTTACACAGGAATTCTGTCAAACACAGAAAATAAAGAGACTAAACAAAAACAGGAAAAGCCTTTCAGCAAAAACGGCACGTAGAGTAAGCACTTAAAATCAACACGAGGTGACAGTGATAGAGTAGAGCTGCTATGACGCTGTGATGCCAAGCCCTTTTGATTCAAGAAAGTAAAGACCCCTGAGGTACAGCAACTTGTTGGTCACAATAGTTACAGAACTGATTCTCAACCAAGAGCAAATATAGAACTGAGAATGAACTCAGCTCAAAAACTGTGTCCTAAGTCTAAGTCAAGTTTCAATGTAGACAGTCCAATCTAATATCGGAAATGAAATAACGTATTCAAATCTTTAATTAAATATCATTTGTTTAATGATACGGTTAAATTTTTCTACAGTAAATAAGTTGAAATGTTTTCAGTCTCAAACCCAATCAAACTGTCACGACAGCAAGCAGAGAAAGAAAACCAAAGTGTCTGAGAAGGTCAGATATAAAAATGTAACCAAGTGTGAATGCTCAAGGCTACACGTTTATCCCCAGAGACCTTCAAGTTCCTGTTTCCACAACATGCAATATTATCAGGAAACTTGGCACTGCAGCCAAAAGAGGAAACTTGATCGAAGTCAGCAGCGAAAGATTGCTTCTCTGGTGGAGAAAGCGCACCTTCATCAGCTGCCGCACGGATATAAATTGACCTTCAGACACAATATGTGCCAGTTTAATGAACACTGGCAACTCAGTGAACCTACTAAAAGAAAGCTGAGCTTCCACTGCAGGTCATGTGTGCTTGAGCTGAACAATGTTCCAAAACACACTTTAAAAACAACAACCTGGAGGAGATGAAGGAAATCAACTCTTCGCTCTGGAGTGACAAACAATTCCTCCTGATTTTAAAAAACAAACTCTAGTGGAGCTGAAAATCTGAGAGATGAAATCTTTACCATCTGGAGACGTCTGCATACAAAGAGGGAACTAAACAGCTCCAAGAGAGGTGCAGGGAGTTCATTCACTGATAAGAAATACTTGATGGCACATATTGTTAAGTTTCATTACCATTTCTACTCTGTGACCTGGCAACATTTAGCTTCTATTATCAAAAATGAAGACAGTCCTGTTTTTTCCTGTCTCTATTTTTGTTTTCTCCAACAAAATTTGTTCAACATGATTACTTTGCACGAAGTCAAGGTTCAAGAGCATGACAACTACTGGCTCTGAATTTTAAAACTGAACTTACTTACAAGAGCAGTACGCACTGGTCCTGAAATGCCACCAACAAATTAACATGCCATCCTGAATTGAATGAAAATTTTTCTAACCAAAAGCATTTCCCTGAGTACAAAGCTTGTTAAACTATAACACAATTTATTAATTACACCTGTTCAAGATAAAAAAAAAAAAAAATTATGGAAAAACCTAATTTGCATAATTTGCTACATTTAATATTCTGGTCTTGTCTGTCCATTTGCTCAAAAGCAACTAAATGGAGTTTTATCAAGTGTTCACTTGGAGACATTATTTTGTATTAATAATTATAAATTATAATTACATATTATATTTTAAATTGATTGCTCAAATACCGAATCAGCTTGGAATCTGCAGCGATCAAGGGCCACACCAGTAGTTTCAAAATGTTATTATGGAAACACATGCACTTTATTTTGTGCCAGTTTTTGATGATAGACTGACTATTGATTGTTAATATGTATAATAATGAGTTGAGGAAATTGCTTGAATCTTGCATCGATATGCCCCATTATGATTTCACAGTTAAGACCTCTGTGTGAAATCACGAAAGTCACCTTCACCACATGGTGCCAGGAAGTGCGTGATGAGAAGAATGCTTTTCTGTTCTCTCTGTTCTGTTTGCTAGAAACACATTGATGTTTATTCCTGACTGAAACGGGATGTTTTTTTTTTTTAACATTCAAACAGAGCTTGTCGAACAGCCAGGAACACAGAATAATCAAAAACTCCAAAACATGGAGTCATGCTGTTTACAGGAAGACACTGCCATTAATAGGTGATGTTTGCTATGTGATTAATTACTAAGGGAGTGTACACAATGTTGCAGGATTGATAATAGAACTCCTGCGAGACTCTGGATGCGCTGATAAACAGAAAATAGAAACTGCCGCTGTAAGTTAACAGTCTGTGATGGTGTTTATACCTGGTGCTAAAATGCCATTTGTATCTCTGTGATGGACAAATCACATCTACTGCATTAATAACTGGTATTTACATGCATTTTTATTATTGCTATCAGGTTTAATTTTTCAAATGCCAAGTCAATTAACTGATTGACAGAAAACTAATCAGTAACTATTGTGAAAACCTATCAATTTGCTGCTTTAAGTATAAACTCAATATTTTGACCTTTGGTCAGACAAACAAGACCTTTGATGGCGTCATCTTAGGCTCTAGGGTGTTTCTGATGTTTCATAAAACAAGTAATTAACTGAATAATTGAACGATTAATTGATGATGAAAATAAGAGGGTTGTAGCGCTAATATGGATTACAGGAATGAGAGCTGATGTAATAGAGCAGCTACTATGGATCCAAACAAACAAAATAACAGACCTGAGGTATATATGGTCATTAGACACTTGAAGGTCTTCTCATAGGCCCTGTTTACACCCGGGTTACCATGTGTTCTTTATCTATCTTTTTGCATTTATAGTTGGTATTAACAAGCGTTCCTGTGATGTTGTATTCACCTCATCACTGTTTGCTACTGTGAGAGCGGGCAGAATAGATCATTCTGGAGCCCACCAGTGAGATCGGTTGCTTGAACCCTTCTACCTTGTGGGCTGTAATGACCTGACTAACTTATTTGTTACCCATTCAGAGAGAATATTTAGATATATAAATTACTCTGTAAGACCAGGTTAAATGGAAGAAATTGTTCTGATGTGTGCTTTGTTTTTGGGAACATGTGGTCTAAAAGCTGAATGTCTGTGGCCATCCTCTGATGCCTGCTTACCTGGCATTGATGGTGCAGGTCTTCTTTGACCGGAGGTACCGAGCGTTCCCTCGTAGGCCACTGTGATGTCATAGACAGCATCCAGGTGGCCCTTCATGGTCACGATGGCTATATGAGACGCTTTCATCCTGGGTGTGAGCGTGTGCTTCAGAATAGCCAGTCCTATGGTAAGGACATAAGAAATGTAAGTTCATTGACAGTGTAATGACGATGCATGTCATATTAGTCTATAAAAAATGAGTGCTGATAGCAAGTGTTAAAATATATATATATATATATACATACATACATACACACACACACACACACACACATAAAATGCATTATGAAGCAGTAATTCAATGTGAATGCTTGTGTTTGGGTCAGTCTGTTTTTCCTGTGTCGATGTGGCACCATCCTCTGCACACTAATACCGCACTAATAGCAGATAATGTCATGTGCACATGTCGGCTCTCCAGAGCGATTTATTTGGATTAATGGGGGAAGGTGATATTCAGAGCTGTGGTCCAGAGATAGGCTTAATCTCTGCAGAATGGTTACAGTTTGTGAGCTGATGTGAACACCATACTGCACAAAAGCATCACAATAATCATGATGATACAACTAATGCATTGAATGAAAAATCATAAAGCTGTAATGAAATGTGCACTGCAGTCAAATACAAGCACCCTGTAAATCAGTTAATTTCACTTCCTAATGTGACAAAAATAACCAGAGGAGACATCTCTTTATGACAGACTCCTTGCACTAATGTGAGTGAGCACTGAATTCTCTCTTATCGACCAGCAGCCAAGTCATTTATTCCTCAAAACATCAGCTGAATATTTAATAAGCAGTTTTGGTGGAAGCTCACCAGGGCCTGGCACCACACCAGTAATCCAGTGTAGATATGAATGAATTTGGTAGTTTTGATGTTTACAAAGCTCCATTAATCAATACTTTAAGAAATGGGCAAAAAAAATTGTCCTAAAAACTGTACTGTACAACAACAACAACAAAAAAACAACCTATAAATCGCTATGCCAAAAAATGTAATTAGTTTTTGAGGTCGTTGCTGTGTCTGCCTTTTGTTTTATAAAAGTTCTGAGTTTTAATACATAATTCCAATGATGCACAATTTAAACTGAAAACTTCAACACCAGAAAAATAGTCCAATGTTTTACAGACTGAACAGGTTGAATTAGTATGCAGCAGTACAGTAGTAAATTGCTGTTGTATGCCAGTACCCTCTTTCGTAGCAAAAGCCTGACTGTCTGCGATAACTTTCTTGAGCTCTGGATTATACCGAGTTCCTTCTGGGAAGATGACAAGGTACATCTGTGGGGACAAAAACACAACAAATGGAAGCTTCACTTTTGGTTCTTCCTGCACTGGCCAAAGTGTAATTTCAAACACTTACAGAATTTGAAGAAACATGGAAACCACAGCATTGTGCTGAACCTCTACTAAAGAAAACAAGATAAGAGTTTTTAAAACTAAATAATTAATTAAAAAAAAAAAAAAAAACTGTTTTGATTTTAATGAACTGAGTTTTTAGTGAACTGAGTTTTTAGTGAACTAATCTTATGTCTTAAACTGTATCATTTCTTTCTTTCAGTTTCAATGATGTCAGAAATGAAAGTCAACAATTACCAGGAAGTTGTACCCGTCTGATAATTCACTTTATCACAAGAACTGTATGAATATAAGCTCGCATAATTATTTTTCATCATCAGCTAAACATTGAGCCTATAAAGGTTTTTGAAACAATAATAACATCCTCACTTTTGCAAATGATGAAACAATGCAGCAGTTCATCAAGTGTTTCATAATTTATTTGTGAATTACTGGAATAAGCTGGTACGTGAGTGCTGAGCTTTATTTAACCAATTTATTTTCCAATCAAATCGGGTCAATATTAAAAATGCATATAATTTAAAATCATTACATCTATTTCAAGTATATTTCTGGTTATTTCCAAGCTCAGCCTTATTTTCAGATTTTTTGTCCTTGTGACATCTGATTATGTTTAAACTTTTAAGCTTTTCATAGTGTATGGGGCGCCAGGACACACACACACACACACACACACACACACACACACACACACACACACACACACACACACACACACACACACACACACAGGGAGGGAAAAACACTAATCTCCCACAGTTTAATCCAAAAAAGTGATTAAAAACAAGCCCTTTCGACACAATAACACACACAGTAAAGGGACCTTCATGATCCAGTGTGTAATTATCCATTTCAGTTCATGATGTTCTGTTCATAAATGTCAATGTCCTAATTACGAGTAGGACAAGAGGGAATTTTTTGGAAGACAAAATTTTGGAAGACCATGAGAGAAAAATCTGAACTCAAGTTTTGAAAGTTTAAATATAAGCTTGATTTGGGGAACGTAGCTCAAATTATGTCTACCTCATAGAGTAAATATGCATGTAGTCAAGAGGCTAATTTATGAAGTGTACTCACCGGTGCTCCAGATTGTGTCTGAGTGAGGAGCTTCTTCTTCATCGCTTGTTCATTAAACTTTGCACTTCGTTTCACATAGATTCCTCCGTGCTGAAAGAGAAAGATTATCTGATTGGAACTGCAGTGGGGAATGTGACTTATGTTTGTTTACATCTGTACATCTGTAATTTACAAAATTACATCCAAATACTCACAGAGTTGCATTACCTGAGAGAAATACCATCCATAAAGTGGAAGCCACTTAAGTCCATCTTTAAGGACATATCTGACATGACCGATAGCACTCTGCCGGATGGCAAGCATGTCAGCAATGATCCAGTCAGCTACAAGGAAGGCCATTGATAGATTAGATATTTACACTGTGCTTCATAGTGGACTAATTTTTTACAACTGCATATTCAAATATATTACCTGTACATTGATGATTAGACAGGTAGATCACATTCTCTTTGTTCTTTGGTATATCTCCATATATAACAATCTACAGAGAAAGGAACAAATGCGATTTAAAGATATTACACAGATGTCCGGGATAGTCATCAATTTGCAAAGTCATTCTACATTGAGATAAACATTTATTCTGTTTGATTAATAAGTACTAAAATAGCGTCAGGGATTTGGTTCGAGTTCAGACTGATTTTGCCTTTTTTTTTTTTGCAAAAACAAAACCTGCAAAGACTGCAGCTTTTCAATAAACCCAAGAGGATTTATTTGAAAAAAAAAAGAAAAAAAAAGAAAAGTCCCTTCCAATCCACTCATGTGGCCTGCAGTTGGAGGACAGAGCAGACAGTTTACTACACAAACAACACCATATCAGAGACTATGATTACAACAGCTACAACACTATCACTTCTGTTTTTCTGCACAACCTCAAGCACAAAAATACTGACTGTGAAACGAGGGGCAAGGACATGGCAAAAGAATGCAGACTTTCTTGCTAAGCATCAGGTTCATCAACATCTTGTTGATCAGCCCTGTTTTTCTAGCTCCAATTTACATTTTGTTATTTTAAGACTTTCAACAAACTGGTATGTGTGGAGTGTACATGTAGTATTCATTGCTAGTTCAAAACCTGCAGGAACAGGAAGTCAGAGACAGCTGTCACTTATGACTGTGTGGCTGTATTTCTATTTTTAGACTAGACATTAGTGAGTAAAAATCCCCATCCATTTCTTTAACAATCACATTTTCTGTAAGTTTACTTCCAGTACATGAAGGATCACTCACCTCAACTCCTGTGTAGTTTTCAAAGAAGAAGAGGACCATAGTCTGGTAGATGGAGTACAGCCGGTCGTCCAGCCTGTGATACACTCTCGCTGGTAAGACCGTTGATAGTAAACGCCAAGCCCCCCATGACAGCAGATAAGCCGGGGCTGTCCCCAGCATGATCGTGGCTGGAAACCAGTACCGCAGCGAGTATGTGTGCACAACCAAGGAGAGCAGCATGATCCCACCTCTGGCTCCACTAAACTGACAAAAATCCCTGAAGCAGACTGCTGGACTTGGTACCACACTCTCTGAGCACTGTGGCTAAGTTACAGACTATCTACCCCTCACCACACCTGGCCTACTTTCAGCACACCTGTCCTGACAAGTCAGCATAAGAAAGTGAGAAAGCTGCAGCAAGAGGGGAATGAGGAGCTAGCTGGCTAAAGCTAATATTAACCTAGTGTGTAAAACGCAGTTAGCCAAGTTGGTTTAAGCGCTAACGGTCACCCATACTGCGATGCAATAAACGAAATTAACGGCTGTTATCCGATTAGCATCATCATCTCAGTGCAGCAAACCAGAAACGACCTCAACCTTAACTCCGTGCATCTACTGTACAAGTTAAGAGAAAGCGTTAGCCTACTATCTAACGTGTTTGACCACAGAGGAAGTTTTAACTAACGCTACATTTTACATAAACTCTCTCCTCTGATGTGGATACGACACCAAAGTCTCACCCTAACGTCAGCTCAGTTATTAAAAGACAAAATATTTTCTATTTCCTTCCATATTTCTTCGTCTTCATCCGGTTAGCTGTTCGTGAACTAGCCTCTTGCAGCAAATGTCACACACGCCTCCCTACGTAACGACACCTTGTAACATCGACGAAGCTTATTGGTCAAGTGACGTAGTAGAGTCCGACTAATGGGCAGTCTAATGTTAAAGGTACATACAGCATTCATTTATTTATTTATTTTAGCATGTTTTATTCTCTTATATTCATTTGGCAGCATGTGCAAAAACATTCATCTCAAAAAGCAGAAGACACTGACAAAAAAAGGGTAAACTCAAAAGCATTTTCCAGAGCTTTCAACCGCATTTCACAATCTTCTTCAGCAGATGCCCTTTGCTCCTTTGTCATAGAAAAAGCTCAGTGAAGTATGAATATGTTTGAACCATGAACATGACAACTGAACAAAATCCCTCCATTGAGGAAGACATGAGATGTAATTCAAAGGCCTGGAAAAAGTTAGCAAGTGGACCTGAAATTATTAGATTTTTTTTTCCCCAAGAATTAACTTTTGAACATAAGAGGGAACAGATTTTAGTGCCTTACATATTTGAATGTTTTTAGCTACCTTCAAAGCAATCAATGGTTTCTTGGAGCTCCATTATTTTAATCATTAGGAGCTCCATTACATTTAATATTCAAACATGGAAATATTATGTAAAATGCAATGTCTATTTAGAGGGTGTTCAACATGACATAGCCTGTACCCACAGTAGGCGATGCCCGGTGACTCACATAAAATATGCTAAAACACAACAGCATCAAATAAGTCACACCACATAAATAAATTCAATTGTGTAAAGTCATTCAATCTGACACAATTAGATATGGTTTAGTAATGTTTGCACTGAAGGTGGGGAGTTAACAGAGGGTGTAGCCCAGTATGCTATTAGTCATGTTATAAAATACTGATATAATTATTTATTTTATGGGGCATAATGAACTGGCTCCGAAAGTTGTGTGCAAAGACAACGTGGCTGGTAAATGTTACAAGTAAAAGTAACACTACATGGGCAACCATTGTTCTGTTATAACCTGTTTGATAGTCGTAATTATATTTCTTTTGATGAATCTATCATATCACGTCTTGGATGAATTAAATAATTAAGAAATACCAACATCAGTTTATATGAGTAAACTAAAACTAGTTAAACAGCTGTTCATTTGACAGAATATAAGAAAACCAATGATCAAAATCTAAAATTTTAAAAAGTTTTATTAACAATAACATCACAAAACATTTCTATCAGGGATAGAGTATCCTTTATCTCTATATCCATTAGAGTATTACACTGGCTCAGAAAGTATTTTTAAAATCACATGTTTATGAATGAAAAATGTGGCTCAATCTCATGTGTCACTAGCTGAGGAAAACACACTGGTACAAAGTAGTGGTTGCTACATCATGAAAAAAAAATGCAATTAACAAAGGACTGACATACATCATGTTCAAGTAGTTCCACAGTAACATGGACTGTTGCTGAATGGTTAAGTCCTTTCTAAGTCACACGTTTCCATGGTAACCAGAGACTAAAAGTCTTCAAAAATAAAATATTTGAGAGGATTTATGTAAAGCCTCAAAAACATTTGCAAAACAAGACAATAAATCTGGAAAGGAGGGAAACTGTAAGGCAGAAAGGGAGAGTATGTGGGGCGAGACGAGGCACTGTCCAGCATAAAATTTACAAAACTAAACTTCACAACCAAAACAAAAATTCAACAGCTTTCACTCCAAATCGTAGTTATCATACGACAGCCGCTTCAGATGTGTGATACTATCTGAAATAAAAAATGAGAGAAACAATTATCGGTGACGCGATAGAAGCATTTTAAAACAGAGATTATCAGAAAACATCTTACCCAGCACCCACTGCTCAGACAGGATCCTGCTTCCCTGTGGTCTCCTGCCGCTGTACCTTCCTATGCAGATACCTGCCTGCCGCACGGTGCTGCAGACTGTTCCTCCACAGAGCTGGATCAGCTCCACCAGACTCTGAGTGGGTGGCTGGGAGTGCTGGGACACGAACATGGCTGGCTGGCCCTCGAACAGGTCCTGCTGGTGCTCCCCGGCAGAGAGGTGCCTCTGGAGACGACAGATCTGAGAGGAGAAAGTAACTGAGTTAAATACTGTTGCCAGAGATTTTTCCTCTCTGTCATTCTGCAGGTTTCTTTGGCTCTACCGGATCCGGCTCTGCCATTGATCCTCAACACTCATTATCATTATTGCTATCGCTGCTGTTATTATTAATAACACTATGACAACCATAAGTATCACTATTATTATTACCATTATAACAACCAGTCTGAAAGTGTTTTAATACAAATAATATCAAACAAATAAATAAATAAATAAATAAGTACAATAGTATGTACAGCTGTTACTGCTCTCTCTTCTCTCTCCCCCTCTCCCTCCCTCTCCCCCTTTTCTCTCTTCTCAATCCAACCGCTTGAGGCAGACGGCCGCCCACCCTGAGTCCGGTTGTGTCTGCGGTTTCTTCCTGTTAAAAGGGAGTTTTTCCTCTGAGCTGTCGCCAAGTGCTTGCTCATGAGAACTATTAGGTTTCTCTCTATAATATTGTAAGGTCTCGACCTTACTCTGTAAAGTGCCTTTAGATAATGTATGTTATGATTTGACCCTATATAAATAAATTCAACTGAAAATATTGAGGTTTAATCAGGATGCAGAAGCTGATCCTGTTCAGCTTCTCTGTTCAAGAAAAACACCAGAAGAACAACCAGCAGCTCAAAAGGATTTCTTAAAGGATCATCCGAAAAACTTCTTTCCAAAATAAACTCATGATAACTTATATTCCCATTTTCCAGAAGTGTTAAAAAAAATAGTTTGACATTTTGGAAAATATGCATTTTGCCTTCTTGCTAAGAATTAGATGAGAAGATTGATACCACTCACGTCTGTACGCTAAATACGAAGCTACCGCCAGCAGCCAGCTAATTTAGCTTAGTACAAAGACTGGAGACTGGGGGAAACAGCTAGCCTGGCTCTGTCCAAAGATAACAAAATCCACCTACCACCACCTTAAAAGCTTACTAATTAACACATTATATCTTGTATGTTTAATTTGTACAAAAACCAGTGAAGGACAAAAAGTATGTTTTACGGGGGGTTGGGAGCCAGACTATTACTTGGCTGGGATCTGTTAGGCCACCAGAGGAGACTCTGGGACGTTAGTGGTCACTGCCAAGAAGTATTTTGCCTAGACATGAGAGTGGTATCAATTTTCTCAACCAACACTTCCAAAAATGTCAAACTATTACTTTGAATCTAATATTAAATCTTAATGTGAACTAAGGACAGTGAACCTGCCACAGCAACTGTTTTCTAGCTTTAACAAAAATACTCACACTGGCAGAAAGTTATAACTAGGTCGTTGATTTCCCTGTAAAATTTCATAATCAATTCAGTTAAATCATTTTTTTTAATCAACTGAGTATAGTGAGTGTGTAATACGTTACATAAACATAAATAAATTACCAACATAAAATTTCCAGTGACAACATTCAGATGTTACTGTACACCCGCACAGGTGTTTCTAATTACTCTAGTTAATTAGACTTGAAGCTGGGTACTTTTCACAGCAAACATTTTGACTTGAGATATTAGGAAAAACACAGCTGTTACTAAAAACATTAACGATGGCTCTGCTGTGCTCCAGTGTCCCTGTGAGCCGTGACAGTGAGCCAGCATGCACAATAACAGGCCCCTGAAACTGAAGCAGCCATAAATGGAGGTCAGACATCATTAATTAAATTCTTTACACCCATGCTTTTCCTACTCTGACATGTCAAAATGTCAACTGTGAAAAAGGCATGTGATAACAGTCTGAATAATCCCACCACCAGCAGTGCAACAAAGCTAAGAGCTGAGAGAGGGAGCTGTCAACACTGTCCGTGGTTTACTGAACGTCCTGCTTATTGTTCACTAAACTCATCAAATTAACCTTGTTCTGAAATATTGTGAGGTTATTAGCACAGTTCCCAGCATTCATTGTGTGTCTGCCTTGCAGGCACACATATTTCATGGATGTATCTCATGTGAGTCACAGGTTTTCTTTCCTCTCTGATAAACACGTAAACAATGCTTGCAATCATGATGAGGATTAGCACTATCAACTTGCATTAACACCCGCCCAAGGATTGTCTTTTGCCTAACTCTGGCACATTTACATCATATACATAAATAAATGTAGTATCCACTGGCTTTTACCCCAAGGAACCTAATTTGTAAGTCAAGACAGCCACAAATTTGAAACCTTGATTCAATACCGAAACTGGCCTGAGGGTGGCTGCTTGTGATACAGCAGGAGCTGAGACAATTTGGCTGTGAGGCAATGAAAAACAGGAGTGCCACTACTGAAAGACTAAATGTACCATGAAATTCAATTTAAATACCAAATTTTGAAAGTGAAACAGTTTTTTTCATCATTAGCAGTTTTACAGTAGAATACCATGAACAAACTATTCAACACTGTTTTTGTTAAGTCACAATGCTATGGTAGCCTGGTGAGCTACTATGCCATCTTACGCCCACGTTGTTAAATGAGTATCGTCAGCTCTGAGCATGGGAATCTCATGTAAAGGTTCCGTTTCTTTTTGGGTTTGGTGCGTGATGCTCTCAGTACAGGCCTGCTCTGTAACCTGCAGGGGCCAGTTGCTAATCTGAAAGGGACCTATCTCCCCCTATTCTAAGTTGAATGCCAGGAAACTTTTAGTCTTTTGTCAGTGTTCATGCAGGTTTCACTTGACGTCAATAATCAGGGATTGGGCAGAGGGTTCAGAGACAGGGTCAGTTTAGTGTTAACCCACATTGTGCACTTTAAAAGGAATGATTGAAGACTATAAGGAAGGTCTATTATGTGAGAAAAGAGGGTTTAAAAACTAGGAACTTTAAAAACAGTCCCACAAGAAAGGGCAAAATAAGAGAGAGATAAGGAAAATGCTGACACAAAAAGTACAAATACAGCAATTGATGAGTATTTTACTGCTAAGAATACAATATTAGGCCCCTGAAAACTTGGCTTCAAGTAGTTAAATAAATATATTAAAGTTGTCTGTGTCTTTTGTGTGTGGTCAGGCTGGTTCGACGTGTTTATTGATCACACAAACACACTCACACTGCTTCTAACAACAGCACTGTGAAGACTATAAAAGCAGCTGGATCAATTTGTGACTATAATTATTTGTGTCAGGATTTTCGAATTTAAGAGTAAATGGCCACTCAGAGACGGAGACAGGTCCTCCATTCAGTGGACAAAATGTCCCTTTGAGTATATTAACTGTCGTGTCTTCAATAGCAGTTTGGATTTGCATAAATTTAATTTCATATCTAGACCATTCTTGCATTTAAAATACATTTATCATAACCCACATCTCTGTCTGCTTATGAAAGTGGCACTATAAATGAAATTACACTTCACTGCTGTCAAATGTGACGCTAAAAATATTCATCTGTAACCTAGCGTCTAACTGAAGCCTGCTGGTTTGTTGCATTTCATGGTATCAAGAGTAATGAATTTTTAAAATCTCTGGGGGGCGGGTCTTAGAGATCCCAGTTGTAACAAGCTTTCTCTGATAAACACTGTTGAAATCATTACAGCTTAGATGAGCTGCATTTTATTGTGCCAGTAACAATTGATTTATTCTTCACATTTGAAATCCCCCCTCCTTACACTGACAACCTAATCAACATCTCTGCAGCCACTGACATATATGTGTATGAACATTTTTCTTGTTATGCACAGTAAGTCTGCAGAGAGGCAGGAAGCTTGTGCAGCTCTAAAACAACCACTACCAGGCAAGAAAAAATTAAGCCTAACAGCCCTGTATAATGAAAGAGAGTGTGTGCTACAGTTCAGCCTAAGTGAAATTGTTTGCTCGAAGCATGAGCAAACAATTTCAATGTCTAGTGCCTGGTATGAAGTAAAGACATGGCTCAGTGACAAAATTAAATGAATGAATGGTCCCAGGGAGTCCCCTGTGCTTTCAATAACCATGAAACAAACTGAAATACAAGAACTGGTGTAGATGAATCTACTGTTTGAGTGATTCAGCATGAACACCTGAAAAAGTCAGTGTTTTTGGAATGACGACAAGTCCTTCCTCTTTGGTAATGTGCCTTAAATATGTTGCATTTCCTGTATACAGTAACTATTACATCAGCCTACTTCCTACAATTCTGTTTCGGTATTTCTATCCCACTGCAGAGGGCAAATCTAAGGCTTTCCTGTCAAAAAATTAAACATGGTGCAGTTGACACTAAAATGTGGTTATGCCACGGTAAAGTTATTATTCCGTACAAAATATGAAGATCAATCTGTCTATAATCATTTATTCGTTTATTGTACTGTTTTTAAGGAGTAAAGAGTGACGCTACTGAGGCCACAGCTGAGTGTCTGATGGAGGCACATTCCTGCAGTATAGGACAAAACGTACTCCTATGCCAATGCTCTTCTGGCATATAACACACCTACACTCTGTTCCCCACAGTGACATGAGAGCCCCCACACAGACTTAACTGACCGCAAAAACTTTGCCAGGCTGAGATAATGCTGCATTTAAGGTTGGTTATGGCTATATCATTACATGTTGTAGGGAGCCAGCCGCCGAATCTTCTATAACCCAGGAGTGATTCATTTTCAAAACCATTTTCTACTGAAAAATAATTTCCTTTAAGCCATAAAAAAGCAAGTTATTAACTGAAGCTTTCCGGGCAAGTTGTTGACAGAGGATGCTTGAAAATCCTCCAGTCTCTTTAACAACATCAGAACATGCCAAAAAATGAAATTGCTGCCTTTCAATAAATTGATCATTTTTACATTTGCATAGATGCACACGTAAGTTAAATGTATGTTTGTCTGTTTGGGATCACTTTTTGCTATTTTGAGCCAGTGTTTCAAAAAATAGTTGCAATTTTTAATTTTAAGAAAAAGCAAAGAAACAAACAACATTCACATAATTTTTCCAGTTTGAAAGATTAACGCCAAACATACCTTTGACTCAGAGATCAGCCAAGTACACTTAATCTGAAATTGCCTAAATCTGCCCAGAACCAGAGCAAATAATAAAAGCCATGACGATTTTGTGGTCAGAGATCAAGTGGCAAGTTTAGTTTGTACCAGTAACAGTTAATATGAAATTTTATGGACCCTGAGACCCAAGGGAAGATCTGGGAATTTTGGATCATTTTATAAAATTATACACTTGTGAAATAAACCTACTTTGTTTTTTTTGTTTTTAAGATTTCAGTACATTTTAATATTGATTTAACATCTTAAAAGAGCAAAGTAGCAAAATACATGGAAAGAGTCAATAATGTCATTTAAACACAGACTTCTTCCTTTGAATCTCCTGTTCAAAGATGCTAGAGTGTTTGTCGTAGGCCGGGAAACATTCTTCAATGAATGGGATGGACATGGCTACTATCAGTGTCCTGAAGGTGGACAGCTGCATCCTGAGTGGCTGTTCAACTACAGCAGAAAAAAAAACATGTGGGTATTGTAGAGGATATCGTGAAAGGTGTGTAGTTTGTGCATCTGCTCCTCTGTGTCGTTCACCGAGTGTGTAGTGAAAAGAATCTCCACTTCACTGCTTTTCACAGTGACTGGCCACAGTGAGGGGGGAGTGGTTAAAAATCACTAGCTAATCACAGGGGCCATGGGCAGCTCAAACAAGTGGCTGGGGGCTTGATGAAAAGCGAGCACATGCAGTCTGGCACCGGTAACCTACGGGAAAGAAACACTACCTCTAATTCCTGATGGGCTTTTTCTCCTCCTACCACTGAGAGGTAATAAAAGGAACCTCAAGAGGATTGTTTACACTTGGATGCTGTTAGGGAAAGACGCACATTCATTGAAAGAAGTTTAAGGAAAACCTGAAGTTGTGCTAAATTTATTTTTAAGTAAATAACTCTGTTATGAAGATGCTGAATGTGGACTTGTTAGTTTTAAGTTTCTGCCTTGGTCTGGGGACAGGATACAGTGCTGTTGGTAAGAAACAATATCAGATCCAAAACGGGCCATGTAGCTACACCTTTCTGCTGCCCGAGCAGGAAAACTGCCAAAGCCAGAGCGACAGCTACAACTATCCAGTTCAAAAGGATGGACCCATGGACAACGACGAGTCGGCTCAAAGGCTGGAACAACTGGAGATCATCATGGAGAACAACACACAGTGGCTGCTTAAGGTAAAGTTAAGTCATATTCATGATATCACATTAATTCGAGAAACTCTGAGACCAATGATTGCCTTAATTACAGTGACTTTAGACTAACGGTCTTAAAGGAAAAACGAATAACAACCGGTTCGAGTATGTGAGTGACAGAGGAGCCGAGAGAGCCTCCACACAGGTGTCAGAGTAAGGATTCGCACTTCCACTCATATTCTCTACGACAAAGAGCGAAGGAGTTTTAAAGAAAACCAAACATGTGGCTGTATGTAGGCTTTGCCAGATTTCCCCCCTCGTGGAAGTATTTAATTGACTTCTGCAGGTGGAACAGGCAAATTTTAACATCCTGAATTTCAAGGACAGCTGTATTCATGTGATGGTCAGATTATTTGGGCTCATACTAAACCACAAGCTCTTTGTTAATCGTCATGCTGACATGAATAACACTTCGCTAATACAACAAAATAAAAGTGATAAAACTGCTCCGCTGAACAAATATATGAACAAGAACAATTTTATCCAATGTATATTTACTCTATGTCCTGAGTTTGTATTTAAAAAAGAAAAAAAAAAGACAGACAGATTGTGTGGGAACTTGTTTTGAGTAAACAAAGCTGTAAACGAACACAAGAAAATGTGCTGAGTATCTGTGATGCACTTTTATTCAGTACAAAAGGACATAACGGCTCTGACGACGAACAAAAACTCAGCACAGGTGTCCACACGAGGGATGCATGGTTTCCTTTCAGCCTGCTGAGCCTTTACTTGGGCGATAGAAAGAAGTGAACTGCTTCTTTTCTGGCTCCCTCTCTTCACCCACTTCAGAGTGTGATTAACGATCAGTACTATACAAGATGAGCCAGACAAGACAAGAACATCTCACAGCTTGACCACACAATTCCCGTCTCGTAACATGAAACAAGCTCTGATCTGTTCCACAGGAGGCTCAGAGGGCACTCGTCTTTGATGTTCTTCATGATCTAGACGCTGCTACTCAGTAACTACGCTCACATAGACATAGACAAAAACTGACCGGCTGCGTCACATATCAAAGGCTGTCCACAACACAAGTGAACATTTTACAAAGCCCAACAGCACATCTGTTATAGTGACAAGTTACATGTTTCTTATATAGAAAGAGGCATTACCGATTAATAATGTGTCACCGCCAAGATTTACCTGAACTTGTATCAGCATGCTTTATCTGTTTCACATCACTTTGCGTAAATCCAGGACGACTCCAATACCTTCTTCTGATTTCACCAAATTAATTTGCACTTGAATCGATACATTTGGGAGAAAAACTCCCAGCTAAGGTGCGAAGACTGATAGTTAAAGTTAACTGTCACAATATAAATGTTCCTTCCTAAAATAAACTTGATATTTTGCCATGAAGAGCAGAACTGATTTGTAAGAACACAAACAATACTCATGAAGTCTAACAGTACCAAAGTATAATACAGATTCTCTCTGATAAATATTGTACCTTACTGTGGATCCACATTACCAAGAGGGACTCATCAGACACTGTAAAGGTCTCTAGTGTGCCATGGTCATTAATATCTTAGCAACCCAGAAAAATTGTGTGAAAAAGACTATTCAATCAGTGAAGTGCTCCATAACCTTTGTTATCACAGATGAAATAAGAAAGCCACAATTCTCTTTAGGCAAAAAAAAAAAAAAAAAAAAAAAAAAATGTTTTAATTAATTATTAAAAGAAATATACAGTAGAGAATGCTGTCAGCGTTGTGTTTTACTTATTTAAAACCATCGCAATATAGTCACTTAATTTCTGGAATTGGTATTTATACTGCACAGGCTGAAGACGACTTAGGAAAACACATTGTTGTCATGCTCTCGTGTGAATGAGGAACACAGTCATTCCTCACTGACGCCTTTGAGGCATACAGAGTAAACAACTGATTAGATCATTGACTGTCAATGGGATATCCTGGCAAAAAGTCTAATGAAAACCTTCCACCTACCACACATTTCTGTGCGTATTCAATAACATAAACAGACTGGACACCAAGAGAGGAAGACAAACAAAATCAGCACTAATTGCTGCTGTTAGTTGTATTTGACGCATGGAAAATAATGATAAAATTGGCTGTTTGGGGTTGCATTATTTTATGATGAGTAAATAACAAACTTACTGTAGATGACACTGGTTTCCAGTTGTACACAAGTCATACTGTCATGAAGGATGTAACTCCTCACTCAACACTTCCATCCTGTTTACGAGTCGTGTGACCTGATTGCCACTCAGGAACACCATGCAGGAAATAACTTAATGACTGGTCTCGGTCTAAATCTGGCAATACTGTAAGGTAGATAACAACAAATCTCGTAAAGATGAAACACTGACCAACCCACCAACCCCCCCCTTCCTGAGCCATTGTATTATTACTATGATTAAGAGGTTTAATATTTGATGGTTAAACTCAGAATTCTAAATGTTTTATATCATCTTCAGATGGTTTATTCATTTAATATTTCATTACTTTACCAGGAAAATATTTACACATTTTTCCTTTATCACATGTAAATGACATTACTGTGTCAACTAAAGGAGGCTTTTAAATATTAAACAGTGTATGATTTAAAAATTTTAAATGCCTATCATGGGACAATAGAGCCCACGGCTCTCCTTCAATAATTGAACAACTGTGGTTGCAACTGTGGAAAGCTATGAGCTTTCAAGAGAGGTTTTGAGTTTCAATGTGTGAACATTATTATTTCTTAAATACACATTGTTTTCCTGTAAGACACATGGCTTCTCACCCAATAATAATGCAGTGTGTATGTTATAAAGGTGGGCAACTGTCCACACTTCAATGACTCTCTGTGACAATGGCATTACTTGCCTCTACCTACCTCAATGTACAATGACCACAAAATGAATATTAGTCGCTGAACCAACAAGAAGAGATGATTTCTCTCTCATCAACTACGAATGAAGTTGCTGAAGAACTCAAGCAAAGAAACAGAGCTGCTCTCTGTGCAACTTTACAGTAGCAGATTATAGTGAGCAGCACCTGGGTGTCAATCTGTGAACTACCGTATGAATGTAATGCAGCACTGCACAGTTGTAACCACTGGTTAATGGCATGAGTCACGAGATGTTAAAAACTGTCTAAATCCAGTTGTCTTTCTTCTGCAGCTAGAGAACTACATACAGGACAGCATGAAGCAGGACATGGTCCAAATCCAACAGACTGCTGTACACAACCACACAGCTACGATGATTGAAATTGGAACAAACCTGCTGAGTCAAACTGCTGAGCAAACAAGGAAACTGACCAATGTGGAGGCACAGGTGGGGCTGTGCTTTCAGTTTTTTCCTAACATGCAGAAAAGAACGCTAAGAAAGTCAAAACTGTCAAACACAGTTTGCACCTGTCTACATACAAGCACAACAGATTTCTCAACAAAGTAATGCAGTTGTTCAGCAGCGTGCTCTAACAGACATTGCATTAAATAATGTAGTTTCAGAGTGTGAAAAAAATAAGCAGAGGGAAAAACAGGCATGACTGCGTCAGTTTATTATTGTGGCTACACGTCAATGACCTTATGTGAGCCAACTGTACAGCATTTCCTGTTATTAGCACACTCATATTCCCACAGAAACGGTCTATCAGTTTGTCACAATCAGACATCCGTCTGTTCAAAGACATCAACAGCTCCATTGGAGACACATAGCTAGGATCCATGTAAACAACCTGCTTTTTGCTGAGTTCAGTTCCTCCAAAATGGGAAATTAGAGGCAAGGTCCCCAACCCCAGAGTTTAGTTCAATACATCTGTCTGTGAAAATACGTGGATTCTGAAAGTTTCCCCTTGTTCAGGTATGTCTGCTCTATGGGACTTTAGTTGTTCTTTCCTGTCATGCTTTTCCATTTTGCAAATGGCTATTTGTTCAGTCTAGAAGCGCAAACGGGGCGTGTGTTGTGCTTGATCCACTAATCCCATAAAAAAACAACAAATTGCCTTTTGACCAGGCAAACATCTTAGGTTTGTTATGTCAATTGGGATTGTTACACACATGTTTATTGCTCTTTTGCTATATGTTCCTGTGTATTTATATGGTTCTTCACTTTCTTTTTTATAAATATCCAGTGTCTCGTGTTTCATTGGAATACATTCTGTTTGCAGATGTGAGTTAAACTTGGGACCACACTGGCATTAGTGAAAGACCTTGAGCCCTTCTTGAAGCTAATGTTAAACATTTGACTTGAGAGTTGACATCATAATGTGGGCATGTAAAAATCTGCGGCTACAATAATGGGTAAGGTATCTCTGTGCTAGAGCTGAACTGTGCGTTCTTTTATTTGTAGGTAATTCATCATACAACTCGACTTGAGCGGCAGCTTCTTGAGAATTCCTTGTCAACCAACAAGTTGGAAAAACAACTAATCGTCCAAACAAATGAAATCAACAAGTTGAACGACAAAAACAGGTGAGGACGTCAAATCACAAGGCAAAAGAAATTTCAGGGTCACTAACAGTTCAGTATTGGAGCCGTGTGCAAAGCAAAGACAAACTCACTGCTAAACTTGTTGTCTGCTTCTCCTCAGCTTCCTGGAGAAAAAGGTGGGGGAGATGGAGGAGCAGAGGCAGGTGGAGCTGAAGATGCTTCAAGACGAAAAGGAGCAGCTCCAGACTCTAATACTGAGGCAGACCGCCATCATAGGCGAGCTGGAGCAGGAGCTGCTCAAAGTCTCCTCCAACAACACTGTCCTACAGCATCAACAGCAGCAGCTGCTGGACACTGTGAACAGCCTCATTCACACCATCTCTGCCGGCTCAGCTCGCAGTGAGTCATCATAACCTCTTCATCTGTAGCTTAATCAAAGGCAGACTAAATACACATCTCTTTTTTAGTGTTATATTAGTACCACTAATCCACTATAGGAACCACTGAGGGGTGGGCACAACTTAAAGGAATAGTTAGACATTTTTAGAAATATGATTATTCACTTTCTGGTGAAGTGTTAGATAATAAGACTGATACCAATTTTATATTTGTCTGTTAAATATGAAGCTATATCCAGCCGCTTGTTACCTTAGCTTTGCATCGGACACAGCCAGCTCGCCCAATGGTATGTGATGGACTATTTTTTGGCTTGGAGCTGTAACTTCCTGGAGTCTCCGGGCTGATTGCCTGCCAACTGCTCAGAGCCAAGAAATAATCCATTGCTGGTAGTGGATTAGATTACCTTTGGACAGAGCCAGGCTGCTAGCTGTTTATCTGTTTCCAGTCTTTCCAGTAAACAATCGAATGATATAGATCTTCAGAGTTTGGCCACTGCATGCAGGGCTTTCAAGGCCATAAAGTGGTGCTGGCATACTTGAGAACAGAAAGGACCCACCTTGCTGCAGCAGTCACACTGACACTAAAGAGATGAATATTATATATTTATTTATTATTAGAATGTGTGAACTTCTCAAAAAAGAGGACACTTACATGCTGCACAACTGTGTTCTGTCAAATTAACAAGGGTCATTTTTCTCAGCAGAGACCAAAACTGCCATGATGCAGGACAATCCTACCACTTTCATGGACTGTGCTGCTGTCTACAAGTCAGGAGACACCCTCAGTGGAGTCTACACGCTCACATTACCCAACACTACAACAGAGGTTAAGGTAAAGTAAACCTGTTAATTGTTTCAGACTGGCTTCACCTGAGATCACCTAAAGCTGGAATAAAAAAAATAAAAAAAAAACCATAGTAAGTTCAATTGCCTGGTGGTGAAGAAGATTACTTATTTTGCTGGATAATAAAAAAACAATCAGCACTCACTTGCATGGATTAAATAATGCCATGACTGTGCACATATACATGCACTGACCAATCTGCACTTACACAATCTTGCAACTTAAACACTGCACACACCACTGAATGAAGACTTCAGTGAACAGTATTTGTGTTTGAGGGTGGGGTAGTTAAATTAAAATGTTCTTAGACTTCCATTAATGATGTGCATGCTTGAGCTAAAACTGTGATCTCCTTAGATACTTTTCAGTGATTAAGGCTTGGACTTCAATTCTGTATCCCTTCCCTGCAATTTAAAAGTTGTTTTAACGTAACTCCAATAAGACGGCATTGTCAAATTATAAATGAACATGAACTCTTCACCCAGCATTAATTTTGAATTATTAATTACAGCGACTCCCTTTTCCTTTTGTTTGAAGGCTTTCTGTGACATGGAGACAGAAGGAGGTGGCTGGACAGTCCTACAAAAACGCTTTGACGGCCATGTTGACTTTCACCGTACGTGGCAAGAGTACAAAAAGGTAAAACTATCAAGAAGAAATTCTTCCCTTAAAAAATATATATCCTAGGCTACGGTTTTCATTCCAAATGCACAAGACCAGCACCCAGATTTGGTTCTGGCCATCGAAAGGAACGTTTTTTCATGGCCTAGTGATTCTGCACAGAAGGAATTCCTAGATGCAATCCGAAGAAGAAAGGACAGACTACAGTCACTAATGTAGAGGTCCTAAGTGATCACCATCTGCTATTCATCAAACTAAAGCTAAAAATTGAAACCACAATAATTTTAGCTATTTGGCATTTGCCATCAAGTAGCACATTCAATCACAGCATATTTAATATTGCTGTCCGTGCATCTGAAACTATGCTTATAATCTACTACTAAAAATAGTGACCAGCATTGCCCACGCCAAGTAGGAGATAAATCGTCCAACAGCATGCCAAAATGAAGTCCAATCTCAAGTCCCCACAGAGCAATCATTACAGAGAAAAGCATTCATGCAATTTCCTTTGCAGTTAAAACTGGCATGCTTTCTTATTTGTGATTGATTTGTTAAATTGCTGAACGTGTTTTGAGTATTCTGATGAAATATTTCAGTTCCAGGGAAAAACAGCTCTCAATGTAATAACCAAGAAATGAAGATTACATAATGATTGTCTGTCTGTTTGCCATTTCGTTATTGGAAAAATACATCTTACACAGCTCTACTGCAGGGGTTTATCGTGGTTTAATTACATTGTTTTTTTTGTCTTTTCAGGGGTTTGGAGAACCATCAGCTGAATTCTGGTTAGGAAATGAATTTGTCTCCAAGCTGACCAATCAACAGTCCTACAAACTAAGGATCCAGCTGAGTGACTGGGAAGGAAACTCTGGATTTTCACAATATGATCAATTTTCTCTGGACAGTGAAGCACAAAATTACAGGTCTGTCATACTGACAACATCAAAGAAATTTCCCCTGAGTAATTAATGTTTTGCATGCAAGATGGCAATTACTAAATATTTTGTTTAATTTTTGCTTTGAAAATTTCACAGCTCATGTTGCGTAAGTTATTGAGGGCAAAGAAGCCCATCAGCAAATATTACTGCTTCTGTCTTACAACCGTGCTTTTGAAGTCTGCTATGCTAAACACATACCAAAAACTCTTGCCAGTTTTCAGCCGTAACTAAAGTGCAGCCTCAAAACTCAAAGCCTTGCAATTATTATGACGAAATGAACAACTGTGTTGGTGACAAAAGTCAGTCGTCTTTTGAAGCACCACCCTATGAGTGTAGTAGCAATCTTTTTCATACAGTAATATCTTTTAAGGTATAAACATAGGAGCTTTGACTGCAACTGTTTTCTCATACATTTTCTAATAACCTGGACATGAATGAGAAAGTGGTCTCAGACATTTGGACCCCCCCCCCCCCCCCCCCCCCCGTATACGTCTGGTTCGTCACCCGCATCTGACGTTTTCAACAATTCAAATATCGTGAATAATGAAGTGAAACAATTCATTATAAGGTACCCAGGCTAAATCTCCACAATTGGTTGATTGACAGTGAAGATGAGACCACGTTAACAGACACACTGAGAGTTCTTGTGCTGAATTTGCTCTGGTTGTTAATTCCTAATTTGCGAGAAGCATTAATTCTACAGTCTTTTATCACTTGTTCTGACAGACACAGCGAGTGTCCCTGCATCGTATAATGCACATATTTATCTCCTGAAAGCCACTTTTGTAAACACTAGCTCATAATTGCTGACCTACTACTACTACTGCACAACGCATTATAGAAAGTCCTGATTTCATTTCATTTTCTTCCTGATGCTGATGTGCTGGCATGAGCCCAAAGAAAATGTAATAAAACTGGTTAGAATTTGAAAAATAGGAAGAACATAAAATGTCTTGGATTTCTAACATTCAATCTGCAACTCTTGGCAATAACACAACCTTCAGAAGTATTTTCTCTACTGAACCTAAGCTGATTTCAAAGAGGAATGGATACTTCTTTTGAATTTGGCAAACAGACCTTGAAATGCTCCAATTCAACACAGTTCTATTCACATCTTAAGCCCCCTTAACTATGACCAATTTGGTCTTCAGTTACTTGGCTCAGCAACTTATGTCTCCTACAAAACACCTCACACAAATAGCATTGCACAAATCCTTTAGAAAAAATACAAGAATTGCATGACAAAACATTAAATCATCAAGCTGCTTGTTAAATTCAAAAACAGCAGCAAAATCAAACAAAAGTTTAATGAGCACACACTTAATCCTTATGCCAAAACCCCTTTTTGATCCAGCTGTAGTGAAGCTGTATGAGTGAGTTGGACGTTGCCTTTTGAGGAACAGTAGTCACAAACTTCCTCCTCCTCTTCCTTCATTTTTCCTTTTCCATTCTACAGGATACACCTTAAAGGCTACAGTGGAACAGCAGGCAAAATAAGCAGCATCGGGCAGCCAGGAAGTGATTTCAGTACAAAGGATGCAGACAATGACAAATGTGTTTGCAAATGTTCACAACTGACAACAGGGGGTAAGAAACACACTTTTGTAAATAACTTGTTCATCACAAAAAGAGAAAAATCACATCAATTTGCACTGGGCACTTGTTGTGGAGCAAAACCTCAACCACCTAAATCTTGGCACTTTCCCCGAAAATCTTCAAGGGCATTTTAAGGGCTCCCGTACTTTTGTTGCCAGGTCAAAGCGCACAATTAGCTCAGAGTTAATCACTGATCAACTCATGGGGGAATTCAGTCCCTACAATGGCTGACATTAATAGCCTGGGAACAGAGCTAAAAGGTCCTCCTCCGTTCCCTTGAAAGTGACTCCACTGCCAGAAGTTTGTCTCCCTCTGTATTGGGGTCTGCCAAGTGAGCATGAAAGCATGAAAAAGCTAACCCTATCCCTTTTTTCCCATGAGGTGTCTCTCACAGGGGACTCAATATGCACAAATGGAATTGACTGGCACTGACCCAGTGTAAAGAGTACAAATATGAAACTGCCTGGTTTGAATGAACAGAAATATGAATGAATGTAGTCAACCTGTATGTAAATGGGAGCAGAAAAATGATTACATACAACGCTATCTGTGTTTCTGCTGCACAGATTTTGAGCGAGTCTGACAATGTTGCAGGAGCGAGTAATAGCCTCATTTGACAGCTGTGTGTAATTATAGTATGTAAAACCATAATCTTGGCTGCAATCATTGCATATTTTAAACTGAAAGATTAGGTTTTCAGGTTTTTACTTGAATGCTGTTTACAGATATACATGCTGTTTCTTTGGACTACATATGAAAGGTATTACTCCTGAATAAAAACACCAATCCAGAGTCTTTAAAAGTTCATCAACCAAGCTATCAGTCGAGTCAGTCTCTTCCCAGCTCACACTGATGAAAACTTGATGACACTGATGAAAGAAGTGTCACGGGGACCTAAAATAAAAAGGAGTGTTTGTCAAGGATAAGTGACAATCCAGTAAGAGCAGTAGCAATTACACTGTCACATCCAATTCGAGTTGACGCTGCCAAATGTGAAATGCCTGCCTTGACACCATGACATGACGGAAGAATGTACTGCAACTTTCTAACAGTTCGACTAGCTGCTCATGTGATGCCATGACATGGCATTGATTTAAGTATAGCTACAAGTGCAACATAGTTGAAAGTGTATTAATACTATTCATTCCATAGAAGCCATATAACCGTTACTATAACTTCAAAAATGTACGTTAATGCTCATTTCCTCTCTAAAATCTCAACTTTCTCCATTCATTCGATATGAAGCCAATGGTAAAGCTTGTTAACCTCAAAGGTTCAGGTGTAACAAGAGAAATGGTTTAACTCATAATTCTAAGTTAAAAAAATACATGGATAAATGGACTCAAGTTACCACAAAACAACATACAGATGGTTTAGCTCTAAAAGGGCTTTACATTTAGTAATATTTCGTTTTATTCTAGTTTTCCATGTGATCAACAGCAGTCACCGTCCATGAGCTGTATACATTATCTTCTTTGGCAACGTTACATTTAAATTGATAATGTTTGTTTTGATGCTCTAGGTTGGTGGTTTGATGCCTGCGGTCCTTCCAATCTGAATGGGATGTATTACCAACAAGGCCAAAACTCGAATCGCTTCAATGGAATCAAATGGTACTACTGGAAAGGCTCGGGCTATTCACTGAGGTCCACGACAATGATGATCAGACCAGCAGACTTCACAGGTTCCCTTTGAACCGTCACTCTCAGATTAAACAAAGTGGGAAGGAAACTGTGCCTGACAAACGGCAACAAACAACAAAACCAAAAGTAAAAAAAATCTCAAGGAAGCCAAAGCACTTAATGAAAACATTGTTACATACCTTTGAAAAGACATATTCTGTGCATGTTTATATGTTTAATAATTTTAATGAAATGGGTTGTTGCAAAAATTGTGAAATATGGACTGACAAATATCTAAAATGAAAATACGTATGTCTGTGTGTATAGGTAACTATGGGTATAGTAATTACATTGAGTTATGACAGCTAGCTAACCAAACAGGAGAGACTAGAGTAAAATGTGACATTAGTTAACTTAATTTCTTTAATATAGTTTAAGCAGCCATTTAACTAGATTTTGAATAATAGCTGCTAATAGCTCATTTTAGGAAAAAGACAATGGTACAACATATAAACAACTGGCTCAAAGTGATTGTTATGTGTTCAAGAAAATCTTCTGTTGAATACCTAAAATGTAAATGCAAATGTAAAAATGTCACAGAAATTGTTTCTCTTAGGATCGTTTTTCTCCAGAGAATGTGTGTACATTTGTTGTTTAATTTATATGTAGATTTTAAGGCTGATATTTAACATTATTATTAAGGATAGAGATTTGTCAGAGAGATCTTGAGTGCCTCCTAGTTCCTAGCTAGTTAATGATTTCATTGCACATAAACTAAGAGGATATCTTTTAATATAATTCTGCAGTACCTTCCTACATGCTCATACATGACGATGATCTCTTTGCAGTCTTTTGGGAATGTATTTTTTTATTTATGTAATGACTCTTTTGAAACTACAAAAAGCACAATTTATGACAAGTTGTCCAAGTGAGGAAGCTTGATTTCTCATCAGTAAACACTGGCTTTAGGTTTTGTTAGCGTGACTGAGTGTAATGCTCTACCAGCTGTTATATACCTGAAGTTGAATATTTAACATGACCTTGTTCTACACTATAACAATGAACAGTCTGGTGAATGCACAAATGCCAGATCACCACAACTTTTTCTGTAATGTGTTTATCATTTCTACTTCAAAATAAAATTTCAAAATTCTACAAAATTCACTTTCTTTTGTTGTTGTTCCTTTGGGGAAAATTAATTGAGAATCTGCTTATGGATAAGATAACCATTTGTACATCAGATTACATCCCGTCAATCCCATATAGCCATAAAGCAATCCTGATCAATGATTTGTAACATTTCCTATAAAGGTCTAATTCAGAAATATTAAAGGGATATTCACAGTAGATCCTTCATGGGCACAAAGAGTTGAGTTAAAGTAAAAATGACAAAACTGTTTCAATATTGGCCTCATGTGACATATATGATTCAGTTTTAATCTTATTGCCAGTTCATTGAGGTCAAGCATCATTCTTTTGTGTAGTGTAAAGTGAGTGAATAAGTGAGAGATGAAAAATTCACTGTGACAATTTAAACAATGCTACTGACATCAGCTTCTACCACTGACACTGATAGCAGCCGAAGGCAAGACCACGCTCCACAGGGTGCAGGATATGAACAAAAGAGAGAAGCTTGTGCTTTGCCAATCGTTGGATGCATCCATAGGAGTAAAGTAGTGGTAAATGGCCTTGGGGACATAAAAATATTTTGTCTGTCACAACAAAAGCCATCACATCATTTCAAGAGGAAATCTGTTGACATCTGTCGGCATCGAGACCCCATTTCTTCCCTCGCAGTGGCAGGAGGGGACAGTGATTCATGAATGACGAGTTCAGGAAGAGGCAACATTCACACTTCATACAGGATGTTTCAGGAAAAACAAGAACACTGAAAATGGATGACTGGCAATAAAAAATAGCAGGTTTCCGTCTGACTTCCTCAGCTTTGGTTTTACGATCATTTATTAGTTTTGAGTGAGAAATAGGATGATTTATATGGATGATATTATTTACATACAGAAAAAATTATTAATGTAAAACTGAAGAAATTTAAACCATGAATGAATGGTTTACACTAGGGCTGCACAACTAATCGCAATATAACCGAAATCGCAATATGGTCAAGTGCAATATCCAAATTGCAGGAGCTGTAAAAAGAATCACAGGAGCTGAATCTTATTTGATTAAAGGTAAAATGTGTCACCACATTGTTGTGCATTGTTAGCACCACAAGTGTTATGGTGCTACAGAGACGCCCCTCCCTACAAATCATAATTTCATGACGTACCATAACATGTAAACATGTTTGTTTGGTACAACACCTTACAAAAATCACATCATCACCACTTAAATTTCTTTCAGTGCAAAAATGACCATTCCAACTGAAATCTCATATCGCAATATCTGCCAAAATAATCGCAATGTAAAAAGATTTCTTATGATAAAATTGAAAGATATGACAAACTTTTCTGCTGTCAGTAAAAGAAATGTATTTGTATACATCTCTAACTTAAGCTCTGCACTTGACAAAAATCAATATATCTGATTGTTTGCACCAATGGAAAAAATAATGAGGTTTAGAGTGAAGGTTAATGCTGGCAGCATTTGTGTTCTGGACACTTTTACTAGCACTACTAGACTAGTACTGGTACTCACCTGTGCTGCTGGAAATTGGTCTGAAAGTTCATATGGTTCCTCTGGAATCCACTGCCTTTGCTCCAAACACCAGAGAATCTACTCAAGGAAAAACAAAAACAAAAGATAGTGTAACACTTAAATAACATGTAATGGCTTCTTAACATTAATAAACTACATACCCATTCAAAAGAGAGGATCCAGCAGCCACGAGCTATGCCCAACAGAATATTGAGAGTCCGCCGGTGACCCCCAGACACCACATGAGTTGTGCTCTCACAAACACGGTCAACGACTGAAAAACCACCCAGTGCTTTCACCACCTGAACCACTGTGTGCTGCTGCCTACAGGAGGTGAATAGTAGAGAGCAACCGACACAAACAATTTAACAAAACATATTTTTTTACCAACTTGCTCACCAATGAATTAAAGGTTTTGTGGTGACATCTATCTAAAGGCAAAGTTTTATATGTCTGAGGTACTTACTCAGTGGGCATGCTTGTCATGACCAATGTTCTCATAGCCTGAAACAAGAATAAACACAAAAAACTAATGACAGGGCTAAAACACTTCTCTTTACCAAATTTCTGTTTCCCTAAATGATCTTGGACAGTTCAACTGATATTGTGTGAACAAATGTAAATGCTTAGCGTAAGAAGACAGTGAATTAAATCAATTAAACTGTTACACAAACATTTTCTTGAGGATTTTAAATTTAGTTTTGTCTGTATTCATAGCTTTGTATTGGTGACAATATCCAAGAAATTTGGCAAACAGTTAAATATATGTGGAGAGTGTTTATATAAGCATAAATTTGGCTTAATTTCAGTTTATTGGCTTGTGTTTGTAAAAGCAAAACACAAAAAATTTGAGCTTTAAAGTAACAATAATACAGTGTCTATAAATTTCCAAAAATGGCCCTTGGGAATTTAATGCATATGTTTCTTTTGGGTGTAAGTATTGTGAGCTGGTTTGTTGCATGATACAGCACTGAACATGTCAAAGGATGATTATCCAACGGCCAAACAGGCCATGCACTTTCAATAACCCTGCCAGATATATAGTTGCATGGAGACCAAAAAGGAAATCAAACACCAAGGCCATGGGTCGAGAAAAACATATTCAGAGCCACTGAAACGGAACTGTAAATTTGTAACCTGACGACTGTGGTCCATCCAGCCACGTACTTTGGCCCCAAAACAGAGAATCATAATCAACACAAACACCTGAGCAGCAGCTACGAACAGGACCGCCAGGTCCTTTCCCACCAGACTCTGATATCTGGTCCCCCAGCTGGAAGTCAGGGGTTAAGGCCTGCTGAACATGGTGGTGCCAAAATGGCCCACCAGCCCTGCCCCCACCAGTCAAACATCACATTATCCATGATAAGCAAGTTGTGAACTCATTGCGTCAACACATTATTGCTACTGCTTGATTATCCTGACAGAAGTTTTCTTCAGAGGATATATATTCCAATTTGTTAATGATCCACTACAGGGTTATCTGCGGCTAGCACTACAGGACAGTTAAAAGGTGTCTAGAAGAGCTGCTCATTTTGAAGCCTTTTACACTTAGTCTAACAAATCAATATATGGGAAGCTATTCCCTGAAGATTCCTCAAAGGGGACTTTGGCTTATCTTATGCAGTGGGCATGTTTTGGCAGCAGCACAAGAAAACAGGCACTGAAGAATGAGCATAATGTGCCGCCGACAAAGAGCTGGTGTGAACCGCAGCAGGGCCTCCGAGCACAAATGAAGGAAATTCTTCAGTGTATGACTAGGTCTCCTTGATGGCTACTATTTTGTGCCCACTGAAAATGACGTTTTTTCAGAAAATCAAAGATAGATGAGGATCCTGGGTCTCTGCAAAAGTGGAGGTTAACTGGGGAGAGCCAAATACAAATATCAGTGATGAGAGTAAAAACACCAGATTACCACTTCTCACACATAAAGAGCACTTTACATAAATCCTGACCCAAAAAATACCATTGGTACATACAGTAGCTCATATCAGTTAACATGTTTTGCGAACATGGTCAAAAGCAACTGCTTCAGACTCTTGGCTCTAGGATTTATAAAAGAGAATGGAATCTCTCACTAGGAATTTACCTTCAAACTAAATTCATCTCATCTCACAGTAATGTCCTGGGTTGATAAATTTATAGAAATCAAAACGAGGTTGAGAGGACAGACAGAAAATACATACAAAAGCATTTTTGTGCTTTATTGAAGAGCTGACAGTGGAGAGATGACAAGAAATAATGAGAGAGTGATGGGGAATTTCAACAAAGACCCCTTTTAGCCACTAGCCCAGCAGGGTACCACTAAAGTCGACCTCCTTTTAATGAACTGTGTCTTTCCTGGATAATGACAGTAAGGCAACACAGGAATCATAAGGAGAGAAAGATACAGACAAAGGTCTGTATTGGATTTGAAGAAAAGATGGCTGGGTTATAGAGTTTGTATCCTGAGACAACTAGGCCGCCCTCTACATCTTTTACTGAGCATTTCTAATCTGCTAAAAATGTACAAAATGAGTGTGAATAATTCTGTTGATATTTGTATTACTTCCAACAGACTCCACACTAAAAGCAGCTGCGAACAGCTAATCTGCCTTGTTTGCACCCAAATTTAAGCGATGTAAAATCTATCATTGTTTGTCATCTGCACCTCAAAGATTGGTGAGCCATGCAGGTGTGACTTTCAAGAGCTCATCACAGATGGCTGTGTTTACCAATACAGCATAAATTTGAAAACTATATTTGGATATGAATCTGTTCTCATGATTTACATAGAACCAAGAAAACAAATACATCATCTCTGTAATCTGGCTACAATAAAGTCATCGGAGCTCCCTGGAGCAACATGACGTCACATTTTCGCTTTTTTCAGCTGCAGCTTGTTGAGGTTACCAGCGTAACGAAAACAGAGCCCAGGTGCATTTCACAAGCAAGGAAGTTGTATGCTACCATCACAGAGGCAAAACACAGGAAACCCTCAGGACCAGACAGAACCTCTTGGCTAGATGCGTCAAACGCCTACAGCTATGGAAGTGTATGACCTTATGGAGGAAATACTTTAAATGGAATCACTCTCTCACACACACACACACACACACACACACACACACACACAGACAGACAGACAGACAGACAGACAGACAGACAGACAGACAGACAGACAGACAGACAGACAGACAGACAGACAGACAGACAGACAGACAGACACACACACACACACACACACACACACACACACACACACACACACAGATGCTTAGTTTACTTCCTAAACTTCCTATTTTACAGAAAACCATAAATGTCAGGATTTTGTAATTTTCTGCAGCTGCAATAGTTTCGTAACATAAATAAAGTACAAGCTCAGGTGAATGAGGAAGGTGTGAAGAACAGAGAAAAGGCTTCTTTTTTTTTTTTTACACTTTGTTCACTTTTCTGTTTTTCCTTCATGAGGGAAGATGCACATTGCAAAGTTCCTGCTGGTTAGAAGTAAGAATTGAGAAAGAAATGTCATATCAAAACGTGGATTGCCTCAAAGTCAACTACTTGCAATTTAGCAGACACTAAAGTGTAAACAGTGGGAGTATATAAGGAGTATATAAATTAGCAGATAGAAGATTTTTTTATTACAAACGCAGCTCCATGTCACAGCAGTATGTAATGAATCAGAAAGCTTCCTACTGGTGACTTAATACTCGCAACATCCTGTTTTTGCAATCCCATTAATTTTTTTCCCCACAACACTGTAGGAAATGTATTATCAATGTGCATTTTTTTGGGGTTGACTGTCTGACTCAGTGCAAAAGTAGTCTTTAAATTCAGTCATCAGAATTGAAATTAGAGAACTGCACAGTTCAACTCAGTTAGACATTTTCAAAACGATCAAGTCTTCTTACCTTTGTTTTGTTGACCATTTTCCGAAGACTCAAGCTGACTTGCTTATTGTGATTTTCTTCACCTTCAGAGGGGATCTCTGTTAAGCCAGCTGCAACTGTACATTCATTTCCTCTACCTACATGTGAAAACAAGAAAAACAATTGAGAACGGTGCGGGGGTGTGTCACTTAAGCTATCACACAGCAGGCACTATTTGTGTGTTTGTGTGTGCATTTATGTTTGCTCATCTCTGCTCTCTTACACCTGGCTGAAAGCTGACATCACTAATATAGACTCTTCAATTTATTACAAATTCATAATTATTTGATAGAATGACGTTAATAAGACAAACAAATATTCTCAGGTCTCATATATTGTTCAAGGTAAGCACCTTTTCAATGAAATGTTAAATACGCTCAGTTTCACATATATGAGGAAACAGAATCAGACAATACAGGAACGCAAATAAATCTGTGATCTAAATGTTATCAAAGCAGCCACAACATGACCAAAAGTGCAGCACTTAAAAACTGCTAACTTAAAACATAAAATCAAAATGAATGAATGATTTCTGATAGTGTGAGATTGGTTTATATCAGTAATGTTTTTAAATGGCAAAGAAAGCTTCAGTTGAGAAACATGAAATGCAGATTTTCTATATGAAACTCTGTGCAGTTGAGAAACTACTTATCATATTCAGGTTTGCGAGTCTATCACATACTGAAAAACAAATGCAAACCTGCAAACATATATATATATATGCACACACACACACACACACACAATTATTTTTACATATGTCAAATTTATGACTAAATTACTGATCAGGCCTTTGCAAGACAAACACACATACAGAAAATCACAAATATATTCACATAAAAAGGCCTAATTTTTTAATGAAGTTATGTCTTTATTCTTCTTTTTAAATGTGACATTGAGAAATAAAAATTCACCTTCAGCAAATAACTGGAATGAATCATTTGCTAATGAAAGTAAAGTAATCCCTGAAACAGTAATTATGTTGCAAACCTTTTTAAACCAAATACATGACCCAGAGATTACAATCAAATCTTCCACCACTGTGAAAGCTCAAACACAATTCGTAATATTTTGTTTTGTTCAGTTAATAATGATGAAGGAAACCTGAGTATTGGGTTCATTGTTATTAATGTTATGTTCTTAACTCTGGCAGTCTTATTACTCACTTTCCAAGGTGTGAGAAAGGACACTGACAGAGTTTTTCTGTAGCTCTGATACTGTGTTATCCTCCGTTAACATTGTTGGTTGCACTAATGTAGATGCTCTTCTCCGTTTTCCTGCACCACTTGTCGTTGTACTGGAGCTTGTAAAGGGCAAGGTGCTCTGTCTTCGCTTTTTAGCCACCAGTGGTACACTGGTACTTGGAGACTCCAATCCAGGCAGAGGTTCTTTCACATCATGTTGTGGATGACTGTGTGCATCAGACTGGTGATTGCGATTTCTACCACTCTGACCTTCGTCCAGTTTCCTATTCTTTTTACTGCTAGTTTCAGATCCAACGCTTTCACTTCTTCGTTTTCTCTTCACTGGGACAGAGTCCAACTCAAAAGGAATGTGAACGTCCCTCTCCACAGGTAGATTAGACATAAGAGGTCTTTTAGGTTGCTGGTGGTGGTTAGCTGGGGAGAAATAGTCCTCAAACACATTATCATCTCCATCAGTCGAAGCTGAGGCAACACTCTGAGATTCACCAGATAGAGTGAAAGATCGTACCAAGGCAGAAAGTGATGGTCTGGCTCGTTTGTGTATTTTCTGTTTTTGTAACGGAGCAGCAGTTTCTTTTGACGGTCCAACTGCAGCATCAACTGACACAGCTGGTGATGAGAGGCAACTGGAAGAATTCCCATCATCAGGACAAATATTGGTCTTAGTTTCTGTAAAAGATTTAGATGCTTTCGTTTTTCGCTTTCCCTTTTTAGACTTGTTAGGTAATGGGCTAGGTGATTTTTCTTTATGAAAGTTCTTGCTGTCGTCAGGACTAGTATCCTGGCGAGGAAATTCTAATAAACCTACAGATTTGTGATTCTCTGCAGGCTTTTTTCTGACTGAAGTCCTTCTTGACTTTTTTTGTCTATTGCATCCTTCATCCTTTTTGTCCATCAGGTCAGGAAATTTCAAAGGACTTGAAATCCTTTTTGGCACATCATGGCAGGGTGACAGCCAGGGCTTTTCAGAACCTTTCCTGTGGTGTTTTTCGTTATGAACATGGTCAGTAACATGTGTTCTCCCTTCTTCTTTATCAGGTGAACAACCAGGTTCAGCAACAGAAGCACTGGAATCATCATCTGACTGGTCATCTATATAGAGGAAAGAATAATAATTATTAGAGGTTTTATGCATCTCTCAGCCGCTTTCAGTTCATTGCTTTTGTTTCCCAGCGTGTTTAGCAGAATTTGTAATGGCTCTCACTGAGCCCCACTATATAAAACCACAGGCAGCTGCTTGTGCTTCACAAGCTCACACATCCACATTGTATGCTACACGCCCACTGTGAAATGGTGGAAAGCTGAAGGAAACAAGGGGCTGAGGAAGAGAACTGCTCATGTAGCAAGTTACAGAGACCAGGATATTTTTCTTAGGAGCTGTCAGAGCAAATGAGGGCAAAACACGAGTAAATACTGCACATTCAGAAGCTGACTCCAATGGGATGCCATCATTGCTCTGTGTCTGCCAGTTACTGTTAGTTTCTCTCTAGCTGTCAGACTATTTTAATGCAGCTTTAAAACAGTAAGATGCCACAGACACACTAATCTCTATCAATACTGGTTGTTGGAATTTTTGAGAAATGTTTTTTTTTTTTTTTTTAACAAACATTAATTTCTTATTTCAGGAGCTTAGAGACAAATATGTAGCACTTCCCAAGGAACTAAATCTGATTATAAATTCTATCTCATATTTCAACATATCACTTCATCTTGTTGCTTTACCTGCCAACTAACTCTGGACACATGCTTGTAATGTATATCCTTAATATTCAGCAATTTGTAGCCACTTTGATCACACATTAGACATCTTTATATCATATTACCTATTGCATTTATGCAAGTAAAATATGGTATCAGGAGGTTGCTGTCACTTCCCTTCCCTAGAAATTTAGACACAGACCTTGGGAGATGAGAAAGATAGAAACTACACTACAACTTTCCATTGATCACACAAATGTTCTTACACATTAATTTGAGGACAGTTGGTGTGCTCCCAATAGTAGGCTTCAGTCCGGTGGGTGAGCAGGATTCAACCATTTGTGACGCTGAAAGACAGTGACATGTGAGAGAATTGGTTGGCATTTTCAAAAGAGTTGAAACGTTTTTAAGGCCCTATCAGCCCATCAGCCTGCACACCTGCCGATGCACATACCAGTGGGTGAGAGGTTTTCCCGCTTCTCTTTCATGTCTTTCAAACGCTGTGCCATATAATCCGATCTTTTCAATGCCGGACTATAGACTATTCCACTCTCTTCATCGATGATGATGGGCGACACATCTGTAACTGTGTAAAAATAATTGTGAGATGACAAACTACATCCTTTGGTCTTAAGTAAACATTTCCAAAGGTGTAATTATCTCTTACCCAGAGGTTGTTTTGGAGCGAGGTCTTTCATCATCTTATCTAATTTTTTCCTCATGCGCTTGTCATTCTCAGGTGTCCTCTCTGGAGAATCTTTCGGCTGCATGCAGCGATGCTAGTTGAATCAAAGACAATTATTTTTTTCAATAGGAAGTAAATTAATGCACATTTGAATACTTTTATGGTCAAAATAGCAGTATCAATTAAAAGGGCATGTTCTCACTTTGTTTAGAAAAGATGAACAATGAACACACTGTTTAAGTATATGCAACATAACACTGTGACACGCAGTATGAAACAAAACCCAGAACAAATGCACTGAATTAATCACAGCAGTGAATGCCACTTAATATTCAAAATGCTAATACACTCAAATTTAATACAGTGTAATGCTTTAAGTCCTGATTTTTGTATTTAAGACACATTAGCATTTAAAATCATCAATACAATCACACGACACCTCATTTATACATTCTGATCAGATGAAGAAAAGACTTCAATCACTGAGCCAAAATTAGCACAATGTATGGCTTGACAAACAGCAGTCCAACACTGATTTACAATGACAGCTTAAACTGTGACACCAACATAAACATCACATGTAAATCTGACTCTACTCACTTTCTTGTTCTTTAACACAGGATTGCTTTCATTTAAAGCTGGATACAACTCCTCATCCGCACGCACACCATCATCGTTACATCTGGACATCATTTCACCAAAAATAAGCCACATGATTCCCAACAACATGTTGTAAAACTTCATAACCATACAATCAAAAAAACTTCATATAACTGTAGAAGTTAAAAAAGTATGCAACTTTCTTACCTGACTACCCAGAGAACAGAGACCAGTTTCACATCACTTTTCTTGGCCTTTGTCCACGTAGCCGAATGACCATTGCTGAAGACTACATGTGTGACTTGTTTGTTGAATGTTTTTGAAATCTGTAAAAGAAAAGGCAAATTTAAGTTTTGCAAATTGTATTTATCTGCTCTCTGTAAATTCAGTAAATGGCATACAATATAGTACAACTGTGTTTATGTGCCCTCTGTGGTCTCACCTGAGCACCCATTTCCTGCAGCTGCTGAACAAATGGTTTTGAATAGTTTGCTTTTTTGTCTGATGACCACACGTCAACATAGGCAACAACATCTGTAGACACATTGAACAGAATGATAAATTTAAACCATAAGCCATAAAGTTCAGCCTGGATAAACTGCAGAAAAACTAAGATGATGTACAGTACCTTTAAGAACTGAGTTGCTGCTGGTGGTCATTACTAGCCTCTTTAGCTCCAAGATTCACCTTTTGAGATAGAAGATCAGTTTTCGCAATGCACAGGAATTTTCCTTGGTCCTTGGTCCATCTGCCGACTAAACCAATCAGGCACAAAAAGTTTTGTGACAGTTGATCAGTGTCAATATCAGGTCTGCAACTCAGGATTCTTTTTTTTATTATAGTCAATCAACTAATTATATTTTTGATTAACTGAAGAATTACTCTTACAGGTATAGAAAGTATAAAAAGTAATGACAAAACCCATGAGTTGGCACAGCCCAAAGTGTTGTCTTAACGCTGCTGACACCATCTGTCAATCAGGCAAAAATAATAATATTTTCCTATGGATATCATTTCGTAAGATATGATATGAGGAAAAACAAGCTACAGAATATATTTGTTAAGAAGTATTTTGCTCCTGAGTGATGAATATAATTTCTGTCAATCAACCAATCACTTATAGACTAATCATAACAAAACCAGCACAGTACTGTGTTTTAAAAAATAACAGTAAAGTGAGAATGCTTTCAAAAATAATGACATGAGTAGTTCTTATTTATCAATCAATCAATATTTGGTGTGACCAACCTTTGCCTTTAAAACAGCACCAACTTGTCTTGCACAGTTTTTCAAGGTACTTGGTAGATTACAAGTTGTTAGGAGAACTTGCCACAGTTCTTTTGTGGATTTAGGCCGTGTCAGTGTATCCTGTCTCTTAATGTAGTCCCATTCTGATGTTGAAAGCAGGGCTCTGTGGGGGCCTGACAATCTGTTGCAGGACTGCTTGTTCCTGGAGAAAGTTCTTTATGACTCCGGCTGTATGTTTGGGTTCGTTGTCATGCTGTAGAATGAATTTGGAAATGATGAGACGCCTCCATGATATTGAGCAATGGATAAGAATCTTAACATTTAAAGTCCCTTAAATCTTTGCACATTATTGAGTAGGAGTATAGTTTCTATGAAAACCTGACGTGGAGGAAACATGTTTTTCTCCATGTGGGTCCATACCATACGCCTACCTGTATTTTCTAAAAACACAACTTATTTATAGTGTTTAATATTATAAACCAAATAACTTAGCCGTGAAGAGTCATGTAATAGCCACACCAATTAGGTTAGCTACATAACTGTGACTCGATGAAGGTTATGAAACATATTGATGATCTTTTACGTTACTCAGTGTAAGGTACAATATTTATGGCACATATTTATGATCCAGTGACTTCAGCTGACATCTATAAATGTCTACTACCTGACAAGTAACGCTAAGATTGATGTTAGTGTCGCTACGTTTTGTTGCTAAACTGGCGAGCTAACTAACTTTCTTAGCATTTTGCTGCTGTGGCTAACTTGGGATAATACATCCGTAATGTGTTGACATACGTATTACACGTGTTTTTGGCTATTGGCAGCACACAGGCATGAACACAGGTATCAACCAGAATTTTTCAGTAGTTTCCGCATACTTATTTTATACGCCAGTGAGGTTTAAATTGTGTAGTTTCATACAATACCTGACAACAGGGTGAAGAGTTCGCGCGTGCAGTTTGTGATGCAAAGCATTCTGGGACAGAGGGCAATCATTGGCTGAGAGGAAACGTACGTCACTTCCAACTCAGTAGTGACTGGGTAAAGGTATCGTAGCAGTGTCCCTGAGCAGCGCTCTAAGAAGTTTACTTCAATTTACACCTTTCCTTTCAGTGAATGGCTTTAACCTTTAGAAGCATTCAGTCCGTCTTGACAGACAAACACATAATTATGTTAATAACGACTTAATTTTAGGGGTCAAAAGTGGTGAAATCTTATTCCCATTATTAATAGTTTGATGAGTTTGGATTCTGGTCAAGTTTCAGAGTGACTTAGCTTGATCAAACAAAGACGAAATATGGTGTGTTGCCAGTTTTTCGTGTTTGGCAACCTTGTTTAAATATGTCAGACATTTAAACCAAAATTCTGTTTTCAGGTGATGTTTAAAATGAAAATGGCAGAGCTGGAATAGAAGTATCTCAATTACTTCCCTCACAGTAAGCAAGCTCAAGCAAAGATGACTGTCCTGGACTGAAGTTGAACAACTACACAGCCAGTTTAAGGTGACAATTTCATTTAGTGTGTGTGTCCAGGTCAAATAGCTTTCAAAACTACAAGTTATAAAGCTGATGTGACCCATCAAGTATAACCTGGTGAACATTGGTAGTACTTATCATTACCTAAAGCCAAAAATATTTCAAAAGTGTATATTTTTACTACCTACTTCCTCAGACATTTCATTGTGTTTGCAGACACACACTACCTCAGATGGGTCAAACAATATTCAATATTCAGTATGCATAACTGGTTTGATAGCTGCATTATTTTGGGAGACAAACCTCCAGACTATCCAATCTTAGAAAGCATTGATTAATTCTAATTTGTCACATACATGCACAGTCATGAGCAAGCATTTTGACTAAGCAGAAAGACTGTGGTATGTAATCTGCACATATGAGATGTCAGGGAAGATATCTGAGAATTTACAACTTCAGACATATTAAAGACTGAGCCAGCACAATTTAATATACATAAAAAACTTGCATAAACATTTGATATCATTTATTTATTTATTAAACTTTGATTGAACAATCTTATAAATTGTTACATTTCACCTCTAAAAGTCACATTAATCACAAAACACAATAGTGTGTTTGTCTTCACTAAGCTCACATACTGATTTCACAGCACAAATGCTATAAATATAAAAGTAAACATAGTAATACTGTAAAATGTGAGAAATACAACAGCAGCAGTCCACTCATTTTCAACATATATGTCTAATTTATCACAAAATTCACGTTACTTTTCAGAACAACATATTCCATGCCAAATTAAGTGAAAAACCAACACATAGGAAGGTGTCTTAATAGTGCGCCCACCTCAAGCCTCGAGAACAGCCTCAATGTTCCTTTCTACAAGTTTCTGAAACTCTACAGGAGGGATGAGCACCTTTATTCTGACAGATGTTCCCTCATTTGGTGTTTAACACATCCGTCCAAAATCTACCACAGGTTTTCAGTTGGGTTGAGGTCTGGTGATTGTGAAGGCCTCACTACAGTCACATACTTTTTATAGTCTTCAAACAATAGGCCTGTTACACTGAAGACATGTTGACATGTCAGTAAGAAAATCACAGGTGTAAAAAATAAAATGAATGATAGCCCGATTCCATTTCAGCTGCTTCAGTGTTTTGCACGCTCAATGTCACACTGTTGTGACTTACCAGGGCAGTTGAATACAACAGAGCCATTGTTAATGTTAGTAGTAATACCTGTGCTTCTCCTACAATGACAGGTCCAAATGTCCGCTGTGAGAAAGGCCTATTCAGTGAACACGTATCCTCTGTATGAATATGTCTTTTATGTCTCTCATTTTCTCAGTTCTTGTAGCCTCTCTGTGTGTTGATAACATACTAATATGCAGCTTGCAGTATGGTTCCAACATACTTTATATGTTGTAAGATATTAGGAGAAACATTTTGCTTTGTGTTTGCGTAGTTTAAATGACACCCAGCATGGTCATTTCCTGTTAGTATAAAATTATTAAATATGTTGATTTCTTTTATAAAAACAAAATCTGTATAGTTTAATGAATAGTATATAGTTTATACTGTTTACAATTAGTATGAAACATGTAATTGGGATACAGCAACAGATTAGTTTAAAATTACACATTCTTTAGAAACTGTATGATTTTTTTTTGCACTTAAACGCTCCTTTTATAATTATGAATTACTGCAGAATAAGATAAACCAACACTGTACTGCACACTTCACTTCAAACCACTGACAAAAATGTTGCACTTTAAACCACTATCAAAACTGGTGTACTGTCATTTAAGGTAGAACAAACAGCAGAAGTTAGTCTTACAGCTGTACAGTCTATGTGGCTACATACTACTACAGCAGTCTCCTTTAGGTTGTACCATCAAAGTCCGACAGAGTTGCTCCTGCAACTGAGAGGCACAGAGGTGCGCGACACTTCCATGTGCACAGTGGACATGGGGAAGTGCTCACACTCTTCCTCAAGTGGGCGGCAGCTGCAGTGCAGGAGCACCTCTCTCACCTCTTGCCGAAAGTTGGAGTTGAGGAAGCCGTAGATTATGGGGTTGATGCAGGTGGAGGACATGGCCAACAGGTGGCAGAGAGAGAACAGCAGGTTGTGGTGGCAGATGGGCAGAGCCTCCTGGTTCCAGTCTGACACCACATTGAAGATGGTGAGCGGCAGCCAACAAAGAGCAAAGGCCGTTATGAGGGCGACCAGCATGATGTTAATTCGGCGGCTGTGGGTCATGCGATGGTTCTCTGGGGTCCTGGCCCGGTCAAGCATTTCTTTGCGGCGGCGAAGGCGCACAAAAACTCTAACATAACAGAGCAGGACCAGCAGTAGTGGGCCACAGTACTGGAAAAGCAGGAGCCATGTGGTGTAAGCGAGCCTGTGTTGCTGGGATGGCCAGTGCTCCAGACAGGCCTCCATATGTGGAATTGTGGGGACATATGATAAGAGGGTGCGGTATGAATGTGGCAGCACAGATGAGTTTTTGTGTGTGTAAGAGGCAGGTTGAGGTGGAGATACATTGAGATAAGTTTGAGGAGAGGCTTGGTGATGAAGTGGAGACTGGGGCAGGATTACATTAGCGTAGGGCTCATTTGTGAGTAGCTGAAAGGCCAAGAAAGGCGTAGAGGTGAAGCAGGCAAGAATCCAAATGAGAACAACTGCCATGTAGGCCTGGGGAATGCTGGGTTTCCACCCAGAGGGGTTAATGATGAGCTGATGTCTTTCCAGAGCAATGAACACCAGGGACAGCACGGAAACAGTCACAGAGACACACTGGATGAACGGCACCAGGCGACATAACAGCGACCCAAACACCCAATGGTCCATGAGTGTGTATATAACAGTGAAGGGCAGGCAGAAGACACACACCAGAATGTCAGAGAATGACAGGTTGCAGATGAAAATGCTAGTGACATTGACTTTTTCTCTGCGACGGGTGATGATGCAGATGAGGCCGATGTTCCCCACCAGCCCCAGTACCATTGTAATGCTGTACCACACGACTAGACACCCTGTGATGACAGGAGACATATGGCACTGCTCTTCATGCCCAAGAACAAAGAGGTTTGAGATAAGCGCGGTCTCATTCCCTGGCCGCTCCTGCACAGACCCACGACTGGTTCTTCCCTCCTCCCATGGTAGGGAGTGTGGCGAGGTGGAGCTGTTCAAGGACAGAGACAAAGCTGTCGTTGACGGAGAAGACTGGCTCGTGCTCGCGTCGCCACTCAAGGACATCTCACCCTGACTTCAGTGTCACCAGCCTCCAGGATCAAACCGTCCATCCCAGGCCTCTGGAAACGTGCATCTGAAACAAAGGGAGAAAACAGACGGATGGAGACGAACACAAAAAAAAACATTATTAACTTGCAAAGCTTCAAAGGACCTGTTCATGTAGAAGTGATTCTGTTATTCTGAGAGAAGCACACATTGAAGCAGAGTTCATCCTGTGGCTGTTGAAGAATGAAGCCGAGGAAAGATGGCACATGTGAGGACTTTATACAGTTTACTGTAAGTCACTGTGACATTAGGTTCAAGAAAGCATTGTCATTAAAACATACCCTTATGCTCTATTTTTAGCCGTGCTAGTGGTATGGCTCCTGGGATTGCAATGTCAGTTTGTCTGACAGTTGGCCTAAGCTGAAATATCTCAACAACTACTGGATGGATTGCTGTAAAATTTAGTTGACATTCATGTTCCCCTAAGGGATCAATTGTGATAACTTTGGTCATTCTGTCTTTTCATGTAGCGCCATCATCAGGTCATTTTTCAGTTTTTCTGATGTACTGTGTACTTTGGTTTATTACCAAATGACATTCCCATCAGCCTCATCTGGACATTTGCTGCATTCACATGCTCCTCAGACGGTTCTATTACCCGAGTGTGAGAGGGAAGTCGGTCTTCCAACTTTGATGTGTTCATGTGCTTTAAGTCGGAATATGGAACAACACGGACGCTACAAAGATGTGCTGCATTTTATTACTCGGTGTGTTAAAACAACATGTTGATAGCTGTTTATTTGTGTTGCTTATCATCGGAGTTGTTCCTCATAAATAACTTTATCTAGGATGGAAACTAATGGTTACAACCTAAAACCATATTACAAATTAAATGTTAGCACGAAAAAGATATGCAAGATGTGAATTTGCACCATTAATCAAAAGTTTCTCATAATCAACCAAACATTTACTTCTGACCGCGATGTTGTGATGCAGTTGTTTCCGCAGTCGGAATTTCATTTTTCTGATTATTCCAACAACACTTTAATGCAGGGTTAGTGCTTCTTAGCAAATGTTGCTAACATGCAAAACTAAAAGGGTTAACATGGTTAATACTATACTCGCTCAGCATATACACAAACCTCACTGACAGAGTGAATGAAAACATACACAAACATACACAATGTCATGTTTTTTCTATACTAAAAGCATTTTGTATTGAGCAACACTGCAATTGCAAAGAATAGTTTCTGTTCTTTGTCAGACAGTAACAATCAATTTTCTCTTTTCTAGTTACACATCTCAAGATCTGACCTGTCATTTCCCCTCCCACAAATGAATCCTCCAGTCAGGTTTCAAGACTGAACACAATAGCTTCAACGACAATGAAATTACTATGCATACAGAGACTTCTATTTTTCAAGTACACAAGAAATGGTGTAGAATGTCAAAGTGAAAGGGCACGACATTGTCAGAATCCTAAAAATGGATTCTAACTCTCTCCCCTGAAAACCTCTGCCATGTGCTGTGAAAACCACCATCGCAAGGAAAATGAGCCTGTCATTTTCCATTAACAGCACACACACTCAGCTATCAGTCTCTTCACGCTGCATCATTGCTAACCTACTCTGTCAGTGTGTTGAGTGAGCTGCAGGCAGGGTTGCACAGCATTGATCATCCTTTGCTCAGGGAGAAAAAGAAAGTGTAATGTCACCAGTAACCAGATGTATAACAAACAGCCGTAACAGAGCCGACGAACCTAAACACCAGCAGTGAAAAATGAAAAAAATGTCCCATTAAAAGGCAAATTTGAGCTTGTCATGTCACAGTGATGTGGCCCTGTAGGATGCTCATCCGCCAGGTGGCTCTTTGTGATCAGTCCCCTCCAGAGCAACATTTCTGCAGGCTAAGGAACACTGTGACCTGGCACTGCTCTCTATCATGTTCTTATTTTCTTTCTCAGCGAGAATATCTAAGTAGTGCTCTCTGACAGGGAAATGGGAGAATGGCTGAACATCATTTTCGTCGGACCAGATTCCACCATTTCATTATATTTCACAAAAATTCATCATGAAATTGATTTTTTTGGAAACTTCATGAGTTCGACTAGAATTTAAAAATCCGTAGATATGAGCAATAATGGAGGGTGGATCAAGTGGATTTCAAGATTATTTTTATTTGCTTGTAATGAATTACACAATTATAGCCTACTGTAAATAAATGTGTCTAAATAAACAACAGCCAGCACAGTGGTGTGCTCAACCTGAGATTATGACTCAAACCTCATTATTCCCTGCTGGAGGTGTCAGGGATCGTGGGTGATACCTCCAAAGACATAATCACATCTCCACACAGTATATGAAAAATTCATGTAAATCAGGAAAACATATTTACCTGATTTACATGAATTTTACATGTTTTTTTCCACAGTTTACCTGCTGAAATTTGGATGCATGTCCAAAGAAATGCCTTCTGTAGACTTCTATTGTTTGGATGCACCAGTCAAAAAGATTTTTAATTATGGAAGATACATGTGGTAAACCTGCATATCTGTGGCCACCAAGCCACAAGCTCACATTGGAGAGACAAGACAGCATACATTTCATAACTCATTAACTAATAAAAGAATGATTTTCCTCATCAAATATCACTCTGAGTAAAGATGAAGCACTTACGTAGTGGGTTGGTAGAGTAGAGTGTCTCTGTGATTCCAGGATGACAGAAAAAACGATGTTCTGACCAGGTGTGAATCCACAGAGATGAGAGTTGGAGAAGGAGCTTAACATCATAACAATCAGAACGTTTCTGTCAGAGACAGCGGCTAGAAGCAAGGCTATTATTGAGCTGCTGAAGCCGTGTGGTTGCCAGAGACCCTCTGAGCACCCAAGCTCTGCTGTCACACAGTGGTGGATTTATTCAATTACATCTTAAAAATGACACCCGCTGTGAGTGCTGTTACAGAAACAAAGAGCAGGAGAAATGGAGGTTTGAAGCAGTTTTGTTTATTGGTATTTCATTGTATGTGCACATCATCAACTAGTTGATAAAATGTGAAACATGAAAACGACCTATTGCAAGTTTGGAGGTCACTTTGTGGTGTGTCTAGAAAAAGCTACACTCCTTTGTGTTGTCTGACTTCAGCACCAGCTTGAAAGAGCAGGCCTGCCTATTTACGATCATCTCACACTCCATAGGAATCATCACTGTATTTGGACTAGGGATCCTGAGAGACACAAAACAAAGATTATTTTTTCCTAATTTTTTCACTATCTTAGTGCTTCCTGCATAATTACATCCAACCTGTTTCACCAAGGGAGCTGAAATTTGTAGCTTTAGCTTTGGAAATTACACTTGCAGCTTTTAGCTTCAGCAATAAATAAGATCTGTTTATCAATTTTGGTGTCCAACTCGAACCAGGACACACATCACGTCGTGCTTCAAACAAAAACAGCTGTGCATAAAAACTGTTGTTTACTGTTACACGGCATGAGAGAACTTGTCTCCCTCTATGATGCACTTGAATGAATCCTAGAGAACACAGGTTTGTTTAATCATAATCAATCAAAGCATGAAAATCTTACATGTCGCAGCAGCTGAGGCCGTCATTTGTACAGGAGCACGACATGCAGTCGATCACCACTTCAGAGCCAAAATCGTACTGCTTTCCATCCCTGTCCGTACACCCTACATGTGAGGAAATAAAACCACACTTGAGAGGAGCTGTTGACCCGCTTATCGTTCTCTGATAAATCTGCTGCAGTGAATAATTATGTGCGCAAGTGTTTGTGTGTGTGTGTGTGTATCCATGCGTGCATAGGTGTGGTTCTGATAACTGTTAATTCAGCTGGAATCTGTTAAGTAAACACATTCAGACTGATGAAGTACTAAATGCTAATTTATCCAACTTCTGTCAAACCTAGCGGAGGAAAAAGTTTCCATTCCAAATTTGCTGCTGTCATATTGTATCTCTACTGTTTGTGATCATTTCCACTCACCTTTTGGTGGGTTATTCATATCTTTGATCTCTAACGGCACAAACAGACAGGCAGAGTTGCACAGGGCAACCAGTCCCAGAAGACAAAGAAACACATGGAGAGACGCCTGAAAGAGTAAAAAAATGGCATCTGTAAACATGGTGCATGTTTTATAGTCCCTGTAATATGTTTATGCACTTCTACTTATTTAACCTCCATTTAGCACACCCTTTAAAGACCTGTTGACGACGGAAAAGGAATAGGTGGGTTTTATTCATGCTTTAGTTGTCAGCCAATTCCATAACAGGAATCCCGCAAAGGAATTAAAAAATGTTTTACTGTTTTTGCATTTACAGCTATTTGCATGTACGTCACGGACGTTTGTCATCGCCACCGATCCAGTATTATACCAAAGGCCACTTTTTACATTTTGCCTGCAACATACTTAATGTGAAAATAAGAATTACTTCATATAATCTGCAGATGTGATTTGTAATGATCGACTGAATCAGTTTACTGCAAGACAGATGCAATTAGTCTTGTAGACCACTTAAAATTCACCTCGTCTGTAGAAATTGTTGAGTTGCATTTGAAAATCTACTGCCAACACCACCACTTCTACAGGTATAACTAATAATCATTTAAATCATATTATAAATGGTTCAATGGGCCTGAAATCAAATCTTGCAGCCATTTAATTGTAAAGCTAAACGATGCACTACAATTACTTACAAGTTCAGTCATGATTTAAGAACATGGAAGACAGTTTTATTTTTTCCCAAACTTCCCCAATTGAATTGTGAGGTGTAAAATACTTACCATCCTCAGGTGTGATGTGACCCGGTGAACAGGATGCCGATGTGTGCGAGAGCTCTCCGATGACGGCTTTATATTAATGTGTGGACCCATGTGTATCCTTGTTTGTGTCCAAATAATGATGTGACTCAAATATTTGTTTAAAGGTGGGGCAAAGCAGCAGGTACATAGGCTGTATTGATAATGTATCACACACCTGACACCTGATAATAGACACGTAATGTTCTTTCCACTCACTCACAAGCAAGCTGGATTTCAAATTATATTCATAATCCACTTTATTTAACAAATGCAAAAAGAAACACATTAGTGAAAAAAAACAGCCAAGCAAACAGCTGGTCTGAAATACAAAAACTGTTTTTCTTTTTCTGTAAACTTAGATTTTTGAGCCAAAAGGCAGAGATAGAGTATTTACACTGAAAATAAAGCCATAAATTGTAAACAATTATTAAAAATATAGTTTGGATCAACCATGAAATAGTAAACAATATGTATGTATGTATACATATATATATATATATATATATATATATATATTTGAATCTTTGTTATCCAAGTCTTTATCAACAGCTGTAATAATGAAAAGTCAGTCTTTGTACTATGCAGCAGAGAGAAAACAATAATAAAGCATCAACAAACTCCAGCTCCATACATTTTTATACTCATTACATAATTAACAACCTGTAAAAAATAAAAAACTATACTACTGTATCAAATCAGGATAAAGAAATAATCATATTAAGGACTCATTGGCAAAACTGAACATTACAATAAATGTTCAGATATTTGGTTCAGTTTAACTGAGAATGTAGGAAGCACACTATAATAACCCAATGGTGACACTATACAACAAAGGTGTAGAGTTCAAACAACAATTAAGTGTAAATGAAAAAAAAAAGATTCATTTTTTTTCTGAGTGACTGAAACAGAGCTCTTTCAGTAGAGAACAGGAAGTGTTTTTCCTGTTGCACATCAAAAGAAACTATTGCTCTTTTGGTAGTAGTTACCAAACTGGCAGCAAAACAATATGTGAACACGTCATTATGACGTCTCCCAAAAAGTGACAACTACACTATCAGCCTGCATACAGCTGTGTGAGCTTACCAGTTTTCTTCAATAAATATCGAGTGAGACTAACAACCCAAACCACTGGTGAACCTTAAACATCCCCAAGGTGGAATATACCATACGATGGATATAATCAATGTGATTATTTAAAAGGCAAATAAGTCTCCTAAAAAATGTCCACACCTGCAGCTCTTTGGCCTTTTAATGATCTACATTTCTTTGTCTAACCTAGCAGTGTGCAATTTAATTTAGGAATAAATTATTAAGGAATACTTTTTAAGCTTTCGAGGAGTCAGATGAGAAGTTAGATAATGTTTACAAACAGTATCTGGCTGTTAAATATGAAGTTATAGCCAGCAGATGGTTAGCTTAGCTTAGCATAAAGACTAGGAAACAGGGGGAAACAGCTAGTCTGACTCTGGTAAAAAAATTAATAAAAAATAAATTAAAAATCAGTCATTAAAATATTAAATCTTATTTGTTTAACATCCACAATCTCTTGTTGAACTCTTGGCCGGGAGCAGTGACTGTGAAATATTGTAGTCACAGTTATATATAGCGGTTTTTATGCTTTGGTTTTTGTACAGACTAAACGCTTTAGAGGTGCTAGGAAGTGTTACCTTCAAATAGAGCCATGCTAACAGCTTTCCCCCTAGTTCCAGTCTTTGTGCTAAGCTAAACTAAGCTAACCAGCGGCTGGCTTTAACTTCATTTATTTAATGAACAGACATGATAGTGGTATCAATCCTCACATCTAACGCTCTCTGAAAGAAAGCAAATTATTGTATTTCCCAAAATGTCTATTCCCATTAAAAACATAAGTTTACTTAACAAAATAAAGATCATCCATTTTTGCATATGAGGCTAAATAAAACTCCCACATAATAAACTCACAATCATCCACAGATAAGAAGCAGCATCTCAAGTAAAAAGTTGTATTACAGTCCAAGTGCATTGAAGCTGCTGATGTTTTAAAATATTCTTTATCCAATCAGAGCTTTCATGAAGGCAGGTTTGTTGAAGGGCCAGTGATACTGGTTGGGGACAGGGCCGTTCACGTTGCACTCAAAGAAGGAGAACATAGGGAACCAAATGCGCGCCCTCCGGCTCTGCTGGTAGGCACGGGTGTTGGCTAAGGTGTGATAGTAGAGGAAGAGGCGGGTGGTGATGTAGAAGGCGATGAACACGTCGATGGAGTAGTGCTCGTGAGCCGCGAGGATGAAGAAAATCCCAAACAGGTTTAACACCCAGGAGATGGTGTGAATCAGATTCCAGGTTCGTGGAGTGTCTGCAATTGAAAGGAATCAGGATTCTCACTAGTATATCACATGTGCATTAATCCGCAACTGAAAACAACGACAACAAATGCACCATTTACTCCTGTTTGAGTGAAGTTTGCTAAAATACCTGTGTCGAGCTGTTTCAGAAAATCACTAAGCCTTTTTTTTTTTTTATAAATGGAAACAATATATTTGTGACATTTTTTGAGGATTTATGTCTAAAATAGGAACCAATGGCTCATGACTGAGGCCACAGAGAGGGGAGGGAAGTGAGAAAGCATGGAGACAGACAGATTGTTGGTTTCTATCTTTTCCTGGGATTTGTTGACAGAGAGAAAAGTACAGAATAATGTCGGCTTGACATTCAGTAGTTCAAGGCAAACAAAAAGTATTAACACTCACATTCGGTCACAAAAAAGTTGAGCAATGTGATGACAACCGTGTGTCCACTGAACATGTAGTCTCCACATGTTTGGACACCAGTCAGAGTCATTCCAAATCCACTCCAAATTGCCAACGCCCTCTGTATCTTCCCCCACGTATCACCATATGTCTGGTGGAACAAAGAACTCCGGGTTATGAGTCAGCTGTTCATGAGTTAGCAAAGCGATAAGGCTGAGTGGCGAATAAACTGTAACACTGCCAATGGCTTGGAGAATTACCAACTGGCAAATATTATCTTATCTGCACAGAATCTCATGTGTGCTTCCCACCTTACTGGCGCACTTCAGGTGCTGCCCTGGTACAGAGAGCGAGGTGACAAACATGGTGCAGCAACGAAGCAAAAACACAGTTCCCATCAATGAACACAATCGCCTTAAGAGAATGGACCTGAAACGGAGACAAAAATAATAGTTTGGACTTGAAACATGTTAAAAAATACTAAAATTTCATTCCTTTCCCACCACTTCATGACCTACAAGTATTAAGATAAAAAAAACTATATATTTGCATTACAGAGCAGTGATGCTGATATATATATATATATATATATATTATTATTATTATTATGATGGTCTATCCGTGATAGAGTGGATCAGTGGACTACCTGTGTTTGTGAAGGAGCAGGATCAACAGAAACATGTAACACAGGATGACGCCACAAGCTTCAGCCATTGCAAAGGCCCAAGGAATTCTGGGAACACTGTCAGAGTACAAAAACATCTGTATCAGCATGCAGATTAGATAAGAGTGAGGCATGGAGCAATGATCTATTGATTATTAGTGCAAAACGCACACAAGACATATAGTCCATACCTGTCCAGGAATATATCAGGCAGCGGTGGGTATGTCCTCATGTCCGGGACACGCTCATGTACAATGACCATGACAAAAGATGTGAATCCAAACACAAAAAAGACATATATAGAACTGATGACCGTCTTCCACACCTCTGGGTCCAATCTACCAGCCAGGTGCTGCCTACACCTCCCACTGGAGTGTACATGACACAGCGACGTTCCTGAACCATATCCAGATCTGTCGCCGTTCCTCAGTCTCAGCTCAGTCCCGTTGCACAAGCGATCACCTCCGTTATACCTCCTGTCGGCTCCGTCACAGCTCCACTCGCCCCCGGCGGCACCCAGCAAGAGGTTAGTGGGGAGGCTGTCTGAAGGCCGGAGACCCAGCTCCTCCAGCTGGGCCTGGTTCTGTCTCTGGAGCCGGCGGAGGGCTAACGTCAACCTCTTGATGTCTCCCAGCACAGTCAGGCCCAGCGGAGGACCCCGCAGGTCCGCCTCAGTCAGAGCCAGTAGACTGGGGCCGTCCAGGCGGTGCTGGGTGCACAATAACTGCACATACTCCCCGAAACCTTCCTCCTGCAGCCACTGGGCCACCTGCTTATAGGTCCAGGCACTCACACTGTCCTCTGGTGGTGCCATGCCCACTGCAGACACAGACATATACAGTGTTAAGTCACGGTCAAGTACAAAACTTTCAGATTTCAAATGAGCCAAAGAGATCAAGATTGTGATAATAATAATACAAACTCATGTGATGTCCTGTTTTGACTGATCAAAATCTACTGAAACAACAATGATCAATTCTCCATCTTTTGATTATCACTTCCTTTTTCCACCTCTTAATTTCATCACTGTCTTTGTCACTACCACACCCAGTTGTTTCAATGCAAAACTGCCTTAAATCCATTGACCTTAATAGTCAATTTGCATGCTACTAATTACCTACTCTCTTGTCTGTAAGATCATCATATATACTGTACCATTACCAACACACCACTGCAGCAAAGTCTAATGATTTTCATTATTGACTGGTCTGTCAGTTATTTTTTAATTTTGTTTAATCTTTTAGTGTATAAAATGTCATAAAAAATAGTAAAAATGCCCATCACAGTTTCCCAGAGCCAACACTGACAACTTCATTCAACAAACTGATGATATTAATCAGTATGGTCATTTTTTGAGAAGAAAATTCCAAACAATCTCTGTTTCCAGCTTTTGGGTTTATGACTGTTGACTGGACAAAATATGTAATCTGAAGACACCACCCTGGGATCTGGGAAATTATGACATTTGTACACCAAATGGTAATCAATAATGAAAAATAATAATCATTAGCTGTAGTACTGAATGATATAAAACTGAGAAAAGCAACAATTCCTCACATTTTAAGAGCTGAAACTACAAAAATGTTTTACTTTTACTTAACACATGTCTAAAACAATTGATTAATTGTTACAATTAACTGATTCATTATTCAGCACAATAAAACAGTCACCGATACATACTGTGAAGGTAGGCATGTGTAACTAAGGAGTCAGTGTAGAGGTGTAGAGGTAATCTGCTGTGGGGAAGCTTCTTTGTGCTCTCACTTGATGTGACCCAGCACTGAGCGGCGCAGGCTACTTAGTGCTATTGCATCATGCATGTTCAGGTTAGTGACTGTACAGTGGCTTACAGTATACGTATGCACTGACACACTGATCCACATAAAGCAGGTCTATGTTTACCAAAACAAACGGGAATACAACCTGAGTGTAACCATGCTCTCTGCTCCATAGGCATAATTTCATAATAAAATGAAATAAAATAAAATGAAATAAAATAAAGAGACAGTGACTCACTAACCATTCAGGGTTTATGCCAGCAGAGTTTGTAAGTTCCTCTCCCACAGACAGACTCTCGTACTGGTGAATCACTCTTCTTTGCTTTGCCTTTTTCTCATTTTTGCCCTTTGACCTTCTGATAAACTCAGTTCAGTGCTGCTCGCCCTGTACTCCCTACGGCTCCAAAGATTGTGCAAGGTTCAACCAACATGGCTGTACTGCTGCTGACTGGACATCAGATACAGACTTAAAATTAGCAAAGTAAGCAGCTTTCAGCTATCAGTAACACATGAGACATCACTGGCTTTTAGATAACTCTTTGACTTATTCAATAAGACAACATGGTATCAATAAATGTTCATACATACAGAGCCACTATTTTCATATTGTAGCTGGAAGGTATTTTGAAAGGTAAACTTGAATTATTTGAACAGAATTTCAGACTAGGTGTCCTCTGTGATTACGTACTGAATCTGAGAAATACTCCAGTTTCTTAGGATTAACTAATAATTATTTTCATTATCAACTAATGTGCTCATTTTTTTAGTTAATTAATGGATTATTCTGTAAAGCGCCAGAAAATTGTGAAACATTCTGATCACAGTTTCTAAGAGCCAAAGTTGACACCTTTAAATTGGCTTTTTTAAAATCCTACCAACAGTTCAAAATGCAAAATTATTAATTTTACCATATAAAACAGCCAAGAAAAGATAATCCTAATCCTCACCAGAGCTGAAGCAATTAGTTGATTAATCGGTTTATAGATGGACAGAAAACAGCAACTATTTTGATCATTAATTAATCCCCCAATTTTCAATCTAAAATATAAACTATAGTGATCACACAAAACAAGACATCTGAGGGCGTCACTTTAGACCAAGAAAACTGACATTTCTCACACATTTCTGAACAAGCAAAAATAAATCAATAGATTTAGCAAATCAATCAATAATGAAAATAATAGTTGCAGCCCTAATCTCCACATTTGAAAAGCTGAAATCATCAAATGTTTGGTATTTTTCTTGAAAAATTACTAATTTACTAATAAATTAACCGTTTAAGCTCTATTCTAAACATACACAATACTGTGATACAGACCAAAAAGACCAGCTGAAACGTTGATGCTACAATATCATCATACAGTTTAAATATTGTATTCTAGTCATAAAGGTTGATTTAGAGTTTTAGAGTTTTGTAACTTACTCGAATCTATTTGAGTAAAATAAACAAGTTGATGATCATCACTGGCCTCCAAGTGAATGATCCACACAGAACAATAACCCTAACCCTAATTAAATTAAGCCAATCAACAGATCAATATCACCTATTTACACGCCTGAAAGCTCAGGTGACTCACCTGACTGGCTGCTCAGTTTCCCCAGAGAGAAACGTTATTTTTAACTAGCCTCTAGATTTTACTGGCACCATCCTGCAGCTTCTCTGGCCTGAGGCTTTACTTGGGGATTCATAAGTGCCATGTCAGCTTGTTTGGCTGGCTTACAGTGAGTCACAACGAGCAGTGACACACAGCTGTGACGGAGAAAGCTCTTCAGTGTGTGTGAGACAGAGACAATTTGACAAAGGGCTCATAGTCTGTTCCCCACAGGCCCACAGTGTACCGTCGGACTGACACATTTCAGCATGAGATCAACTCCGAGTGATGAAAGGTTATGTTTAATGATGGTGTGGAAAAGTTTAAACGTGATTATTTAAACAAGAATCATTCTAAACAAAAATGAACAAGTGGGAGGGAACATGTTCAGTGGAGAAGAAGAAAGTTACAGAAAGTTCAAAGTTAGTCGTTTCAAAGTTACTTTAAAAGATCATATTCAACAGTAGCTGCGTCTCTTACCATCAATCCACTGTCACTGTGCTGTCAGAGGGTGTGGACGAGCTGCCCGTTGGTGTCTCAACCCACTGGAGGACTTCTTGGCCAACATGCTTGTGACAACTAGGCAACATCAAACAGGAAGAGTCGCTAATAAACAACACCAGGGAAGAAGAGCCGGTGGTGTCGTGCAGGGCCGCTACCTAAAGCACGCTGACATCTGCTGGTCACATTGAGGAAAAACAAGGATCCGCTAACAGGCTGCTGTTTCTGTAGATCCTTTAAAAAAAAAGAAAAAAGATGAATTTCATGGACTGTTTGGTTTGAATTGGATAAAACAAGCACAAGCAGTGGTTTTCGAACTTAATGTAAAAGGAATGTAAAGAAATGTAATGCTCAAAACACATTTCCATGATTTAGAGTTTGACTGGAGAGCCTGTGCCAAAAGGCGCCACCTGTTTTTGACAGTCACAGGATGAGTGAAGTGGATCTGCAGCTGAAACTGAATCAAAGCAAAGGCATCAGGCAGCGGCGTCATTCAGATTTGGGGACTGAACAGAAGAGTTTACAGCCTCAAGACTTGGAAAATGTCTGACAGAGAGTCGAACACAGGTGATGCCTCAGAGGTGAGATGTGATACTCAAGAGTCAGACCCGGAAGAGGAGATAAAGTGCACTCGTGCGACTGGGGATTCACAGAGGGAGATCCCGTCCCTACAGGAACTAGAGGGGGTTTTATATTCAGCTCCGCGCTCCTGTCGCCATGGAGACGAGGTGTGGCCACACCTGTATCTGGGAGACATGTGAGTATCTTGTGTCTGATTTAACTTCATATTTACAGTGTGTTTCTAGATTGTTATTAACGCATCATTAATGTGGTGTCTGTGCCAGGTTTATGTCTCATGATAAGTTTGGGCTCTGGCAGCTGGGCATCACTCATGTGCTGAACGCCGCACATGGGAAACTGTGCTGTAAGGGCAGCGATGATTTCTATGGAACAACAGTGAAATACTTCGGGGTCCCGGCCAACGACCTGCCAACGTTTGACCTTTCACCTTTTTTCTACCCGGCGACCGAGTTCATTCACCTGGCTTTGACATCAGGAGGTACGTGCATGCTAGACAACACAAGAGTTACTATAAATTACCATACAGGTGGGGTCACCTGTCCTTCCAGTTTCTTTGTTCGTGTCTTTATGTTTTATGAACTCCCAGGAAAGGTGTTTGTGCACTGCGCTGTGGGTGTGAGTCGCTCGGCTGCCTTGGTCCTAGCCTACCTGATGCTTCATCACCGCCTCACTCTTCTGTCCTCTATACGCTGTGTGCAAGAGAAACGCTGGATTTTCCCAAACAGAGGCTTTCTGCGACAGCTTATAGCCCTGGACCGACAACTGCGGGACAAAGGGTTGAATGAGCCAAAATAAAACAAAGCTAGGATGATAAATCCATAGAAATGTGTCCTGTGTTAGTTGGCTGAAGTTAATGTCCTCATTTACACCATGCAGGACTTTCTCTGTTTGTACCATTTACTGTATGTATACAGTGAACATTGTGTCCAGCCCCCTCCCCTCCCTCGTCCTCTCCTGATGTGACCTCAGTGGTCACAGAGAGAGTCCCTGTCCTCCCCTCTCTTGAACCTTTGGCATCTGTGAACAGACCAGTCAATGCTACAGCAACATTAAATAATTCCACATCCAGTCAGAGAGAACACACTGAACACAGACGGCTAATTTTGGAGGCGAGCGGCATTCAAACGACCACCTGCTCATGTCTCTCACTGAGCTGCAGACTCTGGTGGCGGTGAACGGGCAGTGGACAGAGACAGCAGGAGCAGTGTTGGTGTCTGTGGCCAGGGAGAATGTCAGGGAGCAACCAGCAACAGGACCTGGTGCTCATTAAAGAACTGGAGCTTATTTTGGATTCCTGCACCTTGGAGCTCACACCAGTGGATGAAGTCTGGCCTAACCTGTACATAGGAAATGTGTGAGTGTCTCATGTTTGTTGCAGGGGAAAATGACATAGCTCACAGATAGAGCTCTGCAACCGGCATTGATCAGTTTTTAACAGTGTTTAAAAGTATAAGACACATGCAACTGTTTAACGTGTTTCTTTTTTTATTCCCTGTGTTTGTCTCTTTTTATGTGTGTTTTCCAGGGCTGTGGCACAGAATAGAAAGACATTACATAAGCTTGGCATCACTCATGTCCTGAATGCAGCGCACTCCAAGCAGGGCAGCATGGGTGACAAGAGTTTTTATGGGGACACATGTGTTTACTTTGGCATCCCAGCAGAGGATTCGGACCACTTTGACCTCAGTCAGTACTTCAGACCTGCAGCTGACTTCATACATAAAGCCCTGAAGAACAACGATGGTAAAGTCATCAAACCTCTATGTATTTTGTCCTTAGCTGTTTCACATTTTCTCTGTTCTCCTTCACATTCTCCATCCTGCTTTTACAGGGAAGGTGCTGGTGCACTGCATCATGGGTGTGAGTCGATCAGCCACTTTGGCCCTGGTGTACTTGATGTTGCGGCAGCGTCTCTCTCTGAGGGATGCTATGAGGCATGTCGTCCAAAAACGAGCCATTTACCCCAACCGGAACTTCCTGTCCCTCCTCCTCAAGATGGATGAACAGCTGACACTCAGGCGAAGGTTGTGTCCTCTTCTCTGACATCTGTCTTTCTCATTTCTCCCTCTGCTCCTTCATGACATAAGCCATCAGTCACCCCAGGACTCAGGACTGCTCTCTCTCTTTCCACATGTTACACTCTAATCAGTACTGGCAGTGTTTGTGAATTATATTTTGTAATCACAATGTGCATGATGTAGTAAGAGGTCTGATGGTGATATTTAAATTCCATATTTTTATTTTCAAGATTGTCCACATTTCTTGCGCATGTTTAACTTCTGGGTACAGCAGCAAATGGTCATGTGTTGTTAAATATTGTAAATATTTACATACATTGTCATATTTCTGTGAGGTTTGTTTTTCATATTCAAACTGTATTCAAATGTTTACCTGTCAGCGATGACGGGCATGTCCATGAGCTTTGTAAATACAGCTTTATGACTGTTGTTAATGTCTATTAAAGACATTTTATGATAGTTCTTGATAAGGTACCTTGTCATTCTTCTTCAATTTCTTAAACCAGAATTTGTTTTTCATTTTGGCCCAATCAACAAGAATCTGTCTTCTCTGATGGACAACACTTTGTTTTTTTCACTTTTTCTTTACCGTGCCGACGAAACCAAGTAAAATTTCATTTTCACAAAAAAACGAAATGTTAGATAGGTGAATAACCTCAGCTTTCTAAATTTCGGCGTGGACTCCACAGACGTCATTTTGAATTATTGATAAAACAAAGTGGGATAATAAATAACGACAAGCAACAAAGAAAAGATGACATTCAACAACATGGTCAATATCAGTAAAAAGTTAAGTAATATAAAGCATGTCCAATTAATACAACCTTATTTGTTTTCAGCCTAAGATGCTGCTAATGTTTGAATAATTAAACTATTTTAAAGGTCTATATTTAAGAACCAAAATTTTTGAATATAATTCATATTTAAGAACCAAATATTGACATCCTTCTGTTCATGTTTTGAAATATTTTGTATGTCCGCCTTTATTTTTGATGACAAATTTGATCCTCTTGGGTATGGATGAAACCAATCTTACACAAATCTGTGGAGAGATGTTCTGCCCTTCCTCTTAAATGATTCTTTTCAGCTGCTCTTTTCTGCCCTCCACTTTAAAACACTCCAAAGGTGTTGTATTCAATTCAAGTCAAGACGACATGCAGTCCGTGACCAGGTCATAGTTTTCACTTTTTTTCTTCATTACAAACTCTTATGTAATTTTTGTGTTTGGGATCATTGTTGGTATGTATGTTGGGAAAATTCTTCTCCCGTTAAGCTTCTTGAAACTGGGAATCATCTTTTCATTCAGTATTTGCATATAAAAACTCAATCATATTGCCATCTATAAATGTCACCTCCCCTTCACCTTTTGCACTCATGTGGCCCCATAACTCACACCTCCATGTTTCACAGACGACACCACACCAAACATTCTGGACCCCATCTGATATAAACAAACTCATTTGGTTTCGTTTGACCAAAGAATGTGATGCCAACATTCACTGGGTCTGTTTTCATGTTGGCAAAGTTTCACTACACTTCACAGTTGTAGTTTTGTGAGTAATGGTTTTCCTCTTGGATGCTGTCTGTGGAGAACTGACGCTCTAATCAGTCACTGAAACACCAATTTCCACAGATAATTCTTGGGCTAAATCAGAGAGACTTAGCCGTTTGTTCTTCAATGCAAGGTTGTGCAAATAGCTAATGGCTATTGTGGTGTCATTTTTCGAGAATAACCATCTGTCATTGGTAGTATGGCTCTTCCTACACCTCCCAACCACTGCTGCATCTGTGTTTCACCTTATGTTCAGTAGCCTGCTGCTGCTCTTGAACGCTCTCCCATCTCTGTGAAGTCTCACAGTCTGAGGAAGCTGTGGTGTTCACGGATTTCTTTTTCAACCTCGTTCATGCAGTTAGTCTTAACTGGAAATCACAGGTGTAAACCCTTTTGTTACAGTGATCACAGGTAAACTCACTTTTGTTGCACTGGGGTTGTCCTTTGGGGCCTGTATTTTCAGTGTAGTCAGTCGAACGTGTTTGTTTCTAATTATACATAAGATGAAATACCCTACAATTAAAAAATAATAAAATTTTGATTCGAAATTTTAGTGATTTTGCCCACTGTACTCAGTTTTATTGTACATTGTAAATGAATATTAGAGCCTTGATCAATAATTCTTAAAGGAGCAGAGCAGCAGATGTCACTTGGCTCCTGGGTGGCAACATAGGGACACATATGGTACAGTGGTGTATTACATAACAGTCTGCAGTCATCATGGAAACTCAGCAAGTGAGCTCATGTTAAAGTTAATGGGATAATGCTACATTGTTGTCCATAAGAATGAGAGTTCGGGCATGTAGAACGGCTTGAATGTGCTTTAAAGTGCCTGAATAGAGTCTGCAGGATGTGTCTGTCACTAATGAGTGTATGATTACAGAGTTATAAAAGGAAACACAGTTGTGTGTGTGTGTGTGTGTGTGTGTGTGTGTGTGTGAGTGTGTGTGTGGCTGCGAGCGTGTACACAGAAATAAGAGTGAGCGCGGTAGAAGAAGAGGTTGCACTGTCTTGAAGTGAGGTAAGTTCATGTGATTCAGAGTGGAAACACCTCTCGCTTCACCACTTCAGATGATTTATGATCTCTGTGTTGTTAAGAGAAGCAGCAGTGTCTTAGACTTTTGCTTTTTTTTTTTCTTTCTTTAAGATTTACAGAACATATTTCACGCATAATGAAGGCTTGTGTGTGTGTGTGTGTTGTGTGTGTGTGTTATTACAGTATGTCTCTTAGGGATCCACCATATGACCCTCCTTCTGTCTCAGAGCTGCAGGAGTTCCTGCTAGCAGACAGAAGACCCACTGGACATGTCAATCAAGTCTGGCCAAACCTTTACATAGGCAACGAGTAGGTTCACACACAATAACATATAAGGTGCATCTATTTAAACACCGTTCACTCATATAGAAATGAATGTGTGATTGTGTTTCAGGGTGGCAGCTCGTGACAAGGGCACTCTCCACAGTCTGGGTATTACTCACATTGTCAATGCTGCTCATGGAAGTCAACATGTCAACACCGGCCCACGTTTCTACAGAGACATGACAGTGGATTATTATGGGGTGGAGGCTGATGATGCAATACACTTCATCCTTAGTCCTTTCTTCTACCCAACAGCACGATACATCAGAGCTGCACTGGCCATGGGAGGCAAGTCAGTCACACTTACTGTTATCGGAGTGTGTGTGTGTGTGTGACTGGATTTGAAATCAGTCTTTAAGTATGACCTCAGCAATAAACATATTAAATAATAACAGCAAATGTCCCTGTCCCAGGACGGGTGTTTGTCCACTGTCTGATGGGTGTGAGCCGCTCTGCTACCTTAGTGCTGGCCTTCCTGATGATTGTTGAGGGCCTGAGGCTGCAGGAGGCGGTGGCCGCCGTCAGGCCGCACAGAGACATCTCCCCCAACCCAGGCTTCCTGCAGCAGCTCCGCAGCCTCGACATGAGCCTGGAGAGGGAGAGGAGACGGCGACGACAGGCCCAAACACTGTAAAGACACACACAGACACACGCAAAGCCAGAAACATCAACATATACACACACATATGCACACAGACACACACACACACACACACACATTTTTATCGCTACAGAGGTCACTTAACCCAGGAGGAGATCGCACCTTCTCTGACAGAGCTGAGGCAAATTCTCTGGACAAACAGGAAGCCAGTGGCACCTGTCAATCAAGTCTGGCCAAACCTCTACATCGGAGACGAGCAAGTAGAAAAGTCACATCCAGCATCTCGAAATGTTCTAAAAAGATATTACAACAACTCAGTTTGTGTGTGGTGTGCGTCTGCAGGTCTGTGGCACGAGATAAAACCACACTCTCGTCTCTGGGTGTAACTCACATACTGAACGCCGCAGCAGGTCGACACCGGATCAACACGGGCCAGCGATTCTACAGTGACCTTGGAGTGGAATACCACGGTGTTGAGGCTGCAGACCATCCAGAGTTTAACATCCAGCCTTTCTTCAGGCCGGCAGCACAGTTCATAGACAGTGCTCTTCAGAAAAACGGTCAGTGTGCAAACACGACAGAAAGGGCGAATTCATAACGTAAAGAGCAACATAACTGCACAAAGACAAACACGTCTAAAATATAGTGAGAAATAAAATAAAAATGTATTACAAGATTAGTTCCTGCTTTATTTCTGCTAATACCAACCTATTTAAACACGTCAGGGAATTTCAAAGAAGCTCATACACAATTAATGTTGCACAATACAAAATAAATGAATCTTCATTAATAAGAATCTCAATGAGTTCTTTTTCTCTTTATTTTGAACTTCATCTATTTATCGACTTCAGCTGCAATGATTCCCTCTTCCTCCTCTTTCACTCTACTCATCACTTCCTTCACTCTAGTCTTTAATCTGAAGACATTATATCTTCATTCTATTTTGTCCTGTCAGCTCTCTCATGTACTCTTGTAATATTTATTTTTTCACCATTAATTTAACACTTTTAACACAAATTGCGAATTATCATGATGCATGCATTGTTAAAAGGGTCTGTAAACAGGCAGGGTTTTCATTTATCAGACATAATTTAAGCACACAAACACTTGCATATCACACACAGTGTTTGGTGTATTCAGCTATGTCATGTGACCTGTCTGTGGATGTATTTTATGCAGCCATATTCTGGAGAAAAAATCTTCAGAAGTGTGTGTTGGTATCTATACCTTTAGATTTGGGACGAAGAGGTCTGTACAGTCTTGTATTGAACATTTTAATCAACTAATTAGTGTTACTAAATCTAATAATCAATGAATCTTCCAGGGAAGGTGTTTGTCCATTGTGCCATGGGTGTCAGTCGCTCTGGAGCTCTGGTTTTGGCGTATCTGATGATCTGCCGGAGCCTGACGTTAGTGGACGCCATCATCGCTGTGCGTCTGAACCGAGACATTGGACCCAACTCTGGATTTCTGGAGCAGCTGAGACAGCTGGAGCTGAGCCTCAGGCCCCAGAGCAGACAGCTCACAGAGGAAGAGGAACACGCTGACATGTCCTGATAACAACCACAGGCACCTGTTTTATTGGAATTCACATTAACTGATAAATAAATGTCATGTGTGTCATCTCTCAGTCTCTGTCTCAGCCTCGTAGCTTATCTCTGCCCCAGAAACAATTAGTAATATATAACAACTGAATGCTTAAGTTTTATGTCTCCAGAAATAACTGCCCTGACAAATGCTAACTGATCCCCACACCTGTCCACACATTAGTGACATTCCTATGATGAAAACGATGCAACACCCCACTCTTACTAAAACTTCTTCTTGTTTTTTGGCATTGTGCCCCACGGTGCAGTGTATTTGTTTACCATGCAGGCTAAAGGAAGAGTAATCGCTGTCACATTAAAGGACTCAGATCACATTAGGAAGGCTGTGAGAAAGAATCTGTGAGTGTGTGCGTGCGTGCGTGTGTGTCAAGTTGTTGAAGTCAGGTGTTGTAGCCCAGCTGACTAAAAATATCATCTTAAACACAGAGCCGGAGAGAGCAGTTAGCATTCTGCTTTTATGCTGCTTGGCCGCAGACGCACACACACACACATTCTCACATGTCCACTGAGGAAAAGTGGAGGTGCTGGTCAGTGATCCCGCTCAGGAACGGATTAACGGATAACTTTTAACAGTTACAAGAAAGGGGTAAGTGATGCTTTCCTGCCATAGTACTTGTATTTTTTGGCCTGATAGTTCAGGCCAGTATCTTTATAAAAAATAGTAAAATGCTACCACAGTCATATAAGTGAGATCTTACTGTTACAAATGATATGTAACTATAACTCACTGCCTGTCACTGGAACTTGTTTGAGAGAAGCTCTTATTTTGCCCAACAGCTGATGAATGAAGTTTTATCACAAACCCCAGAGCACCGCAGTGCACTGACAACTGAGCTGTTGAATGGAAATCACAATGAATTCACTTTACAAAAACAGTATTTCTAACTTTATCGTAAATTTTAAAACTATATTATCACACTGGTTTTATGTATCTAATAATAATCCAGCTTTAATTAATGTACTTATTGTATTATTTAGTTATGTATAAATCCTTAATAATTAAATCTATGTAGAAATTGATAATTTTCTGAATTCTTTTTAAAATTAAATATGTCAGTCAAACAGATCCTCCATATGTCTGCCATAGGTAAGTGCGGTATATTGCTGTATATGGTTGCCATTAACAATTATTTTCATTACTGATTAATCTGTCTATTATTTTCTTCATTAACTGAGGGACTGTTTGAGCTAAGTTTAATGTCATGGAAAGAAAACTAAGAAAACAGAGCACTGTTCACATTTAAAAAGCTGGAACTGGTGAATTTTGTCATTAATATTTAAAAGTGAATCAAACGATTAAACAGCTGTAAAAATTGCTGCTGAATAATTTCCTGTTGATCAACTAATTCACTAATTGATAAATAGATTAATCATTGCAGCTCTAAGGCTGTATATGATAAATAGGTGTTAATATTACATCTAGTTTTGAACACATAACAATGTGCAGATGTTATTTCAGTTTTTGATTTAGTTCTGGGATGTGTGTGTTTTCTGGGCAGCAGGGGCGAAACATGTCCTCCTGTGTGGTGAAGTCCAGAGGTAAAAACCCGTACACAGCGGTGCAGGTGGACCCAGACAGCGATTACATCACACCAGGAACATTAGACCTGGAGCAGCTGTTCTGGAGCGGGAGTGGGGCTCAGTTTGCCCATGTCAACCAGGTCTGGCCCAGCGTCTACATCGGGGATGAGTGAGTAAATGCACAGAGATGGTTTCAGAATTCTGCAGTACAAGTGTCAAAATTCATGACAGCCGCATACTGAGTGTGTGTTTCATGAAAACAGGAAAACGGCTCTGGAGCGGCCCGGCCTGAGGGATCTGGGTATTACACATGTCCTGAATGCTGCAGAGGGGAAGTTTAATAATGTGCTGACTGGTGCTGATTACTACGGTGACATGGACATCCAGTACTACGGTGTAGAGGCTGATGACAAACCCACCTTCAATATCTCCCAGTACTTCTGCCCTGCAGCCCAGTTCATCCACGAGGCCCTCAGTCACCCACAGAGTGAGTCCTGGAGGAAACCAAAACTTTAAATCAAAGTCATTCTCTGGAAAAACCAGAATGCTTCACTCTTGTTTGTTTGTACTGAATCCATATTATTTGACTTTTTTCCTAGACAAAGTGCTGGTGCACTGTGTAATGGGTCGGAGCAGGTCAGCGACTCTGGTCTTGGCATACCTGATGATGAAACACAGCCTAACTGTGGTGGATGCTATTGAGCATGTGCGACAGCGGCGTTGTATCTTGCCCAATCATGGATTCTTAAAACAGCTCAGAGCCCTGGACATCACGTTACAAGAGGAGAGGCTCAGAGAAAAAAGACAAATGCAAGACCAATAGCACATGATAGATTAATAATATGCCAGTGTTTACAACTCTCATTATTCCCTGAATCCATCTTAGGTATACAAAAGTCTTCTTTATGTTTCTTTAACTATTGTAGCAATAAACGCTGCTCTGTTTTTCACAACAGCTGTATGAGTCATGTTGGTCTCATACAGTTCAAATGTCAAATGTGCCCTCAAGGGCCTAGTGATGTTTTTTCAGTGAATACTACAGGCCAGCGCGGGTACTAATTGAATTTAAAGCTCCAGACCAGATAATGGGCAGAAATGTCCCGGTATAGATAACAATGAAATAATCACATCTGCCTCAGGTCAGTGTCTGTGTCCAGCAGCAGAACTGTGATTCTGATTCAGATATACCAAACCATTGTTTACACTCACTGATACTTCCTCAGCACTGCCTCATACTCCACCATCTTACATCTAAAAATATATATATTTCAGAAAACTGATGGGAAGAAAACATCTGGAAAGTGTGTGAATATTGAAAGTGTAATGACAGGTTTCGCTTGCAGTTCACAGCCCAGCACAGTAAGTAGAAATTTTTTAACCACAAATCATGTTTTAGATCTGTAGCCACTGACTTGAAATGGCTCTACTTGTGTTATTGTGCTGATTAGATGTATAGCATACAATGAGGGGTAAGAAAATTGAATCCAATATTCACTGACTAATGCGGACTTGAAGCATTTTGTTGCACTGTGGACTTTAATGGTAATCAAGAAGTCGCAGATTTGCAAAGTACATGCTGTGGATCTCTTATTACTTACCTCGGATTATATTTTTCTAAGGAAATTCTCAGAGGGAATCATAAAACTACCTAAAAGAGTTATTAAATATTCAATAAAAATACCCAGACAGAAAAGTGAATAAGAAATAAGATCAACCTTGTAAGTTTTATTTGTCAGTTTTAGGCATCACGGTCTAGCACAGATGTGCAACTTGAGTTTTGCTGAGACCAGTAATAAAAAGGTCACATGAGGCTTTTTGGTGTATTTGAAAAAATAAAGAAGCAGCCTATTAACTGGAGGGACAATACACATTATTTTACATCTAGCAGATACACAAGTTTCAAAACATCTCTTGTAGTATTCAGACAACTGCACAGGTTTCTTTTCTATGATGACATTTTACAGTATGTTTATATTCAGAATATTTGAATTCATGTTTGTGTGTTGCACAGACCACAACATATCACAAAACTCAGGTTGTTTGAAATGTTTGGTCTCGCATCAAAGTCTAAGGCTGAATTTAGCTCACATCCTTGATTCCCACCCAAATTCATTCATTTGCCATTTGCAGCAGGTAACAGCAGCAACAAAAATATTAAAATCTGATGATGTATTTCCACTCCATTCAAGTCTGATTTAGGAAAGCTGACAGAGCTGAAGCTGGGTTGCATTTTCTATGACGTTGCAAAAGATCAAGACACACCCAGAAACAACACCAGGCCACTAATTCAGGTAGTACACAGGACAGGTCAATTTTAATGCCCACTGTATTCCTCTGACAGAGAACATTCGAATATAATGATCTCTTTCCAACAATGCCAGCTACCTTACATGCATTTTAAAGATGTAACATGTCCATTTTCAGCCACACAAGCCACTAGTTGCCCATCACGGGTCTAGCCTGCAAGTTTCCCTGCACAGACAAATACAGGTTCACATGTAGGCCTCTGCTCATCAAGACTTCAACTTAGCAACATTTACACACACGGAAAGGAAAAAAAAGGCACTCGTTATTAGAAGCACCTGCCCGAACAATACAAACTTCCACAATCCTGACACTGAAGGTAACTTCTGGGTATCAATGACACATTGCAGGTGACGTTTATCAGTGATCACAGGACATCGTGGGCAAAGGCTTCAACGCATTTAAAAGTGTGCACTTAAAATAAAGACATTTGGTTTTTAATAACTGGCCTGTTAAATTAAAAACTAAACAACACATATTTAGGAATTATTAATCTTAAAAAAATCTAAAACAAATCACTACTGCACGTTTTCAACGCCGTATCCAAAAACCTCCTTTGACACTATTCTTTATTCCTCTGTTTGTGTATAATGTGTCCTTCCCATTGTGGAATCAGCCTCTTGCGCTTTGATTCTGTCTCAAGGAGGAAGAGGAAAAAAAACAAAAAAAAAACAGACTTGTGAGACGTCAACTTGAGAATTCGGAGCAGAGTGTGATCGGTTTCAGTGCGGCAAATGCTGGCAGTGTCGGAGCCAAAATACATTGAGAAACAATCCCAAAAACCTGTCTACGAAAGCATGATTTCTCTATTAGATCCAAAATTATCCAGTGCTGTGGTGTAATTGTGAGTCCTTTATGGTCATTTATGTATGAATAAATCCTTGTATTGGCCCATGATCCTCTAGTGGCACCATGTGGAGGACACAGAGACAGGGCACCAAACCAACAATTGGTGAGAATTTACGTGTGGATGGATTGAAAAATAACGGACGGGTGGCTGAAAAAAAAAAAAAAAAACCATTACAGGAACTGAGGGTAGTATTTGTAGAAAATAGTGGAGCTTATGTGTCAGAGTTGTGTATGGCAGGGTGAGCATGAGGCCGCGGGCTGAAGGAAAAGTTGTCCGGAAGTGTGTCAGTTGAAATCAGGTTTTTCTGGGAAGGTACAACCTGCTCGTCTGATGATGACGTTGGCGGCGTAGTGTGCGGCCTTCACGCACTGATGCAGAGGTTTCTCCTGGACCAGCTCAGACAGGAAACCTGCATCGCAGAGGAAACGCTGTCACAGAAATCCAGAGAAAACACAGGAAAGACTCAAAGCAATCAAGTAATGTTATCACCTGAAAACACAAGGAAAGCTTACCTCCTACAAAGGCATCACCTGCACCGTTTGTGTCAACGATGTCCTTGGAGTCAATCTTCAGTACAGGGAAGGTCTCGACCTTGTCACCTGAACAGACATGAGAAGAAAAATTAGACTTCTACAGCATATGTCTACAAGAAGAAAAGACACTGAGAGAAATTAAAGTAATATAAGGAAAGAAGAAAGAAAGAAAAACATTAAATCTTACTTGAGGCCAAAACGGTTTGATCCTTCCCTTGGGTCAACACTACAATCCTCTGTCTCTTTGTGTTGTCTTTGGGAAGAGCCTGGGCTTTCTTGGCAATTTCCTTAATGTCCTTGGTCTACAGAGAAAATACGCATTAACACAACCAGTTCATAATACACAAGAAATTGCAGCACTAGAGATGTGCAGATGCTCAATGAGACCATCAGTCCACTCACCTCAAAGTCTTGCTCTTTAGCAAATGCAGCTGCCTCCTGAGGAACCAAAAAAAAAAAAAGCCAAGATTTATATTTTACATAAATACGTGCATGAAGTACCACACAAGCATGTGTGCTCAATACAGAGGGTATGTGAAGAATGTGCAGTGACAGTCTGGCTTACCGTCTCATTGCCAAACAGCACATCAACGTAGGGCATAACCTGCATGAGGTTGTCCTTGAAGAACTGGCAGATGAATGGCGCAGAGAGGTTCAGGCAAAATATCTTGTTATTTTCAGATGCGTGCTTCGCCACTTTCAGGATGGACTCCAGGGAGACAGTCAGGAAGAAACCCTGGAAGGAAGAAAGGAAGAAAGGAAGGAAGGAAGGAAGGAAGGAAGGAAGGAAGGAAGGAAGGAAGGAAGGAAGGAAGGAAGGAAGGAAGGAAGGAAGGAAGGAAGGAAGGAAGGACACTGGGTCAAGACTGATCTGATTTTTATATCTTGATGGGCTCTAATGAACATTAATATGTCTGGAAATCCCCCCGTGGGTCCTCTGATGGCCACACATGGGTACAAAGGTGAAGTGATAGTACGTGAGTTGACCTGAATATCATAAGTAAATGGCACAACACACCATATATTGGTTTAGCACACTACTCACAGCAATATAGAAGACTTTAGCTTTTTCCACCAGCTTCCAGTTTTCTTCCAGGTCTAGATGTTTATCCTTCTTATAACAGTTAGCAGCAGCTAGGTTAGCTACCAGAGACCTGGGAGGAGAAAACAACAGAGATGGAGAGTTACAGACGGATAAAGATTATAATGAGTAAACAAATGTGTATTTTTTGGATTACCCACCTGTTATCTCCGGTGATGCAAGCGGCGCACGACCCTGTGGGCTCCTCATCTTGCTCGTAGTAGTGGGCGTCGATGTGGGCCTCTTCAGCCTTCTGCTTCAGGATCTCTCCGAACTTGTCTTTGCCAATGCAGCCAAAAAACGTGCCCACATTATGGGGTTCTTGGATCATCCACTACAGAACACAGCTCTGATCAGCACTGGTCGATTGACTACAGCAAAAATTTCACAAAGTATTTGTGTGGTGACAGAACAGGAAGTGAGTGAGTTTGTGTGTACATGACTGACCTGAGCGATCTTTATAGAGTTCTGTGTGGCTCCTCCAGCGTGGTACTCAACTTTCAACTTCACCAGCTCATCAAATCTACACAGAGAGACAAACATGCCATTCTTCTAATTCATATTTTCAAATGGAAGATACATAAAATTCGTTCACTTCTGCAAAACTGAAACCTAGAGTTTTCGATAAACACTGGCTGCAGCCAAACAGCCGACTACTCATTTAAGTCCATAATTGTAAATACTTGTTGAGATTCGCTGTGCATTTAAATTTTTTGATTACTACCCATCACTTCAAAACAATGCCAGCATGACAACAGAGAAGCGTGCCTGTCTGTATCCTGCCCCCACAGGCTCTATGTATGTGTGTGCAATCCGCTGAGAGGTTGTGTCCCGCCAAGTAGAGAGCAGAAAGCTGTCTTCATTGTGTGACAAATATTAACAAAGCAATTCATGACAAATTACATTAAGAACGGCATCGACTGCACAGTAAGGGGACTTCCTCATTAGACAGGCCACTCGATGAATCAACGAACATGACTCATGTCTACAGGTTATTGCTCAGCCTCACTCTGTAATTTTAGTTTCAGTTTAAAATATCTTAAAATGATTTTATATTTTTTGCTTTTGACCAATTATGAGTTAAGTATGACATAATGGAACTTCCTGCAGTAATGTACCAAGTTTTCCTTTTAACAAGAATTCACTACATGTTTACAATCGGGTATGCAAACTCATTAAAATATACACTAATTAAGATCAGGGACCCATACTCGAGCTTTTGCGGCCAAAGTTTTTCTGTGAGGGAAAACCCCGGACCACCATAGCTGGCCATTTTTCCCACTGGCTGGCTACTCCATATCCTTGTGGAAAGCCCTGCCTACAATATCTTTCTGTGGGATGCTGTTTGAGTGCTAAACGAGTTCAAGGTTTAAAACCTCACCACAGACAAAGTATCAATTATGGCCGGGTACTGACATTAAACATTTTTGAGTAATGACCAAAATGCGTCTGTTTGGCGCTGAAGGCCTCGCCAAATTGTAAAAGGAATAGTTGCAACATTTTGCTGAATACACCTTCTCGCTTTCTTGCCTAGAATTAGATGCAAAGAAAATATAAGCTACAGCCTGTACTTGGTTAGCTTAGCTTTATTGTGTCCACCCCTGGTGTGCATGGTGATGGATGTAGCTTGATGGCCGGTAACCTCATTTGGTGTCAGACTGTACTCTATGCAAAATATTTCTTGAAGGTAAAATATACAGTATGCGCATGACTGATCATTGATTATACTATTTGAGCCATTTACGCCTGTTACATAACACAATGACTGAAGCAGCGCTTTGATGTTCTGCTTAGGGCTCTCTCATTCGCCATGTTATGTGATCTAAATATAGCAGTCATATCAACCCGCACACGGACATACATCTGTGTGGTTTATGAGAATGTGTGAGAGAAGTCGTTCAAATGTTCCATCGGACAGTAGAACAGGTCGACTGCTGTTAAAGGTCCTGAGACTGAGCCAGATGCTGCAGATGAGACATCTGGGAGATGGAGAAAAAATGACACGTGGGCGACTTTTTCTATTTTTTCTTTTTTTTTTTTTTTTTTATAAATAAATTGTTTCATTGTGTCCCTTAAGTATTTCCACTTGCACTTATTAAGTCACCCTCTCTACCCACTAAGCTCCTGACAACATCATGAGTAAAAATCTCCCTTGACATTAATGATTCGTATATATTTAGATGTAATAGTCTATAGTTGTTATACAAAAGTTGCATCTATCTTTTTTAATTTAACTGTCAAATGTCAATCATCCTGAATAACAGAGAGTGTAAATGTAAAGTCAGAATACATGAGAGCAATCCTCTCTCACACCCACAGTAACTCATGACTTTCTTATCTCCTGCTGTTAAATGTTTGCTTTCTGGCTCTTGTCTCATAGGGACTGGGAGGTGAAGTGTCCTGGTTTACTATTGGCTGAGACCCTCTCTCTGCCAGGTCTGCTGCTCTGCCATTGGCCATCTATAAAGTAACGGAGGTCAATTGTGGTGATTTCTGGTGTGTGCCTGTTTTGACTGGCCCGCTCCGGAGCAGAGAGGAGCTAACTCAATGAGGACACAGACATATATGTGTAAGAGCTCTCTCACAACCAATGTTCTACATTAAATGTTAAGGTATAGGATATACGAACAGCGCTTTGTGTTTGTCCTCTGCCAGGATCTGGTCATTGGGTTTCAGAGTGTACCTGCAAATGATAAAAAGAAGAAAAAATGTGGCATTAGTTTCTCCAAGTCAACAGAAACATATGCTGAATCAAACCCTGCTCATTCGAACCCACACAATAAGAGTCTGGATTATGTTTATGTGGGTAAACGTTGCAGACACGATGGCAGTGCTGCCAAATGGGTTGGTCACTTCTGTGGAAAATGTGATTAATGAAATTTCCAGCTATCACATCACAGTGAAAGGCACTGAGAAACTGTGAGACTGCCTTTGTTACTCGCTATCATCACTCAGTTCAAATCAGCATGTTGGTAAATAATGCTAAAGAGAGAGTAGTTTCCTTGAAAGTCAAAGGTAGGTTGGGGATTACGGTGCGGCTTTAGTCCTGGTTTATTCTATGTGAGACTGAATTAGAGCTGTGGTCGGCTGGTTTAGCTCTAATCCAGGGGTTTACGCAAGGAGTTGAGAGTGGACTCTGAGCTGGAACCCAAAGGAGTCCTTTGACCTGGTCAACTGTGACGAGGCTTGGACAGACCAGAATACTCCAAATCTGACTGTGAAGGTTTCTGCTGATGGTGATTTACTTATGATCATTAAATGAATGAATAAATAAATAAATAAGCAAGTAGGTAAAATTACTGGGTCATTGCCTTTACAGCACCACAACATTAAACTTAAAAGATGAATTCCTGAGTTTTTTGCATTCTGCTTATGGCATTCAAGGCTGTGCTGATGTGATTTAACTACGCTGATAAATGATCATTAGTGATGTGAACATGTAGACAAAACAGGGAGAGGCACTGATTGTTTCACTCAGCGAAAACAGTCCACTGCAAATCACTGCAATGTAGGATACACCGTCTCATTTCAGAATATATCAAAGCAGTGTATCTGCTGGACATACAGCTCTCATTAGAAAGCACTGCTCTTTCCTGTGCTCTGCAATCTCATCTCATCATTATCTTGTATCTCCATTGATCATATTACATCATAGAGCCTCTGTCTCTTATGGTCGGCCTCACATATTTCACTTAATATGATTGTGACTGTGCTTTATGGAGATTTTACAGCAGCATAAAAAAATGGATTTAGGCTCCAAGTCTTTAACAAAGCAGAATTCATACAACAATATATTTTTAATATTTCTTTTACCTATATATTCTAGGGTTAGTATAAATTATGTATATTAATATGTGAATGAATGTTAATATTTTTCATTTAAATTTACTTTTGAGGAGTCACCCGTGCAACTACTGGGTCACAGTTTACAACCACTCTGGGTATTTCTAAGCCAATCAGCAGGGAGGACTACAACCACTGATGACGATAGTTTAAGTGACAACATTTTTATTCCACTGCTTCAGTCCTTTAACTTACTTGTCCAAGAAGTTTTTGTCCACAACAGCAGAGATGTCCAATAAGGGGTTTCCCATTCCAAAGAGTGAATTAGCGCTGAAACATAAAGGCTACATGTTAAAAGAAAAGCACAGCTCTAGAAAGCTTGGTTTTAACAGCTATCTCACATCAATTTGTGTTTTCGACATTGACTTAAAATGGCATGACAGGAATAAGGAGACATCTTGTACAATCCATGTTTTCTTGAACTGTCTGTCTTTACTGTCTGAAGCTGCTCTTAATAATTTAACTGTTCAGTCACAGTTATAATCAGTTACAGCTTCTTTAAACTGGTTGGTTGGTTGATTCATTAAAATAGCAGACATCCCTCGTTTGTAGAGAAAAAAATTTCATGGACTTAAAAATTTTAGTTTTCTCTGCATCGAGTGTTCTCGGTTTCTATCCCAGTGTTGAACATTAATTTGCAAATCCCACAGCTTTGTTTTCATGTGACTTCATCACATGATTTAAATGTCCCAGAAGAACACAGACAGAAAAGCGGAAATAACACATATATGAGTCATAGATTGGAAACGCTCATCAACTAATATTACAAAACGATATGAATGTGGTCGGCTGTGAGACACCCAGTCAGTCAAGCATGTAACCATGTTATGATATTCAGTGCAAGGCGAGGGAGGAGAGGACAGCCCACTGCTGTGTCTCTCTGTATTTGTTCAGTGCGGTCTTTCCTGAGGCGAACAACTGAGCGCATACTGTTGCAAATTCTAGTCTTGTGATAGCGAAAAAACATTATTCTCAAAACAGCATGGCGAGATTCCCACCACTGGGGCTCAACAAAATGAGACAGCGACCGACAAGCACCTCTGCACTTTGTGTCAACACATGACATTCCCACTGGAACTTATCTTACACATCAGTAAACAGTTAAAGCCAGTGAGTCTGAAACTTTCCTATAAGCAAACACTAAATTATCTGTGAGTACTACTGCAAAAGCTCCAAGCCATTATAGTATGGCAATTTAACAGTACATGCATCATATCTGTGTCTTGGCGTTGCCTTCATATCTGTGTTTCTGGGAGAACCCCAGATGGAGCAGGTCTTTGAACACAGCGTTGGACAGATGCCACCGCATGAACATGTGCTAACATATTTTCCCCTGCAGCCTTTCTCTCTACAAATCACCCCAAGGACAAGATTTAATGCAGCGAGAAGATGCAACGTGGAAGAAGGCTTTCGAAAATGCAAAGGGAGTGACCAGCTGAAACAAAGGGAATGCATCAACCTATGTGGCAGATGCCACAGCCCCACTATTATTTCCTACAGCATATACATCTGGCAATGTGCAGTCAGGTGATAACTGGGCTTCTGCTGCCAATTACACTAAACCAGAACCAATGCCGGTATTTAGATCAGTTCCCTGTATGTCAACGTGGTCTTACCTTGCAGAAGACATGGTGTCCCTCTCTTTGTGTAACAGCTAGGTACTGACAGACCTGTTGAGCAACCTAAAAACCGGTTCAGAAAGAGCTAAGCATTGAAAAACTTCACAATTTCAGCTCAGTGTGGGGGCAGATCGATTTACCCCTGCAACCACAGCTCCTCCCACTCGGGACTGACTGATTGGAGGCATCTGAAAGAGGAAGGTCCAAGGCAGTCTGTCTCTATCTGGTGATTGGCTTGTTTTGCCGAGTCTCGCTTCAATCCACTCACTCTTTTGAGGCTAAATAACGCCGTGAGGAGCGTGCTGATCACAGAGACACCATGATATGTGACATATAACTGCAGGTCTCAGCCGGATAATACACTTTGCCCGATTAAGACTTTTGCAGGAAGAAAAAAAAACATTGCATATTCACGACCATGTGACTGTTCCGCAAATCATTCTTTTGGGAGCCGGTACAGGATGGCTCAGACCAGCTTTCTCTGCAGCAATCCTTGGCACTGAATGGACGGAGCGCCCAGGATCAGTTCAAGTATTTCTTCCTGCAGCTTTAAAACATGCAGGGGCAGGCGGTGGTCACGTTGAACTTAGATTAGATATTGGCACACACACCTGAACAAAAGGCTTCTTGCTAGAGTAAACGGACAACAGCGGTGTCTAAATGCTCCCGACACCCTATTTTACAACCAGCTAACTGTTATTAGCTGCACGTGCATGTTAAATGGTAACTGCACCGAGACTTTACACTGTCCCATACAAACGACGTCTGCTCCCCACCGTGGTCGCACTTCATACAAATATTTAATGAGCTCAAGAAACTCCATATTTTTCAAACTCGAGCATTCATAATATATGCATGTAAACACTGCAAACTAAAGATTTGAGCGCACATTAGCATTCAAACAACACGGATGAGGGTCGTGTCTCCTCAACAGCCAGTTTATTAGCTTTTTTCTTTTCTTTTTTTTTAATCTTTCGGTCACCTTAGTTTGACAGGAGTCTGTTTGGTCGGAGACTCCTTCTTCTCCTCCTCTGAAAGTTTAAGTTTCTTTGCTTTAGGTTCTTCAGAAGCCATGGCTGACAAGACAGGAGCACGTTGCAATCACCTTAACCGGTATGAAAATGCGGTCGTGCTAACAGATCTTAGGGAGTTTGTTCCCCGAGTGTTGCCTCGCAGGCCCGGCAGAGCTCCACCAATCACAAGTCTTACATTGAGTTGAAAGTGGCCGCTCACTTTTTCAGCGACCCGGCAAGGGATGTTTATTTGTATAACACCTTTTCAGCAACAAGGCCAAAAAGCGCTTCATTAGACATAACAGTCATTAAGACAGTGGCAAATGTCACCACATGAATAGGATTTGAAATAGTAAAATGTAATATAAGGCTAGAAAAAAATAAGAGTAAAACAGTAGAAGGAAATTGCAGTGCAGTGCAGGATATGAATAAAGTGTCCCAAATTTGATTTAATTCAAGGCAGCTGCCAACAGGAAAGGCACTTATTCAAATGAACCGAGAGCTTGAGTGTAATGTATTCCACATGATGCATAAAAAACGAAATGCTTAAATAGTAACTTTAATGAAGAAGTAAAATACAAATAGTAAGTAAGTAATGTTTATGAAAAATAAACTATATAAATCAAGACATATGTGGAAGGTTTAACTTAAAATACATTTCTGAGGAGTCTAGAAGTTTAGTGAATTTTTGTCTTTTGTCTTTTACAGGAGGTTGATTTTACAATTTTACATTTGTGTAAATAACACTTTGCCAACAGAATCATATTGTTTACAAGCTGTTTTTTGGGGGGAAAACTCCACTGTGCAATATCCAGCACCACACTGCAGAAAGACAAAGTAATAATTGTTGGTGAACATAATGGAGCATTTACTACTTAGTAGTTTAAAAGACAAATATTTCCCTTAGGAGTTGATGGAAACCCAACTAGAGCTGGTCTTTTGAGGCCCTGGTTACAATTTTGCTTTGTAAATTGTAGCACATCTCTCTCATGGATCTCACTTTAAGGTTCAGTAAAAGATTTCCAAATTAAGTTGAAATACTAGATGTTGGTTGTTGTAGCGTTAGTGTTGTTAAATTTGTGTAATAATTGTTCCTATGAAGATTTTGTATTATAAGGTCAAATAAAGGTTTTTATATATGTCTGCATCATATGATGGCAGCTGATTGCATTCTTACATTTGAAACCTTAATGAGAGTTCAGGTTTAGGATATTTGGTCTGCCACATCCCCACCGAGCAGCTAAAATGTGCGTTATCCTGAAAAGAGTGACAGCACAAACACCTGACAGGCTCCACTCAGGGAAACACAATAAGAACTAGCTGCCCACGAACGTCGCCTGATTAAAAAAGCGTTAAACTTTGCTCTGAAAGTATCGATCAGGTTGACAATGGTGTCGGTTAATATTGAACAGCCTACAATATATGTCAGTACTGTACTAATCGGGTTTGGGACTTATTGTTTTTGTTTGTCGACATGTACTCGTGACTACGTTGCGTTTACGTGTGCTTAGATCTGCAGGCGTCTCCACAGCAGCTCACACTTTTCTGCCATATTGGCACCGAGTAACATACTCTTGGCACAGTCAGCTGGAGTAAGCAGGTAAAACTTTAAACAACAGATAAAACTTTGTCTACATTACCCTGTGTTTAGTGCTTTCATGTCGCCCTTGAGTTTGTTTTGTTTAAGCGGTAGGATGCATGATGGTTAAAAAAAAGAAATGTCGGAACTTGCCAATCTCAGGTTGCTAGCCAACCGGTTAATTACCTGAGGTTGAAGTTAGTTTGACATATTGACAGTAGGTAAATGTTGAAAACAATCACATTTGCATTGTGTTGTTTTGATTTGTGGACTAACAAACGATTGATGAGGGCTTAAGTTTTTACAAACCGCTGGTGCAATGCCTCTGTGTCAATAACAGAGGACTACTACTACTACTAACTACAACCGCCTCATTGTTACAGCTGAGATGATTCACAGTCTGTTCCTGATTAATCACTCGGGAGACATCTTCCTGGAGAAACACTGGAAGAGTGTCATCAGCCGGAGTGTGTGTGATTACTTTTTCGAGGCGAAGGAGAAAGCAGTCGACCCGGAGAATGTGCCGCCCGTCCTGCAGACCCCGCACCACTATCTCATCAGCATATACAGGGGAAAGCTCTTTTTCCTCTCTGTCATCCAGACCGAGGTGCCTCCACTGTTTGTCATTGAGTTCCTGCACAGAGTGGCAGACACATTTCAGGTTTGTTCTTCGATGCCAGTATGTATAAGTCTGACTTCTTTTTTTGTGTCCTGTATGAGCAGATTGTGTGTAGATGTGGTCTAGATGGTACATTTTACTCCCCTGAAATTGCATTTGCTGCTGAACACATTTGCTCTTAAGCATACAGCTAGAGAGAAACATGCAGTGAAAGATATATAAAAAAAAAACTTTTCTTAACGTATCCCACTATTTGTAAGGCTTGTTGTGTTAAACTAGTGGTTCTCAAACTTCTTCTGACATGCCCCCCTCCAGAAGCTGCAAAAAGTTCACACACCTCCACCCCACGATATTTATCAGTCATTATCAATGATAAAAGAAGCAACTAATAAAAAAGGATCAATGCTGAATTTTAGTAAAATGAAAGTCAGCACAACAGCATCAGAAAACTCTTGTTCTCTTTATTTTTTTTAATCTTTATTTTGTAACTTGTAAACTTCTCTCAGTTGCGATGAAGTAGACACATCTTAGTTTTATGAGGTAACAAGCCTAATAATTTTGGAAACACTGTTTTGTGTAATAGGAAATTGAAAATCTTTAGCTTCTGGAGAGCTTGTTGGACAAAACGAGCAATTTGATGACACAATCTTGTGCTACAGGAAATTGTCACAGGCATTTTTATTAGTTTTTTATGTTTTATAGACCAAATGTTTAACTGATTGAGAAAGTAATCATAAATTAATTGCTAATGTAAATAATCATTTAGTTGCAGAATTAATTCACACTGCAGCGGCCTAAATGTGGTAACAGATCCCAGTATATATTTTGGTTGAACTGAGCTGCAGTGTGTCCACCATGATTTTATTGTGCTGTACTTGTTTGTTTTTTTTTTTTGTTTTTTTTAAATCACCTATGATGCATTTTAATGTGATGTGTGAACAGGAGTGTTTTGAGTGTGTCGTGTGTTCACACTGGAAAAGCAACAGAATTAAGTGCCTTCCAAAGTCGATGTACAGTGCATACTAAAAATGCTTGATTGTGTACTTGCTTTTGAGTGTGCTGCTGTATGTATAGTATTTCCTCATATGCAAAGTACAAAGGAAATGGAGGAGCTACTCGCAGCCGCCACATGTTAAAGCAAACTGCACATGGTTTCACAGTGTGAAGTTAGGGTGGCCGACATCTGTGTGTGAAAGTGTTGCAGAATTTCCCTTTAGTAGTAAAGTATGTTGCTTTATTCCAGTGGTTCCCAAAGTGGAGTGCTTTAGGGGGGTCCCCAGGGAAAAGAGTAATAATAATGATACTTATTTAATGATTATTTTCTTTTCTTTTTGTATGAATATTTTGGTTCATGGGTTTCAAACACTGTCAGATGGGGGACTGAGGGACAAATGGGGGTCCGTGATCTAATTTGTGTCAGTTTATGGTTCCTTGATGTGTAAAAGCTTGAGAACCTCTGCTTTATTCTATACTCACTGCAGAAACAACACACTCTCAAATTCAGTATATCGAACGTACTGCATGTGCACATTTAGTATACATTAGTATGCCACATCCTCAGGACTACTTTGGAGAATGCTCAGAAGTTATAATCAAGGACAATGTGGTGACGGTGTACGAGCTGTTGGAGGAGATGCTGGACAATGGCTTTCCACTAGCAACAGAGTCCAACGTCCTCAAAGAGATGATCAGGCCTCCCACCATCCTGCGATCAGTCGTCAACACGCTCACAGGTACACACGTCACCCTGATATATATTGTCCTAACAACCAAATTTGAAATAAAAACCTGTGTGCACATTAATGTTTTTGCTTTCTTTGTGTGTTTTCTAGGAGGTAGTAATGTTGGAGATACGTTGCCAACAGGGCAATTGTCCAATATCCCATGGAGGCGAGCTGGTGTTAAATACACCAATAACGAGGCATATTTTGATGTGATAGAGGAAATAGATGCAATTCTGGACAAATCAGGTACAGCCAGCCACTTGTTTGATCACCATAGATTAAGTGTGTATTCATGGCACAAATGTTGGATATGATTGGATGTGGTGACTCTTTAAACATGCTTGCATCTCCTTTTAATCTTTCTCTTTAAGGCACAACAGTATTTGCAGAGATCCAGGGTGTAATTGAAGCCTGCGTAAGACTCACTGGGATGCCTGACCTGACTCTGTCCTTTATGGTGGGTTCATTTCCCCGCAGCACTGTGTTTCTTGGGGTCTGCTTGTGCGTTTCTGCAAGTGTAAAAAGTCACCAGTTGTTGTTGTTGTTGCTGCTGCTTTTTTGGTGACAGAATCCTCGTCTTCTCGATGACGTGAGTTTCCACCCGTGTGTGCGGTTTAAGCGCTGGGAGTCGGAGCGTGTCCTTTCTTTCATCCCGCCAGATGGGAACTTCACACTCATGACGTATCACGTCAGCTCTCAGAAGTAAGCGAAATTAAATCTATCAGTTTATGTATGACTAGTAAGCAGGTATGAATTATGAACTTATTTTCGTGTAGTTTATTCTGTTTATTGGCATTGTGCTCAATCCTGTCTGTCTCCGTCCTCAGTCTCGTAGCCATTCCAGTGTACGTGAAGCAGAACATCAATTTCTTTGAGACGGGACCTTGTGGCCGCCTGGACATCACGATCGGACCCAAGCAGACCATGGGGAAGACGGTGGAGGGCCTTATGGTCACTGTCCATATGCCTAAAACTGTGCTCAGTACCAACCTCACAGCCACACAGGGAAACTACACCTATGACCTCGCTACCAAGGTAACCGACCACATACAAGGTTGCCCCCAAGCAGTGACATAGTAGGTGTGTTTAAAATGAGAATGCCTTCAGTGTCCATCACACTGCTCAGTTTTTTTTCGGTACTATCAAATGATTCCCAACAAAGTTACCTTCCTAGCTTGTAGGTGTTAAATTAGTCGATAATGTAACGTTAAAACTGTCCGTGAAAGCATGTGATTTTCTATTTTAAAAATATGAATTATCCTTTTGCACATGGTCATGAAGGAACGTTGATCAGAACTTGTAGTGATAGAGGGAGAATAAAACAAAAAATGAAATCTGTTTTGTTTCATTGTCCTCGCTCTGAGCATGTTTATGTTTTCTTAGGTGTTGGTTTGGGACATTGGGAAACTGAACCCCCAGAAGCTTCCTAACCTGAAAGGCAGTCTGAGTATGCAGGCTGGAGCCCCCAAACCTGAAGAGAACCCCTCACTCAACATCGACCTGAAGATACAGCAGCTGGCCATATCAGGTAATCTTAAACTAGTCAGCGCTTTTTTAGACACATTCTTTCTCTCTGGATGTAGTTGCTTTGCACTTTCCAGCTGTTTCACACTTTTGCTTCTCTTTCCTCTGCACAGGTCTGAAGGTGAGTCGTCTTGACATGTACGGAGAGAAGTACAAGCCTTTTAAAGGGGTCAAATATGTGACTAAAGCGGGGAAATTCCAAGTGCGGACCTGAGTAATAATTGTCAATTTGCCAGAGGCCAAAGGTCAACAATTCAATGTGCCAAATAGGAGGCAAGGTTGCTACACACACCGCTATGTCAGCTCTCCAATAAGTCTTATATATCCTCCGCCTCATTGTTATTAATGAACGATTTTGCATTCTAACAGTTATTTATTATGTGTTTGGCATTACATATATGTGACTGGATGGTATTTGTGGCCTGTAAAAGGGATGCCTTAATAATCAGTGTGACCTTGTTGAAGTGCTATTAGTTTCTATCCAGTTTAATTATGCTGCATTGTATGAACCATTCCTCTTTTTAATATTTTTTCTTTTCTTTTTTCTTTTTTTCTTTTTTTTGCTGAACACCCTCTGAGTGTTGCCTATGGGGAATATTTTACTTTGAAAAGGGACACTCACAGCTCACTGCCTTGCTTCTCACTACTTCAACACACCGTCACAATCTTACTTGCATGTTGCCTAAAGAGAAAGCAATAATGCCTTTGAAAACCATTTTACACAATAAAAGGTAGCCAGTTTTATACACACGTTTATTTTTGAAAAAAATCTAACGTATCTACTTTCTGAGTAGCTGCAGTGTATCTTGAGGCACTGTCTTTAGTGCAGGTATTTTTTGCACGCATTCACTCTTAATGTGGCCTTCTATGAGTAGGTTTAAGTGCTTTGTAAAGCACACACTACAGCACAAACTGCATGTTTTCAAGAACTGAGGGAAGTATATCGTAAATATATCTTATATTTAAGGTACAAAATTTGACTTAGGAAGTACAACAATCTGCAGGGCCCAGAGATGAGCTAGTGATTCAGGCAGTCTGTCGGGAACAGTTGTATGAGAAGCACTCAGAAATCTACAAGATCCTCACCTAATCTTGAATGCAACTTCTTAACTCAGCACAGCATTTGCACAATCAATTGTCCATGTGGAAAATACTACTTAAAGCTCTTGTATGAAGTTGAATCTGTATTTTAGTCTATAAGATGTCTTATAAAAGCTTTAAAATAATGTGTTTATGTGTGCTTTTTTTAAGCCAATCCGGTAGTTTGGACCTGACTGAAATATCTCAACATTTGTGGCTGTGAAATGTGGTTCACATGTTCATGTTCCCCTCAGGATGAACCATGATGACTTTGGGGATCCAGATTTTTTTATTTGTAGCAACATCATCAGCTAAAGTTATCCAGTAATTTGGTTTATGATAAAGTACATGCAAAACCTCCCCATTAGCCTCAGCTGTACGTTGTCTTTAGTACTACTTAGCAAATATTAGCATGCAAACTTGCTAAATTGTATTAAACAACAATGATTAACACTACACCTGCTTAACATCAGCATGTTAAATTGTCATTGCGGGAGAGTTAGCATGCTGTTGTTAGCATTTAGATCACAAAGCCGGTTTGAGGCCATGTTCCTCCACAACACTCACTCGTTTTGTGTTGTGGTAGCAGTGACTTATGAGGCACGACTCCAGTCATAATTATAGTCTTTTATTCTTCCAAGGCACAGCAGATGTGTTGGCAGGGCTAGAAGCTATCAGAATACATTCAGGGTGTGAATGAACACATCAAGTACACACAGAACTACACCCTGTCGCTCTCAGTGAGGGGTCAGTGACTGCTACATGCTCAGTAGGCCCAAATAAAAACTGAAAATGCAGTTGTACATTCTGTGCTGCTATTCAGAGCTCTGTCCCCAGCCATCACGGGGATGGCCCCCTTGTGCAGTCTAGGTGAAGAGGCTTCACACATACACACAGGCAAGTTCTCCATTTAACAGTTAAAGTTACCCAGCCATTGTTAAGAAAAAATAAAAGTGATAAAACTGTTTAGGGAATGAAGATGTGCATTCACTGATCTGGTTGCATGTAATATTGAGTTTCCTGTTCAACTGCTGTTTAATTATTCCTGACACAAACACTCCTTTTAAACAGTTTTTTGATTCTAACCTAAAAATAAACTAGACCACTGGACTGGCGTCAATGCCTGATATCACATTATTAAAAGATTGATTTTGTTCTCAAACCACCGGGGTCATCTAGAAAATCTGAATTAAAATAATGCTTTAGAGCCTCCAGAGTGGGACTACTGAGCTTACAAGGAGAAACGTCTAAAACAGGATGTTGGATGATGTCTAAAATCACTGTTTTTGATTTATTTTGAAAAAAACAAATCCCAACAGTTCAACTGTTACAGTGATAGCGCAGAAACAAACAATACATTGTACAGAGGGAAAAAATATTCTCTCTTTCTTTTGCTAAAAAAAAAATAGCAGACCACAAAACACTCCAGGGCCTCCAAAGAAAATGGTCTGTCTTGTTTTTTAATAACCTGGATCTGAAGTGTTAAGAGAACTTTATGAAGCTTACAGTAATAAAACAAATCCTTTGGCATTGTTCACTGCGACAGTTCAATAAAATTAAAAACAAAGAACTCGAAACACACATAAAAACACCTGAACTAACCTTGGCTTCTACTTTACTGTCACTCATACTGCCACTGTCAAGTGAAATCCTCATGTCTATTACATATCAACCTTCCTGCAGTCAACAAAAAGAAAAAGAAAAACCTTTATTGACAACCATACATATTTTTTTCAAATTACACAATTGCTGTTGAAACTCTATCATTTGCCCAAGAGTTATAACACTTTTAATCCAGAAGACCTTTTAGTTCTTCAAGTATAAACATCACCAGACAGCAGTGAGGATGTGTCACCTTTGAATTTGTAGATCCACAGTTAAGAACAGTGTTATTACTAAAAGTAAACATGAGGAGAGGAGAGCCCGTCATCAGCTCACACAAAACTCCACACTTTAGTGTCAAACTCAGTGAATAAAGCTCATAGCTGAGTGTTGTCCATAAAACAAATTATTACTGTATATACAATAGACAATAAGAAAATCTCACTGAAAAAAAATGAAGGAAAAGTAAATGTCCTCTAGGAGATAATATCTTGATAATGTCATAATTTGCATTTAGAAAATAGAAAAAATTTCCATGCAAAAAATATATACCTGGGATTTGGATAAACTCTTGTAACACAACATACCAAAAATATATATTAAAAAGTTACAGATAAAGGGAACTGGAGCGCAAAGCTGAATTCACTCCAATAAATGAAACCGGCTTGGTACCAAATCAAATGGTCCTGGTACACACACCCAGACTACAGTGGAGAATAAATCAAAATCACCTGCAGTTTCCTCTTTGAAGAAGCGCACGTTCACCCATGACGTATATGCACATTGCCACTTCTACATGAGGTGTGAGCCGTCGGTGCCAAGTTTAGAGTGTTACTAGTTTCAGTGCCCAGGTCTGTTTACTGGTACCAGGGGGTCTTGCGCACCCAGCGAAGGGTGAAACCTGCATCCGTGCGGATCTTGATGGAGGCTGCCTCTGCTTCTCTGACAGTCTCCTTCACTGACTGCATCAGATTCTGGGCGTTATGGACCAACATATCTGTGGCCTAGTTAGGGAAACAAGTGAAGCAGTCAATAAATAATAACAGAGATGGGACAAAATGAAAACAAGTTATCAGTGGTGGAAGATGTATTAACCTGTAAAAACACTGCATGTATTACATTAGTAGATTAGTAAAACTACTTAATGTACTGTTAGATAGTTAGTCTAAGTTATCTGAATGAAACCATCGAAGAGGTTTAGAGGGGAAATTTGACTAGATACTGCTTTTTTGTAATTAGTCACTATATGTTTGTTTTTTTAATGTAAAATCTGTGTCTGAAAAGTAGCAAGTAACTTTGTGTAAACATTCAGTACAAGTGAGTAGAGGAGAAATATACAATTTTCTCTTTTAAATGTTGTAGAATAGAGGTATAAAGTAGATTGAAATGGAAATATTCAAATAAAGTACATGTACCTCAAAAGTGTTCTTAAATATAATGTTTGAGTGAATGTGCTTTGTTACTTTCCACCACTGAAAGTTATAAGCGACGCACTAATCCAATACGAATCAGTATTTGCACCGATACTGACCATATTAAGTGGATCTGGTATCGGCAATGACATGACTGATCCACATTAATTACATTTAAATACATTATAAAATTCAGTGTTACGTCATACAACAGGCTGCCAACTAATCAGCAGATACTCTGATGTTGAAGTTGCTGTATCAGGAGAGAAAAAGTTGGTGTGCATCCCGATAAGTTATGTGCAGTTTTAGTTTACCTGCTCTGACTCCTCCTCACTGATGTTTGTTCGTCCCAGCATGGTGGCTTTGACAGTGGAGAGGATCTTCAGCTGAGTACTGATGGTAGGGATGCGCTCACACACCTTTGCAAAGAGAAAGACATGTAAAGTACCTCTATAGAAGACATAAAGGACTTTTCAGCCTGTGTTTGTGTGTTCTCACCTGCAGCAGATTAGTTCTGATGCGTCTGTCAGTGCACTGCTTGGCCACTTCTTTAGCCAGTCTCGTCACCTCATCCGAGGCCTTGGCGATGTCCTTAGCGCACTGAATCAGTGCGCGTTTGTTCCCGCTTCCACCGCGCACCAGCCGAGACATTTCCGCCATCAGCAGAGCCATCCGCTTGGCTGCTGCAATGATGTCGTTACCCTGCGTAGAAGCGGGAGGGAGTAGAGGAGGAAGCAGTGAGACCTGTGAGCAAGCAGGATACTCCAGAGAAGCATGGCTTTGGATAAGAGATGTGAATGCAATAGAAACATATTGTATATCATGTTTCCACACTTTTTTTTTCTGATGATAATCAAAATGTAGGATACTGAAAACAGTGTTACCAAACACTGAACGGATGCTGCTTTCTATGAATGTATTTGAATTGAAAAGCAAAACAGGCGTTAAATTTAAAAGCGTGTTCAGCAGGAAGCTGCATGCAGTGTCAGTGCACGTTATCACCAAATTTATATCCATAGTTTTGGCGGGAAACAGTGTTTAGGTTCTCACCGTCTCCCGTGTGTCACAGTCAACCTGAGGTTAGTGCCCATGAGGTGATGTTCACAGTGTTGGAAGTGATCAGTACACACCCTGAGACTAAGAAGCAGAAGCAGGTGATCTTATTGGGCCAAGCAGGCAGTCTAACGTCAAAGATACATCACCCAGGAGTCTTTGGGAAACTGTCATCCTTGGCTTCACAGGTTGGCCAGACAACGAGTGACTGACAACAGCGAGGCAGAGCGCCTGGCCCCTCGTTTAAACCAGTGAAGCCAGTACCAGTTTGTCCATGTGGTGCAACAAACAAACTCGCCATTCCAACAATCTTTGACTTTTAGTGCAACCTTAGCATGGCATCAGCATAACCGTGTGTCAATCGTATCTGAGTGTGATGCAACAACAGTAAAACAGCAGCCACAGCTGGTTGGAGGTTTCCATAGTAGTGGCAGATGCAGAGCCTCAGAGACTGTGAGTACTCCAGAGGATGTTTCTTTGTCCTTTCTTGTGCGTTTGCATGCGTGGATGTGTGTGTGCACGGGGTCAAACAGTACTTCATGATCCTCCCAGGAACTCATTGTACAAATACTATCTGACCCACATCTGGTTGTGTGTGTGCGCTCATGTGCATGTACGTGCGCAGACCTTGCTGGACCACTTGCGCGCCTCCTGGTGGAGAGCTTGGGCAGCTGCCAGAATGGGTTGATTGACAGGCTGGTTGGAGGGCATCATCAGCAGTTCTGGCTCATAGTCATCCTCACCATCAGTAAACTCATCTTCATCATCTACCTCCCTCTCCTCTACTGCCTCCTCCTCCTCAGGCTGGGCAGGGCAGGGCAGGGGGTGGGGGTTGGGAGTGGAGTTGTTGGTGAAGGTTGGAGGAGTAGGGTCGATTGGGATGGGAAGGAAAGAAAGGAAGGCAAAGAGGGTGGGAGGAGGAGGAGGAAAAAAAAGGAGGAGAGTGGAGAAGAAGGGGAAGGAGAAAGCCAGGGATGGCAGGAGGGAGGGAAGCATGGGAAAAGGAGGCATTTAGTACAGTATGAGAGGCACTGGATGGAAGAAGAGAGGACAGGAGACTTACAAGAGGGAGGAAGAGAGAATGCAAGCACTGTGAAAGAGAAGCGAAAAGGGGAGGTGAAACTGCACAGGCAAAGATGGTGTCGTGGGGGGAAAAAGAAAAGAGGAGGAAAGCGGAGCTGGTTTGGGCGGGCAGCAGGTGGATGATGTGCCTTGACGCTGTGGCTGAGTTGACAGTTTTTGAAGCATTTGCACAAACAAATAAAGTCGAAACTGTAACCAAAACCAGTGGTTGGCATCCCTCTGGTGTGTTTAAGAGTCTAGAAGCGTGTTGGGAAACATAGTGTGACCCTGTGCAATTATCAGAGATAGTTTGTGCCTGGTTTCCAGAGACACCTGTGATGCATAGATCATTAAACAGGTGTGAGGAAACTGTCAGGAGAGCTATAGAGGGGGTGAGAAGTTATGAGCTTCACAAAGAGAGCGAGAGGGCATTATTCCTGTATAATCAATGGTTAAAAACACAGTATAACTGTTCCTATACACAGCTCCTCCACACAAAAACACTTGGACACACACATATGGAAGGAACACAGACACCAATAGAGATGAAAGTGTAGAGAATCCAAAGTCCGCTTCAAATATAATGCACCTTTTCTCTACGTCTGCTATGGGAGACTGGATTGTCTCTCCACACATGACTCTTTATCTGATATTTGTAAGAGTAGGCCTACATGTGCATTAAACCATGAACAGTCTTACATGCTGACACCTCAAACTGATGACAGTTTCCAGTTTCAGTCTGAAATTGAAATCGAGCCACTGATCTCCACATTTCAGCATCAACATTATTTCAGGAAACAAACAAAAAAAAAACTTGTGTGTGAGAGGATACTTCCTCATTGGACAAGTGCATTATGGTCTAACAGAGAGGGATCATTTCAGTCGAGTCTGCTAACATGACATAGGAATATCACTAACCGATCTACCTTATTTAACCCAGAAGTGTGTGTGTGTGTGTGTGTGTGTGTGTGTGTGTGTGTGTGTGTGTGTGTGTCCTCCACTGATTTTGAAATTATACACACTTGATGGGGAGGATCTGCAAACTGTATATTTCTGTGTGTTTGTGTGAACTGACCTTGCTGGACCACTTGCGTGCCTCGTCATGCAGCTGCCTGGCTGCCACCATCATGGGCTCGCTCAGCACCTCTCCAGCCTTCTGCTCCGGGAACTCCTCGTCCTTTTCCTCTGGAGGAGGGGGCCGAGGTGGGGGTACCTCGCCCTCTGGCAAGGGGGGCTTGGGTGGCGCCTGCTCATCACTGACCTGGAAAAGACACACACAGACACACATATGTTACTTACAAATATGTAGTTAGAGAGCAAAGGGGGATATGTATGTATGTAAGTTTTTATCTTCTGTCAGGACCAGACACAGAACCCCCATAACTCCAATTTTAAAAGATTCTTTAATTGGTTTGAAATCACTGAATGGTTTCAGTAGGAGGTTCTTCAAATGTAGATCAAATGTGTTAATGTGGATAATAGAGAGTGTGTATGTGTGCTTACATGGAGCTGGTCCAGGTCAGGGGGTGGAGGAGGGAAGTCAGGCTCCTGAGGTTGGAAAGCCTCTCTAACTTTTCCGACTGCAGCCAGGATCCTCAGACACGAGTCCAGGTAGGCCTTCTGCAGAGCTGCGGGGAAAAACGCGTGACAATTTCATACAGTACAGTATCTTGAACATGCATTTGCACAGCGTATTCCTGTACCTTTATCTTGTATGTTCCCAGCCACTGCCTTGGCATCCATCACCATGGGTGAGATGGTGTGTGAGAGGATGTCTGACGCATGCTTCACTGTGTCTCTGAACCGTGGATCCTCAGAGTTCTCCATTTCCCTCTTAGCCACCAAGAGGACCCGATTAGCTCGTCTTGCTATGCTTGTTGCCCCGGCAACAAGCATCTGGGGCTGAACATTTGCCATGGCAACTCGGCATTTGTCGATGTCTTTCTTTATAGCCTCCTCAGACGCATCCAACAGAGATTTGGTGTCGATGGCCTCGTCCACCAGGCCTGAAGCAACAGAGACACACGAACACACACACCCATTAACCTCTCTAAATCTTATCTCAAATTTTATCAGGCTGCTGTAATACTGCAACTACTTCAAAATACTACTTCAAATTATTTTCAATAATTTAAGCAACACGAGAAATGTTGAGAAACTCCTCACCAGTGAGTCTTTCCACATTGTCAATCCACTGGTTCTTCATGGTGTCAAAGTGCTCGTACGCTGCTTTGTTTCCAGGATTCTTCAACAAGATCCGAGCAGCAGAGGTCACCTGAACATTCACACACATGTCAGACATTGTATGACAGGCTCTGACAGCTTTGTGTTTCATCACTGTCTGCAATCATGCAAATACTAAAACAAACAGGTGCACCTGTGGTGTGAGCTCCCTGGCATGTTTCACAGCAGCATGTATCCCCTCCACTGTGCTCTTATTGGCTGTTCCCACGGCAGCAGCCTTCTCTGCGGTCGCCCCCAGCCGCCCTGCGTGGGCCTCGAAGTTCCCTGCACGCTCTTCAAAAACCTACAGCAAACATTATTGTTGGTATAGCTAGATAAAAAGTTTTATCGGGTGCCCATTCTTGGATAGTGCGGAATCAGTAGAAATGAGGCTTTGGATTCATTCCTGTAACCATATTTGTAATCAGCACAGATTTGTGTATGTTACTGACCTCCTGCCTGTTGGGGGCATCAGGAGGAGCGGTTGCAGCCACAGCCAGCAGTTTGATAGGGGTGGTGGTGTCACTGAAAACGTCAGATACTTCCTGGGTCATCACCTCCTGCATGTGCTGCCGCAGGTCCTGGTAGAGGCAGAGTGTGATGCATCAGTCCACTAGGTGGAGCTCTGCACCAATACTTTCAATAATAACCAAGATGCATGCATCATATATACAAACCCAAGACTCCATGTTTTTTGGGGTTTTTTTTATGGCTGCATCATTTGATCAAATGGAAACATTTTTACATGTGCTGTTCATCATTTTATCCAAATTTCCCCCAAATGTAGCCTGACATATTTGGTATATTTGGAAACTTAATGATCCTCACTGTAACGTAACATGACCTCTGTTCTGCACAGCATACATTTCTAATGACAGAGTTTAAACCTGAGCCTTGATTCATTTATAAACAGGTGTGTGTGTGTGTGTGTGTGTGTGTGTGTGTGTGTGTGTGTGTGTGTGTTGTGTGTGTGTGTGTGTGTGTGTGTGTGTGTGTGTGTGTTTGTGATACCGCTGAGCTACCTTGAGGCTGTCCTGCAGCTGTGCGGCTGTAGCTCGCGCATGAGGAGCCTCAGCCTCTCCCCGGCCGGCCATGTCTGCCAAAGATGCCATTAGACCTTCTGTCCGGTCACAGCGTCCAATCATATCCTGTCGATACGGGCCTAACAAGCCTCCTGCCAGCCTCCTCCCTTCTCCAACCATTCCTCTGATCGCTGCCTGACCTGGAGAGAGACACGCATCAGGAGTCATTATTATGTCACATCTGGATACCCAATATCTCAATGTACTTCAATAAAAAACAAAATACAACAATTACAGGTTCTTGTTTAGACATTTGTATTTCTCTGTAACATGGTCGATGAATAATAGGAATGGAAGGGGTGACTAATGACTGTGGTTTAAACATCTTTTTTTGTAAATTACAGGTTGCTGTATTTTGTAGCACATGCTGACCACATGAAGTTTCCAGGAAGACACTGTGTGATTAATATCTATAGTGTTATCTCTTCTAAGGACGCATGTAGCAGGAAGGTACCTGTGATCCATTGTAGCCTCTCACACTCTGCTCCCACAGGGAAGCACGGGAGAAAATAGCAAACAAACAAATGACAAAACAGGGATATAGCACATAGCAAATAAAACAAAGCATTAAAAACAATGCAATGCTCGCTGAATGACTAAGTAGGTCTGATTAATGTATGAGATACATGACTGTGGGCATTTAAGGAAATGGCATCAGTCACCACTGTAGTTATTTCTGTGCCACATTCAGAAATGTTTCCTGACTGAAAACTGATGTGGTTTCCTCATGCACCACAAACACCTCACATCTATCAAGATCCTCTATTTGGCGGCTAATAGGAGTCACACAAGTTGCCAACATATTACCACATTCACCCGCCCTTCGTCAGCTGCATACAGGAAGCTGATGAATGACATGCAAGGTCAAAGTGTTTATTTTTGAACCAAACTACTACATTATCCCTCCCTAGAGCCGCCATCCATCCTCGCTCTCACCTACTCCTCTGTCGTCCACTCCGGGGTTGTTCACCCAGCGGAGGGCCTGTTCCATCTTGCCCTCCAAGGTGACGGCAGGCTTGGCTGGTCTCATGTTGGCCACGGCACGGTTGGTTTTGGACTGCAGGGTCAGCAGTGCCGCCCCAATCTGCTTTGCCAATGCACGGGCCTCTGGGCTGTCACCTTTACCCCTGAGACAGTGACAGGCAGAGGGACGGTTAGAGGGAAGAACAAAAAGCCAAGTTCTAGAAATAAGCTGTGAAATACAAATTTCTAGTCTGTAATTTTTTACTGTTTCACCACACCCCTGTTAGACACCATCCATAAAGGGAAATACCACCATCAAAGGCTAATGCCACTTTTCCATCTGCTTTAGTCAGCATTAATTCTCATCTTGTGTAACCATTAAATCAAGATAAATGCTTGTATTACTGGTTTGCAGTAGGAGAGTGTGTGTTTTCCACAGACACAGGTACAAGTTCTGGTCCAGGCCAGTAATTCAAGAGGAGTAAAATAATATTCATATAATATGGAATAAAGTAAATTCGTTTGAAAGAGTACAGGCTTAATGAAGGTAGTATTTCTTTTGTGACCTTGTGCAGTCGGTTTTCATGAGATAATTCAGGAATGACATGTCTACAGAGCCACATATTATGAAAGTACAATCTGTTCCAGTTTTTCGAAAATACTTGATAATCCCCCAAATCTTTCAGTGCACTTGCAGAGTAACATTTTTTCCTCTTCTCAAGTTCAGATCCATTGTTTTTGTGTGGATCTGGGTCACTCGGGTTACTTTGTCATGTTTATCTCTGGTTTCCTATAATGGTCTGTAGATGCAGTGGAAGTGTAGCACCGACAATATATCCGCAACGGTGACTCATCGTGATTCACTCAACTGCAGCTCCATCTAGTGAACTTACTACTCTAAACCCAAAGTGAAGTTTACTTCAAATATGAAATTAAGTGGCTTGAACTTTGAGATGAGTGGTATTTTACTTTAAGTAAGTTTTGATCCTCAAACTGACCCGCCACATAAAAGCCCCATCTCCTCCACACCATATTCAAACAGTCAGAAACCTTATTGTAGGACTGATGCCCAAGGTTGACAGGCAACAACATATTTTCCAGGCAGGTAAAATATGCCAGCTATTGGTGGCATGAGGTTGCAGTTTGAGCCTAGAAAAAGAGGTTCTACGAGTTACTTAAAACAATCACGAAACATCATCAGTCATTCATGCGTCAGGGAAGGGAAAGCACACTGTTTGCGTAGTTCCACGAGTCTGGCGGTGAGTCCTGCGATCTCACTGATGGAGCGCAGTATGTCATCCCTCTCTTTGGGGTCTTCGCACAGATCGGCGATGCGTTTGGCCTCAGCTAGTAGCGCTCTGATGTACTCCTCACCCTCCGGACCACCGTTAGGATCAGCCAGCCAGGCCTAAACAACGCACATACATGACTTAGCTCTCTTCTGAAATATACAACATAAATCAATAACTTAACTTCTTACAACTAAAACTCTTCACTGAAAATTGCTTGCTTGCTTGGAAATGAACTAGAACAATAAAGACAGAAATAGGATAAATCTAATGCAGAGAGGAGGTATGACTCACTGGGGAGCGGGTTAACATGGATTACTGTGTTGTTGTTGTTATTTTATCTGACCTGTGCAGCGTCCAGCCTCCTGGCAATGGCCTGTTTGGCATTGATTAAAGCCTCCAGTCTGCGGGCAGCACCGTCCACTTTGCAAAATAACAAGTCTAAGCCCTGCGAGCACTGGCCAGCGCGCTGCACACATCCTGGCGTTGTACCCTGGCCTCTATCGTAAAAAAGAAAAAACACACACAGTTCACACATGACAAAATACTTTACATTGACACACAGAGGCAAAGAAAATAGTTGAACTCACTCTCTCTCTCATATAAACACACTACCTGGCTCGTAGATCTGCTATCTGGTCCGTCATTTGTCCCAGAGCCTTAGTGGTTGCCAATATATCTTTCCTCTCCTTCCCAGCACACAGCTCTCCCACCTTACCAGCTTCATCCAGTATCACACGCAGGGCAACCTCACCGGCGTCTCCTAAAGACGACAGCGCATGACAGGATGAGACCGTGGAATAAGATCTAAAGAGCTGATGAAGTGCTTTAGCTGAAGACATGATAAAAAAAAAACGAAAAACAAACACACACAGTTACCTGGCTGTCCATGAGGATCTTTGAGCCAGCTTTTAGCCTGTGCCATCTTTGACTCAATCAAAGCCAGAGATCTCTTCAAAGCCTCCATATCCTGAGGTAAAGAGAAAACACAGCATTGTGTATAGCTTTGTCCAAACAGCAGTGGCTATTAAATAAGTAGGTACCGCTTCATATTATGGCAAACTTATTATATAACTAATTCATTACTGTTACAATTACAATAATATTCTAAAATAAACGGTGTTAAGTAAGTTGTGAGCCCAAATTAAATGGAGAGGCTGTTGTTATTTTGTGTTTTTCTCACAACAAAAACACCAAATGTGTTAGTTGGTTTCTTGATGCTTTCCAACTCCATTGTCTTGTGTGTGGCACTCAGCCCTGAGCCCATTCAGTCTTACTGAAGATGTAAACCTTTAAAAATGGGTCACATTGTGATTCAACATATATTACACTGCTGGTCTTCATCTTCTGTATGTAAGATATAGGCTTTGTGTACACAAGTTATATTTGTTAGTTTATCTTTTGTTGACAGTAATAAAAATATAACATATGACTGCTCAATTTCATATTTTAATCATTATTAATTAATTGATGATTTACACACATTTACAGCTGCAAACTTGGTAAAGTTTAAACTGTGTGTGTGTTAGAAAGCCACTGATAAATGACCAGTGTGTTAGAAACGTTGCAGCCAAATGTATCGACTTAATTGTGGGCTCTCAACCGTTCATTAATGTTTATTATTAAACTGTAAAGTAGTAAAAAAGTATTCATGTACCATGAATAAAGTCATTAGTAATAACACAAGCATTTATGTTTTATTGTAAAGTTTAACAGTTTCCATAAATTCTGTGTAGCCAAACTAATTAGCTGATATGTTGTTAAAAATAACGGATGAAGTGGAAAATTAGACAATTAAGGGGGGATGACAATCTCACATTTAAAATGCAACAAACACTTTCATTGCTTTATACCAGGTGGAGAAAAATAAATCCTTTTCCCAGCTCAGAAGAGACTGAACCACTTAAGTGGAGCCGTTCAATACAGCCCATCTATTATGGATGTGTCTGGACACCAACCAGTTTATTTCTATAATTCATGACCTGAGCAGAGGACAGTCATCGCGTGCCAGTGGTTCCCCCCACACACTGACAGTAAACTATTACAACAGCTCATACACAAAGTATGCAGAATTTCCACAGCAAACACACAAACACACACAAAGGACAGACAGGCAGATCAGTGTCTGAGGTAGCTGTGTGCAGAAAAACATGCAGGGTTACAGGTTAGTCTAGTGAAACAGATCTCAACTGTAAAGGTGACGGAACCCGTTACACAATCTGTGTTAAAAAAAATGATGTGCCAAAAAGTATTTCCCAGGGAGTATACTCTGCCCAAACCAGCATCTTATTGTGCTATTGACAGCTGTATCACACAGTAAACATGAGCAGCACGTGAAAGAAAATACCATGACGGGAAATTCTGAGGCGATTATTGTTAAAAAAAAAGCTCAAACTCTTAAATAACTGTCGTCTGTTTCATGCCATTTGACTCAAATAGACGCCTAGAGACAAACATATGCACATACATTAATACAGTGATGAAGCATGTGTACTGTACATCATCACGTCAGATAACAGAGAACAGAGAGTGGATTAAAACACATGACATACTTACTGTTAAATACCACCATGACAGATATATACATATACAAATATATACATATATATATTTATATATATATATATATACAATGTAAGCTCGGAGACATATTTCCATATTTCCTTCTCTCTCACACACACATACACACTTGCATGCTGGAAACTGCAGAGGGGGAGAGAAACAGGCTTACCTTCTACAGGGAGGAAAAGAATGGAGGAGGAAGGTAAAGAAAGAAAAGAAAAAGAAAAACCAGGAGTTATACTACCGAGCAAAAAGAAAAGTGGAGACAAAGTAAAGAGTGAATTTTTTGAGGATGCTCTCTATAGTACAGAGGGACGTGTGGATAGAGTGTGTGTCTATGTGTGTGTGTGTGTGTGTGTGTGAACAGGCACTCCAAAGCAAAAGTGAATGTTTGATTGAGGTACATGGGGAGTTTTTTTTTTTTAAAGTTAGGGTTGAGGGTATAAAATGGAGAAAACCTGAGTTCACATGCGCAGCTCAGGTCATACCTTATTGGCCCACGCGTCCTCATCCCACGTGGTGAGCTGTAAGACTCTTATAATCTCGTTGATTTCAGCGCTCATCTTTTCAAAGGTAAATCTTCTGTTCCTCTCCGCCTCCTCAACGCCGGCACCTCGACTGCTCTTGGTTGCGACAAAGATCTTTATGGCTGAGGACAAAAACATTAGTATTTCTAATTACAGTCATTAAGGAGCATAGATTCATCACAAAAGATATAAAACTGTCCATTAAAGCCACTATTTAAGTGGCTTTAAAGCTCTATTAGCTGATTTTTTTTGGACACAGGGAGGCAGCAGACGCAACATACTGTAAGTTGATATGGCAAAGTTATTAGCAAACAGTTGCTTATTTATGCATGCTGCAGATACAAAGCAACATTAATTCTCATTTGGAGTCGTGTTTCTTGTAGCTTGATGAATCAAAGTCCAATATTCCCTTTTTCTTTTAGTTCTGTTTTTGGTCTCCACCAACTCCTGAGGGAAAACATCTGGCTATTTGGCTGCTAAATGCTCCACTCTGCCATTTAGTTGTTAACTTAGTCTTTCTGGTGCTGGGGCATGTTAAGTACAGCGGGTTTGTCAGAGCTCTTCCGATGAAATCAGCTGTGCGATGCAGCCAAAATCGACACGAGAGCCCTGAGAGTGAACCAAAACGTAGAAGTTGTGGTCTGTTAAACCAAAACAATGAGCTGAATGATGCCAGAAAAGCTCTGTAAAGCTGAGGGGAACTTCAGAGTCAGATGTTAATTATCTGTGGGTTCACTGGTGTGATCGACCCCTTTTTAGTAGTAGTAATCATGTGATCCATTGTTAACACAACAGTATCGATTATATCCACTTTAAGTTGCAAATTGGTTTGTGATCTTACAATAATCAATTGCCCCAAACTTTTTTGACATTACACCCTCAGTGAACTTTCAGGTTTGAATGTAGAGCTTTCAAAAGCTGCAGCAGCGTTTCTCTTCTTTGCTGGTGCAGAACACAGTGCGAGAGGCACTAGTAGAGCTGCTAGTGGGCGGCGTGTGTGTGTGTGTGTGTGTGTGTGTGGTGTGTGTGTGTGTGTGTGTGTGTGTGTGTGTGTAGTCAGTCTGACATCCCCAGCAACTAATGACTGTAATTATCAGCGTTGCTATAACAACCGTTGGATGCTCAGTGACCTGCGCAGTCGTTTGCCCACACACATACATACAGTCACACATACCTGATATAAGTACAGGCAGCAGCTCTTTGACAGTGTTCATGGAGCTGACTAGCATCTGTCTGTGTTCTTGGTGCGTCAGCTCCTGCTGCCTCTCCTCTATCATCTTTGACATTTTGGTCATCCCTGAGGAAAGAGAGCAACATGGGGAGATGTTATTGTTCTGTGAAAGTTAGAGGTGACCAAAATCAAACCAAAACAGCAGGGGGACGCAGAAAAATGAGCTTGTGTTTGGCTTTAGCATCACAACTTCAACTGTGCTCGAACAATCAAGAGGCTGAGGCCACCCCTCAGTGTTTTCACCAAATGAGTAGTTCCAACACATCCAAACATCATTACCTCATGAACGACTGATCTCGTACAATGACAGCATCAGTAAAGTGTGAGAAAACCCTGGCATCAGATTTCCTCTCAGCTCATTATGCCACAGAGCACTGACAACACAATTGACCTTTTACCTCTGATGATAAATAGATTGTTTACGCTCCTGCTCTCCTGCCAGTGAAAAGACTCTGATCAGTAATCACAGCATCTTAGTGTCAGAGGAGCAGTCGGCAGTTAATTTAGTTTTTCAGCATGGGAGATTGATCTTTAACCCGGAGAAGAGCCTGAAACAAAGGCTGATTGCGCGGTTCATGTTTTTCTGTTTGCCCTTAGAGAACATCACCGCCAAAGCCAAACAGCATGACGCATTTGTGTTGACCTTTTTGTCCTCTATATTAACACAATTCTTTATACAGTTTCCTGAATGTGTAGGGATTTTTAATAAAGACTCAATTTGCTGCGATTAATTTGCTGATTTCCTTTTTTTTTTTGAAAATCCCTTCGCAAAGTCACAAACAGTCAAACCAAAAGAATATTTATGTTTCTGTCAAATAAGACAAAGAGAAGTTCAAATCATCACTGATCAATGAACTAACTGTTCTGCTCTAAACTGGAACACAGCGACCCTGTTGCCGAACTGTTCTTCCTTAAAATAAATATTCATCATTGCAGATTTACTGTAATAGCCCATGATTTTGATATCTGGATTTTTTATGTAGAAGTCGCTTGAAACATCCCAAGATTGATTCTTTCTGAGAGGTCTTTGTTAGACCCTCCCTCTCAAGGCATATAACCCCCCAAAAATTTGTTGAATAATTTTTTGTCAATGCAAAATGTCTGAAAAGTATAAGTTCTAATAGCACTCTTTGATTTCCACTTTTAGTTAAACCACAGAAAACTACAATTGGAGTTGTCCTCACTGCTTTAACTTACACAGCTTTAAATTGGCTTTAAAAAAACAACTAAAAAAACAAGCTCCTGCTGACCTGGTCCCAGGTTCTTGGTGTAAGTGATGAGGTCCTCCATGGTCTCCACCACTTCAGCTACAGCCAGATACTCTAGGATACCTTTACACACTCTGATTATCTTGCGCACCTAGAGCACAACACAGACATAATCACAACCAGATGAGACCATGGATACAGGCACAAAACAAAGGGCTGATAATGTTGATTAGAAACAAGCGTCTTTATTAGAGAACAAAATTCAATGTGGCCATGAGCTTTTTTTAGACGGCGTAGAAGTTGCCCTGTTGTTTGTGTGGTGTTTGTGTGTCTGTGTCTGTGTCTGTGTGTGTGTGTGTGTGTGTGTGTTTGTGTGTACAGTCTTGTGATGTATGTCTTGTGACTGTGAGAAGTTGCTCTTTCAAAAATGAGGCTAGTGATGAGATGTGGCAAGCATAATCACGTGCCCAATGTGATTCCACTTATGGAGCTGCCGGCAAACATTCAACACACACATACACACACACACACACACACCATGCAACCTGGCACACACTATATCCTCACATACACACATATATATATATATACACAGAGCCAGCCACACACATATCCTGAGTTATGACAGAGGGAAATCATTTGATCTCAGTGATTAGATCTGGCTGCATTTGAGACTTGCTTGAAGCTGAGTTCCTCCTTCCTCTGTACAGCTATCTCAAGCTTTCTTTTTTCAAAGATACCACACCTCTGAAGTAAAAGCAATTCTCAGGAGACATACATGAAGATAAAGAGGCAAACACAGACACACACACACACACACACACACACACACACACACACACACACCTCTGCCTCATCAAAGGTAAGGAGCAGGTCGGACGTTCCAGACAGTATCCCTCTGGATCCATCAATCAGGTAATCTCGTGCGGGAACAGAGTACGGATCTGCCTTTAGCATCTGAGCGGCCTGGACCAGCTTAGAGCACGAGTTCTCCACCCTGAAAAATACACAGCACACACATTTACTGACAACAGGGATTAATCACCTTAATAAATCCCACAGATCAGATCTGACATTTAACATAGAAAAGCGAAACATATGCGTCGAAGAACGCTGCTCTGGTAACAAGAGATGGTTGGGTTTGCAAGGTGTCATGGAAGGAAACTGAGATGATTTTGCAGATTTTTCTGCACATACACAGAAAACTCAGAAGATTCTGCTTCCTCCGTCTAAAGAATAAAGATAGATGGGGGTGGGGGGGTGGGTGATCTGGGATTTATAGTTTTTTACAATTTTCAAATTGCTGACTAACAATGTGAGATTGTGAAAGTTTTCAGCTATCATTTTCTGTCTCGACATGTCTGCTCATTGGAAGTCAGTGATTAGCTTAGCCTGAAGAAGGTGATGGATTTTAGGAGCACTTGAATAAAGCCAAGTCCCTCCTCTTTCTGACCCCCATTGGTCAGGGTATCGATGGCTGCTGGTTCATCTATATTTAGGCAGGTTCACATTCCCACATGCCCCCTCCTAAGCCCTGTGAGTGAGATTTATGGTGTAGTGCCCTGTGTATGTGTGAGTGAGCAGTGAGAGAGCGGTGTGCGGATCTGATTAAGGTCTGGGCCCTCTTCTTAAAACTTAAAAAACCAATTTGGAATTTGAAAAATAAGCAACAAACGGAAAGGAAATCAGGGAGAAAACAAACATATTAATATTGGTGTGAATGCACAGTAAACGCTTTGACATGGCCGGCAAATACAGCCTGATATCTAAGTCCCATGATTGCTGAGTAGCAGCTCTCAGCCGGCACCCAAGAGTTCATGTCAGCTCTCTGGATGCAAGCTGGAAAACAACAAACAGCCTCTCAGCGGTCTGGATGCGGGAGCCGGACAGTCACCCGGGCTCAGCCTCAGAAGTGGCTCTTTGTTGCAGCTGGGAACATAGCCACAGTTCCTAACATTAAATCGTCTGGAATCCTCTTTTTAACAAGTTCTCTGTCTGCTGAGATAAAGTGGATCATTTCTATATTTTTGCCACTGAGTGTTTCTGTGAGTGACTGTGGGCGAGAGCAGAGACAGAGGGAGGTACACAAAGAAACAAGAGTGGTGCCCTTTCTTCTAAAGCACGTGCAGCGCTTCAGACTTACTTACTTAATGAACGCAGGAGGCATGTCTCTCTTCATCACCTGGTCTTCAGTGGTTTGAACCGTTTCCTTCCCCACCTGCGACACACACAGATGGACCATTTATTTTATTATCATTAGCTGCAGCAAGAGAGGAAATAGTATTCAAGTAAGCACTATTAATAGTCTGCAGGGTGAACGGGTGTGTATCAATTCACACCTATTTCAACCATGCGTGCATGTCATATTTTTCAAGCTTCGGGGGGGAAGCAGCTCAGTGTCTGGTTGACTCGGCTGCCTGTTGTTCCATATGAGGGCAGGTCGGGGGGGGGGGGGGGGGGGGGGGGGGGGGGACACGTTTATTCTGCTCTAAACTGACCCGCATGTGGCCGTGAATGTGAGGTCTGTAGAGATGATATCACCTAGTCATCAGCACAGTGTAAACGATGCAGAAAATAAAATTCAGCTTTCTTTTGTTCTGCACAAACAGAACTCGACAGTAATAAGTGGGAGTATTGATTTTTCTATTAGAGTTACTTGATTTTTTCCTCCGTGTGTGAGTGTTTTCTTTCTGATTGTGACTCAAACTAAAAACCTGTGACATTTTCATGCCCTCAATTTTTTTTCAATACCCTAAGGACCTTAAAGATTTGGTTGCATGGAATTAATACTCTCACTTTAAAAGAGAATATTGAAAAGCGTTGGCAGGTTGTTCCAAAGTTGTGGTGCCCTAACAGCAAAAGCTCTGCCCCTTTAGTCCTACATATTGACATGGGAACTAGCAACTGAGGACCTCAGACTACATACAGGTTGATATGGGGCAATTAATTCAGAAATATAGTCTGGGAATAGGCCATGAAGTGCTTTAAAAGTCATAAGCAGAATCTTAAAATCGATTCTGTAATTGACTGGTAGCCAATGTAGAGACATTAAAAGCAGAGTAATATGATCTTGTTTCTTAGTTGTTGTTAGTAGCCTGGCTGCTGTATTCTGTTTTATTTGAAATCTGTGAATTGTTTTCTGATTTATGCCGGTTAGGAGACCATACAGTAATCATGAGGAAATCCTCCATAACCAGCAAGGAATGGTTTCTAGAATCTCTGCTGCAGAAAACAGACACAACAGTGCATTGAGTGCAAAATCGCGTGTGTACCACACACACACACACACACACACACACACACACACACACACACACACACACTCAGCAGGGTGACATTGCTCTCTTCTTCTACATATGTTCATACAGGGATGCAGCTGGCTGAAAAGCTACAACTGGCCCTCACACACAAAACACATCCTATAACACACACGAGCATCCGCCCACACACACACACAAAACACACACACGCGATGCAATTACAGTGAGATGATGACATCAGTCTCTTGCTGCTCTATCGATGAAAGTCCGTTAATAGACTTTCCGGCTCCAGAGACTCAGGAACACTTTCACATACACACTGAGATCCATGCTGCTGTAGACTTCTCTTCTCATCATACACTGTGGCCGGTAAGAGCCTTAATACAGCAATACCAATTTTAGCTGGTGTGCTGCTCATTGCATCAATAATTAAAGTCATTATAAGTGGCTGTATTTTATTTACCGCAGAAGCAAGAAATCTAGTCTCATCAGAGGTTTCATCTTTGTGTAACTAAAGCAACACAAAATAACTCCTCATTTAAAGTGACCAATCAGGCTCAAGTTTTTAAGTATGAACTTGAACTTAACACCAGTGAAATTTTAATATTTGATTTTATATCAGAGTGCAACAAGACAATCTCCACAGATAGCTAAAAAAAAGACACAGACAACATGAAAAGATGTGGAGAGAGTGAATTCCACCCCCTGATAAGATGTTTTATATGATGATTCTACTCTTTCTTAACCTAAAGTATACTTTGCATTGTCATTTGTCATTTTATCTGTCAGACCTTTAATTCTGTCGATGTGAAACATTGTAATGAATAATCACAAACACTGCAAAAGGGATATAATTGAAATATCTGAGAGCCTCTGTGTATCTTGGTGAATTTCCTTCTTTAAAAAAGAAAGCAGCGAGATCTACAACTGTGAAATGTGAGGAATGCGGCTTTACAAGTAGAGCGCAGGTTGAGGAAACTCTCCGGACAACCACCAACGAGTCACATCAGGTCACTGATCAAAGGCTTTCCTGTAAGCAGCAACACTTGGCATTGATTATACAATGCATAATTGATGCGAAGTTCAGTGGTTTGCTGGGCTGGCTGACAGTGTGATATGTGTGTGTGTGGTTGAACAGCCTGAAAGGTGCGACAGCTCCGGCAGGAAACAGACAGCTGTCAATTGTAGCTGACACTATACAATTAGCCTGGTCCCAGCTCAGATCCACAGGCATCAGCTCTGATGTGGATACTGCTTTCACTGTCTTTTCATGAACTTCTTGTTTTGGATTACATATTAATGTAACAGTCCAGTCCAATCAAAGAATGACGGCAAACGTCAACACCTGCAAATAATGATTAATAGTTCTTTTATCAGGAAATGTATTGGTGACCTGGGGTTCAAAGACACTGCCCACACAACATCTGAGGTTCCAGGCGAGCTGGGGACATTTGCTGCATGCTGTCCCTGCTCTTTATCGCCTCATTCTCTGCCACCTTTCTAGTGTCTGTTATCAAATCAAGAAAGAAATCCACTCCTCCCACCTCAAAAATACTTCATAAATCATAAAAATCATAAATATCCTTTGATGGGTTTATATATATATATATATATATATATATATTGAGCCTAACGTCTCAAAATTACATTTACCAATAGCCAAAAAATCCAAGTATTCAAAAATTTATAATGAGAAAAGCAAGCAAATGTGCACATATGTGACACTGTACTCAAAGCACATGTTTGATATTTTAAAGTTGCAGATTTAGTTTCTTGGCCACAGAAAAAAGGCTATAAATCACATATTTATTTGACGTATAATTAATGACCCTATAAAGCCATAGTATGTAATAGCTAGCAAAACAGTAAAAGTTGTGAGCCGTAAAAACCAAAACAATGAGCTGAAAGGCGCCAAAACACTTTGTAGCACTGAGGGGAACTGCAGAGCTTGCTCATCATTCCCACGTTAAAAGCACACAGCCATTTGACCCATTACTTATACAGAAATATAGGATAGTGCAGCTTTAAAGACATTAATAAATGAAAGAACATGTTAAATTGATTAGCAAGATGGAGCAATCTGTCAATCAAGGAACCATCAATTCTGCTATAAAGTATAAACCAGGAGTAGATTTAAGACAGACTGAGATATGTGTAGACACGCAGCTGGAAACAAAGACTTATCCTGGATCTGATGGCTCATATTTACATGGTAGAGCATGCTGAGGAGTGTGGTGTATGTGTATTTAGGAGGGGGGGGGGGGGGGGGGGGGGGGGTATAGGGGAGCGGTAGGTGGGAGGGGGGACTATGAGGCTTGGCAGAGTCTAGCCAGAAGATGCCAGAGACACTTTCCCTCCCTTGCCGTGTGCCGGCGTCTGACTGTAAGTGGCTATTCCTCTTCCTCCCCACATCCCTCCTCTTCTTTCCTCATTCTGCATCACGCTGTTCGACAATTTTAGTCAGGAGTCTCGCTCCTCACATCCCTACCTCTCCCTCTCTTTCTGCTCTGCTCTGTCAGAGTGTAGTTACTTCACTCAACGGTAAATCTATTTATTCCTTCCTCCCCCTCCCCCAGACATACTCGGATTCTGCGTTGACTCCTTCAGGAGCGCATACTTCTCAAACACCACTGAGGCTGCTCTGTCATCAGCACAACTTCAGCAAGCTCACACTTTCAACCAAATACGCCAACAGCATCTCTCAGATCTTTCGTTGAATCAGCGTCAACCCACACACAACCTCTGACAGATTGAGACTGACACCATCTTGCATGTGTGCGTTTCTAAGTGTCTCAGTGACCTAGATTTTAAGTACCCCCCCACTGTCAGCCCACCCTGGACGGGGGTTAACAGTGTAATTGTATCAGTGTGCGGTGGGACCATCGTGGTGTGATGGTGGCAGGTTGCTGTATATCGCGTTATGTCTTAGCTCAAACTGCAAAAGTGTAGAAATGAATCTGCTTTCTAAAATAAAGCATATGTGGTCAGAAGTGTGTGTATATATTCGAGTGTTAGGTGTCCTTTGCGTCCAATTAAGTTCGTCTACCCAGTAACCGGCCACTGCTGATTTTACAAGCCCTGTACTCAAGCACCCTTTGTGCTCTCTTTCAACACCTTCTTTTCACCCACTTATTAACTCTCACCCCTCTATCAGTGGACTACACAACTATCCATCATCTCCTCTTCAGCTGCACATTTTAGCATTTAGATGGTGTTCTTATCCAGTAGTGCGTAAGAGTCCAATGAGCCTCAAATCTTACATCCCCAAACAGATACCAGTAAATGCAAGGAAATGACATAACACCTGAGGAGAGAGGGGCGTTTTAACTTTTTATTGCATCCTACTTTCATTTTTTATTCCTGTCTGACACCAGAGTCCCTCCATCCCTGCATTTCCTCTTCCCGACACTTCTCAGTGTCATTGTGTGTTCAGCCTTTATCTCTCCCTGTAGCCTCACATCTCCATCATCTGAGACCGGCAGCGTACCTGAGGCTGCTATTAGCCTCCTTCTGCTCATCAACGGAGTGGATCAACGAGGACGAGCAGAGAAAGACGGAGATGGAGGAGTGTGACCGGTAGCGATGCAATGGGATATCAAGGACTCAGTGTAGCTGCTGGATGGTATCACATAACAATTAGATTTTTCATCAAGACACGCCACGGTGTTTGGGTTCAGACTGAATGGACCTTTTCATAATCAGTTAATGAGACATTTATCAAAATGATCTTGTGTGCCCATGCACAGAGAAGCAGCAGCCTTTTTCAAGGCTATTCAGCTATTCAAAACTTTAACATGACAATAATTCGAACAAAAGAAAATTGCCTTATTCACTGTGGGTTATATCAGAAATAATGATTCTTCATAATAGTATATATATTCATGAGAGCGGGTGAATCCTTTAATACGGACGACTAAGTTGGATTAAGTGTGCGGTTAGTAATCAAAGGTTAACGGTAACATTTTATATCAAAGCATGTCATAAATAGAAGCTAAATTACTTTATCTGATCTTGTGTCACAGGTAGGATGACTGAGCACTTTAGTTCTGAACAAATGAAGAACCGTATTTGCACAATAGCCAATGTAAATGTTTAACTTCAAAACTTCTCCTTTGTGACGAATGTGATAAATGGGTAAAATAGATCAAATCTATATATTTACTGCCAAAATATTCCCAGAATCCCATTTTCAGCTTGTCCTTTTGCAGAGGAAACATGGCCGGAGGGATCAACAATGTGCGACCAAGTGTTTCAGCTGGGACACACAGAAATGCACAAACCACAAAACATAATGAAAATCATTAAAAAGTAAGAGCAAAGCAAAGCAGCAAACATGAGCATACACTGCTCCTCCCTGAGTCTGCCACAACCCTACAGTGTATCATGAGTAAGTCTGCTACACTGGCCTCCCACACTTGCACTAATCATCATGGAACCAGTTTCTTTTCTCTTTATCAGGTTCAATAATTAAAATGTAAGCGACAGAGTGTTTCCTCCTGTCTGCTGCTGTTTTCTCTTGAGTGAGTGAAGCCCCTGCATCAATAACAACGACCCGGATCAGCATTAATGATGTGGCCTGTATTGATTTTTCCAGTTAGTGCATGTGGAGGAGACATCAGTGTCTGACTGAAGCTCAGTCTCCCTCTACACAAAATGACCATTTAGACAGAAGATGACAGAGAGGGAAAGGAGACAGAGGAGGCGGAACGGACAATTTAGGTGGAGGAGTCGGAAATGTTGGGAAACAAGGGAGGAAAGTGTAGACGAAGGGAAGAAGTGGGAGTCTGATAAATGACCTAAGAGTGTGTCTATTCTCTGTGGAGGTTATTACAATGAATGGGCCGAGTTAATTAAATCCATTGTTAAATAAACTGCAAATTCTCACTCAGTTCAGTGAAACCTACAGTGAATGCACCTCTCCCTTTGGCACAAGTGACATTTCCCTTTTTACTGATCAAAAAGTGACAGAGAGAGAGAAACAAGCATCCTGTTAATTCAATCAGCGCTCGTTTCTTCCGCCCCACAAACTTCATTGAGCTCAGCAGCCATCTGATTATCAATCGGGCAGAGTTTGACGATGTTGTTGTGTTGCTGTGTTGTGTGCACAAAAAAAAAACTGCTGCAGGAGCTCGTGAAACACGCATGAGCGTCAGCTGGGCTGTATGGCAGTTTTATATCATTTTAATGGCGAGCAAAGATCAAGCTGGGATTGCCATTAATGTATCTGGAAGCTACACTGAAAAAATGAACTGCTCTATGTGCAGTGCAGGACACTTCGATGACCTGCTTTTGAAATATCTTATGACACTGATGAAATAAAGGCCACAGTGTCAGAGCTGTCATTGCAGCAGTTTGCGTCGGTTTCTGCGGGTCTGGAAGTTTGGGTGATAAATGTCACTGGATGCAGCCACTTTTGTCGGTGAATTGACGCCCTGGTTCAAACTCACGGACTCACCCGCACAAGGTTGCTGACTGCCGCCTGCACCGCGGCCACCGGCACCGTCAGATCCGGGATGGCTTTACCGTCCACCTCCCCCTCCTCGTGCATGATGACCAGGTGGGAGATCTGCTGGGCCACCGGCTCCAGGATACTCTCGATTGTCTTGGTGTGAAACACCGGCATCGTGAACGACTTTTACCGCAGCCCCGACAGACGAAAAGGCGGCTGGTCGCTCCAGCACTGAAGATCCCCCCCTCTCTCCTCTCCTTCCCTCTCCTCTTCCTCACTGACTACGGCAGGAGGACAAGTCCCGAGTTGCCAGTCCAAGCCCCTGAGATGAAACCCTCATGCGTCTCTCCTCCCGGCGTGCAACCGTCTCCTTTGGTGAGCACCTCAGTAAAGGCTGGGCTCAGATGGTCGGTGTCCTCCGGTGGGAGCGACCCAAATCGTGACAGAAGGAATCACCGCCCTCCGCCCAATCACAGCGAAGGAATACAGCTGCCAAGCGGGTTGGTGTTGGTGCGCACTGACGCTTTCCCTGCACGCACACGCACGCACGCACACACCACAGCACACACATACACACTGCAAATGAGAGCGCTTCCCAAATTACGTCATGCAAGCGAGTGGCCCAAAAAAGGAAAGTGTTGGGGTAACTTAATGGGAAGAGATCGTAATTTCAGGAGGTATTTGGGAAGGAGGGGTATAAGGTGCAACATCTACAACAGAGGAGGGTTGTAAACAGAACTGTGAAGTTGCCACCTGCAGCCTGGTAGGTTAAAGGTCATCTTCATATCTCTGAAGCAATAGAGGGCACAGGAGATGAGATTGGGAGCCGCACCAGCGCCTGTATTGCTGAAGTAAACTGGTGTTTTTTTCTACGAAGCTTCAAACCTGCATCTGACATATGATCTATGTTCATTAAAAGGTGGGTCAGGAGTTCATGTCTCCAGGCCTCAATGTCCAGGTCTAAATAAAGACCAAGGATTCAGCTTGCTGCAGGCTGCAGCTGAGGGAAGGAGTCTCAAGGTTCCTGCGCTGAACCCACACACTGTTCCTCCAACTTCTTCACTCTAACACTGAGGATCCTTGATGAACAGCTGTCCCGCTGGTTTAAAACCCACCTGGCTGGTTGCACTTGAAAATGTATGCACATGAAAGTGAAAGCAATTCATTTGCAGTAGCAATTAACACATTAAAGGAAAACATTCAGACTGATCTTAAACTGTAATTTATGAGTGTATTGGCACTTCTCTGGTTTCTTGGTCTCTCTTGCTGTGTGTGTGTGTCTGTGTGTGTGTGTGTGTGTGTGTGGTGTGTGTGTGTGTGTGTGTGTGTGTGTATGTGTGTGTGTGCGTGTGTGTGTGGTTCCTGGCAGGGTTGCCCCTGCTTCTCAGATCTGAATCTGTGTTGGGGAAACCAGAGACCCCAAAAACAGTGGTATTTATACCCCTGAGGCCCTGTGTTGGCTAAAGAGCCTGCAGCAAAGAGATCCCCCAGTGTGTGTGTGTGTGTGTGTGTGTGTGTGTGTGTGTGTGTGTGTGTGTGTGTCTAATGTGGGTGTAGATGACAGACTGCTATCCAAACCAGAGATGCTGGACAGTCTAGTAAACCTGGTTAGAATAGACCCTGTTACTGCCTCTCCTCTCCTCTCCTTTCCTTTCCTCTCCTCTCCTCTCCTTTCCTCTCCTCTCCTCTCCTTTCCTTTCCTTTCCTCTCCTCTCCTCTCTTGTCCTTAAAGAGGAGTGAGACTCATACTCGCAGCATCTCAAACCCATATATGGATTTAGAGAAGCAATAAAGTAAACTGGTATGTGTGAGTAATTGAGGGGGGGTAGGACAACCTCTGACTGGCTCCAGTAGCCCTGCTGTGAGCTATCTGTATATATGGACTTGTCCAAACAGACTTTGATAGAAAGCATTGCAGCAGGTTGCTTAGAGAGGTTCTGAAATATACTTTCAATAATGACGTGATGACCAGCTGAATTGTGGTTCAGCCCAACTAAGTGTACTTAGATACCTACAACACGATCCATCTGGTGTATTTGCACTGATTGATTGTAATGAATGGAGCAGTGGTGCCCAGCATCCATGCTCCATGCTTCTTTTTATTTTTTGGGCGGGGGGGGGGGTCGTGGGTGGTAGTGATATAGGATATTAGACAGAGAGGACAGAAAGGTGTGAGTCAGCAGACGACTGAACACATAAACACTTGCTGCTCCAAACAGAAATTCCTGGGAATCATAAGCTCTCTGACAAGATGCGCGGCTCGGCTTTCTCCACTCACTGCAGAGCAATGTTTAGTAGAACTACTTTCTATTGTACAGAGCCGCTTACAGTTAAACAGCCGCTTCTTACTGAGTCCTACATTCGTATGTTTTAATACTGCATAGAAATGAAAGCATAGGCTAGTACTTTGCATTCATTACAGCTGATTGTGGGACACTAACTTTCTGCTGTATGGGCACATAACTGGCATTTGTACACCCAAAGTAAATATTTTTAATAGGTTATATAGCCTGCTAAAATACACTACTAAAACCTTGTGTTGGAACAACACAGTACAACAGCAGTGATTCAGACAAAATGAAGGCTTATGGAGTTTTAGACATGCTGGCGGTGTCGCTCTAAGAATGTGTTGGTCCATCACGTTGGTCCAAACTGAAATAGCTAAACACATTAATTCAAAGCTTTGACATGAAATGTTGTGCACACATTCGTGTTCCCAAGAGGATGAATCCCAATGACTATGGGGATCACCTGACCTTTCCTTTAGTACCACCATGAGGTTTTGCTTTTGATTGAAACATCAGTTGATTGCCACTAAGTTTGGTTCACACATTCATGTTCCCCTCGGGATTAATTGTTAGTGCTAGTGCTAACTAGTTAGCTGATGTGCAAAATTTAATTATGTGAACATGATAAATATTATACATGCTGAAGATCCGCTTGTTAGCATTGCCATTGTGTGCATGTTATCATGCTGATGTTAGCTCACAGAGCCAGTAGCATGACTTTAGACTTCTACCCCTGTCTCCGATCCTACCATGTTACACCTTTCCTTCAATACATCTTTCTTTATTTTTCTTTTTTCAATTTTGTCTCAAAGATCTGCTTTATTTATGACTTGATCTCTCTCTCCATCTCTATCTTTCCCTTGAAGTCGGAGGATATAATATATATTATCATTATCTAATGTTTAGACAATACAGGGCAGAGAGAAGAGATGTAGAGCAGTTTATCCCATCCGCGCTGGTAACAATCTACCCTATAGAGATAAAAATGACAAGACACGTGAGGTTTTTTATTTTGTTTGTAGAGGAACTTCACTTGGTCGGTTTCAGATGAGAATTTTGTGCAATATTTGCTGTGTCTATAAAATGCAAATAAGAAAAAAATCTTCCTTATGTGTCATTTACAGCTCAAATCATCAGAGACATACAAGAACAGAGTTCAAACAAAATTTTGAACTACGGTAAGTTCCTTTGACAAATCAAAAAACAGAGGTCATTGAAGAAGCACATTTCATATCACACCATACATTTTATATTTAGTATTTTCTGTTTGACTCATGAAAAGTCCTGATTGATCAATTTGTGTCCACGAACTGCAACACATTTTTATCGATCCTCTTCCTTCAAAAAGTGCAACAAGTGTGGGTTGAAACTACAGCTGTCTTCAGTTATGAATACACTGACTCAGTTTGTATGTCACCATTGTTTATAATAAAATACTTATATAATAAGTAATGATCTATGAGCTGCAAATTTTACACAACAGTGCCTCCCAGTGTTTAATTTAGGGATCTTTACACTGAAGGGCATTGTGTTTAAATTCAACTGAGCTCAAGTCACACAAACTGTCTGACTACCAGACTCGAGCATTTTAGATTTCTAAATTTCATATTATTTCTTTATTTAATCCAAAAAAAATCTATTTTGCGTTAAATGAAGTCAAAACTCAAAAATTGCCCCTGAATGTTATAAGAGCTCTAGTTTAGTTTCTCTAGTTTCTCTTTTTACTTTTGTCTAGCAGTTGCTCTTCTGTGTACGTGTGTACATGTCCACACGTTTGTGTTGCTTGCAAGAACAGCCACATGCAAAAGAGGGACAGAAACACTTGGGGTTTGGATATTAATGAGGACAATGGGTATGTAACACAAATACTTTATTTATTATTCAAAAAAAGTACTCAACAGCAGGCCCAGCCTTCTACGAGAGGAATTGCTTGTAAAATTAAATAAGATAAATAAACTTTCTAACAGCTTGTTTTAAAAAATCCACACTCTTAGTATGAAAGGTTTATACATACATGATGAAAACATATTATATATAATAAAATAATAATGATATTAATAAAAAATATAATAATTTTTAAAGAAAACATTCACTCAGAACTGTGACAGTAAAATTTCACTCTCCAAATTTTTTTCAATGCACATTATTAGCGATGCCTTTCAGCTACCAAACTTGCCTACATCTGCACATGCTTGCATAAACACACAGTCCTAAAAAAAAAAAACGCTGCCAAATTTTCCTTTAAGAAACATGCAATGCTCAATTGGTAACTTTCTGCTACAGCTTCATTTTGTGGGATACATTTTTCCTTTAGTATATTTTTGGAGCCCTGTTTTCTCTGCGATCCAGTTGTTATAGTTGGTGACTTGCGTGTAAACACCTGGTTTGTTTTTCTCGGCACAGTTTTCACCCCAGCTCACCACCCCGAACAGAAACATCCGGCCTGACACTTCACACACCAGCGGACCACCAGAGTCACCCTGTAAGGAGAGGACACGAGCATGTTGGTTTTAAAGACTCATGTAGACACTGACCCTTAATAAATAAAGGAATGACAATCTGTATATCTCAGCATCTTTAAATTTGTTTACTTTTATGATTCACATCTCCCAATCATTTAGTATTTTTCACATAGGCAGAGCACAAAATGGTCTGAAACTGAATTTAAACAAAGACAAAATTATTCCCCCTGAAATCACAACAACTAAATATTTCTGGGTGACGAGAAGATGCTAGGACCAAAATGTGAGATCAGTTCTGTATAAAGTATTAACAATCTGTGATATATTTGTTTCTAAACATTTATAACCCAGAACAGTGTCACCAATCTAACATGAGGGTATGCAACTCGTTCTCAAGAAGAGGAAGAAATACTCCTCACATCCAGTTTAATGCTGCCAAAGGTCACAGGGGTTCAATCACACCGCATATCTGAATATGAGATTACTTCTCTCAAGTTCAGTTCTCTATGCACTTCTCTTTTTATGTGCACATTTAAAGCCAGACTGAAGAAATTTTGCGAGCAGGAAATCTTCATTTTTCCCAGTGTACCGCACACATGCACACACGTTCATACACTGGTTTATTTGCTCACCTCGCAGGCATCGGTGCTCCAGTCAGGGCTCGCAGCACAAATCATATTGTTGGTGAAGAGCTCTTTGTAGTGCGGTTCTCTTTTACAGTCAGTCCGGGAGAGCAGCTTCACCTCGCCCTGTTTAAGAAACTGTGAGTAGCGCCACGCCCCTGCAGACAACACAGCGCCAGATGTGAGAATCACTGAAACAGCTGAGAGATCAGTCATGAGTCTAAAGGTTAAAGGTTACGCAGTATTTACCGTATTTCTCCTTCCCAAATCCTGCGACGCTGCATTGAAATCCCGCAGGAAGATGAGTGTGAGATGGAGGAAGACACACTGTCCGTGCTGACGCCGACTTCACTGCACATCCTCCATTTATGCCTTTGATCATCAACAGCGCTGCAAAGTGAAGACAAACACATCTCTGAGTCCTGCGCGCAGAGCAACCGTACAGCTTTCTCTCTTTTTTCTCAGTCATACACATACACACACGGTGATGTTTGTGCTCACCTATGTCGTTGTTGTAGTTGGACTTGTTATATTCTTGGTGGTTGATCAGTTTTTTCACAAAGAAGCTCTGCTCCTTGTCGGCATCTGTTTCATTGATGGCAGTCTTCCCCAGGTATACAAACAGATTCTCAGTTTTGATCTCCTCGCTGAACAAAACACACACACACGCACACACACACACAAAAAGTGAGCAAACATATTACACACCCATATGAGTCATATTGTCAGTGTATGAGAATTGCAGTAGAGGAAATGATAATGTGATGTGTTTTCTGTACGTGTGTTTTTTTTCTCACGTTTGAATGAAGCAGTGTGCAGCTGTGACAACCCAGCAAGGCGCGATGAGGGACCCGCCACAGAGGAACCTGCCCTTGTGATAGATAGCAGCCACCCACGGGTGCGAATCTATGGCTGTGAAAGAACCTCCCACAATTCTATGCATCTTCCGCTCGGACCTCTCACCACATGTCAGCTCTGCGGGGACACACAGGTCGGGTCAGTGAGTGCTGAAGACAAGACGTCACGGTGAAAAAGATGTGACCCGTATTTAAACAACATAACTTACCTGTATCAACAGCTGTTGGAAGTTTTATTGTTTCTGTAGAACCTATATGGGAGCAGAAAACAGAGATGATTAGAAAAATTCAAATCGAACATAAAATATTTCAATTATTTTTTTAATTCTTACACATCTTACATCTGGGAATACTGCAGAATTCTCTCACAATCCTCCTCCCTTTTCGGACAAAGCACCACGGCATCAAGCTCCGGTCAGGATTCCTATGGTTTAAGTGGAACAATATTAAACATGTGACACCACTCCCTAACATATGTAAGTCCCAGATTGGTGACTTAAAGTATACCTGCAGTAATTATGAGGGCCAACTCCTTCCAAAGCTCCCCAGGAATGTTTAACCCTGCTCCAGCTGAGGCACTTGCGGCTGTACATCGGACTGGAAACATATCCCCTGTAACTGCTCCCGTCTCCAGACTGACACATCTCTGAATATCACAATGCAAAGACAGAAGAGAACATTGAATTCATCTGGTCACAAACAGTGAATATGAAGTTGTCACCTGGACAGCTGGCTTACCATCATCGATGTCCCGATGTTTTAGTGACCGTCTGCGTGAATAAGCCTGAGAGGAGCACAGACACAATCAGTCATACAGGTTACTAAAACCTCCTGAAGTTACTTCCTCTCATTGTTGCTTACCATGTTCACACTGACTGCTGCAAGGATGACAAGGATGAAGAACTGATTCATCTTGACTTGTGGTTTCGCTTCTCCTTATTGGGAATATTTTTGTCTGAGAATGGACTGCAAAAAAAAAAAACGGAACATAACAACACTGGATTTAAAAGCTCTTCTTCCCTTATATGGAGTTCATCTTTTAGCACATGACGGGACAAACACGAGTGTGACTATTCGGTAGACGCGTGGTTTTCTTTGTCTGGGTTTAAGTGTGCCCGTCTTCAGGTCACACAGTGTCACCTCTCTGCTGATTGCATGTGTGTATTTATTGCAGAGGAAAAATGGTGCTACGGAGATTTTGATGTGAGAGCAGCAGATAGAGCGTGCTCACTGTGTGCACTATGTATTGTAAACATAATCTTTATCTGTACAGTGAGTGCAATATGAATTTGGATGAGTTGATTACTGTATAGCATGTGCACAAAATTATATCACATTAGTTTTGCAATGCACAGTTTAACACAATTTGTAGATATTATTTCTTGGGCACAGTATCAACTTGATAATAACAAAAGAAATCCACGATGCACAATTTCTCTCAATAAACACTTACACTCGAAACTGGTATTTTTTTTGCTTCATATTTCAACCATTATAAACAGTTTTTTGCTGATTGTCACAGTCTGAAAAAGCTTTGTTAGAAATCTGTTTTACCTTTCTGTCCAAACTTGCAATCCCGATGAAGCTCTTTGTTATCTCTTCCAGCTGAAGTGACTGTTATCTCCGCTCTGTAGCCTCTGATGTGCACCTGTGGTGTGGAAGGACTCAGACTCACGCTGTTAGCTCTGTTCTGGTGTTGCAGTGCTGATCCTCCCATTTAAAAAGCATAAGTGGGAGGGGTTTATGAGAGGAAATCGAAAATAACATCACTCACAGCCAATTGCTGATCAGTAACTTGTTGAACAAAGAACTTGTCACATCCTGTGAACATACTCACACACACACACACACAACCACAACCACCACAACCACCGGCCCTTACAATACAGTCGAAAATACATGTTAGAAATGTATAATATTTCCAATGAAAAATGCTGCAGCTGTGCGTGCCGAAGAACACATCCCACTCAAAGGTAGAACAACAGGTTTGAGACTGATAAATGATTAAAAACATGAAATTAAAACATTATTTTACCTGAACATAACTTGATTAGTCAACAGGCTCTGTTCACCGTAAACAAGGGGCGACAAAATACTAAAAGGAACAATAACTTGAATACTGCAATAAGATGTCGCCAATAAGTGCAAACACTACTTTATAATATAGACACAACATAACAGTAAATACAACTGAAGTTTATGGGAGTGAATGAAACAAACTCATGTCTCCAAATTCAGAGTCAACTCAAACTGGCAGTTAATTCATTGATTCCTTGATTTTCTCCACGTAGCTGGGATATTAGATTTTCCCACAGTATATGGTGATGTTACATACATACAGTATATATTCTGTATTTGTCGGTCTAGTGTTTCACTGAAATGTGTAAATGGACTGAACTGGGTCCTGATATGCCATTTTGTATGCATCATTGTAGTAAAGAAAACTGCTCGTGCTGCTGCTTTTGCATCATCTTCATACGAGCCAGACTGATTTATTTAGAATCTGGGAATGATTGGAAGATTCCAACAAATGTTAAGATCTGTGGTTTGACAACATTTCCTTACTACCATTATCGTAGAAGTGAGAAGAAGAGGCAAGTACTGTACGTAGTGAAAAATTACAGTGACTATAAACCCAGAGATTCAGCTACAGCTGGTTAATTCCCTAGTTTTGGCTTCTCTGGATTATTGCAATGTTTTAAATTCCTCGACTAAAACAGCCAACACACCATTTACAGGTGATACCAAATGCATCTGCACAGCATTTCACTAGATAAACTCTGCTTTGAAACTGCTTCTGAAAACCTACTTTTATTTATAAATTTATCAGGTTATGTGCTTTTGTGTATTTATTTTCCTCTTATTTTATGTGTTCAGAGTGTGATCTTTACGTATCATTAATGATCATTGCTTTATTGCTTTTACTTGGGCAGTACCTTGAACCTTTGGTAAGGAAGGCACTTTAAAAATTAAAAATGAAGATTATTAGGGTTATAACTATATGTTTCAGTCAGAGTCACTTGAAAGACTTGAAAAAATGATACATTTTGCCAGATGAGTTTCATCAGTTGTCTTTCAAGAAAACATTCTTTTGAAATCTTACAATAACCATGTAACCATGTGTAACCACTTCCCCTAAAACAAAAGGTATTGTTATGGATTTTATGGGGATTTCCTGAGTAAAATATGCACGACATGAGTTACCTCATTAACTCTGAAGCCTGTTGCTCACATTTCCTGCTCTTCGACAGTGACAATAACCAAACACGATACCTTTGTGCAAGGATTTTTGGACCGCAGGTCTTTGAAGGGTGTAATAAATATGTCAAGCACATATGATGTCAACTCAGGATGTATGAAACAACTGAACAACACACATCAATTCACTCATTTAGTGACTCCAGTAGCCTTCTCTTATAAAAGTCTACTGTAAGTCCCGTACAGGTGTTTTACCAAAACAAGAACTACACAAAAGTTACAAAATGCAGGGAAACACAAGGTATTTGTGGTTGAAATCATGTGCAACTTGGAGTATTTGATTTTGTCATTTTGTCTGAAGTTCTTTGACTCCCTCACTCCAGTCTAGACACCAGTCACCCTCCATAAAGGCTCCTGCCCTGCAGGTTCAAAACCTCTCTGAGTTCCTGGTAACTTCCTCAACTTTCTCAAATAAATCTATATTCATCTAATTAAAAAAAGGATATGGATTGACAAAGGACAAGTTTTGATGTATGCTGTCTTATTCAACTATAACATAAGCTTAAATTTCTGTAGACCGTGGGAGTTTGCACACAGGAAACATGCATGACATCAGTGCAGAAAATTGAGGAAGGAGAAACAGAAGCCTAAAGAACCATAATATGACTCATATCTATTTTTTTTTTTTTTTTAGCCTAACCTGAAATAAAATTAGAATAGACCTCAAATAATTGCCCACTATATTTAGTATAAGGTGGTTTCTATACTATCTGCCATCAGAGTTTTAAAGTTTTAAATTCCAACAAGGAGAGTTCATTCTTATTATTTTTCTAATGCTGACTCCTGATCAATTGAACTTGAAGTAAGAGCTGTATATGGTAAAAAAGGGAGGAAAACCACTGAGATCATTTATTTTCACACACAAACCCTTCACACTTGCTTTACCTCAGCTTCTCTATTCAATCATTAAATACCTGCCTGCTTCTCTTTTCCAGTGTAACAAGTAAAGATAGATCTTTCTTGAAATAAAACTGAGAAATTGTGAGGCCAAACAATTCTGAGAAGCATCTACTAGGGCTGGCGTTTAAAACCACAGTTTTAATATAAATTATATATGCATTAAATGATTCTCAGAATGCTTTTTCTCAGCCTCCTGCTCAGATTCACCTTGGCCTCTTAATAGTTTGCAGAATACAAACTGAGCTGACTTTATCAAAACGAATATCACTAACGGTTGAACATTTGCTAAACAATGAGCTCTCACACTTTGATGAATTTTGAAATCTGCCTTGTGTCACAAACTCAACAACAAATACAATGTTATTTCAGACAGTTGCTGTGAATATTGCACTGGTCCTCATTGCATCAGCTCGTAATCGTCTTTAACCATTAACACACCACATTTCCTGACAAATTGCACATCTTATGGTCAACTCTAACATCATCTTTTGTTTAATATATTGAGAAATTATGAGTTCTTCCTGAGAATCACAATCTATGACAATTTAATCCATCAACTGCCAAAAAAAGACAATATTGTGTCACAGTGAAGGATTATTCAGGCTTGAAATTTGCTGATTTTTACTGCAATTGTGAAAGTTTTTTTTTTTAAATCTCAGATAAATTTCCCCCTTTTTAATTTAATGGTACTTCTCTTTGATAATTGAAAGACTGGGACCAAAACAACCAAGTATTATAAACTGAAACAGTCTGGCTGGGGAACAGACTCACATGTAAAAACCATGTGGAACACCTGATTAGCATACAAGATCAAAATGAAAGGAAGAGAATATATCATATGTTTTTATGTTTTATATGTTTTATATGTTTTATATGTTTTATACTTATAACGTGCAATGTTGCAGCTGGTAACTTAATATTCTGCTGGATAGCTTAAACACATCATAGTTTATTAGTTCATTATATTTTGTATTAATAAGGAGAATTTAGAGTAAATAGTTACTACAGATGCCAGATAAATGTAAACAGTAATTTTCAATATGCGCCCCCAGAATGCAGTGGAGCAGAAGCTTAAAGAGCATTAAATAACAAGTACCACAAGTACAAGAAATATCTTCAACATGAAATATTAAAAAGTCAAAATTCTTAATATCTGCAGGAAAATGATGGATAGTATTGCTGAGGATTGGATTATTCATGTCCTACAAAAAGATTTGTTTCAGAAAAGGAGCCCTCTCTTCCTCTCAACTTTCTTTCTGTATACAACATAAATAATTATCAGATATGTGTGTTTATGTATATTCTTACAAGTTTTTTTTCTCCCATCTCCTTTTATGGCTGGTTGACATGATTATTGTCTATTGGTTTTTGTGAAACCTGTTTTATATACAGTTGTTTTATACAGTTTTCTTAGCTGTGGCATACTGGCCTTGTCACATATTTTTTATTCCGTTTTATGGTTTTATGCTACAGTACTATATGTGCAAATAAAATAAAATAAAAATAAACAGTACTTGAAGGATGTACTAAGGATTTTTACACCACTGAGTTTAACTAACTAAAACACACACACACACACACACACACACACACACACACACACACACACACACACACACACACACTCACACACACGCACAGATAGAAACAGCCAATGTCACATTTGTTCCTTGCAGTCTATGTACTAGACTGTGATGTTTTCGGGTCATAACAGAAACTGGGCATATGGCGCCATCTAGTGGACAAATTAAGACCTTGTCAAAGTTTTGGTAATATTCCTTCTTAGCTGCTACTGATGGATCAGGTTGTTGTTATGGTAAAAAGAGAAAAAATGCCTACTTAACGCTCCTGTTTATGTTTAATCCCTCAGTGCAGACTCAGTCAGCTTGTTTGGAAGTGGGCTGGTGGGAAATCCCCCCACAGAGGGAGTGGTCCTGCGGAGGGCCTCTGTGTCCCGTCCGCTGCTGCGAAGACGAACACGCATGCGCAGTGACATTGTCTGCCTATCAGTATGTAGTTTCACTTTGCGGAGATACTGACCCGTCTTTGCCTTTCCGGCCGAAATTTTAACGAAAACACAACTTAAAGATTAACTTTAAAACTGCGTTTGAGGGATTTTGAAGGGCGAAGATATTATTTAGCCTGTTCAACCTTCTCACGTAAACACCAAACAAGAAAACGAAGCGTAAACAACACGTTTAGCTAACTCTGAAGCAACAATGTTCTGACATCTGAAGCTAATTATCATCTGCCGACAGGTGAGTTGATCATGTGTGTGGAGTGAGATGTTGCTTTTAGTTTACCTTTTGTTCACACAGTTAGGCTGTCTTTGAATTGCCTGACTTCATTGAACCTAACATTGGCTCTTGACCCTAGGTTTAGGTCACTGTAGCTGCAAGAAGTTACATACAGCATGGTAAACATGAGAAAAATGTATGTGCAACACTGGAATGTTAAAAAAGCAATGAAAAGATTCAAGTGGAAATATGTAGCAAACTTTAATATGTGGCTGATACATAGGGTCTGTGTTATTCTCTTGTGAAGAATACAAATATTATAATATATTAGTATATGCAATACATACCACTTAGCTGTTAGCAATGACTCCATTTCTCCTGTTGATGCAAAGAGGAATGCTAAAAATCGTGCAAATGCATAATAAATAAAATAAATAAATAGGCTTAAAGATCTACAATGAAGTTCAAAAGTCTGTGGTCAATGTAATATTTTTCTTGTTTTTGTCATTTTTTTGCTGAGGTCCTTTTAGGCTACCTCTGTTGCCCAGCGGCTCCAGTAGACTTCACACTATGGAGCGGACTGCACTCAGACAGAGCCAGCTCTGTGGCTCCTGGGAGATGAAGGAGAGACTTGGGATGGGAGGTTTTGGACACGTCTACCTGTACCAACACATTGTAAGTTCTGTCATCCACCTGTACACCAAGGAGAACATGAACTCCAAACCCAAATCTGTCTTTGGCTTGGTTTTATTTCCTGGCTGTGTTTGGAGCAGGAGCTGGGAGACAAGATCGCTGTGAAACTTTGTCGCCTGGAGCTGAACTCCAAGAACAAAGACCGCTGGAGCAGAGAGATCCAGATCATGAAGAAGTGAGTTTAAATCTTCTGCTTGTGTTCATATCGTGGCTCATTAACAATTTATTTTCTACTATTATTTACTTGTCAAACCATCACTACTTGTATGGCTCTCTTCCCTTTATAGGCTGAACCATGTGAACGTTGTCCAGGCCAGAGAAGTACCGGAGGAGTTGAGCTCCATTGCTATAAATGATCTACCTCTATTGGCCATGGAGTACTGCTCAAGAGGAGACCTACGCAAGGTACATTATGGTAAATTATAAAGACCCTTAACAATTTCTTGTCTTTTAGACAATGCACTCTTAACCTCTGTACCTGTTCATGTAGGTGCTGAATAAACCAGAAAACTGTTGTGGGCTAAAGGAAAGTGAAGTCCTCTCGCTGCTCAGTGACATTGGTAATGTTTCCCTAAGCTTTTACTTTGATAAAAATCCACAGTTATCACTATTGATTGCATAATGTATATGGAATACATGTTCTACAAACTCAGGTTCTGGTATCCAGTATCTCCATGAAAACAAGATCATTCACAGAGACCTTAAGCCAGAGAACATAGTTCTGCAGGAGATCGGTGAGAAGGTGAACTCATTTCTTTTTGTACATGCATGCGGCCTGTGTAATCTGCGGCATCATATATTGTATGGATTTCTGTGCCTTGCTCTCATTATGAACTATGTTTCCTCCAGCTTGTCCATAAAATCATAGATCTGGGTTACGCCAAAGACCTAGATCAGGGCAGTCTCTGCACATCATTTGTTGGAACTCTCCAGTATCTGGTAAGTTTTGCATCAGTACTCTGAAAGCAATGTGTTTCTGCAATACTTTTCAACAATCAAGCACTTATAAATCTATCTGTATGTGTTTCAGGCTCCAGAGCTGTTTGAGAGTAAACCCTACACTGTAACTGTGGACTACTGGAGTTTTGGGACAGTGATCTTTGAATGTACTTGTGGCTTTCGCCCCTTTTTACACCACATGCAGCCTGTACAGTGGTGAGTCATCACCAACATTTTTATTGATCTGAAAATATCTGTGTTAAAGGTGGAGGCAAACTAATGAGACTGAATATAGTTTTTTTTTTTGTTTTTTTTTTGTAATATTTTGTGGATCTAGTTTTCAATTTGTTGACTTTATTTACATTTCTCACTGGTTGTATGTTTGGCTGCTTTTGTAGGACAAGTAAAGTCAAGAACAAAGGCCCAAAGGACATCATGGCAGTAGAGGACATGAATGGAGAAGTCAGATTCTCCACACATCTGCCATATCCCAACAATCTCAGCAGGTAGAGACAAAAAGACGTTTCTTCGTACCCACCAGCGCTGCTCATTCTAACTTACATCTAACCTTTGTGTGTGGATGTGTTTGTTGAAAGGCCACTGCTGGAGCCCGTTGAGACTCTACTACAGATGTTGTTACTGTGGGACCCTGCAATGCGTGGTGGAGGGCTGGATCCTGAGAGAAACAAGCCGAACTGCTACACTACTCTTCAGAATATTCTCAACACGAAGGTCCAAAATATGAACCGTGCCTGTATTTAGACTCACTAAAACGACATTTTATGTCATGCTTTTATGGTTTATGTACAGTTAGCAAAGGAAACTTCTCATTGTTACTCCAGGTGATTCATGTGTTGGACATGACGTCAGCCCAGCTGCACTCCTTGGTTTTGGGAGCTGAGGAGAGCTTACACTCCCTGCAGCTTCGTCTGGAGACACACACACAGACACGCATTTCCCCGCTGAGTCAAGAGCTGCTGCTGGACACGGGAATCTCCCTCGACCCACGCAGACCACCCGCACACTGTCTGCCAGATGGATTGGTATGAGACACCAATGTAAACATAGCTGTCTAATGTCAATCAGGCCAAGCAACAAGTACATATGCATCAGGGGACAATAGGACCTACTGTTTTTTTCTTTTTTTATCTCCATATTTTAAAAAGCATTGTTTTTGTTTGGAAATTTTGGGTAGTTCTGCATTACACTGTTCCATGTATGTTATTTCTGGTAACAGGATTTGGGTTTTTTGCTTTTATATTTCAACATTGCAGTTAGTTTAACAGGTAATTTGCAGTTGGTCCTTGTGAGAGTAAAAATAGATACAGAAAATAAGTTGGTTTGTTATAATTCACAAATTGCAGACCATATGAATGAATGCATTAAGTAAGTCAGTACATCTCAACCTCAGGATAGATTTCCACTGGTGTTTTTGTTTTTAAAAAAAAGAGCGAACCACCACCTTCTTGTTCTCTGCTTTCAGCAAGGCTGGGACAGCTCCATAGTCTTCCTGTTTGATAAGAGCCTGACCAAGTACTCTGGACCACTGACTGCCAGACCTCTGCCAGACAGTGTCAACTTTATAGGTGAGATAAATAACTGTCAGTGTCCTGATCCTGCTGGTCTCTGGAGGGTTTCCTGCGGCCTTGAAAGTTATTGAAAGAATACAAAATTCAGAAAAGTAAAATAAAATAAGATATTTGTTGATGTCTTCAATCTAGTTATATTGTAATTTGGTGTCCAAGTTAATGTGGGGAGTCATGTGTATTTTGTGAACTGTGTGTTGTCTCAGTCAGGGAGACCAAGACACAGCTCCCACTGTCTGCACTGAGAAAGGTGTGGGGGGAAGCAGTCAGCTACATTTGCGGACTGAAAGAGGACTACATTCGCCTGTACCAGGGACAGAAATCTGCCATGTAAGTGTATAAACACACAGAAATACATGCACTCACACTCTGAAACATCCTTATCTTGTGTTTGTGTCTGTGCAGGCTGAGTCTGCTGCGTTATAACACCAACCTAACGCGGTACAAGAACCTGCTGTTCTCCCAGTCACAGCAGCTCCGAGCCAAACTGGCTTTCTTTAAGACCAGCATCCAGCACGACCTTGAGCAGTACACCAAGCAGAGGCACACCGGCATCTGTGAGTTGATGTTAATCTGCTGATATGGTATGTACTGTTACTCAAATTCATCACTGAAGCCCCAAGTAAAGTATCTGCTGTTGTTGTGTTCCTATGAAGCTTCAGAAAAAATGTTGAAGACATGGCAGGAAAATGAAGAAAAGGCTGATGGGTTTACAAAGGTAGGAAAGTTTTTATATCATAGTAATTCTACGCAGCTGCAGTTGTATAAAATCCTGTACACGCTAAGGGATGTTTTCTGCTGTAGGTTGCAGATGTGGGGTATCTGGATGAAGAGATCGTGGCTCTACATTCTGAGATTGTGGAATTGCAGAGGAGTCCATTTGCGAGGAGACAAGGGGATGTAATGGAACAGCTGTCAGTATCTCAGTATTTACACTGTAATAATTTCCTTAAAAATAACTGTGATATGCACAAGTTAACTCTCTCTTTGTCTTTTTTTCAGTGAGGAAAAGGCTATTGAACTCTACAAGCAACTAAAAGCTAAATGCAAAAGTGAGCACCAATCATTACACATATCACATAGTAGACATGGGTTACAGGGGCCTTTGCTTTTTATGCCTACACACCAGCGACAGCCAGGGCCAGAGGCATTATGCTTTCGGTTTGTCTGTTGGTCCATATGTCCGCATGTCTGTGTAATGCCTTGAGGGAATCCCATCAAATTTGGCACAGTTTGACTTGTGGATGAACGGTTTGGATTTTGGTGGTCAAAGGTCACTGTGACCTCACGAAACATGTTTTTGGCCACAACTTAGAAATTCATACACTAATTCAGACACAATTAAAAGCAAACGTCTAATAGGATAAATTATGAAGTGATGACATTTTATATCCAAATGGTCAAACTTCATCGTCACTATGACATCATAATTTTCGGCATAAACACTTCTGGCCATTATTCAATGCTGTAGTTTCGGTAATTCGTTGTGCTCTTTTTTGCCAATTACAATGATGGAGAATCTGATGATGCTTGTTGCTGTTAATGCAAGTCAGCGCTACAAGGAATAAGGTTTCATAATGTGCCGGAGGATTCATTGAACAAATGAGCCCCAGTGGTGCACTGTATAATTAATGCCTCTGCTGTGTTTGACACAGAGGTAAAACAAGGCTGCGAATGGGAATAGCAAACTGGCATATAGTATGTTTTTATGTGGCTATGTCAAACGATAAACACACATGGTCATCGGAGTATGTGTTTGTACAGGTCCTGACCCTCCACATGGCTACAGTGACAGCTCAGACATGGTGAAGACCATACTCCAAACGGTTCAGAACCAGGACAGAGTGCTGAAAGACTTGTACACTCACCTGAGGTAATTTATCCACAAGTGTAGTCCAAACAGATACACACAACTGAGGTATCATATTTAGTTCTCTGTGTGTCATTTGTGGTTTTCCCCATCTCTCTTGTTTTCTGTAGTACAATTCTGGTGTGTAAGCAGCGCATCGTTGATTTGTTCCCTAAGTTGGAGAGGGCTGTAGAGAACATAAAAACTGCAGAAGCAGCAGTGATGCAGATGCAGATGAAGCGACAGAAAGAGTTCTGGTATCTCCTCAAGATTGCCTGTGTGAGTATATTACAAATGGCACTACAGAAAATATTCTTAGCTATCACTCATCTTTGGATAGGTTTAACATCCCTTATACAGTATTAAATGTATAAGTCAAATAATGCTGTATTTAATACAATGTGTGGTTATGTGTTTAGGCCCAGAGCAATTCTCCATCGCAGCCACTTATGCAACGACCCACTGACAGGTAAGTTCTATACAACTCACAATTCTCGTGAGTTGAGTATATATTGTATGAGTACAGTATGAGTTGTATTTGAATGACACTGTCATGGGAACAGTCTCACTAAGACATCATGTGGCTGTTTCTCTGTCATTAGCTTAGCTGCAGTTTAGAAGATAAAGTGGAGGTCCCATTTTCAAGTGTTCTTAGTCTTTGGGACCCCACTGTACTGTGCAGAATGAGCTGTATGATCTATTAAAACCAACTGCTGGGTTTTGCACAACCCACAAAACTGCCACAAGAGGTCACCCCATTCACTCTAAAGCCTAGTAGCTTGTTGGAAAAGGACTCATACCCTCCCTGATTATAAACATGAAGACATACAATCAATTCAGAGTCTCTTTTCTCTTTCAGTGAAACTGTTCATCAATTACTGGATGAGAATCAGCGTTACCTGAATCAGTTAACTTCTCTGCTGCAAGACGCCACCCAGGAGATGGACTTCAGTGTTATGGTATGGTATATAGGTGTGAAGGAATGTGATCGTGCATATAAACAGAATCCTGAAGAAACAACTGTGTGTGTGTAGTTTATTTTGTATTGACTTTCCTGCTTAAAAACATGCATTTGCACTCAGTCTTTACTAGATCATGCTGGTTAACCTGTTTGAACTTAACGTTCAAGTTTTAAGATGAAAGATGGACAATTGCATGTATCTTGATGTACAGTAATTGATTGAGAGGTACAATGGCTTTATCTGTTTATTCTCTCTCCAGGATCAGGACTGGAGCTGGACTCAGTACAGAGCAGTGAAAGCTCAACCTCAGAAGCTGTAAAAACTGGCAAAAATCTCAGTGTTATGAGTCTAAAAATATATACTGTAAACAAGTGCCTTATCAGAGTGACACTATCTGAAAGCTTTGTGATTCCATACTGTATCATTTAAATACATGTGATGCTGTAAGACAGTAATGTGTGAAGTACATATTGTGGTAAGCTATTCATGTTTTAACTTAAATTTGTATTATTGAATTTTAAAAACTATATTGAGCTATCACCCACACTTATTTATTGTACTGGTATTATTGTTCAGAATAAATCACTGCTGCTAACAAACAATGCATGATGGAATGTGACTAAATTTTATTACTGTATGACGCATAAATGATGTTTTGTCTTTGTTCAAGCAGTTTAAATGTAATTTCTTAGAATGGGTTTGTCTTTTCTCTGCAAGTGTTAAACTGCTGAAGATAATAAGTATCTGGATATTTACATTCACACAGTGGACCAGACAACTGTCTGCACACATACAGGAAATTGCTTGTTTATGAGACCCTGGGTTCAAAATTCTCTTGGGAGATGCTGAAACCCAAACAGCAGGGATGAAGCACAGGCTAACAAGCATAAATGAATATGTCAAGAAAACGAGTAACAAGAAGCCAAAAGCATTGTCTCATAAAGTATGAGGGAGGCTTAAAGCTTGTTACTGTGTGACTTCTGTAGTACATTATCTTTATTTAAATAAGGGCATATCCTGTCATGTGTGGAGGATTTCTTTGTAACTATGCAAAATTAAGATAGTATGCAAGGCAACTTTGCATGTCTTGCTGTTGTTTTACTCATACACTGTTTTCTGACCTCCTCCATTATTAACTCCACACTGCAGATTGTTAAGATCTCTTTTTCAGACTGAAACCATTGTCTGAGAAAACCATTTCACATTTCAATCAGTGTGTTTGTAAAGACTAAATAGTGCATCAAGAGTTAAATATCTGCAGTTAATAGAGACACTGGACAAATAATACACCACAGTACTTTTTTTCAGTCAGTCAGTCATAGTCTGCTATATGTATTTTGTTGTAAGCTGGTAGAATTTCACCTTCATTGTCCCTATCTAAAAAAATTAGCCATTTACTCAGTAACATTTTAGTTGAAAATATTGTTGGTTTTACTTACATATCAGGAATATTAGCACATTTGAATAGAATATGTTCGATAATGGAAAACAATATGGCCACTTTTGTCAGTTCTTTGTCATCAACTTGATATGCAGCTGTACCGTGTTGTCTGTTTGCTATAAACCTGATCTCAACGTGTCGTGAAATATTTCTGTAACATTTTATTGTATCTATTTTTATTTGATTTGATTTTTCAATTAAAAAAATTGTCATCTAAAAAAAAAAAAAAAAATACAATATCTACACAGAGACATTCGTATGTATTACATGTATACCTATATGGTACACTCATACACAGTACATGAACAACTTGCAGCTGCAGGAGGCTGAGAACATGAGCCACTCTAAGAACTCGGAGCAAGACAAACCGGAATGTATTGCCTTTCATCGTGTCTCAAAACCATAGGCTGTATCAGACAAAACATCTCTCTCTCTCGCCGAATTGAGGTGGATAAAAGGGGCCGAAAATTACCTTTGCTGTAAATGACAATACCTTGAACTGTCAGTGAAGGCACTGCCTAGGACAGTATGCACATTTGATACGCGTTTACTCAGTAAAATTTAGTAAAATATAACTTTTCTTTGTGAAAGAGAGTAAGGCTGAACACTGATTGGTTGGTTCTGCCCAATAGAAAAACGGTCATTAACATATTGTCGCTAAACATCATGGGAAACTTTTAACTACTCGCTCTAAGGACAATAATTAGCTTGTTCGACACAAATGTTCGCGTCAGTCACGCTGTTTAAAACAAACCGAGCGAACTATAGACGTTGTGGCAAACATGCCAATATTCGTCACCATGATAGTATACGTTTGTTTTGGGTGCCGGCTTATAACTGGTGCTCCTTCCGCTGTTCTGTTGGATGTGAGGGCGATCTGGCTGCGACATCTGTCACCCCATTGATCGCTAGGGTTGATTCGGCTGATCTGGCTGGCTAGGCGGGTGTCCCCTTCCTCCCTCACCGCTCCACGTGTGTCCCTCCCGAAGCTCCGCGCTCGGTGGAAGAGGACGAGGTCCCCCCGGCGGACGACCATCCATCGGTATACCAGTAGCTGCGCTCCCCTGCTAGAACCTCCAAACAAGCTCAAGGCCCAGTTGTAGGAGAAACGTAGGGAAGTCAAGCTCCAAGCTTCAGACACATCCAAGTGCGGCGCTGCACGTGGCAGTCTGCCTTACTTTTAGATTTATAACTGTAAACATAAATCATAACATAACACATAAAAATGTATGTTATGTCGCTTAAGTAAATAACAGATTATGTGACGCGCGCGCACAATACAGTAGTGATATAAGCTATAACCATTATATTATGGTGCAGTACTTCATTAAAAAGGAATTCTTTTACTCCATTTTCAGTCAATCTATACATACATATACTTATTTTCTTAGCTTCATCACAGTAAAGGAGCTTTTCACTAATGGTTTTGCAAAGATTTAGTTTGGCTAAAAAACTAATCTAATATTTCCGACTGCCTATGAAGGCAGCATCATGTAACGACTAAAAGCAAGAGCGAAACCTGTTGGAGGCGGGTGAGGCGGGGTTAGGGGGGATGGGTCGTTTAGTGATATGAGCAGAAAGGCAGGCTGTTCGACACAGCGGTAATTTTATTTATCACAAACCAGCACAAACAACCACAAATTGACCATTGCACATCAGCGCAGCATAAGGTGAGTTAACTCGTTTGCTTTACTCCAGCAGCCTGGCAAGATAGCGTTAGCATGAAGCTACAAGAAACTGACCCACCCGATAATGAGAGCTAGCTGTCTGGCTAACCAGGCTAGCTATGTTAACATTACCAGACGAATGGTGTGTCAGGCTTTGCTGTTGTTGAATTGAATTAATTCCGACATCAAGTGTGATGGTTATATTGTAACTGTGGTGCAAACACGTTGCTTCCTGTGCTGACAAAGGAATTAACCTCAAGTTATCGACTTACAAGTCATTCTGCAAGCTAATAGTGCAAGTTAGCGTTAGCTGTTAAATGTTCAGGCTGCTTGTGAAGTGCACTTAACTAATCAAGGCAGGTAAATATAAAGCGTTATTGTGACTGTATACTATACATACTAACTGGAAAGCCATTTGATGGGTAAAACATCAACTATAAACTTGTACACGTTTTAGATCTGTTAGCCTTCTACTTTGAATGACTCTGGGTTGCGTTCATTTGACGTTTTTGACCTGTGTACACATGTTACAGTCAGGATACACTACATCTACCCTCAGTATGATGTATAATGTTTTCTTTATATTTTTTCTTAGCTGTTAATTTAAAAGGGGAAGCTAGAAAAAACTATTTCAGGGCATTAAGTTGATCTTGATGTAATAACGGAAATGTAGTAAAGAACAACAAATGTTGTCTTCCCATATAACACCAAAGTTTTCATGAAAATGTTTGGCTGCAGTTGCGTTCCTTGCAAATTTTGCCAAACAATGTTCAGTGCATATGCTTTTAAAATACTTGTACATAATATTTTATTATATTTTGTCTGCTCCATTTGAGTGTAGACTAAATATTATAAAAAACACCTCTCAGTATAACACAATGCAGTTCAAGAGCACCAGGAACTATAGCCTACACAACCATAAAGTTTTGATCATGAACATAAAATCAGTTTCAAAGTTGAACACTAAAACCTTCATGAAAGTGGGATTTATTGCAGGTCTTTTGCAATAGACTGTCAGTTACAGTGAAGGTTAAACGGTGCCCTGAGTACATTATGTTGTATAAATATTTCAGTATGTTTATGCTTCTTTCTCTGCTTGTAGGTGAGTGCTAGCAAGGATGACGATGCCGCATGTAGGGGCAGTGTTTGCAACAATAGCAGGAGTGATGGCCATCATGTTGCACTCCTCCATTCACAAGATAGAGGAAGGACACCTCGCTGTGTACTACAGGTATCACACCACTGACCCTGTGCCAGTGACAGAAACAACACATGTATACTGTTTGAATATGGATGGCCAATTTTTATTTGTATGAGGCCTGTTTCCTGATAATGATGCATATAAATTCGACCTGGATATGGAAATATTGTTTGGAGGTGTAAGGTGTGGATGCTTCAAACCTGTTTAACCAAAGAGAAGAAGGAGCGGCTACTACCACATACTAGACAGTGCAGGATTCTTCATCCCAGATCTGAACGTGGACTCTGAACGTTTCTACAAAGCTTTACTGATCCCTGTAAGGAAAATTAGGTCTTCAGGGGAAATGAAATTGAAGTTCACAATTAGAATGTAAAATAAATAAATGTATAGATATTAAACCATATTAGTTGACAATGTTCTTGGCATGGACTAAATAACAGAAACACCCTGTACTATAATGCAATGTTATTCAACATAACCATAAATTATTGTTACACCTGAATTAACAGCCTTCTGTCCTTTTCTTTTGTCCATCCAAAATCAGTAGATGATCCATTGTTGAGAAGTCGGACCAAACAATTTGTTTATATTTGTTTCAGGGGTGGGGCATTGCTGACTTCTCCCAACGGTCCTGGATATCACATTATGCTGCCTTTCATTACCACCTACAGATCAGTGCAGGTAAGCTGACCTTTCAGCCGCCCTGAAACTTGGCTTTTTTTGCAGAAGCATGTGGAAAGTAAGAGTCAACCATATGGTGCTGCTCATGAAAACCAATATATGTTCATCTATAAATAAGTCAGCTACCACATGCAAACAGTTGCTATTCAACCGTGGCTGCAGTGGTGTCATTTTATTGCAAGTTTTTGCACCATTTGTTGCACCACTACATAAACTTAGCTCAGAGTCTTTTGAATATCTCTTAAAGATATTAAATGTTTCTATCACAATAAATACTAACTAAAATTGATAAAAGTCAAGTTTAATTAAATAATCTTAACTCAAGGTCAACTAACTAGCATTTTCCTGAGCTTTTGACTGCATCTCATGGTTGGCTTGTCATGGAGAGGGTTCAGTGTTCATCACGTAACCATAAGACTGAAGTTGACTTGAGGTTATTTTGTCAAACTTTTTCCAAAGTCAAGAGCGAACTTTCACATTCAACATGAAAACTGAAGTTAATATGTGATATATTATAGACACAGGTTAACTTAAACAATCTCCGCTTTGTCTAGTCTTCCATTCTTTTATAAAGCGGGGATATAAAACTTTTCAAAATGATCATGTCATATGTGTTAAATCCAGATACATGTTCATGAGTGGACCCTTGTAGTAGGAGAATACTCTTTTCTTTTTTTTTTTTCTTCTTCCAGACTACTCTCCAAACTGATGAGATCAAGAATGTGCCTTGTGGAACAAGGTAAAACTGAGCTTACTGATGTAGTGGTAAAAAAAAAAACACTGCATTCATGAAAAAGATTTTGTATTTAACAGATACCTTCTTCTTCACAGTGGTGGGGTGATGATCTATTTTGACAGAATAGAGGTTGTTAACATGCTGGTCCCTTCAGCAGGTACCAAATGTTCTTATTTCCATTTTTGCAAAAGTTCCTCATTTTATTGACACATGAACCATGTCAGCTGCTCTGCATTACAACAAGTGCTCCAATTGTTCCTTTATGTGCAGTGGTCGACATTGTGAGGAACTACACTGCAGATTATGACAAAACTCTAATTTTCAACAAGATTCACCACGAACTTAACCAGTTCTGCAGCGTCCACACGCTACAGGAGGTCTACATTGAGCTGTTTGGTGAGTACATGTTTGAGATAACACAGGCCGTACTGTTTCATTTTAATGCCTTACATAGGAAGTGACTTGTGATGTGAGCTCATTACTGAAATTCCTAAAATGTGATTCACATGATGTTGTGTATTGAAACGGCTGCTGTTTTATTTTTGTCTTGCAGACATCATAGATGAGAACCTGAAGACTGCGTTGCAGAAAGATCTGAATGTTATGGCACCTGGACTTACAATACAGGTATTTAAACATATACACACACAACCTGAGAAGTAGAGGATCATAGTGAGTAGAAGGATGGGGACTGAAGTTGCAGTGAGAGCTAAAGGAATTTGGTTTGGTTATTCATGGATACAATATACTGGTCACAAAATAAAATTTGGTGTGTTTTTAATACCCGTTAAAGACTTGAGCTGGATTTGTAGTTGTTCATGAAGGCGCTCTGGAGCCTAATGGGTAGTGGGTGTAGCATCACTGCAGAGTGCAGACTGTGCCATAGCCAAAGTGCACCTTCCTCAAACATGTAACTACACATTGGGGCCACATCGGCCATGAAGATATCATGTGGCGGCTACAAGAACTGTGATTGGGCTACTTGTGTTTTCTCCTTCAAGTTTGATGATGGTGGTAGCACATCAAGCGATCAAGCGATTGACAAACCTTCAACTCATTGAAATTAATAAGTGAAACAACAGCGATTGCACATCGTAGTACTTGTCTCCTAATGAGATAACGAAATATAAATTCCTTGGATGTAACTCCAGTTATAATGTACACATATGTATGTATCCCACTGTGGCTCTACATGACAATGTAAATGACAGAATGTAAAGGCACTTAGTGTAGGGAACATAGCTTAAACATAATATAACTCGTTCATGTGCAGTACATCTGTCCAAAAAGGAAACATGTAGAGCAAAATGCACACATGAAAAACACAACCTTCACATCATAACATGACATTAGTTGACCGGTTGTTGGTGGATGAATGAATACATGAGGCAAAACTGATACCGACTAATCAACCCTCTACTCAAATTCTAAACAGATACCACAAGACCAGTTCTAACTGTTAAAACCTTTACTAGCCTGAAAACCAGTCACCCACTCTCTGTGAAATTTATTGGCAGATTGATTGTGAGCAAAGGCCCATTTTGTGTTTCTCTCTTTTCCTCTGCACTGTTTTGACATCGTGATGAAGGCAGTGCGTGTTACCAAGCCAAAGATCCCTGAGGCTATCAGGAGGAACTTTGAACTCATGTGAGTTTGTAAATCTGTACTCTCTAGCACAGTCTCGGTGCACGTTTCAAATTCCCTGTGACCTGCCCACTTAGTTCAAGTAAGACCACACAGAAAAGAAAATATTTGTTAGAACCTTTTTGTGTGTGTGTGTGTGTGTGTGTGTGTGTGTGTGTGTGTGTGTGTGTGTGTGTGTGTGTGTGTGTGTGTGTGTGTGTGTGTGTGTGTGTGTGTGTGTGTGTGTGTGTGTGTGTGTGTGTGTGTGTGTGTTTTCAGGGAAGCAGAGAAGACTCGTCTGTTGATAACAGCTCAGACTCAGAAGGTGGTGGAAAAGGAAGCCGAGACTGAAAGGAAGAAGGCCATTATTGGTAACTCTGGTGTATTACTGTAATTCAGCCTGCTGTGTTTTAATTTGCATGACCATCGTTACAATTTTAGCAGTTTCCCCTTTTCAGGCACTCATGTGTAACCCTTCTATCAACCTCCTTCTTCTGTACAGTTGTTAAAACTCACGGGTTTCTCTGTCCCTACAGAGGCTCAGAAAGTGGCTCAGGTAGCAGAGATCCATTTCCAGCAGAAGGTGATGGAGAAAGAGACGGAGAAAAAGATCTCTGAAATAGAGGGTCAGCATACCTGATATTAGTTTACTTCTGTGAGATGGTTTGTGTGTTCCTGTATGTGGCGGCTTCTGGAGAGCTGGTTTGTCATTTGTCTGTCTCATTCAACACTGACTCTTTGTTTCAGACTCTGCCTTTCTGGCCAGGGAGAAGGCTAAGGCTGACGCAGAGTATTACACTGCTGCCAAGTTTGCTGAAGCAAACATGGTAAAAAAAAATGCTGTTGACACAGTTCCACACTTAAACACACAACCACAGAATAACATTTAATCCTCACATACTCTTGTCTTTCTCCAAAATCTTTACAGATGAAGTTAACCCCAGAGTACCTGGAGCTGATGAAGTACCAGGCCATAGCAGGTAACAGTAAGATCTACTTTGGCCAGGACATCCCTAACATGTTTGTAGAGGGAACCAACAGTCCGCCTAAGACCGTGCACTCCCCTGATCTGCCCAATGTTGAAACGGACAAGAAAAGAAGAAAGCTAGACGGGCAGTGAGTCCACAGATGTGCCTCTGCACAGGACAGGAGGACCCGATGAACACTTGTCTGTGGAGTGGAGAGCACTGAACTGAAGGTGATGGGAGGGATAGCTTTGCAGCTAGTTTGATGAACAGCACACTTCAGTCTTAAATCTAAATGGCAAAGAAAGAGTGGGGAAAATGTATGTTGAAAGACAAGAGAAAGTGAGAGGTAAGAAGGGCAAAATAAGAAGGGAAAGTATTTTTTTCCACCTTCCACTCTTTGGGAAAAGACAAGTTCTGGGAATCATGATGCCATAGTTAAAATCAAAAGCATAATAAATGCTTATGCCTGGGAAGGCGACACCAAGTAAGTCGCCCTAATTTACACATGCTTGCAATCAGTGCAGTGTTGAATTTTTGCTTTTGGATCTGCATTAATTTTGTTTGTTGTATGCAAGAGGAGTGATTTGTGATGAAATTGAAAAATTATTTTTGAGAATTAATTTCTGGTTTAGCGGAACTGGAATCTGACAGGCAACACTAATTAAAAGCAGGATGGTTTGTGTAAGTGTGTCATGTGGGTTAGGTCGCCTCTTACAGTGAATCACTAGTTGGCTTTTCTCTCTTAACGAGTCAGCCTGAGGGCTGTTGATTCACATCCTGTATCCAATGTTGTCGATTGATGACTTTAACATAGTTTCAACGGGTTAATACAGTAGTTCAAGCATTCATTATAAATGTGGTTATTGCAGCAGAGGTGTTCACTACATGAAGCCCACCTACATTTACAGCTCACTGAAATCAAACCTGAAAACTGATCTGTGAAAGTTTTTTTTAATGATAGCGTTCTACAAACAAGTGGCCTGACTTTGTTAAATTTTCACCTGAGCCTGTTTAAGGTAGATTTTACTCTACATGTACTGAAGTCTTTGAAGTTGCACGCCTGTCACCATGTGTTCATAAGTAAGTTAATATACAGTGGTGTCAGATTGGTTGTAGTGTAGTTTATTTTATGTTAATTTGGTGACAGTTTGCTGTTATTGGTTGTGGGTGAGAGTGCAGCCACCACAGAAAGACTTGAGAAGCTGCACTAAGATGTGCTGTGGCATTTACTGTGAAGCCACCTGAGAAAAAAAAGTTCTAGCGCTGCTAAAAGAAAATCTGATTTCTCGCTGATTAATAACCTAAAAGATGATAACTGGTTAGTAAAAGGGTTGTTACACTGGAAGAAGTTATTTTCTTTCCTCCAACTTGTTTTTGATGATCAGGGCCATGCATGTGGAAATTTGTAATGGCTTGATTCAGATGATTAGTAGTGCCTGCATTTTTCTGCCAACTCTTGTTCTTTTACAGCTTGTTGAGAAGTGGCTAAATGTAAATTCTCAGGAAATGGACTTATTTTAATAAAACGGCTGCTTAGTGTTGGACAGATCGTATACTCTTCAGTCAAGTCAAAATTGACAATTTTACAAGAAAATTTAAGAAAATAAATTTATAAGCTGTGAAGTTGTGAAAGTATTCAATTTGAGGGTAATCAAAGCTTTGATTTAATGTCAAGTTAAAGACCATTGTCTAAAAACCACCACTTCAATATTTTAGGTGACATTTTTATAGCACCATCTTCACTTTATTGCACCATTTATTTACAGTAGATGTCTGTGACATTGAATATTATGAGCATGTCGGTCTGTCGAAGTAGAAATAATACAAACAAAAGCTCCCTGCCACTGTCAGTGTTTACATTTTTGTGTAATTCACGAATTGATGTACTACAAAGTTTTTCAGTCTTTGCTAAACAATATAATTTAAAGGATTTTAATGGAAACACAAGCTACAAGCAACACACAGCTCCTGATCATAATAGCAGCTTACACTTGGTGAGAATTGGTTTAACCTCTGATTAGTTTGAGTTCCAGCGCTACGAAAAAAAGAAAAACTTTTTGTTCTATTTAAAGATGAATGTTGATAATGCTTGGGCTTAAACCAGATGCAAGTTGGTGCTACTTTTTATTGTTTGTTTAAGCTTTTGGATTTTGTTCAGCTCTGTGTTTCAGAAGCATAGAAATACTTCCACGATTCAGAATTCAAGCCTTAAATAATAATGGGTCACCCCAGACTGAGAGATTCAGTGATTCTTATGAACTAAAAGTCTCCACTTGAACCTGGCTGTGAGGCTTATGAAGAGCTTGGATGTGCACAATGTAGTGTACAGCCTCATCGTAGACTCTAGAGGAGAAAGACACAACCAGCAGTGGACACTAATGGAGGATGTTGTGATGTTTACTTGACCTCCGGGTGGCAGTTAAAAGCTACACTCTGCGTTTGCTTCGGTGGTGGGTTCAATTGAAGATGCAAAAGAGGGGTATGAATCACTCATGAAAATGATTTTTTTTTTTTTTTTTTTTTTTTTTTTTTGGTCAATATTTTGTACAATCTGTGAAACTTAAACTTTGTGTCCTTGTTTTAAAAGGTTTATATGCAAAAATGTTTTGAAGTTTTGACAACGTTCTAAAATAAAACCTATTTTGGTACCTCTCTCCTCTCTGTGCCATTTGATGTGTGGACATTTTGCAGTACACTTGGATGCCGACAGGAGGAGCGCTAGCATCATGTTATATACTCTGCTCTGACTCAGTTTCTCAACAACAGATTTTTTTTTTTTTTTTTTGCCAAGACTGAACAAAGGAAAGTAAAATGGATGTATAAGGATCAAATTATTACTTCAAATAGGGGTCATTAAAAATTATGTTGAGAGAAATGAGAAGATGCGCTGAAGCTTGAGTCTTGCCCCTCATTTGTAAGTTGCTTTGGATAAAAGTAAGAGTAAAAAAAAACTTCAGAAAGAAAAGTTTGTGAATCATTGTGACTTGTAGTTGTACAAAAGGTTTGAGGGTGTCAAAAAATAGTCAGGTTACACCAAAAAGATAAAATTTATTTAACATGAGTACAGATTCATTCCAATTCCCAAATTCATTATATAATTTGTGCCCAAATTAAGACATTTTCCACAACTACATATTTTTTCCACACACTTATATTTCTTATGTATTAAATATGTGTCAGAAAAGTGAGAAATCATATAATGTGCACGTGTTGGCTAGTTATTTATTTCACTGCCATCATGAGGATGACTCAATGAACACTTAGTGAATATACATACTCAGTCTATCACACACTCCCTGTTGTTCTCACTCACATAATGAGTTGTAAACATTACAAACACACATGTGTTTGTGTGTCGAGCTTGTAAAATTGTCATCCCAAGAGACTGACTCTAAACCTCAAGTCCTGCCCTGGGCAAGGCCAGTCAGCTGTTCACAAAGGCTTTCCAGGAAGTATCCAAAGAGTGTGTGAGTGCGTGTGACCACAGGCTGAATGACCAGATGAAGGATAGCTTCCTCTTATGAACTCTCCGTCCTTATGGAGATCTCTCAGGCAACCTTTCACAGCCAAACTATCAGTCTTTGCTTTCCGAGGGAGTTGTGAGAAATGTGATCATAATCATGATTGTGAGTGTGTCCTCATCTTGTTTTCATAACTGAAGGACGATTTTTTTGTGCCCATTTAAATGGGAGGTCTGAAGTGTTATCCGGGCTACAAAGTCAGCAAGTTTAACCCCCCCCCCCCCCCCCCCCCCCACACACACACACATACATACATACATGCCACCGCCACCACCCTCCCCCCCTCCACACACACACACACACACACTACCACCACCACCTCAGGAAGTGAGGTCAAGGTCAGGTTTGCCACTTCCTGGATGAGCCAGCGTTTCTCTTTCCTTCCTCTTGTCCCTGACTTCAAATCATCACGACCCCTCCCTGGGTCTGTGACTCCCCAGAAATATGGGTGTGGTCCTTCCTTCATCTCTTGAGTGACTTCTCTGACTGTAAATCCCATCCCAAAACAGCAGTGTGATTCTGAATATGATTCATCAGCAGCAGACAGCTCCTGCATCAATGGCTGCTCTGTTCTGCAAGTTTTCTCTCACATTCCTCTCCTGTGTGTGTGTGTGTGTGTGTGTGTGTGTGTTGGCACAATACGCACGGTCATACAAAGAGTATTACCTTTGCTGTTTCTCAAATCTCTGTGCGACCTCCACATTTCTGTGCTGACCCTCAGGATGGATGTTGTAGTCATCACTTGAGTCAGCTGCACAATCGTGGCTCTAGACCTAATTCTGTGCTGCATGTGTGTGTGTTTTGCTCAACCCATTTGTGCTTTGTTCTTGTTTATGTTCTCCTATGAAATGATCAGTTATGAAGGTAAAATGCTTGCTAAAATCTACTTTCCTTTTAGTATACTACTCTATGTGCCTTTTCAATCGCCCCTTTGGGACAACTAAAGTGTATCTTGCATCTTGAATCTTTGCACATAAAGGTCAGTTTACTCATCATGAGGAAAACTGCTCAGCCTGTGAAAACATTTGTATTGTGCCCTCTGTGGCTCTGAATGGGGCTTTCTTCAGGGCAAATAACCCTGATGACTCCAGTTGAGACCGGCTCACTCCAGGCCTTTAGGCTTTAGACGTAAAATATTTGACTAAAACATACATTATAAGCTGGGGGCATGGAGTTGAAAAGACGAGGACATTTAACAAGCAGAGAAGGTTTTAATGAAAGATGTCATTGAGTTCCGTTATGGGAACTGTAAGAGTCAGTGTTTTTGCAGGGGACTAAAACACTGAATATCACGGCATCTGCTGCTTAGATTTTGACCATTCTTTTTTTTAAATACTAAAATGAAATAATAAAGTCAATACTAAATCTTTTAACACCTGCTGAATTCTGATTATTATGAATATCAACACTCTTGATTGTGATTAAAATTTTTCCTTCATTTTACTCCAACTCTGGGAACCTTGTTGACTGCATTTGTCAAAAAAGTGATTTAGTGCAGAACAAATCGATCTCAACATTTAAGAGTCTACCAGCATAATATCCTGGTTATGACAGATAGATAGATAGATAGATAGATATATAGATAGATACTACAAAATATAAGAAATGTATCTCTGTTATATTACTTCAAGCTTGATAATAGCAATTGATTAGGTGATATGAAGGTGATCAGCACAACAGAACTCAATCACAGCAGCAGGCAGCTGGAGAAGATCAGCTGCTGCTGATACAGCTCAGCAGGTCGCCTGTCTCCTGTTATTCTACACCAACAGAGGGGGTGAGATCAAAGGCCACACAATGGACACACACCCCCAGGTCTTAATGGTAATGTGACCATACAGAGCAACCCACCTAAGACCATGTCATTGGCATGAGCTGATACTGCAGAAAGTGACACAACACAGGCTGTGACGTGTGTCAGCAATGCTAAAGCAAAAAACTGTGGAAAATTAACTACTCACTAGTAACTGCTTTTTTTAATCTTTGATCAGTCTTCAGTCTTAAACAGGAACAAGCGTTTCACAGAAAATGACTGATGTCATTTTAGATTTGGAAGGAAGTGACAGTGTATAAACCTAACACTGCATGGCATTTTGTTTTCAGCCGTTGATTCTTCAGCTTCAAATCTTTGCTTATCTGCTACACTCTGCTCATCTATAAAAAAGACAGTTTTGAAAATCAGAGTGGTTAGTTGATTTATTGAGCACTTGGCAGTCAGAAGTTACAGGCTGTGTAAAAGCACAGGAGTCAAAGAAGACTGTAGATCCATTAGGAAACACTGAAAAACACACTCTACACACTCCTCACACAGAAGCAACAATTCCTAAGAAGTTTCATAAACACGCTAATAAATGACTTACTGTACTCTGCAATAGTTGTAGGTATACAAAAATATTTCTATTACAGAGAAAACATTTGTTGCACTATTTCAGTGTCAAATTAGATGAATCACAGCCTCTTGAAATGTGCACGTATCGCAAAACGTACCATTTGCCTTGACAAAGTAACAAAGTAAGAGTTCATGTTATAGGCTTATATCTCTGAACAACCATAACAAATTCTGTGTGTGTGAGTGTGTGTTATATAGCGTTGGTGTATGCGCTTGTATCAGCGTGTGTTGGCTTTGGCTTTGTACGTCTCCAGATGCCGCGTCAGGTCTTCAATACGCATGTCCTTCAAGTGAACCAGATGCTCTAACCTGTTCACTTTCATCTGCAAGATCTGTACACACACACAGACACACACGTTTGCACGGCTATCCTTTGTAGGACATTGCATTGACTTCTATTCATTCGTTGACAGTCTAACCCAAACCTCACCCTAATCTTAACTATAACCACTTCATGCTTAACCCTAACCTTACCTCAATTCACACCTTACTCCTAACCCTAACCAGGACCTCAGAAACAAGGTTAGCACAAGCACACACAGAGGGATGTGGTAAAACCAGAGGAGGTTTCTAACTAAAACTGTGACTTATCTCAATGATGACAACTTCCAAAACCTTGAGGTGTTGCAAATTTTTCATCATTATTTGCATCTTCCTGAGCATGCAGATGTGGCCACAAATGGGAGAGCAAAAAAAGTGATATATCCGCTGAGCAGATACTGACTCATTGACCGCTGCTGACACAGCTTATGACACATATGTATCACACACACCTAAATGTCTCTTTCTGTGTCAAACACACACACACACACGCACGCACACACACACACAAACGCACGCACGCACGCACACACACACACACACACACACACACACACACACGCACACGCACATCTGTAACAACATTACAGCTGGTATGACTGTATAACAAAGCTCTTCCTCTGAAGGACATCAAAACGGAAAATGATTTTGTTTGCAGATGTTCTACCAGTCAGCAGAGAGTGTGTGTGTGTGTGTGTTAGTGTGTGTGTGCGTGTGTATACCTCCACAGTCTCCTGCAGAGCCATGACAGCTTGCTCTTTTTCCTGCAGGATTGTTCGGAAAGTCGGGTCCATGTCTGTGTAAAACTGGACTGTGTGCTTTGGTTTACTAGTCAATAACAAAAATAAATGAACAAGACACATTATTACTACTATAAACACCACTATTGATTCATTTAATTTAAAAGCATGATTTTGATCATACCCATTTCTTGGTCTGCTCTTTTCATCTTTTCTCATGTCTTCTTCTGCCAGCTGAGCCAGAAGTTTCGCTTCAGTCTGTTGAATTTCTGAAGACAGCAAAACAAAAGTTTGACATTTGTCCAACTTTACTGTGACCGGAGTTGGATAGATTTTTGATGAGCACAAGCAAAGGGGACTCATTGGGAAGTAAGATTATAAGATGGAGAAAGAGAAAAATTAGGAGGCCTTTAAGTTCAGCAGTGCTGGGCTCAGGCCAGGGATAAAGGCCATCTGGTGATGTCGGGAGCTGATATGAGGACCTGAGCTGAGCTGTGTTGTCTGATAGTGGAGGAGGTGCAGATGGCAGAGGAAAGAGCAGAGGGAGGAGGTGTTGGCCTGAAGTCAGTTTTACGGCATAGTTTCAGGGACAGATTAGGTGTGAGAAACTCGTCACTGATTCACTCCCTAAAGGTTGTGGCATTCTCTAATCAGTCCGTTCTGATGTTGTTAAGTTTAGGTATCCCTGTCTCTGTGTGTGGCCACTGCTATCTCTGGGAAAGATAAGCATTAACTGAGAGCTGAGAGAAGAAAGTGGAAAAATATAATTTCAGAGGTAGAATCAGCAGTCCACTCAGACACAAAAAACATTGAACATGCTGATTATATGTTTGTCAGCTGATGGGTAGATAAAGCACCCTTTAAAACAGTCTAAAATTATACCCACTTCCTTCCCTGTCCTAAAAAAAGGCACATTTTGGACTATATGTAGCGTCAGTCAGGGTTACAGACAGACTGTGACAACTAATACACTCCAAAAATGGATATATCATGCAGGAGATGTGAGGTCAAAGGTCCTAGTATTCCCGTTAATTCATCAGTTTCAGTTTGTGTAATCCAGTTGATTTTACAGATTTCATTGCAGTTTTGCAACTTCTAATGAAACCTTTATCTCTGTTATCAGTTAGTGATGAAAAGGTCAAATATGACACCAGACATGTCAATCAGAGAATACAGTTTTTAAGATTATTAATTTTTGCAGGTTGTGTTTTTGGTTCAAAAAGAAAAAGAAAAAAAGAAAAAGAAAAGGTATGTTATGGTTTGTGAAAATGCAATAACACAATAGCCACTCTACCTGCATAAGGTTTATTGTGGTTTCTGGTGTCGAAGTATTCCACATCCTGAGTTCAAAAGAAAGAAATTGTTCAAAGTGTGGTTATTTTTCAAGATATATGCTTTGCTTACCTATTGTAAGGGTAGCTTTATGATTCACATGAAAAAAAAGTAATTAATAATAGAGTAATTACTATTTTGTAATTAGCATTCAAACAAACAAAAAGTGACTCATAGAATGTATGTCCCTAAGCAGACATGCATAAATATAAAATACACACCAGTATGTTGTCCATGGCGTGCTCCAGTTTCTTGTCTATCTTCTCCCTTAAGGCGCTCAGTACAGGCTCTATCACTCCCGCAGTACTCAGTACAATTCTCTTCACTGTCTCCTCAGGCACGTGAAAGTTTAACTTGGAAAACACCTTCCTGTCCACAGAAAAAAAAAAAGAAGAAAGACACAGATGTTTCTAATTTACAAAACTAGTTACAATAGGACCTGCAGATGGAATGTGATTTAACTCATGATGCTTGGTGATGATTAACACCACAGGGGCCAATATGTTTACAGTGAAGTCCTATAAATTGTTAACTGGCTGTGTGCCATATCAGAGGGGGAGTGGGTGTGTGCTGGACCGGTCTTCACTGTCAGACACAGGCCAAGGTTGGAGTTCAACCAAAATGTTTATAGCAAAATCCTGTTGAAAAACATAACCTTAAGCAATGTCCGTCATTTCTATTGAGAAATATGAGGTGGGATTGTAACTTATTGTTGGGTGTGTGTTTGTGTAAAAACTGTTGTGGACATATTAACAAAATCAGATTGTGAAAATTTGAATTTTTCCAGCTGAGGGGTAGCATTTCTCTGGCAGTGGCTGTGTGACATTCACACAATCACTTCACACTTCACTTTAAGTACCCCTATTTAGCTTTAATAAACAGTATGCAAATGTTTGATAGTTTACACTATAATTGAGCTGTATGCACATTTATGAGTTTATTAATGTGCAGTAATTGTCAGCAATTATTATTTCTCCCATAATGAATGTTATAACATTACAGCTGTGTTTTAGTAATTTGTCATCCATTATCTGTACAGCAGCCTCCAATTACCCAATGCCCACATAGGAGGAGTTATAGCTGTTAACAAATACATGAAAAACACTTACATCTGCTCACATGTAGGCTACATCATCATCTGTTATGACGTATTCATTATATCTTTACATACTTATTATAAATGATAAACAGGGGGTCATAAGTAAAGCATAACCCCTATTATATTCACAGCCACCCTCACTGGATCCCTACATACAGTTTGAATAAACAAATGAATAAAAGCAGCAGGTTTCTTGCCTGTTGAGCAGGTTCCAGTTACTGAGCTTCTGCGGTGAGGAGTTTGCAGGAATATAGTTGTGCAGGTCAACAAGCTTTGGGAAGAAACATTTTACAACCTCAGCAGCCATCACTGCAGAGGGTTCAGCAGAGGGGCAGAGTCAGCTCACAATAAAATGCATAAACAAACAGACACTTGAGCTGATAAAACATGTAAATTAGATGGCTGTAGCTGGATGTAGTGCGTGACAAATGTATACGAGGTTTTACTCTTGTTGCCTCTCTAGTTACCACTTCCCTGTGGACAGCTAGCAAAGCCAAAGGTTAAGTCAACTACCTCCGTCGCTGAAGTCTCTTGTGATGTGTCTTTTTGGCCGGGACAGAGGTATCTTATCTATCCATGCGTACAAATCCTGCAGTTCCTCTTCCTTCAGTTCTCGATCCATTCCTCTTAAAGCGACATCTGTTTCGGCACAGTTTGTAAAGGTCCAAACTGTTTTACTGAGCTAGCTTGTTAGCTTCCCAGGACGACTGGTTGTTTACGGCATTGCTAGGCGACCGCTGATTTACCATGGCAACACAGATTCTAGTAATTCTTTCTTGACAGAAACAAGGAGAAAAATGACAGAAACTGACTGTGTTGATTCACTTTTATTCTCAGCTCAATTTTACAGACAAAAAAGATATCTCTCAATAAATAGGAACATTCAAATAAATTTTCAGTTCAAAGTTTGCAGGAAAAAATCAAGGCAGAACTCTAAATGTATGGAAAGGCATTGGCATTATGAGTGAGTATCATGAGTGTGATCATGTCTGCTGCATAGAATATGCAATATAAAATCCCTTGAAGAATTACAATCAAAATGTATCAAGCCAACACAAAAGACAAAACAGCTGCATGTAATAACTCAGTCCCACAAAGTCAAGCATAAGTTGGTTAGTACAAAAAAAAAAAAAAAAAAGTCCAAGAAAAAGTCATAACCTTTGTGGTACGTCCTTAATCCAAAAAACTGTAAAGTGCCAATGTTGGTGCCACATTTGAATAATCCCTTAATATTATTTCTTATATAATATAAAGTCAGTACCAAAACCATGTGAGGGACAAGTAACAGTAAACAGTTCAATTAAATTAAAACAATTGCCTCATAAAGTGTTCACATATCCCAGGATCAAGGCAGAGTGACATTTCCCTTAAAAAAATTTAAAATCATCATGGCAGCATAGCCATTTGTTATTTATAAAGCACAGAAGTTAAGTTTATCAATAATGGCTTCAGGTTTCCATCAACATACTGAAGGCCAAATAAGCAAGACACAGACGGCGGTAATCCTCAGGGAGACCATAAATGACAGAAGAGCTCTGTCACGTCACGTTGCTGATCCTTCAGTGGATCTTGTTTCCGCTTTAAAACAGACGAGCGTCTCCAGAGAGGATCTTCAAGGTTCTACTAGGTGGGACAAAAACATTGTCCTCTGTCGGAGGATCTCAGTGTTTACACCATGCTGAATTATTCCCCCTGTCATCTGGGCCTGCTGGGGGGCTTTAGGGCCACTCTCCCTGCAAGCTAGAAAACAAACACTGTTAGAGTACATACTTTGGAGGAGCTTAATTTTATATGTAGATCATTATTTCAATGTGTCTGTCTCTTGGCCTGGGAGAAATTTGTGCTTACTAACTCACGAACAGTGAGCCGCTGCTTATTCATTACACTGTTATGTTGGGACAATGCCCGAAACCACAGACTTCTTTATAAACGTGAATGCCTTGAACAACATTAAGAATGTCTGGATGCCAAGGATTTAGGAAAGTCTGGCTGACTCTGACTTGTGTCTGAATACATACCAGCTGAGTGTGTGGCAGTGGAGATGGGACTGCAGAGGGCTTTGGCTTCACTGGAGGCATCGGAGGCTTTGGCTTCATGATCTTAGAGAGCAGATGTTCATATTTCAAATAAGTGGCAATGGCAACAACAGATACATGTATGAATGCAAATATTTGAAAACTGTGGGTAAAGTGACTTGTAATGGCACATACCGATTTTGTTGCAAGTGGTGGCAGAGGTCTGGATGGGGGTAGTGGCTTAGCCTGATAAAAAGAAGAAACCAAAAAAACATTAGCACAACAATTAATACATCATTTAACAAAGCAAACAAATAGTGTCGAAAGAAAATAGAAATATTGCCATTTTGTGTATGCAATTTTACCTCAGTATAGATTGGTTTGCTTGAAACATTTGTTGGCTGCATGAATGGCCTTACAACCTAAATAAAAAAGATTTATTTAGTGGTTGAAAACCAACTGACACCTGAAAAATAAGGCCAATTCTACATATAAATAATTCTACATTTAAATAAAGACAAAACAGTAGAATTGATTACCTGTTGACTCTTTGATGGCTGAGGTACAGCTGGCACTTTCTTTGGTGGCTGTAAGGGACAAAAAGAGAGATGAGTGAAAGCAAAAACTTGATTAGTTTGTTTCTTTAAAACCAGAACTATTACTGCAGTTTACAGTTGCCACAAATGGAAATATCATGTCTAATGTGGATGAAAAGATAAAAAGTTAACACACACAGAATGAGTGTTAGTGTATCACTACTCTGTGGCGCTGAGGCTGTTGGATCAAAAATGGAAGCTCACCTCTGGAGCTGCTCTGCTGGGCGTCGGTGCTCCAGTATGTGGTCTGGCAGTAGCAGAGAACAGAGGTTTACAGGCTTGAGTGGCCGAAGACTCCACAAATGTAGGCTGGCTGATGAGTGTGGTCCCAAGACGAGGGCTGCCCCGAGTACTGCTTGACCGAAACAATGGGTTGGATTGTCCTGAGGTAGACTGGAAGCATCTGTAAATGTATACACACAGAAGCTAAAGTTAAATACGGACAAGATCAAAACAAAGTCTCTCTAGCTTCATCTTCATACAGTAGCGATCTAACAGAGAGTGAAAGGAAGGAATAATGTCTTTCTGTACCTTTTTACAGGTTGCCTTTTTCTGATGCAGCACATCAAAGTCCCAATAACCAGGGCCAACAGCAGAAGAAAGCCAGCCGCCAGTGACACAATAAACACCCCATTTGCCTCTGTACACACACACACAAACACACACACATACAAACAAACAAACATATTAATAGAGACAATATTGTTTTATTGCCCTAGGATGAGCATGTAATAGCATATGTCACCTGCTCAGGCAACTGTAACATCATTACTGCATTTGTACAGACTAACAGGGGAATTCCATCACATCACTGTCTGTGTGTCCATTAGAAATCTATTCCGAATGCTGAATCTTGATGAAAAACAGAGCATTGGAGAAACAGACACAAACAGTCATGTGTAAAGCATGGTCATTAAAAGGTCAAGCATACAAAGAATGACATACATCAGTGACTGTCAGTGCTTACATGTGCATGTGAGGACAGACAAGCATAACATGAACAATACCTCCAGGCAGCTCTGATTGCTTCACATCGCAGAAAGGGGTGGCCCAGCCAGGGTCGCAGTGACACTTACTCTCGTGGTTGCAAACCTGTCAGAGATCACGCAGTCAGTTATGCTGGCTCATGGCTATACAGTGCTCCAAAGTGTTGTGAGGTTAACATATTTTTTACCCCGTGGTTGTTGCATTTGGCAGAGCAGTCATCTGTTCCGTACACTTTTATGCTTTTGATGTCTTGACACCGTTGATTGTAGCATACCTGAAAGACACAAATGACATCGTGAGGACACTGACACAGACAGTTCACAGATCAGTAGTCCATGGAGGTTTTTTGTTCATGGTCAGTTTTCTTACCATGTTGTGGCCACACTTGGTGCCAGTAGGTACCATGCCCATATCTGCAGGGTAGTTATCTTCAGGGTTCATAGTTGCTTCATTGCATATCTCTCCCTTTCCTACTCTGTAAAAGGATTTCTTGGATGTCACTGGAAACTCCCAGCCTCCGAAGCAGAAAAGTGTCCCACAGGATTGTTCTCTGTAACCAAAAACCACAAACCAATAATCCCAAAAACCAACAACACCACACTGTTAATATGCACCACTATAGTGCTGGTTTGGCTTTTGATTACATACCTGCTCGAACATCTCTGGCTCGACTGTGTTTTTCTGCAGTTTCCATGCCCGTAAAAACAAGCATCTGCAGCTACTTCAGCATCTGAACAGAATCATAACAAACAAAATGCAGACATAAGAGTCTTGATGTATCAGAATAAAAGTGGCTCCAAACTAAACTGTAATTCACCGCCGCTTTACCTGGTCCCCAGAGTCTCTTGCAGTGTTCCTGCCGTGAAGGACACTGTCCATTGTAGCAGTATCCTTTTCCCCGGTTGCAGGGCAGGCCATTTTGGGTGTACGCATCAGTTGGACAGGAGGCAGAGAAGCCAGTGCAGTACTCTGCCAGGTCACAATCTCCTGACCTTGATCGACAGACACTGCTTGTCGGTTTCAGCTTCAGAGTGGAGAGACACACAGATGGTGATGTACCGACTACTGAAATATGTACACTCACACATAACCAGCCAGACGGCACAGCCAGACAGTGTCTAGCTATATGGTAACACATTTAGTAACAGTGTGACTTCACTCATCTAGAGAGGACATAGTGAGTATGACTTACTTGGCAGTTGTGGCAGCACTCTCCCTCTGCACACTGGGCTCCTGTGTTGAGCTTGCAGGTTGTGGCATTGCAGCAGGGATTCTTGCATTCCTATGAGGCAGACAGAGGGGTCCAGAATATTATGATTCAGCCTCATTTGTGTGCTTTGTTTGTGTGATTGTATGCATGCACGATATGTGACTGCAGCATGCACAAACCTCTACAGAGCCACAGTCACACTCCTCTCCGGGCTCCAGGAAGGCGTTTCCACACACTGGCCCTCCATAGATGCGATCAGTGGAGGGAGTATCCAGCAGACAGGTAGGGTTCACCTCCTGCAAGAACCTGTTGAGCTGCTGCTGACTGCAGCTGCTGAACTGCTGCGGATACACAAAGCTAGAAGAAGACATAGCAAGAGCAAGAAAAGAGAAGTTAAACATTAGCTTTACTTTGAGCGTAAGAATAGTAGATTAGAGGGAGTTTATGTGCTGGTGAGAAACTGAACTTACCCAACACTCTCAGCCATGATGCAGCCTTTTTTCGATATTGAGGAGCCACAGACACAGTTTTCGGTATCATGGGACAAGCCCAGGTTGTGACCCATCTCATGCGCAATAGTAGACGCCACTCCTATTGGGTTAGTGTTATGGTCCTGTGAGTATAGCAGACAAACATTCAGTAGAGTAAAACCGAAATTAAAATCTCATGATTTTTTTTCACAGAGATTTTACATTGATCCATTTATTAAACAGAAAAGTATACTTGCCTCATTGACAGCTCCAGAGTTAGAGGTGCACATTGCATTGGTGTTTGCTAAGCCGACAGTGGAGCCATCAAAATCAACACCTCTGGATAATGAAGAGGTATAAGTTATTAGAAACCAGCTCTATCAGATTAACAGGTTTTTGTTTTTTTATTTAACAGTGGGAAGTTGAAATCTGCTGGATCTTACGTGATGAACTGTGCATTGTCGTGTTTGGTCCTCAGCAGCAGGCTCCGCTGCCGCCACGTGAGGAAGCGACTGAGGGTGAGCTCAGGGTTTGTGCTGACCTCTATCTGGTCTCTGTATGACCAGATATCCAGAGCGACCAGCATCACACGAACACCCAGGGGGCGATACAGCTGAAACGGAGCAGCATGTGGTCACAAAGTGAAAAGGGGAAAAACTGAATGAGTTATAAGGTAATTAGGTCATAACAGTATTTTTGAATGTGAGGGAGTTTAACTGGTAATGCTACAAATAACAGATGCTGTCACAGGAAGTCACAGTTGCGTCTATTGCTGCCATTCATGTTGGCCCTGCTCTTTCAGAGTAATCAAAGACGATTCTGTGATACGTGTGAAAATGTTCAATATAGGTGTGAAGATTCACAGTTAAAGTTTGATTTTCACAGTGAGAAAACTTTTCATTCCTTTTATTGGTCAAATTCCAATCGGTAAAGGACAAATATTATCAGGAGAGATTTCTTGCATTAAATCCACAGTGAAAGTGAAGCCTGATAAAGTGCTAGACAGCTGACTGTGCTGCATTGTGAGAAAGTCTGATATGCAGCCAATGAAAATAAGCTAAATTACTAAATCACTGGTAAAATAGGTGGAATGCTTCATTAATTCCACAGGAGAAAATTACATGAAATTACACAATTAAGCTTTTACGATAATTTAAAGTTTAGACTGCTCTTATTTTCTCCCAAGGTTAGAGGATTTTTCGCTGTGTAAAAATATAACAGCGTTAAATTATTTAGATAGACTTATTAACTGATAGACTAACAGAGAAACATACCTTGTCCACATGATTTGCTATTTCAAGCAGTCTGGTCTCTATTGTCTTCTTGCCATCAAACTTCTTGTACTAAAAAAAACGTTTTTTAAATTAGCAATAAAATCAACAGTGTCTCAGAAATAAAACAAAATCTTTCCAAAAGTTTTATTATAGAAAAGGAAATATAGGAAATCAAACCTCAGAGTGGTCGACCACCAGAACCAGCTCCACTGTCCTGTGTTTTACTGAACGGTCTTTGGTCTGGGCTCTGCTTTTCTGAATATCACAAAAGGTGTAAGATATTAACAATATTAATTGTGTGTGTGTATGTGTGTGCATACATATGTGTCTGTTAGACCCAAGTATTGTTTTGAGGATGTTTAATACAGCTCAACAATTGACTATGAGTTTTGGTGTTTGATGGTCTACAGTAGTGCTGAAACAAAATCAATATTACAATGGTCCTGCATCTATTAAAATATGCAAATTGATATTTGCATGTTGAAGCTAATTGTCACTTGTCCAGTTACAATTTCTAAATATATTATAAATGAACTATCGTCTCTCTTCCTCGTTTTCTTGGTGTCTACTTTCTACTCTGCACCCCTGTTTTCATTCCCTTTGTTTTACCTGAATATGTTTTATTGAAATTAATGCCAGTGTTAAGTTCAATAACAACTTTTGAATTTTCAAATGATTTTCATAATCTTCATGATCATCATGTTGCTAGATTTTAAAAACATCAAGGGGAAAGTGTTTGGTTTTTTTTTAACCGTGTGTCATGATAAGTTACGGCGCTTTTGTGAACAGTAGTATTTTACTGCATCTTACTTACTTACTTTCTTACTGCAGCACAAATGTATAATATTAGATGTCAGCAGATGTCTCAGTCCAGAAATATCAGCTGTAGGTTTCAAACCCTGGTGTATATGTGTATGTGTCCACTCTGTGTGTCTTTACCAGACTGCTGAGCTGGAACAGTCCAGACGGACGAGCTCCATGATCATAGAAAGTGGTTGTGTTTCCATGGGAACAGGAGCTCCTCTTCCTCCTCAGGTGTTTGTAGTTGTAAACAGCATGAAGACCCTCCCCACTGTGAGCTTCCGAGCTCTGTCTGTCATCCTGCGCTCCCCCATCGGCACCGGCCAGAGGTTCAATAAGGTAGATCTGGCCCTGGAGACGCACAAACCCCCTGCAGTGCAAAAGAGGAAGTTCAGAGTGGACAGAGGCAAACACCTCATCTTTTTCTTCAGCAGATCTAACTCACAAACGGATCACAGTTGAACTAATCATAAGACAGCCTTTGTTCGTCATATTTTCAATTCCCACACCCTTTGAAGCTAACAGGTCTTTTCTTGCAAACAGAAGGGAGCTTAAAGAAGCCTGCATGACTCAGTTACAGGTTTTCAGCACTGCATGCAGTCTTAATGGTCAGTGTGATGGACGAAAGGGATGCTGAAGGACTGATCCTCTCTTTGGACTGGGCACTCTGGTCATGAGTCACAGCAGGAGACTTACAGTCCCAAAGCATCATGGGTTTAATTCAATTTGGCACTGTATTTAGGGAAACAATATTCTTTTTTGTAATTAGAGTTACAGGATGAAATAAATTTGCATCCAGCATTACTCACTTTATTCCAGAGCACAGTCCCACGCTGGCAGATGAGTCTTCCACTCCCACAATGTGTCCATGGTAGTAGCAGTGAACCTGAACAGACGTCCATCATTTGTCAGAGAATCAAAAGAGATTTTTCACACTCACTCTTTGCTTTTCCTTAATCGGCCAAGTATCTCAAGCACGGTGTAGAACTGTGATCTGATCAGAAGAATATGTATTTAACTGTATGTGGGTGTCTTTGTCAGAGGGAATGACAGTCATGACCTCATATTTCAATTCCTCTTCAATGTAAGACTCAAGAATTGCAGTGTGTGGTGTCAACTCTCATAATGAGGAACTTTATAGTTGAGAAACTCCAAAAAGCTGAAAGAGTCATCAGGACATCTGAAATTTTGAAATAAGAAGATGGACTGGCATGTATTGCAAAACATGATTTTTCTCATGAAGATGATGATGATGATGACTGGTCTTTAAGTGTTAAGTGTTTAAGTGTGAAATATTAATTGAATTGTGTGTTTGGTAATTGTGCTGTAGAGCCTTAAAAAATGTTACTGGTATGGTTACAACACTTGCTGTATTTTAGAAATACTGTAACCCTAAGACCAGCTCAAATATCAAGATCAAACTTCTCAACAGAAGATCTGCAGTTAAGAAGTGTACCCAACACAGGAAGGCAGATGCAACAAAACCAATATATTGGGGTTTTCAGTTGACACAGGATATCCTGTATTCATTTTATTGAAGCCTATATGCTCTATTTAGTAAGATAATTCTTTGGTACTCTACACTTTGGTACATTAGTCTAATTTCAGACTTCTGAATCACCTATGTCACTGAAATATGCAGTGATTTAAATTGAATGTATGATGTAAAACTAAGTGGCAATTCAGTCTGATGATCAGACTAAATATACTTTATATACACACACACACACTCAAAAAAGTTTTCAGTAATAACGGCATCTGTTTCTGATAGACTCAACTAATACAAAGATATAGACCATTATAATGCAGGCTGATCATGAATACAGGGATTATGTTAATGTTAGTGAAATTGTAGTGAAAGAAAGATACATACCCCAAGATCTGGAGTAGTTGTAATTTGGGTGCCCTGATCAGAATAGTGTGTCACAGAAAAGTTTTTCCCAATAAGATCTCTGAAATTAACAGATTTTTTAAATATCAATCATATTGTCATGTAAAGAAAGAAGCACAGTATATATAGACCTGCACAGTAAAAAAAAAATCTTACTTATTTCTTTCCAGGTGCAGAGTGTAGTTTTGCCCTGCAATCGTCAAAGAGTACTGGAGTACATCAGGGTATGTCTACACAGACACACACACACACACACACACACACACACACACACACACACACACACACACACACACACACACACACACGCACGCACGCACGCACACACACAGCAGAAGACTTTAATGCTTTTTGATTTCAATAGTTTTTAAATAAACTTGTAAAAGTGTACAGTAACATGCGTGTTACCTGATTTGTGGCTGCATCATTCGTGAGAGATGAATCCTTCAGCTTCTGAGGTATCACTGTTTGGTACTTCATCACATGAGGTAGAGTCTTTACACTGCCCGCGAGGATTCCTGCAAATAGGGACATCTCATGAGACAAGAAACAAAAGGAAAAAAGAGAGACAGAGAGAATGAAAGAAAGAAAGAAAGATAGAAAGAAAGAAAGAAAGAAAGAGTCGTACCCCACGAGGAGAATAACATCATTAAAAAATATCCAGTATATCGCATGTTGCTCTATCGGACGGACTCTTTCATTGTATGCTTCGCAGTCTGTGGTAAGTATGGACTCTTCCCAGCTCTCCGCCCCTCTGCCGTGTAATATCCTGAAGAATCTGACTCTGACAAGAAAATTAGTCACTGCAGAAAGTTAAACGTTGCTCCTACAAAATGAGCATTCGTCATTAGATGAAAAACGCTGTGATAATGCCTCCAATGTGTAATGTGTAATGTGTAACAGCTTATGTTGCACTTTATTGAAAAAATAGTCGCACACGTTGCTATTAGTTTAAACCTATTACAGACACAACTGGAACTTTTTTCTTTCCACACAAGGGTTTTCACTGATTACCAATAGGTTCTAATATATTTACCCATTCGCCAATAATAAGCCACCTTTCCATAACAAATGTAAACTCGGTTTACCACATATTTTATTGGGAAGATTAATAGCGATAGACTACGGGAAACCCCCTCATTCATTAACAAAATATCCTGTACACATGGCCAAAGAGCTCTCACCAGCTGACAGCTGAAACAGCGAAGCCTCTTAGTGGCCTTTGTTGCCATCTACTGTTTTAAGTTTTCAAATATTTTAGTTTTAAACAGCATATGTTTGCTGCACTTCTTGTGATAGGAAAAGTAAGCAAAATCACAGCAATGAGCTAAGTAAACCTTACATATCAGTGTATGTTCATTAGTAATATCAACCAAAATTCATCAAATTAGCACAAACCAGTGTCAGTTGCTGAGTATCTGGGGTCCGGCTCTCAGACATTTGGAAATCAAGATAAACGGAGCAAACTAAAGAAAATATGGCTAATTAAGTTCGTTATAATATGTGAAGGAATAGTAGATATTTGAAAACATGCTAACCCCTAGCTACACAGCAGACATCAGATACTCACATCAAAACTTTTTTGTGGCTATCTGGACATAGCTTTCCCATGTTTCGCCTGTCTGACCGGTTGGTGGCGGCAACACACCATTTTTGTTTTTAGTCGCGTTCACGTCTTATCGTTAGCGTGGGAAAACCCGGAGACAACAGGCCTTAGGCGATAATTGGAATTTGTGACAAAAAAAAACAACCTAATTATGCCAAGAAACTGTTGGTAGAATGGCTGCAATTGCACCACCGCTGGTCGTAATATCAAAATAAAACCCAGTATTAACACTAATACATTTAATAGGAGCTATACACGGTTTGAAACAAGTACTTAACACAACAAAATACCTGGTGTGACAACACAGGGTGAACACTGCCAAGACGGAATAACAGGTGTTTTTACTATTCTTCCCATTCTGCTGACATTACGTGAATGCAGCATTTTACAACCGCCAAAAAAAGAGAAGACGTCGTCATTCCGCGACAACTACAACCAAAACATAAAACTCCTCTGAGGCAGTTGCACTTCTTTCAGTGTAGTGAAAGCGTCTGGGAACTGTCCGCTGACAGGAAACATGGAGGAGCAGGAGATAAGGCAGAGTGAGCTCCCGTTCAGCTTCACCCCGCAGCTCGTCCACCTGCACAAGGACCACGAGCTGTTTGAGGTAACGTTGTGACGACGAACTGAATCCACTGACCGTTACCGGCGGCTAACCGGCTAATCCACCCACAGTAACATCAGTAACATACTGCATGTGGACGCTGTTTACAGGATGGAGACATCCACAGACACATGTACCTTCAAGATCTCTACTCCTCGGGAGCAGACGACAAACCAACGCCCAGGTATGAAAAACAAGTCTTATCCCTGATGGAGCCAGGTTTTGGCTTCGGTAATTTACTTGTTTGTGGGTTACATTGAGTTAACAAGCAGCAAACAAACTCTACACTGTAAGGATTAGTCCATAGACCATTTTGATAATAGATTATCAGGTTACTGTTTGTTGACCTATTGATATATTTATGTTTTCTGTCTCCATTAAATTCTTCTATGCATATGATTGTGGGATATAGTGGAAAATGGTTAGTCTAAAAAGGCTATTAGATAGACTTTTAGTTTGTTCAATGTCAAGCCCCACTGTAAGTGTGCTAGACATATGTGGTTGTGGCATCCCAGCATCTATAGTTTACAAGTCATCTCCATATAGGAAATACAGGAAAAATAAACTACCAAACAACAAATTGGCCCAATAAATGATAATTCCTTTGCAACTGTTGCTTTTCCCCTTTTTAACTGTAGCCCATTGTAATGTCAGTGTTGGTTGAGCTGTCACTCACTTTCCTCCATCTCTTGTGTCTTCTCAGTGTGTCAGAGTTTGCCTGTCACATCTCTGGCTGCAGTGCAGTCTTCAGTACACTGGAGGAGTACGAACACCACTACAACTCTCTGCACAGACATGTTTGCTGCTCCTGCCGTCGCTCCCTGCCAAGTGCCCGGCTCCTAGACATTCACATTCAGGAGTGGCACGACTCTCTCTTCACTATCCTTGCCCAGAGGCAAGACATGGTAAGCCAAAGGAAAGAAAAGAAATGATACCCTCAAGCTATGAGGGAGATTTGTATATAAAGCCAAATATTTTGAACATTCTTTAAAGATGAACAGCTTCAATGATAAGTTTTCTCTGACACTTCACATTGTTCAGTACCAGTGTTTGGTGGAGGGGTGTGGACAGAAGTTCAGGACTAGTAAACACAGGAAGGACCATCTAATAAGAATTCACAAGTATCCACCAGACTTCAGATTTGACAAAACCAAAAAGGACAGAGGGTAAGTCTGCACCTTCCATACTTTGTCCACTAGATGGCAGCAAAGCATCAGTATAACCATTACTCTGAAAGTTTCAGTCAGGGAGAGCCCATGTTTGTTATAATAAACAGGATATATGCCTCTGGATTTGATCTTTTTGGCATATTTCACACATATTTCTGTCAGAGTGAGATTCTCTTTGCTGCCGTTATGAAACCAATGCGTAACTCCACACTGAGACTTGTTTGAAATGCTTTTTTTTGGTATATTTTCTGGTCCAACAAAGTAAAATAAGAGGCTTAAAATATTTGTTAAATCATTGTGTTTTTCTTAAATACTATGTGTATATTTAGTATCATCTTATTTTTGTTAATAGAACCAGAGAGACAAAGAGGCCGCAGCAGAAAGACGCAGCCATGGAGGTAGTAGATGATGTGTGTGAGTCTGAGGGTGTGTGTGAGGTTATGTGTGATGTGTTGTCCGACCAAACTGAGCAAGGGGAGTCCATGGAGACACACGTGTTCGAGAAAGAGGCTGCTCATATGGCAGAGCCCGCTACTGCCGGGGAGCACGCAGGTCTTCCTGCTGCAGATCACGGCAACGAGTGTGCAAGCACCGAGACTCTAAAACCTCGATACTCCTACAGGTCAGTCTTAAAATTTGTTCTGCCACAATGTCTTGTGATAAAAGAGACTAAGTCAGCCATTTTTTTTTTTTTTAGATGTTTTTAGGTTAACTTTGTGAATTTAAAGCAAGTTTGTAACCATTAGATATCAGTGTTCTTAAGGTAAAAACTTGAGCAATTATGTCTGTCTTAAGCAAACTGTAGGAAGGGTTATTTCTATTTTGTATGTGTAGGTTAATATTGTATTATTAAAATATATGCAAGTTGATATCTTCATGATTTTTACTACAGCTTTTCTTTTCATAAACAATCTGAGATACAAAACAACACGCGTGTTCTTTTATTTCAGGGTCCCGACAACGGTGTGCTTCGGCCAAGGCTCAGTCCGAGGCTTCAGAGGACGGCGGGGAAGAAGGAAATGAAACAACAGAATTGCGCCTTGTGTTTGATGTCCTTTTTTAAAATGTATGACTCAATACCCTTGTCTTGTAATATATTTACTGTCACATATGTCATTAACTTAAAATAAAATGGCTTTTGCATAAAGAAAAAACATGATGTGCGTGAGCATTTTTTTTTTTTAGGTGATCAAGAATACCTTTTGTTGCTACAAGGCTCCCATCTTGTGTCTGTTGTGGTGACATCCAGCAGCTGTGTTCTACTAGCGGAAAGGTTGACTAAAATCAAAATGCATGTGTTGTTTAAAAGAATGATGCAGCGCAGCTCAAGGCTGTGCTTAAATTACAATTCACAAGGATGTTTGTAGAAAGATTTTTGTGAAGAGAAAAATGAGAGGAATGACAGAATTTACATAAGAGATTTTAATAATTGTACAAAACACCTTTTCACTCATCAAATATAAAATACACTGTACATTAATGACTGATGTGAGTCTATCAGTCTTGTTTAGGATTTTGGAGTGTTTGCAAAAAATAGTTGACTTTTATTTACATTTTGTAATGAAACTGGTCTTGGACTTTAAGGAGCTCTTTCAACACCTGTGCAAAAGGTCTTTTGAGGTAATGTAAAAAACTAATGACAATGATAAAGTAGATTTATTTTAGACTTAATTTGTATTTTTATGGCTATAATATATATAATATGAATATATGTTTGCGCTAATTGAAGTGTTTTTTTTTTTTTGTTGAATGACTGATGTGTGAGATTGCCTCTTTATAACAGCTGATCATAATTTGAGGCACAATCTACTTGTTTGGTAACTTTTTCCTCCCACCTTCAGCTTATAAAAAAAAAAAGTCTGAGTGCCAGTTATATTATCAGTCTATGATTAAACAGAGAAGTTCCTCCTATTATACAGAAAACTGATTTTTAGACTGAGTATAAATGTTGATGCTCTTCAGTGTTTTCTGTACCACACATTTTTTAAAACTGTTCATTTAAGGTGAGAACTTTTGAAAGGCCTCTGAAATGGAAATAAGACATTCACATGGTCACTTTAGTGAGTCATCAGAAGCTATTGCTTTAAACCCAAAGCTACAGGCCTTTAAATAAACATCTTCTCTTGCCACATTAGAATTACTTTACGGCAGAATGCCTATACTGGAAGACAGAAGCTCCCAATTCATGTGAAATTTGAAAAATTTTATCCGGAGAATGAGCTCAGTGATAGTGTGTCTTTTCGAAAAGGGAATTTACTAATTACACTGCAAAAATGACCACGTTAACAAATATTTTACGGTAAAGTAAATCTGAAATACGTCATAGAAAATGAAATGAAAAATGACAATTGAGTGAAAATATTTCACTTGTCTCTGTTCCACATGTTCATTGAAAAGAATCTATTATTTTAAAATTAAACCAGTTTATTCTGCTAACATTTCTGTATGCAAAATATTCTTCTCACGCAATTTTATTTTTCACTATAACGAGAAATATTTTACATAAGATTTAATATGAGATTTCAGACAGATGGACATTTTTGCAGTGTTTCTTATTTGCTGCATGAAGGCATTTTTAAAGGCAGCTTTCCCCACGAATCAGTTCAAAGTTAGTGAGGGTTAAGACAAATAGTACATCCCATATGGTCCACTGAATAGTCCTGGGACAGGTAAGGCAGGCCGCGGTCCGTTCAGGGCCGCGTAGAGGGACGGTGCGCCCATAGGTGCGCTCAGGGGGAAGGGAAACGCGAAGGCCGGCAGCAGCGGCTTCGCGGCCAGCTTGAGCTTCTCTAGCTCGGCCTCCTGCAGTCTCTTGGCCTTGGCCCTGCGGTTCTGAAACCAGATCTTGACCTGGGTCTCTGTGAGGCTGAGGGAGCTGGAGAACTCCGCTCTCTCCGCGATGGAGAGGTACTGTTTCTGACGGAACTTCCTCTCCAGAGAAAGCAGCTGAGAGGTTGTAAAGGGAGTTCTGGGTTTCCTGTTGTTCTTGTGTTTCCGTAGATTGCAAGGGGTCGGGCTGGGAAGTCCTGGAAATACATTTAGAAAGTCACATCACAACACCGGAATACAAAAATATGTCATCCATATTATTTAACTATGTTGTATCTGACCAAAGCCAAACCAGGGTAATATCAAACACGGAAGACGGTATTTAGGTCAGTTTTAAAATCCCTCTCCATCATCTCTAGATTTATTGATATACGAGATTATTAAGGGACGATAGCTTTAAATCGAATTTCCTCGTTATTGATTTCTAATAAAGAACCTAAGGTTAGAAATATTTCGTTCATAAATTTACTGAACTTCGTTGAAGTGTTTCTGGTGATTTTCAGAACAGTTTTAAACTGTCAGAAAGTTGGAAAGCGTATGATTCTCATTGTTAAGAAAGAAAGACAGTAGTTATCCTACACTCACTTGGAGGGGATGCGTAAGGAGCCTGAAACCAGGGGTTCGTTTCCTTGTCACTGGAGTCCACCACCTCTGGTTTGGACCGATAAAGTCCACTCGGTGACGCACACTCGGTCTCCTCTGCCTGGACGCAGTCTGAACCGGGCTCGGGGGAGTGGACGCTTCTGCCGGGCGGCCGGTCTGATATGAGGGATTCCACACTGAAAGGCAGATCTAAACTCTTGGTCTTACATCTTCTGACAGGGGATAGATCCAGCTTGTCAGATCCCATGCCACCGGCGGCTCGGTCCTCTGGTGAGGTGTCCCCCGGAGCAGTCGAGGGCGGTGATCCCTGCGCAGGATTCATTACGCACGACTGAGGTGCCATACAACCAATTTTCCCACCGCTCTCCTCGTTGCTGTTTTATGTTTCCGTGTTTTCGCCTTGAGGAAATCTGTGATGCCGCCGAGGCTCATCCGATGTTGCACAGCGTGGTAAACTTCAGATTTGACGCACGAACTTGCCTCTCTCTCAGTGATGTGCCGTAAGTTCGTCTTTCATCTTGCCACCCGCCTATCAGTCTGTCGAGGTTTCCACGTGACTTAACCAAAACACTTTCTGATAGGTCAGGCTTGTTATGACGGCGTAGTAGTCAATTTCATACCCACAATATAGTGCATATAATTTGTGCACACTAAAACATTACATGCATGTGTATAGCCTATGTTATACATATATATGTATATAATGTGGGCCATAAACTCTTTATTCTCAAAACTCTTTATTTGAATACCTTACCAAGTTTAAAGCTCCACTTATCAGTTTTTTTTTTTTTTTTTTTACTGGGGATCATATGACTAATTGTAACATGATAGATGTTTCTTTTTGGGAAGAACTGTCTGTACAATGCTGCAGTTTCTTTTGGTGCTATGGAGCATTTTGGTGCCTTTCAGCACAATGTTTTGGTTTTTTTTTCATCAGCCTTCTGCTCTTGAGCAACAGGCGGCTGCTCTAAAGCTTTAAAAAACCTGCTGTACACTACCATCAACAACAGAGCTAAAAGGAGACAAAATGTTGAACTTATTAAAGGTTTAACAAAAACTGACCCAAAAAGATGCCAGAGAATTCAAATTCACTTTACAAAAGTTTACTGGTATAAAATGTTTTTGTTAAGTTGCAAAAATGATAGTGCTGTTACTTGTTGTAGGGCCCGTCGAGGCAGTTATGCTTGGGAAATGCTGACAGTATTTAATCACTTTGTTTCATTAAAGCAGTAAGACAATCCTGGATTACAGTACTTTTTATACCCTCAAGAGTTATTATCACTGTAAATTTCTGTCTTGTGGCCTGTAATCACATTATCTATGGCTGTACATTGGCTATATTTCAACCTATTGTGTTCATTGTAATCCCTTTGAAAGACAGTGAAACCCCAACTAATGTTGCAGAACCCTATTGAAGAGGCCCGTCCAAATTGGCCTTGTTTTGCAGCTCTTCATATCAAGTCTAATCTTTTTCAGTGAAACCCGATATGTGAGAGTTTTCCTCTCTTATTGGAACTGTTGCTGGGCTTGCAGCAGCACACTGTCTGTCTCTCTCTAGGACAATTGGTTAAATGAAGTTAACTGTTTTCTCTCCCCGAGGTACATTTCTGCTTTGATCCTGTTGCGCCTGGCGCCTGTCTGCTCTCTCTCCCCCTCTCCCTCTGTGTGTGACAGTGATGGATTGCTGGGTAACCATACAAGTTTTCAATGACTGTAATTTAGTGCCCCGCAACATTACATTCTCCTCTACTTACTGTGAATATTACCACTCTCACTCTCCCCCTGTTTGAAGAAGGATGTAAGACTGTCTGTAATGTTTTGTTTCTCTTCCACTGTTTTATAATGAATGAGTAAATGATATTTCCTGCCTCTCTCTGAGTAGCACGGACATGCCAGAAAAGTCAACAATGAGTACAGTATTTTGGTTTGAGAGATGAAAAAATCTATCTACAGCGCAGTAGCTGCACTACAGTTTTAGTATCTCTCTCATTTTTATCTGTGCATTACTTTTCAATACATCTGCATATAGTGAAAATCAGATCAGTTTTGGTTCTTTGGTTATTTTGAGAAATAGTTTTTGTATAGCCACCAACGAGCATTATGGAGTATGGTCGCCTCCAGCTACATTCATTTAATTCAGAAACAAAAAGATGTTTTGATTTTATGGATTTTCCTACGTCCTACTAGAGAAAAACATAACTTTATTTTTTCAAAAAGGGACAGGGACCCAACCCATACCATTAGATGCCACTGTTTGCTGATTAGCTCTAGAAACAAAGTACAGCTTAGGCTGATGAGTTAGTTCTTGCAAGTGTAGGTAATAAACCAAAGTTTTGGAAAACTAAAAATTTTGACCTGATGATGGCACAATGTGAAAAGTTAAGGGATCACCAAAGTTATTAGGATTCATTTATTGGAAATAATAAATATTTTCTTCTGCCAATCCATCCAGTTGATGTTAAGATACTTCACTGGACCTGTTGGTGGGGCTAGGTGAAAGGTCACCAAACTATTAGGATTCAATGTTTGGGCATCATGGATATTTGTACCAAGTTTCAGTACTATCCATCCAATACTAGACAAGGCATTTCACTAAAACCCAAAATGTCAACCTTCTGATGGTGCTAGAGGAAAAGTCTGTAGGTGATTTGAGTTTTTGGGATTCATCCTCTGCGGACTATGAAAGCCTGTACAGAATTTTAATGGCGATCATTGCAAACTGTAGAGCCATGGCACCAGTGAGCAGCAACATTTATCATTTTCAAATGTGAAACAATGATAAAGAAAGAACAAAAGCTTTAATTGGTAAAGACGTTCTTGGAAAGTATTCATACTATACTCTTCAGTTTGTTATTTTAGTTTCCCTCACAGCTTCAACTGAGAAGCTTCAGCTGCCATCAACCAGTCAACTACAGGCAGTCATTTACTGTGAACAGCTATCAAGCCAAACTACCACCAGTCTATCCATCTGTCTGACTTTCAGCCTGTCTTTTACACGCACAAACACACACACACACACACACACACACACACACACACATTTATATACACCTTTCTGATCCTTGCTGGCTTGCCAAAGTGGAGAATTGTTTATGGAGGTAATTGTGGTTTCTAAAAGAGTTTTTGCTTCGAACAAACATGTTGAAGCAAGCTTTATATATTTCATTTTTTAAATCATTCTCTTTCATGAGAGTTGGCAGGGCTTCCAGCTCTCCTAAGCAAACTTTGTGGAGGGGGCTGGAGTCATGTGGGATAAACATTTATGAAACACACAGCGGGGAACTTTGTGGTGAAAGTGTATCGTCTTTAAAAGAGACGGGAGGCCTGCCTGGTGAAGCATAACAGAGTATTATCCTGTGTCTGAGTGGACCTGCCAACTTCGGTACAGTATGTCAAAAAATCTTGATGGATGTTAGATCACAAACTTTCCTTTCCAGGCTGACATTTTCAATAAATCACACTCAATATGAATTCTCTTTATCTTTACAGAGAGAATGCAGTTTTGATTGAACTTCACACAAGTATTAGCATATTTATGATCTGGTCAATTTCATGCAGCCAGCAGTGAGCTTTGCTGCTGTGATTAAATTGGTCCCTCGTCCCTTGGAAATGTCTCTAAATGTAAATATCATGTGTCCAGTCTCAACTCAAGTCTCAATCGTAAATATTCCAGAGTCCACTGCCACTTTAATGTCTGAAATAAAACATATTCTGACACTTTAATGACATATTATGTTTTGAAAAGAATCTACGACACTCTGTCTCATCCTCATTTTATGCTCAATCCAAGTCAAATCTAAATACAACTTGGATTTCAGTCTGAATTGAGTTCAGGTCACGTGACTTGTTTCCACAACTCTAAATTTACAGCCTCATCTAGTTTGTGCATCATTACACCATCACTGAGGAACATTAACTCTGGGACTTTTTCTGTGACTAGTTAATTTCCTGCCATCACATGATGATTGTGTCTCGTTGCAGAATCAAGGAAACACAGTGAGGACATTAATGTGAGCAAAGCTAAAGCTACTTGTACCATAACAGCTTCCATGAGATGAAGTGGGATCATTGATTTTCAGGACTATTTCTTTTGTTAAATCTACTTATTAAACACTGGTTACATGGCACCATGCTGCTTACAACACTCATATAGGCTCACTTGCCTAAGGCTCAGTTTCACTCAGGCCCCATCATGCCAATCATGCCGAAGCGGATGTGGAAGGCCTGGGGTCTTCCCAGTAATGTTTCTCCTTAACTGATCTGAGCTTGAAGGGAAGTGCCACAACATGTTAGCCTTGATTAGTTGTTTCATCTTTCCCACCGTCAGCACATTGTGTCACGTGAGCTGCTACTCTCTCTGCGCCCACTGAAGGTCAGGTCTAACCTGTCAACCTAAACTGTGGCGTCACTGATATGACCGTCCGACCGACCGTTAGAACATAGTTGAATTTTCATCTGAGAACATCTCTCCGGGTGTCACAGGGTAAAACATTACTGGAGGTTTTACAAAGAGTAACTACAGGCCACTTAGGGCATCAGTATGCCTCAGCCGAAGTTCTTGTCGGAGGGTCTAAACTTGCTTACACCAGCCCTTTTCTGACGTCGTAAAGGAGGGGGCTATGTCTGACAAATCACACAAACTTAGCATATAGTGTTTGGGGCCGGGTGTGTGAAAGTAAGCAGGGTTGGAACTTCTCTCTTTTTTAAAATTGTTCACACCACTACTTTGTGTGGGTACAAGCAAGTGCGACAATACGAATGCTGTCTAGGAAAGATCATCCAAAAGATTGCTCTGTTATTCCTATTTGAATAATTATTGTGATTATTTCAACAAGGATACAAAAATGGCCAAAAAGTCATCTTTAAAATAAAATAGTCACCATATCCAAGGCATAAATGTTGTGAAGTCTGATCCCACAATTCAGGCAAATGAAACTCAAAATACAGATGTGCTATGGTCTTTAACTTGAAAATAAATCTTTATACCAGCACAAGCTGCGCTTGTCTGTTTTAAGCATTTGTTGTGAGTCAGTAATTTCCTTCTTGAGGAGGACATACTGGACTCAAAGGGCCGATGATGCTTCAAACCTTTGTAATTACCTGATGGGTTGTTGATTGGTTAAGTGCTTTTCATTTATCCTCTATATGTTAGCATGATTCGGCTGCCAGGGGAAAGTGTTGACAGGCAAGCGGCGAGCGGGTTATTATGCCTCTGTGTGTTTTGTATGTAGGGTATTGGGTTTGGTGACAGGAAGGCGCGTTCCACATGGCGTCTGACAGAGACGAGCAGAGTGTTTGGCTGTCGGGGACTCAGCAGTGAGTCTTACCCGCAGTGCCAGGTGCTAACAGGTGAACACAGAGATATTGTAGCTCTATTGTTGCGGTTTGGGAGGAACGGAGGAGGACAAAGGGAACCGGACACCCTCTCTGGACCTGGAGCGAGCCATGGGGTTAGGGTGAGCTCAGTGACTGCGCTGACAGCAGAGGGGGAACTCAGATGGTAGCCTGCACTCAGTGATGATAATGATGATGATGATGATTTTGGAGAATGACCCCACTAACAGAGACAAGGGATGTCAAATTATTATAGGCTCTTTATTGTCTGGCCATGATAGCAGATGTAGGCGTTGTTAGTATGAGGGTGATGACAGAAGAGGAGCAGAGGACGTCACAGGACTAATGGAAGCAAGAGAAACCTGACACACACACTTAAAACACACACACACACACACACACTCGGAGGTACAGCTCTCCCCATGCTGTGAGTCTTGAAATACAGAGAAGCTCAACTATAAACTATTGAAAAAGTCTTACCACAACATACTGTATGAAACCGTTTATTTCTCTCTCTCCCTCTGTTTATTATCTGCTTCTGTTCCCTTGTTTCCCCCCACAGATTTACAGTGAATTCAATTTCACAAATGTCTGTGTCTCAGCATCAATTTCCCAGTTTGTCTTCAGTGAATTGTGGAGTGAGGTCAGACCACAGCACACTGGGAGATGGCAGTGAACACAGTTTGGTGTAGGCCCACCAGAGGCTGAAAATTGCAATCTGATTTGTTTTGCAAATGGGGTTAAGCATTTCCCAACAATATTAAAATTGACTTCTCCGAAACAACTCATATGTTGGCAGCCACAATGTCGCACCTGTTGGGAAGATGAGTTCCTCATGTTCTTATTCTTAAGACTGCTATACTTCCTTAAATTCAAAAGGAGACAAGGAATAGTTCGAGATTTTAGGAAAAGGATCTAGATCTATTCCACTCTCACATTTGTGTGATCCACACTGTATGTAAATAAGAAGAACCGGCAGATGGTTAGCTTAGCTTAGCACAAAGTCAAGGGTGGGAGATGGAAACAGGGTAAAACAGCTAGCCTTGCCCTGTCTATAAGTATAAAATCTGCCTACCACAAAGTGTAGTTTTTGTACTTCAGTTTTTGTTTGGAGTAAACAAGCATCATATAACACGTTAGTTATTGAGCTTTAGAGGTGCTGGTAGATGGATTTGTCTGAACAGAGCCACACTAGCTGTTTCCCTGTTTCCTGCCTAAATGCTAAGCCAAGCTAAAATCTGCTGGCTTCAGTGTCATATTTATAGTGCAAAAACATATGAGAGTGGCATCGATCTTATCACACTCTCAACAAGAAAGCAAAACCGCATATTCTTAAAAAAAACTTAAAACTATTCCTTTAATGGAGGACAAATGAAAGTCCAATCCATCTACAATAAAAACGTAGGGAATGAGTCATCCTCTTGCTTACAAAAGTAAATGTCGCTATATAAGATATTTATCTTTTTATTTTTATTTTATTTATCTTTTTATCCACTGGAGCAAAACCTGTGCACAAAGCCTAACTTGACATTTAACAGCACTTACTGTAATGTAGATGACTGTTCACTGCAAATGCAAATAATTTCAAGAGTGACTTGTTTTGATCTACCTATGCAGTATTGCCCTTAGTTCCAGAGGGGATGTGTGCATTTCCTCATAGCTTGTGGCTCACACTGACTTCAAACGTTAGAGTCAATTATGTCAATAGATTTACGGTGTCATAATATACTGGAGGCTCCGATGATGTTCGCCACAGAGGAGCTGAAACTGGAACAAATTGGGGTTACATGCCTTGCTCAGGGGCATTTCTTTTGCACCAGCTCTGGACGGTGAGAATAGCCAGATGCAGATTTTTCAGGCCTTCAGAAGAATTGAGTCCGTGTGATGTTCTGGTCACACGCCTATCTCTCTAACTTCAGGCCAATGCTGTACTACTTCACCTGCCGTGTTCATCTCATATACGAATACAGATTCTGCGTTTTATAAAATGGATTGTTTAATTAAAAGATATTTAGGACACTAATCTGTGTTTGTGTGAGAATGTGAGTGCGTGCCTGTGATCTCTGCACAGTGACAACCTGAACAAATATGCTGAGTTGATTCTTCTGAGATTACAATAGATTCCACGTCGTCTCATGAAGCTCTCAAAGAGATGGGAGGGCACAGCAGAGGCCCCTGAATAAACAACCATTAAATTCTCTCTACGTCTGCATGAGGGGAACCTTCAGACTTGGGGCCGTGCTTTAAACAAACAAAACTAACCAAAAAAACCCAAAATAGAATAGAATTTAATGTAGGCGAGAGGGAAAATTGTTAGAATAGGGAAGCCCATTTTATCCAGTATACTTTATCTTTTTAGACTAGATGCTTAAAAGAGGCAGATTAGTGGACAGCGAGATAAAGCGAGGAAGACGGGTGGAGGGAGAGAAGAGGGGGATGAAGGAGAAGATGAAAGCTTTGTTGTGCTGATGCTTAATGAGCTGGAAAACACAATTGAACTTCTCTGACTGTGGAAATTGCTGTGAGGGCATCGTAAATTAGCGCCAGTGTGGGAGCTAGCCTGCTGACAGAAAAGGGGCTTTGTGTGGTGAAGGCTTCTTCACAGGCCTGCAGCCACTGGGATCCTCACAGCGGTATCATAGCTCGATCTGTCGCACGACAAGGAGTCCGGCGGATACTCGTAAACATGGGCGAGGTTACTGTTTTGGCAGCATTTTTGTTGCCAGTGTGATTCTTGCTCTTCTGTCCCACCTGTTGATCTGTGTTTTCCCAACAAAAAAAAAAAGACTTTTACCTTTTAGCCCCGTCCTTCTGACCTAAGGCGCTTTATATTACGCAGTCCATTCTTTCTTTGTGCACTGCTACCTGTGGATTATTACTCCATAAACAGCGAGGCCAGACAAAGAACAGAAGAGACAAAGATATGACATAGTGGATAAGGAAGAAAGGGAGCGAAGAGGAGATGGGTCTAACTCTTCTCTGATATTTAGTGAACTCCAAAGGGTGACTCTTCATTCTGGCTTTGCAGGCTTGGCACATGCCTTCTGTTACTAAGTGGCTTCATATTGAAAGGCTCTGCGGACGCTATTCTCTCTCCCACTGGGTGCCAGCCTCTCTGCCCTGGCAGCTGCTGGGCTTTAGAATAGACCCATAGTTTCCCCTCTGCAGGTGAGCTGCACAGCCAAAACAGGGCCCCTGAAAGGCCCTTTCAGAGCCTCAATAGGAAACTGACTTGGGGAGAGAGGAACGGGCACACAATGGCCGCCTTCTCTGGACACAGAGAAGATGGAGATGAGCTATTGGGGTGCTGCTTTAGTTTTGCTTATAGCCATGGCGAGGAGAGGTGATGAGAGAGAGAGAGGAGAGGATGAGTTTCCCCTGTTAAGTTTTTGAAGGCGTGGTTCTTTCCCCTCAGTGGGTTTTTTTCTTCTTCTAGCTTTGCCACTGCCGTGCAGGGATGTCCTGTCATCCTGCGTCTCTGGTGTAATTGCTTTGCCTTTGAAACTTGAAGAAACAAAATGTTTTTTCCATGTCCAGGGGCGATGGGGGTGACACTCAGCTCCTATCCACATCTCCCCTCTTCCCACCCCCTCCCCTCCACTGGAACTCCCTTTCGCCCCAGCAAAACTCTTCCCATGCAGGGAGGAAAGAATGCACCTCCCTCTGCTCCCTCTCACCTCCTTTTCATAGTTTGCTTTTTAACTTTCATTAGCAACAGCTTTCATTGACACATGAAGAGTTGGCAATGGAGAGACAGGGCAAGGGAGGGGATGAGAGACGAAGAGAGTTTAAACGTGTGGGGATAGAGAGGAGTGATGAAGGACAGGAAAGAGGGTTGGTGATTGCAGAATATCCTGTCAAAGAAGAAGAAGAAAGGAACAGAAATACAACCAGAGAACCTGGATCACTGATTCTCTGCCTTTTAATTAAGACTGGCCCATAATTTATACTAAACTATTTACTGATTATATTGATAGTCACTTATTTCATTAATATATCATGGTTTCTTATGGCTTTTATTTGAGACCCTAGAATTCTAAACTATGTGGTCTGATATTTGGTCACCTCCTTCACAAAATTTCAGCGAAAAGTCAAAATGTTACTTTTTACCTGTTCACCAACAGTGAATTGTACCTTCAAAGCTCTTGATCTCACAGATGTCTACTCTATGCCCAGAAAGACAAAATTGGCTTTTAACACTGGTTTGCCTGGAGCCAAACCAGTGTTAAAAGCCAAAATCACCACAGACTGCTGTGCTCTTTATGCTGTGAAATATTGAATTTGAATGAAGGTTTCGCTCCAGATAAACATTTATGATTTCATAGAGAAAAGAGTTATATTTGAGATTACAAAAATACCTTCAAAGATTTAATCCGCTGGACCAATGGTAAAATACAACATTTATATATATATGACTTAATAGCTTGAGCGCCAGGTTACATGTTTACCAAGTGATTATGAATCCTTTGGTAAAATTCCTATCAAAATGAATGAGGATCATCTTAATTTGGTCCATATTACCTGCCCCTGCTTCAAAATATAGAAATAGTTATACAGAATATTCTTTTGTTATTGTTTGCATTTCACATGCGACTGTCGTCTGAGAGATTATGGAGCCTTTAGCTGTCTAATATAATTAAGTCGGGTAAGAAGATGCTATCTGTCCCTGTCTCATTTTTCCTCTCTTTTCTTTCTCTCTCCTCCTCTAATCAGTTCCACTCTGTTATTGCTGGCCCAGGGCTGTTTACCTCTTTGCTAAACTGCTTTCACAAGCATGAGACCAAAGCCTGCTCAAATGTCTATTAGACCCTTTAAATACCCACTCAGACCCACAGTCACTGTGTGGCTGACCTGAAAGCGGTTGTTACCATCATTATGGAATCAATGCTCGCTGATCTGGCGTTCCTCACACCTTCTTAAGCCAGGAATAGTTTTTCCTTCTGAAGTTAGCTGACCACTTTTGAAAGGTTAAGTGGTGAATAGGAGCTCTCATGGCAGCGCAGAAGGCTGAGCAGACTGACAGAGACAGACTGTGACCGCAGCCCTGGAGGACCTTAAACGCTATGAAATCCAGGACAGACAGTTTAACATAAATTCTGAGGACAGACATGCTCATGAATGCACCATGCTTCATGTACTATTTGCTCTGAGGTTTTGAGAAGAAAGAAGCATTTCCTGCAGTCAGGCCAGCTGGGAGTGATTTAGTGACATTAGTAAAATCCCATTCTGGCAAGCGTCTTTCCTCAGGGATAAGTTCATAGGACTATGTAAACCAATAATGTAACAGCAACCTCCTTTAGTGAGATTCATCTTGTGCTGGCTTATTTGAAGGACACATTGGGCATCATTATTGTGTTTGTTTAATTTGCAAAGAGCGCTGGGAGTTTTGAGTTTACCTCTCCTGGTAACTCTCATTATTGACGTGTGAATAGTTGCTGAAATACACACAGTCTGCAGTGCGGTGCCTTCCACAACCAGGGTGCTTCTACTTCACAGGGGTGTGCTGTTTATTATTGAACAGAATTCACAGTTGTAACTTTTGTTCACATGAACTGCAACATTTCACCTTTCACCACCTTGTTTCAAAGCTCAACAAACAAAACTAATCTCTCATACCAAACCTGCCGGACAAAATGTGAATTAAAAAAAAAAACACCCTGGGCATTCAGGTAGAATATTCCTTTTTTATTTTGTGTTTTGTTGTCTCATTGCTCTATATAACAGCTTTTATATAGGTGCCTAAACAGTCATTACGGCATTGAGTTACTGATTATGACACCAAAAGGCAAACTGACCTCAGTGAGAAATTTCAAACCACCCCCATGATATACAGCAGTTTCAAATATCATTTTCGACAAATGGGTGACGATCATTCAGCGGTGCCTCAATAACACGAGAAACTACAGGAACTAAAATCTGCTTTATTATGAAAAAGTACCAGTTGATCCTCAAAGTTTAGGCTTAACTTCCACAGTCTTACTCTCGTATTGAGTAATATTTAAATCACAAAGAAGACCTCTATCAACATCACTGCAATATATCTCCTTATATGGCATCCGCATCTCCCTCTACATCCGCTCCTTTTCTATGTCTGAACTGTTTGACTGCACTTTATCTGGAGTTGTTTTTATCCACATTATGTAAACATGTCCAACAGCAATAATCTTATCAGTGGAGAGATACTGTATGTAACAGCGTGACGCTGATGGGATTCAGAGGAACTGAGGAGACACTCGACATTACTGTTGTTTTAGTTTAGTTTGGCAAAACACCACTGAGCAGTGAATGTAAAAGACTTATTTACAGTCGTTCCCTTTAAAGTAAATGAGATACAGCAGTATGTACATGGCAGCAAGTTATCACGTATCACTGATGGTGACCCCTTCCTCTTTCATGCTGTGTCTCTTTTTACTCTGCTGTTGTCTGCGTTCTGCAGGTATGTAATTATGGTTTTGAAAAGGTTGGAGCCAGACGTTCCACAGGGCACAGCATGGGAACAAAGCAGGGTCTGGGAGGCGAGGTCAGGGAGCACAGTGGCTGCACGGGGGCTTCAGACTACCGAGATAGACATCTCAGGGACAGTCATCATCCTCAAATGAAAGTCTGCAGAGTGGAGTGGATTCGGAGGTCTGACTCACATCCTCTGACTGTGCCGAGGATAGTTTACATGGCACTGAATGATGTGGAATGAGCAACTTTGCGATTCTGGCATGAATGGAGGTCGTTATAGTAGCTGCGGCTGATGAACGATGTATTACATGTAACTGGATTCCTCAAATCCGATTACAATTTGTCATTGTGACACACTGCAGTTACTGAACATCATACACAGGGGCAAATGCACACTGTGTGTAGTTCGTAAATATTGGAAATTACTCTGCTTATTGAAAGCATATTATGAGAGTCTTTTTTGGAGATTTTTTTGGGAGATTTTTGGATTAAAATAGATTCTGACTAGAAAATATAAAACCTCTTTACAGAAAAACATTTAGAGTAAAATCTGTAAGTATCTCACAGATTCCACGTCCTGACATCAGGATGGCCTCATAATAATCTGTTTTGTGTTTTAAACTTTAAAGAGACAATTGGTTTTTTTTTTTAAAATCATATTTGTCTATCAGTTATGTGTGGTGCATAACTTCAGGATTAGGAGAGTAAAATAAGAAAACTTAGTGTGTTGATGCTGAGAAGTTTCTGTCTCAGATTATACTCCAGATTTTTAATTGTAAGGTGCTGGAAAATTAACATTATATACTTTTATTTTTGGGGAAGTTAAGATTTTTGCACAAATTGGTCCCTCTATCGAGGGAAACTGCATTACTGTGATGCCAAGCCTGCACATGAGAGCAGCCCTAGAAGCCATGCTCCAATTAGTTGTGGATAAATGATGAGGACCAAAGATTAAGTGATCATCTTAATTGAATCAGCTGGGTGTGACATTCTTCGTCACCAGGCAGTCTGTAATTATCCTTTGACTGTGTAACAAAGAAACCACCGGTATTTGAAGTATGACGATGCACAAAAAGGCATTTCATTCATTTTTAAATATTCTCATAGGTTCAACTTTGTATTTCTTATGACGAAGGAGTGTTTGAACTTGAGAGTTTTGTCAACTGATCATATCTGTGTAATATCCTTATCTGTATTGATAAAAAACTAAAAGCAGAGAGCATAAAAAGGTTTCATCTGCCATCATAGCTGCACAGAGTGGGCACATGTTTCTTTAATAAGGATGAAAGCGCGGCACTCTTGTAACCGGATCTCTCTGTAGCAGGCAGCTTTCCATCAAGGAACAGCAGGATCCTCTCTTTAACCCAGGAGCATCAGGACAGATGGGACCGTGACACGCACACTCAAACACACACAGCACAAAAGTTCAGAGTGTGACAGAATCTGAGAGGATTTCTGCGATCTTATGGATGCATTTGCGATGCGAGTATCGAGGGAGGGGGCAGCAGTGAAGGCAGTGTAAAGCACATCCTTAACACCTGTCCTCACTGTTAACACCTGTACTCAGCTGCTCTCTGCTGTCCTGACAGTGTTTCACAGGATGTGCTCCCCGCTGAGTGCATTGAGCCGATGGCTCTGTGATGAATTCTGTGGCGCTGGGGGTCAGAGGTTAAAGGTTAGGGCTACTCCAGCTGGCAGCCAGGGCCGCAGCGGACTCCAGTGAGGAGGCATTCAGTGGCTGGAGCAGGAGGGGGGAGAGGGGGAAGCAGAGGAGGTTAGGAAGCTGAGGTTGTTTCTTTCTTTGTCTTGTTTTAAGTACTCCACCCTCAAGGCCTTTTCATTTCTGGCATCCATCATCATTTTCTCTCAGATGTTGATAAAGGCTGAAAAAGCAGATATCGCTATGTTACATTGTATAGGCCTTTATCTCTAAAAGTTATCTATAATCAACATTTTTACATTAACAACGGATCACATGACTGTGTGTGTGAGGAGAGGGTCATTGACCTGACTTCTGCTGCCCTCAGTTATCGTGGAGTTACAATTTTGGGAAAGAAAAACAAATGAACAAATCAACATGTAAAGCCATATCTGTAAAACTACTGTGAGTGCATGTCAGTAGTCAAGTTTCCGCAGTTGCTAGTTTTATCCTGTAGAGGGCAGATTGTTTAATTAATGAGCCACATCTGCCAAGTGCTGGCATGATGTGTGTTTGATTTAACAGAGTTTTCCAAAACATTAGTTCTCCTCGAGTGGAAAATGTGTTTAATGAGAAGCGTACAAAACACAGTAAATAGCCATTAAACTTACTTTAACAGCTCCCACATGTTTACTGAGTTTATGAGGGGTGTGATTGAGGGAGGATAAGGGTGTGAGGTATGTTTGTGTGTGCGTGAGAGAGAATGTGAGGGACCACCTGAGCTTTCCCCTCTCATTATTGTGACTATAATATAATATTTCCATGGTTGATACACACTGTCAAAGCAGTGTGATGGCTCTGTGTCGGCTCCAGCAGCTGCAGCTTTCACACAGAAACTCAGAGCAGCTTTTCAGATTAGCTGCTCTGGACAAAAAGGTGAACCATATTTCTATGCGTCTCATCTGTAACAGACAAAGAGTTTCCCAGTCTTCTGTCATCAGTTACATAATAGACAGGGGAAAGTTGCTCTTTCTGCCTGTCTCCTGTGTAGCTGTGCAGCTCCTGGTCCATCTCCCCTCAACTGCCTCAGCTGTCATCAGCGCTATTATTGCTAGAAAACTGTCTCAGATATTACCTGTGGAGCCAGATAGTCAGGTGGTTCTGGGCCCCAGACAGACTGGCTCATCACTCCCCTCCTTTAACCCCCCACTAAAATCCCATCTCTTCACAGAGGCATTTTATTAAGCACTTAGCATTAAAACATGTTAAAGGCAGTGTCAAAAGCCGAAGTGCCGGCATACAACTGTTGAGCAGATGGCTCGCTAATTCTTTCTGCGGCAGCTTCATGAGTCTGACAGCTCCCCCGTTCACCAGACCGTCGTCACAACATTTCATGTTCGCCTCCGCTCTTCCATGGAGGTCCTTCCCTCAGCCCTGTAATTTGTGCGGTTAAACTCCACCGTGAGATGTCTAATGTGTGTTTAATGGGTGTTGGTGAAGCATCAATTAAGTTAATTGTAGATCATTGAGTTAATTTTAGTTATTTAGAAAACCCCAGCTTTTCTAAATGTTGTGAGTGTGTGTGTGTGTGTGTGTGTGTGTGTGTGTGTGTGTGTGTGTGTGTGTGTGTGTGTGTGTGTGTGTGTGTGTGACGGAAGACTGTGAGTAAAAACAGTAGTGGTAGTTAGCTTACAGCGCTACGCTCCAGGACGACCTTTATGGAATTTACTGATAGTATTGATGATGATGATAAGGTTTTGGTGCTGATGATTGTTTTAGTGTGGATGAGTGACTTTTCTGTTTTCATATAGTTATGTAATATTAATTATCACATCTCAAACAACGATACAGTATGTGTTGAGGTTTAGCAGGGAATCTGATTGTCGCCTGTTAAATATTGTATTTTTCTATTTGTTTCTTTACCAAAATCTTGATAAAGATGCCACGTTAAGTCAAGTAGAAACACGACGGCTGCGTTCCTCACAGTCTTAGCAATGATAAGCTGCTATTGGTTTTGGGGCAGAGCCAGGACAACAGATGACGCACTTACAATTTCAAGAAAGTGCTGTCATCAGTGGCAATGACATATCAATCTACCATATCTGACTACACATTGTGCATGTGGGTCAGAGACACTGCGAACTGTGCAACCACATGCATTCATGCTCATGCACGCACTCACACACCCCAGATGCAACGACTGTGTAACAGAAACATTAAGAAAAAACGAAGCCAGGATGGTTCATTTTGAAATGGGAATTTAGTCAAATATTCATTTTAGTGGTTTCCCCCATAAATTGCTGCAAGCTGCAACATTTGGAGCATGTTTTCTAACCCAGAATTACGAGCGTAAATCATGACTTAATGTTGCATTTAAATAGTTACAGACAGGCAATTTATTCTTGGCTCCTTCTTTACATTTTGTGCAATAACATTGTGTGACTGTGCGTGTTTGTGTGTGTTTGTGTGTGTGTGTGTGCTTCACAGTTTATTGGGAGCAATCATTACTTGCTGACAACTCCCATTCGTTCTGGTCTTGCTCTTACATTTTCTAAAAGGCTTGCCATTCACATGACACACGCACGTTCACGCATCGCACCAGCACCAGCACATGCACATGCACCTAACCAGCAGCCGGATACAAGCAGAAGTACGCAGCGTGGCGGGAAGAGGAAAACATATTTGCACCTCATGCACTTGGCAGATTAAACCAAGCCTGTGATGAGTCCTAGAGGTGTCAGGGAACAAATCTGTACACACCACATGTAAAGATTCAATTATCCTCATATCACCTGCAGCGCGTTTGAAAGAAGAGAGGCTCTTTGAAATATCCCGCCATATTTCATGCTTGTTTTGCTTCCAGGCTTGATAATTACAACTCATAGTGACACACGGCCCATATATCAACCCCTATGACATACAACAAAAAAATTTATACATTTTTTCGTGTTTGAGCATATCAAACGTTCATGTTCATATTCAATTTAGACTGTGTTTTTATAGGTCATGTTTTTGCTGTATAATCACTATATAAATAAATAAATACTATACCAGCTCCTCTTTAGCTCACTCATGAATACGTTATATCTCATTTGTGTAATCCGCACAGAAACTAAAGTGTAAAGACGACAATTCGCTGTTTTACAGGCGTCATGTGCAAAAGCTAGTTACTGATGGTTATCATTCCTTAAAAAAAGTTTCAGTATTAAAATATAGTATAGATGTATAAAAGTTCACACAGTAGTATTTATTTATGCTGCTGTTTTCCAGTGTTACTGTGAAAAACTACCTTTCCTAACTTTTCCACTACTTTTAAACTTTCCGACACTTGATCACCTTGGTGGAGCGACCGAGACAGGATTCAGCCCGATGGTGAGCGACTCATTTGCTGAGCTGCAGTGCTCTGCCACAACCAGAGGCTGGTTAAACCACAGAGGAGCATGTTTTCCTGGAAGCCTGTGGGAGCATCAGAAGTTCAGGGAGCAGGGGAGTCATGTGGTTAATCTGTGTTGGTAACTGCTGGGCCTCTGGGCCTTCACATGAAAGCTGTTTTACTGATGTGTGCAGAACACAGAGGGTGGATTGGTAGGAGCTTCGGCGCACTTTATCCATCAAACCTTACTTTCAAGGTTTGGAGCTGCGGGATGTCTTCTCCCAGGGTTGCGGTTTCTGCAAGACATTTGTGTAATGGCTCAGCAGCTGGTTTGTCATCAGAATGAACCTGGAACAGTGATTTTATGACTATCTTCATGAAGACAATCTTACTTAAAGGAACAGATTGACATTTTGGAAAATGTGATCATTTGCTCTCTTGCTGAGAGTTGGATGAGAAGTTCAATACCACTCTTACATTTGTACGCTAAATATGAAGCTACTGCCAGTATGCGGTTAGCTTAGGTTAGCATTAAGAGTGGAAACAGCTAGATTGGCTCTGTCCTAAGGTATCAAAACCAACCTATCAGCATATAATTATACATTATAACTCATTTGTTTAATCCATACAATAACCACAGTGTAAAAATGACAATTTATGGTTTCACAAAGGCTCATTTTGGACAGATCCAGGCTAGCTGTTTCCCCCTGCTTTTAGTCTTTATGCAAAGCTAAGCTAACTAAGCTGCTGCCTGTACCTCCATATTAAACATGAGAATGATATTGATCTTCTCATCTCAACAAGAATTTCCCAGCATGTCTAAATATGCCTTTAAATGCATAGTCTGAATACAGCAACAAAAGCTGAACCAAACAGTCATCGCTTGCTTGTCAATAATTCACAGACCTCAAAGACGTCTGCCGTTTGCTTGCTTAGGGAGAGTGTTTTTGGGTTGAAGACAGTAGACCACTCAGTGACCTGGGAGTGGGGCTAGTCGAGGGGCAACATTGGACTTGCACATATGGATCTGATATAGAGGGCAGATAACCAGCAGACGCAGTGGAGCCATCCCTTGTACAGGGCAGGAAGTGTGTGGTGTGTCTGTCTGCTCCTGCTCTACTGTACAGTGTGTGTGTGTGTGTGTGTGTGTGTGTGTGTGTGTGTGTGTGTGTGTGTGTGTGTGTGTGTGTGTGTGTGTGTGTGTGTGTGTGTGTGCGCTGAACCCTTTTGTCCTGAGACATTATTTACCCATATGTTAACTTAATGACTCCCCCACTGTCGTATGGAGAGTGAAAGAGGTGTTGTGAAGAGTTCTCACAACGCCGCAATGGCAACAGTAGTTCGATGGAGAGACTGAGAGAGAGCTGAGATGAAATCATATTCCTAAGGGATATATATGTTATGTTAAATAAGGTGACTTAGTTTATGGTAGTGCATGTACTTACATATGTTTAACATATAGTCTCAGAGTTAAAGGTTTTCTTTCTTGGCTGCATATCAGAAAAAAAAAGATTCATAAAGTGAACTGTACTTCAAACAACTTATGTACATCACACATGAAGCTGTTTTATTCTGAAATAATGAGTTTTACAGCACAATAGGATCTTGTCATGGATGTAGATTAGAGCTGACACATTGAACAGTTGCTTCACTTAAGTTGTGCCTGGTACTAAAATCACAGACGGATCATCTGCCTCCAATCTGTGCTCCTACAGTGGATGTGAAAGCGAAGGGTAATTAGTCGTTTTAAATGGTTGAAGATGTATTCTCTCTGCATCTGAGAAGGTTCCTGTGAAAGTAAGACAAACACGAACAACGTGTTTATTGTTGCTTCATAGTAATATTATATTTGTATTACTAATCATCCTGATGGGAACATAAATGTTTATACCAGATATCATGGCAATCCATCCAATAGCTGTCCAGACATTTCACTTAAAACCACAAACATGAATCTCATGGTGATGCTAGAGGAATTGCCAGGGTATCACCAAAGTCATTGGGCTTCATCCTACAAAATTTAACAACAATCCATCCAATAGTTGTGATATTTCAGTGTGAACCAAAGTAGTGGAAGGACAAACCAAAGGACTGACACTATCATCCCTAGTCACACTACTAGCACAGCTAGAAAATAATATAAGATATGATATATATTAACAGAGAATAAAACAAAGCACTGCATTAAATAAACAATTCATAAAAAAATATGTTGGAATAGACATAATCCAGTTAAAGCAAGTACATTTAAAAACAGATTAAAACAAGAATTAAACTATATCCCAATGGTTCAATACTATGGGTTCCTAAAATGTGTTGGAAATTGTTCCAGATACTAAGAGCAGTGAAACCAACTGTATCACCAGTGATGAATCTGAGGGCCGAATTGCGGCTGTCAGCTGTATTTATTTTGATGTATGGCTTTGTCCAGTGCATGAACAAAGACTAGTGAAGTGGGTGAAAACATTTTTTATTTATTATGTATGTGTGTAATACATAATAAAATACTTTATTTATATTGCACTGTTCTTCACTGAAGCCAAAAAGTAGGGACAACCCTCTTTAGGAGATTGGAGAAACTATTACTGCATAATAAAGTTTGTCTCATGATAAAATATCTCAACCTCAGCTTTAATGCACCAGGGTGTTTTTACCATGTGATCACCGATTGGTGATAAGGAACATTAATCACACAAACTGTAGTTATACTATTGGTAATTATAATAGATCAGTAATGTACTCTGTCTCTACATGCAACGAATCACATGCAAGAATTACCTTTCACAACACACTACAGTGGTAAAAGTGAACTAAAACATGAGTAATGATCTTATTTTGACTATCAGATATATGTACAGTACATTCACTCTTATTAGACTTGATTACAGAATGAGGAATTTAACTGTAATCAACCGCTGGCACCAAAACACTATTAAGTTGACAAAATAGTGCCACAGGCGGTTTTCATTTTTTCCACATCATGAGCCGCTTTGTTATGCGCAACAAATACGAGATAAGGAAAGATGAATAACTTACAGCAAGCGTTTCTGTATCCAGAGGATACAAAGGTCAAGAAAATCTAACTGGTTTATAGGTGGAACTTTGGTCCTTTGCTTCAGGTGAACTGAAGTCAAACTTCATTTCTGTTCAGATCCAAAACGTTGAGCTGACTGTAAAAAGAGACATCATGTTCAGGTAAGGAGACTACACTTCTCTTTAAGGGGTTTCTGACTTAGCTCGCAGTGACCTGGTTTTAATACGGTTTGTTTCTTTGACTTGAACAAGGATGTGTTGTAATGTCTGTGACACATGGGGATTTGAAATCTGGACATTAATCCTAAATCTCTTCACTCGTAGGTTTTCTCTAATAGTCTGTGTTGCTCTGATATTTTGCGTCGCAGCGAAGCCATACAAATCCTGGGTATGTTTACATTGCTCCTGGCTGTCCACTGTAAATTCTACTGCTTCAAATCACATGATAAATGAAACCTGATCAGTTTAAATGTTTGTATGGTCGTTAACTTGTATTTGGACGACAGTCATGTAATATTTGTGCTCTTTTCTCAGAATAAACTTACAGGTGAAGCTCTCCAGGATACTGTTATGTAAGTTGTAATTTCCTTTAACTAATTTGAAAGTGAATCATTTTCTCTTTGACACAGGAAATGTAGACTGAGATTGTGTGATATATATTTCAGGTCCATAGATGATAATGGAAAAATGTCCTGGGGAGTGGAAGTGGAGCCTCCAGAGACCATGGATGAGACTGACTATGACATCGACCCTAGCATGATGATTTGGAAGAGTATGAGAGGCAAGGAACAGGACAAACAGCCCCTGAAGGCTGAAGAAGACTTGGATGAGCTGCACCATCCTTCCATGGCCGATCTCCTCAGAGTCCAAATCCAAAACATGGACGTCCTCTCAGCTGCCGACATCCAGCCAGGGCCCGCGCAGGAAGAACCCAACATGAAGTTTAATGAGGAACCAGAGGAGGATAGAGATGACATCGACCACCCACTTTTCAGTGAGGTGGAAGAGGAACCTGAGCAGAACTGGGATGAAGTCTACAACAAAGCCTGGGCGGAGCTGGATAGATATCTGGCCCCACTCACGGCTGAATACAAAGCTGGTGATAAAGTCCGTGTTGCGCACTCTGAACCAAAGAAGGATGAAGACGACCTGTATCATCATGACGACCAACCTTCAACTGTGCAGATGGAGCTGCTGTTGCGTGAGGTCAGGGAGGATGGTGAGGTCAGAGAGGATGGTGAGGTCAGAGTTCAACCCCAACCAGAGGAAGACATGGACGACCTGTACCACAAAGACCTCCAGGTGCTCGTCCCTTACCAAGATGATGCTGCAGTTGTCGCGCCCGTTGATCTGCCGTCTGAGAGGAAGCACAGCGAACCAGAGGAAGATCTGGATGATCTGTACCACCAGTGATCCACACAACCTGTGTAGATCCTTATCATTTCAGATCAGACACAGCTCACACACTGTAGCTGCAACAGGGAAATAAATCATGAGCTTCTTTTGACTCATTTAAACTGTCTTAAAAGTCTGTGTTGTTTATATGTATCTTGCTGATAAAGACACTAACACACTTATTAAAGACTTTGTGGCTTTCATTTATTGACATGCATGTACAACACAGAAGTTATTTAGAAAAATACAAAATCATTTCTGCTCCTTGTAAACTGGAAATTAATCAGATCGTATTTGAGGTATTAATTACACATTAACAAATATAAATTATGCTTTGAATTCAGAGCAGAAATTGTCATGAGATCATCATTACTTTATAAAATGTGTGTGTGTATCACTGTAGCAGCTCTGCAGGAATAACCCCCTTCTTCAGTATCAAGTTACCATAAAGAGCCGTTTCCCTGTGTAGACAGAGCAGAGGAAAACATTTAAATTTAAAAACGTTTTAAACATTTGCCTGGTTCCAAACATCAGATTAATCACCCAGATCTCATATTTGTTCAGAAATTGTTATAGTTAATCAAGCGAACCAAAATGGCAGTTCAACGTGAATATCAAGGTGGTATCACAGATAATAGGTACCCGTTTTAAGACTTCAGAAGGTTTGAACTTTTACGAAGGGATGCATGTTTTTGTACTCATTTTGCAGACGCAGAATGAAACATTCGGCCACAATATTCAAATGAAGGCAGAGAAAACACACACCCTGTTGCTACGACAGCAAAGGCTTTCTTGGCTCGTTCATAGAAAACAAACCTTTCCACCTTCTCAAGAGGAGTCTGTATGTAGACAGAAATCAAGACACAATGAGTAAAAAATCAAAGAGATACACAGTTATATTGTGTTGCCTTCTGATTTATTTTAATCATGGGGTGGACATGCTGTTTTACCTGAGACCCAGCCTGACCCAGTAGCTGTGTGTAAGTGTCCCACACAGGGACAGCTAAACTTCTCTGTTTGTCACTGTCTACCAGATCCATGACTGCAGCCTGTGGAAACATTGTCACAGATTTGACACTTAAAAATTAAAAAAGGGAGCAAAAATAGCCTCTCTCATATTGTTGTCATCAACAAGACACCAGTCAGCTGGTTTTATCTTTAGATTTATGGGTCCTGTACCGGAGAGGGGACATAGGTATCCAAGGGCAACAGCTTCAAAATGGCCTCCAAAAGCTGTGGGATCCCCACACCTACATTGAGACCAGACAAAGTTGGAACAACCACAATACACACAAGGACCCAGCATTTTCTATTTACAGATACACGCATTTACATACCATCAGCTCTTATCTCCTTTGGGCCATGAGCGCAAATAGAAGATGACGGAAAATTTGCATCAGCAAGAACTGAAAAGTAAGAAAAGACTGAATGAACTACAACAGGTTAAATGTGCGGCTTTTGTCGGTGCAGCTACAGGTTAATGACCCCTCCTGCTCTGTCATTTACACTGGTGTTGACTTGAACTTGGATCAGCCTTTCTGTCTTACAGCGACTGCCGACAAGGAAGGCGACCTGTGTGTCTGTGATTAAATACCATACCCAGTTCATCCCCGTGGCCCATTTTAGCGAGAGCATACAGCAGCTCGGGTGTTAACACAGAGGGGATTCCTCTCAGCACGACCATACTGGCAGACACGGAAAAGACACAACCCGGAGAGTGTTGAAGCAAAGCGAAAGCAGTCACTGCAGCCGACTTCCGTCTTCGTTTCTCTCCGCCGAAACTGCGCCGATTAAAAGAAACGTTTAAGGCGTAGCGACTCTTGCATGTGTATTATGGTGGTGTCTCCTGTTGGTCGTCAAGCCAAATTCCAGGCTGTTTTCTGCCAGACGGAGGTTTTTGTAGGCTATTTACCTATCTTGATTCAATATCATCTTCTTTTTTAATCGCGTCATGTGATCAGGGACCCTAATTTGATTGGTCAGAGTGGCCATCACGTCAAGTCCCTTTTGCAAACCTGAGATTTAAATAATTTAGGTTTACACTGTAGTTTAAACACATTCACCTGTCAGTATGTGATCCCAGTTTCTAACTTAAATAAATTTAATTATTATTATCTATTTAAATTTTGTTCATAGAGTGTAAATAGCACTGTGGAGTTGGCCTATAGCTAAAAAAAAAGAAAAGAAAAAAAAAAAAGGCAGGCGATATGTAGCCTACACCGAAAGTATTACATGCCATAATGAATATTAAATAAAATAAAAATTCTACATGTTTTATGCTCAATTTAAAAAATGTAAATTAACTTTTGCAAATACACGAAGACAAAGTTATCAGATGGTGGTAGCGTCTCTAAAGCTATTAAATAGAATAGTGTCATTAGTACGACAAGCTGCATAGTTGGTTAATTTTCTGTCCATGTTATTTCTGACACCCTTGGGTGGGCATAATTCAAAGCAGACACCCCTGGTGAACGTGTTATTTCGACGCACATTTCCCGGTGCCAAGAATGTGAGATAATGAAAATATTTGTCAGATGAAAACCACACTCCGCCCGGCCTGTTTCATCTGAGCCAGAGAAACTCTCAGCTGGATGGCAGAAAAATGCTGAGGAATCCTTTCCATGACCGCAGATCCCGGCTGTGTAAAAAAAAAAGAAAAGAAGGCAAGGCATCTGCATATAAAAAGGCTTTTATAAAAGTCAAGTCACAGTTTAGTATTGCGGGCTTGTGGGCCTGGCCTATATACTGAATTTACAATCCTTATTCAGCTGCTGTTAATAATGGACGGGAGAAATATGCTGGCACTTTATTGCAAATTTTAACTGTGCATGCTCATAGGATTTTTGCATTCCAGCCCTACAATGTATTTTGTTTTATCCCTGTAATATTTCCTTAACAGAACTTGTGAAGCTCTGTGTGTACACCATCTAAAACAGTGTTTTTTTTTCTTCTAATTGTGCAGGAAGAAATCACCCACATCACATTACAAACACGCATTTCTATAGGAAACCATAACTTTATTGTTAATTTTATAGTAGTATGTAGTGGAAAGGGATTGGCATAAATGGAAATACAAATGAATTCGATGTAAAAGCATAGATGAAGAGGCACAGGGGCAGTGCAGTTCAGCAATATGAGAGTGATTTTTGGAGAGGGATGGGAGGCTGCTGGGCAGGAGAAAAGGCCCTCGCAGGAGCCAGGCCTGTCTGCCGGACTGAAAGCCCCTTTCTCCCTTTCTGGACCCATGCTGCTCTCTCTTTATCTCGGCGTCTTTAAATGAGTTTATCACGCTATGAGGGTCTGCGCTGCCAAAATGTAACGTTTTGCCCCCTTTGTCTGTGCGGAGAGCCTCAATTGAGTCTACATTTATTATTTTGACCTTTCGGTAGCCTCAAAAAGGAGCTTCTTTTCGGAGGCTCTCTGCAGACTTTTGTGCTTCCCCGCGGACCGAGGAGACGAGTTTTTTTTTTCTCCTCCCTTTTAAAGTTTTGTTCCAGGGGGCTGACAAGAAAGCAAGCTCCGGGGGAATATTGAATGAAAATAAAAATCAATTAGGCCATGGCCTTGTGAAGATATGGGGCGCCGCCGTGTGAAGATCAGAGAGAGAAAAAGGTGCCTCGCGATGATTGGAGCGGCAAAAGAAAGCGCACACTAACCAAATTTGTTCTGGTGTTTTCTTTTAAGTCAAAATTATGGTTTCATGTGTTACCGAATATTTTAAGGGAATAGGTGATGAGCAGGACTTAACATATGGATTATTGTGAAAGGCAGTTCTTTTTTTTATACAACTACAGTGAGAAACAAGTCATTTATTCTTACAGAAACTCAGCTTCATTGACGTTTTATCAAAAGGCAAAATGGCCATAAATTAAAGTCAAGTGTAAGTCTGTACTGTGGCAAAATGTGACCCTATTATTATTTTAACAAAAAAATCCCAAGTCATTTTCCCTTTGATAGACGGAGTAATGTTTTAATCTAACCAACTACAAAACGTAATGCTGACAGGTGTCTCATGTTTTTTTTTTTTTTAACATTATATCTATCACTTTACACTCAGTTGCACCACATCAAGCGCTCATCTGCAAACCATGCATTTCGACGCAACAGGCCCATTGAATTTAATGTCTATGTCCATTGTCTGTGCCTGTGGGTAACAACACAAGAGCCCCATCTAGTGGTGTGAAGTACACACTGGTTGAATGCTGGCTGAGTTTGTAGCTGACACTTCACTGAATTTCTTGTATGTTTCAAAACATACCTGACTTTTTGAGTTGAAAAGAGGCAAATATGAATTATATGCAACCACAGTGTATCACCATGTCTTAGTTCCAGGACTGAAAACCAGCCTAGACCTTTATTTGTAAAATGTATACAGGGGGAAAAAAAGTTGTTTTCAAAAAGGCAGACAAACATTTGACAGTGAAAATTAAAAGGGAAAGTCAGTACAAGTCATTGGGGCTGATTCCTCTTATTACACACGGACTATAACATGTTATTAAATGGTATTCACATACAAACCCACAGCACTCCTGCACCCCGACTGCATCTGATTATGACATTAAGCCTCAGCAGGCAGGGCGTCACTGTGATAAGACACTCTTGTGCACTCAATCACTCAGTGCTAGATCCTAATTTAAACAACCTCCATGTTCCACTACCATCTGGATTTTTGCATCATTCAACTTGTTGTGGATAAGGAAATGTCCCGCTGATATCAGGAACTTAGTGTCCTTGGCTCAACTCTTGATCTGCTCTTCTTCTATTTGTCCTGGAAACTGGCCTTTCTCTTCTCCACAAATGCAGTCATGCCTTCCTTACGATCATCCTGCAGTGAAAATAAACACACACACACACATCATGACTGGACTGTCTATACCTCCCGCACCCACTCGCTGTTAGATGGGCTCCTCCACTCACCGTAGCAAAGGTAGCGTGGAATAAGCGCTTCTCCAAACGATTCCCCTCAGCCAAAGTCAGTTCAAAAGCTGCAGTCACACAGAGGAACAAGTCAGACTAGACTAAACTGAAACATATTCAGTTTAGTAAGTTTTAAGATATTCAACTTTTTAAAAACTAGTAGAAACAAAGTTTACACACCTGCGTTAACAGCCTCTTTAGCCATAGCAGAGACCAGTTTAGAGTTGGCAGCAATTTTTTCCCCACATTTAACAGCTTCAGGCACCAGCTGGTCCACAGGATAAATTTTACTCACCAAACCTGGGAAACAAGAACAGCACAATCTAATTTAATAAAGTACGTATGTAATAAAGCCTGTCTATGCTAAACCCTCTCTTGATGTAAAAATACTCCATTACAAGTAAAAGTCATTCATTCAAAATCCTAAAAGTGCTAATTTGACGTCCTCTGTGACTGACAGATCATTATATATTACATTATGGTCAGTTTTCCATATAATACTGGTGGGTGTTGATGGCTGTTTTAACCATGGATGATTGGGTGGGATGATAATGGCTGGATGGAGTCATCTGATGGACACTGCTGTATGTGAGTGGGTTTTTTTTTTTTTTTTACCATCTGTCAACATTTGTTTTTTTTATAATAAGACACATACCAAACAAGTTTCATCTTTAGCAATGTTTTGTAGGCTATTTTATAAGCTTATCATATACATATAGTTTAATGTAAAATCTTAATCTGCAAAGTAACTAGTAATTACACCTGTCAAATATTACAATATGTGCTTCTGAACTGTAGTGGAGTTGAAGTATAAAGTAGCATACAATGGAAATACTAAAGTAAAGTACACGTGCCTCAAAACTAATTGAATAATAGTTACTTATGACATTCTAACACTGCTAGTTACCTGATTGTTTGGCTTCTTGAGCATTAATCTTGTCTCCTGTTAGTACCATTTCCATTGCCAGGGACTTCCCCACTGCACGAGTCAGACGCTGGGTGCCACCCGCCCCTGCAGGTAGACAGATGTCATGACCAGCCGCTCCAAAAGCAACAATCTGGTAACTTAAGTATAAGGAAGTAAAGTATGAACGGGTAAGGAATGTAGATACAAACGAGTCTTTACCAGGAATTGTCCCCAACAGGATCTCTGGTTGGCCGAACTGTGCCTTCTCTCCAGCGTAGATGATGTCACACATCATGGCCAGCTCGCAGCCACCACCCAGCTGAAACAGCAGAACGTACAAGGAAGGGAGTGAGATTTCTATTCATTGTTTCATATCCCATTTACATTTTGTGAAACTTGAACTGACTAGATTGAGCATCGAGCTGATTTGAGCCAATGGAGGGAGGGAAAAGGGAGAAATAAAGTGGGAGATAGGAGATGGGGTTGAAAGAAATTCTTTTATCCGTCACAAATCACACCGCCTCCCCTCAATTAATAAAACAAGTGACAAATAAAATAAAAGAAGACACTAACAGCAAATCCATTGACAGCTGCAATCACAGGCTTCTTCACTGTGGACACTCTGTTCCAATGAGCAAGGAAGTTTCCACCATAACACTCCTGGAAGGTCCTATTCTGCATCTCTTTAATGTCGGCCCCCGCTGGAAAACACAAAAGTCAAGCTTACTACTGACATATCACTGTGAACAGCTTAGTGCACATCCTCTCTGAGCTCCAAACACAAGCACAGAAAACACACTTGGTTGGCTGCCTCACCAGCAAAAGCTCTGTCACTGCCGGTGATAACGATAGCTCCGACGTCGCCGTCAACTTCAAAAGCGTCCAGGGCCTGTCCCACCTCCTTCATCAGCCCGTCACACAGAGCGTTGAGAGCCTTGGGCCGGTTCAGCTGGATGAAACCTACGTTGTTCTTCTCACCTCGCTTTTCCACCAAAATATACTCATACTGACCACCTGCATGAAGAGGAAAGACTTTTCAGACCTTTTTAGTACCACATAGAATGAGATTTAATAACTGTTTATCCATCATACTGGCCAAAGTATTAAAGTATGAGGAAAACTAGAATTACTGCCTCGCAGTTCTACGCCTCCGCCACTCAAGACTAGTTTCAGGTTACATCCCTGTTTATCCAGAATTGTATAAAACATTAACCATTTGTGGGAAATTCTGTCATAATTGTTGTGTGAAGTCTTGAGTTATGGCTTAAAAAAGGGTTTTGTGCGGTCACATTAACCTTTGACCTTTGACGATCAAAATCTAATCAGTCCATCCTTGAGCCCCAATGGACATTAGCAGCAAATGTGAAGAGATTCTCTTGGAGAGCTGTCAAAGGTTAAGGTCACCGTGACCTTAACCTTTGACCACCAAAATCTAATCAGTCCATCCTTGAGTCCAAATGAATTTTTGTGCCAAATTTGAAGATATTCCCCTCATAGTATCAATGTGATATTGCGTTCATGAGAATGGGATGTCCCTATGTTTAAACAGCTGATTTTACAGGAAGGCTGACAAGTGGCATTCATGTCATATCTGACCCATTTTCAGTTTAATTCTCCTCACAAAGGTTGTCTCTCGAATATATAACGCAACACTGTCAGCTCTCTTTGTCCATGATACAGTACAGGCAGACAGGGAGGAAAAGAAACTATTCAACTGGTATTTTACATACCAATTTGGCATCTTCCAAATAATCCAGCCACTACCTATCCACCATTTTAAACTTTAAGATACTTAACAGCTATAATAGGTCTATTTCTTATGTTTCAGATGGCAGCTGGAGGAACCAAAGTGCTGACAGTGTTGATGTTGTTAGGCTGGTTAATCACCTATTGGCTTTTCCCTGCTCATAACTATCGTAATTATATCTGCCTTTAAAAATCCACTATCTTTCCACCTCTGCTTCATAGTACAGGCCTGTGGTTAATCATTCAAGAAAAGGTGAAGGATCAACAGCCTTGTACCAAGGCCATACAGAGACCTTGGAGGCTCTTGATCCATCTTGTGGAGCAAAGTTACAAAACTCGGGTTTGGTGCCTGTGGAACGGAGACAGCTTTTATGCATGTCTGGCCTTTAGGAGAAAATCCACCCAAAAACAGAATTTACTCAGAGCTATTCCAAATATCATATAGTTTATATGTAGAACCACAAACATCAGTTTCTTGAGTTATAAATCAGAGCATCAAGACTTTACTTAATGAAATGTTTAGGTGACACTTTCTGACTGTATAATTACAGTATTCATATCATAGTAAACACTTTGTCAATCATGCCTACTTTTCCAGGTTTTGAGATGAAGATAGCAAACTTAAACACGTCCAAATTAAAGATCCATTTCAATTTTATCCATGCACTAGAATATGTCAGGGTTTTGTGGCAAATCTAAAGGGAAGGTACAATCACATCTGACTACTGTCATATTGTCCTGAGATCTGTTACAGTTGTTCTGTGGAGCAGGATTTGTCTCTGTAATCGTCACTACAGTCTGATAATCTATAGTCGTGTTTTATAATGTAATTTTAATGCCATTTTGACTTCAGCCTGTCTACTTATGTGCAATATTACAGAAATTACCCCTGTAAATTCCACTTTAGGGTGGAATCTACCTTTACACAGTGCTAGTCCTCGTGTGAACAACGTGTTAAGAAATTAGTTGTCATTAAAATGCAGCAAGTTTTGTGGCGCTGGTAAGAGATACACAGACGAATACAATGTTTTGACAAACTGAAGTTAGTCAGCAGCTGTCTGCTGCACATGCGTCGCACAGTCAGCAGTGCAGGTTTCTTGACATTGTAGCAGCAGCAGCAGCAGCCACAACACACTGACCCCGGACTGTTTTTAAACACACACCTGAGCTGTAGAGGCGGGCGGCGGACAGGACGGCCGGCGCTGCTCCGGAGGGCTTCAGGAGCAAAGCAGCACTTCTGCAGAGGAAAGCCATATCAGCGACGACGACGACAGACTGTTGTCAATGAACTTGCTCCAGGATCTCTGGCTAGTTCTTCCTCCTGCGTTTTCTTCTTTGTTGGTGTTTTTTCATGAGGCGGCATGTTACCGCCACCTGGTGTCTGCGGAGGGCAGTGCAGGGTGGAACTACCATGGCAATTGCCTTCTCCATAACTTATTGATCAATTTTAATGAATTAAAAAGATCATATATTATCAAATTGAAGCTGTGTTACTGAAACATACTGTTATATATTTATTTTTATTATCTTTTTATTGTTTACTCCATGGAAATGATTCAAATGTTACATATAATTCAGTAATAATTATCCAATATTATTTATTGTGCAATTTTCTTTTATTATACCATACAATATTATTCGAATATTATCCTGGTAAAATCGACCAAATTAGTATCTTTATCCTCCTAAGACCCGAACTCTATTCTTTGCTATTTAGGCTTATTGGGACCTGAGAAAAATTATGTCCACATATGAGGACATTAGTTTTAAATTTCGATTACTGAGTGGCAGTATAATATCCTCATATGTTGTCACCAGGCCCTTGTTGAGAAAAAGTTAGTATTGTGGTCTAGAGAACCCAAAATGTGAGGTCCACATATGTGGACGCCAGGTCCTAGGAGGTTATATAAGATAATTATGTGATATTTGCATTATGTGAAAATTGAGCCTCTACATGATTTTTTTTTGATTCACACACACACACACACACACACACACAGAAACCAAACCTAACCTTATCAACATTTTATCATCATCAATTTAACCAGATTACCTTACAGATAAAGGAGATGGAGAAATAAATCAGCCAGTATATTTCCACAAATCTAATCTAATCTAAAAGCTTTTGACAAAACTCGCCCCGGTTTGATAGTATCACAGTATCTGATGCTCCTATATAAGAGCTCCTGTGGCAGCGGTGAGCGCGCTGCGCGTTCTCACTGTTATATGCGTGAACAAGCCTGCATGCATCGTCCGTGACAATCCCATCTCCATCTCTCCACCGAGTGCCAAAACATAAGCAAGGATAAGAACACACGGAAATAAGGTAAGCACCAACCATTTGGGTATACTGGTTAACATGGGCGTGGATGTATGAAGGAACGATGCATTTCTTTTTAAATGGTGGGATTCCTTCAGGCTATAACACGGCAGCGCACAGGCTAAATTATGACTACAGTCAGATGAACATCATGCATGTGCATTGTGCATTAGTAAAACCTGCTATTGATAACATATCGTACATGCAATAACGAAAATATTTTGTACATTTATACTTATTGGCCCAGTAACCTGCTAGACCTCAATAAGGCATTTCTAGTGATGGCCTATTGCCACAAACAAACATGCCATCTTTTGCCTTTTATTCATAATCATCCATACACCGAATATTATTTCATGTATTTGAAGGCTGAAAGGCAACAGCAATTTTCTCTGGTGTGCACATTTATTTTTAAACTGACCTACTTTAGTGGAGACAGGGAATTTGCAACACAGAAATGTGTCTTTATGATAAGACCATATATTCAGCAACACTGAACACTACACGGACATCTCACATTTGTTGAACATTAGTACAACCTGGGTTCTTCAGTGCTTGTCAGGATATCTTATGTCACACCAGTTTAGGGATTTATTCAGGATTTTAGAATAGAAAACATTGGCCCTCAGTTGTTTACTGAAATGTTCCCACAATCCTTTATAATTTCTCAAATTCACATATTAAAAGGTGCAGGTAACCACCACAGGTAGGTCCTAAAATGTGTCTCTTTGCTCCATCATATCTTCTTCCCGCACAGACGTCAGGAATGAACCAGGTGGTTGCAACATGCTGGACTTGCCTCCTGCTCTCTGCTTTCCTGTGTGAACCCGCGCTGTCCAAGGGCGGTCGTGGAGGGTCCCGGGGCTCCTCTCGAGGCTCCCCCTCCCGCAGCTCCACAGCGGGGAGTTACCGGGGAGGAGGCGCCTACGGTGGGACCCGCTCTCGCTTCAGGGTGGCAGGGCGAAGTTCCCCGGTGAGGGTGGCAAGTGCAGCGGCAGCGGGGGCAGCAGTGGCGTTAACGGCCGATAAATGGTACGCCTCCGCCTACCGCCGCAGCAACGCCGACAGCTCAGACGAAGAGCTGGATTACTACAACAGGACCAATTACTTTGATGCACAAATGTCAGGCTCAACTCAAAATGGATATTCTCTCTCTCAGCTGATTTCTATCATTATTGCAACATTTTCCTCAAAATATGGACTCTTACTGGACAGTATACTGTAGATGTTCAAGTTATTTCTCAGGATTAACTCCTGATTTGGTTTAGGCCTGAGCTTCTGCCCTGGATCTGACTATCATGTGCAGGACTAGCTAGAACCTGCACTGTGAAGACCAGTTAGAGGTGCAACAGAGTGGTGGAGTGACACCACGATCATAAAAAAAAACAAAAAACATCACTGTACTGTATGTTTTTACACATACGATCCTCTATACCAACAGACAAATGTACATTACCAGCACAGTGTTCAATGTGACATTTCACCTGTCAAAGAGTGCGCCTTTGTCAAAGCTACTTCAATCTGTGTGACAGAGAGACTGACAGAGAATTAGTTTCCTTTCCTAAATCTTGATTCCTATGTAAGAAAATGTTTGTGCTAATAATCTCAATAGCCTTTGTAAAGAGTGTAAACAAAGTGCTGGCTGCCAGTTTTAATTGTACTGCCAAACTCAACTGTATCTTAAAGAAATGTATTTTCATAAAATACACAAAACATACAAAGTGAGTGACCACTACCACTGCTCTGTACAACTGAGGTGAACTACTTGTATATACTAGCAGACTATGGGTCTAAATGTGAAGCCTTGACTTGCAGCAGCTTGTGTAAAACACTGAAATGCAGGTGACTAGTCATTCAGTACTTTTCTATAATTAATTAAGTAAAAGCACCAAGCTGGCACCAGCATTATTCTGAAATTAAAATTGCTATATGTAATTTTTTTATTCCTCAAATGGACTTTTTTATTTTAGGAAGAACATTTGCGTATTTTTCCAATTTGTGACCTCAACCAAGATGAAGTTATTTTACGCCATTCTTTCTGAAAAACTTAACTTCAAAATCTTGCTCAGTGATCTGAATGATTTATGGTGGCAGTCACTGGTGTGGCCATAGAGACGATTCTCTACAATAAGACAAGGCAAATGAGAGTACTTTGTACTGTGAAACTGCATTTTTCCCCAGTCATCTCAAATTTCTGTGCAATTCACACCCTTTTATAAGACCCGGACATGTTGTGAATTCATTTCTCAGACCTGTGTATGAACTACGTCATGGTTGGGAGAGATACTAGAAAACAAAGTGCTGCTCTCACTGTTATTCCTGTCTCTGTCTGTTCATCATCCCAGAAGAGCTTTTTACCTGCAGTAGACACTCAGGAGCAACAGACTGTTCCATATCTGTAAGTGCACTCTATTATATGCTACTACACTTATGTACATGATAAATAGTTTGTTATCACTGTCTTTATGCTAATAAATATCCTGTTTACACCATGTCAGATATCTGCCTCATATATTCTAAAAGCATACCTGAATCAAATTAAATTCTTTTATTTACAAAGGATACTGTGACTTTTTACAAACAAAAACAGACTGCTTCGTTTCCCCAAGATGTCTGAGACACGAGGGCAGAGCTGGACTATATTTCCTTGATGACACCCTTTGTGGTTGAATAGAAATCCTTCCAGACTCAAGACAAACTGGCAAAATCCAGCAACAGTCTCCCGTTACCTTGTAAAACGGCTCAGGTCAGTCCAGCGTTACTCGTCCCAGCTCTCCTTTCCTGAAGGCTCTTATGAAATCGTACGCTGCTGCTGTGTAGTTTGGGAGAGTGACGGTAATGTTTCCTGAAGGATATGAGCAACAGACATTTTTATTAGAGGACTACTCTTAAAGACTTTGGTGTGATGCCGATCACAAACTGAAGAGAAAGTATACATATTTCTAGAGAATTCAGAGACATTAAATATTATGAGATATCACTGAAAACTGCTTGTCAGGTTGTTTGCTGCCTACCATTTTAAAATTTCCATTTCTATTTTTTTAAAAACCAGTCTGCCTCTTACATTAGCATTAGTTTAATGTGTAAATATGGTGGTTTATCTGGTTAAAATGGAAGACACCCTTAAAGTGATAGTTTGACATTTTGGGAAACATGCTTATTTGCTTTCTTGCCAAGAATTAAATGAGAAGATCCATACCTCTTTTATGATGTATGGTAAATACAAAGCAACCTTCGGCAGTCTGTTAGCTTATCTTAGCTTAGCATAAAGACTGGAAACAGCCTGGCTCTGGCAAGAGGTAACAAAATCCACCAACTGCCGCCTCTAAAGTTCACTTATGAACATGTTACATCTTGTTTGTTAACTCTGTACAAAAGGAAAGATTTTTTATTATATTGGCTGATTAAAATTTGTTTTCCTTGATAAAAAGTTATAGATACAGTCTACAGGCCTCTTCTCTTATGATTGAGACTGACAAAGCTCTGAGATCAGTAGGCTCCACATGCAGTAATAACTTATGAAACCAAAACCAAATGTAATTTCAGGTCATTGCAGCCAGGCTTAAATGTTTTTCCTATTAAACCATCATAATTAATTAGAGCGCTTAGAAGTGCTCGTAGGTGGACAGAGGCAGACTAGATGTTTCCCTGTTTCCAGTCTTTAAACTATGCTAAGCTAACTGGATGCTGGCTGTAGCTTCATACTCACTGTGCAGACAGTGATACACTTCTTCTCATCTAACTTGCAACATGAAAGCAAACAAATGTATTTCCCAAAATGTCCAACTAGTCCTTTAAATCAATTAAACTAATAGCTCGTCAATAATAGTATCTGGAACAGGAGTATCTGTAGGATTAGCACTTTCTTACCCACTCCTGTAATGGCTTTGACCCGCTGGGTCTTTCCAAGTTTGACAGCAATGCGTTTGAGGAGATACTGGATGTCATCACTGGGCTCTTGAAGGTCGTATTTCTCCACATAACTGCACATAAAGAAACACATGCAGTAAACAGTCACAGTAATGTGAAACAAAAAGAACACACTGGCCATATGAAAGTCCACTCAGTCATAATTTAGGGTGAAAATTCACACCTGAACTTTCCCAGCCTGTTCAGAGAATAGAGTAAGTAGTCAGCAATAATGTCTTCACCAACCAAATGGTCCAGTATACTTCCTGTGGAAGGAAAGAAAAAAATATCAAAATATTTGTTGAGCACATTGGAAAAACCTCTTATACAAACAAATGTGACGGCTATTCCACTGAATATAGTACAACACACTTTCCGCATGGTGTTTCCTCAGTGACAGCATTCGTTATGTCAGGTAGAGAAAAAAATCACGTTCCGCTCACCACATAAAGCCAGCTTCATGCCTGTTTCGACACTCTCAATCTTAGGAGGCAAAACTCCTGGTGTGTCCAACAGGTGCATTATGGGTCGCTCACACACCTGAGGACAAAGACAGGTACAAGTACTGTACGGATGCACACACAAACACGCACAATGAACCAATGAGCACAAACACACATACAAAGAGACAAACACGTCATCTACACGCACCTGAATTTTAGTCAGGACGGCTTTAGTTATACCTGGCTCCCCGCCTACTCGAGATGCACGACCTGAAATCAGTGTATAATTACAATATCTTTAAGTATCATGCTGAATCAATATCCAACAACTATCAACTACTTTCTTTATGCATACCTTTCTGCAAGTTTGTTCTTCTTAATGAGTTAATAAGAGATGACTTCCCCACATTGGGCACTCCAATCACCATCAGGCAATAATTTGTATTCTGAAAGTTTTTCAAGATAAAGTCAGAGACTGGACAATATATTAACATTCACCTTCCATTACCTTCAAACTCTGAAAAGTGAGAAATATATTATAAATATAAAAATGGAAATAAATGATTCTATGTTGATTCAGCTCCACTGAGGCATAAGAAAAGAAGCTTTTGAGTCACAAAGAAACAGCTTCTTGCTCCTATAATTCTGCCTGAAACATAGTTTTGTGGATCAAACTGTGGAAGGTTTAAATAAATTAGATATCAGTTAAGTAGAGAAAGGTAGCATTATTTGATAAGCACTGTTCATAGCTCTGTGAGGGTGTGACCTTTTGTTCTGTTTTGTCATTTAATGGAACTTTTTGCAGCTGTATCTTATGTAGCTTGTATGTTGGTAGTTGTTTATATGTTGAAGAGTAAGAAACATGAAATTATGTTTGAGGTCGTTTAGAAACAGCGAGAACACAATTTCTCTGCACTGACAGCTGTAAAAGTCTACTAAGCTATATTTTTTGGCTAATTTTACCCAATGTTGAACTAAAATACATTATTAAATTGCCTGGATGTATTTACCTCATCTCTATTAAAACGTGGTGTGCTTCCAATAATTTCCATCACCATTGGCACCAACTACAGCAAGAAAACAAAACAAAAAACACAGGAATAACTTGCACATTCATGGTCAGATTTTTATTTCATATCAGGGACAAACTTCTGCAAACAGTCAAATGTTTAGTATCCAGTGAAGATGACCTTTACCTTTTTGATGTTGTCGTGTCTCTGCTTTAAACAGTCTGTGAAGAGAACATTCCTCACCCCATCTTTTTCTAGCTTCTTCAGGATACTCTGGAGGGTTAAATGTAAATTTTAAAATGCTAATGACATGTGATACTGCCAAAACAGCAGCAAGACTTTTTACCTGCTTGCTGGACAGATCAGCAAGGTCCATCTTGTTGAGAATTAGCACATGTGGTCGGACATCTAGAGTCTCCTGAAACACAGGGTTTCTTCCAGAGAAGGGGATGTGCTTAATGTTAAAGAGAAATTTACTTCTGCAGTCGAGTTCCTCCTAGATTGTGCAATGTGTACACCTTTTATATGCTACAATAATCCCTGGCCACAGATTTGCAGGGCGGTAATTTGCTTTAACACATTCATTTAGGAAAATGCAACCTATAAGCACAAAACTGAAACAATAGAAAACTTAAATCTACAGTTTTGGAGTCTGGATAGCACCAGAGGTACCTGCATCGTCTAATTGGTAAACAAGCCTTTAACTAAACTAGAAATAAACTGAATACACTATCCCAGTATCTACCTTACCACTGTGTCATCTTGGACTGCAATCTTAGCATTGATAAAAATATTGCCCAAAACTTTGTGTATAACTCTGTATGTTATATTATTACATTATTTTATTATAATACAGGTTTTCTTCCCCGGGTAACAATAAAAACCTTCTAAAGCTGTGCACTTGAGAAAAGTATGTTTGGTTTCTACTCCAGTTCACCTGTTTCTCAGCTTTTCCCTTTTTCAAATCAAACAGTAAAGCAGATGACATAATAAATACCTGGAGAGACGGTCTAACCTCCTGAAGTCACACCTGTAAAAACTGATGTCTCCATTTATATGTTGTATTTTTTCTCCTACACATCTCAATGAAGTTTGTTAATGAGTGGCACTAAAATGTGTATTTTTCATTACACAGAAAGACCAAGGTTGCTGACACCATTTCCCCCAAACTTCTGTTGCCCAGTACTGTTCCCAGTATTTACAGTAACAATAAGAAAATGTGCAATTGCAGCTCACTTGTTCTCCATACAATAGTATACTGAGACTGATAGAAAAATATCTGCAGTTAAAAATAATATGGCACATTTTTTTAAAATTATTTTAAAGAAAGGATATTCTGGCATCGTGTATTTCTATAATGCAGTCCACACTCCTGAGGCTGGCTCTCATCTGCTTCAGTCCTGTTAGCAGTCAGGTGAAATTATTCACATTTTTATCCCCACCACACATAATTAACACATTCTGGAGCTAACTTTGAGCGAAGCTGTCACCTTTAGCCATGTGTCCGGGGAACCAATGAGCCACGTCCCGTCCACCGAAGTCGAAAACGGTTCTGAACTTGTCGACATTACGGAGCGCCTGGTACAGTTTCATGGCCACTAAATATGACCACACCGGGCTTTCATGTGTGTTAATGAAGGGCTTATGTTGACCTATTAGCTACAATACTCTTGCTGCACTGGACATGCTCGTGTGCTACACTGTTTACATGCCGACTCGAATCTACCGTCAAATTACCTGGTTCCGGGGCAAGACTTCTTCTTCGTGTGTTTTTCTTCTGTTTATGCGACAATGGTTGCGTTTCTGCCCTCCTCGGGATGTAAAATGAATTACTCTGATCACTATCTCCAGGCTATTGGCCAGAGAAAGATTTAATAGAAAAATGACACCCAGAAATCTTACAAACAACTTTTTCTTTATATTGAACTTGCACCTTCATAAAAAACTTCCAGTATCAGAAAATGAGCAACAGAACATGGACACATTCACACCCAAAACAGAACAACAAAGATAAAGAAAAATAATATAAATTTGAGGCCATCAAGCTTCCCTGACACAAGACAAAAAAACTTTCATGCTCATTTCTTCTGATCCATACTTTCTGAGGTGCCCTTGAGTGTTTCTCTTCCTGTAGAATACTTTTGGCATACTTACAATATTAAATGCTCTACTGACTCATCTGTTTAATGTTTGATCACATAATCCAGATTGATGTTTGCCTGTAAAGCGCAAAATTTCCCAACCTCCCAACCCCCCCTGCATATGTGTTTCTGGCTGCTTCCTTCTTCTCATTGAATGTAGTTTTTAGGGGTTTGGCCAGTAATTTTGATAACATACTGGTTCGAATAGTAAATTCCTTTATGTTCTCCAGTCCACCACTTTTCTTTGACGATGTTCCCACATCATTCACAATTAATAATAATTTGAGAACAAAGTTTGTGCAAGTGCAAAAGGTAAGGCAACATATTGTGAGCTAAAAACAATAAAATAATTAGTAAATAGAACTTAAAAACATATGAAATTGATCTTTATAAAATGTTTTTATATAAATGTGCAAATTTATTTACTTATTGATTTAAATGTTGAAATTTTTTATTAGGAAATTAATTTATTATAACAGCATTGTGGTTAAACAGATTTGTAAAGAAGATGTATTTACATTCTTTCATTTTTCTTTACCAAAAATATTAATTCGTTAATATTTAAAGCTGTTCCCTTAATGTATTTAATGCAAATATAATTACTGTATCTATCACTTGTGTGATTTGCTTGTTCAAGTTGACAATATCAGCCAAACGCATTAGTATTTTAGTGCTGTGAAATCCACAGCATAAAGTCAGCAGATTTTTTTTTTTTTTTGGCAAAGCAGCATTGTTCCTTCTAAAGCTTTGACTTGGCTGGCTGAGATGGACTGATGGAGGAGTAGTGAGAGATGAGCCGATCAGCTTCTCTGCACCCGCTGAGAAAAGCTCCATGGACGGTGGAGTAGTAGTAGGGATGAGTAGCCTCTCCAGCAAACAACACCTGCAGGGGCTGAGACACACCAAATATTCAGAATGACAATTCATAAATAATGGCTAATTATATGCGGGCTGGTGTGTACACATTTATGTTTGACTATGAACATATAAGTACTTGTGACTGTGATTCCTTCACAGGCAGGGGCTCCATCATGTTCTCCAGGTCCTGCACTGAACAGCCTTTTCCAGGGTAACTGTAGGATCCACATGTCCAGGGGTCATGAAACCACTGGGAGCGTAGAACTCTCCTTGGGGTGATGATAGGGTTTCCTAAATATAAACAGTCACCAGGGCTCAGAAACATTTCTGAAAATAATAAAGAGACAGTAATACGCTCTCAGTAGAGGAGTATTGTGAATTATTTAGCCTCACCTGTAAATCTACGAATAAGTTGTGTGATGGCATGCGTGACCTCCTGCTCAGAGAGTGTCTCCATATACTCTGACTCATGCCCAGCAATCCAGCCACACAGAGCATGGCCATATCTGAAAGTTAAACCACAAATAGGACTGCTTTTTTAGATGAAAATCAATGAATCTGCCAATGATTATACACTAAATACAACATAAACAAGCTTGGCACATATATGTGGTTGTTGACCTTTCAGTGGGTTTAAGCACAGTGAAGCCAAACAACTTCTTTATCCAGGATCCTTGTACATCTGGCACCTGGTCCACCATGGCATCCTGAATCATGACAAGAGATAAGAGATTTTGAACTGCTGGCATGAATATCAAACATTGTGGAGTCAGATGTACAGCAAGTGAAATCTTAAGTCAAAATATTTGAGCAAATTTGCAGCACATAATATTTTTATTCAACGTGCAAATGAGCACAGTGGGTATGCATTTTCTGTACAGTAAATGTACACCTTTATTCACAGACTACACATCTCACCTCATCTTCCCACACAAAGTAGATGACCTCACAGTCCTGATCCCACCACGGCGAATCGAACTCCACATATATTTTATTGTTCGTTCCAAAACCTAGCCTCTGGACGGAGTGCAGCTTGTGTAGAGGGAGAGGGGGATGGAACAGAGTTGAATGGTGCTTCTTTAGGTATCCTGACAAAAAAATAAAGAAGCTTGAATTTGTGCTGCTAAAGAATCAAACAAAACTGTAGTAATTAAAGTGTTTATATTAGAAATAGAAAATACAGTTTACAAGGATTTAGTCACACCTATCTAAATGTTAAAGGTCCCATGAACCTATTGTCCACCCACACAGATGTTTTCTCTTATTTTGCCTGATAGAACTTGTATATGGACTGTGTGTGAGTGTATATAGACTGCGCTTGATCTGACTGAACCCTGTATTGGTTTTGCATTGCATGGGAGAGGCTACACCTTTATAATTCTTGTTAGGTCATACAATTTGGTGACCTCATGTAATCCCCAGCATGGCCCCCACCCAACGTCAAGTCTAATTAGCAGGAATAACATCTGTGTGTATGTGTAGAATCTTTAAGTACTGAAGTACTATTCACAATATAGAGCATTAAATGATAACCGAGTGTTTGTGTATGTACGCATATGATTCTACCTAGAGGTACTGTGACAATAACATGATCAGCAGCGAACTTCTCCCCATCATCACACTCAACCATCACAAGGTTTTCTCTCTTCTCTGTGTTGTTCCAGTGGACAAAGCGCACAGGCCGATTGTAGGTCACTAAACCACCAGGGAGCTCCGACATCAAGTTTTTGATTAGACCTTCATAGCCACTGCACGAGAAAAGAGAACAATATTTAGGTCAAGCTGATTTGCTTGTTTATCTTCATTACATGCCACTATAAAAATAAATACTTTGTGTATCTTTTGGTTGCTAGCAAAAACAAACAATTGCAAAACATCACTTTTACTTGTTAGATTTTTAATATCTAAGTGTAGGATATAATGACTTAATGAAATTAATTACTGGAATAATTGTTGCAGTATATGTATGTATGCAATGTTAGTAGTACGAACCCTGGGAATGTACAGTCCAGTCCAGGTAGAGTCTTGTAGAGGCCAAAGGCCCCCAGGCCGACCTCATCCAAGCTGTGACTCCCATTAACACAGCACTCCACCTTCAACATGTTGCTGATCACACACAGTTGTAGAGATCTGGTGTTTGCATCCATATCTTTCCACATCTCTGCTGCTCGTTGTTGCACCTGCGCCAGGCAACAAGCAGCAATACAAACTCTTTATTCTTGCCAGATGCAATTTATCATCAAGAACAGCTGATATTAGATATAAGGAGCTGACAAACACATTGCCAGTATTATTATATAGCATTATTATAGTATTTCGGTCACTGAAAGAAATGTACCTCTGAGCGTATGAAATCTCCCACATTGGGCCAGGGTTCTCCCCCTTGACTATGAAATTCTGAACTTTCACACAGCAACTCAGAAAACATCTCCAGAGCAGGCTGGAGGTCCTCAGCATTCAGCTTCCGACCTGCACACGTCACATATCCCATAGAATAAAGGTTAGGAAAATGTCATTAAGTTTATCAACTCATATCACTTCTCTCATACAGTACAGTAGCTAATCAATAACCAAACACTGGCTGCATGTGTCATTACAGGAATGCAATCACTTGCAAACATATAGCTGCAATCAATTTTAGTTGGGGCTTCAAACTGTTTATACCTGTACCTTGCTATTCCAGTTTCAGCAAAAGAGCATGTGCATTAGCGCTAAAGTACACACCTAAAATATCGCTTAAGGACTCAAGCTCAGGAAGGACCATCAATATTTAACTACCACTCTCTGTGACCTGTGTAGCAGGCTGCTGTAAAACTGGTGTAAAGTCTTATTTGAAATACCTGACACACTACTGCAGTTCAGCACTGCAGCCTGCTGTGCACCCACCAGGGTGGCATAAGAACAATCGGCCTCTCCTCTGTATTATTGCCTTTAAATTCTTGCTAGATGTTTTTTGCAGTTTACCGCTACAGATAACAGACACAATGATCCAGAGTATAACCAAAGTACAGTACATTATTTTGTCTCAAAAGCCAAAACAATTTACATTCACAATGTAATAATCTACTCCATGCATAGCAACGAGAGAACAGAGAGCAATGAAACCTTAGCAGAACAGGGCAAGACCAAACTTTGGTCTAAAATAATAAAAACTAAAAAAATGCATCCTGTCATGTCATGAAACTTTTGATTACATAATTTTACATGAGAGGTCAGTCTTAAAATTGGCTGATTTTTGAAACATTGGCTGACCTGAACTGCTGAAGACGTTGGGGACCCAGGGGGGATGTCCTCCCACGTCCATAGCCTGGTTCTCTGGGGTGAGGGCCTCAGGATCCAGGAGCCCATACTGACGAGCCAGACAAAACACTGGGTTCCCCTCAGACGGTCCATGGATCCAGTTTGCCCCTATCTCAACAATACTATCACCTACAGATGAAAATTATTGTGAAGTTGCATAAAAGAAACCAGTTTTCCTACATTACACTAATATTATTGCTATGTGACAAAGATAGGGTTACTAAAGTGGAATAACCCTTACAATATGATCCCTTAGTCTTCTATGATGGTAAACTCACCATAAGTTTTTAACTGTTTATCAGACAAGACATCAGAAGAGTCGTCAATGAACTTGCGTTTTTCACATTTTACTTGCCACACCACTAACCTGTTAATCTGCTAAATAATCGTCAGATTAATCGATAATAAAAGTTATTTGTCGGTTGCAGCCTCAGTTAATAACATTAATAGTCCTGTAGAATACTAGTTCCTGTTGCCATGGTGTTGTCAGTTGCTGCGGATTGATCCCTTCAGGTTGTCCGTTAACCACTAACCCTTTTTCGGTTATCGAAAATGAACTGATGCTAATTTAAGTTTTAAATGTAATAATAGTATTATGGTTTGATACTTATGATCGTGGTCCCTCGCATTTTTGGCATCTTGGGCTTTCCATACTTACCCAATCTTCCTGTCTTTATTCTTCCTCCACTTCTTGCAGTCGCCTCCAGTATCCGCACATTTTGAAACCCAGCTTTAACGAGCCTGCGTGCCGCTGCTATACCTGATATCCCGCATCCTACTATAACTATGTTAGGGTTCGCACTCATTACCACCACTGGTTTCAGACTAATACACACTCTTTACTACACTCGTGTAGGCTGTCTTCTGCTTCTCCTTCTGGTTTACATAGGCAACGATTATATGTCTTCCGGTTATGAGTTTCAAAATAAAATTCGTTTTACGGAGAGTGGAATCAAATGCTTGATATAACTATATATTTATTTATATAATATTGTCGGACTTACAGTGGGCAATTAAAAAAAAGGATCAAAACTGATGCAGCAGAACCAGAGATATTGTCCTTTTTTTCCTCCCATTTTTCGTTTTCGTCATTACCCAAAATGCAACTCGACCACTGACCGTTCAGTCGGGTTGAAAATTAATCACTTTTTGCACAGTTCCCTCTGGTGCCACAAACAAACCGTTAATCCCGCAGATATTTCTAAAAATATCTCTGTTTAAATTCTTTAATATTCTGATAATATTCCTAATAAGCTGCTAAAATATTACTGTAAATGTTCTTGTAACAAATTATCATAACTTTAAAAAACTAAATCAATGATTATATACAATCATAAATACCGAAATAAGGTAACACCTCTCTCTCTATATATGTATCTATATATAAACAAGACACCAATATAAACAAAACACACACAAGTGGTGTTGTGCAGAATAGTTTATTAACTTTTTTTTTGTTTTGCAAGCGCCGTGTGCCATCCCCTGGCAAGATGCTGCCCATGTCGACCCTATCTATATCCGCCATTGGCCACAAAAGGCCTTATGCAACTTATTTCTAATGTGCTGCAGTATTCCCTGAGACCTATAAACAGTCTTCTCTGTGTGAAGTTGGTGGAGTTCCCCTTTAAAATCCATTGGATGAGAGGTTTCTACTCAATTAACTTGGAAAAATATGGTTTATGCATCTAGTGTGGTCATCTTTTACAAAATTTGATCTGGTTATATACATGGACTGATGGAGGAGTAGTGATAGATGAGCCGATCAGCTTCTCTCCACCCGCTGAGGAAAGCTCCATGGACGGTGGAGTAGTAGTAGGGATGAGTAGCCTCTCCAGCAAACAACACCTGCAGGGGCTGAGATACACCCAACCAGTTAGAACTGAGATACATTTCAGTCAGGGTCATATTCTGTCATTTGATGTATATGTAATTTTCTTGCACGTGTTTATGTGTGAACGAAACCTGTCTGTGCACCTGTGACTGTGATCCCTTTGAAGGCAGAGGTTCCATTATGTTTTCTATGTCCTGTGCTGAACATCCTATTGCTGGGTGACTGTAAGATCCACATGTCCAGGGGTCATGAAACCAACGGGAGCAGATAATTCTCTTCGGTGTGATAGAAGGGTTTCCTAAACACACACAGTTACAGTATGCTGATGGGGACCATCCTCAAATGATCGAGGCTCAGAAACATTTTTAGAAAACATGAAAATCTCAAACAGTGCTAACATTAAAAAGAGTAGATTTATCCAGTGATACATCGTATGCTAATCAAGCCAGCTAAGCAACAGCAAGCTAAGAATTTCATTTTTTAGTGAAACCTGTTCTCTGTGCATGTCAATAAAGATTTGGATCTTGAATCTTGGATCTTGACTCTTGAATCGAGCACACCACTTGTTATTGACTATCTCTATTCTCAATTCAAATGCGCATCACCTTATGGAACATCTACTACAAAAACAAAATGCCCCTACACGTTCTGGATAACATACTGGCTCCTATACAATCAGTTTCATCTGTTTAAAAATGTTTTGGATTAAAAACACCACATTACATGAATTACAGGAGAATCTTATTTTCCTCATGTCCTAACACCCTTCTTGTGACTAACACACCAAGATTAAAGAAATATTATACAGTAATTGATACCTCTTAAATCAAAGCCCATACATTTTCAATAAGGCTGTGTGTGTGTGAACAATCTACAGTTTGGCCAGCAGCTGGCAGCACAGCCATGTTGTTACCTAGATCAAAAGGATTATCCTGTGTACAGTTACCACTTTCAGACATCTCGGACTCGGCCCTGCCAGGCTGAGCTGTGTAAGCTTTTGACATGCGAATACCACTTGTGTCAATTATAACTTGGCATTTTGTATTGATCTAAAATATCTGACTGAGTTAGAAAGATATTAAGGTAATAATTATACACCAAGGTAATGCAAGGATGACTATCCATTTTCATCCATGGTAGCGATGAGGAAGCAGCTAGAGGCTCACAGACTCACCTGTGAATGTATGGACGAGCTCCGTGATGGACTCTCTGACCTCCTGCTCGGTAAGCGTCTCCATGTACTCTGCCTCATGTCCAGCAATCCAGCCACAGAGAACATAGCTATACCTGAGAGTTTAATCAAAATTAGTGAGAGGACTCACATGGCTGCATTGCACAAATTAGCTCCTGTGACTGTTCATGTGTTTAATATGTTACCGTTCAGAAGGTTTGAGCACAGTGAATGTTGCCATCTTCCTAATCCAGGATTTGCTTATGTCTGACACCTGGTCCGAAAAGTCCTCCTGAAGACACAAAGGGTGTGAAACAAGCATTTCATGTGTGTGGATTTTTATATTTTCTGGCAGTTTAAGTTTTCAGCGATACATCACTTATCAAAAGTTGTTTATTAGGGTTATTTGCAGATCGAAAATAAGCAAGACAACCTTTTTACTGCTACATTAACAATGAAATATTATCAGAGGAAGTGATTCATGCAGTAGCATGTATTTTGATGAGGAGAAAGGAGCTCTATCTGATTCCAAATACCGGTAGTATAAGGTGTAAAGGCCCATCCATAATGTAAAAATGGTTCATATATAACACATTTTTTCCCAGCAGGTGAGTGCAGGAGGTCATTGTAAAGTTAAGTTTATTAGGATCATACAGGTAGGTTATTTTGGGGTTTTAAAACAATCAAAACTTCTTATTGTGCTGCTGCAGAAATCCTTTAAATCTGAGGCCTGATATTTAAAGAAGCCAAGCTGCAAACCAACATAGAACACTGAGACATAGTCTGTCATGCCAAGAAACATTTAGATACTGGCTCTGTGCATGCTAATCTACTCTGTGGTTCATGGTTGCACTACAGACCTCGTCTTTCCACAGCAGGTAGATGACCTCACAGTTGGCATCCCACCACGGTGATTCAAACTCTACATATATTTTGTTGCATGTTCCAAATCCTAGTTTGTGGATGGAGTGCAGCTTGTGTGCCGGGAGAGGAGGACAGAACAGGGTTGAATGGTGCTTCTTAAGGTAACCTACCAGAAGAAAAAAAAAAAGTTTATGCTTACATACTATATAATAGGCGTGGGTGATATGACAATACACATCTTTGCAAACAAACCATTTCCACTGAGGTAACTCCTTCTTTTATATCTGGTCATTGCGGGTGAAGTAGGACTGATTATTATTACTGGTTATTTCATTCATTTACAATTTCTTAACTGAACCAGGAAATTTATTATATTGCAGTGTATAGCGACTCCTCAACTACTCATTTACAATCATTCTGTTTCATGCACTGGAATGAACAACAGTACAATATGTAAGCAGAAGGCTACCTAGAGGTACTGTGACAATAACATGATCAGCAGTGATCCTCTCCCCGTCATCACACTCAACCGTCACCGTGTTTACTCCGCTCCCTGTGTTGTTCCAGTGGACACAGCGCACAGGACGACTGTAGGTCACTAAACCACCGGGGAGCTCCGACATCAATTTTTTGATCAGACCTTCATAGCCACTGCAACAAAAAGGTATAAATAAAAGTTACTTTACACATGCATATCACTCGAACGGTCTTAGATATAAATCTATTAATACTGTCTCAGCATCCTGTGGAGGATCAGCTCATGGGGAAATTGCTTCCTGGTATCACTGTCTGTCAATTGACTTATCAATTAATAATTTCAGCTCTACTTATTTATAGGGCATGCTACCACCTGATTGGGCGATGAGTGCATTGACCTTTCTCAGGGTGCTGCAGAGGAGCCACATCAGAATAAACCAATAGCAAAGAGGGCTGAGCACGTAGGATGCTTCAGTTAATTTCACATATGTTTTTACTCTGAAGATGTTGGAGCAAAAACCTTGGGAATGTGCAGTCCAGTCCACTTAGACTCTTGTACATACAAAATCCCCCCAGGTCTATCTCATCCATGCTGTGAGTCGCACTGGAACAGCACTCCACCTTCAACATAGTGCTGATCGCACACAGCAGAAGCTCCCTGGTGGCTTCCTCCTTATCTCTCCACCTCTCTGCTGCTCGCTGTCGTGCCTGCATATAGTACACCCACACGGAGCACACTTGAGGACATGCAAACAAACAGGTTTCAGTTTATCCTCAAGAACATCTCAAATCTTAGCACCAGGAAAATAATTTGAAGGTCAATGTACCTCTGATCGTAAGAAATGCCCTACGCTGGCCCACTGTGTTTCTTCTTGATTCTTAAATTGTGAAGTATCATCCACAAGCTCATAAAACAACTCCAGAGCAGGATTCACGTGTTCAGCACTCAGCCGCTCACCTGCACATCATCCACAATATATAAAATATCAATAAAAATAACAATCTATGCACATGCACAGAGTAATAAATAGCCACACCACTGGACATCATATATTGTATTTCTACATCTGGTGACCTGAACTGCTGAACCAGTTGGGCTCCCAGGGAGGACGTTCATCAACATCCATGGCCTGGTTCTCCGGGGTGAGGGCCTCTGGATCCAGGAGACCATAGTCACGAGCCAAACAAAACACTGGGTTCCCCTCTGATGGGCCATGGATATAACTTGCACCTATCTCTGTAGTGTTATTACCTGTAGAGGAAAACAGGTCTGTGTGTAAATTCAGTCCTTTGTGTGTGTGTGTGTGTGTGTGTGTGTGTGTGTGTGTTGGGGGGGGGATGTTAACTCACATTCAGATATCTCAAAAGCTGCATGGCTAAATACCAGTGAGGGTTGGTGGAAAAATATTTATTTGTGTTTCGGTAATACCAACTGAAAGAGAAACTGCAACTACAACAATGGACACAAAGTTGCTCACCCAATCTTCCGGTCTTTATTCTTCCTCCGCTTCTTGCAGTCGCCTCCAGTATCCGCACATGATGGAATCCAGCTTTAACGAGCCTGTGTGCCGCTGCTATACCTGATATCCCGCATCCTACTATAACTATCTTTGGGTCGGAACTCATACTCGGTTCTCACAAAAAACTAATACTGACGTTAATTCCTACCATAGACTACAACCTATAACATAATATAAAATATCATTAATCTTTTTTCATGTACAATCTGTGTCTCCAACTCATCTGAAGTTCAACAAGACTTACATGACATGATAAAGACAAAGTATTTGGACTGATTTGAATTGATTTTAACCCATGCATACCGTGACTTTACTCCACCTGTGTCACATGTTTGGCTTCACCTTTAGCTCAAACAAGCGCAGGTGATGAAGGGTCACTTTAGCCACAGCCGGATGGTTGCTGGGAGAAAAAAACGCTAAAACTTGTTCTTATGTGAAGCTATGTAGGTCTCAGTGCCAGCTTCTGTGTAGGTTGGTAAACAGTCCGCCATCGCTGACGTTACAGAAAACAGCTGATAGGGCTACTCAGAGGGGGTGCACGCCTGAGGAAGTCAACCGGACGTTTTCATGGACAAGGTCCCCCCTTAACAGAGTTTTATTCCAGGACTGCCTTTATAATTCTGTTAGGGAAATAATATATTCAAATATCAAGAAGAGCCTGTGATTTCAGCATATTAACTGTTGTGCTTTTGTTTTTGCTTCCCTAGGTTGACTTTGAAACAGAAAATAACCTGTCAATTATTTATAACTCTTTGTTATTCTTATAAGGTGTTTCATACATCAACACTTACGTTACAATTCTATACATTATACAGAATTTAGAGAAAGCAACTCATCTTTTCTCACAAACTTAGATTAATATATAAACTTTATTCATATTTCATTTTTCAAATAAAAACTGCTTTATTATGTTCTGTTTATAGTACCACAGCTCGTGTCAAACAAATGACGGTTGATGCACATTCTTCAAGGGAGGCAGGGAGGGGTGGGGGTGCGGTGTTTTCTACAGTTTGAAAGAACACCACCCTTTTCCTATAAATGGTGGAGGGAGGGGTGAGCAGTTTTATGCATGAAAGGCTGATGCAGATGCTCAAGTTTAACACTACCACATGCAGCTACACAAATAAATCTGAGCTTCCAGAGCAGAACATGTGACGAACAAAAAGTGGTAGGCTAAATGAAATGAATTTGGAAAAACAGGGTGAAAAGAAATAGAAAAGTTTACCAACACACAGGATCCTTTGAAGCTATTTTGCTGGTGTATGGAGGATACATCCTTACTTATTTGTATATAAAGGAATTAATTAATATAATTATTAGTTAATTGAGACATGTTTAGCTAATTCTTTATTTGGATTTTTAATTTTTGGCATGACCGCAGCCAAAGCCAGAGTAATAGAGTTCTTAATTCCACCATTGGTCAGTCTAATGCCATGTGACTAAGTTCCCCAATTGGCTGTGGTTCTTTTAAAAAAACACAAACCGTTTCTATTAGGGTGGCATTTACAGCCTCCATTGTTGCCAACTTCTTTTTTTTTCTTTCAGGAAAGCACCTAGTGACAAATCTGTCGACTTTGCTCTGTTGGCAGAAAGGTGTGTAAAAGCCCAGTCTGGTAAAACTAGCACTTATGGCCTTAACCTTTTTAAAGCAGTGTGTAGGTCTGTGTACTTGAGCTGGTACCTATCAAAGACACAACTGCTAAGTGTGGTTTCTTATTGTAATTGTCATATTTGACATGTCATATTTTGTATCTGTTTGAGAAAGAGACAATGGCTCTTACTGTCTGAAACTCTGTCAGATTGTAATGGCCCCACTTGCAAGTGTGATAATAAACTCAGAAAGACACTCTCTTGTTTGTGAGCTTTATTTATAACAGAATTTCCACCACAGGAGGGTGACTTCTACAACAGGACAATGATCCAAAGGAAATCCCCAAATCCACCATGAACTAATTCAAGAAACACAGGCTGAAAAAAAGAACTGTTGCCATTTCTTGTAAATGCTCTAAGAAAAAGCATACCTGAGCGTGTGTGTGTGTGTGTGTGTGAGGGAGGATGCTGCTTTCTTGGTCTATTGTCTGTTGTGCAGCTGTTTTGATAAAGTGCTGCCATTTACTGTAGAGAGAGGAAACGAAGGTTTGATGTTTACAGTTAAAACAAGAATTTCCTGAAAATAAATTCAGCCTGTAAGTGTTTGCACACACGGTCAGTCACTGTTTATCTCCAGCCTCGTGAGTGTGCAACTGCTCCACTACCATCTGCAGTTGCTGTAGTAACCATGGTTAGCAAGCCTCTTATGTGAGTGTAGGAAGATATACAGTACCAGTCTGGATACTGTACCAGACAGTTCAGTACTTTTTGCTTGATCCTGCTGACAAACAAACAAACATGGATGAAAACATAACCTCCTTGGGGGAGGTAATAAAAGTGAATCAGTATTGAGAAGATTCAGAAGATTAAATTTAGCCAAATGAAACAGATAAGGTTCACATATAACAGGGACATATACGAAGCCATTATCATGTCTTCATGTCATTAGCTTTTTTTTGGCATTAAAGATTTCCAACCCCAGTTCATGTAGGGTGTTTTAGAAAAGGCTCAAGCTTTGAATGTACTCTGTGTTCAGCCACACTTTTGCAAACACAATAGCTCAAGAACTTTATATGATAGTACTTCAATATTGAGGTCTTCCTACTACAGTAAATTAACTCATTATGTATTGAACACAGCAACTAGCATTTTATTGAGATAAATTGATTTTCTTTATAAACTACTCCTGAAAGCTTCATTAACAAACCTAAAGTGCTATGTGACTAAATATTTTTAATGCAACATCTTGATAAACTGGGGTATGATAAAACACCTCTTGTTCACTTTGCTGCACCATATGGTTTTGAATACACCCCATTCATGCATCACAGAACAACCTGATTAAGTTTTAGTTTCACTTTCATTGTGATGAATGATGGTTTAGTATAAATAGGGCCATAGAGAAAGTAGTTGTGGCAGACACACTGAACTCTTCAACGCCTCGACTTTTCAACTCTTCTCTTCAGCTGCAGTATCTTCTCTGCTGGACTTTGACAACCCAAACATGGCCAACAACTTAGGTGAGTCAAGTTACTGTATTTATGTTTTAAAGAACCATTATTTTATGGTGGGATAACAGTGCTCACTGCTGAATCTAATTTTATGTAATGTACTGCTGTAGATCATATAGACCAATACTTCTGTAGACATATACTAATACAACTGCAAAGAACTGCATATTTATAATTTTTTATTTTTGTATTTCATAATCTGATTTTATTCAGTTAGAAAATCATGTGTCAAAGTTAAATCTTTTCTATGTTGTAGAAGTAGTCATTGTAGTTTTCTTTATTCAGTCATCACACATAATACAGTAAATATAAACAATATAGACAGAAAAAACAAAAACAAAAAAAGGAAGTCAGCTGTCTATGTATTAAGTAGTGACTTAACAGGCCCATGCACAAGCAGAATGCTTATATATGCTTGCCTATATTCTTATCAATTAAGTTCCCCACTTCTCACACTTCCAAACTGTTAGGGAAATCCTTATCGTAGGTGGTGAAGAAAGAGCTCTGGAGTCCAGGATGTCTTATGCTGAGAATGTTTATTCAGGATTCATCAATACAGGCTTCTGTGCATGATGTCACCTCAATTCTGAAGCAGAAACCCCTAGGAATAGTCTTTATACACTTAGAGAAAATACTTTAGAAAGCCTTCACTCCATAATTGGTCAAATATCTTGAAGAAGAGGGAGAAGAGGGATGTATGAATACACTATTGGTTCATTAACCATAAACAAGGAAACATGACTATATACGCCCAAGTGCTGATTCTTAGAACACCCAGCCACTTGTTACTTGTCACATGGTTTTCTGTTATCATCTCTGATATCATTCTCTTAACATCTCGAGGCTTGTAAGATTTAGTTACACAGCGATATATATATATAAGTATAAATGAGCAGTAAATTACAAGGCCTTAGAATTTAATATATCCCTAGCTTTATACTTAATTGCTATTGATTTAGATATTTTTTCTTTAATTTAATCACTGAATTGTTTCAATGCTGGTTTATGATCAATCACAACCCCAAGGAATTAAGTCTCAAAGACTCAAAAAATGCCCAAATTACAAATCATAGCATTACAAATATAATTAATGTAAAATTTGAAAGGTTTTGGATCAATTACCGATCCTAGGGGTACTCCACATGTGACCTTCCTCAATGCAGACACAGTATCCATAATTTGCACACATTGCTGTCTTCTAAGTGGCTTTTCAGGGAAATGTAAGCTGTAGCTCTTCTTGTAAATGCCCCGTGCCCCTGCACAACCCCTTTAAGTAAAAAGTATGTACAACCTGCTATATATTGTTATTCAGTGTCACTTATTTCTTTACACAGGATCTAGCAGAACAAATGATGAGGAGCTGAGGATTGTGATGGTGGGGAAGACAGGGAACGGGAAGAGTGCCACCGGAAACACCATTCTGGGACGAGAGTGCTTCGAATCAAAGTGCAGTGCTAAATCTATGACCATAGACTGCTCTAAGGGCACAGCTACGGTAGATAGACAAAAGGTTGCTGTCATCGACACCCCAGGCCTGTTTGACACCAGGTTTGACCAGATGCAAACAGCCAGACAAATAGGTAAATGCATCTCCTTCGCTGCTCCTGGACCCCATGTCTTCCTGGTGGTCATCAAGGTGGGCAGATTTACATCAGAGGAAAAGGAGTCAGTGCAGAACATTCAGAAAATGTTTGGCAAGGATGCAGACCGATACAGCATGGTTCTCTTTACTTGTGGTGACTCTCTGGACAACGGTATTGAGGAGTTCTTGGATGAATGCGAAGACCTTAAGGAGCTTGTGGCCAAATGTAATGGCCAGTACCATGTCTTCAAGAATAAGCTTAAGGATCGCTCTCAGGTCAGTGAGCTATTCCAGAAGATCAGAAATATTGCCCAGAAGAATGGGGGAAGCCACTACACCAACGACATGTTCCAAGAGGCAGAGAGGGTAATCGAAGAGGAGAAAAAACGCATCCTGAAAGAGAAAGAAGAGCAAATGCGCAAAGAACAAGAGGCAATCGAGAGGAAAATGAAAGAAAAATATGAGGAGGCGATGAAGAAAATTAACAAACAACTCCAGGCTGAGAGAGAGATAGAGAGGAGAGAGAGAGAGGAGGAGAGGAAGAGGGAGAAGCAGGAGATGAATGAGGAGAGAAGAAAGGAGAGGGAGGAGAGAGAAGCAGAGAGAGAGAGAGAGAGAGAGGCGAAAGAACAGGAATTTGAAATAATGAAGAATGATTTAAAAGCAAAACATGACAACGAACTTCAAGTGGAAAAAGGGAGATTAAAGGATAGTTATATAAGGGGGGCCAGGGTTCAAGCTGAAGAACTCAATCCATTTAAACTGCTTAATCCCTGTACAATCTTGTAATCAATTCAGCAAGATCAACTTCCATTTGCTGATACCCTCAGTGCAGTTCCATAAATTGGCCTGTTATAGTCAAATAAGAAATTATACTAGACAATTTTAAACTTCTAAATTTAACTCTTGCAAAAATGACGCTGTACTATATTATATTTTGGATAATATCCTTTAGAAACCGTTTGTTCCTAAATGTGTGTATCTCTGATTAGTTACACTATTTCTTTGTTGTTGTTTTTTCAGAATAAAAATTTTAATGTAGAATTTACATTCATCAGGGAACCAGACACCTGACTCCAAATGAATACCAATGCGACTGGATATGTGGACATGTATTTGTGAAGTTTACTGCTGCTGTAACTAAAAATGAAATAATTGGGCAAAAAAATCAACTGGTGTCTACAAGATTCAGCTGATTGAACTTAAAATCTGATAATCAAAGTGAATCAACTATTCTGCTCGGCTCTAATAAACCTACTGCCAGTGCTTTGCCAGACTCCTTGTGTATTTGGCTTTTTGACTCATGTTTTGAATTCACTCTGTTTGAGAGGGACAGGCCCAGTTTGCAGCATATTCACAAGGCATCTCATCACAACATCACAGAGCCACTATCACAGAGTCACAAATGGCATACTCTTAAATCCTCATACACATACCCATACCGAGTCAGCAACACACATACCAACTCACACACATGCCCATCCCCAAGGCTGGCCAGACCAGCTGGACATCCTAATTAATTGTTAAGTGTATTACTTGTTTAATAACTTAATGGCCTGTTCTGGTTATGGTGAATAGAGGGGCATCATATTGATAGATGGCAACAGTTTAAATGAAGAGGCAAGGCAGTGCCTCTTGCTCTATCTAAATACAACAAAATCATTTCTGATGAAGAATTCTAGACCATCAAATATTTTGGGTTAATGCTGTCATGATGATCAGCCATACACCAGCCATAGAGAAGAACATCAATCACTGAAGACTGAGTATAAGCTGAATAGATTGGTGTGATAGGCTTACATTTTATTAAATCAGGGTAAAATTATCATCCCTGTGACTATCCCTGCCCATTACACCCACGGTCCCATATATGTGCTCCATGTAGTGACACTGACATCTGCTGGTGATTTACTGGTACTACTGACAATCAATGACGATCCTTAAGAACTGCTATCAGCCGCCCTCTGATGGCGTTACCCGTGGCATTTCTCAGAACCAGCACGAGATGGCGACCTTTCTCAAGGGCCTTATAGGTTTGTTTTGAACATTGTGCTCTGAAAGAGAAAAGATGGTCTCCACTTGCATTGAACAGAATCACGTAGCTCCTCTCTTTGCCTGAACAAAATGATACTGGTCCACTGTTAAATGGTATGGAGCAATGCTCACACTGATGCATGGATGTATATATTGCCAGAAAAAGACATCATCATTGTGACTAGTTATTTGTTAAGTGTTTGATGATCTCTTGTAAATATGTTTCCTGCTCTGTCTCTGCAGAGGAAAATAAATCATTTCAGTGAATTTAAAAAGAATGCTCTGATGATGTACGAACAGCCACCACAAAGTGTAGTTGACACATGATTCAAAACCTGCCTTCCTGGGAAATGTTTTCTCCCTTGAAAAAAAATACAAAATAAGATATAATACACAATATTTCACCATTCTTGCTGCAGAAAACAGACGCTCTGATGGCACGGATGTTGCCGGAATACACAGCAAAGACTTTACCGACTTTGCCAGCTTTGCCACCATGATCCTCCTTCTTGGACGGGGGGTCTCTAATATATATCAACAACTCCTGCAGTTTGTTTTAACTGCTTCTCATCCTCTTCATCACTGGTGCTGGAGTCTGATGATGATCCCAGTATGTTGTCAAGTAACAAATGTTGCACCCTTGGCATGCGTTACTGGGCTGTCTTGTGCTGTGCTGCGGGCTTCATTTTCACTTACACTGGCCTGTTTCACTTCTTTTTTGGCAGCAAATGCCATGGTTTGTACTGTTGGACCTTGAATGCTTCGTCAGCAGGCAAGAACTTAAGTTTTCTAAATCTGCGCTCTAGAGCAGCAGCAAGTAGGACTGTGTTTGGGGATTCAGGTTGAAACACAGTTAGTCATGGTATGACCTTACTGGTGCAGTCTCAAAACTTGAACCCTGTAAGGACTTTTAAGACTTTGCACAAGCTGTGGAAGTGCACAGAAGGTAACATATTGTTGCCTACTCAGAAACACCGTAGCTCTATCAAATGGCTCAGATCAGCAAGTTTTCCTATCAGAGTCACTGCTGAGTCAGACAGTGGAGCAGTCACTGGCCAGCTGTGTTCCAGCAGCCTGGATAATGTGATAAGTGCTGTTGCATTGAGTCTTTACGCCTTGCACCAGCATGTGTTAAAGTCTGCCTATTTGCTGCTGCTTAGCTTGGTGAATGCCAGACCACTCTTCTTAAAATGTTCGACAAAGCATCCTGCAGCAGCCACACGTCTGGAGATAGCTTTGTGGTTCTTTAGAGCACTTTGCACAACCAAGGTCAGGGTTTGACCTGCACATCATACCGATGTCCACCCATGCTTTTCTGCCAACATCCTCACCACTACAATGACATTAACACCAAAGAACTGATTTTCTCTGGTACAAATTTGTCAATATCACCCTCAAGCCACTCGGCAATATTTGCAGTCACGTGTCTCTCTTCAAGAGGCATTGTGAAAATGAACTGCTTTTCTGAAAAGATTTAATAAGTCATTACCAAACTTTGCATGTGTCATCATAAAGACAGATGAGCAACAATGGCTTTATATCGTGGATAGATATGAAATATGTTTACATTGCTTGGAGCCTTGACAATTCAACACTTTGAGTGGGTAAATTCTGTAGCTCAGATCAAGGATGCTCCATAGAGCTGTGGGTTAACCTCACTTCAATATGTGGTGGAGGTCCATGGTTCAAATCCTGATATAGGCTTGACCTTCTGAATGATATCATGAGTGAGATCACCACAGATAGCTTTTATTTTGGAAAAGCCTATGATTTTTTCAAATACTGGCATTTACCTTAAATGTTGGTCCCTCATCCCATATGAATCCAATGACTGACCAGGGACATTTAACCCAAGTACCAGGACTGTAAAATGTTATTGTTGTTATTATTTAGCCTGTGTGTCAAAATCTCCTGGACCTTGAGTATGTGTCCAAACATGCTGTGGCACATGCCTTCTGAAATAGGTCAGAGGTAAGCTGTTAGTAGAGGATTGAAACCCTGCCTCTGCCTTACTGTTCTTGGACTGACTCTGCCTCCCTCATTATTTCAGCTTGGAATCATGAAAATTTGATTTCATTAACAGTTAAATAAGAAACAAATATCCAAATATCTATTATTATTATTAATTATCTGACTCAACTGACTGTAGGTCTGTGTTTAAGGTCAAGGTAGGTCCACAAAATATTACAACAATTTTACTGTTTGTGAAACTGTGGGAAAAAGGAACAGTCCCTCTCTCTCAGGATACCCCCATTGTGTAATGTTGATAAGTTCTCTCTCACACACACACACACACACACACACAACACACACACACACACACACACACACACACACACACACACACACACACACACACACACACACACACACACACACACACACACACAAACAGGCTCATGGGAACTAGCTGGCACAGAGGGTCACTCAGAAGAACAATGCTAATCTGAGCTCTAGTCACAGTGGAAGTTCGGGAAATAATAAAGACGACTGTTTTCTTCGTGGGAAGTCTGAGCTGTGTATTATGTTTGGTGTCAGCAGAGATCCAGCAGCAATTATAAAGGCCACACTAAAACTGATTTATTATGTAAAAAGGTCCAAGTCATACATTACCAAAAACAGCTGGTATAAATATCCGTATTTGTAGTAAGAATTTTCATACAAAATGTGAATACATTAATTTCAGAGTTATCAAAACAGTGACGCACTTAATAGTAATAACATTAAAAAACAGATCAATCATACACACTGCTGGGATATGTAATTCTAAAAGTAGAAGCACATTGGTGCATGTACTGGTTCTATTGCAGCCTTTACTTTTCCCCTTTTACCTTTAACTCTACATTCACTACAGTGTCTGGAAATGTTCCCACAGTACATCAACAATCATTAGTGTTGCACCCCCCCACCCCATCCCACCCCACCCCTCACACACACACACACACACACACACACACACACACACACCACACACACACACACACACACACACACACACACCACACACACACACACACACACACACACACACACACACACACACACACACACACACATACACACACGGGTTACATCCGTACACAGCCTGCTCTATACTCTGTCACTGGTGTGAGCTCTGTCTTCGAGTTGATGTAGAATCATAGACTTCAGAGCAATGTACCTGAAGAGGTGAGAAAGCGCACATGACACATGATTATGAATACACATTCAAATACATACATTGATTTCCATAATATAAGTTTTATACAAGTTACTACTGTATGTAAAACTTTAAAACTGGTCACAAATATATAGTTTCATAATAAAAAAAAACAGATGGGCAATGCAGTTTTTAGCAAATGTAAATAGTGAATTTGTTGGGTACTATTTTCAGCCGTCGATTTATACACATTAGCCAGTATTTATGGCAGCAGGAAGGTGTACGTTGGATTGACTCAAAATAGACTGCACCTTATGTTTATAGGTTAACGCTAGAAGTTACAATGTGTGCATGCATGTAGATTGTAAAATATGCCTGTACGTGCAAAAAAAAGAAAAAAAAGAATCATGTTTGAGCCCACATGCCGCAAGTCAACAGTCATCGTCACAGTGACACACATACACACACACACACACACACACACACACACACACACACACACACACACACACACACTGGGGTAAAAGGGCTGAAATATCAGTCATATGAGTCAAATGATTACATAATCATGAAAGCAGTGAGTGATGAATTTTTCACACAAACACTGTCCTCATTGAAGGGAAGCAGCCTTGTTTTGATTGCGTAATGCCAGCGGGAGACATCGATATTGGCTTCACATAATGAAATTAGTTATGTCATTAAAGAAGGCTTTGTCTAGACTAAAGCTAGTTTTGAAACCCTGAGAGATTGTTGACTTACTTTTTGGTTAGTTTGTTTATCTCACGTTCTTCTTCCTCTTTAAGTTTCTCGACAAAGCTGTCTAAAACAGGGATCTCAAACTTAATGTACTGGGCAACCTGTGGAGAAAATGATTCAAACATATACGCTCAAGTGAGCTACGCATCAATTATATGATACTGCATCCACCCATATTGTAGTTGCATAGGCATACAAATAGCTGTCATATTTCTTTTCTCTGTCCATAAAATAAGAATAAAACGATAAAAATGTCAAATAAAATACTAAAAGATGAACTGCGTTGACTGTCTGCAACACAAGATGATCCTTTCCAATAGAGGGTAAAACACAGTAGGATATCTCTACTATTATATTAAACAAATTCATCACAATTACAACAATCAAACAAAACTCACATTTTTTTAAATTAAAAATTTAAAGAACACAACAATTAAATCTGTTTCCACAGCTTCCCTGTTGTCCTGGATGTGTAGAAATAAAGACTTATAAAGACTCTTCTGTAGTTCATCCAGAGTAACATGGAGGTTAATTCTGGAAAGAAACATTACTGTGGAATAATTTAAACGCAATCTTTTAATGCTCTAAGCAACACAAACAAAATTTTAGTCACCTCCTTTGTGTTGAAGTCAAGGCAGAAATAATATGTTTCTATTTCAAATCCTGCACACACAAAACCAAAACTATATCTAGATATCACTTGAAGTAAATGAGATTTTTTTTGTTATTGAGATGATCTGATATATATATATATATAGGCCTACGTATGGGAGTGATTCAATTATAGACAATCCAGAAAACATCTCCAGCAACAATCTGGTTTTATTTATATTGCTCAGTGCAGTCACAACATACAGTTGGTCATATTAGTCTATTGTTACATCAGTCCCAAAACAGGATATCTGTCCTCGGCTTGCTAAATTTAACCCAACTGTCTATCACTGGTGCATTGTTTCCTTGTGTGTCTATGTGGAGGACTGCACATAAAAAAGAAAAAGGGTCATGTATTGTGAACAAGATGAGAGAACAGAGAGAGTGGTGGCCCGAGGCCCAGACTCACATCATACGTGACTTCCTCTCCCAGGTCGGCCTCCATGATGAAGATCTTGGAAATCTTCTCACAGGGTCCGTAAAGCACCCGAGCCACCAGTGGGTATTCACCATCTCTCAGGCAGGTCCTCTCTACAAGGGTCACAGTCAAAGAAAGCCACTGACCACAAACATACACACTCCACACAGATACACAAAAAACACATTTCTAGAGACAAAACCACATGAACTATAAAACTTACCGCCAGACTCGTGCACCATATAAAGGACAAACTCTTCAGAATTATTCTCCACCTTCAAAGACAGAAAAAAAACAGATTACTTCTAGTTTTAAGTTTTACAGAAACACCACCATCAGCTCACTGCTTACCCTAAACTTGTGCAGCAGCAGGTTGAGGACTTGTTCAGTCGTCATGGAGCTGTTTACTCGTACATTAGTGACCGAACCATAGGCGGGAGTAAATACAGATGTCTGAGGGCAAGAGAAACAAACATGTAGAAATCTATAACTGAGAAGACACTAAGTATTAGAAACACTCGTGACTCCTTGATGTGAGCAGGGATTCCTGGACTTGAACACCTTGGCACATTTTGAACCGGAAATCTAAAACAGAAAGGAAATCCCTCAGTCTGCAGCTGGAATCTGTTCAATAACACACACACACACACACACACACACACACACACACACACACAGACACACACATGCACGCACGCACGCACACACACACAAACACACACACACGCACACACACAAACACACACACAGACACACATGCACGCACGCACGCACGCACGCACGCACGCACGCACGCACGCACACACACAAACACACACACACCCACACACACACACACACACGCACGCACGCACGCACACACACACACACACACGCACACACACGGAGTGTAGTCAGTAGAAACTGATTAAGGAACTCAGTGTAACCTTGTATTCTGTGGCACATTAATAAAATCCGCCTACAGCAGGCTATTGTGAGACCAAGCACAAGTGCAGACACACACCAGCACAGGAAACCACTGCCCCTCTGCACCTGGAGATGTGTCAACAGCGGGATACATTAACGTGTGTGCTTGTGTCTGTGTTCTGTTTATTGTACCTTGTGGTTGTAGAAGTGTCCGTTGATGGAGAACCTGTGTGTGCGCAAACGCTGCAAATCTCTGGCGGTGTGTGTCTTTGACCTCCTCTGAACCCGCATGAAGGAAGCGTCACTCCTGGTCCTCAGCAGCTGAGGAGAATCCTCTTCCTCCTGACCACCCATGTCACCACCTCAGGGATGCACGTAAACAAAAACACACCCCTCTTAACACATGCATCAGCTGTTTTTATATACGTCAGACATAAACTTTGTACTATATACTATATACTTTGATTCAGTCAGTCACACTAAATTGAAGTAACTGCATTGACTGGTTCAGCTTACTTTCTTTTGAAAAAATGAACAAAACTTGGCTCATTAACAGTATTTTTCCTGGTTAAAAATGAATAATTTTCTTCTAAAAGCCCTTCTATATTCTCTAAGCCAGGACATGTTGGCTTTTCTTATATATTTCCTTTCTTATATAGAATTTGACTATATCATACCACTATATCATGCTCATATTCACTGTCCACATATTTTTTGAAGAGCCATTTTACGATGAAGCTTATAAATGTGTCTGTATCCAACCAAAATACCTGCCGTCCTGCATCACGTCTTTCGACATAATATAAGTTTGCAGGGGGAGTGAATAAAATCGGTGCACTGTCTATCTGTGAGATGTCAACAATTGATAAAACTGCTTTAAAAGGCCAATGTCAGCCACATGTCTAAGTCTGACCCGGCTTATTTATAGTGTTGGTGATCTGATCTGGCCTCTCACAATAATCTGCTCTCAACATGTGAGCCAACCTGTCCACTGGAAGCGCTGAATAAAGCATGTGTGGAGCTCTAATCGGTTTCAGTATGTGTGTGTGTGTATAATCTACAGTAATCCATCAGCTGTTTGTGTGTGTGTGTGAGTGTGACTGTGCATGTGTGACAATGACTGCACGTGTATATCACTCACTCGCTGGTCCGATTTCTCTGCCCGGTGAATTATTGTTAGAGATCGCCGATGACACAGAAGACCTATCGTTTCTGTAGAAAGACAGAGGGAGAAGATGCTCACTGTTTTTCTTTAAAGTGTACAAAATTTTAAATGCATCCACGTGATTTGCAAAAATAATTCAGTAGTTCTTAACTCCTCTTTTTCATTAAGCCTATTTACTTCCACTACACCACTGTCTACATTTTTGACTAGCATTGCAACTATCAATTATTGTCATTATTGCTTAATCAGCCAATCATTTTCTTGATTAATATAATTATTGTTTTGGTCATAAAATGTAAGAAAACAGTGAAAAATCCAAAATAATACTAATGTGACTTAATATCCTAAACCCAAATATATTGAATTTATCTCAGAGAATACCAGTGAATGTTATGGACATTTAAAATGTGTTTCCAATGCAAATATTTATCTTTTGGATGTCACTCCTTTGTGTCTTATTTAGTTTTTTCAGATTTCATTAGCTACCTCTTTAGACTGCTTTCTGATCTGCTGTAAATTTCTCCTCTCTTGTATTATCTTATCTTAATTCCAAAGATATTGGCAAAAAAAAAAGAAGAAGAAAATCCTGAATTGTCAGTACAGCAAAATCATGTTCTACTCAGGTAAAAGGAGTTTCCCCAGCTTCCTCAACTAAATAATACAGGGTGGGGTTAGAGTTTCAAGATGCAGACATTCTCCGCTACTGTGTGAGAGGTCCCTGCTAATATTGCTGGCCCACATCTGTTTGTTCAGCACATGGAGGCATCTGTGTGTCAGTGTGGATAAGGTCGTCGTACCGGTTGAGACGGAATCTTTCATTGTCATCGTACATCTGAAGCCTGATTGGTCGGCGCAGGCCCCAGTAGATGTTCAGCAACCCCTCGAGGATGAGCCCCCCATCCTCCTGCACACACATACACAAAGAAACACACAATCATATAACAATAATTATCAGCAGGCACGGTCAGGGGGGGGATATCCTGCTGGCCGCCCGCCATAGTGGCTCAGTGTCAGGTGTACGTGCAGGAGCAGCCGCTCACAGCTACAGGGTGAACCCTCTCATCTTGGAGAAAACTCGTAAGGCTCCACCCACCCTTTTTCAACACAGTACAAGGGTGAAGTCACGTCTGAGGAGGCAGAAATAATGGGAACAGAGCCGTGGCTGCTTTGGGTCACGTACACACAGGGGGGGCCGTTTTGATTTCACAAAACCGAAACTCTAAAATTAGAAGAAAATGTCCACACTGCTCAGAAAGTAAAAACAGTGATTCAATGTAAAACCAAAACAAAGAGGTCAGCCAATTTTTTTTTGTACAAATTATTAACTGAATCAGTAATAAATCAGATGTTACACCACAATTGTAACCGTAATCACACATAACACACGTAATCATTGATTGTCACACTCAGTAGATACTATATCTAATCACTATATCTAATTTGATATCACATAATACAATGCAACTCTTTGTGGTTTGTGGTTACCCTGGAGCATTTTTGATTAAACCCAAGTAATTTATGGTTTGTTGGTTTGTTGAATAAATGAAAAGATATTTCAGGATAAAGTATTATAAAAGTATTACAAAGTGTTACTAATTTAGGACATATATGAGTGTGGACGGCTGTATCTGTACATACTGTACAGCGTTTAAGATTAAATGGCTGATCTTGCAGTACCACGAGTCATTAGGATGTGAGAGCTTGTCATTTAAGTGCTTAAGTACAAACCTTTGGCCTTACTCTGCTCAGGAAAATGGTGAATTTTTCATGAGCAAATTGTCCGGGGGTAGAAGAATAACACATCCCACTCAACCAAAGACAAAGCCAGAGAGAGGGAGCCATGCGGTGCAAGTAACCACGGTCAAAAAGTCCAAAAAAATGAACTTAAAGGTGGATGTGCAAACCCTTTTTGTACTTTTTGATTAATTTGTCCGACAGAGAAACATATGTCACTTAAATAATCAAAAGACATCTGACTGGTTTTAATTAAAGCTCTACAAATTGAGAATTAGGCAGAAATGCTATAAAGTATTCCACTGAGGGCACTCACTGGATAAACTTGTGGATGACATATTTGTTATGTTATACAGCAGAGGAATCAAAATGAAGCTTGACAGCTGAAAGAATACTACTGCTGGAGATAAACACAGTCAGTTTTTAGTACCGTTTTGAGATGGATAAGAATCATTTTAATATGTCAGGAGATGGATGTAAATGTCAGGGGAGGGAGAGGAGAAGCAGAAAGTAGGGTTTTGGAGGTGTGTCAGATCGCTCCCAGGGCTTCATTGTTTCGGGAACATAAACATTCAGAGCAGCTGCAGCACTGAACCTTGCTAACCCGCCACTCCTGAGTTTCCTGAACAGGCATGGACACACCCTCACGCACACACATTCCCATAGATGTGAGTAAGGTCAGCAGGGCTATTTTTGGCAGTCGTGGTTAATCGCTCTGCTGCAGTGTGCCTCTATAAAGCCTGGATACACACTCCGGTCCAGTCATACTCAACTGAGCAGACCAGACATCACTCTGTTTCACTCTGCGTGTCAGACACATTAACTGAAGAATCAAAGGTGAGAGTGTTTCTTTCTTTCTTTTTCCATTATCAGTTATTGTTTATTACAGTTCAGCTATATGTACGAATGGATTTTAGAGGGACTGCAGCAACTTTACATGTTGTCTTGTTATCTGACTTTTTGATTTTTCCTCTCCCTAATGCAGCATGAAACGCAGGCAGTTGTTGCTTTCTCTGCCTCACCTACCCACCATTACTGAGACGCTGGAGGACTTGCCTGTCCATCCATCATCCTCCCAGTCTACCCAGGGCTCCCAATCTCTAGAGGAGTACATGACCAGTATCCAGGCCCTTGCCTGCCCTGTTGAGGCCCCGAGCTGCGGCCCCGTCAGACTCCAGAGGTCCCCCAGGCTACGGCAGCTCTCAAAGGCTCAGATGAAGCTCTCTGTCTCAGCCTCGCTTCCTCGCGGCTCTCCCCGCGCACTAAGGACTTCCAGACCTTCCAGTCTGAGTCTTAACAGCACAGAGGAATTTTCTCTCAAGATGGGCAGAGAACGAGACAGCAAGGGCAAAGACCCCATGGACTGGCTGTTTGGACAGATAAGGACTTGAAGGGAGACGTTGTTGCCGTGTCCTGTCGGCACTTTGGTGGAATATCTCACAATGAAACAAGGCTGGAAGAACCTGCTCTTTGTATGAGGATTAAAACAGAGCACCGTATGAGGGGACTTACTACGATGTCTGAGCAAAGACAAAATCACCATATGTGAAGATCTATTTATTTCTATGCACTGAGGACTGAAGTCTACGTGTTTACATTGTTTAATATTTTGTAAAGATGTAAAGGATATAGTTTGTAATAAAATACTAAAATAATCATGAACATGTTTATTGTCTGCCATTTCTAGTTGCTCTGTCTACACCGAGTATTTTCTGGTTCCAGATTTTCAAACGTGAGAATTTTCTGCTGGTTTTCTGTTTTCTATCATAAACTGAATCTCTTTTGTTTTTTGAAGATATTACTTTTGGCACTGGGAATTTGTGATTAACATTTTTATTATTTTCTTACATTTGAGAAACTTAATGATTAATTTAAAAAAGTAATCAATATTTTTGGTCATCAGTATAGTTAGCTGCTGCCCTGGTTGAGAAGCTACTGCCAGGGCTGCATCCACGTAGCACGGATGTATTAAAACACTGTAAGAAGCTGTGTCTACAGGCCAGTTTGGGATTGCAACATTCAAATACTGGACTCAAGTAAAGTTTTACAGTATTTGAGTAGGGAGACCGAGTATGGTTGTAACATGGGGAGAGTTGTAACACCACCAATTCCACCAAACAGGGATAATATAGGAGTCATGATTATTTCAGTGTTTACCCACTTCCTCCTCAGTAGTACAGTAGTACTAATTCATATGTAGTTTCTCAGGCAAAATGTGATGCATGTTTCCCCTGCTACTTTAAAACCACTATGCTAATAAAGCTAACTAAACAATGGCTGACAGGGATGGAGTACGTTGTAACAAATCTTTGAAAAGTATTACAGCCATCCTTTTAGATACAACCATGAACACTTTCTTGCAAAAAATATAATTTCAACTAATCATGAATCGTATCGCACAATCTGTCACAGTAATACTAGTAATACTAGTGCTCATTACATTGGAGTCCCTGTTGATAGATTAAATATAGGCTATTGCATTTATTATGTGTAATTTATACTCTTCACCGGTGGCCCCACGGTGCAGTATCTTTGAGCAGCTACGTTAGAGGCGATTATTAAAAAGCAGTCACTGAAGGTGATGATGATTTTAAAATAGAATTTATTTTTAAATAAAATGTACTGATTTAATTTACGTGCAGGAAGTGATGTGAGCTTGACTTCTATTCCTGAGGAACAAAGCTGCATGAAGGAGCTCAGAAGGTCTGTGTTGTGCTTTGTAAATCTGCTCTGCTCATCAAACATTTCTGTATCATACAGTTTATCCACACCCTTAAAAAAAAGTGTGTAATAATTACTTCAAAATGTTAAAATGATGTGAATCATATATCACAGTCGTCACACTCACCAGATCTCAACCTAACTGAACACCTACTGTATGGATGATTTTGGTATTAGACAGCGCTCTTCACCAACATTATCATACCACCCAAGGAAAATAAATATTGTGGAAGAATGCTGTTCATTTCTCCAAAGGAGTTCAGAGACTTGGAGGATCTATGACGAGGAACAGTGAAGCTGTTCTGGAGGCTCGGGGTGGAGCGACATTTCAACGTACTTTATGCGGGTTTGTCACCCACCTGCATATATATCTAATAATATAAAACTCACAGGGTCCATTTTAATGAATAGTTCAGTTTGCTGATAATAATTACATACTTTAATTTAAGATCAATACTTTAATTTAATATAAATGCAGGACTTCTACGTGGAGTATTTTGGTGTTGTTGTGCTACTGCTGCTACTTCTTCTTACAGGCCAACCATACTAGTGACTTCTTTGCAGTGAGCTTCACATCTTAAAAAAAACAAACCAAAAAAACAGCATGCCACTGACATCTAGTGGTAGCCGATGGTGCTGCAGTGGAGGCGTTTTAACCTGAAAAGTGTTCGATGCAGCCACTAGGGTGAGCTGCATGCACATAGACCGATATGTGGTGTTAGAGCAGACAAGCACAGGCACAATACTGTCAGCCACGCAAGTGTTGCCCAGTGGTGACTCAGATCAGACTGGAATCATTTGACTTCCACATTATAATGTCAACACATTCTGTAGTAACAGGTCGGTTAAGTTGTTAGAATGACTATTCCTTGAATCAGAAGACCAAAGTTTACATCCCTTTTACCACAAATGCACCATGCTGAAGCGCTCATAAGCAAGACAGTGAATCAGTACCGGCTCCAGCAAAGGTCTCGCTCTGCTGTGTGAACAGCAAAATAAGAATATGCCTCAAGCAATCAGCATCATCCACATTTTTGTTTTTACGCATAACACAGTTGTACTCTTAGTAGGAATATATGTTAGAGCTTGTTTTCTCCTCAAAATTTATTGGATGGTGCCGAACCTCCAACCACCTGACATGTCCTGCCACAACATGACTAATACACGTCACCTGACTACACCTGCAGAGCGCAATCATGGCGCAATCTTAAAACACAAACCCTTTTATATCCCTGTGCCATTTTAAACCGTCTTTTCCCACTTCTTTTTCCCACACAGAGCCTGTTCGCATCGGTCTGGACAGTTGCCCAACAATTAAAACAAAGAGAAAGACATGTAAGGTAAATATGAACACAATGAAGCTCTGTATGGGAGTGACGGTGCAAGTCTAAGGCTGGTTTTCATCAAGTTCATAATGAGTTTCCCAATTTTGGTCTTAGGCCAGCTTCAACCCCAAGAATTTCACTGCTGCGTAATATATTTTGTCCCTCATATCCACCAAATATCCAATGAGTCAGTCATGACTAACCTTTAGTCTCAGTCTGTGTGGTTCATGAGGTTAAAGAGTTCTAGCTTTGTCACTATGTACGTATGTCATGTATAAATTATTATAGCAAGAAAATAAAGAATTTTACATATGCACCATTATAGTTTTCAACATTATTTCACAGTGTATTTGGCAAAAGGGCTTTTTCATTACCACATATCCTACATTACATTACATTACAGCAGATGCTTTATGGGGCAGCAGTAGGGGATCTTGGCATGAGTGCTACTACATCTATTTCACAAATGCAAGGAGATCAAGCAAAGAAGTGCATAGTACCTGCTAGTTAGGCATGTTATGGTGTTAAAGGTGTTTGGTGAGGAGGTGCTCTCAGAAAAGAAGTTAGTCAGATTTCTGAAGATAGAGAGGGACGCCCCTGCTCTGATAGCATTCAGTAGCTCGTTCCACCATCGGGGAACCACAGACGAGAACAGTCTGGACTTAAATTATGGCAATGACACATCCTACTCTAACAATACAGTAAAGTTAATTAGGTAGCTGTTCTGAAGCTTTTGGTTATATCACAATGTCACATGATCCTCATCAGCAGATGATGCTGCCCAACGGTCGACATTCAAATTTAAAGGGGCTATTTGTAAGTTTTCTCTGAAATAAGCAAATATCTCCTTTAAGGACACTTCATCACTTGTTGTTAATTGGAAATTAATTTTCGACATCGGAAAAAAGCAGTTGACAAACCCGACATTTAGTTGCTGTTCTGGAGCTTTTCACACAAAATTTAAAGTGAATATTCGACATCTTTGACTGAAAGCTCCAGAACAGCTGCTGAATGGACCGGGTGGTGACACTGTTTTGTCAGCTGCTATTTCAAAGGTCACGAACAAACTCTCATTCTTAAAAAAGTTTGTGTAGCTTGAACTCATGAACTTTTCCAGAACAGTCTGAACGGTGGAGCTGGAACAGACTTGTTTTGTTTTTTTTTCCCACTTGAACGTTCATTCATTAGGATCCCATTTCACATCACCTGGATAATCAGATCGTGTTGGTATAGCTTTGTGGCTTCAGTTAAGTTTCAATTTTTGTCATCAACTAGACTGATCTAACAATGCTGTCTTTCGCTTTGTTTCTCAGCAGTTTTTTTACAATATTTTTGTTGGAACTAGACTGAACAGTTTGCAATATACTGTATCAGACTAAAACATTGCTTTGTCACAGCTTTACAGCTAATATTTGATTACCAATTAAGCAATTATATTGATTTTGACAAAATACAAGTGAATGCAGAAAGAGTAGATGTTATGCATTTTTAGCTTATATGAGCGAGTCATCGTCCCCATTGACCCTTAACTCTTTCTTTGTCTGTTGTCAACATTTCTTTCCTGGAACTGGATCCTTGGACAACCTGAGCAATAACACAGAAGAAATGTGCTGTAGAATCAACAGTTCTCAGTGTAGTAACCTCTTTATTTTTATATCACACTTAAGAAATGTATATTTAGGTGATTCTAGTCTGGACTGAATCTCTTTAGACATTAGTGACGCAACATGTTTTGGTTGAATTACAAAGTGACATGCATTTAGTTAAAGTTAAAAAATAAATGACACGCTATCAAAATTCCACATTAAAGTTTCAGCTGAAAAATCACTTGTTACTCAGTTGTAATTCAGTGTGTTGAGTCATTCTTTATAATGAGTTCTGTTAAATATCTTCATCTGTTTTAGAGGTTTGAGATATTGCATCCTTACTTTTGGTTAATATTATGATATCACTGGTCCCTATATTTTACATGTGCATAATGCATGTACCTACATCAGGTCTGTGAATGTGGGGGATTTTCCCAAGAATGAGAAAATGTAGTGAGTCTGGCTGGGGGGACCAAAAAAGAGGGACAGACCATGACCACCCTGCTGTGCCCTGCCCATACACACACACACACACACACACACACACACACACACACACACACACACACACACACAAATCTGCTTGAGACCACAAGGGGGAACTCCCGATCATAAAATCAGAAAACTTATCAAACAAATAACCAAACCTCTTACAAACAGCTTTGCAGAACAAACCGCAAACAGCAGGCGTTTACTGTAGAATTGCTTTGCTAAGCAGTGAGTACATATGACTGAAACCCGCAACTCCCTCCCTCCCTCCATTTCCATTTTATTCTTGAGGGTGAGGGGAGGCTTCTTGTGGTTTGCAAGCCCTTTGGTATGTTGGACAAGAAGCCAGTAATCGCAGATCTGAACTCAGAACAGTCATCATATTGGAAGCTTATTTGGTTTCAGATTTTTAATCCTCATTATCTTGTCTAAGAATGAAACCGGTTTCCAGTTTTGTTATGTGTGCTACCCACATCCGTCCACCAACCCACCGCCAAGGCATTATCAGTTACTCTCCCTGTTTACGCTTTTATTTCCACCAGCAGCGTCTCCTGTCAGGTGGCATGTCTGCAGCTGAGCTTGTCTTACCTCACGAGTCCTCAGCTGGAAGTTTTTCCCTTCATGATAACAGTTGTATGTCCTCAGTAGTGACAAGATGTCAGACCTGAATGTGAACACAAGACCACAGAGGAAAGATTAGCTCTCATGATGCAAGAAAGGATGAAACTTAATATATGCAATCACCACTGTGAGATTACTTTATTGTAGATAAATACCTCGCAGTGAGGAAACTAAAAGGACTTACTTTGGTATATGTTTCTCCTCGCTGAGCTTCACGTAGGTCTGAGGCTCACCCATTCTGTCTCGTGCGCAGCTGTGGCAGATGAATATGAGTAACAAACGTTAAAAACGACATATGGATTGCATTATCTCAATATGCATATGAATGTAATGTGCTGCCATATTTCATTTTGATTCAATTCGAGCATTGGAAAATTTTTCTTCTCTTGGAAAGCTGGAGACGGAAATCAGGAGAAATCACATGGTGTTGTTGACACACAGCCAGCAAACTGATAGAAGTTGTGTTGTTGTGGCTAAGCCTAACAAAACCTGGAAACTAACACTGTGTCTTCATTCAAGGACGACTCCTGCCTCTGTGTGCGGCTTCTTATTGAAAATTGGCATACACTGCACTAATGATAAGAAACACCTCCGTTGTCTCTCTGGCACAGTTTTACAGAACACAACTGCTGTCTTTTTAGCCTAATAAAGTCAGTGCATGGTAGGGGAAAAAAAGGGAAATTCATCAATAACTGTGTCCTTCAGGGTGTCAAGTCTCCTCCGACAAAACTGGAGGAATGCTGTCCCTGATCCCTGTATCCTGATGACTGCGTCCTGATTTCAGAGGGAAAGTGCCGTGGGGAATTTCCTGGTTTGGAAAGCCCAGCTCTGAGTGAGCGGGGGAGGAGCATGAGTATAAAACAGCAACATGTGGCTCAGAGGCTCAGTGTCAACGCTAAGCTTGCTTCCAATATGAAGCTTTACCTTCAGTCCGTCTGTCAGCTCGCCTTCCTGATCCTCTGCTGCGCTCTGATCGCAGGTAAGAATCTACAGATTGATCTATGCTTGTATCCGTGTGTTTTTCTTTGATAAGATCTGGATTCAGTAAAAATGTGGATTCTCGCTTTATTTGGGTAAAACTGTCTTTAACATGTGAACTTGCAGTAACTTAAATCCCTGCTCGTGTTGCACGGTATCGAATTAACCTGTAATCCCGTTACTGTGTCTGTGCAGTGAGAGAGTCAGACAGCACGTTTGTCCCGGGAAGATGCTTGTGCCCACACACACAACCAGGTGTCAGAGGGCAACTGAAAGAGCTCACAGTCTACCAAAAGAGCCCCAGCTGCAGCAAAATCACAGTCATGTGAGTACCAGATCCTGCTGACACACACATTCCCACACACGCACATCCAGATGAATGTGACTCAAAGTGTGGATTTTTACATGTGTTTTTCAGAGTGACACTGAAGAGTAACAACGAGCAAGTGTGTCTGAATCCAGAGGCGCCGATGGGCAGACAGCTTACTCGCTGCTGGAATAGGTGAGCGCCTTGATCAGTGAAACTTATCTATTAGTACAGACACTCATTAAGGGCATGAACAGTAAACATGTCCTGAAAACCCTGGCTTTGTGAGGTCTTTGTAATCCTAACGGACACTAAAGCTTTGTAAACCCCAGAGGATCACACAACCTTCAATTTAGGTTAAAAAATCAAATTTAGCAATGACCTTTGCACACGACAACAACAATATTCAAGGTCTAATTTGGTTATAGAAGGGTTCCACCCATCTTCATATTTCCTGTAAATCATTGCCAACAGTATCTTATTTGTTGCCAAGCCAGTTCTTGTATCAACAAAGCACCTAGTTTTGCCACCAGTACGCTGGTAATCCTTGACTTTAGTATTATCTCTCTTAGTGGTATTAATGGGTTCTCCTATATAAGCTATTAATGCATGATCACATCTAATAAGCTAAGAGGTTTTTTTTTAATTTTTTATTCTGCACACTGTCTGATACTACAGGAGCACATTCCCAGCTCTACCTCCACACTAAAGTTTGCACTTCTCTGTGTTTTCCAGAGCTCATAAAATGGGTCGTGATGTGAAACTGTGCCTGAAGAGGAGGAGAGGGAGAGGGAGAGGGAGAGGAGGTCAGCAACAGCGGTCTCGACAGAGGAGCCGCGGCCATAACGTGAATGCCTGATCCTCAAACTCCCAATAATCAACCATCCTGCCAAATGAAATAAAGCTACTGCGTGGCGAGAAGTGGGCACACACGGAGAATCCAAACTGTTGGACTCTTAACTCCAGGCCACCAGCTGGTGTTAAACAGAAACAGCACACTACCACTTCTACAAATGTCTCACAGCTCAGACAACAAGTTCCCCTGAATTGCTGCCTGGGCTGTAAATAAAACTGATCTTCTAGGCCAGAAGCAGGGGGCTGTTTTTTTGTTCAAATGACTTATGTAATGTTAAAAACAAAGCCCTGGAGGCTCGTCAGAAATGTTAAACTTTAGCTTTAAAATACTATAAAATGGTCAGTATATTGTTTATGTGTAGTTCTGTGTATGCACCTGTAAAAGCTAACTGAACACTTTGTTGGTTATTTATTTTTATATGAACATGGGAATTTTTTTTGCGACATTGTGTCTTTTTTTTTTTTTTTTGTAATAAATATATCTGAACACTGGTGTTGCCTTGTGAGCTATTCTTTGTTAAAGCTCCTGACTGGAGAACTGAAGGACGATTACTTCCTTGGCAGGATATGAGAGGTCACTTGACCCACAGTCTCAGCTTTGGTTAATAAACTACAGGATGTGAATCAGCAACAGGCAAAGACAAACATATCTCATTCAAAACATCTGCACAAATATCTCAAAGTTACAACAGGAGCTTATCTCTAGTGTCAAATCTACAGAGTTCATGTAAAAACATTCGCTGGTGATGGTTTGTAAAACAAGACACCAGTGATGGTGCATGTTGTAATGTTGTACACGTTTATGGACTATTGTCTGGTGTTGAACAAACAGACGGACACATTCAGGTGATAAGGGCGTGGGGCACTGAAAGTGAGTGTTTATGGCGGGTGGCTGATAACCATGCTTCAAAGCAGCTCCGAGATTTCTTGTAAAGCATGTGACAGTGTAGATCCCACACACACACACACACACACACACACACACACACACACACACACGATACTTTTGCCCTGCACTCACACCAATCTGAATAAGAGATATTGAATAACCAAGGCATGTGCCAGCCTGTGTCCTTTCCCACCAAAAGGAATTGATTTGGTCTGTTGATACAATCCCATGAGATCACTCAACGCTTCACGGCACATGATGGTAGAACAGAAAGTGAAAGTAAGTGGCTCAACAAGCTCCTCTTTGTCACAGGCAGAGCTGGGTAAGGATGTTTTTTTTCCATATTTGGTGTTTTATTGATGAACTCAGTGAAAGGATTGAGGTTCCTTTGAAGCCAAAAATAATTCATTGCAGATGGGATTAAACAGGATACCAACTGAGAGGATATGTGACCAGCTGTCCGGATAACTGTCTTGTTTCTGGATGGCATGCAACCAACAGAAATTCACCCTTAAAATCCTATGCACACTTACTCCAGTACTTTTCAGTACTTTTCAATTATACAGACATTGTATTACAGCTGTAGTTACTTCCTGCATTGTTCAATAACAACTACCCAACAGAATGTCAATAATTAAAAGATTGCTACATCTTAACCAAATATATAAAAATGCAGGTTAAAGTAATCATTATATTAACACAATAACAATATACAAAAACATAACATAACATAAAAACATTCTGTTCTGCGATTCTGTTGTCATAATAAATACTTTTTATATTTTAAAATATATTTTTCTAATAATAGCTCTGCACTTTTACTTAGGTATAATTTAGCATACAAGCTTGTAATTGAGGATTTAGCACTACTATTGCTTCTAGACAAAACACCCCAAACCTCAATATTTACTATCAGCTAAGAAATAAACTTTGTCAAGCTTCTTGACTCTTGAACACAAATTGCAGATTTACTTCACCTTTTCTGCAACACACTACACATCCACATGTAATGCAAAGGTAAGCACAGTCTTCAATACACACTGACAACTGATTCATTAACAACTTTTAGTAGTGTGTTAATGAACAAGGTGTAATGGTGTTGTACTCACTAGTAGCAGATTTGTCTTATCTGAAGTCAAACTTTTAATTGTGTAAGGTGATGTGATTTTGAGTCTTAGGTCTTATTCTGAGGTCTGAGTTTAGGATTTTTTCTATAGTGAGTTTCCTTTTTTAACGATATAGGTTTTTCTATAGGAATTGCATTAAGATTATATGAATAAAAAAAGAAAGAAATGTTTTGTTAAAATGCAGGAATACTCCCTCCTTAACTGTAACACACTGTAGCCTATACTTTGAACAAACATTGGATGTTACATTCGAACACTTGCCTCTGTAATACCTGTCACTTAAGCCACATAACCATGACGCTGATGTCACAATGGTGCCACCTAGTGTCTAAAGTGCGATGTACACCAAACTTCATCGAGATCCTCATTGGGTGTAGAAGAAATGGCTCCGTCTTAGTCACTGATGGTCCATTAAGCAGCTCGATGACACAGTGTCGTATTGTTTCAAATTAACAAGGACTGTTGTCTCTCTTCACACTGACAACACCTGCCGGGACAGAGCCTGCAGGACACTGGGCGGCTTTAATGTAGTCTTTACTCCAAAGTGCTTAAAGCTCTGAGCTCTCGGTTGGGACTCTCCCAGCAGCCCACTGTCTGAGATGAGCTGTGGACTTGCAGTGTATCATTTGGTCACATGATAGAGGAGGTGATTCTTTAGCTTTTCTTGCAGCTGAAGCAGAAGTTTCTTATAGGGGGAAAAAAAAAGAAGAAAAAAAATGCTTGCATGAGCAGCAGTAGTCACCACAAAAACCAGGAAACTAGACTGCCCAGTACTGACCACACAACTGTCTGAATGGGAAGTGACTCCGGGAAGTGAGGCACAATTTCAGCTGAACAATGAACACTGAGGACAAAATAGGAGACAAGTCGTTTGAATGTTCTCTCACACCGCTGCTCCTCTTACTATTCTCACGTAGTTAAAAGATTGAAATCAAAATCCAAACTATTCTAATGGACTCTTCATGGTCTTCATGAAAATCCAACACTGTTTATGTTAATTACTGAGGCAATGGCTGCACCTATATCAGCGCTCCTCCCTCCCTGTAATGACCTCTGCCCATCTCCACTTTCATCCAAGGAAACTGCTGACAGAGTAGGTGCATAATGGGATGGGATGGTCAGTCTATCTCTCATACATATTTATACATAATAATGGGTGTATAAATATTCCATAACTTAAAGGATTCCAGTCTGTCACCATTATTATGAATTATTCAGCCACTGCACATGGCTGCACAGGAGATGGACCAAAGGCTGTGAGCTGTGCAAAGAAGATAGAGGTCATTTTACTGGGTGATGATGAGGTTTTGGTGAATTTCTCTTCTCTTCTCTACCTCTGTGTGTGTGTGTGTGTGGTGTGTGTGTGTGTGTGTGTGTGTGTAAGCTCCCTCGGTGGACAAAGAACCTTCATTGCAGGTCTGCTAATTGGTTTGATCATCGCGAGATTCGTATCCAATTATCGCACCTACACTGCCAGCTGCGCCCCGAAGTCGATCCATTCCCATGCGTAAAATGTCCAGGAGTGCTCCAAATAGCGCACACAGTGCAGTCTGAATTTCAAGACAAACGCTGACATTTCCTTGCAAATCACCTCATGAAGAAAGATCTATTTGTATTGCAGCCATTACTGTAATGAACGTCTAGTTTTAATAGTTGAATAAAACAGACAAAAGCTGACGATAAGGAAAGTTTTGTAGCAGCCGCCACAGTATTAATGTTCCTGGATGCAAAAAAGAAAACAACTGTTACCGTTAGAAACCTGCGTCCAACTTCAGAACCCCAATTGAGGTGGTGTTTAACCGCGTGATTTTCTAGGTAAAGTTTCCTCCCTCCTGCTATTTTCCTATAAAAAAATACCCTGCTGTAGATTTGATCAGTTTGTTTCTTACCATAGCAGAGCGCGTCCACCGTCTTCTTCCGTATATATCTACCAGCGATGTTCGCTATCCCGCTACTCCTTCGTTATCTTCATGCCTGCCCGGCCGTGCGGCGTTCAGAGCTGGAGGATAAAACTGACAACAGGGTGATCCAATAGAAGGCCCGTACTGGAACGCCTCAGCCAATCAGCACTCAGGGTGGGCGGGGCTAACGCAATCAGGGCTGCATACCTCTCTCCTCCTGATCAAGGTGCATCTGAGTTCACAGCAGTGTCTTGCATTCTGCTCTTTGATGACAAAAGCTCAGAGGATCATCATTAGACAACTTTTTTTTTTTACTATGCTAATTTTGTGATTTGGACCTATAATCTATTCGAATCTTTTTTAAAGGATGGACTAATAGGTGTGTTTTATTACTTAAATGTTTGTATCTTGTATCATGCTTGAATTTTATTTTATTTTATCACCTTTACTGTTAAGTTTTTATAGTTTGTTATGTTTTATGATTTTTCCTAATGTTTTTTTTGACAGAATCAAATCAGTTGCAAAAAACAAACAATTCAAAGAACTAGCTCTGTATATTGATTTCCTTATCACATGTGCAGTGATAAGAAAATCTAATCTCTCTAGCACAGCCATCACTAAAACACTGGCCCTGTTTTTTCTTCTCCAGCACAGCAGTAAAGGAAGAAGTCTCTGTGACCTGTTAAGATTTACTTCACCCATCCTGTTTTTGAGCCTGGATCTGCCATCTAGGAAACTATTGTAGGGTGGAAACACAAGCTGTAGGAAGTCTCTCTCTCTCTCTCTCTCTGTCTCCCTCTCTCTCTCGCTCTCTCCCTGTCTGAATAGGATTTATGATTTAACATGCACAGAGGAAGTAAGTTGTTCCAGCAGCGTAGCAGCTGAAAAACTTCCCTCACAGAGAACAACTCATTCTAAAAGGACATGGGTACAGGAGGAAGAAGTTGGTGGGGCGTTTATGGAAGTGGTGTGGAAATACTGACGTTCTTTTCCCTCTCTTTTGTTTCTTATTGGGTCACTCGGCTGCTAATTGACCAGATATTCTTGTAAAGAGGACAATGCAGCCCTGATTATGGCCAACTGAGCGGCCTCAGAAAACTCAGCACAAAGACTCCCTGTTCTCTCCATAAAGCACCAAAACATCTCCTGACTGGACTCACATGTCATGGCTTTGATATATAGAACAAAAAAAAAACAAGGAAAGAAGGAATGATACCATGTAGCAGCTGCTGATGTAGATTGTGTCTAATATAGAGAATAACCCAGTTGTTTCACCCACAGGCTATATATATGTGTGTGTGTGTGTGTTTTCACAAGTCTGCTGTCTGGCCCCACTTCTCAGTGAGGTGTTTTCTGATGAATGAGGCTCTCTGCTTTTATTGATTCTCTCCTTAGCTTTGATGCTGCAGAGATGTTGCCTCTTAAGGCTACATACAGTTATATACCTACACTTCAGTGAACAAAGGACCGAGGAATCTGGTGTGTGTGTACAGTGTGTGTGCAGTGTGTTTGCCTGTGTTTTGACAGAGCGAAAACAGTATTGATTTATGACCTGAACAAAAGAGGATGGTCTGTATGGAAGATTGTATCCTGTGTAGCATGATGGGAAAAAAGAAAAACAATTGAAACAATAACTGGCTTTTCATGCTCACCTTTGTGTCATGAATATGCTCATTTCAAGGTGATTTATAGAGTGTAAGTCTGATTCACGGACCCTATTAACATCATCAACGCACAGCATATGACATATTATTAATTATTATTATTACTATTATTTTTATTTCTAAATTATTTTTGGTGTGCTGGCACATTGGATGTGTTTTGGTGAAGGCCTGTTTTGGCGCTCTGGTGGGTGATCTGATGTTTCTCTCATCACCATAATAACGCCTGCGCTCCTCCCAGAGCTCCGTCTCCATGGTCACCACGCGCACATGACAAACACACAATGAGGAGACTTGAATGTGACTACAGCACATTGCACCTGCACAAGCTCTCAATGCCTGCTGCTCTCACTCACTTTCGCACATACTTTTCTCTGACGCTGAATGGATGAAACAGCTGATCTAATTTACCACCTCATGAATAATGTATGCTGCAGTAACTGGATTGGATTGCGCGACGTTAATGTCTGCTCTTCAATCCGTGCTGGCTCTGCAAAACCAGGCTATCAGATTAAAAGCCACCCACGTGCGCATGTAGGTACAAATGGTTTAATTTCTTTGAATTTGTACATTTGATACAGTTGTTAAAAATACTTCATAGTTTATTTTCAATAATACATTTTCATAGTGTACAAATAGATCTTTTTGAAGTAAAAATATATAAATCAATAGAACATTTAATAAAAAAAATTATCAGAAAAATCTTGATATTTTAGTTAGAAAATGCTTAAAAGTGTTATTTTGGTGGGTCAGACATTTTATATTGGTATTTTCAGCTAAATGAAAGACAGCCACAGCGCAGCACCAGCTGCTTGCACACAGTCAGTATGACTAAATTACCCATGCTCTCCATCATGTGATATCAGTAAGCAGCTCAGTCTGAGCGCAGAGGGACGTTCAGTCAGTAATCATAGGTGCAGTGTCTGAGGTGGTGTCTGGCTCTGGCTCACAGAAGCCGTCCATCTCCTCCATCTCTCCCTCCACAGGCTCCTCCCTATCTCTGAGGCTGATCAGCCTCCTCTCTTTCCTCCCCCTCCTCCCCCTGTCTGTGTCTTTAGCTGCTGCTGTCTGCTCCAGCTCCAGCATGGCCTGGACGCTCTCTCCTCTCTCTCCCTGGCTGAGGCAGCGGTCTCTGGCTGCGAGAACCAGTCCCCCTCCTCGCCTTCCTGTCATCATGTGGAAGAATGAGACGTTGCTCTCCGAGCCTGCTCTCTCCATCACGCAGACAGTGGTCGGGCCTTGATCGCCGTAGCTCTCCTGTGGCCTTTTGGGAGACGTGGCCTTTGTCTTCTTGCTGAGTATGAAGTAGAAAAAGGCTGTCACCAGAAGCATTGTCCCTGGAATCAGAAAACATATTTCTTTTTCTACACAGGTGTAAATAATACAGTGAACAACATGTTAAAAGGTTTGCTATTCGAAAGAACAAATATGAGCCTAACAGTACAGTAAACAGTGCTCCAGTTATTTAGTTAATTAATTATTAGTTTTGTACCTGCTGGTGCCAATTTACCTGGGATAATTGCATGCCACACCAACACAGGGTGCAAGAAGCAGACCACTGACATGATGGAGTAATAGAGGAACTTGTGGAAGCCCCCAGTATGAGCCATCTTCCCCCACAACACGAACAGCTGCCAGTCTGGAGGACAGCTATCGAGATAAAGGGGGAGAAGATGAGGAAGGAGACAAGCACACATGCTGATATCTTCCTGTCAGGAGTCATGACTGACAAAATCCATGTTTAAATTTAGCTTCCTATACCTGCTTTGCACTGACAAACTACATAGTAGGTTAAAAATGACCTAAGAGAATTTTACCGTGTGTGGTTTTCCCTCTGTTTATTTAGTATCAATGCAAAAACACAGATGTTGCAGTCGAGTGTTGTTTACTCACGGCAGACACATAGACAGGAGAGCATGCAGGAAATAGGCCAGCTCAAACATCATGATGGCAAGAGATGACACCCTGGGAGGAGAGTTTAGAGCCAGATGAAACTGTCAAAGTCTCAGTGATAAAATCAGCAAACTGCCTCTAAACTATGTAAACTAGGTCTAAAAATGCCCGTTTCTTTGTATCTTATCTAGATGTTGGTGCATGAGGAATGCATTGCTAAATTGTTTTGACAAATTGGCAAAATGTGGTTAGGACTTCAAGTGGCCTGTGACAAACACAAAGAGAAATCGCCTTCATATGGTGCAAAAGACTCTGCATTTATGATTCTTTTTGTGTGTGTGTGTGTGTGTGTGTGTGTGTGTGTGTGTGTGTGTGTGTGAGTGTGTGTCTGTGTTGCTTTGTTTTTCTATAATCGTGGGGTCCAAAACCCAGGAGCTCAGCATACTTGTGGGATGTGATAGTTTGTGGGGACTAAAGTGCTGGATCCCACCAGTCTAAACAAGACTTGGTTTTAAAATTAGAGTTAGAATAAGGTCAGGGTTTGGCTTAGGCATTCAATTGTGATAGTTAAAGTTACGGTTAGTGGCTTGAAAATGCATTATGTCAATCCTAGGTCCCCACAAATGTAGTAAGGCAATGATGTGTGTGTGTGTGTGTGTGTGTGTGTGTGTAGGACAACAGCGTTCATCTGCATTTGTGTGTACTGACAGAATAAACAATCGAGCATTTCTGGGCTCCTCTGGGAGATGTTTTCCTTTGGCTCTGTGGGAGTTTAGTTCTGAGCCCTAGATATAATTAGAAGTAGCACTGAAGGACTGGCCTCCACTCTGCCCTCTCCACCTTGCTTCATCCCTCTGACTCCTTCCCAACATCTCCTTGCAAGTGTGTATATATACTGTATGAGCGATTATGAAGGAGGGTACAGTGTTGTGTTTTCTAAAAGCCCTCAGTCTGCATGTTCCCTGTATGTAACTCAGTAATGCGCCCACTTTAGTCTCAAGTAGGCCAGAGTCAGGAGTGCTTTGCTAGGTTTAAATTTGTACATTATATTTATGAGGTAGACAACAAAACACATGCACTTACATTAAGTAGATGCCGAGGCTGTTGAATTCCCCCTGTTGCAGGGTCTCTACTCCCACAGCGCACAACACTGGAAAGGAAACAGGTAGATCATTTCCTTTTTTTCCCCTGAGTTACTGGTGAGCAGACTCTGTCCACCAGATGTCAGACTTAGCTCATGATTTTCTCCTTATTGCCCGAGTTGCAGTTGTCTCAAACCTATGTGAATACTGTTGACATTTCCCCTGTGATGCAACTTTGTGTCGTGCTGCTTTTACTGTTTTTTTTGCCATATTTATCTTATATATCTTTGTCATATTGCTGTGATGTTTAGGGCAGTTGTGAGAAACTAATTTAAGTCCTGGCTGAAAACCACTTGTTCCCTCATCGAGCAGTAAACATTGACTTGAGCTGACCTAAAGTGGCCCAACTTGAAGTCATGCTTTACGTTCCAGGGCATAGTATTGAACTGATGATGTGCCTTATATAAATATAAAACACTTTATTTTGGTTATTGCTGTAATTGTTTCCATTTTGGTCACAAAATTTTTGCTAATAGCTTACTCATGCTTGCAATTATGATATCACTGCCAGCAGGCTAGGTAATTTCATTTGAGTGGACACTTAACACATCACAGAGTTTCTGCCAGTGAACTAAATATGTCAAAATGTGTTAATAACCGCTCCTCCTGTCTGACATCCTGGGCTTATGAGTGACAAATGATACAGAACAGTATTTCATCTATTCTTCTATTTATAATCACTATATGTCAACAAAAGTACATGCTTTCTGTAAAAAAGGGATGCTCGACTGCAGCTGGAAGTTTCCAATTTATTGCTCTTTTTAAGCAAGATCAGCTTCTATAGCTTCCTTTAACCTTTGACCTTACCACTGTGGGAGAAGCTAAGAGGGATTTCCCTTAAGGCATAAATTAATTGATTTAATTGAATTTAGATACTTCCACTACTCCCACATTGCTAATATTTTAAAGATAAAGTATGATATTGTAGGAAATATGCGTATGTGTTTTCTTGCTGAGAGTGAGATGGAAAGTTTGATACCACTCCAATGTCTGTGCGGTAAATGTAAAACTACTGCCAGCAGCCAGTTAGCTTAGCTTAGCATAAAGATTGGAAACATTTGCAAACAGCCAGCCTGACTCTTTCCAAAAGTATCAAAATCTGCCTACCAGCACCTCTAAAGCTCACTAATTGACGTTACAGCTTGACCTTGTGGTTTTACTTGGGGTTATGTGCTGGACTGTTTCTTGGCCAGGCACGGTATAACTTCCTGGCTTGGCAGGTAGGCTAGCCACCTTTGGGCAAATCCAAGGCTCACTGTTTCCCACTGTCTCCAGTGTTTAAGCTAAGCTAACAAAGCGCATTTATATTTAACATCCAGATATGAGCATTCTATCAATCCTCTCATCGAACTCTCAGCAAGAAACCCCTAAATGTCTAACTATTCCTGACAGTGCTGACAGAAAAACACATTTAACACATGGAATGATCTAAAATCTGATGACAACAAAGCCTCAAAAACTACAAAGAAAAGCCTGTTTTAATAACCAATCTTTTTCCTATGAGGTATAAAAGAAGTAAGCATGGTTAAGTGGTGATCGCCACCAAACACATGGAAGCAATTTCTCTGGCTTGCTTACCAGAAATTCAGAGATAGAATCAGCACCGGAGGGAAATCAGGGAATGCAGCTAAATGGTTTCTGGTAGTTTATAGAGTGTGAGAGGAATTAACGCTGCATACACACCAGCTGGAAATTAACATATATGTGCTCCCTGCGTGTATGTCTGTCTATAGAACACACACAGAGAGGCAGACAGGCCAACACAGACATGCAGAAATGCGAACACACAGGCAGACTAGACATAGGCACACGCAGACATGCCATAAACGTACACACACACACACACATATAGAATAATGCTGGGAAAACCCATGTAGGTGTGAATGTTTAACAGCTTGTGATCATGTAAGCCCTGTAACCCAGCTTGATGCAGAGACTTGGTTTTGGTGCGATGTGAGGCACATGTCTCTCAGTGAATGTTCAGTGTCTGCAGCTGTTTGAATTTAAGTGGGGGGGGGGGGGGGGGGTCCCCAGCAACCAGAGAGCCATTTCCCCCATGACGATTTAATGTGGCTAAGAGAGCTCCATGCAATCTGTCCCAGTGTGCCTCGGGAAAACAGAGGAGTGGGGGGGGGCAAGGTTATGTATGATCAAGTATGTTTTTATAGCGCCGTATCTCTGCCAAGAGATGGTTTGGCCTTCTTGGAGGTCAAGAATACAGTTAGCCAACATCCTCATCTGACCCTCTAACATCTCAGGTTTATGAAATCCTTAAAAAAACCCAGCTGGATAACCCCCCCCCTGCAGGAGAGCTTAAAATGGTCTTGCACTACTAATATTACTACTACTGCTACTACTATTACTGATAACATGTTATGTTTTATTGTAAGTCTTTATTTATATTTTCACAACAAGTTCTGACTGACCAGACGAATATAGTCGAAAGAGGATCTATTGTGCATCTGCAAGTCTATCCAAAGAACTAAATCATGTCCAAACTGAAACGATAAGTGATACACATGACTCTAAATCTAATGTTGCTATAATTCTTTTGTTTGTTTCAATGTAGATTTTACCTGTTGCTGTGGAAACACCGAGGATCCTGCAGGCGCACTCCACTACAATCCACCATACACTCTCTGAGTTCCCCATGGCCTCAAATACTTATTCTTCCCTTGTCAAGGTTTAAAAATGTAACACTTCACACTTTTCTAACACTATCTGAGATAGTTGGTGAGCTAGGAGTTACTAAAGTAACATTCTAGACACATAGTTGAGCGTCAGCTAGATGGATGGTTGTTGGTAAAAAAAACAAAGTCAAGTAATCCATAGGAAGTGCCATGATGTGGAGCCTCTTAAACTGGTCCAGTTTACTTCAGAAAAGTTTGTGACTCAGTGCCCCTGTTGCTCCAATAACTGCTAATCAGCCTCACATACACACACACATACAAACACACACACACACACACACACACACCCACACCCACCCACCCACCCACACACACACACACACACACACACAATAACAACGCCACTTTCAGCTGCTTTAGCATTCCACCGCGTACGTCAAGGTGAAACTGCTCAGCTCAGGGTCAGTTTTGTACCGTATCATATTTGTCATTACAGCTGGTTAAAAATTATCCGTGAAGAATTAATATAAAACTAACTCATACACACATACTACAGGTGTACATGCATATTTACACACATATCTAGAATTAGTAGTAATTTGTATGCACCCTTGAACTGGAACTGAGATCATTGCTTCCCAACCAAAGTCCCCTTTTTGTTGTCCTCTTCCAACACCAACAACTTTCTCTTGTTTTCTTCTGTGTAATTTCACCTTGTTGTGTGGTTTTCGGTGTAATCAAACCATCAGAAAAACTTTATTTTTTCAAAGTCATAGTCATAAATGCAGCTTCCATTTTGGCATCCATTTATTAGAAGACTGTTTCAGTCAGAGTGAGCGGTGACATAACAGGCTGCAGCTCACGTCACTGAACAAAAAGCAATGTTTTCACGCTTAGAAATCTGATAAACAAAAAGTGTGAAGTTTATTTTTATGTATCTTGTGAATAGTATAACAAGGCTATGGATATGGAATCAAATGCCACAAGAACACACAGACTCTTTGACACACTTACACATGCATAAATGCAAGCCCACATAATCGGTTGACGCAGGTTTGGCTGGTGTGTAATCTTGTTCAGGCTCAGCAGAGGCTAACTGGAACGAGCAGTTAAGAGTCACAGTGTGCACACACACACACACACTGACTCCTGGTAGGGGCCAAAGTAAGCTACGTAAATCTCCTTAAATCTCTAACAAAGACACTTTTGTGTTTTTGTACTCATTACACTTGTTTCCGGCTTAACATGCAGGATATTTGTGGCATTTATGGTATAGAATGTAAGTGTGTATGAGAAGTGCTGCACAAACTACTAATACTGCATGTGTGAGGACAAATGACACTATATGTTTATAGGGATGGCACAGAGCTGTGTTTTTGCTAACTTGTAGTCTTGTTAATAAGGTGTTCTTAATAAAGCATCTAAAAGCTGTAACTATTGGCTTAACTTATTAAACACTCTTGATGCACAATCCTCTACAGTGATTTGTCTGTTCATCTGGCTCTTTCATTTATTTCCTTCTCGCAAAAAGAAGCACAGCATCCAGACACAAATTTACAGGTGCAGTTGTGATTGTTTATTTTTGATGGCTTATTAGCAATTTGATTGCTTAATCACTTATGTTGGATGGTTGTTTGATCTAAAGTGCTTTACAATGTGCCTCTCATTCACCCGTGCACCTAGACACTGGTCTGATCATCTACTGGGTTTTAGCATCTTGCTCACAGACACTTGGGACATATGAACAGGAGCAGACTGACCCACAAAACCAGATGCTTAATGGACAACTTGTGAGACACTGTTGCATGTACACATCCAGTCTATACTGTAACATGCCGTAAAAAAAAAATTCTAGGAACAAACACAACTATTTGACCACCCACTGTACGTGATCTGATTGATAAAAGAGAAAGGAAGAATTCTTAATTAAATCACGTGCATGTTTAGACTGCAGTACATTATTGCACATGAACCAGACATAGATGAGCGAGGAATGTGTGTTGTGCATGTTAACTGAGCCTTACCACCATGGCCACATGCGGGCTGTGTGTTTATGTTTATTCGACATGCTTGACCCTCATGATGACATGAAAAACAGCATTATAAAAACATAATTTTATTGCAGTAAGTCTCTGCGTGTTGGGAGGGGATCATTGCTGACATGTGCTGTACATTGTGAGTTTTATGGCAATTGTCAGGGTATGCCAGAAGGTGGAGTAGTTTAAATAATTGTGACTGATTGCCTTCTAGAGAGACTGTAAATCTAATGTTACAGTATAAATACAGTCTCATGTTTTCATTTTGCTTTGTGCAGCTGTACACAGACATGTCCAGGTCTCCTCTCAACGCTCAGCTTCACACAGCTTGACCCCTTTGACCTCTCTCCCTCCTCCCAAACTTTCACTCGCCCACTCACACGTTCTCTCATCTCGCAATAATCCCTGCTTTACGCCTCCTCACCTTCCTCATCACGGCTTCACACCATTCACACACACAGATACACCCCTCCTTTCGCTCTTCCGTACCCATGGGCATGGGACAAGAGATTAGCCATGCCTCTCCCTCTCTCTCGGCTGTCTCTCTCCCTTCCTGCCCATCCAGCCTCTCGTAGGCTGGCGTGGGTGTCTGGTGCCTGTCAGAACCAGTGAAACCAGCTCTAATTGTAATTACACTAGCAGTTTTTATTACCCTGCTACATTGTTTTGCTCAGGCAATTTCCTCATAATCACCTCCCACAGGCTGCTTTATCTAAGGGCTGAAGGAGGGCTGTAAAAGATCGCTGAATAATTTCAACAGAATACATTAATATTTCTTAAAATATAAAGATAAAAGCCTTACTGGATGCTTTGTGACTATGAGATCCCATGTGCAGTGCTTACCACCGGTGCCCTGCCATGGTAGAACTGAATGACTAAATTTACAAAGGCAGGGAGCCACCTAGTGGTTGAGATGTGTAGGTACATCACGGTCATAAAGTGACTTCAATCGTCATAGTCTAGCAGATTTATGAACCCCATGAGATACTTACATGCTGATACTGACTAGTAACAAAGTGCCTTGTCTTTTTTTTCTTTTTTTTTTTTTTTTAGCTGTGTTCCCATTTATAACAATAGCAAAAGGTCAGGAGCATCTCCCAGAGAGATGGAGCACAGACATGGGAAGAAGCAGGAAAAATATGTGGTTGTGAAATAGATATGAATCATTGAGAAAGTTTTTCTGAAGACAGAGAGGATATGTAATGTCTGCCTGTTTATTGTCTAACAGTCAATGCAGATTATATTCATCGTTACGACATGGTGATGTGTTCAGAGCCCCCCACAATTTTTAAGGTAAAATTATAGTTAGTAGAGCACTGTATAAATCAGATGCAGGTTTACGTCATCAGATCACAATTCTGCAAAGCAAAAACCTGGTGCAGGACTTAAGCGTGTAGTCGAGCATTTTAAACTCACAATCTGATCACACAATTTGAGGTTGCAACAACAGTTTTTTGGCCGCTTGGGGCCAGCGGAAACACACAGTTAACACAACAATCTAAGATGATATGACTTATTTACACATCCAGCAGACATGGGGCAGCATCATCAGTTATTTGAAGTTGTGTTTGCGTCGACCTGGTGAATGTAAGTCCAATATCCAATCACCTTTTAGCTCTCTTTTGGTCTCCACCATCTCCTAACAAAAACATTTGCCTCTTTAGCTGCTTAATGTTCACTAGGTAGTCGCTAACTTCGACTGTGTGCAGTTTGGTGCTGCGCATGTGGTGCACAGTCGGTTTATCAGAGCATTTTCATTGAAAACAGCAGTGATGAGAGCAGCAAGTCTGAACCAAAACAGTCAAGTTGCAGATCAGGAAACCGAAACAGTGAGCTGAAAGACACTAAAACGCTCTGTGGGGATGAGGGTGACTGAAGAGTCGTCTAATAACTCTCGGTCTCGGTTCATCACTACAAGCGACCTCATTCACTTACATGTAGTCAAATGTAATATACATTTATAGACTATTGCTGCTTTAAACAATGCTCATGTATGGGTGTTCTTCATATTGCAAGTGTGAAGGTGGACAGCACTGTATATGGTGAGGTTTTACCATGTGCTCACGCATGCTTAATTTTGACTGGCAGAGCGTGACTTGCCTGAGAGGTGTGAGAAGTCTTGATTCCCGTTCACACAGGATGCAAATGAGCTGGCGGACGACAACATGGAAATGTCCAGTTTGTATCCATCAAACCAGAGTCTCACTTACCAGTATATACACTATGTGTGCATGCACTACTGTGAGTGTTAATCTTTGGCTTCTGAGGCCAGCTTCACTAATGCAAAGTCAAATAAATAGTTATCCCCAGCTTCTCTTCCAAAGCTAATGTTAAGCTGTCACAGCTTCTCTGTTTCAGTGTGAGTCGGTTTTGATTTGAGCAGAGCTGAGTCAGGAAGTTTACATCCTCTGCAATAAGAGAATATGACTTTTATCAGATGTGTGTATTGAGCACATACCACTGAGTTCACTGACTGTTAAGTGATGACTGAGTTAGCAGATAATTCTCTGTCTTTTCATTTAGAATGACAGTGTATTATGTTGAGCCAAGTCAGTGTTTCCTCATTTTCCAATCATTCTGTAGACCATAAGCTGCCATCCCCTCACTGTAAAACTTCTTAGTCTGCTGTGTCTCATCTGTCCTCCGTGTCTTCTCACCAGCCCACAGACAGACTTAATTAACAGAAACAACTTAACTCTTTTGACTCTGACAAATGCCATCAGAGGAGCTGTCCAGATGAGTGAAGAATTTCCTTTCTGCCAATCAGAGGATGACAAAAGGCGTCCTGTCAGACTGGTCTGATGTTTTTATGCCAGGCCATTATCTTGAGCATTAACAGGACCACATCGTCCTTACACATTGTCTGGCGGAGGCCAGGTTAAGGAATACACTACCAAGTGAAAGGGCAATGCCTCTCAAGTGTTCAAATAAACACACACACACACACACACACACACACACATGTGATTCACACACTGATAGTGAACAGAGAAGAAAACTGTAAGCAATCAGGGTTTGGCCTTGGTACTGAGGGGTTATGATATTTTTTCTTCAATTTCTGTACAAAAGAAAATTTCTGTCCCATGAGCAGTTATTCTGTGGTTAGAGTGCAAAGTCATTAAAGATGGAATATTCGCCCTGTAACTAAGAGGTTGCAGCACAATCCCAGGCCCCACTGTTCCCAATGGAGCGATGGCAGCCCCCCATTGGTCTGGTCGGCCGATTTTGGCTTTGCTACACATGCCTTCTTCAGCCATTCAAATCCAACAAAAGGAAGTGGATCTAAAATGATTTATAAATATGAATAAAAGATTCAGCACACAGTATTCTTCCCTTAAAACATATAGCCGTATACCATCATCCCCCCTGTGATAACATCTGAGATGGTACAGTGTTTCACTGTGAACAGAAAAACTGTTTCATAACACAGTTCAGCATTCTTTTAATGACATCCAAACCTCAACCATAAAAATCTGCTCTTCATTTCTTCCTTGTTCCAACTCAGGAGTAGAAGAAAAGCTTGCACGGTAATCTGGCCTGGCTGTAAAGAGTTTCTGAGGATGTCCTCAGAGACAGAAGTCCTACTTTAAAGAACATAGAGGTTTCAGAAGAGAAAGGAAGAAGCTGAAGTCAAGAACCTTGAATACACTACTGAGTGCAATGGACTGAGTGAATAGAGCATGCCAGTGGATGTGAGAGGTCTTTCCATCCCGAGGGAATTCTGTTGTGCCGTATATCATAGTGTGTGTCTGTTGGGTGATGACAGAGCTAACCGGTAGGTTTAGGGTGAGCTTGCATCGCAGAATGCACAGAGAGTCTGTTTGGAATTAAGTTGAAACCCTGATACTGTATTGTCCATTTGGGGGCAGTAAAATACAGTAAGGGGCAGAGGTTGGAGTAAGTCATTCATGTCCAAGTCACAAACAAGTGTCAAGTCTCACGCACGTCTCAAGTTACTGTGGTGAGAATCAAGCAAGTCAAGTTTTGATGTACCTTGCTGAGTAGCCTACACTATTTTTTTTTTTTTTTTTGCTGCCAGACCAGTTTTGGAGAAAAACAACATTTTGACTATTTGAGTGTGTAAGACACAATTATGAACATCACCCAGATTGAGGATGTTGCCCTTCCTTTCTCTTTTCTTTAAAGGTCATGGTTTTAGGATTCAGGGTGGACATGAAAAATTGATTTTGGGGTCCTCACAGACAAATTGCCTTTGCAAAGTGGAAAACCAACCATAAGTTCAACTTAACCGACAGGGATACAATGGCCGTTTACAATACACAGTACAAATACAGCCGACTGGCATCCGACACACTGACTGTTACTTTATAATGAGGAATTTATGTAAGTTTGTCTATCCCCTATGTGCGAGTCAAGGCCACAAACCAGGAGTGAAATTTACAGCCTCAGAGGCCCAGACAGATGGCGATCAGTTTTGTGTTCCTACATTTCTGGGTCACTGGAAACCAGAGCAGAGAAAGAGCAGCTCCTGTTTGACTGGTCATCGTGGATTTGGATGGAGACATGTTTGGAAAAGTAGGGGATTCCAGAAGATAAAACGTCTGGTAGAAACTTGTGTCTAATTGCGGTCTTTGTCCTTCAGTTGGTAAAAAAAAAACCCCACCATGTGGCCCTGTGTACAGTCTCTTAAAACACAGTCCCTAATCCTGTGGCTGACTTTAACAATTGCCAGTTCTGTCTAAAGACAGCTAATAAATTGGATGATTAACTTCAAGATCCAGGTTAAGAGAGTGGAATCATGTCTTATTATATGTCACATTATAAACACCATGTCATTAGTCATGCTTACTGCCCTCATACTAAATATCAAAAGAGAAGTCATCATCCCTGCAATCCTTTACATATGGCTGTGTTTTGTGCGTGTGTGTGGTGGTCAGGGTGAGGGCCATCCTACAGCCTGGCTAAATGTTTCCATTCTTGCTGACCGCAGCTGTTTGCCCAATTGCACCAATGAGAGGAAGCCTCGATCAAGGACAGGCTGTCAGGGAGATTGCTGTGGCTGATTTGCAAGTTTGCATGCACACGCTTCATGCGTACTTGCAAATGGACGCATCTATGCACAGATGGGTACATGACTGGGGAAATACGCTGAGTTTTTGAAGAATGTAAAAAATGTTTTTGTTCAATGTGTGAGGCACCGAGAGCGGAGTCAAACATCATAATGAGACAGATTTGTTAACTTAATTATTAGATCAGTTTAAAAGAAAAAAATAAAAGGAATATACAGTACATCATGTAGCCAGAGGACTGTAGTTCAACTAAATCCTCTCAGGGTACTCTGAATGATTGCTAATATCTTAATTCCCCAAACATGAATTTACATGACTTCATATGAAAATTAATAATCTGCAGTGTTATGAGAATGGACAGATTTGATGACAGATATTCAGAAATTGTTTTTTCTGGCATCCACAAACTCGTTGGTCTAATGAGAGGGGAGCAAAGGTTTTCTTTGGTAAGACTACAACTTTGACTTTATGGTAATAATGGCTGCAGCAATTCTTGAGTGTGTGTATATTTGTTTGTACACCTGTCACGTACATAAATCAAACCAGACTCATGAGAGGACACACAGGAAGAATACTCTTTAATCACTCTGCTTCCATAGCTGGGTGTGCTAACAAGTTATGAGTGACAACAGATGGGACTGTGGAAGTGAAAGAAACATTATGTTTTATGATTTAAATAACAGAAAAGAGGTTGATATAATGCTTTTTAAATCCACAGTCTGTTTTCCATAAGACCAAATAAAAATCTGGAAATGTTTAAGATGTTTCATGTGTCTTGCTTCACCAACTGAGCGTTGAATACAGAAGTAAAGGAAGTGGCAAAGGAGAACGTGACCACTGTCAGAATAATGTGTTTTGCTCTGGCTTTGGATTGTTTTGCCTGTATGCTGGTCGCCTGTCAATTCCTGCCTGACCTTTCACTGCTCCCTTTATGAACCTGTGACCCTGTTTGACCACACAGAAGCGCTCCATCAGCAGGGTCATGGCCGCGCTTTAACCCTCTCTGCCGCTCCGGCCTCAGCGTTGTGAGATATATGTTGAAGTGCAAGGACGTCCTTTACACCCAAAAGCCTCCTCGTGACCCTGACATCATGGGTCATCCTTGTTACCATGGCAACAAGAGTTCATGATTCGAATATTGAGGGGAAAAAAGGAGGAAAGGATCAATTTCAGTGATTGGTGGACGGCTGACTGAGAGGTCGATAGGATTTCATAAAGCTGAGTGTTTGCGAAGCGTGAAAAGGCAAAAGCTCTCATTTCTAGGTTTTAGGGGAAGTGGTGACTATGAGGTGCAGGATCCCAAGAGTCCCTTTTCAGCCATGGTCATTTGTCTAAATGGAGAAACTCAGCACAGTAATAAGTCATACATGAAATGTGTTTTTATACTTAACAAAGCACAGCAACAAAACACAGGAGTTTAACACGTCCTCCATGCAAATGCTTACATAAACATGAAGGAACACGATTCTGTTACAGTAACAACATCAGTAGTATTGACTATAATTGTGTCACTTTATCCCTAGGAATTGAAACTTGGTAGGCGTTATTCACTGGGGGCAGATGAGATTACCTGAAAGCAAAAGTGCTTTTAGTTGGAAAGAAAAGTAGTTTCATAATTATTTCTTCTGCTATAATGTGAACCTTTGGCAGAACTCCAACTCCTACATGTTCAGCTCAGAAATGTCAGTTACTGATTAGAGCAGCTCTGGTTTTCATCCAGTAAAGCATTGCTGTAATCGCAAATTTCATCACCTCTGGAATCCACCTATGTTGAAAAAAATAAAACACTGAAAGAAAAAAAGAAAAAAAGAAAAGGAAAACCTCATTCCCAGAAATCAATAGGCATGAACACCTGATGACTTTATAGTTTGTCCTCTTCCCAACCTGCTCTTCCCAGGGTTAGGGTCAGAGGTCTTGGTGTGTGATTCAGCAGAGCTGTTAACCCATGCATCTGCTCCTGTACACGTCAACCTGTCTAAAAGCCAAGAGCGATAAACATGCCTAAAGGCCAACAGGTAAATAAAGCCTGAGATTCTGCTAACAGCCCAGGTTTCAGCTGTAGTACAGTGACATGTGACCAGAGGCCCCAGCAGCGTGTTTGACAAAATCAAACATGGACACCACGCAATTACACTGTGTAATAACATCACTGACAGGGGCTGTTCTACATAACTGTTTCACTGTTGATATTCATTTTGGTAAAAAATTCTGTATTTATGCTTTTAGAACATTCATTTCTATGTTAATTTAACAAAATGATTTCAATACCTCTTCCACCACTGAACCCAGCTGCTTTCAGGATAAAAAATGAGCTGGTATTTCATTCCGCGAATTGCATCAACATAATCAAATCACACTCTGGATTTGTAGCATGAATATAATTTAAGTCTTCAGTCTAAACCACCAAACATTTCCATTTCAGGCGAATATTTCCCATGACCTCAGAAAAATCCAGCACGCTTCATTCAATCTCCACATACCGCATTCTGAGAAAGAATTTGTCGATTAGCTGGCCGGTGATGCCTGACACTGCACCTTGTCCAAATTTCACGGTCACTTTGTTTGATGGCGGTCGCACTATGATATATCCTTACAGTCGTGACCTTTAACACTGTGGCCTCTGGCAACCACACACAATCTGTGAATGAGCGATCCAAACATGATGGGGGGATTACTGCAGGAGGTTCGCTGTCGACAGTCATAAGCCTTCACGTCTTGACTCAACACCGTCACTCCTCGGTGTGTCACTGCAGGAGGTGGAATAATACATTATATATGATACAAGTAAAACTGCAAGACAAACATCACAACATATGTCTACAGCCACATAAGCACAGTAATACAAACATTACACGTGACTGGGCAAAAGAAAGAAAACAGAGTAAAACAAATGACAGGTTTCACTCATTTCGTCCTACTCACTTATTTTTAACACATAGCCATGCACACGGCTGGGTTCACACGTACATACCTCACGTCATACTTGCACCGACATGTGTCGGACCTGTGCTAACTGATGCAGAGGTCACGGTTTCGCTTGTAAAAACACATGTGCTAATTGGTACATGAACCGTACCATTTGTCACATGAATGCGGGTTTTGTACAGTTAATGTTTCTGGCATAACCTGTTGCCTTATCTGCATCGTAACACAAACAAATGTTGCAAGCTTGATGAAAAGAAACAACTGAGCAAGCTCGCCGCTTTACGTCATTGGTTGGCTTTGTTAATGCTACTGTACGAGTGTTTTCATGTTCTGCTAAACAAATTTTAAAAAATGGTTCATGATAGTTGTAATGGGTTGTTGGGCAAAATGGATGTTTATTTTTTTATGAGTGTACGTCATAGTTCATGAACCAAGAGTAGCTGCTATGAGGGTAACAGGCCTTTTGCAAAGTAACTTTTGACTGATAAGTCAAAAACAAGTCATCAGGTAGTGAACTGCATGAGTGCTTATTAAAAAGACCTATTTTATTCCAGCCTTGGTTGATTCATGCGCTGAGCAACCGTTCGCACGTTCTCTTTGTAGACCGACACCCGCGCTTGACAAAGTCCAAGAACACAGAGAGGCACGATCCTGTTTTAGGTGAAAAAGTGCAGATTTGCTGCACAAATTGAATCTGTGTTTGAGATGTTTCCCCGAGGACCCCGTGAAACAAGCCTGACCACAGTCTAAACAAATGCCAGACAGATAAACCCACAGTGAACATTTCGAGCTGACACAAAGACAGACACGAACGCAGACACACGCTGCACATATATCTAAACAGAGGGCTATAAGGAATGGATACATATAGGCAACTCAGAAAGACGCAATTATCTAAGTGAATAACACAATGTTAAAACAAAACCATTTTGTTAATCAGCTATAAGCTTTTTAATTGACAAAGGAATGAATTAGAACAGATCAAATGTTTTATAATAAAGGATTCATGACTTTCACTGTAGCTGAAAAAAGATCATTAGGAGGCTAAATTCTAGCTTTATCAAAACCATATTATATGGATTGATTGATAAACAATGTATAAGTGGATGTAAATTAACAATACTTATGATTGTGAATCAATAAATAAAACTGATTACAACAGTATCATAACATCTCTGAGGTTTTCAGTCCTTTTTAGGAAAAGTATAATTTTACTCTCAATAAAAAAAATTTAGAATTGTTCTTTTTTTTCTTTTATTTTTCAGTGTAAACTAACACTGGCAGTACATAGTTACTGTTAAAATTAGGAGACTCCTACGATTCTTTCAGGAAGCTTGTCATAAATCATACATCAGGGGACCGAGCTTCAGCGCTGCTGGAAAGCCCATTTAACCATCATCCAGCCTTAAGCTGTGGTCGTGAGGCCGGAGTGTGATCCCAGAAGCCCCGGACTGCTGCACATGGGTGAAAGCTGCATCTGATAGTGTTTGTCCTAAAGGACAAGTTGGATTATGGTTGGATAAAGTGGCCTGCGGCTGTCTTTACGAGTCATAGCTGCTTGAGTGGAGTGCTTACCAGTGCATGTGTTTGTGGGGGGGGGGGGGGGGGGGGGGGGGGGGGGGGGGGGCAGGAAACCAGCTTAATCCATCTGGATCTGTCCATTAAGCCCCAGACAGATTCAATTAAAGGAAAAAATAATTACTTCTGCCACAATAACATAACACGGCAACAGAACAATCCTGTCTCGGACACTTAACCACTCACAGATTGACATGTGGGCAAATATTTAAACATGGCAGAACAAACTGAAGTTTGAAAACTGTTTTTCATTTCTTCTTGAAAGTCGTGTGGTAGGGTCCAGCGTGGTGATTGTGATTTCACGCATGAAAATGTAAAGCAAGTCGCCTCAACAGAAAACAAATGCTGGTCTCTGTGCTTGTTAAGCGTTGAAAATATCTTCCTCAACCCGAACCGAAGTAGAATGTTAATAGGTTTCAAATTAACATTGTTTAGTTGTCCAAATACTTCTAAGTCTTTCCACACAGCCTCGACCAGCTGTGCAAATATGAATGATTTACCCTCAGGGAGTATAACTTTCATTGCATACAAGAGGCCTGTGACAGACAAGCCGATGCAGATAGAGTTCAAAACTTAGAAATGAAATACGTTCAGGGGACACCTAATATATCAGGACAATAGAAACTGCCAAGGAGTGCCTCAACCACAGACATGGAACCACGTAGAAGGGAAGCTTTCTAATTTCTTCCAGAAGCATAAGAATAAAATGTTGTGCTTACTTTGGAATGAGATGAGTGAGATGAAGATATGATGATGAGGCTTTTATATCTTCAAGATTTTGAGTGGAATGAAGTTCTGGAGATTTGATGATAAATACTTTTTTAATGCTTCACGGAAAAGCCTTAAAAGAATGACTCTACATTTTGCAAAAATTTTCTTTTTCCAGAGAGTTAGACGAGATGATTGATACTGTCTGTTAAAAATAAAGCTACAGCCAGCAGCTGATTAGCTTAGCTTGACGTAAAAACCAGAAAAATAACATATTAATTATCAAGCGATTTAGAGGTGCTGGTTGGCAAATTTGGACAGAACTTCATATTTAGCGTAGAGGTATCAATCTTCACATCTAACTGTTTGAAAGAATGAGAATAAGACAATTTATCAACTATCCCTTTTTATACTGTAACTTTTACTCCTATTTCAAGTCTGGTTAAGATGCATAATCATCAGACTTAAGCAACAGCAGGGATCCCTGTCCTGTCTGTTGCTCTGTTTTAAAAAACCACAGCAGCCAGCAAACCGTTCAGCCATGCAGCCGTGGTTTCTCCGTGTCCTCTCATTACCAGTCACACACAAGGTCACAGAGTCAGCCCTGCTCCACAATGCAAAATCAGTTCCTTTTATCTCCTTTTAACCCTTTTATTGCCACTATACGTGTTAAAATGTGACGGAATGAAAGCTTTTCCTACCCCCTCTTCCTCTGCCCTTTCCCTCACGTTATCAGGCTTTACAAGGTTCGAGATAGCGCATTAAAGCTCAGACGCTTCCCAGAAGCCCCCTGTGGGTCCCCAGGTCTGGTCAGGCGGATTGACAGCAGGCAGCCAATAAAGGGGTCACCTGGCACTGCCCTGTGCTGGCCTGGGAACAAGACATCTCTTATCAAAATCACAGCGCGACACAGACCTGCTAACCAGCCTCACCTGATAACAGCGACACACGAGCAGAGGAAGAGACAGGGGGTGGAAAGAGAAGCTGCAGGGAACAGTAGAATACGGAAAGGTAGAAACGCATCAAAGAGGGAGATTAATTTAGAGGGTTTTATCTGGGTACTAAATTCTAACCTACAATCTCGTAAATTACAAGGTGTTAATGATGCGAGTACAGGCTCTCAACATAACCCTGTGTCACCACAGTTCGTCCACCGAAAAAAAAACAAATGCTAATGTTAAATTAGACATATGGACACCTGCTGTGATTGCTGGGGAGGTCTGGAAGGCAGACGGTTTAAACGTGTGTATGTTCACCACAGGGTTCCTTGTAGTAAACCCTCAACATCATCACTGACCCACACTATTAAGCCCAGTTAAGACACAAAAACCCTATTAGACTGACGTCCATTTAGCTCTACACCTCATATCCTGTACCTGAGTGTGCATGTGTGTGTGTGTGAGAGTCACTTGTAAATCGAGAAAATATGTTGCTCTCCAGTTCTCTGCCACTGTCACATAATAAATGCAGAAATGATTGTTGCCTGTTTGACTGTTATTGAGTGTTATAGCCAAAAACAAAAAAAACAAAGAGAGAGATCGTTCTGAAAGAGGGAGAGGTGGAGGGAAAGCTGAGGTTTACCACACTGATTGGTCTGTGTACTTTTATTCTCCTTTAATGGGATTCGAGTGAAAGCCACAGTAGCTGAATAGCTGCCACACGGACCCTCAGACGGACATACAGTTCCAGTCAAATCAGGCTCAGATTTCAACGGTCAGCCAACATCTGAACAGCAGATTACTGCAGCCTCTTGACCATTATACACCTTTTGAATGGTCTTGATTCCCTGTTAACGGCATCCATACATTTGTAAAGCGAGGAAGTGAAAGACTTTGGTTGCAAAAGAAGAAAAGAGAGAACCTTATTTCACATTCACCTCCCGAAAACCTTTTCACTGCACATACAGCTCTCAGACACAAAGCCGCTTTTGTCTGGGGAGTCTGGGGTTAACAGAGTCCTGTTCAGAGACAAGGCAACTGGGAACCTCCATGCCTTCTCACACACACTGATACAAATACAAAAAGTTTATATTAAATATATAAACCACAGCAAAGATAGGGCTCATTAAAAATATTGTTTTATTCTATCTAACTCTGATATAAAAAATCATTTTCCTTTGCTGTTAATGCAAACCTAATTCGGTTATATTCATCTCCCCGAGACCAGCTCTGACCCTCATCAATACCTACTGTATCTCTTAAAACTGTTAACCTGTGGGGCATTAACGTGTTAAAGGTTTTGTGTTTACAGTAGGCTTGTCAGATTTGGTTTTCTAAACATTTACCATTCATACACAGTCAATACATGTGAAAACTTCTGGCGTCTCTGTTTTTCAATGAATCTTTTTTTTTTCCTCTTCTTTTAGTTCATTTGCGGTTAGAAAATGCAGAGATGGAGCATTATCACTAACAAATGTTGAGGACCAGGGTCAAATGGATTGGACGTTGTGACAAACATGAACAGATACTTAAACTATGCCTGGGAAAATCTCTGTTCTCGCTCTTCATGTCAGCGCCAGTATAAAATACTGCTTGACTGAACGGTACCTGTACCTCCAGGCTAATAACTTTGGCAATACCACACTGAGACTCTCGATGATTCATTTTATATTTGAATCGCTGTTTTACAATGGAAACAGAAAAACATGTAAATGGAAAGAACTCCTTACAAACAGATTATTAAGTAACAGAGAGTGCTGCCAAAATGGCTACAAATGTTATCTACGTTAATATTAACGTGGTCTAAAGCTAATTCTAATGTTAACCTTAACTTTAAACTCAAATGATAACTCTGAATTAGATTAGAATAAAACAGGCTTCCTTCATTTAACTTTCATACTCACATGGTCCTCATCAAGACAGAGAATACAGCAGTGCACACAGACACGAGCACACACAAAGTACCTTTTTACAGATGGGAATTTTTGTGAATCTTATTGCAATGAGCACAACAGTCCCTTATTTCTGTGTGGTTACAGTGTAGAGATGATGGATGAAGAGAAGAGGAGAGGAGAGGAGAGAAGAGGAGAGGAGAGGAGAGAAGAGGAGAGGAACTTGTGAATGAGGTGCTAAACCGTGCAAACTTCAGTCTATTAGTCCTGATTATTCCCCTGTGAAAAATAGCCGATTGCTGTAGTTTGGCAAAGAGAGACCAGAACACTAAAGACATTAGAGCTTTTGGAATCGGCCCATTGTGGGTTTGGCGAGTCACAGGCAAAAATCGAACTATTTTTCATCTGTCATTTGGCCCTCTGAAGTACAGGACGAACCGATCTTCTTTCGCCACCACTTGCCATTTATTTCTGTTTTCATTCAGCGGTGGTGTACGATTCTCAAAGTATGTACTAAATCCTGCAGCTATAGTCCTGCAGAGACAGGAACAAATTAGCTCCCAATGAAAGTTTAATGGTCTGTTGTACATCACAGTGTTTGGCAACACCTGCCTATACAAGCAGAACACAGATTCCTTGGTGTGTTGACCAGGTGTGCTGAGAATATATGTGCATGTGCATGCGTGCATGCGTACGTGCATGCGTGCGTGTGTGTGTGTGTGAGTATATATATGTGTGTGTGCGTCTGCGTCTGTGTGCGTGGGACATGTTAGTGGTTTATGACCTGTTGAGCATAAAACCGTTGATCAGTCTTGCTCAAGTTGCCAGACCACATGTGAAGAAAGTTGAAAAGAGCACTTGTACTGGTTGATATGGCTACTTCAAAGACCACCCATAATTGGACTATGTGTGTGTGATTCTGTGCCAATTTGGCCTGAATATGAGATGAGCCTGATGATAGGAAGAGCAGGCCTTGTCCAACAACTATTTTTGGAAAAAGCCTTTGAGAAGACAAACATTTTCTGTCCAAGCAGAAGAGGAGGATAGTACTCATCTCTCAAGCCCTTTGTCTCATAAAAGTATAAATCTGAAACACATCCAACAAACCATCACATAAATCCCACATTTGAGTGGCTTGTCTTTTAGTTACATGAGTTACAATATAGTATAAATGTGCTTAAAGAAACTTTCTGGCCAAGCTACATTGGGGGTAGAAATATCCCATAATGCAACACTCTCTTTAGGAGCTGATGTACTCTTAATCCAAAAAGAATATCCGATGTTGTGAATATGGAATTCTATAGAGCTATAAAAATAATAATACGACCCCCCCATATATTCAAAACCTATTTCCAGAATAAAGTGTGTGTGTGTGTGTGTGTGTGTGTGTGTGTGTGTGTGTGTGTATCCATGTGTGGTGGATCAAACAGAGAAAATAAAGAGGTCTCCACTCTTCAGCTTTGCCTCATTGATGAAGATACCAACATGTTATAAAGGAGCTGAGGCCTTGTGCTCCCCACTGAAGATCACTTCATTCTAACACACATATTTTAAAGCGGTAAGAGGTGTGAATCCCACAGTGGAAACACCAATAAGATCAGAAGCTGTTGCTGAATTATGGTAACCTTAGTTTGAAGGGGGAATGTGTAGAGGATGAATTTAGAGCCAGACAGGGTCTCTGACTCAGTATGCATAGCCTAAGTTCCCAAAAAGAGGCAGCTCTCTCCCTCTCTCTCTTTCTCTCTCTCTACACCTCCACACTGTGGTGAGTTAATGAGGAACAGAGCTTGGTTACTGTCGCTAATCAAAGCCAGCTCTGGAAACAGACCTCTAGCTGGCCGTTCATTTCTCTCCCTCACCTCTTGTTACTTTGTCTTTCCTCTACATCATCCATACCTCTCCTCTCCTCTCCTCTCTCCTTACGTCTTGTTGTTTTGGCCTCCTGTATTTTCCTTGTCCTCTGCAAGTCTTTCGCTTTGCGTCCCCTATTCATTTGTCATCCACTCTGCTCTTCAGGGAACACTGGTGACATGCGTACAGGATGGTGCTGATAGCGGGCCTACAGGACGCTTCAAAGATCACACGGCCCATTAAAAAGAGCAGAGGAGCAGAGGCAAACAACTCCAGCCCAGTACATGTTGCACACACACACACACACACACACACACACACACACACACACACACACACACACAATTATGAGGGAACATTTATAACTCCACAACCCTGCCACCATCCTAACAATACTTGATTTTTCCACTTGAAATCCATTTTATACATTTTTACACATTGTTTGTCCTTGTGTCTGTGTGTTACTTTGCTTGCACATGCATGTGACTGCGGGTCCAGGCACATGCAAGTTGATCTGCACACATAATCCCCTTCATGTTCATTTATGCCTTCATGAAAAATCATCCTCTGTTTCCCAGCTGGGGAATTACTTCAAAGGCATCACGCAGGATGAATAGCATGTAACAATATCTCGCATTTGTCCATGTGAAAGAGAGACAAGATACTCTGTCATCGCTTCTCTTCTGGTGCCGTTTCGCCGCGCTGATTAATTGGCCTTTGATTGCAGCTTCAGACCTGTGCCCATAAGCACACCAAGCTGCATGGCTGCCTATTATAGCCTAAGTTACAAAGAGTGTACATAAAAGTGACAGTCAGGTTAATCCGCTCTGTCATTCTGATTGACAGCTGTAGCTTTAACTCTCTCTTTAAATGCTCTTTAAGTGTTTTATGCAGTGACCTGGGCATGGAGAAGCAATAAAGACACAGCAGCTGTGGTGTTACGGCTCAGCGGAGGACTGAGAATAGAAAGACCTGGGGGGGTGGTCCTTAAACGGGGGGTGGCAAAGGGGAAAGAGGAATAGATAAGGCAAAATTTCTTTACAATGATTCCACGGCAATTGATCAGTCTGGGAAACATGATATGTCCAGCGCACTGGAGACTGGATAATGACTGCTCTACATTAAGCTCTTACTGCGATTATTCTAAATCTGGACGATCTGCAGGATTGGCTGGACTTTGAGCTCTTATAAGCAGAAATGTGTTTTCTTTTTTCATCATTTTCTCAGTCTTCTCATCAACCTGTGATGAGTTACTGATATGAATTTCAAAATGTAAATACATCTCTCTTGGAGCCTGAGGTTGAGGATAGATGGCTTCATAACTGTCCTGACATGAAAATGCTGTTAATTTAAGCAGCTGAATGTTATTATGGCCTAGGACAGTTCATATATTGTTATTATTGTATCATTGGATATTTAGTGCTACTCCAGTCTGCCAGAAACAAGAGCCAAGGTGCTTTTTTTTGCAGACTGAACAAAAAAAAATGGGCTCACTTTCAAGTGTGAAACTATTAGTATGGCAATGAAATTATATTAGGTGTGAAAACCCGAAACAAATACAACAACTCCAGATTGTATCTTTCATACTGTGACTGACTCTGAAAGACAGTTTCTTGTGTCTCCAAAGCTAATTTGTCAAATTAATTGTATATCTTTTAAAGTAAACTAAGAAACACTACGTGTTGATTTACGTCCGAGTGTCTCTAAGCTGTTTCTTGCGCCTCCTCACCTGTTTCAGCATCTCTCGCAGCCCTCAGAAACATTACATGGCCACGTACCAGCCTGATGACAGACAGGATCAATGTGGTGGATAACACTTGTGCAGTGTGACACACAGGAATGAATGAATAATGAAATATTAACAGGTTCCATGTGTCTTTTAAGGCCTTTTATCACACAAATGGATCAGGTTTAAGGAAAAGCCAAAAACATCAACTGTGTGATGATGCTTTGACTAATGTAAGATCCAAAGAGGCTACAAAAAAAAAAAAAAAAAAACATGGAGAAAAGGATTGTGTGTCAGTTCTTTTGTCAGCGATTAAACATGTGGTTGGGACTCAAACGAGGGGCATATTGTTTGTATTGCGGGTTCTCAGAATCGGTGACAAAATAAACAGCAGGAGTTTTTATTTTTGCTTGTGAGAAAAAGTGTGTTTGCATATGTGTGTCTGTCCTTGTATTCAGCGTGTGTTTATGTACAGTTGCAACACAGTAAGAACCACGTGGACAAATGTGTCTGTATATACAGGTTCATGCTCCACTGCTTCCAGCTTATGCAGAGTTGAGAAATTACAATAAAGGAACAGAACCAAACCAAACTGCGTTACAGATCAGAACTTAAGTCAGGACATTTTCTGCAAACCCGTGCTCCAGTGTTCAATGTAACGTCTCATCATTTCTATATGTTGTCAGATCGACTGACACATCTCTGCGACCCATTAAAAAAACCCACTCGAGTGAGTTTTGGGGAAAGTATCAAGATGATATACCGCCACAGCATTGCCTCCATTTACAAAAACCGTAACTGCATGACTACAGTATATCATCGGTCCTGACTTCAAAAAGACGAATCAGCAGTGTTACCATGAACCGTGTTACTTAATGGATGTCTGGGCTGTTTCTCGGCTCCTCCTGGGCAACATCACACAAGCAGCTGAGGGGTTTTTGTTCCCGTGGCCGGACAGCACCAGGTGTCAAACCCTATGGATCCACCACCAACCTAACCAGGCAGCTCCACACCAGCTGTGGCTCATGTGGCCCATTTCTGGCATAAACTCACAGCTGAAACCATAAAAAAGCACAACTGACACTTGGTTTGAATCCAGCTTTATAGGTTTATAGGTTTTTTTTAGAGAGAATCTGGAAAAAATGCTTTTTTTTATATCAGAAGGCAAAAACTCACTCTGCTGTTTGTTATTAATACGACATCCAGCTCTAGTGTCTTGCCTGCAGTATAAATATTATGTTTTTGTGCACAGCAAGAACAAGAAACAGGATCTTGAGTCATGTGCGGTTTTTCGAAATGTGATTTAAGTATCTACGTGACGACAGCACCGTGATATAAATGTTTAACAAAATCCATTTGAAGGGCAGTGCAGAACAACAAAACTTAACGCTGGTTAAATCTTATTTAAGATAAGAGAAGAGAGACAATAAATTAGCAAGGGCATGAGGGAAGTTTAGAGACAGTATGAGCTAAGATGAAAGGCATATAAATAAAGACTCTGCCCAGGAAAAATAGGGAAACTGTGCCATGTCATTTGACCTGGAAGTTTCATTACAACAGATAAAATGAAGCAGGAAATTTCCTTTGAGCTTCTGTATTTGGAGGATCTTGAAACCTACAAGTGATTAGAAAGCTTTTGTCCAACACATTGTTTTCTCTTTGATTCAAAAATCTATGGCTAAAGACTTTGTTGAGTGGCCATTGAGGTGGTCCATATGGCGGCGTGAAGGCCCAGGGCTCGTGATTCTCTGGAGGATGTAGAGGAAACCAGACAAAGGCTCAGCCAGCAGACCCTGAGCCTCAATGGAGCAGTGGCAGATCCCCCACTGGGACCAGTTGCCTGTATGTTCTCCAACCAAAGTCTGATCTATGGAAACTGGCCACTACACCATAATACGTTCAGCCATCCATACTCCAGCCCCCCACCCCTGGGCCACGTGGTCTCTCTTTAAAGGTGAATAGCAGTTAAGGAATGTTTAAGAATCTATTGGCATGTGACAAACTCATCATGGACAGCACGCAGATGCATTTGGAGTGGGGTGTTACTGTTATTGAACAGCTTGATGTAATGCAAGCTTTTTAAATATTTAGATAGGAAAAGCATTTTTTTTTTTAAAACTGCTTTGTAAAAGTGTTATTATGATGAGACTGTGATGTGTGTAGGCTTGAAATTCAGATGTTATTTTGGCTACAGGATCTGTCTCAAAATATGCGTTAATGCACATGTGAGAAAGGATGAAAGAAATATTTAATGTATACAGTAGAATGGAAAATGCAATATATTATATCAAGCTTTTGACTCATGAGAATAAGAGTACATACTATGCTGTATTGTGTTAAATTAGGACTTTGTCTAATGTTCATAATTCTTTTAATATGTTTGCTTTTTTTCATCTTTTAGTTTTAGCTACTCTTTTCTGGTTTGGCATCTCCAAACCAATGAAGCAAATCGAAATTCCAATAACAAACAGAATTGAAAGAGAAACGGACAGAATCAGAGAAACAGAAAGAGAACTGATCAAAGTTGGCTGTAATAAATTTTCTCAAGGGTTTTCAACGTTTCTAAAAAAAAAAAAAAAAAGAAAGAAAAAAAACCTTGAGGAAAACCTGCTGCGCACTCGGAGCTTCAGAGAAAAACCTGACATGTGATTTACACATGCAGTCAAAAAGGCACTTCTACCATGTTCTTTGAGAGTACAGTAAGAAATGACTAGATGGACCCCTGCGGTGAGACCTCCCAAAACCGACAGATGGGCTTCAGAACACTACACCACCACTCAAATATACTAGACATAGGACAGGTGCAAGCAAACAGGTAGTTTGTGTGCAACCACCACAACCATCAATGCAAAGCCATCATGGAAACACACATATTCATCGGAAACTGTCCCTATCTGAAACAAGAAAAGAAAAAAACCAAAAAACCAAAACCCCCTAAAATCTGAATGAGTCTTCACTTTTCTTCACTTTCAGTTTTACAGATGATTCTCTTGATAAAACATTTATTGAAATCATTCCTGGTACAGAGAGTGTTTTATTGTGAGACGATGCAGATTATGAACTTGTCAATGCAAGAAAGAAACAGTTGGGCAAGAGGATGTGCTGCCAGAT